>NC_090437.1:734683305-736063305 GCF_031143425.1 Pleurodeles waltl | reverse complement strand
CATGATGGAGGAGAGGGCCTTGTGGAGAGTGGATTCCCTTGGCCTGTCCTCCCCCTGTTGCACAGCAGCCCTCCCAGTTCCCCTGTGTTCCTGGGCCTCCGTCCCCTGAACCGTGTGCCCACTGCCACTGCCCCCAGGTCCCTGGTGTTGTTGGGGTGGTGGGTTAGCCTGGGTTCCCTGTAGTGGTGGACACACTGCTGCTTGATGTGTCCTGGGGACGGAGTTATGGGCCCGATGGGTGGGTGCTGTAGTGGTGTTTCCAGAGGGGGGAAGGTCTGTAGTGGCCTGTGACTGTGTAAGGGGAACCGACTGTCCAGAGGTCTCCGATGGGCCGGGCTGGTCATCTAAATCCAGTTGGACAGAGCTGCTGTCATCACTGTGGGCCTCTTCTGTTGGTGGTGTGGACATGTGTGGACCATCTTGTCCGGTGACGTTGGGTAGGGGTCCTGCAGGGGTATAAAATTATGTTTACTACATCTGTGTGTGGAATGGTGTGCAATAGGTGGGTGTCCGTGTACCCCAGTGCTTGCATTCCTGTGTGGGACCTTGTGTGAAGGTGGTTAAGGGGGGTGTATGGGTATGTGCAGTGGCCATGCTTTGGTGATGGGTGTCCATGCTTTGTTGTTGCATGCAGGGCTTGGTGTTGGGATGGGTGGGTTGTGATAGTGGGACATTTGTGAGGAGTAGGAGTGATGGGGTGAGGGTGAGGGTGAGGGTGGGGGTATGTGATGGCATGCAGGTAGGGTTGGGGATGTAATAGTAAAGCTTTGACTTACCAGAGTCCATTCCTCCATCTACTCCTGCAAGGCCCTCAGGATGCAGAACCGCCAAGACCTGCTCCTCCCATGTTGTTAGTTGTGGGGGAGGAGGTGGGATTCCGCCGCATGTCCGCTGAACCGCAAGGTGGTGTCTTGAGACCACGGAACGCACCTTCCCCCGTAGGTCGTTTCACCTCTTCCTGATGTCATCCCTATTTCTTGGGTGCTGTCCCACTGCGTTGACCCTGTCCACTATTCTTCACCATAGCTCCATCTTCCTAGCAATGGAGATGTTCTGCACCTGTGATCCGAATAGCTGTGGCTCTACCTGGACGATTTCCTCCACCATGACTCTGAGCTCCTCCTCAGAGAACCTGGGGTGTGTTTGCCGTGCCATGGGGTGGTGTGAGTGATGTGTGGGGTGGTGTGTGTAGTGATAAGTGGGGTGCTATTTAGTGGTGTGTTGTGTGAGGTGCGTGGAAGTAATGTGGGTGATGGTATTGTGTGCCTGTGGATGCTTGGTAGTTGTTTGTAGTGTCTCTCTCTGGCCTTCTCTCAGTACTTGTGGTTGTAGGGGTTTGTAGGTGATGTGGGTGTGTGTTTTATATTGTATTGGGTGTGTGGGAGTGGGGTGTGTATGTGTATCAGGTGTGTGTATTTTGAATTGTCCAATGTGGTAGTGTTTTGTAAATGTGTGTGTATTTTGAGCGCGGCGGTGTGTACCGCCAATGAAATACCGCGGTTGAAAGACCGCGGCGTGGATTCGTGTGTCGTGATAGTGTGGGCGTATTTCTGTTGGCGTGACGGAGGAGGTTTTGTTTTCACCAGTTTATCACTGACCTTTGGTGTGGCGGACTTGGTGGGTGTCAGAATTTTGGCAGATTCCGGGCTGTGGGTCATAATAGCTGTGGCCTAATTCCGTGGCCGCGGCAGTGTGTTGGCGGTCTTCTGCACGGCGGTAAGCAGCATTTACCGCCAATGTTGTAATGAGGGCCATTATGTTATGTCTGTTTAGGAATGTCAATTTATACTACATACACAAGTGCATTAGTGTTTTATGAATAAGTTAGGCTTATTATAGCGGAATAGAATTCCATTGTTTTAAAGTACTTTTCAGGTTACTACTCTAGATTTATGGGACATTTTACTATGCGCTCAAATGCAATACCAGCTACGAGTACACCTCCGCCTCTTATCTTTGTTGATATATACTAACCGCATGGGATGAGGAGTCCGTCATCCATGTTTACTGGTTAAAGAGAGCAAATACACGTTCGCTAGAAGTTACATTCGTTTGAAATTTAATTAACTCTAGGTGAGTTTAGCTTTGAACAAGGGAATATCTTCTAGATTTACTCTTTACGGTTACCCGAATAAGAAGTACAACGTGTTATTGACATGAATGGTGAACCCTAGGACTAACACTAGTCCTCTTTCTATTGCCTTGTATACGGCAGAAAGAGACGTATAGTCCGTTATTATTGTTTATTATGCAGAACTATAAACACATGCTTTAGGACGTATGTATTCTTTTCGCGTACTCGCATTAAGACCGGAAGACACAACGAAACTCGGATATCAGAGGTAACTCCGACACTATAACAATGTGTTAGTGCGTTACGAGATAGTTTTATACTATATATCCTCAAAGGGAGTATCTTCTTGTTTTTGTAATCACGAACGAGAGATAGGAGATAATACTTTTGACCAGCACACATACAGTTGGGTAAGTGTAATAGCATGAAATGGGATATCATTTGAAAGAGTGGAGTTCTTTTAGACATCAGGTAGAAGTTATAACAGGATTTATATTTTTAGATATACGGAATATTGATTAGGAGCTGAGACAAGGAAGGAAGTTTGAAAGCAACAGGTAATATAATGCTAAGCACTTCATAACTAGTGTTAAGTATGAAAAGAGAGCACACTTTGGTGTTCTTGGTATTTGGAATCTCACTCATGTGTACATGTGTTTTGTCACACTACACAGGTAAAATAATATGTAAATAGATGATGTAATTACTTTATCTATTAAAACAAAGGGTGATTTCCACCTAAAATAACATATAAACATTTATGAATAGTGGCATGTGGATTAGCATGACGAAATACTTATGTGAACACTTAACAGAATTTTGGACTAATTCAGAAAACATATATTATTAACAGTTATTTGAAGCCCTGATGAAGTCTGTGGGTAGATGTGAATCCAGACGAAACATGTGTTGGCTTGGCTATGGCTGGTGAAAGAAACAATAAAGAAGAATATAAACATATGGAGTGGATCTTTGGACTTTAATTTTGGCATCTACCAATACTTCATTTTGGACTAGAGTGCGCCCGTTGTTGCATAATGTACTGTAGTAGTAGAAGGTTATCATATTGGCACTGTATTTTGGTAATGACAGGCGTTTTTTGTTACCATTGCGATTTCTTCCATTGCAAAGTCAATGGACCTCTGTACCACATGTACTCCACACATTCCTTTCAGTTAGTTTGTGTGCACAGTTCCTCTGAGCTCAGATTTGTTTCATCCTGTAATGGATGACATGGTTGGGTATGTTATTGGGTTGAATTGTTGGATCAGTGATTTAGCCAGTTGACAGGCATGTAGTAGTTTTCAATCAGGTGTATAGGCTGCAGTGTTGAGGTGATAGCTGATGAGTTTGGGTATCGCTTGCATGACTCTATTGTTCATGATTGCAAAATGGTCTCTTGTTTACCCAGCAGGGTCAAATTTATGTATTGTTTGTATGTGACGTGGATGTGTGGGTTATCACCATTTCCTTTTTTTCTGTTTCCCCCACCCTCCTTTTCTCTCCACCACTGTCTATGTGTGCATTAGCACCATCTGGAGAAGGAGGAAGGGCACCAGCGAGTGGGGATGCAGCATCCTACAGGACCCTGGAGGCTGGCACCAGCGAAGCCGAGGGGACCAGTGGGACACAGGGCAAGGGGAGCACCACAGAGGAGACTGGAGCAACCACCACACCAGATTTAGGTGCCTGCTCCGATGGTGGTTCCCTGGTGATGGCGGACCCATCTGGTACCACCCCAGCACCATCTTTGTCTGCCACCCCCTTACCAGCAGAGCCCTCCCTGTAGCTCCCCACCCAGTTGCCTGTGCCTGCTCACCCAGGAGGGTGGGCGTCTCCTTCGCCGCAGGCAACTTTGCCCCTGCCCCAGTCAGCCCTGCTGCCCTCAATGAGGAGGCTATTGACCTCCTGAGGTCCATCTCTGTGGGGCAGACAACCATTGTGAATGCCATCCAGGGACTGGCATCCCATCGAGTGGGGATGCAGCAGCCTACGGGACCCAAGAGGCTGGCACCAGTAAAGCCGAGGGGACCCAGTTGGCGGAGGGTGAGGGGAGCACCACAGGGGAGTCTGGAGCAACCACCACATCAGATTTAAATGCCTCCTCTGATGGCAGCTCCCTGGTGATGGTGGACCCATCTGGGACCACCCCAGCACCATCTATGTCTGCCATCCCCCTTACCAGCACAGCCCTTCCTGTAGCTCCCCACCCAGTTGCCCGTGCCTGCTCACCCAGGAGGGTGGGCATCTCCTTCGCCGCAGGCACCTCTGCCCCTGCCCCAGTCAGCCCTGCTGCCCTCAATGAGAAGGCTATTGACCTCCTGAGGTCCATCTCTGTGGGGCAGACAACCATTGTGAATGCCATCCAGGGACTGGCATCCCAGATGCAGCAGTCCAATGCATTCCTGGAAGGCATTCACGATGCCTTGTCTGGCCTACAGAGATCGTTTGAGGCTCTGGCCTCCTCATTGACTGCAGGCCGTGTCCCTTCATCTTCCGTCCCCCCTCCAGCTACCTGTTCCTAATCCACAACCCCTCTCCCTACACCCGTCCAGGGCATACACCCACTACAACAGACAAGGTGCACAAAGACAGACAGGAACATCACAATCGAACACACAGGCATGCACACACACAACACACATCTGCATACACAACAAAAGACACTTCCCCCACCACCTCCTCCCTTAAAGTCACAGCACCACTCACACCTGCCAGCGCTGCATCATCACACACTGGTCCTGCTAGCATTCACGTCATACCCTCATTCAACACAACAGCAGACTCACAGATACCCACCCCACACACCACATCCGCATTCACCATGACTACCTTCTCAGCCATCTGCAGCACATCCAACTCACTTGCACACACCACCCCAACATTCACTCACACATCTCCCATTCCCTCTCCCTGCATCGCTACCCCCTCCTCCCAATGAATGCACATGCACCCACCCAACATTCACCCACCACAGACATGCACACATTGCACACACCAGCATCCATGTACAGCACACCAACACATCAGACGAGCACTCCCAAACCTCAATCATGTGACCGCCCTGTGTACCTAAAAAAGTCTTCCTTGCTACCCTTGACCTCTTTCCTACTACCCTTCCACCCTGTGTTACCCCTAAACATAATGTCCTCCTGCCCCTCCCTGGCCCTTCCACCTCCCATTCCTCGGGTGCCCCCTCTGGTGTTTCTCCTGATCCTCCACCCAGCAAAAAATCCACCCCTCCCAGAGCCAAAGTCCCCTCTCCCAATCCTAAACCGAGTCATGCCCATTCCAAGTCAAAGCCACCCCACCCCCAACACCCCCAAACCCCTGAGGTATCTGCCTGTCCCATTGATGCCCCTATGTCATGGAGTCCTATTTTCAATTTGGGGCCATAATATATGGACAATGTGTCCTGCATTACCGGACATTCAACTTACTTACCATTTGGCACATTTTGTAAATAGTTTTTGCCATATATTTAAAAAAAAAATACATCTGCTCACATTGCTGTGCTTGGCAAGTTGAGATGCTTATCCTGGTTTCCTTATACATGGTGGTTTGACATCTGTGTGCAACAGTGTGTGTGGTCTGTGTATGGGTTGTGTCTGTGTTGTTGTATGCGCTGGGTAGATCGGATGTGCTATGTGCATGATGTTATATGTCTGACTGTTTGCTTGTGGGATTGTATGTGGTGTTTTGTGCACCCGTGTGAGTGGTCTGCATCTGTGAATTTCCTTGTCTGTTGGTTGTACGTGACGTGTCACCTGTGCCTGTCATTGTTTGGATGTGTGTCCACTGTTGTTGATTGTGTGTCATTGCTACATGCAGTTTATGGTGTGTGTACGTGTGGTGTTTCACAACGTGCCTGTATATGCCTGCGTTGAGACGTTTGTGGCCTAGTTGTTGTCGTGTGGTTATGGGGTGTTGTGTATGGATGTGTATGACTGTGTTGGTGTGCATTGTGCTGTATGTTTGGCACATATCTGCTTGGCTTTGTGTGTGTATTGGGTACTTGGCTTTGACGTATTTTGTGTGTCCCTGTGTGTGTGTGTATATGTCTGTACGTTTTTATGCATGTGTGTGTGGCCTTCGCTGTCCGTGTCGAGAATGTGTGTTATGTGTGGGTGTGTATCACTGCCATTTCCTCCACTCTGTGCTAGGTGTACTTACGGTTGTCGTCTTTGTTATTGTCTCTGGCCCTGAAGGTGTATAGCGAGATACAACGCTGGGAAGACTAGCAGTTTGTTTGCCTTTGCGGCCAGAGATGCACCTCTGTGCTTGGACGTGGGTGTCTCCTTTTGTACTTTGTTTCCTCCAGGATTTTCATCGTGGCCAGCCTGCCCTTGATATCCTGGCATTGTAGTGACTCGGAATGTGGTGGGTGGCACATAGGTTTCCGCCAGCCTGAATTTGCCTAAATTTGCCTACCACCGTCGGATGCTACTCATCAGCGGAAGCGGTATTGGTGGTCAGTTGACTGTGTTGGGTTGGGTTCACCGCGTTACCCGTTATATGGTGGTCTGCACCGCCACCCTGGTGATGGTCACAACACCACCACCGGTGTGGTGGTCACGTTACCGCCAAACTCTGATTGACCACCTTAGTATGGGATTGTTGCTTGAAAATTACAAAAGTAGCGCATCAGGTTCAGCAAATGTCAGTTGTTGCCTGAATGTTCAAATTGTAATGCATTACACTGTGGTAATCATATGGTGATTACAATTACACTAAAAATATTTTGCTTAATGGAAACTTTACATAGCTTTTTTATGAGGTAAGCAAAAAAAAATTCTGTAGCCACTGCATAGTTATAGTTATGACTTGCTTGCCATGCAAAATTGTTTTTTTGTTTCCTAATAAATTTGGCATGAATCTTCATGAAACTTTCCAAACAAGAGTTCATCCACCTCAGCTCCTTCATGTAGAGATCCGGCATGCAGGGGCTGAGAAAAAGGGGAAACCCAAAACACAATTTCCCCAAGCAACTTCCTTGCTGATTTTCTTTTGGAACAATGCTACCTTCAAAAAACCTGAATGGAATTATACCAAATTTAGCAGGAAAATAGATCTTTATCTAGAAAGTGGGCTTTTTGCAATTTGGTTTAAATACGTTCAGAAGTTTTTGAGAAATTAGGGTTCAAAATGTATGAATATCTTGATAGTTGTGTATGCAAAGTCAAATAGTGATTTGATTGACTGAAGGGGCTTTTTTCCTGTCAGACACCTCGATTCCCTGTGAGCTTGAACTCTGATTAGCTGGTAGCAACATGAAGAAAAATGTTGCAGGTGCAATCATGTTTTGGCTGCCGTTACAGGACATGAGGACTTGCTCCCTGTGACTTGGAAATGAAAAAAAAGGTATAAGGGGGCAAGGTAGGGGCACCTGAACTCATGGAGATTGAGGGGTCCTGAGCCAAAATTTCGAAACAAAAAATTTGGTTGCCACGATCCCCTAACTCCTGCCAATCATGTATAGTGTAAGCAAAGGATAAATAGCATTCTTATTTGAGATGGGCTGAGGTCCAATTCATAGAAGGGAAATAATTATATGAAAATAAAGATCCACGCAAAAAGAGGCACTTTCTCAAATCAATGATGTAATTTGGGGTGGAGAATTTTATTCCCGAAGATCTCCTAAAGGCCGTGTGCGGTGGGGGTGTTGCATTACTTATGATAACAAAATATTACTTTACGTTAAAAAATCCCTAGAAATGTACTGACATAACCAAAGGCTAATGTACCATTATAATTAGGTGAAATGTTCAGTAACACCATAACATTTTGACCTCTAAAAACCATAGAAATTCATCAGTTATAGTTATAGTTTTCTCAAGTAACTATAACTTGTGCCCTAAGGTAACTGTAACTCACGCTCTCACCATGCACTGCTAATTCACGCACATTTGCAATGAAATTATTGATGAGAAAACTGTGCATGAGGTATAGTTACCTTAAGGCCTGGGTTATAGCTACATAAGATAACTATAACTGTTGATTTTCTATGGTTTGTAGAGTTTAAAATGTTACGTGTTACTGAACATTTCACCCAGCTAGAAATTTACTTTCAGCATATAATATATGAATATATGGGGAGAGAGACGGAGACAGTGTGTGTGGGTGTGTGCTCATAGGAAGAGAGGGAGAGAGAGTGCCTTGGACTGGCATTCAATACTGTGGAAATTCTGCTAGTATGTACAAATTACTATAGATTCCAACCCTCTAAAAAGCTGCTTTTGTTATTTGCAAAACAGAATTAATGCATTTTTAGGGTGGAAATGGGAAGTACATACTGGAGGTTTCTCTATAAACATATAATATTGGAGAATAATAAGTAACATGCTCTCATGCATTTTCAGTCTCATTTATGCATTTATGTCCAGCTGAAGGAAAAAACTTTCCACGTAAAAGTAAGTACCCCTAGGAGAGTCCATATCACACCTGAATCACATAATCATAATTGGCTCCCATTTGCCGCCAGCATTCATGTCAAAGCCTTACAATTAAACACAAATTTCTAGGCAGTAAAGCTCCAATACTCTTTATACTAAGGGCTTCATTTAGGTCTTGACGTGACGGAGATGCCACCCGCCTTATTATGATCTTCAAAGGAGATCATGGGGTCATAATAAGGCGGACGGGATATACGCCAAGACCTAAATAATAAGGCCCTAGGTTTGTACCATACAGTCTAGCTTGGCAGACAAGAAGCTGCTTGCTCTGCATAGTATGCCAGAAGAAAGATGGATAGACGTGCCTTCTTGGCAGTGTCTTTCATCTGCTGGAGTTCTCTGCTAGATGGATTCAGACACATAATCGAAATGTAGCCGTTTAAAAAGGCTTGTGAAAGAACCTGGCTGTTTTAAACAGACAGTACTCTGACAGCAGCATTTTGTTGCCCTCTTTTTTTAATACTCTACAAATGAATTTTGCATTGCAAATTTCCTGGGGTACTTGTGTTATTCTTTGTGGAGAGGCATATGGTGTAATAGCGTAGAGTGGAGTGGCTTAGAGTCAAATGGTGTAGTCTGAAGTGGCATATAGTAGAGTGATATACAGTGGAGTAGTGTAGTGTGAAATAACATAGACTAGAGTGGCACAGAGTGGAATGACACAATGAAGTGGCATAGAGTGGAGTGGCTTAGAGTTCAATGATGCAGACTGGATTGGCATAGAGTGGCATGGCATAGAGTGGAATATCATAGACTGAAGAGGTGTAGAGTGGAGTGGCATACAGTGGAGTAGCGTAGAGTGGAGTGGCATAAATTGGAATAGGATAGAGTGGAATGGCATAGAGTGGAGTGGAGTAGAGGGGTGGCATAGAGTAGAATGGTGTAGAGTACAGTGGTGTTGAGCAAAATAGCATAGACTGGAGTGACGTAGAGTGGAGTGGCATAGAGTGGAATAGCGTATAGTGGAGTGACATAAAATGAAGTGGCATAAAATTGAGTGCAGTGAAGTGGCATAGAGTTCAGTGACATAGGGTGGAGTGGCATAGAGTGAAGTGGCATAGAGCAGAATAGCATAGAGTGGAGTGACGTAGAGTGGCTTAGAGTCAAGTGGCATAGCGTGGAATAGCATAGAAATAAGTAGCATAGAGTAGAGTGGCATAGAGTGGAGTGACATATAGTAGAGCGGCACAGAGTGGAGTGGCATAGAGTTCGGTGACATAGAGTCGGGGGGCATAGAGTGCAGTGGCATGGAGTGGAATAGCATGTAGTGGTGTAGAGCTCAATGGTGTAGAGTGGAGTGGCATAGACGGGACTTGCATACAGTTGAAGAGCATAAAGTGGAATGATACTCAACTTTATTTTTGTAAGTAATGCTGTACTTTCTAGGTAGTACCATGGTACTCTGTAACCTTTTTTAAAAAAAATAAAACAACAAAAAATACACTTTGACCTAAGGTGTAGTACAGTGTAATTGTAATTATTTTACACGTTTTATTTTTTACATGTTTTAAAGTATGGTGATATTTTCTCGCTAATATATAAAGTAATAAAACTGCTTTTACATACCTTTACAGACTTACCTAAACTGCCTCAAGTCTTCCTGTGCTCTTGTTAAGCAGTAGTACACTATGTTTCAACTTAAACCGTACACTAAATGTGAGCTAAACAACATTTATTTTTATACTGGGAGTCAGTAGCCAATCATATATTGCCTTGTCATCGGCATGTACTGCGGTATACTGGGAAATTACCTTCATATACCGCAGCCCAACATATTACTAATTTTAGTGCCTTTTAACTTCAACAGTTCTTAACCGAATTACACTTGGTAACAATAGGATACTTTCCACCCCATACATTGTAATTCTGTCCGTTTATATAAAACGCTAGCTGCTCTTTTTGTCACTACACCCGATTAAAAAGTCTTTGGAAAATCCATTGGTGGAAAAATGTGTTTTAGGACCCCCCTTTTTTCTTTGCACCCTCGTAACAAATCACCACAAAACCTTGCATTGTCCGTCAATGTAGAAAAAGGAATAGGTCTGCAAAGTTTTGTGGCAATTCATCTAATGGTGGCAAAGTTATTGGTAAACCAGAATAATTCTTATCTCTGGGAATCCTAAGTATACCTACTGTGTGGACACAGCCACTCTGTAATATAAATATTTTGGCAGATCGAAGTAAGAATCTCAAATTTCTGGCAGAAACCTTATATATGCATAATGTAGGCTTTATGTGCACACCTCGAGCCTGCTGTTAGAAAATGGCGCAGGCCGACAATGTGCATGATTATCTTATGCATGTATGTCTGATTTTTTTTACCGCAGATATTGCAAGCACATGAATTAGCAAATGTCGGAAAGCAGTGCAAATGCATAAATGCATCTGGTTCTTTCCACAATTTACAGTTTTTTCACTTTACCTTTGTCAATCTACCTTAGAGCTTTTGAATTGCATGCTGGAGTGTGACCATTGGTTCCGGTTGTGTTCGCTTTACCAGCATGGCAAAACCCAATAGGAAAGCCAAGAGATCCCGAAGGCAAGACCTATTTACTGTGCCAATAGTTGTTTCTTTTTTGCTTCCTCTTTATGGTCTCTATTGCCCGACTAGACATTGGGATTATTAGTCTATTGTCTCAAAATACCTCTAGAATTGTGTTTCTTAATCTAGGATCCGTGAATCCATTGGGACTAGTCTTACTCTGAGGGTCTGTGATTTATATGATAATTGAATAATATTAGCAGAAAAGCAAAATTAAAAAGTGGAACACTTTTAAATTCTCTATAAATTCGAAGGCATTAGAAATAATTAGAGGTTAAGATGTAGATAAGCATCAGTAGGCTGGAAGACTAATTAGAAGTAATCAATATAACTATGTTTTACGTATCTGAGTAATGAAGGCCTTGTTATGGGAACTTTAGGTAACAGTTCACAGACATCAAGCAGGAATGATTCTAAGGCATTGCAAGGACACTGACCCCAGTAATCTAACTGTTTTATAATATACAGCAGCATGGGAAAGATTATGTGATAGGCTACCTGCATGGGTGACAGTAATTCATTTTCAAATTTAGTTGACAAAGACTCCCCAATGTAGAGACACAATCAAGATTGATACAACATGGGATGATTGGAACACACTTCACTTCAGTTTGCAACATTTAATTCCCTTCACTAGTAAAGCCATTGCTTATAGCTGACTTGTTCTGCTATCACCTTATTAGATGGGGGAAAACATTCATGGGCGAGACATTATTCTGAAAAAAATCCTATTTTAATCACAGGGAGGCTTATCTCTCAAATCATTGATAGAGGACAGGTGTGCTAAAGAATAAGCAAAGCATTTTGGCAATGTGGGAGTGCTTAGTTTTACAGGTTACCTAAAAGAATCCTTTACTACTCATCTCCAATTTACGTGAGCTATTGCTGCTTTGCTAAATAGAAATTGGGACAAGCCCCATGTCTACTATATAAAATATGTGCATGGCACATAGGCTTGTATGGCATACTGCTTCAGTTACATTTTGAAAGATGAAGAGCATCTTTCTATATTTGGCTATATGAATTCAAGCCCCTGTTACAAGTTGCATAGTACTGGTATTGTGTAAGCACTGCTTGTGTAATTACTAGTACCATGCCCCCACCTTCTAAGGGAACCCCTTGTAAAGTCAATTTTCTGTCTAGATCACTTCTGTGTATTTATGTATCTCAATCTTCAATGTATAATTCAATATTAAACAACAAAAGGCATTCAAAGGTAGAACATGCATAACTAAGTTCAAAGCTGTACCAAACAGGAGCCCCCAAAATATTTCTTGCCAGGGACCCCCAGAATCCTTAAAATTACCAATTAGTATAACTGTTCTCTGGAAGTAATCTTCAACCAGGGTAAGAAAATGCCATGTTGCTCGACTTTTCAGTTTAGAGACATGATTCCAGAAGGAGTAGTATGAAGCTAAGCTCAATGCAAGAGGGTGCAAATTCCACCAACTCTGGTAAAGCAAAGTGGAACTAGGCTAACCCAAAGCACTGTGGCTGAAATGCGGGATTATGAAACACAGTAACATTGAGGGAAAGCAGGGAGAGAGAGGCCAACTCCAGGAAATGGAGAGAGTGGGTCCAAGAAAGGAAAGTAGAATTGTTTACCATGTCTACTAGCTTTTTGTGACTTCTAGTATCACCTATCCAAAGCCTGTACCTAGGTACCTGTGTTTTGTCATTGAAAAATCAAGAATGATAGGAAATATGCAGCACTCCAATATATGGTAAGTCAATAAATGAATAACAGTTTCTTCACTAGTGCTCTTTCTTCTCTTGGCATCTGAGGCTCTTTGTACAGTGCATCACTATTGCACATGTTTACATTTAGTCTTCAACCTCGCTTTGCACCATTGTCAAGAGAACTCATATTATTTGTTCATTTCCCACAAATGTTCTCTTTGAATTCACAGGATCTTGTTTTCACCAAATCTGTATTATTTCAGTTTCAATTAGAGCCAAACTTCTATGATATTGCCAATATGAAATTGCCACAAAGACATGACAGATTCCAAAAATAAAATTCAGTATGTCATCTAAGATTTGAAAGCTCCATTTTCACAAATTCTTTTTAGATTTGAAGAGTTAGTTATTTCCAATAGGATACTTGCCTAACATGTGGGGGAGCACTAAACACCTGTCTGCTTCTGTGTCTGATGGGATGAAGAAAGCGGTTTCCAAGTCAAAGCATCTGCGAGACTGAGCTTTTAAAATCAAGTAATCGTCTAAAATGGATTCCATAAGAGCCATCTCCTGCTTTAGGTCCTAATAATGTGAGAGCTTGGAGCAGGCATCCACTGTCTAGCTGTTGACTGTGGAATTTCACACATCTTTTCTAAGAGAAATCAGGCATGTGCAAACTCTCATCAAGCACTCTATTTGGTTGATAGAGGTTTCACATCAGCAATGGTTGTAGACGGATGAGAGATACTTTTCCGGCCGGGTCACAGCTTGTTGAAACCACAGGTTGTACAGTGGTGGCATGGTATTGAGGCAGCAAGTATGCTGCATTCCAGGCCTGTAAACTAAAACTTTGCCACTGTGTGTCACATGATTTTGGCTCCCTTATGACCATTACTCTGCGAGCAACTGAAATCATATGGTGGCAGAGGAAATGCGCTGGAAATTAGTGCACAAGTGGTTTTCCAGCTTGTTTTTGGAGTAATCGATGTCCATTAAGTGGTGTAAAAAAAAAAAAACAGGACATTGGCAACAGCCTCAGCGTCAACACTTTTTTTGGTAATTTTTTTTTTTAATGGGTTGCGGGCATTTCAGTAGGGGCAGAGTGCCTCTTAGGTAGCTCTGGGAATGAGGCACCACTCACTTTGAGGCCCTGCCCCCACCCCACACAGTGAAATAAATTTGTAAGTTGGCAGGTGTGTGCATACCCCCAAGGGTTGCATTTCAGTCCAAAATTGACAACAGATTAAGGAAAATATCGAAGGAATTTGGAACTGAATTCATCAGGTGCATCACAACAACTTTTATTTCAGGGACAAACGCTTTATGCAGATAAAAAATGCAAACCATTTAATGCCCAACCTGCTTGGGGAACTCCTGAAACCATTGGCCTGCTTCCATTACGTAGATTGGAACTTTATTATGTGGTCAGCAAGCATGGATCATTAGAGAGGCCTCATGAATTTACTAACAACATCCAACTAATAAGCTTCTTTGACACAACTATATTACAATAAAAAGACAGTTATAAGGAATTTTCCTCTAAAATAACCTCAAAGGTATACTCTTGTCAACACATAACAACATTTTTCATTTCACTTACACAAAGGTTTGAGAAATGTGGTTGCTGGTTGAGGGTGTGTGAGACCTTCTCAAGCAACAGCCACAATCCTTGTCAGGGTGATCCATGAAAGTCACTAAATTAACCTGTGCTTAACCATCTGGTAGCTTGCTACAAAAGCAGTCAAGCCTAACTTAGAGGAAATGTGTAAAGAATTTACAGTTATAATATGAAAACACAACACAAAAAAACAACACCAATTTAGAAAAATAAAATAGAGTGAAATTTAATGAATTATTTGACACCAAAATGATGAACATTCAATCAGTAGAACGAAGCGATGTAATTTCAAAGATTTAACGTAATTATAGAGCCTAAAACAACAACACGACCAGACTTGGTTATCTGGTCATGTGAAACCAGTTGAAAGTCACAGGTTCTGTCACAGATTTGGGCAGGTCTGATCAGGACTCTAGTTGGGACACCCCTTGAGGTCACCAAATATCCTAAAGAGGTAGTGTACTGGGGCAGAAGAGCAGCTAAAGGCATACACGGAAAGGACAGCTATGGATAGGCACAGGAAACAGGAAAGTAAAAGCAGAGCAACCCTTGAGTGAACAAACAGGAAACGGATTACTAATGGACAAACACGCTGGGGTTGTACACAGAGTAGGGTGCAGAACCTCCCACAGTGACAGGGAATCTGTGCAGTTTGCTCTTACAGATAGTCACCCTGCCAGCCCCATAGAAAGGAGGCAGCAGAAGTGATTCTGTCTCTGGACCCTAGAGCACAAACAAGGATAGTACTTACATACACAAGACACTCTCTTTTGGGTCCAGCTGGAAACACAGTGGCGATTCCTGGAACAACAGCAATAGCACACTGTCACTGTTAGGCACAAAAGACAATGTATAACACTAGACAAGGAGGGGGCTGGAATTGCCTCCTGGAAACCAGTAGTCAACCCCAGTACAAAGGAGGACACTTATACTGTACACTGGTGAAGACTGAAAGAACACTAACCAGACACAAATACCGAGAGTAAACAGAAACAGAAGGGACAAACTAAGAGACAGAGGCAGGAACTGAGAACAGGTTCAGGCTGAAGCAAAGGCAGGGCTAGGACTGGAAAACAGGGTGCAAACTTCTGGATGGAACAAACAGAGACAGGACTGGGAAACAGCGAGCAGGCAAGGACAGAGCTGGAATACAGGGAGTAGGATTAAGCAGTAAACAGGGCTGGGAAACAGAGCAGGATCAGGCTGAAACAAGGCAGGAGCAGGACAAAGAAACGGAACAGGCTCCGGAAGAAACAAACAGGTAAAGGCTAAGAGGAAGGGAGCAGACTGGAACAATCAGGAGCAGGGCAGAGAAACAGGAAACAGGATCAAGCTGGAACAGAACAGGAACAAAACTGGAACACCATCCGATAAGGGGTCTGTAACACAAAGGAATCGAACTCCAATGCACAACGGGGATCTTGAGGAAATGGCTGCTTATAAGCAGTTCCAAGCTGTAGAAAACCCCAGGTGGAATCACATGACTGGGCTGCACAGGAGAGGTCTCAGGTGTGTGTAGTTTCAGACACTCGCAAGTCCTGAAGGAGAGGATCCGGTGAAAAGGAGCAACTGGACTTCTCCCATAGGAAAGAAGAGGAAACAGAATCCAGGCTTTCCTGACTACCAGGCTGTGAATTATGGGATTTGCAGTCCCAGGAAGCAAATGTAATACTGCATAAGCATACCATGGCAAAAGGAGAAACAAATGGGAGTCAGCAAGGGACTCTAGATAAGTGTTCAAGGTGGTTCCCAGGCTTCTGACAGTCCCCTTACAGCACCCCCTAGAAATGGGACGACAGAGTCGTAACAGGTTCAGGTAAAACTGAGATGGAGTATGGGCTGGATACAGGGACCAGCTTAGTCCAGCCGAAAACATTAGCAGGTAGAAAGTCATGGATGGGAATCGCTGTAGAGTAAAGAGCAGCTAAGGCATTGCAGACAGTCTTTGTTTTAGAATGAAGGTCCTGTCAGGCAATTCGAATGGTCATTGCTGGAGATTCACATTAGCGCTCATTGACAACTGCCGATGCTGTAGCGTGAAGTGCAGACCTCACATTGCTGGTTGTCGTAAGCAGTAGCTGTGGTGTGGTCGGGTTCACCAGATCTTCACATTGGAAGTTGACACCGACGGCAAGATCTTAGCGTGAATAGGCCCATTTGCGATTCTGAAGAGCCCACAACGTCAGGATTTCTCTTTTTCTTCAAAGTGGAACTCAGTTGACACCACAAGAAGGACCATGATCTGGGAGCCACCTCTTGGAGGTTAGAAAAACACACTCCAACAGAAGTCAGCAAGGCTGTGGCAGGTCCAGTTGCAGGTCCAAGCAGGACCAGTTGCAGCAGGTAAACTGGGCGTTGTAAAATGGCCTCTGGAGATTGTTGTGTCCCTTTAGCTGAGAACAGAAGATCAGTCAGCTGACTCTTGGAGTGAACAGAAGATCAGTCAGCTGAATCTTGGAGTCACTTCAACCTGGAATGACGGGTGCAGATCCAGTCTTCCTTCTCAGCAAGCAGGTCAGGCCTCAAGCAGTAGGACAGCAGGGTGTCCTTCTTTTGCAGTATCTACATGTTCAGGAATGTATTGATAAGTATGTGTGATGGTTCCAATTTTATACCTTGTGCTACTTTGAAATGGGACAAGCTTCTGGAATTTTCCCCTTACAGAGGTTTCTGAAATTTTTGCCTAACTGTCCTCGTCCCAGTCTGTCTGAGGGTACAATAGGCCAGTGCCTTTGAAATGTAAGTGTGGTAGGTGAAAGCTTCACTCCCATGATAAAGTCAGAGATGACCCATCCTGCCAACACCCAGACCCTCTATTGTGATACTGTCTGGGAGAAATACACTGAGGCCCACTGCTAACTACACCTAGTCATGTGACCCAGGAAATAGGCTGCAGGCGTCAAATGGTTATGACAGGAAAGTGCATACTTTCTAAAAGTGGCATTTTTAGTATTGTGACTTAGGGCCTCATTACGACCTTGGCGGCCGGCAGTACATTGGCGGTAACCACCAGCCCCTCCACTTGACTGCCAGGCTTCCGCCAGGCGGTCATAATCCCCAACCGCCAGCCTGTCCATGGCGGTAAACACCGCCATGGACAGGCTGGCGGTTAGGCGGACTCGGGGGGCCCCTGGGGGCCCCTGCACTGCCCATGCAAATTTCGTGCAGAGAAATGTGCGACGGGTGCTGCTGCACCCACTGCACATCAACATTCCAGCCGGCTCTATTATGAGCCAGCTGCAATGTTGATGTGACTTCCGCTGGCCCAGCCGAAAAGTCATAATAGGGAGCCACAAATACGATCAGCACTGGCGGTATAGTGGCGCCCGCAGCTTTGGAGGACTTTCTGTAAGACCGCTGAAGTTGTAATGAGGGCCTAAATGTCTGACTTTACCATATACAAGGGTTTTAAATTGTAATTCCTCAGACACCAAAGGTGACTTTCCCACCTACTGCCAATCAAATATTATCACTTACTAAATGTAATAAGGTAACCCCAACATTAGCCTACGGGAGAGGTAGGCATCACAGTAGTGAAAAACAAAGTTATGCATTTTTAATTAACTGCATCCAGCCTTTGGGTTGTTTAGGGCCTATCGTAGGGGTGACCTATATGTATTAAAAAGGGAGGTTTAGGTCAGGGGGAAAGGTTTATTTTACCAGGTCGAAATGGTAGTTTAAAATTGCACACACATGCTGAAATGGCAGGCCTGACACTTGTTACCTGTAGTACCACTTTACTAGGGACGTATGAGTAAATTAAATGTACCAATTGGGTATAAGACAATTTTACCATTCTTAAAGAGGAGAGAACAGGCACTTTAGCACCGGTAGCAGTGGTAACATTCACAGAGTTCTAAAGCCAGCAGATTCAGAAAAACAAGACGGGTGAAGGCAAAACATTTCACGGGCTACTGCTAGAGCAGGAGTTTTAATTGAAATATTAATGAATATTCATGTTTTTTTTTAGTAATAGATTTGTGTAGAAAATGTAATAGTCTAGAGAAAAATAATGCACACATTTGAAAATGTGTCCATGTGAGTGGCCGTCAGTGTTCACGAAGTGTACTTATTGATGCTTATTAATATGACATTTTGAACTTATGTTTGAATAATGTAGTAATACATCATATTAAGGGTTATGTATTATGTATTAACTTTATTAATTGTAGGCCTTAGCTTAGCGGAGGTCTTGGCCTAATTGCAAGGCCTCATGTCAAGCTGTATTTCTTAGAGGTTTAATAAAATGTCTGCTTAGAGAATTACATTGTGATTTTCCACTGTGCGGACCTAATGTGCTTGTAGCTAAAAGTCTTTCTCATGAGAACTGCTTGCCAGAAGATGCTGTTCCTGCTAAATGTAACATTGTAAATGTAATGTGTGTAAGACTGACTTTCTCAGGCAAGTCGAGCCGGATGATGAGGACATTATGAAAGGAGCCAATCAGCGACATGTGAACCATGTACTAGTAGAAAATGTAGATTTGAAGTTGTAGTTTTATTGGACAAAGTAGGAGCATGCGATCCCTTGACCAGTAGGGACTCGGGTAGTAGTTTTAAGGAATCTATCTTAGCCATACTAAACTGACAGAAGACACTGCATTTGCCCATTTTCTTTCTTGCTGAAAGGCCATTGCTTTCTTGAGCATCTTGAGAAGAGACATGCTGAACTTTAATGCTTGAAGACTTTGCCTTTTCTGAACTTTGATGCTGAATCCTGATGCATCTGACTAGACTGATGTGCTGATTATGAAGATTGTCACAGCTTGCTGATCCGAACTGAGGATAGGTATATTGACAATGATGTTGTTTGCTTTGTCTATTTGATTTTCTTTCTAGGTACCAACCGCGCTATTTTGATAGAGCCATAGTTAGATGTTTTTCCAAGTTTGTGTTGACTGCATTGTTTTGCATAAAAAGCACACACATGCTAATTCTAATCTGGTGTTAGCTAGGATCCTCACTATTGAAAATCAATATATAGAGTAACATTTGATGACTTTTCTTTGCTGAATCGAAATGTAATAATGTTTTCACAGTTGTTCTTATTATTAATCTGTACAGTGACTTTAGAATGTGTAGTAGCACAAGCCTTGATTAGATTGCGTTTCTTTCATCGCTTCAGCCAGCCTGTATTGTTTCTGCATGTTCATCATTTGATTTTGAGATTATTTTATGTACCATTAGCATTGTTAATATAGGGAAATCAATATTCTAACTTTTATATAAAGGTGTGGTTATTCATGACGGCAGTCATGGTGCATGCCAATTACTTCTCCTATTGATTATTAATGTTATTGATTGTCATTGATTATTGTTCTGTACTGAATTTATGGTGGGAACATCTTAAGCAAGTCAAAAGGTTCATCGACCTATCACGTCCCATTGTAAGTTTACTTATTAGGTCAGGCGCGCCAGCACTACCACCCAGGTGTGTCAGGTCGATGGTCTTCTGTCACGTCGATAGATACCACAGAATCGGTTTTGAGGCTAAGCACACCAGCATCTTCTTCCCCCTGTGCTAAGACATCATTTAACACCACTCTGCCATGCAAATACATAGGAATGTAGAATGTGCCACATAAATACTTCTCAAAGACCTGCAGAACTGCAGAGGAAGAAAATCAGTATACAGCAGCAAAGTCAGTGAAAAATATCATAAATGATCTGCAACTAATGTTTATAAAAGAAGGAAGCTAAGCGAAATATTTCCGCTGGCATTCATGCCTGTGTAAAACCACCTAACTTCGAAAACCCACGCATGAATAAATAAATTGCTAAACACCCACACCAAAGGCACCAAAACGTGCCAAAACATATGCACATGTTTATTGTCAAACATCTACCATGGATACATGGATATAATAATGTAACATTCTTTGTCAAAGTAACACTCGGTTGCAAATTCCGAAACATTGTTTAAATCATCCATTGCAAGAGAGGCCATTCTAAAAAATATTTAGACGAAGATAAACATTACAGACAAATATAAATGCTCACCAATTGAGCGGCATACGTGCAAACTGAAAACGATTGACATTAATTTACACCTCTAGAACTGCAGGGCTTAAAGTGCATTGTGGGTCTCTGAAAAATCATGCACAGACACGAGGACCTCCCTCTTGTAATCTGCTCTTTTTCATAGTGTCACAAGGAGTGTGGCCACGGACGTTTGGACACTGGAATATTTGACTAAGCCACCGTTCAAGGTGAAACTAGCAAACTTTCAGTAAATGGCTTTTCTATTCTGAAGTAATATTTAGATCCTTATAGTAAAAACACCTAAGCTCATCAATATTTCTATAGCCTGTTTAGAGATATCATGTCCCACAGAGTCATTTAATAAATCAGGGATTAATAGTGCAACCTTGCTCGCGCCCATAACAAACGTGTTCGTTTTTCATAGAGCTTACTCTTTTATTGGCAAGCCGTATTCACGCTTTCAATTCCTTCCTCTTTTTTGATTTAAAATGCATTTCCTGCTAAATCATTTCATTAATATCTAAGCAGCTGTTCTGCGCGCCACGAGAACATCGACATCTAGCTGTAACTTCAACATTGCAAATTTGTTCGTCCACGTGTACTGAATTTATATATATTTAATTCTAAGGAAATAAAAGCGTTAAATTGAAACAGTAAAAGGTCTTATGAGTCTTTCAGGGTACCGACCTTTTTTCGTTCAATGCCTTCCACACAGTGATACTCTACAACTAGTAATTTTGGGGCTGGGGGTATTATGATGCAACCTATTTCCAGGCAATTTCAAATAAACATTCTTGATAAATGAGTCGACTCTTAAGCTTTTTATCGTCCAGCTTTGTTGGCTATTGAGATGCATCTCTCTAGTTGTTTGTCATAAATTTGATCAAGGTACTTTTTTGCATGATTTTAAATATCGGAACATGATCACAGTGGTGATGGATCACACTATAAAGGTTTTAAATTGATTTTCACCCTGCTATGACTGGAAATTCTTAATTAAGAAAGGTAATTTTTCGGTTCTCGAAAGAACACGTGCACGGGGAAGGGAAGGTCACTGCTACTTTTGCAGCAGAATTGTGGAAGTACTTTGTAGCACTCTTTAAATTGTGCATTTGCGAAGGAAGAATCACAAAGTCCCTTTAGACAAACTTTGATCCTATACCCATAATCACAACTTGGAATACAGGGCATGTAAAAGTATATCATTTAATATATAAAATAAGCTTTTTGTCTCATATAGTGCTATATTACGAGGATACAACTGTTCAGCTGTGTTTATTGAATATGTTTTATGCCAATTTTTTCCTGCTATTATTTCTGGAAGAGAGTTTTGCAGTAAAAAACTTCCTTAAATTGGAAAGGAAAACATCGAAATACTTGAAATGCTAGCATGATGGCTCGTCAGATTTGACTTCAGATCCTCCAATTCACTGGAAAAGCTGCCTTTCATCTATTCTCCATAGGAAACCAAAGTTTTCAGTACCAGCCAGATGGCTATGTTTCATGCCAAAACAGGAACTGGATGATTTGAAAATGAAATTGACCTTGGGAATAAATGATTGCTAGAAAAATATTTTAACACTGAGTTCTCATAGAGATTATAGAGACTTGTTACAGATGAAAAAAGTCACTTCTACCGGTCTAATATTTGTGGTACATTTAAGGATAATTATTCAATCAGAAAAAGTAGCTAAGAGCTAGCACGATGTCCCTAATAGAGTGCGGTCAATGTACGTTTCTGAAACTGTGAAGAATGAAAGCAAGGCATTGTTTCTGGGTAAAAAGTTGAATTATGTTCGGATACCGTTCCTCCTTACACATTTAATGGCTGTGCCCCCATTGACATTAATTAAAAAGTGCAAAACAACATTTTAGATCATCTGCTACAATAAGCCACAGTGTAACACAAGTAGGAGTTCTGAAACTATGCATACACAACAGTGAAAAAACCGAGTTCCTATCGAACTCTCCTATCTACTGTGCATGCTCTCTTACTTAAGTCAGGCGTACTTTACCATGATTGACAAACACAATGAAATATACAGATGAGCAGCACCACAACTACCTTACTCCTTTAACAAGTATTATGCCCATTTATTACAATAATCTTATTCCTTTACTCCTGTACCCAAAATCTGAACAGTTTTGTAATCTAACCCTCATAATGTACAGAGGATAAATCCTGCTTCTTGATGCTTCTCAAAAATCATATAATTATTGTGGTTTTCTACTATGAATCATTTGTTGGATCCGCCTTTTGAATTTGTTTTCATCCTCTAATTTAATTTTAAATGTTCACTCATTTCCTGAATCAAACTTGTCTCAACAGTCTAGAAACATCTCCTCGCTCCTGCCTCTTGTTTCCCCTTCCATTCCATCCTCGCACGATGTTTCTGCTCTTTCTCATATCTGTGACTATGACACTGTGGCTGGATCACTTATCAGTTTTACATAATCTGTAATTTCCCCCCTTATCATTCTTTTATCTTCATTGCATTCTAGTATCTTTACTGCCTGGTATTTTAACTGCTTTGTTTAAATCTATTCTAGTAATACCACTTCTTAAAACTCTTGTTTTGGATTTATTCTATTTATATTTGACTCTATCTGTCACTGAGAAATCCTAAAGTAAATAAGTAATATATGTATATCGTTAATCGTTAGTTATGTATACACAGCAGACTATTATCAATCTTGATTTTTGTTCTTTCACCGATTCCTTATATGCACTTCTACCTGCAGGGCCGTGGGGATGGGTGACTTCTTTCTTTCTTTCGATATCTCGAAAACCAAACGATTATTTGTCCAGCATTCTTTTCTGTATCTCTACACCTGTTAAGTTTTTTCCCCAAACATTTGTAGATAGGTGACAACACCGGTGGCTAATTATTGTGGTATTGATACAATGTCATTTGAATAAATATAACTATTAATGGTACTAAACCACTGTTCCAAAAGAATGGCTCTTTTGAAATTGTTAAACCTTTACCATCTCATTTAAGAATTTGATGACGAACTCCAAATAAAACGTAACTTTCTGGGATATTTACTTTACAAATTCCCAATTAGTTTACTCTGCTTGGGTAACATTATGAAGCACAATATATAGGATGTCTATGTATGAGAGTAAAACAAATTGATTAAGTATAGGTGAAATTGCTATAGGGGGCACATTGTTGGGTGTAATTTTAACCCAGAATAAAAGCATTTTTTAAATAAACCGCATGTATATATGTATGTGATATTTCCAGCATAAAGTCAGTGAGTGATAGGCGAGATAGCTGGTTGGTTAATGCATTATGATGTACTATTTATTATATAGGTGCGCTTAAACACTCTCCTAAATTGGAGCATCAGTGTGGCATTCTTAATGAATATAGGGATGTTGTTCCACACCTTGGGATCATAGATGTAAAAGAACCGCTGCCTTCAACAGTTAATAGTCTGTAGTCTAAAGAAGAACAGACTGTGAGAATGTGCTGTGAACCATCAGAGATGTTGAGCGCATCTGCAAGATAAGCAGGGGTGCTGGTCATTAGGACTTTGTGAAGGGTGCAGATACATTTAAATGTGATGCAGGATGGCAGGAGGAGCTAATGGAGCTCCATCAGGATGGAAGTGCGGTGGAATGTAAGCATATTTCTTCAGACACTGGGTGAAACATGCTGTGGCCTTTTGGATGCCCTTAAGCAGTGCTAGGGTGGAGACTGTGAGGCCATGGAGCAAGGCTTTACCACCATTCAGATGTGAGAGTATGAGGTCTTGACCAGCATTTCTAAAGCTACTCTCTGAATGAAATGGTTTCACTTTCTGTAGAAGAGAATGGTGGTACCAGGGAGTATTTGTCTTTTTGGCAATGTGTTTGTTGAGGAAGAAGTTGGAGTCCAGGGTCAATCCAAGTGACTTGGGATTCATTGTAGGTTGGGGTTCAAAGCATTTCATTGAGCCATATTTGTACGGTTTCTTATTTGTTGTTCTTGGCAAACAACATGATTTCTATCTTGGCTGGGCTCAGCTTCATTTAGACACTGACCATCGAGGTCTGGATGATTTGCAGGCGGTATTACAGGCACCGGATGTCTGCAGCAGAGGTAGAGTTGTGTATCATCAGCATATTGGTAAATCTTGATGCTATTTTTTGTAAAAAAATGTTTATTATTTAAGCAATAACTACTCAGCTGAAAAATAATCCCAACCCTTGTCAGGGTGAGCACTCAAAGTCACTAAACGAACCTTGGTCAAAGTGCTCAATGTGCACAGAGGTCTAACACCAGCAAACATACAGGGTTCAGTGAAAGGCAAAAGACATGGGATGACCAATCAGAAAAGTCAGATTTCCTACAAACACCAAATGACTACATTTGGAAGTTGATGATGACAGGGGACATTATGGAAACCTAGAGCAGATATGGACTTTTTTAAACCTGGAGGTGCCTATGTGAACAAATTGGTGTCCCTTGGAAAAGTAGGAGGAAAACCAGTTAAAGATTATTCAGGTGACTCCTGTTCTAGCTTCCAGGATGTGCATGAGGGTGTGATGGTAGCCTAAGTTGAAAGAAACCGAGAGGTATTACAATATCAGGAGGCCGAGGTCAACATGTCTGGGCAGGAAGGCATTGCTTACTAGGTGTAAATTACCAGTCTCCTTGCTGTGGCATGATCTGATGCAAGACTGGTAGTTGTGCTGGAGGCGGCTAGCATTAATGTGATCTAGGAGTTGAGCATAGGCTGTTTTATCAATGACCTTGGAGATGAACTATAGGTAAGTGTCAGCCTGGACAGGTGAGGTCATCAGGGTCTTTTTATTAGGAGTGGGAGGATCTGGCCTGTCTTGGAAGCTTTTGAGATGATTCCCTGAGTGAGGGAAACATTGACAATTGTGAGTAGGTGTGAGAGAGTGTTCAAACAGGGAGAGCTTTGATGAATTCATGGGAAGGATATCATCTTAATAAGAAATGGTTTTGAGGGAGTTGAGTAAGTCAGTGAGATCTGCGAGAGACATGGCTTTGAAGGATGACCATTGTGGGATACATCTGGAAGGGTTGAGCCAAAGTGATGAAACAGGCTTGGTGTTGTAGATGTGCTGTTGGCTCTTCTGGATTTTTTAACTGAAGTAGAGGTTGATGGCATTTTACTTTTCTGTGGAATGAGTAATAGGTGTGATGGACCTGGCCATTTTGCAGGGTCACCCCCAGATTGTTTTGCCTTCTTTTGCTGAACCTATTTTTGTTGGCATTAGGACTCCGTGCACGTTTCCCAGCCAGTTGTATAATGCTTGTGTTCCCTCCCTAAAACATTAAGAAATTAACACCTGCCAGATTTGTATATTTAATGTCTCAGGGCTGCTACGCTAGCCTGTGTGTGCAATTTTAAACTGGCATTTCAAACTGGCAAAATAAAACATTTGCCAAGCCTAAGCCTTCCTTTTTAATAATCATAAGTCACCCCTTAGGTAGGCCCTAAATACCCTTAGGCAGGGTGCATGACATTTGAAAAGTATGTGTATATTTATTTGTCTACAGGCCCTGACTATGAAAAACCTAATTGTCATTTTTCATTGTAGCAAGGATGGCTAGCCCATAGTAAAACACTGTGTTGCACTATGACAATATATAGTGCTTAATTTTAGCTTGGGTATATAAGAAGATGATGGATGGAACACTTGAATTAACCTCAGCCACTAATAATACTCTGGGTTGTATCCAAGTCCATCATTATTTTGTAAGCCATGCAACCTCAGTTTTGACCCAGCCATATGAAAATCAGTCTTGAACCTGCTCCAATAGGAACAGTCCAGCCTGAACTGCCAGACCAGGTTCTCCCTGAACCAGAACACAAGAAACCCAAGACCAGTTTTGGCCTCGTTGGAGCTCATCATCCAAGTATAGAGTTGGTTCCACTGACACAGAGTGCACAGGACACACATATGGGCATACCCTTCCCACCTAGACAGACACACTAATGTAAACAAAAAAGTGATTGATGGAATGTTCCAATCCCTTGTGTCACTTTTTTAAACTTCAATTTCAGCTTGGAAGCAGCTACAAATAGTTCAAGGACTCATTTAATAGTAAGTTAATATCCAAAGTAATGGTCAATGACACTTTTAGAAAGTTTTACGTTTCCAACCTAAGCCAAAAGGGGTATTTATGCCAGTGTCCAGTGTCACTTGACTTCTGATGGCTCTCCTGTGGTGTGATGCCCTCAAACAGTTGAAAAATATCTTGCATGTGGAGAGGTTTTTTTCTTCCTTGAACAAGAGGGACTGGGGCTGCGCCCAGCCCCTTCCTGAGCTACAAAGGATGTCTATCCTGCCACACGCCGATGTAGCTCACACCTACGCCTGCCACACATTTCTCTTGCTAGTCAGCTTGGTACCAAACTCAATGGGGGGCTGCCCCAGGACTTGTTAGAAGTGCCCAGAAGGCAGGGTGTGCCCATTGTCACACCCACACCTCTTAGCGGGCACTAGGAGCACTGACCAGGGGAAGAAAAGGTCCACCAAGATAGGACTGTGGGAAGGTTTACAGTAATACCAACAGGAAGTGCTGCAAAAGTTGGTAGGGTATCCCCTGGAAAGTTCCTGGCAACTCCCTATCCCATTGGTTAGGGAGTTGCCAGGAACTTCTCCCACCCATGAACTGGCACTGAGCATAAACATGGCATTCGCAGTACCCTCCTTAAAACACTGCTGGACCTGTAAAGATCAGAGGAAAAACTGCCCTGCTGTCTTCAACCAGAAGGAAGCCTGGAACTGCTTGCGCTGAACCCAGGATGACAGAAGGGGCTCAGAGGAGCTGTTGGCTGACCTCCTTTTTGAGCCACAGGGACATAACACGTTTCCTGAGGCCTTTCACTGCAACTACCTAGATGGCCAGTACTAAATGGACCTACCCCTGAGCCTGCTGCTGGCCTCTGTTAGAGTGAGTCTCAACCCACAAAGTGGTGCCCTTCCAATGTCCTGGACACTTGTCTGGTTTAAGGAATACTCCTCCTGCTCCCAAACTGCAATATCTGAGACTTAGAAACTATGTGCCTGGAGAACCACGGTAGACCAGAACCATTGTCAAAGCCGCATCCTTTGATGTTGTATCGCTGGTCGGCCTCACCATGCTGGCGTGCCCCACTAAAAGAGATCTGTTTCATAATTTGAATGAAGATGCTTTTATTGAAACTGATGCACAGTAGCAAACGATCAACTTTGAGTTCTTCCTGGACATAGACTTCAGACTTGGCCCACTCTGAGCTTTCCTGCCTTCATTGATGACTGCACCCGCTCATCAGCAGCCTGCCATCATTGAGCTTCAAATTTAATTTGCAGCTTGGCCCACTGATGACTCCTTGAAGACCATATTTTATTCATAAACATTTCCAAGTCAGAAGTTAAACTTTCCACTGTAACTGCTCCCTCACTGTCGACCTTAACATTTTACTTTGACTTATTTTAGTACTAGCAAATAACCAATTTGAGCTTTTAGGCACTATTTTAATTCAAAAATCTTAATTCATATCTCTAGTACTGCTTATTGGATTTTAGTCATTTTGCTTCCATTAATTAGAATTGTACTGAATTTGTTTGTAATTTTTCTTGTTTTGTCTTTTCACTTCATTACTCTTTGTGGGTTGCATAAATATTTTAAACATTGCCTCTAAGTTAAGCTGACTGTTTTGTGCCAAGCTACCATGGTTAAGGATGGGTTTATTTAGCAACTTTAGTGGTTCACCCTAACGAGGACTGTTACTATTTTTGGAGGTGGGTTGTCACCTGCCTCAACTCAACTAATACTTCCAGTTTCCAATTTCTTACAGAGACAATCTGATCATATGTTCCCAGACATTGCTGAATGTTATAAATCCTATAAATGTAAAGTATTGTTTTCGTTTGTGGCTATGTAAATTATGAATTTACACTCATCAACCTGTTTTAGAATTGGATCAAAGCACCTAATAGAAAAGTAACTTTGTTTATGTATGTATGTGCTTGTTACAGGAGTACACGATACACAGCACGAGAGGATTGTTGTTGTCCATGGAAATGGAAGCATCCACAGTCCCAGATTTCCAGACACTTATCCACGCAGCACAGTTCTGGTGTGGAGACTGGTGGCAGTAGAGGAAAATGTCCGGATACAACTTACCTTTGATGAAAGGTTTGGGCTCGAAGATCCTGAAGATGACATTTGCAAGTAAGTTATTCCCACATTTGCTCCTGTGGGATGATAAAGTAGAGTAACTGCTATGTTAATACAGATCTGCTTGTGTGTCTTTAAACATGTTTTATCTACTTGAGGTATTTTACATAAAACTGCCATGTAGCTTTGTGGATGCTTCTAATGGCTTTGCTTCAAATGTCTATGTATAATGACATGTATAATGGCACGTATAATGGCAGTGGCACCTTTCAAATATAATGCAAATATCTAGATTTTGTTTAAAATGGTGACATGGCAGAGAAATAATGGAGATGTTGGCTAGAATGCATTAAAACTGTCCAGATTAGAGATCCTTAACGTGTGGGCTGTAGATCCCCAGGGGTCCTTTATGCATTATCAGGGGGTCTGTGGGTTAGGATTCCTAGCACTATCTCAACCTGCCTGGGGAAACTCAGGCCAAATGGCCAGCTGCAATATTTATTCAAAATGAGGTAATCCATGTCAGTAACAAAGCTCATGATTACATTTTCACATTTTCATTAATTTGCTTTCCAAAGGGTATTTCTTTTTTCGAATGCATTGTTTTCCTGCAATGTGTTTTAATCTTGTACTTTGTGTGCTGTGGCCTAGGTCACTCGTAAGTAGCTCTGTAAGTTCAGGCTGTAGGCCAGTGTTTCTATTCTCGCAGGACATGATTGAGAGGTTTGGAGTTGACGCAAAAGGCAGTGTGAGTTTCTCACAGTGCCTATCAATGGGTCATTAAGGTGTTCAGAAAACTTGAACAGCCAATCCTTGGCCAATTCTGTAGAGTGTACAGAGCAATGGCGGCATGTTCAGAATGTAATTATGATTAAATGTGAAAGTGTTTGAAGGAGGTTCAAAGCTTCTGAATTATTGACAGGACCAAAGGCTGAAATTGTGTGTTCTGTTGTGAATGGGGGCGGTGGTGAAGTGAGTGAGATGCTAGGAAGTACATACAGAAGGAGAGAGTGGAAAGTTGAACCAGAAGAAGAAAGAGATGATGTGTGAAACATGAAAACAGAGGAATTCAGAATGGTGTGGGGAAAAAAATGCTTGGGCCCCCTGGTATACTTGAATGATTTAGCAGGGGACCTCAGAGGTCAAAAGATTAAGAACCACTGGTCCAGGCAATACATTGAGGCTGGGTTTGGCGTTTTGTCGGCATAATAGGAAAACGCAAATGTCTAGATATACTTAGTGAAATAGAGTAGAGTTCCATTGTGCCTCCACCAGAGTGATAGAGAATAACGAGGCTATAGTTTCATGGGAGGATGTGTGTGTTAAATTCTCTACCATATGGAAAAGTACCGGGCCTAGTAAATTTATTAGCATAATGGGGGTCCTTTTTGGAACGTACACGTTCTTACTTTTACTGTTTATTAAACACGAGTTCAAATATTTAATTCTGGCTGTAACTGGGAGGGCACATATTTCTTTTATTTTTAAATACCAGAAATAGGTGTCTACATAGCTAATATTATCCCATCGCACTCATCAAAATAGAACATAAAACACTAGCTATAGTCGTTTACAAAATACCTGAGCTACATAGCAAACAAGTAACTTGTTTTTCTTGATCGGGTTTTATGTTTCGTTTGCTTGAAGAACACAATGGAAGGTGTAATATCCCCCAAGTTCTAGAGTTTTAATTGAGGCTCTGATCATTTAATTTTTTTTTTTTAAGTGCAGAGGTAAAAGGGTGCATCATCATGGCAACCAAATGTCAATTAGGAAACGCAGAAATTGTAGCATATTGGTTTATGAATGCACCAATGATAAATCACAGAGACATTTACTTTTCAGTGAAATACTTGGTGAATCGGCACAAGGATGCACTAAGAAATAGAGTGCACTGCAGCAGTACGTAAATAGCGAGTGCGAGCAGGCACTTGCAGTCACTAAATGTGCTCTCGCAGTATGATCGCTTTCCCCAAATGATTTTTAATTACATGAGCAGAGTAACCTTGTGATTATCAGTAATTCCATGTCGAAGAGTAACAAAGCTTTACCGAAATTACTCCAATTACTCCATCATAATCAAAATTACAAACTGGCCTAACGATAATTCACTTCTGTCGTGACTGTCAAATATTGATGTAAACTGTGTTGTGTTTGGAACATAAATGTATTAAATTTGTTAAATTTATAGGCAGTCTTATTTTATGATTTTTAGTTATGTGAAGAGTGCAGCGAAATTGTATTTTCAACAATTATTGTGATATTTTTAGTTTATAATGATTATGTTTCTTGTGATCTAATAAAAAACAAATCCACCATTTCGTTTTCTGTTTTAGTTGAGTAGTGCTCCTTTAAATTTGCAGAAGCATTTTATGTTCAAATGTATACTTCCATGTTAGAAATCAGTGATTGTTAACTCTAGAATTTGTACTGCTTGATTTCGAATTTGCGTAAAAATGTGAATTTCATGGTCATGTGTAAGGGCTTTTACTGAATGTAAAAAATATTTTATTATATAGAACATTCTTCGAGCTGACTTCGTCACTCAGTTGAAAGTGTTCACATTATTGCAAGGGAAGTTTAAGGACCAGATACATTTATTAGCAAACATTCTAGTCACAATATTTTTACACATTCAATTGTATTATAAAGTCATGTGCGTTATACTCCGTGCAAAAATATACCATTACATGGGATTCTACAATCACTATATAAAATTCCATTTCTAATTTCTTTGTAATTGGCGACATGTGATGCACCCAGGTGCCTATTATAAAGAAATGACAAGTCTCCCAACTGTAATAACTTATTACAGTTAAGTCCTGATGTCACAATACCTGCTACCAGCAGCCGAGGATAAAGGCAAGTCAGGACATGGAGCATAATTAAAGAACCTGGCTTTTCTTTCATCTGCTCTATTTTTTATAGCTGTACGGTAGAAAGCAATTTTTATAGCTGCCTGTTCATTTTTGTGCTTCTTTGCTTCTTTGATAATTGTAGAAAAATAAGAATCTTTCTGAATGTTTCCACACATTCGGTGCTATTGTGCCTTTTTAAAAACACTGACTTGTTTTAAACGTTTTCTAATATCTAAGTCACAGCTTTTTTGATTTTGCAGTGGAGATTCTATTTTTATTGTTCGTGTTTCCACACATTCTCTCTTTCATGTGACAGCGCCGCACCAAGTATTTAAGTGGTTTGTTTGAAAGGTGAACGTTAACCATGTACATGATAAGGATATTGCAAGTCATCTCGGAGTTCCATAACTTTATTAAGGAACTTGGCTTTCTCTAAATGGTCATGGAACTCCTTGGTGACTTGTAATATAGATTATAATGTATGACAGGAGCTACTATATTCCATATATCATACAAAGTTGTTTGAGCAAGGCATCCCATCTCTTCCGATGTGATCATATATGCATTACATGATCCTCATCAAAACACATTACAAGTCAAATGCATGTACACACAGCACTTGTATTTCAAATTTGAGGCAGTTGCAGTAGAACTCACCTACAATCTCAGAACAATTTTTACCAAGCAATATGTAATTCCACAGGCTCCTGAATGTAACTCTTTTCATTACAACATTATTACATATTACCAAAAGAGAACTACGTCAGGGGTAGCAAGCGCGATATAAATAATATTACAATACAATACATTAATGAAGGCAGTAGCACTACCATCTAAAAATGGAGATCACACACACATCAAGAGCATTACAAGAGGTTGGCAACTATGCGTCTCATCTCACACATGCCTCATACATGCCACAAGCAGTAAAGCCTACAGTGATATTCAAGTAGTACAAAACTCATTGTATCAAGCATTGAAGGGTTAGCTAAATATAAACTGATGTAATGTAATACACCAAAACCACCAAGGCACATTTAACAAAGTGTTGCAAGTACAGTGGACACAAGCAGCAAAAATCAGCATGTGGTGCTTGCAATAGCATACTTCAGACGAAGAATAAAAGAAGGCTTTAACTGTGCATTATGAATTATGTCCTGAAATGTCCACATGAGTCACATATGTGCTAATCATCAGTTTTACGTGACATGTAATGTGTGGGCTAGTTCATCCAACTGGAGAACAATCCACCTGGATTTCAGAAGGGAGCCTTACATGCTGGCAACAAAACAAAACACAAACCGAGGGCAGCACACCCACATGCCAATCGTGGAAAATCCACTTGACTTTCAGAAGGGTCTACCTTTGTGTCTGCTCAATATGTATTGCAGAGGGTGCGACACAAATAGCTAAGACCCTTTTGTAACATAAAAGTGCAGCACAAGTGCGAAATGGGTGCTGATCCCCATTGTGCTCCTGGGGCATTTTGATAACATTGCCACATTCTTCCTGTAATGCCTTCATATCATTGTTGTATCCAATATCTGAGTAACTGCTTCCTTCTGAGAAGTGGTTGTACTCTCCAACTGAAAGTATTGCACGTTTTCTTAGTAGTGCAAGTACAATCTCTCTCAAAATGAAGTGTAGCTATTCAGTACCTGCCTGTACATGCTCATTGAATGCACTACATTTAATGGATCAACCATATACATGACAACTTGGTTGAGACATATGTCTGCAATGTAGCAACATAATTTTACAGTAGTAGCAGTAGTAGAAGAAATGTTTGCAGTTGTTTAATGGCATTACCGGTGCTTGCACAAAAAAGGAAAAACATTTGGCAAGTTGGTTCAAATGATAATATTGTATTTTCTAGTGCACGCAAATGACACAAAAATATAAAGGAGTAAAGAAAAAATATGAATAGCAAATAAATATAAAAAATGACCATCGCTTAAAATATTAATAGGACATTGTGTATGTTTCCTCGCAGGCAGATGTTCTAAGAAAAGGTATAGAAATCCTATTTAGAATTAATTTACAACTCTGAAAAATATGATGCAGCATAATGAATTTTTACTATTGCCATTGAATTACTGTAACTTGAAGTCATAGTTTACAAACACATGGTTGAAGAAGGAAACTAAAAGGAAAGAGCATGGAAATAAAAAATTATTGGTAAGGTAAAACACTGACTGACCGCCATTGCTTTAGGGTGCATTTTATTTTAGGTTAATGCGCACATGTGATATGAATAAGTGTCACAACTCACAGATCAAAATAGTCTTTGTCTGAAATGGTCAGACTCATTGGTCCCAGCTATATGCTTTGGTGGCGGGAGAAAAGTGGAATGACAATTGAATACCTCAATCAATAAAGAGGAGTGATTCAAAGCCCCATCTATGTTTATATAATTATGTAGTTTTTATTTATAAATTAGGCTGGCGAGGCATCTGCAGCTGTGTCTAGCCCAGACCTAAAAAAAGAGTAGTGAGGCAACAACATTTCAGAAATCCAAATCTTAACATTAAGGGGTCGATTATTACTTTGGTGGACTAAAAAGGCTGTCCTCCAGAGTCCCAATGGTCAGGTTGCCGACAGTGCAGCTGCCTTCCCGCGGGCCGCATTAAGAGTTTCCCAACGGGGTGTGGCCTACAACATTGATGCCGGCTCATAATTGACCCAACAGCAATGCTGTACTGTGTAGGTTGTACCAGCACCCGTCACAGTGTTCACTGTCTGCAACAAATATCTAACTACTTTTTGGTGTGTTTTATTATCCACTAGAGATTCTTATTTAATTATTCATGTTTACAAGCATCATCTTTCATATGAAAGAGCAGGCAGTGAACCTCGCAAACAGTGAACATTGCGATGGGGCTAGCCAGTGGGACCCCTGCACTGCCCATGCCAAGTTCATGGGAAGTGCAGGGCCCCTTTTGGGGCCCCCTGCACCCCGACTCCGCCAGCAATTACATGGCGGTGCTACTGCCATGTAACCGCAGGTGGCGAAGGGATTAAGACCGCCAGCACTGCCAGTCCCTCCCATTGAACAAAACTGGTGGTGCTGACGGTCCGACTGTGGCGCTACCGCCACAGTCCTAATGCGGTAGTCGGACCACCACATTTGCGGCAGTCTGACCACCACCACAACCCTGGTGATCTTAACACCACCAGGGTCGTAATGAGGCCCTAAGTCTCAAAAAAGGCAGCTAAAAATAAGTCTGTTTTTCTAAAAATAAGTTTGTGTCATGTTATCGAAATGATACGGTTGCACCCTTGCATACATGCAAAGAATGGCAAACTTACAAATGCATATAGATTTCTGGAAAACAGTCTAATTTATAATGCTGCTAATATGATGGACCTCTACAGTAGGTGGATTAATGCACATTTATAGCAATTTTACAGAGAAGAAAATAGTGTACTATCTTGTGGAAGTAAGTGAATTAATCATGGCAGTAAAATGCTGGCGGTAACCCCGTGGAAACATTGCACTAAACATTTACTAAAGTGCTGCATGTTTTGCTCCAGGTTTTGCTGTATTTATTTGCTCCTTGATTGGGAGCATAACAAGTTCTTCCACACCTGCAGATTGTGGTATCCCTTTTACAGAATAGGGTTGTTATTGATTGATATAGCACCTAAATCTAAGGGCCAACATAATTTAATCAGAAGCAGATGAAGCCTGCTGAAGACAATTGATAAAATCTGATGCTTTTTTATTTATAACAAAATTAAATTTAATTCCCCTATATGGTCAAGGAACTCCTCAGTTACTTGTAATATCCTTATAATGTACGGTAGGGGTTACTTTATCTCATACATAACATAAGGGAGCTTGCAAACCCTGAATAAAAGCTTGTCACTAATTTCCTTTTTACAGGTGGCTTTTTGTATTGGTGACATCTCTAATATCTTGTACTAATGAAATGACATAGCTGCTCAACAGTAATAAGTTGCTATAGTTTAGTTGTAACCTTCTAATGCCTCTTGCCAGAGCCAGCAGCCAAGGTGACAGGCAGGTCATGGAGCATCATTACAGCTGCAGTTTAAATAAAGGAAGGAAAACAGGCTTTTCATTCTTCTGATACTTTTCTAAAACAAACAATGATGACCAGCGTTGGACCTGGCCCTTTTACAGGGTCATTCCCCAGACTTTTTGCCTTTTTCCTCCTTATTTTTCTGACCCTTGTTGGCTGAAGCTATGACTCTGAGCACTTTTTCACTGCTAATCAGTGCTAAAGTGCATGTGCTCTCCCTTGTACAATTTGCATGATTGGCTTATACCTAATTGGCATATTTAATTTACCTATCAGTCCCTTGTAGAGTGGTATCCCTATACCCAGGGCCTGTAAATTAAATGCTACTAGTGGGCCTGCAGCGCTGCTTGTGCCACCCACTGATGTAGCCTTTCAAACCGGTCTCAGGTCTGCTAGTGCAGGGCCTCTGTGCACAGTTTTTTGTCACAGGGACCTGACATCTAAATATACCTGCCAGGCCCAGAGCTCCTGTTTTACTACATGTAAGTCACCCCTAAGGTACGCCCTAGCTAGCCCTATGGGCAGGCAGGACATGTGCCAGGTTGCGTGGCCTGTCCTGGTAGTGACAAACAGCCTAACTTGGTGTCTCACTGCTGTGAGTGCTGCTTTCTCATAGGATTGCATTAGAAATGCCCTGCCTTATGTGTAAGGGGTTTTGTCTGATTTATGAGAGGTAGCTTGGTAATGTTTTGTATGGTTGTAATGGTGGTAAGAAACTGGTGAACTGCTTACTGGTGTCAGTGGATTCTTTATTACTAGTACAGAAATTCCCCTTCTAGAAAGTGAGCATTTCTCTGTGCTTATGACTCTGGTGTTTTGCAGCCTGACTCCAATCCACATCTGGACAGAGTGACATTTGGGCTTTGTACATACGTTTCAGACAGCCTGTACCCAGGGAGGGTGGAGGTGTCACAGAGATGCATCTACATACTGAATAGTCTTCCTGGGCTGAGAGAAGGGAGAGGCGGGGCACACCCGGATTTGTAAAGGCTGTGCCCTGGCCTCACACAATAGGGTCGTTTACCCCCCACTGATGTTTGGAGCCTGTGCTGCAGGAGAGAGGGGGCACTACCAGAACCTAGTTCCAGAACCAGTTGTAACTGGTTAAAATCTCCTCTCCCCCTCTTTGTAAAACACATTGCAGAACTGAGTATAAGTACAGGGTAATTTTCCCCACAATTTAGACATTCTAGGGACATCTTCAGGACACAGGACGCTGCTGAAATGGACTCACCAGGAACTACCTTGGACTGCTGCTACTGTGCTGACCTGTGACCTGCCTGGTCACTAGGAGGAATTGCCATCATCTGCATCCCTTGTGCTTCCCTGTTGCTGGGCTTGCTAGCCCTGTACTGCCCCCCTTTCTTGTCTTCAGCAGCAGGGTGCTGTGTCCCCTGAAAACTTTCCATCATGAGGAGTGCTTCATTTTCCTCCTAAAGTGCCCATCTAGCACTTGTAGGGGGACGTTGCGCGCATTGGAGGAGCGCGTTGTGGTGAGGAAGGATCACTGCTGCAACACGAGCATAGCGCACTGAAAGGCACTGCCAGTGTGGCCCCTGAGCGCTCTGTAGGTGCTTTGCTGATACTTCACCGCTGCGACCGGGGCTCTACAGGCTTGTCCCCAGGAAAAACACCTCACTGTAATCCCTTCACCGCCGCGACCCGGGCTCGCAATTCACCGCCGCGACCCGAGTGCTTGGTTATCAATGACACGTTGGCTGAGCGCTCTTGTGTGCCCCCGGGGCACCACAACAACGGAGATTGCAGCCGGCGTGCTCCTAGTTGTACCCCAGGGGATCTGATCGCCACAAGCGGTGCCCCTGGGGCACATGCCGGCTCCTACTGGAAAGGAGCGTCACCGCCACATCCCGCCAGAGGTTCTTGGCTATCTCCAGGAGTAGCGCCCCTCATTGGGAGAGGTGTCGGCCTCTCCCCCCCTTTCTTCTGGCACCCGCACCATGGGCCAGGGCGGCTGCCTTCGGCCTTGCAGGGCATGGGAGCGGAAAGGTAGTTCCTGTCCCCCCGGCCACTAACCTAGAGGCGTGGTCACCCCCAACTCCATTTGCCACAATTTGGGCCCCCGTCCCACAGGAGGGTCAGTTGCGACCCATGGGAGGGGCCTCCAAAGTTGACAGCGCCCTTGTAGGCATGCCGCCAAAACCCTTTGAGATTGTCGGTCCCCTGAGGGGCCCGGAGATAACTACAGGAGGGGGTGCAGACCGCCCGCTCCCCCATGATCGACACATGGCCCCCGTTTGGTGCAAGGAGCGTCGGGGACCCCCCATGCCTGTTCACGTCACGGCACTAGAGGTGCCTTGGCAGAATAAACAAGGTACTTTCCGAACAGCTCATAAGGCTTCTACTGTGCCTTGTATGGACCTTTTGAATGGATTAGGGTAACCTGTGTCTTTCTGCGCCATATACTTGCTGATGTGCCTTTTAGGGGGCAGACATGTTGTTTTGGGTTGATTACTTGCCATATGTATTTACAGTGTTCCTGATATAGGCATTTATTATACTTTTATGACAAGTGCATTTATTTATTTCTACTGTGATTCCTGACTGCTGCTTACATTGCAGAATCCTGAGTACTTACGTGTTCTAATGTGACAACTGCTTATTCTTGCAGAGTATTAGTAACTTGTGTAACATTCTTACAACTGCTAAGGTAGCAGGGTATTACCGACATGTAATGTTTGGTCTAATTCTGTTTTGTGCAATACAGTTTATTTTTACATAGCTCAGTGGTGTGTTTACTTTGTGGTGTACATATTGCGTCACGTGTGTTGCGTATGTTGTGCAAACGCTTTACACTTTGCCTCTGGGTTAGGCCTGACTGCTTGTGCCAAGCTACCAAGGGGGTGAGCAGGGGTTATCTTGGATGTGTAACTCCCTTGCCCTGGCTAGAGTGGGTGGGTTCTGCCTGGCTTAGGTGCATACCCTAACCAACCAGAAACCCCATTTCTAACAACCAGGAATTAGATACTTATGGAACATGTGTTTTTTGTACACTGAAGGTCGTAACAGGAAAAATAGAATCTGCCTTTTCCTACGCATTCTGAACCCCAGCACTTTTTAATCTCACTAACATTAAACTGATTCTGATTTCTTTTTCCTTTTTCACCAAATTCTTTTTAATGTGTTTAGTTTGACGTCAGATACTGGGGTTTGTTCTTCATGTCAACAAGGAAAGTACATATTTCATATGAAAGAGTAAAAACCATTTATTTGAGTGGTTTGCAGGAAGGGTGATGGTGTAACCATGTTTTATACAGAACAAAATACTCTCTGCCATACATTCCAAGGACATTGCCATTCACTTCAGAGTTCCATGACCTTATATGGGAACTTGGCCTTTGGTCTCTTTGATCTCTTTTCTCTGTAATGTCATAGAACAGGTCAGTGACTTGAACCATCCATTTAAGGAATGTCAGGGGCACTTTATCTCATATATTAATGACCCAAATTCCCTTCAATATTTATATTGAAACACAACCCGCTCTCTTTTGATAACTCACTTTGTGCAGGCTTACCTTTCCTCATGTGTTCTCTCTCTAATATATTTAATCAATCCTCTTCAAATGTTTGCTTACCTATTAATATGCTTTTTAAATTGTGACAAGTTCTGGTATCTGGTAAGAAAGAACTAACCATTAGAATAGATAGTGCAATAATCTTTACAAGTAATATTTAGGGCACACTGTTGCTGTTAGATATTTTTTTTACAATATTCTGACATACAGATAATTAATAATGTGTACATGCTGCATAATATTAATTAACAGAAAGACAAGAAAAGAAAATTCATAATCACCTAGTTCCAATATATGTTGACCTCACTCAGGCCTGGTTCACAAAGGTAAACATTCACTTTTGTATGTTTATGGCATTTTGCAATTCACAAAGACATTTTAAGAGTAATATCTTTATGACTGCAGAGTCTTTGCACTTGTGGCGGAGACTCCACACATAAACAATAGGCAGTTGTAAAGATTCTTCTCGCAAAATTGCTTTGTGAATTGCAAACAAATCACCACCCTCTGGAGCAATGTGATGTACTTGCCTGACCTCACCTTAAATTTGTATTATCTTTATTGTGTAGCCATTTGCTCTTTGACTCTTTGGCTATTTGCACAATGTAACCATGATAGGTAAACAGTGGTTCAGATGATTTTGTCCTCGGATTCCACTTGAGATTCTACAGTCACAGTTTCATTGATTATACTTTGCTTGAATGTATCTATTTAATGTATGTTTTCAAGGACAATTTTAAATCAGTGATCAAAATGAAATTTAGGTTCAGGAGTAGAAGAACTGCTATTATTCATTGCAAGGTCTTCTCTCATGAAGCGGTCCAGTGATCACTACATAGGAACCAATTCCTTCAGCACTTGTTCTTTTATGTATTGCATATTGGAAGCACTCATAATCTGATGGGATTTCTACATGTAGGTCAAGATGTGACTGACTTTAATTAGTGCTTGTGGTTCCTAAAAATTAAGGGGAAAAAGGCTTCACTCATTTAAAATTTAGGTTCAGGAGTAGAATAACTGCTATTATACATTACAAGGTCTTCTCTCACGAAGAGGTCCAGTGATCACTACATAGGAACCAATTCCTTCAGCACTTGTTCTTTCATGCTTTGCATATTGGAAGCACTCATAATCTGATGGGATTTCTACATGTAGGTCAGGATGTGATTGACTCTCATTGGTGCTTGTCGTTGAATTGTTGTCCTTTTTTAATTGCTAACCTGGCCTCACTAGCTAACTTGCATATGTCCACACTGCACTCACCAAAAGCAGGCAAGTTTGCCATCAATACATGCTTTTGCTGGCATGATATAGGTTCTCTTACTGCACAGGGATGGGATAAGAAAAGGAGTTGTACAATTCTGTGGGGATATTATCCAAGGCAGGAATCTTATTCAGCACAGATCTAATCAAGACTCCAAAAAGGGTTGAACAATGTGTTCAAGCAATAAAATGTAGGATGCGTCAAAAAAATGGGAAAATGCTATGTTTTCTTTGTCTGTTGACACATCTCATCAAAGTCCTTAAATCTTATGCTATTTTACAATGATCTTATTAAGCTCATCTAAACAGAATGGTTCCATAGCACGTGGAAAAACAAGACATGGCAATACAGAATACAATATGCCTAAAAGGAGAATTTTCTCTTGGTCTGGAATGTAATATGAAAAAACTTGATGAGTAAAGAATAAGGCAGGACATTTCATTCAGAAGGGACCTGAACAAAAAGAAATCTGACCACAGATGCACACTTGTTTTCAATCTAGGTACTCTAAGAAGGGCTGGATTGCAAGCTCCCCAATTTTAATTCAGTGGGAAACCGGTGAATCATATTTTTGATAAAGGTCTGAGTGGGGTTGATAGAGCGTTCCGTACTAATAATTTACCTGTATTCGGACGCTCTTTAGGCCGATGAATCTTTTGACTAAGTGGAACTCTCCGTACTCTATATCGATCAATTGCATCAAATCAATAATCAATAACGAACATAAGCAATACCCTGATCAACATAACACTTAACAATTAATCCAGAATACATTTCGGCGAACCCTGACCTTTCAGTCAGGAATAACCACACCAGTTTATTCAAAGTTAGTGAATTTATTTCCCTATATTAACAAAGCTAGCACAATATAGATGTGTCTCAACACCAAATGATAGACGTAAATGAACATTAATAGCTGTCCATAGCGGCGAAACAAGTGTAATCTATGCAGCATTTGAATCACAAGGCATTCGATAATAGCTATGCAAATCACTAATACGATAATCTGTAACGAGCTAATTGCATACATTTAGTCAGCATAACAAGGTCTCACATTGCATCGTGCAACAAAAGAAATCCTCATCTAACCTCAAATTAGCATCGGCATGTGGGACTTCATGCAAAAACAATTTAGCAACATTAATTTAGAAAAACTCCTAACTAGGGATCTTGTAAAAAATCAGCAGTTGGTTACCTAAAAGAAACACAATGCAATTTTACAATATGCCTTTCATATTTACCAATTACGATCAGCATACAAGGAAGTCTTCGTCTCACAGGTACCGTTTCTCGATCAGCATGGGACGTGGCAAAGGGGCAAGGTGGACGGGGCAATTGCCTCACGGCGGCAAGGTAAAACTACTACTTCATGCAGAGGGATCAAAGTTAAAGTCTCTAGGGCAAGAATCATTTAAAGTCCCTTTCTCTCCATTAGAGAAAGCATCAAAGTCTCTTTCAAAATGGCGTCGCAGCAAAGTGGGCCATAATAGCTACGAAGTCTGCAAAATGGCGGGTATCAAGCTGGTAATGGCCGCTTTCCTCTCGTGCACCTGGTTTTTATAGACAACAGTTCAAATCCAGTAGGGTCTTCCATTGGAGGGTTCATAGGTTAGCTTCAAATTGTCCAATCAAAAACGACAGTTCTCAAGCTTTTACTTAAGCATACATTATCCTTGTAGATGGGTACGCAAGTTGCAACATTTTATACCAATTAGCTCACTTTCAGAGCCTCCATTGTCCGCACCTGCAGATCGACCTTGGAGTAAAGAGAAAAATGCCAAGCTGGCACGAAACCTTAAGATAAGCATGTGAACGATCTCAGTGGAAAAGTACAGCTTCAAGCAAAAATACACGTTTAATAGCACATTGGAAAAATACGAGCATCTAAACCGTGAGACCAGGCAACTAGGCCAAAGCCTCCGCTAAAGTTATGCTAAGCTAAAACATTTCAAGCAAGCAAATCGTAGCACACGTTTATGATTATGTCGGATTAGTGCAATTCTAATAAATCACGTTATATAAAGCATGCTTATAAATGTTGGCAAACTACTCTAAGGGCACATTTTGTCCCCGTACAATCTTTATTAGTTCGGTTAGAGTCACACATGATTATTGCCGTACTACGTTTAAGCGCTAATAAATGTAAAACCTTCATTTCTGCTTCATCAATCCCTCCTCTGATGACTACTTGTCATCACACCAAACCATGCCCACAAATTTTATTCCATTAAAATTCTGTCAGTTCCCTTTTCCTTTTAGTTCCCCTAGTTTTCGCTTTGTATTCTTCTGCCATTCTTTTCATTATTTTCTCTTCCTTTCTTCTTTTAATTCTTTCCATAATCATTATTATTCCCCTTTTTATTCCCCAAATTCCAAATACACAAATTATAACTATCATAATTCCCTCTATTATTTTTAACAATATTCCATTCCAAATTCCCCCAATCCAATTTCCCACTGAAGCAAGTCCTTTTCCAACCTTCTCCCACACTCCTGGTTCTTTCAATTCCTTCAAATCTGCACTCTCTTTTGTTAGATTAGCAAGCATAGTTTTAATCTTCACACTATTGTCAGGAATATATGTACAACAGTGTCGTGCACCAAGCATTTTGCAAACGCCGCCATCCTTTGCTAAAAGAATGTCTAAAGCAAGCCTATTTTGAAGAGTCATAGCTCTTTCCGCTGCAGGTTCAGCATCTATCAGGATTATAGCACCTGAAAACTTTGTCAACATGTTATCCACTATAGTAGACAACTTTCTTATTTTGATGGAATTCAGCACAACTCCCAATGAAGGAATCATGGCTCCAAATATATCTCCTACCACAGCAGCTGCGGTCTCTCTTTTCTGGATATGATGGGATCCAGATGTCTTTTGAATCATCGATAGGTCATCCAGTTGATAAACCTTTGGGAACACTATACCCAAATAACATCTCCCCCACCATCCCTTTGGAAGACGATAATAGGCATTATACCCACAAATGTAATATACACCTGGAATGACAGGGTCAAGTCCGTTCATCATGAATGTCCATTTGGCCTTAAAGATAAACGTATGTTTACACTCACTCGCTCCTACAAAAATGTTATCATAATAAGATTCACCTCGATATATACAAAATTTCCCTACATGCCAAGCATCTAAAGCTATTCTCCCTTGTGTCTTTATTGCAGCAAAATCATAATTATCTACTGAAGTCCTCTTATGTAGCTCTTTTTCTAATTTCGCATTCATTTGTGCTCTTCTATCATCTGTGCGATCTAAAAAGCTTATTTCTACTGCAGAGAGCGAGCAGGTAAGATTTTCCCTATGAGCGTGAGCCGTTTCAAAAGGTTGCATTGGCTCGAAAAATTCCCTCATTATTTTAGCATCCCAATCCTTAGCAATCTGGCTTAGCTGCGCTATTATAGGAACATATGCAAAGGTAACATCATAATTCGAGTAAAAATACTGTATGTTAGTTTGACCATAAAATCTAGACATTACTATACTACATGTAATCCCGTATGTAAGAGGCATGTGGTGATATGTCACCCCTTCCTTTACTGATGTCGGTATCTGTGTACACACATAACAATCTTTCGCATCCATAGTCTCAACATATTCTGTTAGCAAGCGATAGAAAACATTATATGAAAGCTCTTTCTTATCATGCAAGAGTCTCTCATCTATTTCTAATCTTTTTAATGCGGTTAGTTCAGTGACAGTAACAGGAGCAAAAGTAGAAGCATCAATTCTCTCATTCTCACCCTTACCATGCATTCCAAGTACAATTGCCATTATTATTAGTACACATGCAATTATCAAGCCTATACACACATATTTACAATATTTCTTTCTACTGTTTTGCGTCATGATCTGTATAGAATCAGAGAGCTAGAAGCACCTATAAATGAAACTATTTAGCAATTCAGTTACAAAGCTGAACGAGCGCAATGTTCACACCGTTTTCTTCAAGAGGCCAGTCACTTATCGGTTAGCAGCATTTGTCTCAATTCGGCAATAACTCAGTCTTTATCAGTTCAGCAAGTGTCTCATCCGGTTTAGCAATGTCTCAGCTGGTTGTTTGTTTCACTTTAGATTGTAGCAAGCGATATCATTTATCACCCTTTCAATCAACACTGTCCATAAAACTTTTCTTTTCTATTGGTATCTCTTCTTCTTCGTTCTCGATGCTTAGAGATACAAACTCGTCAGTCCAATCGTCATTGACTGCATATGCCCATTCAGGACCGGAATATCTCCTGTTTGGTATCCTTTTCCTTTTCAATTTTGCTTCTCTTTTCGATTCTGCCTCACTGGTACTTTCCTCTTTTGTCAAGTCCTTTTCTTCACTCGAAGTTGGTACCACGACAGACACTTCCTTTCTTTTCTCTTTCACTTTTGGCCTTTCTCCGTCGTTCAAACCTTCTCCAGTCCTTTGTTTAACTGGTGATCCTCTTTGCACCATGTCCATTCGTTGGACCTGCGATCTTTTCTGTAGAAGCTTGAACCTTTTCGTTCTGTTCGGCCTTGTCCCCTCCTCTTGGGGAATCAATCACGTTCTCTTTTTCTTTTCCTGTATCGTCTGCTTCTGGGAAAGCCCTCCTCTGATCAGGCTCTCCTGCTTTTTCACCTTTTTCGAGCCCTTCGTCACCGTTACTTTCGTCAGGCTCTGTATCACTTTCAGCTGCTTCAGGTTCTTTGTCACCTTCAGCTGCTTCAGGCTTTTTGCTACCCTCAGCTGCTTCAGGCTCTTTGTCACCTTCAGCTTCTTCATCGCTGTCTGAACTTTCTCCTTGGTCTTCCCCAAGTGAGTCGGACTCTTCGCCCTCCAATAATATCCCTCTCTCCCCTGCTTCTGCCTGTTCTCTTTCAGTTCGGTTTTGTTCTGTCTCAGCACTCAGCACTGTTTTATCAGGCACTGGCAGTTTTAGCGCTTCAACTTCCTCATCTGTGGGACACAACACTTTCTTTGTGTGACTGGCGTGAATCCAGTTGGGAACCCCCGCACACTTCACGGCGGTAGTTGTCGTCAGGATCACTTGGAAAGGGCCTTTCCAACGGGGTTCCAGACACGACTTCCTCACGTGCTTCTTTACCACCACCCAGTCACCTGCTTTCAGTGCGTGTCCTGGACCTTGGATCGGTGGCAAGGTGGTTGCTTCCACCTGGTGAGAGAAAGAGCGAACCACGTCAGCCAGACCCTTGCAGTAGTCTAACACCATATCATCTGTAATATTCAAAAGCGCGTTTGCGGGAACTGCAGGAAGTCTCATAGCCCTGCCCATGAGAATTTCGTGCGGAGACAATCCAGTCTTTCTATCAGGGGTGTTTCTCATTGACATTAGCGCCAAGGGCAATGCGTCAGGCCATTTCAAATTTGTCGATGCACATATTTTCGCCATTCTTGATTTCAGTGTACCATTCATCTGCTCCACCAATCCTGATGCTTCAGGGCGATAGCTACAATGCAGTTTTTGCTCAATGTTCAGCGCTTCGCAGAGTAACTTTATCACCTCGTTATTGAAGTGACTTCCCCTGTCTGATTCTAAAGAGATCGGGAATCCGAAACGTGGTATTAACTCCCTCAACAATAGCTTTGCAACTGTAAGGCTGTCATTTCTACATGTGGGGTATGCCTCAATCCAGTGACTAAAAATGCACACAATCACCAACACATACTTTAGACCTCCATGCACAGGCATCTCAATGAAATCTATTTGCATACGACTAAACGGCCCACTGGCCCTGCCAATGTGGCTGGCGTTCACAACTGTTCCCTTTCCTGGGTTCATCTGCTGGCAAGTGACACATCGATGGCAAACTGCTTCTGCAGCTTGACGAAATCTGGGGTTAAACCAATCAGTTTTGAACAATCTTATAATGGCATCTCTCCCTAGGTGAGCTTGCCCATGATAGAACCGCGCAAGCTGTGATAAGAGACTGTTTGGCAAAACAAATTTTCCCTCATTTGAAACCCATAACTCGTCTGGTCTCTTTATACACTGTGATTTAATCCAGGAATCTCTTTCATCCTCCCTGACGTTATTCTGCAATGCTTTTAGTTCATCTATTGTATCTACGACCTTTAAGGCAAATGCTTCAGCTGGTTCGAGTTCTGGTTCACTTATCGAATTCCATTCATCCCTGAGTAATATACAGTTCAAGGCACAAAATCTTTCGACTTGATCCGCATATGCATTTCCCAGAGAGACATAATCCTGTCCTTTTGTATGAGCACTGCACTTTACCACTGCAACTTCAGCTGGCATTTGAATGGCGTGTAACAATTCCCTTATTCTCTCCCCGTTTTTCACTGGTGATCCTGAAGAAGTCAGGAAACCTCTCTGTGACCATAGTTGTCCAAAGTCGTGCACAATCCCAAACCCGTACTGACTATCAGTGTAAATGGTGACTTTCATCAATGCAGACAGTTGACATGCTCTTGTAAGGGCTACAAGTTCTGCTACTTGTGCAGAATAGACTCCTTGAAGCCATCCCGCTTCCAAGACACCTGTTACAGTACATACAGCGTATCCTGCTTTTAAAATTCCCATCCCATCTCTTAGACATGAACCATCAACAAAAACAATCTGGTCATTTTCATCAAGTTTAGTATCCTTAATGTCAGGTCGAGGTTTTGTGCAAAATTCAGTCACCTGAAGGCAGTCATGCTCGACGTCTTCAGCGTTCTCAATTTCAGCATTTTCTCCGGGAAGCAAGGTTGCTGGATTCCACGTAGTGCACCTTTTCAGCTGCACGTTCGTTGAGCCCAGAATTATCGTTTCATACCTTGTGAGTCTTGCTCCGGTCATGTGTTGCGTTCGGGAGCGGGTCAAAAGTATCTCAACTGAGTGAGGGACCATGACTGTTACTGGGTGTCCCATCACTATTCCTTCACTCTGAGTGAGGCTGATACCAACTGCTGCCACGGCGCGCAAACACCCTGGGAGTGCTGCTGCGACCGGATCCAAAGTGGCTGAAAAATACGCTACTGGTCTGTTTACGCCACCATGGGCTTGAATCAAGACAGACAAAGAACATGCATCACGTTCATGACAAAACAATGTGAAAGGCTTTGTGTAGTCAGGCATACCTAAGGCTGGAGCCCTGCACATGCACTCTTTCAATTCAACAAAAGCATCCATCTCATCTCCTTTCAGTTCAATTTGATCCAAGGCATCCTTCTGGGTCAGTTTCAGTAAAGGCTTTGCTAGAGTCGAGAAGTTGGGAATCCACTGGCGACAGTAGCCCACCATTCCCAAAAACTTCCTCACCGCCCTCCTTGTCTTGGGTGGACTCATTTGAAGTACGCTTGTTATTCTTTCCTTCATTATTCTCCGTGACCCTTTCTCTATCTGGTGACCCAAGTATTTCACTTTCTTCTGACAGAACTGCAATTTGGAAGGAGACACCTTGTGTCCATTCCTTCCCAAATGGTTCAACAGAGCAATGGTATCGGCTGTGCAGCCATTTTCTGTCTTTGATGCAACCAGTAAGTCATCAATGTACTGTACTAGGGTTGACTCAAACGGCAATTCTAATGCTTCCAAATCTTTCTTTAGAATCTGATTGAAGATTGACGGTGACTCAGAAAACCCTTGAGGAATTCGACACCAACTGTATACTCTGTCTAGGAATTTGAAACAAAAGAGGAATTGGCTGTCCTCATGAAGGGGCACAGAAAAGAATGCTTGTGACAAGTCGATGACTGAGAACCATTCGGCATCGCAAGGGACTTGAATCATTATCACAGCTGGATTCGGTACGACAGGGCAACACTTGACTATGATGTCATTTATTTTCCTCAAGTCCTGCACAAATCGGACCTTTCCACTTGGCTTTATTAGTCCCATTATTGGTGAATTACATGGACTGCTTAACACTTCTTTCAGTACTCCCTGCTTTACAAATTCGTCAATAAGTTGGGCAACTTTCATGAGGGTGTCTTGTGCCATATGGTACTGTGGGGTCTGGGGAAAGATTGCATTGGGCTTTACAGTCACTTTCACTGGTTCCACTCCTTTCATCAATCCCACCTCTCTACCTGTCATATCCCACACTTCCTTTCCGACTGTTTCCCGTAATTCAGCTGGAATATCTTCTTCAGTTATCATCGGGAAAAGACAAATCAGAGGATAGTCTTCATCGATAGTTTCCATCTCATCCCCCTCTACACTGTCCTCTTCTTCCCCATCACTGCTCGTCTGGATTGTTATTCCTTCGTTCGAACACATGATCGAACAACCCAATTTGCACAATAGGTCTCTCCCTAATAGTGCTATCGGGCTTGAGTCACATACCACAAACTGATGCACCCCTTGATAGTTACCGATGCTGACTGGTACTGGATCCGTTATTGGGTTCGTCAGGTGCCTGTTTGCTACTCCCACCACTTGAACTGTCCTCCCTGAGAGTGGCAAATTTGGTACTTCACTGCTCTTAACAGTTGAACGTGTGGCTCCTGTGTCAACCAAGAATGAAACACGATGACCCATTACTCTTCCCTCTACGTACGGACCCTTTTGATCAACTTCCAAGGATGCTGCAAGCACACAATCTCCTTCTTCTTCTGAACTTTCACTCTCCCATACATTGTTTATTCCACTCTCACTGTGTAGTGGGAACTGCTGTACTGTGCCATTTGTACTCATTACCTGACCCGAGACCTGTGGAGGAACCATCACTTGCTGCTGACTCATTGGTGCCAAAGGTATTTGCATTTGCTGCTTAGGTACCATGGGTAACTGCTGTTGCATTGGCTGCATTTGCGTCATCTGCATACGAGGCATCTGCATCTGCTGCGGCTGCATAGGTTGTAATCCCTGCAACTGATTTACGGTCTGAAAATTTGGGTTTGGACCTCTCATTTTCGGTCCCCTCATTGTCTGAAATGCATTGACATCATTGTTTTGCTGACCAACACCTGCACCTGCACCTGCACCTTCCTGCACCACCATCGGGCACTCGCGTTTCCAATGACCGACAATTCCGCACACATGACACGGCATCACCTTCTTCATTGCCTGTACACCAGTCACAACAGTGTTCAAATCCGGACCATTATTCACAAAACCTCCTCTGCCTCTGCCTCTGGCCTGTGGCTGAAACATCATATTTCCCTGCAACTGCGGCTGCGGTTGCGGTACCTGCTGTTGGAACCCTTGCATCCCTTGCAAACCTTGCAGACCTGTCTGAGCTGCTTTAAGTTGCATCATCATCACCTTCTCTTTCAACTTTTTCTGTTTCACTTCAATTTCGTCGCTACAGTATTTCGCATAATTTAACACCTCATCAATAGGTTTCGACTGCCAACAAATCAAATGCGACTTTATCATCTGACTTATTTCTGGTCTCAGCCCTTCCACAAATCTAAACACAAAATGAAGCATGTCCTTCGCCTCTATTGTTTCCGTGCCGCTGTAGTTTTTGAACGCCTTCAACAACCTCTCATAGTAACTATGAATCGACTCTTTAGCCTCTTGGGCCGTTCGATCAATCTTCTGCCAATCCACATTTTTCGCGGCAACCTTCGTCTTCAAATGCTCAATTACCTTATAGTACAAGCTCATCACCATAGGTGATGGTGCACCCGTCTCCCTGTCTCTCTCTGGTTCACTTGTCGGCCAACCTACAGCTCTTTTGCAATCCTCCCACAAATCTGCTGGAACCACAATCTCAAAGAGAGTGTTCAGGTCTTCCCAAAGACATTTTGCAAGCTTCACAAACCTATCAGTCTGTTGATACCATTCAATCGGCTTCTCTCTCAGTTTGGGAAAATCATCCGTAAAAGACTGAATGTCGCTTCTGTGCCATGGTACATGTATTAATTTTCCCCCTGCTGTCTCCCTCATTGGTAACATGGTTACTGCCTCGCTACTCTGTGGTCTTTTCTCATTGAGTTCCGTAGCACTGTCCCTCCTCTTTTCCTTTCTCTTTACCCACCTGCTTTCCCACTTGTCTAAGCACCTCCACACTTGTGCACTCTGCAGCAATTCTCTAAGGTGCGCCTTCATACCTGCTGACCTCATGTGTTCAAAATCTGTGGTCCCGAAATCCAACCTATAGCTCCTGCTCAAGTGTTTCGTCTTGCCTATATCAACCCCGTTTTTGTCAGCTATTTACTGCAAGCTTTTATGTACCTTATTCACTTCCTTCGTGATCCTGGGACATAGATACCTCAGCTCTTCTTCCGAGTAGGACTCCAACCTATTCACACCAATAGTCCCTTCCACCAACTCTTGTGCTTCCATGTTCAACCTTATCCTATTCATATAATCTTCTCCCTTCCCACTGGCTGAACTTTGTGTGGAATTTAGACTGTTGAACCATTGTGTCAGCTGTTGCGCATTCAACCCCATCAGTGTAGCATTCACATCGACTGCCATTGATGGTTGCGGCAACTTTTCAGTATTCGATGACAGCGGTATCACCAGTGGGGGACTCGACCTCACCAGTGTTGACTGAGCACATATGGGACTAAACTCCATCAAGGTCCCAGATCCAGTTGGCTGAGCCGCTATCGGAGTTATCCCTGGAGTGTTTTCTATGCACCTCCTTTCTGTCCCATTCTGCAGCATTGATCCCTGACCGCTCATACCTAAGTTAGGCTGACTGTACAAAGGTACCGGTGGACCTACAGTAATGGGTAGCGATATCGCATCTGGGTTTTGTCCATTTCCCATGTTCTGAGACATGTTCATTCCCACACTATGGGTCATCATTGCCGGCATACCCATTTGACTCCCCGTCACCTGAGCATGTGCATTTCCCCCCTGCATCTGCTTTTGAGGCATCAAAAACTGAGTTGCTTCAGCTTGTGCCAGTGTTGGGTTGTAACCATTCTGTCCTCCCATTACAGTCGGATCTAGAATCATTCCCGTACTGTTGTCGCTGCTGTAGTACCTTGGGACCTGCGGCTGATAATTTTCTGCCGGTTTCAACATGGGCACATCTGGATATATTCTCCTAACCTGCGGTATCTGCGGGGTGAACAGTAGACTCGGGTCCTTAGATCCCGATGAAGATCCTGAACTCTGAGTTTCACCGTTCTGTACCGGTGCCGGAGGGGCAGAACTGGTACTTGGACCTTGTCCACTCTCCGCATAAGGTGGTGGATGGTCGTTCAGCAATTGCATGATTAACTCCTCATCCTCTAACTCCTCTTCCCTTCTCAACTTTTCCTCGTCCTCTCTATCCTTGGAACACCTCCTGTTTGTCTTACAGGTAGCTTTCTTACCTGTCTCCTCTTCTTCCTTAGTAATTGCGGGAAACAATTTTATCCCCTGCAGTACATCTGACCTCCACACCTTCTGCGCATTATCCCACCTAGCATCCGCTAGTGTCTTTTCTACCTTCCTTATCCTGTTCTCGAACTTATTTTGCTGTTGCTGTCTAGCCATCAGTTCCCAAATCGCTAGAGCCTCAAACTGTGCTGGCCTTGGAGGTACCTTCATGTCGTACATCTTGAATCTCAAATTCTCTAGGATCCTTATATTGAATGTCCCATGGATCGGGAATGCTACGCTCCCATGTTTCTCTGTCAGCTTGTGCCACTGCTTTAACCAAAGACACGGAGCTACCCCTTTTTCCTCCATTACAATGTAAGCTGGTGTACCTTCGTGTGGCGTCTCTTCTCCTACGCTCGCTTTAATGTAAGACTCCCCCTTCATCGCACTCCTTAATGCTTTAAAAAATTTCATTTTTCTCGTCTTTTATTTCACAAAATTTGTAATCAATAGGTGACTTTAATTCCCGGAATACTCTTCGCTTGCCTTTCCCCTTCCAATCGAGCCCCACGGACTGCGTCCAATCCGTGCGCGACCCTTCTCTGCAACCAACCTATCCCAGCGCGGCTCCTAGTGACGTCACACTCACACACACTGCGGCTGACAAAGCCTCGCGGCTAGTCCTCCTTCACTCAGCTCCTCTCGTAACAACTTCTTGCATGTATCGCGAGCTACCAAAAAAATAAAACAGATCTGTCGGTTTACTACAGGAAAGGTAACACAGTCGCTTCAGGACCTTAGGGACTTTTCACTAGCCTCGGCCGCTATTCCGTCTTTCTCGGTCCCCACGTTCGCAAGCAAATCTGACCCGCAGACCTACTCTCAACTTGTCAGTGATCTATTCTAGTGCACTTAGAATCTTGTCAAAGCCCGAAGTCGAAGTTCCTTTCACTCCCTTAACACACGTACCGACTTGTTGACCACGCCCGATCAACCTACTAAACCGCCCAGACCACAACATAGATCAACATACTCCGGAGTCTCTTGACCTCGCAGGGCCCGTCTCAACAACAACAACCACGTGGACCTTTTTATGCACAAAGCGCCACACGCACATGAAGTTCGACGACTTCCCTACTCTCACACTCGGAGTCGCACCTCCGCTATTTCTATGAAGTTCGATGACTTCTCTACTTCTACACTCGGAGTCGCACCTCCGCTATCCTCTATAAAGAAAAAATTCCTCGCAACCTCTTCACACAATCTGCGGCAATAAGCTATGCAAGCGCAAAACCCTAACTTCACCCATACCATCACTAGTACCGCCAACGCCGATTCCACACCTCCGTTCTCTCCATTCGCAAGCTCTGAGATCCCGGGAAAGTCGCGGTGGACCTAGCCCATCATCATTCTGTCAATCAGTTTTATCCAAGAAAAATCTAATTCAACTTCTCGAGTGGAGTGTCAAAAGTCGAAACCGTTAATTCAACACCATGGCCCTCATTCTGACCTTGGCGGTCTTTTCGCAAGACCGCCGAGTTACCGCCGCGGTAAAGACCGCCGACCGCGGCGGTATGGCGCTGCGCGTATTCCGACCGCTGGGAGCGTTCCGCCGGAATACCGCCAGCAGCCACACTGGCGGTCGGCGGGAAAGTGGAGACTGGTCAACCTCCACCGCCACGCCAGCAGAACACCGCCCCCAGAATTACGACCCACATTTCTGTGTGGCGGTCTTCTGTTGGCGGTCTTCTGTTGGCGGTCACGTCCCTATGGCTCCCGTCGCCTCCCGGAGGACCAACGCACAAGGTAAGTTGATCGTCCGTGAGGGGAGGGGGTGGGGGGGTGTTGTGTGATGTGTGCGTGCATGGGGGTGTGCGTGGGAGTGTGTAGAGGGGGTGTGTGAGTGCGTGCATGCGGGCGGGGAGTGCTGCTGTGCCTATGGGCAATGTGTGTAGTTCGGCGGGTGCGCATGTCGGCATGTATGTGTGCGGGTATGTGTCCCCGTTGTGTATGTGTGTGTGTAGGGGGTGTGTATATGTGCATGTTGGGGGTGTGTGCATGTCGGGGTGCATGTATGTGCATGTCGGGGTGGGGGTGGGGTGGGGGTTCGTACCACCTCTGGGGGGTGGCAGGGGGGTGGAGGGTGTGGGGGGAGGACTCGGGGGGCAGTGGGGGGTGGGGGAGACCCCTATCAGTGCCAGGGAAGGAATTCCCTGGCCCCGATAGTTCCTACCGCCATGGTTCGCATGGCGGTTCCCGAACGCAAGAAACCGCGGCGGTAAGCAGGGTCATGATAGCGTTGGCGGTCTTGGGTCGACCGCCGGACCGGAGTGCGCAGACTCCAGCCCGTCGGTCATGACCGCCGTGGCTGTCGGAGTGGGGAAGTGGCGGTCGGTCGCGGCGGTGACCGCCGCGGTCAGAATGCCATTTTTAATACCGCCGGTCTGTTCGCGGTCCAACCGCCGCCTCTCCGCCGACCGCCAAGGTCAGAATGAGGGCCCATGTACTTTAAGAGTACAGGGTCCCAAAAGACGAAACCGTCCTCTGCTACCATCTACTGATAGAGCGGTCCGTACTAATAATTTACCTGTATTCGGACGCTCTTTAGGCCGATGAATCTTTTGACTAAGTGGAACTCTCCGTACTCTATATCGATCAATTGCATCAAATCAATAATCAATAACGAACATAAGCAATACCCTGATCAACATAACGCTTAACAATTAATCCAGAATACATTTTGGCGAACCCTGACCTTTCAGTCAGGAATAACCACACCAGTTTATTCAAAGTTAGTGAATTTATTTCCCTATATTAACAAAGCTAGCACAATATAGATGTGTCTCAACACCAAATGATAGACGTAAATGAACATTAATAGCTGTCCATAGCGGCGAAACAAGTGTAATCTATGCAGCATTTGAATCACAAGGCATTCGATAATAGCTATGCAAATCACTAATACGATAATCTGTAACGAGCTAATTGCATACATTTAGTCAGCATAACAAGGTCTCACATTGCATCGTGCAACAAAAGAAATCCTCATCTAACCTCAAATTAGCATCGGCATGTGGGACTTCATGCAAAAACAATTTAGCAACATTAATTTAGAAAAACTCCTAACTAGGGATCTTGTCAAAAATCAGCAGTTGGTTACCTAAAAGAAACACAATGCAATTTTACAATATGCCTTTCATATTTACCAATTACGATCAGCATACAAGGAAGTCTTCGTCTCACAGGTACCGTTTCTCGATCAGCATGGGACGGGGCAAAGGGGCAAGGTGGACGGGGCAATTGCCTCACGGCGGCAAGGTAAAACTACTACTTCATGCAGAGGGATCAAAGTTAAAGTCTCTAGGGCAAGAATCATTTAAAGTCCCTTTCTCTCCATTAGAGAAAGCATCAAAGTCTCTTTCAAAATGGCGTCGCAGCAAAGTGGGCCATAATAGCTACGAAGTCTGCAAAATGGCGGGTATCAAGCTGGTAATGGCCGCTTTCCTCTCGTGCACCTGGTTTTTATAGACAACAGTTCAAATCCAGTAGGGTCTTCCATTGGAGGGTTCATAGGTTAGCTTCAAATTGTCCAATCAAAAACGACAGTTCTCAAGCTTTTACTTAAGCATACATTATCCTTGGAGATGGGTACGCAAGTTGCAACATTTTATACCAATTAGCTCACTTTCAGAGCCTCCATTGTCCGCACCTGCAGATCGACCTTGGAGTAAAGAGAAAAATGCCAAGCTGGCACGAAACCTTAAGATAAGCATGTGAACGATCTCAGTGGAAAAGTACAGCTTCAAGCAAAAATACACGTTTAATAGCACATTGGAAAAATACGAGCATCTAAACCGTGAGACCAGGCAACTAGGCCAAAGCCTCCGCTAAAGTTATGCTAAGCTAAAACATTTCAAGCAAGCAAATCGTAGCACACGTTTATGATTATGTCGGATTAGTGCAATTCTAATACATCACGTTATATAAAGCACGCTTATAAATGTTGGCAAACTACTCTAAGGGCACATTTTGTCCCCGTACAATCTTTATTAGTTCGGTTAGAGTCACACATGATTATTGCAGTACTACGTTTAAGCGCTAATAAATGTAAAACCTTCATTTCTACTTCATCAGGGTCAAAGAACTTTCTGTGTAAGGTACATATGCGACTTGTATTTAGAAGCGGCTTTCTTAAAACAGAAAACATTCATCACTAAATGGTCAGCTTGGTTTTACACTATCTGAAGTCTGTCCTATAATTCTTTTGGTAACATGCGAAAAATATGAAGGCACCCACTTAATAAGGGAGCACATATTCGAATACTTTGGAAGCTGAACCCCAATATTTATGCACCTCGATTTTTACCTGAGGCACTTCTGCTCTGGGACCTCTTATTGGACTAGCTGTACGAAACTACCCTCCCCATCAAGACAGACATTAAATTAGCAGTTAAATGAAATGGAAACTAGGACCATTAATAACCGAGTTTTAGATCAAAAACAGAGTTAAAAGGATTGATTACCGAATTAATAATAAAAATGATACAGAAAAATGCATGAATTTGCATTAAAGGCTCAGAAATAGAATAAAGAATCACAATCATGATTACAAATTTTCCATTTAGGCAATTACATTTCACTGAATTGTAAATGTAAAATTCATAAAGAATTCTGACAGCATCTCAAGGGAGGAAAAGAAAGTCTCAAAATAATTGGATAGGGCCTCAAAGGGAAAACAAAAAGTCACCCCTGATTCTTCAAAAACAGGGGTTTCTGTACACAAATTATACATAACAATTTTTAAAACTGCAAATTCAGCATGGTGTGATCATGGTAAGGACTTATTGGCAAACCAAACAAAAGCATGTATTTTATAATGTTTCTTAACACTAACCCATTTCTTAAGCTAAAATAAATATTTCACTTGCTTCCTCAGCAACTGCACTCCAGATAGTTTCTACTTACTATGCCTCACTTCTCAAACAATAGCTCATAGAATTATGCTAATTTGCACATTTCAAAATGATACATCAGGTACGTGAAAGAAAGTTTCATTCACAATACATTCTTTTTATTACAGTTTGCCTTCTGCATCATATCATTCTGTGTTCCTTTCCGCAGATGACTTATAGCGGGACACTGATTGAGAGGGGGAAAAGAGAGGAGCAAGATTAGCTAAGGTCCAGAATATGCATCCATTTGAAGATGTGGCATAACTATACTGCATTATTTGTCACACTTTTAAATAAAATAATCAAGTTGTTTGAAATGCAACATCGGTAGTTCATGGGTTGCAACTATATGCATCACTAAAATTATTAATTCACACTAATAATTTATCACTCATAATTGCATATTAGTAAAAACTTTGACAACACAACCTCCGAAGACACAGGGGCTGATTCAGAAAGGTAAATTTTCATGAATAGATCTACTCATCTAATACAGTTGAGTTATGATGTCATAATGCTTCTTGCCAGAGCAACCATCCAAGGGCAAAGACAGGTTAAAGAGCATAATTAAGTCTGCATTTAAAAAAATGAAAATTATATGTGACTTCCTTCTTCTGCTCTGTTTTTCTAGCTGGACAGGGAAAAAGCAGAAATGAGATATTTATGGCAACATGTTACTTTTTCCACCCTTTAGGTAGCTTTAAGAAAGATAGAAACTATCTGTGTTTCTATACATGCTGAGCCTCAGCGGTTTTAATTCCGACTTGTAAACTGATTTTAATATATTTTTGCAACAAATATCTAACTGCTTTTTGGTGTGTTTTATTATCCTCTAGCGATTCTTATTTAATTCTTCATGTTTACAAGCATCATCTTTCATGTGAAAGTGCACCACACTAAGGGTTACCAGTGGTTTGTGGGTTATAGAGTTCCAAGAACTTATAAAGTAGTTGTATGAGTATCCATGCATGCCTTTACCTCTCATGCACATATAACGCATGCCTGTATCATGCAGATGCCTTTATCATGGGTATGCCTTTGCCACACATGTCTTTACCATGCATGGTAATAGCACACACATTCACTGGAAAAAACAAAGGTTGTAGGGACATTATAGTTAGGCTCACAATTCACATGTACAAAAGCTTAGATTAGAAAAACAGGTACCTATAATGTGTAATGCACTTCTTATGACCTCACATATTACATCATCCATGACATGGTCAGTGACATCACTGATTACATCATCCAGTGAGTGTAAGTGGTTGTATGGATGTGTGAGTGGGTGTGGTGGGTATGGGTGAGTGAGTAGTTGAGTTAGTTCCTGTATTGGACAGTGTGTGGGTGTATAAGTAGCTGCATGGGTGAGCTGTGAGTGGCTGTACAGGTGAATAAGTGGGTGTGTGAGTGCTTGTATGGGTGAGTGACTGGGTGTGTAATTGTATCGGTGAGTGGGTGAGTCAGTGACTTTATGGTGAGAGAGTGGGTATTTGAGTGGCTATGTGCATAAGTAAGTGGCTGTGTCAGTGACTGTATGGGAGACTGAGTGGTTGCATTGGGGAGTGTGTGGGTGTGTGAGTGGCTGTATGTGCAGGTTAATGTTGGTGTCATTGAGTTTATGTGTGAGTGGGTGTGTGAGTAGTTGTATGGCTGTGTGAGTGGCTGTGAGAGAAGCTGCTATGGTGTATGAGTGGGTATGTCAGTTGCTGTATGTGTGACTGAGTGGCTGTGTCAGTGACTATGGCTGAGTGTGTGGGTGTGTGAGTGATTGTAGAAGTGAGTGGGTATGTCTTTGGCTGTGTGTGTCTGTAAGTGGGTATATGAGTAGTTGTATAGATATATGAGCAGGTGTTTGAGTAGCTATTTGGCTCTGTGAATAGATGAGTGAATGCCATATGGGTGAGTGAGTGGTTGTGTGAGTGGGTGTGTGTCAGTAGTTTTATGAATCCATGAATGGGTATTTGAGAAGTTGTGTGTGAATGGATGTAGGAGAGCTTGTATGGGTGGGTGGTTCTGTGGGTAATGTCATTAGTGATGTCATGATGTCATCAGTGATGTCACTGACCATTTCATGAGTGATGTAATATGTGAGGTCATAAGCAGTGCATTACGGGGGTGCAAGTTATAGCTAGCTCAGCTAACTACAGCTGGTGAATTTCGGAGGTTTTTGTACGTATGAAATGTGAGTCTAACTATAACGTCCCTGTAACCTTTGTTTTTTCAGTGAATTTCTTAGGTATTTATAATTCTATTTCCTAATTATAACATTCCTGTAACATTTGTTTTTTTCAGTGACTTTCTAAGGTATTGTAATTCCTAACTATAATGTCCCTGTAACCTGTATTTGTTTGTGAATTTCAGTTTTTTAAAATTTTTATTTCATAATGGTAACCTCAAACATTTTATAGTGGTTCTGTGAGTGACTGTTTTGGTTGGTGAGTGAGTGTGAGAGGGGCTGTATGTGTCTGTGAGTGGGTGTGTGAGGGCCTGTATAGGTTGGTGACCTGATGTGTAAGATAGTATAGTGGTTGAATGTGCCTACTCTAAACATATGCATTGCATATTTTATATAGTGTGTACTATGCCAATGTGAACATCAGAGCAGTTTCCATACTAGGAAACATAGACAAGGTGTGTTCAGAAGGTCTGATCCAGTGTATTATTTTAAATTGGAAGGGGAGCTATGCAGCACCTCTCTCCCATGGCAAATTTCGATCCTGGGGACCCTTATGTGTAGGTGGGAGCTCCCATTTAACTATTTCACTATCTATCTCTTTACTATTTGTTTTAATGGGTTATTAATTTTATATTTTTCTTCTATTATTTTGTTCGTGAATTTGTTGTGAAATATAACAGAACATTTGTGCACTTTCGTGGAATTCACTAACATAAAGTATTTATATTAAAGTATAAAATGTATATATATGTATTATAAACAATTTATGATAATAGTATTTTATTAATATAGTGTTTTAACTTCATATTCTGTACTCATTTTTCATGCAATGCACTTTTTAATTGGAGTTCACGTCATCGTGAGGACGCTGGTATTTGCAATGACATTGGCGTTGCTACATTGTTTGGCTTTCATGGATATCCCAATAATTACGATTACTGCATGTTTTTGGAAAAGTGTAAAACACAGATATTTACCAACACAGGGGATCATTATGAGTTTGATGGACGGAAAAGCTCGTCCGCCAAATTTCTGCTGTCAGGTTGCTGCCAGTGCGGCCACCTTCCCGCAGGTCCCATTAGGATTTTCCCGCTGGGTCAGTGGTGGAAATGGTGTTTCTGCCCCCTGGCTTAGCGGGAAGCAGCCTCCATCATTGACGCCAGCTCATAATTGAGCCGGCGGCAATGCTGCAGTCCGTAAGGTGCAGCAACATCTGTTGCACTGTCTGCAAAGCAGACAGAGAATAGTGCAATAGGGCTGGACATGGGGGCCCCTGCACTGCCCATGTCAAGTGCATGGGCAGTGCAGGTGCCCCACTGGGGTCCCATGCACCCCATCTCCGCCAGCCTTTACATGGCGGTGCTACCACCATGCAAAAGCTGGCAGAGAGGGGGGTCGTAATCCCCAGGGCGGTTCTGCTTGCAGCACAGCGCTGGCAGATTAGGACCGCCAGCACCGCCAGTCCCTCCTGGGGAGGAAAACTGGTGGTTCTCGTGGTCCGACTGTGGCACAACCGCCACGGTCGTAAAGTGGTGGTCAGAACGCCACTGTGACCCTGGTGTCGTAATGACCCCATAGTGTTCGAACTTGTATTCCTCTAATCACTTTTAATAATAAATAGTAATAACCATTTTTAAATTGTATTTCCTGTTTTGGTGACCATGTTGGTAGTCGTAATGACGTTGATATGCGCAAAAACCATATGGCCATGTAAAAAGCGATTTGATTGGAGAAAACAGTCTTCAGTTAAGCTCATAGGAAATCCCCACCCATTTCTGAGTTCTTCAAGCTTCCATTCAATTGTGGATTCTTCATAGGAGCTGCCCTGCGCCTTGCTTAGTCCAGTGTATTAGGTTGTTTTGTATTGCTATTTTTTCAACCAAAATGGCAACAGGTGGAGGCCAGCAGGGGAAAGTTGTACAGCAGCCTGAGGAGCAGAAGGTGGATGAAGAAGAGTGTGCTGATAAAGGGCCCACAAAAAAAAACAAAGTATCGCTTTGGAATTCTTCACAGTTCCCTCCGAAGAATCCAAGACTGTTGCCAAATTGGTAAAATGCAGCTTGTGTGACAAGACCCTCCCAAGAGGTATAAATAAAAAAATCTATGTGGTACAACTTCTGTGTTGTGCCATTTAAAGACATACCACTCAAACAGCTTGAGGAAGGCAAGGAGGGAGAGAGGGAGAAGGAACGTCTACATCCTCAAGTGCACTATCTGTCCCAGGAGAGAAAGTTCCAAGTGAAGTGGAGAGGCGTTGTCCCCGAATAGCCACTAAGTTGAGGCATGTTGACACATATTGCCTAGACTGCAGCACTACCCGCACAGCTGGTGAGCAATGTGTTGATGCCATCCTTGAAGCTACAAACCAACACAAATGTTCATTTTTTGATTTACTCTATTTTGTAAGTGTTTTCGTGTTGTTTGTTGCAAATTTTTCTTCCCTTTGTTGCCATTTTGTTTGATTAAAAATATAAAAAATATATGAAATCTTAGAAAATCTCTCAAAAAAAGTTCCACAAAAAAAGAAAAAAAGATTCTTGTCAGAACCACCTTTTACAGTTTAAAAAAGATAAAGAGTGCTGTATGGATGAGTGAGTGGTTGCATGAGTGGAGTAGAGGAGCATTGAATGAGTGCATGAGTGTATGTATGGGTGAGTGACAGTGTATGGGTGATGGACTGAGTGTATTAGTGCATGCATGGGTGATTGACTAAGTGTATGAGCGCGTGTATGAATGAGTGAGTGAGTGTATGAGTGCATATATGGAGAAAATGTACATCATCACAAATCTTTTCTGCCTCTGCACCATGTAAAAGAGCTCTTTTCATTTGACTCAAATATAGTGCAGGAGTCTTCATATGGTAAAGCCTCCTAACTAAAATTTGCATTTGAGAGTGGTGTAGTACAGTCTAATATGATGGGTCTTTGGCACACTTTCTTTGATAGACATGCTAGTGAATGTCCCTGTAGGTTTGTATATTTCCTTACTTTGCATGGATTTAATCTTTGCAAAATTAAAATTTCTACTCACGACTTTTGCATGGAAAGATATGTAGAAACTTTCTCAAGATGTCAATTGATTGCTGCAGAACTATACAAATACTGCTAGAGTTCCACTTAAATACAGGGGCCTGTCTACGCCTTTCCTGTACCCCTTCAGCAATGACTTGCTCTATATTTCTCAGTACCATTTTCTCTTTCTCAAAAGGAGAACTATCTTTCATCTCAGAACATTGTCCAAATTTATGAACTGCATGCACTAATGTGTTCTCTTGCAAGGAGCTTTCTTTATAGAAGAAAGGCTCCATACTAGAAGTATGTCTCCATTCACCACTGAAAGCTTTGCAAAAGTTAGTTCTATTTATGTCTTTTCTTTTGGCTTTTCGCCTCATACTCAACACTATTATAGCTATTGGTTTCATTCTGTTTGCAATACAAATAAATAGCTTCCTTGTCAGAGCAAAGGCCTTATCAACTATACCCTCAACACGTTCCTTTTGTGTGACAGTTTTCTCCTTTTATACTCCTTCATAGTGCTCATTAAATTCTGAATTACTCTGCTAAAGGACATCCTAACTCTTATTTCCTTAAACTGGGGCTGCCTTCTCATTAAATGCTGTGCTTCATTGTAGGATTTCTTTACTTGTGATTTGTACTTTTACTCTTTTCTTAGTTGATCTTAAACTTTTTTTGTTATGTACTTCATTTTGCTGTGTTCGAAGTTGACCACATATTATTCTATGTTCTCCTATCAGCAGCTCTTTTTTTCTTTCACTACTTTTTCTGCATTCTGCCCCTTTTCTTTCTCAGTTGTGAGGAGATAGTATTGTTGTTTTGTTTCATTCTTCTCTGACTTTTTAATAGCATTGCCAGTGTGTGTAGTTAAGTAGAAATAGATATCTGAAAACAAACACAAAAGTAGATTTTTGTTTTAATTATTGACTTTTACACCTCATATTTTAAATAGTTAAGTAACAAATTAAACAGTTTTCTTATTATAATATCAATAAAATTGTTCTATTAATTATCAACTTTATATTTCTGTCTGTCACTGTATACATTACCCTATCACTGGTATACTACCATATTTATCACTGTGTTCCTCAGTATAAACACATTTTAAACGACTGTGACTGCATGGGTGAATATGGAGTGACTGACTGTTGTATTGATTGCATAAGTCTCACAATATCTACGAAGCTGACTAAAGTAATGTCTTAGGGTCTGAGTGATGAAATAGAGGGGTACGTAAGCGTGTTTCCTACTGCATTTTATAGTTCTGCATACCTAAGTAGTTTCTGAGTGTGTGAGTGAATATATAATAGCACCTCTTTGTCTGTGAGGGGATGAAAGGTAGGCTATATACTTTGGAAACATATATGTCAGTTCCTTGCTGAGTGGTATACTTATATAGTGCTTGGCATAGGGGTGTGCAAGTGTATGACTTTGGGACAGATGTATCATTTTATCCAATAGCGATTACCTAATTGTGATTTATAATTAATATTCATGAGGTAGGTCACAATTTGCGAGCCATTGAGAATGGCTACAATCACAGGGATGGTGGCCTGCTGGACTCAGCCGACCACCATGTCTGTGATAGCTTTTTAATAAAGCAATCTTTTTTTTTTTTAAATGCATCCTGAGAAATGAAAAGTTTTGTTTTCATTTTTTAAGAGTAGGCAGTGGTCTGTGGGAAAACATTTTTTCGCATGTATTTACAAAGGGGAAGGGTTCCCTTGGGGACCCCTTTCCCTTTGCGAATGGGTTACCACCAATTTGAAATTGGTGGTAACTGCAATTGATTTGTGACCACATTCACAGTCACAAAACAATCATACATACCTCTGCAATTCGGTATTAGGAAGGGACGCCCTTGACACGCCCCTTCCTAATACCGAATCAGTATGTAGTCACAATTCCAATTCGTGATTCAGTAACAAGTTAACGAATCGCAAACTGGATTTGTTACATACCAAAATGCAGTTTTTGCGATCACAAAACACTTCAATACATCTGGCCCTAAGTTCCTAAACTGAAAAGGACACCTCTCAATCACTTATGGACAAATCATCATGTTTGTTGGCATCCCTAAACCATATCTCAGAGGTGAGTTATTACTACTGAGTTATTACTACTAAAACATGGGTTTAAGACTTGTGAAAGGGCTTTTAGAGGCCAATGTCAGTGAGCAGTAACAGTTCAAAACAGGCTGTGCACTAGTAAGACTCACACACAATTAAAGTGGTATTTGTTTGGATATATAACAACATTGTATCCCTACTTGCCTATATATCTGAGTGACTGTAGGAGCCCTCCTGTAGTAGTGTTATAAGATGTTTTAGTATACGTGGTGGTATGCGGCTGCCTGTTTTAGTATCTCTATGGCTATGTAAATATATATGTAACTTGGTGAATGAATAATTCAGTGCTTGGGGTTGGTAATGGAGTTGTATATGGGTGTGTCAGGAACTGCTTGTTGTGGTGCATGTATAAGTACTTTCTCAGTATCTGAGTGAATGTAGAAGTCTGTGTGCTTCTGTAACTGGGTGACATAGAGGATCTATGCTTTGGAAAGATGTATGTCAGTTCCTTATTGAGTGGTAAATGCTATGTAGTGCTTAGCCAAGGGGTCTGCAACTGCATGAGTACATTTTGAAAACTAAATATAACATCTTTCAATCACTTAAGCACAAATGACAATGCTTCATGGCATAACTACAACATATATCAGGGGTGAGTTATTTCAACAAAAACATGGATTTAACACTTGGCAAAGCGATTTTAGGAGCCAGTGATAGTGGGCAGTGATACTGAACACACTGGTTCTGCACTAGTAGGCCTCACCCATTATTAAACCAGGATTTGTCTGAAAACATAAGAATATTTTGTCACTACTTGCCTACATATCTCAGTAAATATAGGAATCCACCTGGAGTAGTGCCATGAGATGTTTTAGTACATGTTCTGGTATGTTACTCCTGTTGTACTACCTCTACAGCTGTGTAAATGTGTTTATAGGTGGCTGAACTAATACCTCTGTGCCTGAGTTAGGTAATAGAGGTGTATGTGAGTATATATGCAAGTGCCTTTGAAAGAAATTAATATATAAGTACTTTCTGACTATGTGAGTGAATGTAGAAGTCTCTGTGTCACTCAGTCAGTGGGTGAGACAGATGATCTGTGCTTCAGAAACATGTATACAGACCATTGCTGACTGGTATACTCTATGTAGTGCTTGCCTTGAGGGTCTGCAAGTACATCAGTAAGTTTCTAAAACTGAAAAGGACATCTTTCAATCACTTAAGGACAAAGCACCATGGTTGATGGCATACCTATAACATATCTCAGCGATTACTTATTTGAACTAAAGCATAGGCTTAAAACTTGACAAAGGGGTTTTAGAGGCCCCTTCAGTGGACAGTGAGACTGCACACACAGGCTGTGCTAGGCCTCACCCATTATTAAAGCAGTATTTATCTGGATACATCACAACATTGTATCACTACTTACCCATATATCTCAGTGAATGAAGGAGTCCACCTGCCACCTGTAGTAGTACTATGAAATGTTTGAGTACATGTGCTGGTATGTCACTACCTGTTTTAGTACCTATATGGCCCTGTAAATGTGTAGGTAAGTGGCTGAATGAATACCTCATTGTCTGTGTTAGGTAATACAGGGTTATATGAGTGTGTTTGCAATTGCCTTTGAAAGAGCTACATACATAAGTACACTCTGACTATGTGAGTGATTGTTTATGTATCATTCTGTGACTGGGTTAGACAGAGGATCTATGCTTTGGAAAGATGTATGTCAGTTCTATGCAAGAGTATATTTCTAAAACTGAAAAGGACATCTCTCAATCACTTAAGGACAAAGCACCGTGGTTGATGGCATAATAGCAGCATATCTCTGATGTGAGATATTTCTACTAATTTGTGGGACTTGACAAAAGGGTCTTAGGGGCTATCTTCAATGGGCAGGGAGAGTGCACACACCGGCTCTGCAGTAGTTGGCCTTACCCATGATTAAAGCAGTATTTGTCAGCCTACGTAACAGGATTATGTCACTACTTGCCTATATTTCTTACTGAATGTGCAGTCCAGCTATAGATGTTGCATGAGATAGTTCAGTAAATATGCCAGTATTTGTCTCTCTGTTTTAGTACCTCAGTGCCTTTATAAATGGGTAAGTAGCTGAATAAATATCTCACTGCCTGTGTTAGGGAATACAGGGGTATGTGGATGTGTCTCCAGTTGCATTTGATACAGTTGCATACACTAGTACTTTATCAGGCTGTGAGTGAATCTAGAAGTGTCCGTGTCGCTCTTTGACCGGGTGAGACAGAGGATCTATGGTTTGGAAACATGTATGACAGTTTCTTTATCAGTGGTGTACTCTATGTAGTACTTGGCTTTTAGGTCTGCAAGTGCATAAGTAAGTCATTCAACTGAAAAGGACATCTCTTGTTTTAAGCACACAGCACTGTACTTTATAGCATACCTAGAGCATATTGCAGAGATGAGTAATGTCTACTAAAAAAATGGATTTGACACTAGAGAAACAGCTTGTACATACCATGTGAAGCTGGTAGTGTGAGTGCGGAGACAGAGCCTGCACACGTAGACCTGACCCATGCCTTGCAGTCTTGTTCTACACACATGACTCAGTATTACTTTAAACAACATATCTTACCATCTATTTTTAAAAAATATATATTTTATTGCTTTTAACAAGGGATTATGTCTCATAACAAATACAGATACTAAGTTATTCCCAACTGTGTATTATACCCCCCTCCCCCATCTCACATTTTGTACATCATCTATTATTCTAATTACAACTCTCCTTGCTGCCAGAATATTAGTCGGTGATCCTTATTGTATGTTATGTCGTAGTATTTGTTGACTGTACAAGGTCCGATTCCGAGTCAGATGTGCTGTCCTCTTATGAGGAGGCATCCATCGCCTTTAGACTGTCCAGCAGTGTGTCCCAGTGTTTGGCGCTGTCTCTTTGACCTTGCAGTGCTTCTTTCAGCAGTGCTGTGCTTTCGATTTCAGCCCACTTCACTAGTGCGTTTTGCCATCTGTCCACCAGAGGGCCTCATGGGTCTTTCCAGTGGGAAGTTATTTCCCTCTTGGAGAGTATTAGTGCCAGATCTATAAACCTGTTGGAATTTTTTTTTGCTGAGGGACGAGGGAAATCCCCCAGTATAGCAACCAGTGGCGTGGGCGAGATTATTCTTTCTGCGCTGGAGGCTAATTTCCTGAACACTTCGGTCCAGAACAAGATTATTCTTGGGTAGCTCCATAGCATGTGCAGAAGGTCCGCTGATAATTCTTCGCATCTGGGGCATTTAGAATTATTTGTGTTAAAGAATTTGGTTAGTAATTGTGGAGTCAGGTAAGCTCTATGATAAATGTATAAATTTATCAATTTGAACCTTGCGTTCCAAGATACAGAGTAAATGTGGGAGGTGATTCTGGCCCATTGGGTATCCTCTAGGGTACAATCGAGGTCGTTCTGCCATTTGGATCTAAGTTTGTTCAGTGGGAGACAGGTGGTGTTTATATTCTCGATACTACCCCCCTCTGGTCTCCCGTTGTGCACAGGAGGTGGCAACTTTCGTGTATGTCAGGTTCACTCGATTTTGCGCCCCATAGTTTTTGGATACTTTTTATTAAGGCAGAGTGGGAGAGGAATAAGCCCGAGGGTAGGCTGAACCGTTCTTGATGCATAAGTGAGCTCTTCCTAATGGTATCTTTAGAAAATAGTGTTTGTGCTGCCAACCGCCTCTCGTTCTCTATATCGTCATCCATTATAATGGATAAGATCAAAAATTGGAAAACACAAGCCGTGAATCCCCTAGGAAGATTCCTAGTTCCCCTTGCCTAGTTACGCCAGAACAAAATAATAATATTGGTATGGCTGCATTGAAAGCCCAGTATAAACTGGGACAGGGCTGTACCGCAAATTGTATGCAAGAAAAAGACCACCGTTGTTGGTTTAAAGAGAGATGAGTAAAAATAAACAGGGGAAAGTTAAGATCTAATGATATCACTACTATATCTCAACTTAGAGAACATGGCCTACAAGGTTTTTTTCCCTGCGGGCATTGTAAAGCATGCCGCAATAGTATTATGCGCAAACAATATGCACTATGTTAACCTGGCAAAAACAGGCTAATCAGTCAGTTTATAACATGCAGTACTCCTTTTGTGATCTATATATTGGAATGTCCTTGTAAAAGATGGTACGTTGGAAGTACCAAACATAGGCCCTCATTCTGACCCTGGCGGTCGGCGGAGAGGCGGCGGTCGGACCGCGAACAGACCGGCGGTATTAAAAATGGCATTCTGACCCTGGCGGGAACCGCCAACACAGCCCGCCAACTTAACACTCCGACCGCCACAGCGGTACAAACAAACAGCGCGGCGGTTCCCGCCAACAGCCCGGCGGCAGACAAAGTACCGCCCACCCTATTACGACCCACCAATCTGCCACCTTTTCCGGGGCGGGAGCACCGCCGATAAGAACACGGCGGAAACAGACTACGAACGGGAAAACGCTCACCTCTACGCACTCCACGGGAGATTCCGGCAGTATGGAGCCAGAGTTGCAGGTCATCCCCGCACTCCTATTCCTCCTCATATACCAGGAGCACGCCCGGCGGCGCGGAAGACATCGGTGAGTACTGCACCTACGACACAGGGGAGGGAAAAGATTACCGGCACACACCCACCCACCCACACCCACTACAACACACACATCAATGCATTCCCACAGATCACTGTCACAACCCACAAACCACCCCCCTCCGAAATAATGCAAAGACCAAAAGAAGAGATCAGAAACGGGCAGATATATTGAAAAAAACTATGTACAAAATATATACAGCTACTAAATGTAGTCCAACCACTGTCCGTGGATCACAGGGGTCCTGTGCAAAGGGGCAAGGCCCAGTCCCACGACAAGAACTCCACGGAGAGAACACTGCAGGGGCATCAGAAAGAAAATAGGACAGGCACCTCAGGGGGAAGGGAAGGGGGGGCACCTCAGCCACTTGAGTACACGACGCCAGATCCACGAGGGGACTCCATGACCACTGGCCCATCCTGGGGAGAGCAAAGCCACAGTCCATACAGTCCATACAGTGGGTGGCCTGCCCACTGGGCCATCCTGGGGAGAGCCAAGCCACAGTCCATACAGTCCATACAGTGGGTGGCCTGCCCACTGGGCCATCCTGGGGAGAGCAAAGCCACAGTCCATACAGTCCATACAGTGGGTGGCCTGCCCACTGGGCCATCCTGGGGAGAGCAAAGCCACAGTCCATACAGTGGGTGGCCTGCCCACTGGGCCATCCTGGGGAGAGCAAAGCCACAGTCCAAACAGTCCATACAGTGGGTGGCCTGCCCACTGGGCCATCCTGGGGAGAGCCAAGCCACAGTCCATACAGTCCATACAGTGGGTGGCCTGCCCACTGGGCCATCCTGGGGAGAGCAAAGCCACAGTCCATACAGTCCATACAGTGGGTGGCCTGCCCACTGGGCCATCCTGGGGAGAGCAAAGCCACAGTCCATACAGTCCATACAGTGGGTGGCCTGCCCACTGGGCCATCCTGGGGAGAGCAAAGCCACAGTCCATACAGTCCATACAGTGGGTGGCCTGCCCACTGGGCCATCCTGGGGAGAGCAAAGCCACAGTCCATACAGTCCATACAGTGGGTGGCCTGCCCACTGGGCCATCCTGGGGAGAGCCAAGCCACAGTCCATACAGTCCATACAGTGGGTGGCCTGCCCACTGGGCCATCCTGGGGAGAGCAAAGCCACAGTCCATACAGTCCATACAGTGGGTGGCCTGCCCACTGGGCCATCCTGGGGAGAGCAAAGCCACAGTCCATACAGTCCATACAGTGGGTGGCCCGCCCACTGGGCCATCCTGGGGAGAGCAAAGCCACAGTCCAAACAGTCCATAACAGACCCCACTGCCACTGGAGGAGGCAAGTTGGCCAGAGGACATCCTGCAGCCCTGCGCGAGATAGATCCTGCCCTGCCACGTCTGCCAAAGGGCCAGCGGTTCTTGCCTTGAAGGGCCCAGTCCAGCGGTTCTTGAGACGGCGGGGCCCAGTTCAGCGGTTCTTGCCTTGAAGGGCCCAGTTCAGCGGTTCTTGAGACGGCGGGGCCCAGTTCAGCGGTTCTTGAGACGGCGGGGCCCAGTTCAGCGGTTCTTGAGACGGCGGGGCCCAGTTCAGCGGTGCTTGAGACGGCGGGGCCCAGTTCAGCGGTTCTTGAGACGGCGGGGCCCAGTTCAGCGGTTCTTGCCTTGAAGGGCCCAGTTCAGCGGTGCTTGAGACGGCGGGGCCCAGTTCAGCGGTGCTTGAGACGGCGGGGCCCAGTTCAGCGGTTCTTGAGACGGCGGGGCCCAGTTCAGCGGTTCTTGCCTTGAAGGGCCCAGTTCAGCGGTGCTTGAGACGGCGGGGCCCAGTTCAGCGGTGCTTGAGACGGCGGGGCCCAGTTCAGCGGTTCTTGAGACGGCGGGGCCCAGTTCAGCGGTTCTTGCCTTGAAGGGCCCAGTTCAGCGGTGCTTGAGACGGCGGGGCCCAGTTCAGCGGTTCTTGAGACGGCGGGGCCCAGTTCAGCGGTTCTTGAGACGGCGGGGCCCAGTTCAGCGGTGCTTGAGACGGCGGGGCCCAGTTCAGCGGTTCTTGAGACGGCGGGGCCCAGTTCAGCGGTTCTTGAGACGGCGGGGCCCAGTTCAGCGGTTCTTGAGACGGCGGGGCCCAGTTCAGCGGTGCTTGAGACGGCGGGGCCCAGTTCAGCGGTTCTTGAGACGGCGGGGCCCAGTTCAGCGGTTCTTGAGACGGCGGGGCCCAGTTCAGCGGTGCTTGAGACGGCGGGGCCCAGTTCTGCGGTTCTTGAGACGGCGGGGCCCAGTTCAGCGGTGCTTGAGACGGCGGGGCCCAGTTCAGCGGTTCTTGCCTTGAAGGGCCCAGGTCAGCGGTTCTTGAGACGGCGGGGCCCAGTTCTGCGGTTCTTGAGACGGCGGGGCCCAGTTCAGCGGTGCTTGAGACGGCGGGGCCCAGTTCAGCGGTTCTTGAGACGGCGGGGCCCAGTTCAGCGGTGCTTGAGACGGCGGGGCCCAGTTCTGCGGTGCTTGAGACGGCGGGGCCCAGTTCAGCGGTGCTTGAGACGGCGGGGCCCAGTTCTGCGGTTCTTGAGACGGCGGGGCCCAGTTCAGCGGTGCTTGAGACGGCGGGGCCCAGTTCAGCGGTTCTTGCCTTGAAGGGCCCAGGTCAGCGGTTCTTGAGACGGCGGGGCCCAGTTCTGCGGTTCTTGAGACGGCGGGGCCCAGTTCAGCGGTGCTTGAGACGGCGGGGCCCAGTTCAGCGGTTCTTGAGACGGCGGGGCCCAGTTCAGCGGTGCTTGAGACGGCGGGGCCCAGTTCTGCGGTGCTTGAGACGGCGGGGCCCAGTTCAGCGGTTCTTGAGACGGCGGGGCCCAGTTCAGCGGTTCTTGAGACGGCGGGGCCCAGTTCAGCGGTGCTTGAGACGGCGGGGCCCAGTTCAGCGGTTCTTGAGACGGCGGGGCCCAGTTCAGCGGTTCTTGAGACGGCGGGGCCCAGTTCAGCGGTTCTTGAGACGGCGGGGCCCAGTTCAGCGGTTCTTGAGACGGCGGACGGTCTATGGCCAACTGGTAATTGCATGGTGGTGCCCTCCTGGGCAGCGGGGATGGTGCTCCTTCACTGCCCACCTGGGCTGTGGGTGGTGGGGCCCTCCTGGCCAGCTGGGCTGGGTCCTCCCTGGGCAGCGGCTATGGGGGTGGTGGGCTCTCCCGGGGCAGCGGCTATGGGGGTTGTGGGCTCCTCCTGGGCAGCAGGCCTGCTGCCTGACCTCTCCAACTTGCTGCCCTTGCCCTCCTTAGTCGTCGGCCTGTGGCCCTTGCCTCCCTTTGGAGCTGTGGCTGGTGACTGTCTCTGGGTGGTGTCCGGGGGGGATGTAGAAGGCGGGCTCCTGCGGCGCCCCTTCCGCCTTCTGCTCCTCTTCCCAGGGGGTGGGCTGGCTGTCCCCTTGCTGCTGGGTGAAGATCCAGACATGCGGGCTGGCGGGCTCCAATACCCCTGCACCCTTGTCAAGGGGGCTGCAGGGCTGGTGGTGGCTGAGGTGCTCTTCTTACCCCGACGAGAAGGAGGGGGGGGCTCAGGGTCAGGAAAGAAGTTAGTAGTGGCGAGGAAGAGCTTCTTGGGACAATGGAGAGTGGTAGGTACAGTGGGAATGGGAGTGGAGGGAGAGGATGTGGTTGTAGGTGAGTCACGTTTGCTGTCTTTGGGTGCTGGTGCAGGAGGGATAGGCTGTCGTGAGGTGGATGGCTGTTGGGTGGGTGGGTGGCTGCGTTTGTGTGGTGTGGAAGAGGGGGTGACAGACACAGTGGGAGAGGACACAGGGGACGTGTAAATGGCAGTGGGGGTGGTGACTGCACGTGTGCGGACTGGAGTGGAGGGTGTGCTGGTGATGGAAACACTGGCTGATGGTGAGGTGAATGGAGGTGTGAGTGTAGACGTCACAGGGAGGGAGGAGGGAGACGAGGAGGTGGGGGTCACAGAGGTGGTAGTGACTGTTGGCATGTCTGCATCGGAATGTTGCGTGTGTGAATGTCTGCGTGATCTGTGGTGCTTATGTTTGGATGAGCTTCTCTTGGGTGTTGAGGTGTGTGCAGGCTGGTCTGATGGTGTGGGTGGGACAGGCAGAGGAACAGGAGACTGGGAGGAGGGAGTTAGTAGAGGCAGGCAGGAGACAGGGACAATGGCTGCCGTCAGTGCTGAGGCCAGAGCCTGGAACGATCGCTGATGGGCAGCCTGACCCGAATGAATGCCCTCCAGGTACGCATTGCTGCGATGAACCTCCCTCTCCACCCCCTGGATGGCATTCAAAAGGGTAGTCTGCCCAACAATGAGCGTTCGGAGGAGGTCAATGACCTCCTCACTGAGGGCAGCGGGGGTAACAGGGGCAGGGCCGGAGGTGCCTGGGGCGAAGGAGATGCCCGGCTTCCTGGCAGAGCGGGCACGGGGCGAACGCGGAGGGGCTGCTGGGAGGGCGGAGATGGTGCGCTGGGTGGCGGCTGTACCTGTAATGGCGGGGGGCACGGATGGTGCCACCCCCGCAAGGGAGCCCCCTTCCGAGGACGTGTCCGTGTCGCTGCAGGCTCCTGTCGTCCCCGTCGTGGAGCTCCCCTCGCCCTCCGTCTCACTGGTCCAGTCTGACTCTGTGGCATGGCCCTCCTGGGCCATGTGAGATGCAGCTCCCTCCTGCCCCGATGCCACTTCTCCTCCGCCTGATGATGCTGATGCACACAAGCACAGAAAGACAAACAAAAAGGGGGGGGGAGAGAGAAATAAAGGGATATTGAGTACATGGATCTCCGGTACAGTTAGCGGACATGACAGACACAGATGCCCCCTGCACTAAGTTGCGCACTTGGGGTCCGCTACGCATTCCGTGGAACATGCTCTACACGCCTAGAGTTGTCAACTGCACCCATGGATGACACGGCCCAGGGATGGCTGTACTGACACACTACTGAGGGTGGTGGCTGGGGACACAGGGGCTTACGGGGGTGCCCAGCCTACAGATATCGCCCTGGCCTAGGGGGACCCCCAGCCCTCCTCCCCCACCCAGACACCTCCACTGCACGACAACAGAGTAGATGATGCTTCTACTCACCCCCTTGTGTCTGCTGTGCTGCCCTCACGCGCCCATCCAAATCAGGGTAGGCCACCGCCAGGATCCGGAACATCAGGGGGCTCAGTTGACGGCAGGCACCCCGCCTACGTTGGGAGGCCATCCCCAGCAGAGACTCGGCGGTCTTCTTGGTCCCGCGGCGGATGTCCTCCCACCTCTTGCGGCAGTGGGTGCCCCGTCGATGGTGGACCCCCAGGCCCCGGACTTCCTTGGCGATGGCACGCCAAATCCCAATCTTCTCATGGGCGCGGACCTATGTGACACGTACAGGGAGGGTGAAATACCACGTTCAAGTTACTCAGCATTTTCCTTTCCAGTGGCCCAACGCCCCCCATCCCCGCCAGGCCCCCCGCCAGCCCCAACATGCACCCCATCCCCGCCAGGCCCCCCGCCAGGCCCCCCGCCATGCCCAACATGCCCCCCATCCCCGCCAGGCCCCCGCCAGGCCCCCCGCCATGCCCAACATGCCCCCCATCCCCGCCAGGCCCCCGCCAGGCCCCCCGCCATGCCCAACATGCACCCCATCCCCGCCAGGCCCCCCGCCAGCCCCAACATGCACCCCATCCCCGCCAGGCCCCCCGCCATGCCCAACATGCACCCCATCCCCGCCAGGCCCCCCGCCAGGCCCCCCGCCATGCCCAACATGCCCCCCATCCCCGCCAGGCCCCCGCCAGGCCCCCCGCCATGCCCAACATGCACCCCATCCCCGCCAGGCCCCCCGCCAGCCCCAACATGCCCCCCATCCCCGCCAGGCCCCCCGCCAGGCCCCCCGCCATGCCCAACATGCACCCCATCCCCGCCAGGCCCCCCGCCAGCCCCAACATGCACCCCATCCCCGCCAGGCCCCCCGCCATGCCCAACATGCACCCCATCCCCGCCAGGCCCCCGCCAGGCCCCCCGCCATGCCCAACATGCCCCCCATCCCCGCCAGGCCCCCCGCCATGCCCAACATGCACCCCATCCCCGCCAGGCCCCCCGCCAGGCCCCCCGCCATGCCCAACATGCCCCCCATCCCCGCCAGGCCCCCGCCAGGCCCCCCGCCATGCCCAACAGGCACCCCATCCCCGCCAGGCCCCCCGCCATGCCCAACATGCCCCCCATCCCCGCCAGCCCCCCACCAGGCCCCCCGCCATGCCCAACATGCCCCCCATCCCCGCCAGGCCCCCGCCAGGCCCCCCGCCATGCCCAACAGGCACCCCATCCCCGCCAGGCCCCCGCCATGCCCAACATGCCCCCCATCCCCGCCAGGCCCCCGCCAGGCCCCCCGCCATGCCCAACATGCCCCCCATCCCCGCCAGGCCCCCGCCAGGCCCCCCGCCATGCCCAACATGCACCCCATCCCCGCCAGGCCCCCCGCCAGGCCCCCCGCCATGCCCAACATGCCCCCCATCCCCGCCAGGCCCCCGCCAGGCCCCCCGCCATGCCCAACATGCCCCCCATCCCCGCCAGGCCCCCGCCAGGCCCCCCGCCATGCCCAACATGCACCCCATCCCCGCCAGGCCCCCCGCCAGCCCCAACATGCACCCCATCCCCGCCAGGCCCCCCGCCAGGCCCCCCGCCATGCCCAACATGCCCCCCATCCCCGCCAGGCCCCCCTCCAGCCCCAACATGCACCCCATCCCCGCCAGGCCCCCCGCCAGCCCCAACATGCACCCCATCCCCGCCAGGCCCCCAAGCCAGCCAGTGGCCCCAAATCTAGATAGAATTAAACTCACTTGTTGGTCTGGAGGACCGTAGAGTTGCGCATACTGGGGGAGGACCCCATCCACAAGTTTCTCCAACTCCTCTCCAGTGAAGGCAGGGGCCCTTTCCCCAGTCGCAGCAGCCATTGTCCCTTCCAGACCGAGGTCACAGCAACACTTGCAGTATAGGTCCTCTCCTGTGAAAGTTCAAGTCGCAAGTGGATAAGTAGATAGAAAATGGCGGTCACGTCCGCGGCGGTGCGTACCGCGGCGGTGCGTCCCGCCACCGCCGGCGCCCTTCGCCATTGGCTCCTGAAACCCATAGGCTTCAATGTTAACCAATGCGGCTTCGCGCCGCGGTCTTGGCCCGCCGCCCGCCGCGGTGTGCCACGCCAGCGCATTGACCTCACATCCCATTGTCACACTTCACAGGTCAGGCAGCCGCCATTTCCAGGGCCCACATGGCTCAATTTCAACTGCGTCACACAGGCCTAGGCCTTGCATAGCCACTCATACACGCCATTCACTGCATAGAGAATCGTATACTGTGCTAGCTGTGAGTACGTACCTGTGGGTTGCCTGACTGTGTGCTCCATGTTGTCCTTCCTAGGCACCGTCCGCTGGGTTGGGCGAGGAGACGGATGAATCCTCCCGTGTACCGACCGCTGGTGGACCTGTCGACAATGGAAGAACGCCACATTATCCTGACCTACCGTCTTAACCGTGCCACTATCCATGAACTGTGTGCCCGGCTGGAGCCCGACCTGATGTCCCCCATCCGCCAACCCACAGGGATTCCCCCTCTGGTGCAGGTCATGTCAGTACTCCATTTCTTGGCAAGTGGGTCATTTCAGACAACAGTGGGAATTGCTTCTGGGATGTCTCAGCCCATGTTTTCAAAGGTGTTATCCAGAGTGTTGTCTGCCCTGATGAAATCCGTGAGGAACTACATCATTTTCCCTGAGGTGGGCGAACTGGCTACAGTGAAGGGTGATTTCTACGCCCTTGGACATATTCCCAACGTAATTGGTGCCATTGATGGGACCCATGTGGCTTTGGTTCCCCCAAGAGACAGGGAGCAGGTGTACAGGAACAGAAAAAGTTACCATTCAATGAACATCCAGGTGGTGTGTTTGGCTGACCAGTACATCTCGCATGTAAATGCCAAATTCCCAGGGTCAGTGCATGACGCCTACATCATGCGGAATAGCAGCATCCCTTACGTGATGGAACAGCTACAGAGACACCGTGTATGGCTAGTGGGGGACTCTGGGTACCCCAACCTGTCGTGGCTACTGACCCCAGTAAGGAATCCCAGGACCAGGGCAGAGGAACGGTACAATGAGGCCCATGGGCGTACTAGGAGGGTGATCGAACGCACCTTTGGCCTCCTAAAGGCCAGGTTTCGCTGCCTGCATATGACCGGGGGATCCCTAATGTACTCACCTAAGAAGGTGTGTCACATCATCGTGGCCTGCTGCATGCTTCACAACCTGGCTTTGCGCCGCCAGGTGCCTTTCCTGCAGGAGGATGGTCGAGACGGTGGTGTTGTGGCAGCGGTGGAACCTGAGGAGAGTGACGAGGAGGAAGACGACGGGGCTGAAACAGACAACAGGGACAGAATCATTGAACAGTACTTCCAATAGGACACAGGTAACATTTCAAAGATAATTTAGTACAAGTTAACTACTCTGCAGCATCTCTGCTGCCTGTCTATTTGCCCCAGTGTATGATGACTGAGTTTTGGCTTTTCCCTCCCTATTTCAGATCTGGGGTCCCCACTACGAGTCCTGTGCTTCGTTTCCCCATGGACTACAGCTTTGTGGCAGCTGTTTGTTGACTTCACCATGTACAAGGACATATTTGCACTGTCATGTCAATTACAATCTATTGAAATCACAGCCAGACTCCTGATATTTTGGTGCAAAATAGGTGTTTATTGAAGTGCTCAAAATGGGATGGGTGGTTTCAAGTGGGTGGGGGCTATGGTGAAGGAATGTCCATGGCAGAGTCCAGAGTAACAGTCACACAGGTGCATTGTCCAGAGGCCTGTGGAGAGATGGAGCATGGGCAGTTCGAGGATGGACAGGGTGACAATGTGGGACAGTGGGATGACATCAGGTGGTATCCATTGCTGGCGGGGGTCTTGACATCCTACTCTGTCTTGCGAGATCTCAGGGCCCTCTTGCGGGGTGGTTCTTCTCCTGCAGGAGGTGGGGGTCTGGTGGGCTGCTGCTGTGCGGGGGCCTCCTGTCCACTAGCGCCGGCGGAGGTGGATGGCTGTTCTTGGTCCCGGCTAGTGGCAGGGGCCCTTGGGTGTTGTTCAGTGTCCGCCCTGCTGTTTACGAGGTCCTGCAGCAGCCCTACCATGGTAACCAGGGTGGTGTTGATGGCTCGGATGTCCTCCCTGTACCCCCGATAGTGTTCCTCCTGCAGCACCTGGATCTCCTGGAACCGGGCCAGTACCGTCGCCATCGTCTCCTGGGAGCGGTTGTATGCTCCCATGATGGTGGTGAGGACCTCGTGGAGAGTGGGTTCCCTGGGCCTCTCCTCCCCCCCCTGTCGCACAGCTGCCCGCCGAGTTGCCCTGTTTCCCTGGGCCTCTGCCCCCTGGCCGGTGTGCCCACTACCACTGCCCCCAGGTCCCTGTTGTTGTTGGGGTGGTGGGTTATCCTGGGTGCCCTGTAGTGGTAGACACACCGCAGATTGACGCGCCCTGGAGACAGAGGCATGGGCCCGCTGGGTGGGAGCTGTGCTGGTGTTCCCAGAGGGGTTAGGGTCTATAGTGGCCTGTGCCTGTGTGAGGGGAACCGACTGTCCAGAGGTCCCCGATGGTCCGGGCTGGTCATCGGTGTCCAGATCGACAGAGCTGCTGTCATCGCTGACGGCCTCTTGGGTGGGGGGTGTGGATAATTCTGGCCCCTCCGCCGCGGTGTGTTGACGGTCGGGTCCTGCAGGGGTATAGAGGTATGGTTATAGTTTCAATGTGTGGCATATGGGTGTATCTGTGGGTTCCCGTGTCCCCAAGTGCTGGCATTCGTGTGTGGGGGCTTTGGTGAGGGTGGCTTGTGGGGGGGATGTGTATATGCATTGGGCATGCTTTGGTGATGGGTGTCCATGCTTAGTGGACGCATGCAGGCCTAGGTTTTGGGATGTGTGGGTTGTGATGGTGAGACATTGGCGGGGAATAGGTGTGCTGGGGGTGGGGGTGAGGATGGTGGTGGGGGTGAGGATGGTGGTGGGGGTGAGGGTGGGGGTGAGGATGGTGGTGGGGGTGAGGATGGTGGTGGGGGTGAGGGTGGGGGTGAGGATGGTGGTGGGGGTGAGGGTGGGGGTGAGGATGGGGGTGGGGGTGAGGGTGGGGTTCGAGGATGGGGGTGAGGGTTGGGGTCTGATTTGGCATGCAGGTGGGGGGGAAGCAGTATTGAAGCTTCAACTTACCAGTATCCATTCCTCCGCCGACTCCTGCGAGGCCGTCAGGATGCAGGATGTTCAAGACTTCCTCCTCCCATGATGTGAATTGTGGGGGTTGAGGTGGGGGTCCTCCGCCAGTCTTCTGCACGGCGATGTTGTGCCTGGATACCATGGAACGCACCTTCCCCCGTAGGTCGTTCCATCGCTTCCTGATGTCTTCCCGATTTCTGGGGTGCTGTCCCACTGCGTTCACCCTGTCGACAATCCTCTGCCATAGCTCCGTCCTCCGGGCAATGCTGGTGTATTGGACCTGTGTGCCGAACAGCTGGGGCTCTACACGAACGATTTCCTCCACCATAACCCTGAGTTCTTCGTCTGTGAAGCGGGGTTGTCTTTGGGGTGCCATGGGGTGGTGTGTATGATGTGTGGGGTGGAGTATGTGTATTTAAGTGAGTTGAGTGTGGTGGTGTGTGTTGTTTTGTGTGTGGATAGTGTGTGGGTGATGGTGTTGAGTGGCTGTGGCTGTTATGTTTTGGATGCTGGTGTCTCTCTCTTGCCTTCTTTACGATTTTGTAAGCGTAGGGGTTTGCGGGTGATGTGGGTGGGTGTTTTATATTGTATTGTGTGTGTGGGAGTGGTGTGTGTATGTGTATCAGGTGTGTGGGATTCAAATCGTCCAATGTGGGTGAGTTTTGTTCGTTGGTGGGTATTCTGACCGCGCCGGTGTGTCCCGCCAATGGAATACCGCGTTTGAATGACCGCCGCGTGGATTCGTGGGTCGTAATGGCATGGGCGTATTTCTGTTGGCGTGGCGGTGGAGGTTTGGTCACCTCCACCTTTCCGCCGACCGCTGGTCTGGCGGTCTGTTGTGGCGGTCGGATTTTCGGAGGTTTGCCTTCTGCGGGTCAGAATGACCGTGGCGGGTTTCCGCGACCGCGGCGGGATTATGGAGGATTTCTGACCGGCGGTAGGCGCCTTTTACCGCCGAGGTCAGAATGACCCCCATAGTGTTAAAAAACGGATTCTGGAACACATGCGTGCTATAACTTCAGTAGACGATCACTACCCTGTAGCAAGGCATTTTAGAGAGAAACATAGCTCTGATTGGACCCAGTTATCCTATTTTGGTATCGAACATGTCCCCTCATCCCATAGAGGGGGTAATAGAGAACTAACATTGAGGAAGAAAGAGTCTAAATACATTTTAGATTTAGAGACCAAGACACCTAAAGGATTGAATACTGGAGAAGAACTGAATACCCATTTATATGATGATTGAAATACAACTATAATAGGGTATAATTTGGGTAATCGTGACTATTAGTGTATTTATTAAAAGATGCATGTATTTAAATGAATATATTAACTCTTTTAAATATCAAATATGTCAAGTTTTACTTGTTTCTCTTTTTTAGTGTTTGTGATATGTTTTTAGTAGTGTTGTAGGAGTTGATTAGATTGGGATAGTTATGATCACCTATTTAATATATGTATATGTTTCTTTCAGATTTAATGGGTCGGCTGAAATTAATACTGATGTCTGCTTGCCTCTGCTCTCTTCATATTGCACGTTATTGGGTGTTGACAGTGCAGGTTATAAGATAAGAAAATATGATAAGATTTTTATTATACGATTTGTCTGGTGTATTAGTACTAATCATGTAAGAAGTGGTACAAGGGTACTAGTACTGTAGTCATTGTGATTCAGAAATAATTATTCTAATTATCCTTCGCACTGTGTGAAATATAGTTCTCCGTCGGGCTTATAAATGATAATAGTTTACAATATTTTATGATAATATATTAGCCGGGTGTTCTATTTTTTGACATTAAATTTCAAATTATTATTATTTTTCCTTCCACCGCTACATGATACTGTCTACATATCTATTTTATACGATCACAAGGTTATATAATTATCTATCTATATATTTATATGTATTTATTTATTTATTTATATATTTGACCAATTGTGTGTATTGATATAGATTTCATTAGTTACTATACTCCAGATGTAATGTATGAATATACAAGATTGTACTTGAGGGTTCTTATCTCATACCTTGCATTTGTTGTTTGTCTCATCTCTATGTCTATGGGTGAATAGTATTTAGTAATGTTTGATTGGTGGTGAATACCACGTGACCAAGGCTGCTGTGTCAGCCGAAACGCGTTGTGCTTTGATTAAACTTGGCTTGCACTTGCCTTGAATCCTGAGTGTGCAAATTATACTTTTTTCCTTTTGTTTTGGTGATTTTATTACCGGCTTGCTCGTGCCGGTTTTTGCACCACCCCTCTCGGGCCACATGAGCTCATTTCGAGCATCTGTTGTTTATTTACTACATTGAGCTCTGTGGCCGGCCGCCAGAGAATACTTGCTGCAATTATACTGATTTCAGTTTGAAGCGCCAGCATTGCTTTTGAGCTTGGCGCTTGGATAAGAGACTCGGCATTTCCTTCCGTGTCGGCTGTATTTACTTTATTTTCCATGGTGTGGCTGGACGGTGCCCCGTGGTGATTCGCCTAGTGCTTAAGGAGTACAAACTCCGGTGCCTCTGGTTCGTCGGCTCGCTGCTTACATGGCAGCGTTTTCCACGCCGAGCTCCTCGATAATTTATGGCCGCTGTTGACATCGGCACCTTTTTCACTGGGCTTCCCCGTCTTCTATTCCTTTTTTTTGGCTCCACTTGTTTTACGGCTGCACATGAAGAAATGTCAAACGGAAACATTATACAAAAGACCCGTTTCTTTGCTTTTTGCCTTGAAGCCTCACTTTGGATTTAACCACTCTTATCGATTTAGGCAGACTGTGAATATATGTGACCACATTTGCAGCTGGTGTCGGATGGATTTGAAAGGACTGAGATATATACATCCTTCTTAAGGTATGTGACTCTCCCCTGTTTATTTTTACTCATCTCTCTTTAAACCAACAACGGTGGTCTTTTTCTTGCATACAATTTGCGGAACAGCCCGGTCCCAGTTTATACTGGGCTTTCAATGCAGCCATACCAATATTATTATTTTGTTCTGGCGTAACTAGGCAAGGGGAACTAGGAATCTTCCTAGGGGATTCACGGCTTGTGTTTTCCAAATTTTGATCTTATCCATTATAATGGATGACGATATAGAGAACGAGAGGCGGTTGGCAGCACAAACACTATTTTCTAAAGATACCATTAGGAAGAGCTCACTTATGCATTATCAGGAAAGTAACAATGATCTGAATGCCATATTAAAGAAATTGGAGAAATTGAGCAAAGCTGAAATATCCAAATGGTGGGAGGCTACATCGTTGCAAAATTACGTGGATCAACAGATGGTTCCAAGAGGCCTACGTATTTTTATTACCCCATCATATGAGATACCCAATCCAGAGATGTTAAAGGAATGGGCAGAAAACTCAGCTTTGAGCTCCAGACATATGCTTCAGATACTTATAAAATACGCATGGCAGGACCGGAAAACCCTATTAGGGGATATTAAGACACTAAAAGATGATTTGGACTTACGTCCTGAGAAGGAAATGATATTGAAATTCATGGAGACCATGACTATCAGATTAAAGAAATATGAGGAGGAAATCAAAATTAAGAAACAACAAAAACTACATAGAGACATAGGGGACTATGAAAGCGGAAGAATTCTGACTTTTAATAGGAAATATGATCATTTATATAAATCATCCCCTGTTTGTCTCTCTATGGACGATAAACAATCCTCTTTGGAAACTGATGTGGAAAGTGCAAGAGATTCTGATACCCCTAGCTCCACTGAGAGTGACAAATCTATGGAAGGAGTCACTAGTAAACCAGCAACTTTTTTAGACGAGTATCGCCTGCTGCGACGCAGCAGGCAAGTTTCCAAGAACCAGCAAGGACAGAGCCCCGATTACAAAGGCAGGACATCAGGCCGAAGAGGAAGACGAGGCGGAATCAGAAGAGGCGAGAGAGAGTCAGAAACCGCAGTAAGAACAAATTTCGATATGGGGCAAGTGGGAAGAATAACAAGAAGCTCCAACAATCTAACATAATGGATGCAAATATGGTGAATAAAACTATTGTAAATCTGTCCAACTTTGTGTTATCTGACAGTGACAAATTTACACTATGTTTAGGCCTCTCTTTCTGTCCTACAGAACGATTTAACTATGCTGAAACCAGGATTGACTTTTTCAAATTTATTAGAAAACTGAAATTGAGAAAATGGTTTAAACAAAAGAATTCACCCGATGTGAGGGTTGAAGGTCCCCAGAGGGATGTTTCCCATGATGTTCTTAATATTAGTGATGTGGACTCTCTGATTGCACTGTATGAACTGGAGAATAATGTTGCAGAGTCTATTACAACCAGGAATATCTATCAAATTCTTGATGATTTAAATATCACATATGATGTGGCTGTTCCCACTGGCTTTAAACCTAGATCCACATTCTTTCCCATCATGAACCATGACAATATTGATACATTTTATGATTTGGTGGTTAAAGATTTGATCCAATTCCGACATAGAACATGGTTCAAATCCAAATGTAATTACAACTTAACTCAATCTCAAAAAGATTTAATTATAACTTTGGCAAATGATACAGAAACTATTGTCTGCCCTGCAGATAAGGGCGGAAATATAGTACTTATGGATAAACAAAAATACATTAAGGAAGTTATGTGCCAACTCAACAATGTACATTTTTATAAGGTCTCCACCAAAGAAAGTTATTCAGACAGTATTGTGGGGATCTGGCAGTTACTTATGGAATGGAAAGACAAAGGCTTATTACTGTGGGAAGAGTATTGTTTTCTCAAGAGAGATTTTCCCAAATTACCAGTGTTGTACATTCTTCCCAAGATTCATAAAAATAGAACTAATCCACCAGGAAGACCTATAGTATCCTCATGTGGTAGTGTATTAGAAAATGTCTCCAAATACGTCGATTACTTTTTGAGGGAATTTGTTGTCAATCTTCCATCTTATGTCCGTGATACCAAGGATTTCTTAGGTAAACTTGAAGGAATTGTTTGGGAAGATGATTTCCTGTTACTAACTTTAGATGTTAATTCCCTGTATACTATTATCGACCATGATATGGGTATTGTAGCTTGCAGACATTTTCTAGATGCTAGATCACTGAAATACTTGGCACACACTGACATGTTAATAGATATGATTAGATATTGTCTGACTAACAATTTCTTTTTGTTCAATGGGGTCCTTTATCAGCAGATCCTCGGAACTGCTATGGGCACTTGCTTTGCTCCACGTTTTGCCTGCCTGTTCTTAGGTTGGTGGGAAGAGAATATTTTCAAAGATGAAGAAAAATATCCAGAAACCAGTCAGGCTATTTTATGGCTAAGATATATTGATGATCTTTTCATCATTTGGAAAGGTTCAGAGGAAGAAGCTTCTCATTTTGTGTGTAAACTAAACAACAATGATTTAAATATAAGACTGACGCACAAAATAAGTAGTCTATCTATTGAGTTTTTGGATACAATGATAAAGATTGATGGAAACAAGATTAATACTGAACTCTTTCGTAAATGCACAGCAGGGAATAGTTTATTACATGCCTCAAGTGGACACCCAGATAACCTTAAATGGAGTATCCCTTATGGAGAGCTGCTAAGAGCTAAAAGAGTTAGCAGCACAGATGAAGCTTTTGCAATTGAGCAAAAAGAAATGACCTTGAGATTTAAACAGCGGGGATACCCTGATTGGGTTATTAAAAAAGCTATCGATAAAATCAAGGCAACAAAAAGAACTGATATTTTATTTGACAATATCTCCAAACAGAAGTTGGATGACAATGACGACACCAGACTGATTATGACTTTTAGTGATGATACAAAACAACTTAGTAACATCATTACAAAAAATTGGAAGATACTGAAAAGTGACCCCGTTATTGGGGATTCGATATCAAATAGACCTCAGATTACGTATAGAAAAGGACGAAGCTTACAGGATATGTTAAGATCTAATTATATCACTACTATATCACAACTTAGAGAACATGGCCTACAAGGTTTTTTTCCCTGCGGGCATTGTAAAGCATGCCGCAATAGTATTATGCGCAAACAATATGCACTATGTAAACCTGGCAAAAACAGGCTAATCAGTCAGTTTATAACATGCAGTACTCCTTTTGTGATCTATATATTGGAATGTCCTTGTAAAAGATGGTACGTTGGAAGTACCAAACATAGGGCCTCATTATGACCCTGGCGGGCGGCGGAGGCCGCCCGCCAGGATCCCGCCCTCCAAATTATCGCGCCGCGGTCAAAAGACCGCGGCGGGTATTACGAGTTTTCCCCTGGGCTGGCGGGCGGTTCCAGTAAAACCGCCCGCCAGCCCAGGGGAAAACGACCTTCCCACGAGGATGCCGGCTCGTAATCGAGCCGGCGGAGTGGGAAGGTGCGACGGGTGCAGTGGCACCCGTCGCGTATTTCAGTGTCTGCAAGGCAGACACTGAAATACTTTTCGGGGCCCTCTTACGGGGGCCCCTGCCATGCCCATGCCATTGGCATGGGCACGGCAGGGGCCCCCAGGGGCCCCGCGACCCCCCCTACCGCCATCCTGTTCATGGCGGCTTTCCCGCCATGAACTGGATGGCGGTAGGGGGGGTCAGAATCCTCATGGCTGCGGAGCGCGCTCCGCAGCCATGGAGGATTCTAAAGAGCAGCGGAAAGTCAGCGGGAGACCGCTGACTTTCCGCTTCTGACCGCGGCTGAACCGCCGCGGTCAGAATGCTCATTGGAGCACCGCCAGCCTGTTGGCGGTGCTCCCGTGGTCGGTGGCCCTGGCGGCCACCGGCCGCCAGGGTCAGAATGACCCTCATAGTGTTAAAAAACGGATTCTGGAACACATGCGTGCTATAACTTCAGTAGACGATCACTACCCTGTAGCAAGGCATTTTAGAGAGAAACATAGCTCTGATTGGACCCAGTTATCCTATTTTGGTATCGAACATGTCCCCTCATCCCATAGAGGGGGTAATAGAGAACTAACATTGAGGAAGAAAGAGTCTAAATACATTTTAGATTTAGAGACCAAGACACCTAAAGGATTGAATACTGGGGAAGAACTGAATACCCATTTATATGATGATTGAAATACAACTATAATAGGGTATAATTTGGGTAATCGTGACTATTGGTGTATTTATTAAAAGATGCATGTATTTAAATGAATATATTAACTCTTTTAAATATCAAATATGTCAAGTTTTACTTGTTTCTCTTTTTTAGTGTTTGTGATATGTTTTTAGTAGTGTTGTAGGAGTTGATTAGATTGGGATAGTTATGATCACCTATTTAATATATGTATATGTTTCTTTCAGATTTAATGGGTCGGCTGAAATTAATACTGATGTCTGCTTGCCACCGCTCTCTTCATATTGCACGTTATTGGGTGTTGACAGTGCAGGTTATAAGATAAGAAAATATGATAAGATTTTTATTATACGATTGGTCTGGTGTATTAGTACTAATCATGTAAGAAGTGGTACAAGGGTACTAGTACTGTAGTCATTGTGATTCAGAAATAATTATTCTAATTATCCTTCGCACTGTGTGAAATATAGTTCTCCGTCGGGCTTATAAATGATAATAGTTTACAATATTTTATGACAATATATTAGCCGGGTGTTCTATTTTTTGACATAAAATTTCAAATTATTATTATTTTTCCTTCCACCGCTACATGATACTGTCTACATATCTATTTTATACGATCACAAGGTTATATAATTATCTATCTATATATTTATATATTTATATGTATTTATTTATATATTTGACCAATTGTGTGTATTGATATAGATTTCATTAGTTACTATACTCCAGATGTAATGTATGAATATACAAGATTGTACTTGAGGGTTCTTATCTCATACCTTGCATTTGTTGTTTGTCTCATCTCTATGTCTGTGGGTGAATAGTATTTAGTAATGTTTGATTGGTGGTGAATACCACGTGACCAAGGCTGCTGTGTCAGCCGAAACGCGTTGTGCTTTGATTAAACTTGGCTTGCACTTGCCTTGAATCCTGAGTGTGCAAATTATACTTTTTTCCTTTTGTTTTGGTGATATATATATATATATATATATATATATATATATATATATATATATATATATATATATATATGATCAGCAGAAGAAACCCAACTTATTGAGACTCACTTGCGACGGTCTTGATATGGGATCGGGAATCCCATCTATATTAATCAAATTTTCTCTCCCAAAGAAAAGAAGTCAAGACACAAAAACGGACAGTTCAAAAGGCTATATTAAAGAAAAATGGTCCTCCTCCCAACGCGTTTCGGCCGTAGCCTTGTTCACGGTTCCATACATCACATATACACAAGTCCCGGAACGCAGGTGCTCAACACAGCGGTCCTGGACAGGCTCCGAGACGCCTCAAATAGCCTCCAACGCTCCCTTAACATGTCAGGAGAACCAGGACACCTCCGTTTTGAAAAAACTATTTATTTCAGCAAAAACATCCAACGCGTTTCGGCAACAGCCTTTGTCACGGATGGTATTGGGATATATATATATATTGATATCTATATCTATATATATATATATATGTATATATATATATATATATATATATACGTATATATATATATATATATATATATATATATATATATATGAATTTTTTAAATAGTTATACATTTGTTTATTTGTTTTTCTTAAATTACCTTTACACCCTATACCTCTGCCACCCCTAAAATCTAATACCCTAAAAATAACCTTGCCTACCTATACCCTCACCTTCACCCACCCCTAATTCCTTAAAATATCCTTGCCACCTATACCCTTACCCACCGCTAAACCTTAAATCTTATTTGTAAGGGATCATTTACCCCTTATAATGTAGAATTGAGTTAATGTGTTTTTTATTATTTCCTGGGGGGGTGGTAATTTTATAGCCTGCCTCCATTGTTTTCTATATGACTGTGTTACAGTAGAAGTGGTTGTCCATGTGTGGTGCTGGGCTCACTCCACTTTACAGGTAACAATTGAAAGTGTGCATACACCCATAATAGTGAACTATGGACAGTAGACAATTACCTGGAATCTATTAACATTTGAGTCTGCCTGGAAAATAAAGTCTGATGCTATGTATTTTTAGGTTTTTCCTGAAAGCAAGAAGGCTAAAATTCTGTGTAATGTAGTCCGGGATAGAGTTTCACGTTCTTGTGGGTTTAGGCAATGCTTGTTTTGAAGTTTTGGTTTTAAGGATTTCTAGAATTAAACAATCTCGGCCTCTCTCTTCTCATTGTCCCTCCGCGAATTAGAGTTTATTGCATAGATATGAAGGTATGGCAGTATAGCTTTATGTGTGATAAATGCAATCTTTTTGCTTTGAGTAGTATATAGTAAAGGCTCTTTAGGAGGACCGGGATATGATCAGATTTCATTGCACCGTGACTAATCAGGCAGTAATATACTAACCAGCTCAAAGGAGTATGGTGGTAACATTTTTGAAGGCATGCCAGAATGGCGTTTCCACCATTCAGATACTAGGATATGTGTCTTTTGGTGTGGTTAGCAACACAGCCCACATGTTTTGCCCCATTTAAGGTCAAAACTCGAAATAAGGAATAATTATTGCACATAATAAATTCCATTCAACTCGATGTCAGTTATGATTGTGTGCGATAATTATTGTAAATAATACCTGGCCAGTTGACTGAAGACCTTATTGTGAAAATAGATCGACGGGGATCATCAGAGGTTGCTGGTAAATATCTCATGTTTCAGAATCATGGCTGTATAATCTTCATATCATTAAAATTGCTAGACGCACAGTCATGATTCAACTGTGATTAAAGATGAACACTTTGAAAATTGTTCTACTTGTTAGTCTTTACATGATTTTCCAAGAGTTATATTTAGATGATTATTGCTGTTCGACTCTGCTAGCCTTTTTCCTGGCTTCAATAGCAGGCCTGTGGTATTGCAGTTGTATTTCTTATTTGAAATGTACGGTGACCATATATTATACTAATCATATTTGTGTAACCTTAAATACCGTTGTTATAGCATTATATTGCTTCCTCTATCTGTACACCCTTTAGCATGGATCTATGAAGCCCATCACTACATTGTGTCTTTTGTTTGTTGATGTTTTATTATATGAGGATAGTGGTCAGTTTGTATAACGCTTACTTTAAAACTGGTTTGTGTAAATTACTGTGAAGGAAAATTCTGTTCGCTGTTAGGAGGTCTATGAAGTATGTTATGTACATGGGTGGGCATGATGAAGAACTTTAGGATTTCTTCTCTGGATTCAGTGGTTGGTTGTCCATTGCTTGGTAGAAGTTAATTGAGTTCACTATATTTGCATCACAATCCAGAATGATAATAATGAAGTGATAATTTATGATTGGGGCATATGGTATGACATGCTCTAAGTTGTCTATTCATGGTTCTAAGATGTATCTTGGTCTGGAGGGGTACTATTCTTGAGTTATCAGTGTTTAGCTAGCTATGTGGATTTGGTGCCCTGATATGCATATCAGGGTATTAGGGGGTCTGTCCAATACTTTCTGTTTGAAAAAGGCAAATTAGAAGTGTGATTGCAAATGCTCATGCTTTTTAGTAACTATTGTTGGATAGTGCTAAGGGGTACTGTTGTGTCTCCCAATAGCTGACAGCTAGTTCAGTTAAATATTAGTGTGTGGCATGTCGTGACTGTGAAAGTTATTGTGAACACAGCAGAAGCCATTTCTTACATAATAATGCCATGATAAATGTATGTGAAGTGTGTTTGATGCCACCTCTGCAGAAGCAATCATTGCAGCTTGGTTGGAGGCCTTTGCTTTTCTTGTATGCTTAAACGCATGCACTTATCACCAACCTAATCAGAGGGGCTGCTTAGACCCTTCTGTGGTTTCACAGAAAAAGAATAATATAGAAGTCTCAGTTAACTAGATGGTAAAATGCAGAGGCTATGCAAAGCTTGTAAGGCATAAATAGTGCAAAAGTTGTGACTTTTCACCAGACGAATGAAATTACAGTTGAAGGGGCAGTTGAAACTGAAGACATGAGCAGAACCGGCATAACACTTTGCAAGACCCATATTTCCCCAACTTCTCCTAGTCTGAAAGAAGACACAATTTGATCAGTACTGCAAGTCCATCTCATGTTCCTAGATGCTCCCAAGCAAGGATCATCTTTAGTAAGGCAGACACAGTCTGGCCATGGCTCAAACTGTGGCTAGCTTGGAACCCTACACATGTAAGTTTGAGACACAAATGTTTGGTAGGTTACTGCACCTACAGATGACTAAACATTAACCAATAAAATATTGGCAGAATGCTATTCCTGCAAGCTCTAACAAGGCGAAGGCACTGAGCTCAATGATCTTATTGAACACCGTCACCCCTTCTACAGTGATTCACCAAAACATTTGCCTGATCATTACTTCTTGTTTGATAATTACCTCTATTTACCATATTGCGACAGGAGTTACTATTCTAGCCTACCCATATAGGTCCCGATCTACGATGCGATTTTGCTGTCACAAAAGGTAAAATTCACCTTTTGTGACCACAAAATGGACTTTTCCAATGTTCCATCCCTATTTTGTGAGCTGGCATGCAAATACCGCCTTGCAAAAAGGAATTGTGGCTCGCAATTAGGAAGGGGCGTTCCACAGACAGTTTAAGGAAAATGGGTTGCATTTAAGAATTTTTTTTTATTCAAAAAGCAGTCACAGACATGGTGGTCTGCTGTCCCCAGCAGGCCACCATCCCTTTGAGTGTGGCCATTCCCAACGGGGGTCGCAATTTGCGACCCACCTCATGAATATGAATATTGATGAGGTAGGTAATTTGCAACCTCATTGGGACTCACAAACAGTGGTTGACACTGTTGTACATTCCAGATTGTGACTCGCTCTTTACGACTTATAAAAAAATACAAAGTACAAGTCGCAATCTGGAATGGTCGTACATCGAACTCTAAGAATCCAATCGAAACGTCCTTAATTTAGACTCAATTCAGAAATATTGAAGTGTTTGACATTGCTGTAAGTGGGGAAATGTGTAGACTAGCTTGTCTCAAAAGTTACCATGAATATATATCTGAATTGATTATTGCATTACATAAATTACAATGGCATTTTTAACATTATTTCCCAAATGTACACTTCTTTTATTAGGAACATCAATAGTTGGTATTTCTGTAGTGTTTTTATTGTGTGCCAGCCCATGTTAGCAGTAGGTGAATTGCAGACCCATGAAAGTGAACTCTCTCCAGACTAGTAACAATCAATCAATCATTTGGTTTGTAAAGCACAGCTTCTCACACAGAGGGCTATCCAGGTGCTGTGGGTTTTCGCTGCAAACTGGTATCTTCTCGTCAAAGGGCTATGTCTTGTGCTTCCTCCTGACGTCGAGGAAGGTGTGAGTGGTATGCAGGTGTGGGTGGGTGGGTGGGGGGTGTTGTTCCAGTTCTTGTCGGTGAGGTAGGAGAAGGAGTGCCCACCACTTTGACCTCATAGAGCCTATGGGACTTGATCAACGGTTGTAGAACGGAGTTCCCTGGTGGGCCAGTGTAAGCAGAGTCTATGTTTGTTGAGATTGGGTCTGATGTTGCGGCTGGCTTTGTATGCGAGGGTAATAATCCTGAATTTCCCCCCCTTGTGCACAGGCAGCCAGTGGAGACCTCTCAGGCAGGGGGTGATGCAGGTCCACCTGGGCAGGTCCAGGGTGAGTCTTGCCACTGCGTTCTTGATGGTTGGAGGCAGTGGAAGAGCTGGGCAGGGAGTCTGATATAAAGGGTGTTTCCGTAGTCTACTCTGCTGGCGATGATGGCTTGGGTTACCATCTTTCTGGTTTCGATGGGGATCCATTTGAAGAAATTCCATAGTAAGTGGAGGTTGCAGAAGCAGGAGGAGGTTACTGCACATTTCTATCTTTTGAAGGTGAGTTTGCTGTCTATTTGATGATGCAGAGGTTGTGGACATGGTCAGTCAGGGTCTGGGATTGTCAAAGCGTGGAGGGCCAAAAGGAGTCATCCCATGGAGAGGTGTTTTTTCCAAGATGATCCCCTCTGTCTTGTTCGTGTTTAGTTTCAAGCAGTTGGATCTCATCCATTCACAATGTGGGTCATGATGTTGCTGAAGTTGTCTTTAGGGGTGGTGTGGCCTTTGGAGAGGGAGAGTATGAGCTGAGTGTGGTTGGCGTATGAGATGATGTTGAGTCTGTGGGAATGAACAATCTCGGCCAACGGTGTCATGTTGGTGTTGAAAAGGGTTGTGCTGAGTGAGGAACCCTGGGGAATACCCTTTTGTGGTGCTCTTTGGTTCCGAGATAAAAGGTGGGAGGCGGACTCTCTGGGTGCATCCTGTGATAAAGGCATGGATCTATTTGAGGGCGTTGCTTCAGATTCCGATGTGGTGGAGTCCAGAAGTGAGAGTGTAGTGGGAGATGGTGTCAAACGTGGCAGAGAGGTTGAGTTGAATCAGGTCAGCCTTCTCTCTGTGGTCAAGGAGGGACCCGATGTCATCCACTGCAACGATCAGGGTGGTCTTGATGCTGTAGTTGGTGCAGAAGTGCTTTTCCAGGTGTTCAGAGAAATGTTTATCGATGGCTCTTTCCAGAACCTTAGCTGGGAAGGGGAGCAGTGAAATAGAGCATTAATTTTTTTAGTTTTCTGGGGTCAGCAGAGGGTTTCTTAAGTAGTGGCTTGACCTCTGCTTGCTTCCATGCTTGAGGGATGGTGGCAGTCCTTATGGAGGCATTGAAGATGGGAGCGACGATGCTGCTGATTCCGGCTAATGGGGTCAGAAGGCGGTCAATACTGGTGGATTGGGGTTAAAAGTTGCATAGATGGCTGTGATTTCATTATAGAACTAGTTGACTAGTGAGTCGCAGAGGGTCTGAGAGGGTTGGATTGTGTTTTCTGTGGGTGCTGGGCATGAGAAGTTTTTGATGATCTTGAAAAGTTTCTTTGGGCAGTTGGTGCTTTCCTCGATACGGCTGGGTAAGGCGCCATTTTTTGCTTTTGTAACACATGTCCTGTTACCAAAATGGTGCTTTCAGGCTGCAAGCTCCTATACCAAATAAACATTTCAGAACCAGAAATGTTCTAAACAGCAGAATTCCATGTGTTATGGGAGTGCTCTGGAACAATTGGGTGCCGTGAGCGACAGCATTGCAGGAACAGACTACAAGGTTATGCCAAGCAACACAGCACTAGTAGCCTGCCAAAGAGAAAAAGAGAGATTGAGAGAGAGGAAAAGATTGTGTGTGTGTGCGTGTGTGCGTGCGTGCACATATACACATGTGTGTGTGTGTGTCCAGTGTATAGCACCCATGCTATACATTTTAAATCTAGTGCTCCTTCAGTGGATAGTACTAATATTTGCTATAATATCTACTCTGTGTGAAACATAAATTGTAGCATACTGGACTGTGATAACAATTAGATTTCCAGTCTGTCAAATTGCTGCAGAGTTTTAAAAAATGTTTGCTGTCATTACCCTATCCGTGACTAAAACACATAGGCAGCAGTTGCGCATTTAGGGTAGCCATACATGTTAATCCTTGGTAGGACTTCTTTTCTTTTAAATTGCATTCCTTATTTCTTAAGTTAGAGTTGATTTTAGCAGCCTAGCAATATCAAGGCCTCATTTATTTCTTCTTCTGCTTGCTTTGGAAAACAATCAAGGAAGGTCTTTTTTCTCAAACTGTCAAATCTTTTGTTTAAGAATAACTCTGTAATCTGCTGTGAATTTATTCAATTCCGAAAATGTCAACATTATACTGCTAAAATATAGCAAGACTGTATTTTCAGTTCCTTTGAGCTGGCACACTTCCATGTTTAGGAGAGAGAGAGGCATTTATCATATTGTGTGTTTTTTGTCATGCATTTTAGTTATTAAATATTTGCAAACTTTTCTTAATCATTGCAAAATGTGTAGCTCTCTATTGTCATACACAAGTAATTTCCTTAATTATGTTCTCCTCCTGCTCTGTATCTTGTAAGAAAACCTAGTATAACCATTAAACAGTTCATATGTTAACTAGCTGCTGTATGCAGAAGCCACAGCCACTGTTATGGAAAGAATGGAAAGTCTATAATTTATCATTCTTGTGCTGTCCCTAACTGCGCACTTCCTGATTGTATTTTCCATAAACTATTTTTAACACTGTTAGAATCTGATCCAAACTTTGGCTGGTGTCACATCATTCCACTGTGTCTGTGCTGTTGATATTCTCTATTGCTTTTGACTTTCAGCAACAAACTCACAAAGCAAATGCCTCTGGCATGCAGCCTGTTTTCTCCTTGTACATTTGGGTCATTGTTACATTTTCCTGTCTAGGTCTGCCATTACGCAAGTGGAAGTCCCAGGCAGGAAAAATCAGTGGCAGTATCCATTCTGGACATGGGGTGAGCATACCACCACAGTGATTTAGTGGTCCTGTCTGTGGTGGAAGGGCTGTCAAGACAAGGGTCCCTACCTATAGATCCAGCAGATTCCCTGTTGATGTAAACCCCACAATTGTGCCACCTCTTTGTGCAACAGGAAACTGCAAGGGTCACGTGGTGGGACCAACCTATGGTAGTGTTCTTGCTCTTCTGAACTTTGTCACCCCCTTATTAGGTGACCTAAACTATGGTGGGTGAGGTTTATTCTCAATCTCCACAGTAGTGGTCTACCTTTTATATCTGGAAAACTCCTTCTGCTTTGATGGGATCTCTGAGATAAAAGAGAATTGGTGGTGTGTTGGCTGCACTGTCACCAAGCCGACCACTATATTGATATGACTCATTGGACATTCTGTTTTGCTTTTCAAGTACAGAATCTCATGGAGAGAAATTGTGGCTAAAAAGCAAAGCAACAAATGTCCCTGAAGCATGGAGAGTATTTTCTCTGCACATCACTGGCATTTTTATATTTTTCATCACAGGACTGATGTCTGTTGCCTGGTGGTCCCAAGCAGGAAAATCAATGATGGTACACCTTACCTTAATATGGTGGCACAGCTGCTACTGTGTTGCAGCAGCCATCTGATGGGTGGACTTCTGGTTCAGGACTTTCCACTGGCAGGGCCATCTGAGAATCCACCAGTGGAAGCCGAGCTGTAACACCACTCCTAAACGGGCTGGGAGAACCACGTGTTCGGTAGGAAGGAGCACTGCCAATTTTCAGCTAGGATCGTGATCTTCAGAATTCTAAATGACCTCCTGGGTCTGATGTGATATCCAACAAGTTCATGAAGAAAATTCATACTTAGTATACGTACACTAATAAGCGCACCATTTGAATCAGTAAGGACAGTGAAAAATATTATGCATTGCAGCTTGTTTAATTTTAACTTTTGAAAAGTTATTCATACCACTATTGAGGCCCCAGATCTGTCTTGCACAATAACGTAACATTCCTATTGAGGTGTATGTTTATGGTGTGGACAATATGGAAGACATTAGGTGTTGTGTGGAGGAGCACTCAGAGTGTTCTAAAAACTTCACTGTGAACTTGGAATATGCATATGCATGCCCGTGATTCAGAAATAGGTGAGGTAGGTGGAGCCATAACAAAAACGTTTATATCATCATCCTCTGGTTCAATAGTTTGATCGTTTATCACAGAAATGCTGATAGGCTATCATGTTGGTTGTCAGTGTCCAATATTTGCAAGATGAGGCAAATCTGTAATGCTATTTAGAATTATGTGTGATTGGGCAGGAGTCTTTTCTTTTTGCTGATATGACATTCTAGAATTTGGTTCCTAGTGCTTCCTTGTACTGGAGAGAATATTCCTCAAAATCATAATTTCTCAACCTGGAGATGATCAGAAGTAGGGAGAACTTTCGTAAGAAGATAATTTTGGACAATCATTTCAAAGTTTCCAGTGCTGCACATGGCTTAGTGTGGGAAAAAGAGTGCCTTGAAGAGGATATATGTTTCAGTGAAGGGTTTAGAGCGCTGGGGTCATATAATCATTAAAGATACGTATATGAGGCTAGTGGGCATGTCTTTGATGCACTGAAGCCTGTGAATTATAGAAATAGATATACCTAGATAAAATCTGTTCAAATAGACTTATTATGTTCTTTATTTGGGCACCCATAATAAATCTGCAGATATATCATAGTAGCAAAAGAAGCTATTCACTTAAGGCTTCCTGACTAAATGAATTGATCTGAAAGGAAAATATATAATTTTCAGTTTAAAGTTAGTTAAACCATGCAATTATCACAAACATGTTTGTGGACGTGGCCCTCTCTGCAAAGTCACCCCCAAATGTTTTTCCTTTACCCTTCCTGTTTTCTGAAGCCATTTTTGTTGCACTTTACCACTGATAACCAATGATAAAGTACTTGTGCACCCTCCTTTAAATATAGTAAAGTAAGCTTACACCGAATTTGCACATTTAATTTATTTATAAGTCCCTAGTAAATTGGTACAAGAGGTATGCAGGGCTTGTAAATTAAATGCTACTAGTAGACCTGCAGAACTTAATGTGACACCCACTTAAGTAGACCTTTAAAACATGTCTCATGGCTGCCATTGCAGCCTGTATGGATTTGTAAATTGCCACTTCAACCTGGCAAAATAATCCTTTTGCCAGGCCTAAATCTAAAGTCACCCCTAATGTGGGCCCTAAACAGTCCATTGGGGAGGGTGCATTCTATTTAAAAAGTTAGACATGTACTTTTAACTTTTACATGTCTTTAAAAGACTCTCACAATTTGTTTTTCACTATTGCAAGGCCTACCTCTCCCATAGAATAACATTGGGCTACCCTATTGCATTTAATACGTGATAACTTATGTTTGAGAATAGGTCTCTGAGGAATTGCCATTTAAAATGATCTGGTAAAGTTGGATTTTAAGTCACAAATTCTGAAAATTACACTTTTGAAAAGTTCCCATTTTCTCGTCTTAACCATATGGTGCCTACAGTCTGTATCCTGGGTCACATGACTAGGTGTAGTTGACAGTTGGGGTATTCCCCCCAGATAGTATCTCAGTAGAGGGTCTGAGTTTTGGCAGGATGCACCATCCGGATTTATTAGGAGTGCAAGAGGCATGCCTGTCACTTACCACACTTGCACTGTAAAGGCACTGGCTTAGCTGACACACAAAGTACTTAACAGTAGCATATTATGCCAACAGACAGACTGGAACCAGGGCAGGGAAGCAGAACATTTCAGACACCCCTGTGGGGGAAAACACCAGCAGTTTCTCCTACATCAAAGGGTCACCAGATAGAAAACAGGACACTCAGATACACTCTTTAGTACACTCCTGGACCTGTGGATACTACAGAAGAAGGACAACTGCTCTGCTGCCAAACTGCTGGAGGCCTGCCCTGTTGTCTGAGAAAGAGGGCTGGACTTTTCCCCTTCATCCCAGACTGAAGTGACTCCAAAGGTCAACTGACTGTACTCCCGTTCTGAGCTACAGGGGACATACCAAGCTCCAGAGGCCCCTCTGCATCTGCCCAGCTGACCTGCTGCAACTGGTCCTACAACTGGACCTGCCTGAGCCCTCCTGGCCTTTGATGGAGTGAGTTCCTGATCCCCAGCAGGCAACTCCCAGGCCCTAGACCCTTGGTGAGTCATCAATTGAGCTCCTCCTTGAAGTAAAGAAGAAATCCTGAAGTTGTGTGCTCTTTGCAAAGTTTGTGCCAAAATCTTGCTGCTAGAGCTAGCCATCAGCATTAATTTGCAGTGAACCTGAATCTTTGCGCTACAGTGACTGCCAGCAGTGACTGGCAACACAAGATCTGCACTTCAGCCTACAGCATCAACAGCCTGTGGTGACTGCCAACGAGAAGCTCCAACAATTGTCATCTGCAAAGCCTGACAGGATCTTTACGCTACAGCAACTACCATCCATGAGTCTCAGGTTGCTCTTTGTGGTTCAGCAACAGCCATCCACAGTGCTCTGTCTGCTCCTCACAGCCTCCTCCACCGTGAATGGAACTATTTGTGCCGGACTTTAGAAGGTAACTTTTTTAGCTGGCCTAACCTGGTCCCTGTATCTGGCCCACCTTCATTGCGGTTGACCTGGATTTGTGGCTTTCACATAGTCTTGCACAACTAGATAACCTTAAATGTCGCTTCGTGCTTTTAGTAACTATACTTACTTTAAACTTTGAAAATGCATATATCCAGTTCTATTGATTGTATTTTTTATCATTTTGGTGTCAAATAATTTATTATATTTACTTTAGTTCTCTACATTGGTGTGAGATGTTTTATGTGTTGTGTTATTACTTTATTGCTGTTTGTGTACGTTACACATTTCTTCTACATTGAGTCTCACTACTGTTGTGCAAAAACTACCACAGAGTTAATCACAAGCTAATTTAGTGACTACCTCCCAGAGACTGAGATGAAGAAAATGTGAGACTGGATTAAGTTGGAACATTCATAGCAGTGTCCTCAAGGACAGCCCAATTCCTGGAAAGAACTGCACCAAGAAATGCATCCCTAAGAGCAGGCTTTGCCAACGAGAGTTTCTAGCAAACAACCAAGTGGTCAGTTTCTGTTTAACAGTATTAAACATCAATGTATGGTACTTGTGGTAGACGTTATTACCTCAACTTCAACAGTATTCCCTACAAAAGAAGATGGAATAAATTTAGGAGATGAGTGTCACACTCATACAAAGATAGGGACTGCTTATCAAATCCCGAATAATACTATTGGCTTTGTAGATTTCTTTGGATTTCATTATTATCATACGCTTCTATGGCCAGCTTGAGCTTCATCATCAGGCACTGCCTGGGGATGCTGTTGTCACTGCTTGTGGTGATGCCAAACTTTTCTCTGTGCCAAACTGCCAAGGTGACTCGAGGGGTAAAAATGAAGGTGTAAAAGATATTGGGCATGATTTACAAAGATAAAACGACACATTTTCATTCATTTATGATTGTTTGCTATTCAGAAAGGGATTTAGGAGTAGTATCTTTACAAGTGCCGAGTCTCCGAATATTAAAAGATGTATCTATTTATATGTGGGAAGACTCTACACTTGTAAAGACACTACATGTAAACCCCTTTCTGAATTGTTACCCTTTCATGTAAGTTTACCTTTGCAAATTTCTACCCCAGGTATCCAAATTTAAAGGAGACTGTAGGAAACGTAATGACTGGTTGAGAGTGAGACACACGTAACCCCAAATAAACCTGTGTTCAACTCACTGGTAGCTTGGCACAGATCAGTCAGGCTTAACTTAGCAGCAAAGCGTAAAGTGTTTATGAAGCACTTCCAACAATAATAAAGTGAAAGTCTAAATACAGCAGCCAAAGAATGACGCCTGAGGGTTTGTCATAAGGACAGACAATGTAATTCATACATAGCAGGATACCTTAAAAAACTGCTCTCACAGTTTGTCCTCTGCTCTCAAAAAAGACTAATGTAGCTTCTCTCTATTTCACAATTCACTGCCTTTCCTCCAAAAGGTCTGAATATTCCTAGTTTTCATTCATGTCATGGGAAAATTCAAACTTTCTATTGGCAAATCTGTGCCACTCATTTAAAGTCAACTGCTAATACTAAAGGTAATGACCTAGAGTGGTCGTAACATTATTGCACATCGTTGCATCCAGATTTATCGATAAACACACATAGATGAGGAATAATCTTCAGGAATATGGGTCTGCCAGTTCCATGTGAAACAAAATACCACCTTGCAGATGCTCTATTATGGCTTTACTGCAATTCTGCTGACAGGCCAACATTTATGTCGCAATTGAGTTACCAGTCGTTTTCCTTATGAATACATATTATCCTAGAATTCTAATTTAGCCAATATGTATTGTGCTGAATGGAGTGAGGAGTGTGAGAAAAGCTTTGGGGTCCCTGGATTAGTGCAAAATAGTGCTCAGCATCGAGAGGAAATTCATTTCTTAATTTCCCAAATAATCTAGTCCACAATCTGGACCATTCACAAAGTTAACTAACACTTGTGTGTACTTTACATGTGTAATTTTCTCTGACACTTTTGAGTAACTTTTCTACTTCTGGCTATTCACAAAAACTGAGAGTAAAATTATACAAAAGCGTAGAGTCACACATCTCACTTCTTGAAAAAGGGGGTGGAACCAAATTTATGAGTGTAACTTACAACTGCCATAAAGAAAAAGTATTAAATCCAGATTCACACATGGTCATCCACTGGTGCTGCAGCACCATCCCTAGAAACAAATGGAGATAGGGGTTTAAAATAAAACCCCATAGGAAATAATGTTAAATTAATTTAAATTATTTAAAATATATAGAAATATAAATAAATATAATTCATGTGAAAAGAAGTCTAAAAATAAGTAATTTATTGTTTCATTCTAAAATATTTTAGTAACTTTTCAGAATGTATAATGTAGGATAACAATATTTTTAAAGCGTATTTATATCACTTGTAAATAATTTTATACAACACTTTTAGTAATTATGAAAGCATAATTAAATGTTTTTTTTTTTCTGTAGGTGGGAATTTATTTTTAAATGTAAACTACAGAACAACATTTTTTTATTTAATGTAATTTATTAAAATTAATTCAAGATTGAATTGCAAATTATTTAGTCAAACAACAGACATTTTAATTTTTCTACATTTAAAATGAATATATAAAATTAATTTACATCAATATTTAATGCAAAAATATTTTTACTCACTTATTATAACATTTGATTTATAATTTTCTCTATACTTTACCATACGAAGATCTCCGCAGCTTATGTCCTCTGCTGCTTCTTTCCAGCAAGAAGCCTGGGAGACAATAAATGGACTTTGAATTGCAAAGACAATTAAACTTATAGTCAACAAGATCTGTATGGCAGCCTATCAGACCATATATAATTAAATTAGAACAAAATATATATACAAGGAAGCCAAAAATAGCTCTTATGTGCACGGTGAGCCCTGAGTCAGAGTCTTCTGTAAAGTCATCTCGCTTTGCACCTAAAACCCCAGAAGAACCATTGTCCTTAATAAAAGCTAAAGGCTTCTGGTTCCCTTTACATGTATGTCAACCGAAAAATCGTAAAGTCATGCTGCTGCTTCTGGCAACTTCAACAATTTATACAACACCCATGAATTATGTGATAGCTGTAGGTGTTTTCCCAAATTCAATAACTGAATATTTCAAATATCTGATTGCTACTGAAGAAGAAATGTCATCTGCAGTAAGAATGTACTAGAAATTCACTCCCGAATCAGACTGGGCTAGTTAAAGCTTAAACCTAATATTGAAATTACCAAACAACATCAAAATTATGTTGGTTGATGCCCCTCCTACGTCATTGCTTCAGAAAAGTTTGCCAGAGACCTTGGACTTAAGTTCAACTCCTTCATTTAAAGTTTTAAAAAAATATCGAATTTCGGTCAATACGAAGCTCAGTGGCAGCTTCAGAAGTACTCAGGGGCCTATTTATACTCTGTTTGTGCATCATTTTCTATTACGCAAATTCAGCGCAAACTTAACTCCATATTTATGTTTTGACGCTAGATCCATCTAGCGTAAAAATATTGTAGTTAATGTAATTTTTTACTGTGGAAACCTACCTTGCGCCCATGAGATGCAAGGTAGGCGTTCCAGGGCAAAAAAAGACTCTAAGGCCTTAGCGCCTTATTTATCCTCCCATGCAAAAATCACGCACGGGAGGAGGAGGGTCTTAAATAATGGCGCTAAGTCTATTAAGCGCCATTATTTAACGCCTGGGTCAGGGCAGGCGTTAGGCGACCTGTGGGCTCATTTCCATGGTCGGAGACCATGAAAGCTGTCCACAGCTGCCCTTCCCTGCCCCCAGGGATACCCCCAGCCACCTTCACCCACACCTGGAGGACACCTAAGGATGGGAGGACCCATCCAAGGTAAGTCAGGTAAGTTTAACATATTTGTCCCCCCCTACATGGCATTGTGCCCAATGGCCATGCCCAGGGGACATAAGTCCTGGTCATGGCCATTAGGCATGGTGGCATGACGCCTGTCTTTACTAAGACAGGATTCATGTCCATGGGGGTTGTGCATCAAAAAATGATGCTAGTCAGGTTAGCGTCATTTGTTCTGACTCTAACCTGGCTAGTGCCATTCTTCAACGCACAACCTCCTGTTTCCCCTACGGGCCTTACTGCCGGCTAGCATCATTGCTTAAATATGATGCTTGGCTGGTGTCCAGGAATGGCGCTAGCCAGCAGTAAGCTTTTTGACACAAACCACCGCTAACGCAAGTTTGTGTCAAAAAGTATAAATCGGGGCCTCACTTTTCACAAAACCGCAAGTCGGTTTGGTTGTGGTGATTGAGCATCTCGATTTTGCAAAACAGTGCCTATGTAAGGCTTGAAAGGTTTTTGCCTAGTTGCAGCATCTGCATAATTCAGCAGAATGCAAGTTACTTTGACTCACTTTGAAGAATCATATGGCACCAGCCCAAGGATTCCTGCACAAGGTCCCTTAGGTACAACATATCCAACATATACATTTATAGGTGGATTGATGAAGCAATGCACCTGGAAGGCTGAAGGTTTTTTTGTCAAAATAAATCAAGGCGAATCAGCCAATGTGATGCCTGAGACCTATGGAAAAGCAGAACCGTGGTGCTCCACAGTACAAATTAGAACAATGGGTTGGTAGGGATTTTTCAATTCTTGCAGCCTACCTGTGGAAATATGTTCTGCAAAACTGAGATAAGTCAATAACCCAAAAGGGCTCTTAAATTAAAAGGAAAAACACTTAATTCCAGCACGTGTATGCTTAGCAGCCACATTGGATACAACAATTTCTGGATGTGTTGATTTGTCCTTTCTCTTCTTTATTACTATTTTGCTGCGGGTGCAGTGATCGAAGGCTTGAAGAAAAGATGAAGTGCCACCACAGTGTAAATTAATTACTGGTAATCTAATCGCTACAGACACACCCAATCTCATAATCTATCAAAAAACAAAATCGAAATAAAAATACATTTTTGTGGCATTGTTTGGTTAATAAAGATACTACAAAATATCCCAAAAGCACTAAATCATTAGATCTGTGTGAGAGAGACATTTATTTTGCTGGTTTCAGTCTGCACTCATAAATGCTGTGTATCTGAGCAGCTGGAAGAATAAAATGTGCCCTAGAATAAAATGTGCCCTTACAAATTAGAGTTATATTTGCATCCATTACTCTTCTTATTACAGCTATTTGCACTAAAATGTCCTTGATACAGTTTAAAGACCAAGGTAAACTGTGAATTTAACTATTTCTCTTGATAGGGTTCGCAATGCTTATTCTTTTGTGCTCATGTTGATTTTAATAAAAAATCAACTAAGTTATCTGGTTTGCACTTGAAGCAACGTTTTGTTCCTATACACATAGCACTGAACATACTTACCTCTCAAAGAGCACAGCAAAATATAACAAGCAAATCATAGTAGAACAGAACGTAATATAATCTGGAGACATGCCATGCATGGGTTCTGTGAAAAAAAAGACCATACAACCAGATCACTTCAGATCACGCCTAATTTGAACTAGTCCATCTGTTCAGAGGGTGGAGTGTTGCACCTTATTGACTGACTTATTGCTCTCATGGAGTGATGCCAATGTGATGCCTGAGACCTATGGGAAAGCAGAATCATGGTGCCCCATTGTACAAATGAGAACAATGTGCTTGTTGGGCTTTAGGGCTGCATGATCTGCTGGTGGCAGTTTACACTGGTCTAAGGGCCAGATGTACTAACATTAGGAATACCGATTTCCTAGTGGGTCGCAAACAGACCTACCTCATGCACAATAATGAAGTAGGTCACAATTTGCCACCCATTATGAATCACAGTCAACACAGGGATGAAGGCCTGCTGAGGTCAGAAGACCACCATGTCTGTGACAGTTTTTTTCCTTTTTATAAAGCAATATTTCTTTTTTTTAAATGCAGCCTGTTTTCCTTAAGGTTAAACAGGATGTGTTTAATAAAAAAAAAAATTAAAAATGAAACCTTGAAGTTTCATTTTTTAAGAGTAGGAAGTGGTCTGTGAGACCACTGCCTGCTCTTAAAAAACCTTTTGTTTCCATTCTCAAAGGGGAATGGGGTCCCTTGGGGACCCCTCCCATTTGCGAATGGGTTAACACCTCCTTCAAGAAGTCAGTAAAATATGAATGTTTTGCTACTATTATTCTGTAACAGAAAATTCATACATCCCATTCAAATTTGGTATTTGGTAGAGACGCCCTAAACACGTCCCTTTGAAATACGGAATCGCAAACACAAATTGCAGTTGGGTAACGTGCTACCACATTTCAAATAGTGTTTTGGACCTAAAAGCATTTTTGAGGTCGGAAACGGCCCGATCAGCCTTTTCTGAACACAAAAATGCTTCGTACATGTGGCCATAAGATCATACCTTTATTGAGAGGGAGACAATTCCTGATAAGAGGACTGCCCACCTTTACTGTCATAACTTTATAGTGAGCAACTTTAAGGTATGCTTAGTCCTCACATTACAAAGTAAGCAAAAGTTGGTAAGGAGCTCTTTTGAAAGGCAAAGAGTTAGAAGCCACATTCTGTTCGCACTTAAAGGTGAAAAAGAAGCAGTGTGGAGGCAGTGTGACTATATCAGTACACTTGAAACAGGATTTCGTTTCTTGAGACCTGTTATATTAGACCACTGCTCTTTCAGCTAGTTCTAGTCTCCACAGAGGAGAGCATTGCAATAGTCGAAGCAGTATGTAACATCTGCCCCCACAAAAAATGAACAGATTTTATGGTATGCAGAAGTACGTTTATAATTATTTATTAATCTTTATTGTTTTAGCAATTTGTTCATGTGAAAAGAAGAAGCTCCTGTAAGTTAAATTGATGAAAGTAACTGCTGACCACTATGTTCATCTTGGCGGTCATTGTCTTGTGCTGTCAGACTAGGACACAATATTAGTGTTGTTTTTACTTCCCATCAATGTCAAGATTGAAGGTGAAGAACCTTGGTGCCTTTCGAGAGAACGGGGGGGATCTCCCCTTGTTACAAAACATAATCAAACACCTATGTCTTCTTGGTGTTAAATTAAGGATAGTGGATATCCACGATAGGATAGCAAGCAACATTTTTTACTAAATCTCTTCCAGTTCATCACTGTAACATGCAGCTGAAACATAGTATGATGACCATGATTTGCCAAAAATACTGAAGGTTGACTCAAAGGAGAGGGACTCACAATGAGAGATTTAAGAAAGAGAGGATGGTTGTCCTTTGTGATGTATTCTTGTATGTTGAGAACTTTATAAAAACACGCATAGCTGGTGGAAATGTCTTGAGAAATGTGAAGGGTATGAAAAAAGAGTTTGCATGCCCATTGGTGTAGGTAGGTCCCAGTAGGCCCCAGCAAAAACCTAGGTCTTGTAGTCTTTCAGAATCATCTCTGGACATGGATCAGTACTCATCTGTAACTACACATTAAAGTCACAATGAATATATATATATAGAATTGTAATCAGGTAAACCCATAACCAGCAAAGGTATGGATATACTGAGTGTTGCACCCAGAATATAATCCAAACCAAATAATATTTAGAGAGAAATGTGAAGCTTAGCCCCATATATTCTCAACTGGGACAAGAATGCAGGAGAGGGGGGTCTAACTAGTATGTGTGATTAAGTGTATTATTAGTTGGGGTAAACGGTAGTCCGCCACAAGTAATAATATTACTATTCTTGTTAGGTCCAATAAAGTCTTCAGTAATGTAAACCTGAGCTGAGCCCCTGGTAGCTTTGGCACAGAGCAGATTAATGCTTAAATTAAGAGAATGGTCAAAGCATTTACAAGCAAGAAATAAAAAGTCAAAAATGCAACAGAATAAAAATCCCACTCCACTTTATGAAAATATTTATCTTAATAAACACAGTGACACCAAAATGACAAACATCCAATAAGGAGACCCAGAGAAATGAATGTTTTAATGTTTTATGAAGATAGAGCCACGAGGTGCAAAGTGCCAACCATGGGCAACTGGCTGTTTGACATTAATGGAGCCCAGGTCGATACCAGGACCAAGATGGACCCCGTCAAACATTTACAATTGGTTTTAGAAATATTTATGGAGAAAATATAGTCATCTACAAGTTGGAGGTGGGCTTGTCTGCAAGCTGGATCCAAAGCAGGATTCAAAGGTGGCATGTGGTGAAGTGCAGGGTCCCGGTGTGGTCGTAGATGAAGGTGACAAGCCTCCCAGCCTCTGAAGTCCATGACCAGGACAGCCTCAATGTTGATCTGATGCTCCTCGACATTGGTCCTAGTGAAGCCCTCTATTATTTAACGTAAAAACTTTTCTGGAAGTTGATTTTTCTTCAAGAGGGCAAATCAAGTTCAGGCCGAGTGGTGATTTGACATCGATGGCTGCAGTTTCGACAGAGGCCTCTGCCTCTAGTGCTTCTTCAGCTAGAAAGTTGGCAAAAAATGTCCAACTCCTAGCTGTTGCAGCTTGCACAGGAGGAGAAAACTTTAACCCCAACCAAAGGTTCCAGGACCTCAGGAACAGCACTTGGTGGTCAGGACTCTGATAGAAACCACCAGCAGTGTCTGTGGCAGGTCCAGTTGAAATTGGTCACCTGGACTGTTTCAATAAAGTGGTCTTCTTGCAGCTTTTGTGTCCATGTATCTTAACAGGAGTTCGGGCAACTGACCCCTGGAGACCACATATTTGTCCTAAGTTCAAGTGAGAGCAGGTCTAGCCTCCCAAGTCTCCTCGCAGGTCATAAGAGCAGGTGCAGTCCTTCTATCTTCGATAGGTCCAATACTGTTCTGAAGAAGGTGCTCAAGGGTGCCACATTTATGCCTGGCCCGAGCCTGTGAGTGAGGTTGTAGCCAATTACGATTATAGACAATTTTAACATGTGTAAGGGATCAGAGCACATGTATTAGGGCCTGGTTGGCAGATTCCTATTGCACAGAGTCAGAAAATTAGCCGAATCAGTCCGAAAAAATGGGTATGCCTAAACTAAAAGAGGCATGCTTTTACAGTAGGATAGTGTTAAAGTTTACAGAGATGCCTGCAATACTCCCCTTTAATCTGGTCAGCTGTATTTTGTATAGCCATCTGGTGTAATATGTTCAGAGACTGTATTATTATACAGTGTAAGCCATGTTTCAGTTAGGAAAAATATGTTTTTCTATCTATGAGTGATGGATTTGGATTTTTGTACTTGGTAGTTCAACATGGATCTATTATTCAGTAAGCACCAGCATGGTTTACAAGCCCTCTGCTGACTAGCAGATTGTCTTTCTCCTCCTCCATTAGAGATGTGCAGCTCAATTGGAAGGCCCATCTCTGAAAAGGCCTCACAAAATAATTTCAACATTTTGGGAATATTTTAATTTGTATCTTTTTACGTTTATTGATACAATACAATGTGGATTCAAAAATGTGCATTGGAGCTTTACCCTAGCATAGCAGTATCAACCTTTTTTACGTAGGTACCTTGGTTTCAATCTTCCTTCCTCTTTTTCTGGTTCACATTTCTGTTATGGACATTGCAGTTGTTAAAAGAGTAACACATTAAACTGCTATGCTGTAAGAATTATGCTTTGTGAATATTTAACTACAGCCTTCTGATGAGCTCCAGACCGAGCACATATTAGATGCATTGAAGCAAAACGTAAGGAAATATATTACACTATGAATGACACAATGAATGGGGACGTGAGAACATGAGCTATTGAAACCAGCAATTATGGCTTAAGAGATGAACTGCACGACTACAAAGTATAGCGAAGACCACAAAGATAAGAAGAGCTTTCAAAGTACACACTAGAAAGACAGTGAGAATGGCTTGCAGGATTGCCGCCACAATACCGATTTTATGGATACAATTGAATTAATTGTACTGGTTATAGCACTTCTCCCCATGGAATAGTCGCTGTTTCATACTTTATACAGGTGACTGTCCTACATTGAAAATCGGCTCCTTTTTAAGGTCGAGCTCATGCAAGCGCTCTGGCCCCTGTTGCAGTCTCTCTGTGGGCTTTTAACCACGCCAATGTCACACCCATCAGTATGGTTGTGGGCTTGCCTTTTAAAATTCACTTGATTTTATTGGTGAAAGGCATGCCATGCCTTTTCCAGTGTTTAGCCCTCCTCAACAGCACCGGTAAACTTCTGAAAACATACGAGGCTCTGTGTTTTACGATTGGCTTCTGCGCTATTTATTTTTACTTCCTGCACAGCGTGTTCTCGCTGTGCAGTAGTTGAGCGCTTTGCATCTACCCTGTTACATGGATAATTCTACTTTTGCTGGTTACATGGATAATTCTACTTTTGACAGTTAATTGGATAATTGCACTTCTACTGATATGTTTCACTGCGAGCCAAGTTCTTTTTCCTTTTCTGTGTCTCCTTCATGCTCATGGCGACAGTCAGCTTGCATATGTGAAACTGTTTTACTTTTCATTATCAGTTTATGTGGCAAGAAAAGTCTGGTTAGGAGTTTTCAACGCTAATAGCTCTAACTCGAGCAAATGCGAGACCCATTGCATTGCAAATGCTTGTTTAGTTTCCATCAGCCAAATCATCTGCTTACTATGTTTTTAATTGAATTGAAACTGCTTCCTCTTAATTTGGTTGTTTTCTCAAAAAAATAAGTTCTTCCGTTTTCAAGCAGAATGAGGCGGGCCAATGTGAATCAATTTTTGACATCCACGGCCTGTCATTTCATGTTTCACTTAAAGGTGTGCCCCATGTGCCCTCGCTGCAAACCTGTCACTAGCCACTCGATTTTTTGACGGGGGGATTCTGTAACTGCTGAACTATGTTAAGCCACAGGACAGTGCAGATGTGGCAATGGCTGACACTGAGTACTAAATATTATGGAACATTGTAAGAAAGCAACCACATCTCAACATCGTTATCTCCTTGCCCCTATACACATCACACATTGTCTAGTAAGAACATAAAACACAGTCCCTGGTCCTCCCAATGTAGTGTGGTGAATGCTGTGAGTTCTGGTAGCTTGAACTAGAAGGCCTGACACTGAAAACATTGGCAGTCCAACAACATGTAAGCATACAATAAAAAGGAGACATTAGCTTGAACTGATAATGCAGATACTTTATAACAACACAGTTAATGATTGGCAAGAAAATGGAACAGACACTGCCTGTGGCACTCAGCTTCTTTTCCATCATGCATTTGCAACTGTTGGGGCAGTTGACACCAATGTAGGACTGGCAACCCAGTAAAATAGGAAAATCTGTTTTTTTATGTGATGTGATTGTACATATTGGCTCATATTTGGTAATAGTTAATGTAATGCAGTGCAGCAGGGCATGTTGCGGCTCAGCATTGCTTGAACAGGTGAAAGCTGAACTTCTCCATAATTACAAAGATATGGTTCTGTTCAGCCCTCTCTCTGCTCTGGTGCACTTTTGACTGCCTAGCACAATGCACCTTTGAGCAATGGTGCTACGGTGCCTGCTTTGTGCAAAGGATCATTTTTGAGCAGGAGGTGGCATTTTCCTGCACAAAATCAATCCTTAGAGGCATGCTCCTCTTTGCATGTGTGTTAAAGAATGCAGCATACTTGCAAAGAGGAATGAAAAAGGAGAAATAACGATATTTCTACTTGTTACGCCAGCCTCGGGTAGGTGCGCTATTTTTTAGCAATCCCAGATTTATACACTTCAGTAATATGGGTTTGCATCAAAATACATGGGTGGATTCACAGGAACACCCATGCTCTACCATGTAACACCAGACTGATACAAAGTAAAGCAAGGCAATGCTATGTCCTGCCTTGCTTTACTTTTTTTTTTTAACAAAGCCAAAGAAAGGCAAGAAAATCAGTCTGTGCATGGCTTTGTAAATCTCTTGAAATACATTTTGTGTCATGACTGTGCCAAAAAAGTGATGCACCTATGACACAAAATGTCAGTAAATCTGAGCCATGAGTTAAAATTCTAACAGATAAAAAGCACACCCTGCCACTTATATGCATTTGACTCTAAGAGAAATAATGCCTAGTTTGATGCAGAATACATTCACAGTGGCAGACTGCTAAATATTAAATGTCTGTTAAAATGATTTTCTGCTCCAATAATATAATATGTTGAAGAGGGGAAATACCAAGTGTGCAAGGAAAATAATGGGGTCTTTAGATCATTTTAAAATGTTGCCTGGTGCAACTCAGATTGCAGCTTTAGGGCTAGTATAAGCAGCATTTAGGAAGTGTTTTTTTAGAAGCCCCTACATTCTGATATCACAGGTCTAACAGCAGGAACAAGCAGCAGAGACCAATTGTCAGATCTGAGGAGCCAGGGTTGACTATGCCACTTGAACCCATGTCATGAGAAAGAGAACTACACTTCCTCATATACTTACCAAGGTAAGCGAAAACTCTGATTCTCATTATGAAAAAAAAATCTCAAAAGGATGAGCCTCTCAACTGCGTACTTCTAGGGCGAAACCAGAGCTAGACTACTTTGAATACTATCCTATTATGTCCCTCAGGGCTCTTCCCCGAGCTCAACATAATTTAATATGTATCTAAGACCCTTGGCCAAGCTAATCAGAACTCATGGCATAAAGTTTGTATATTATGCAGATGATACGCAATTCTAATATTCATGGATGTGATTTAGGAGTAGGCAGGAATCACAGCTGTGACCCCAAGCTTGCCCCTTGCGACCCCTGGCACCACTTTTGTGACCCCTTGCCTCAGAGGTGGAAAGATTAGTGCCAGAAAAATAGGGGCAGCATGTCCTTATGGATGTTTGTTGGGGCTCCTCTTCCTTGCTTTCAGTCAGTTTCTTTTTTACTACGCTAATAGCGAATAATATTATGTTATTTACTAATAGTTTAATAAAAGAACGGAGGACAATTAGCTAGAATATGACCCTCCTTGGGAGCTGAGGTAAGTAAAAAAACTTTTAAATGTATGTTGTGTGCATGCTTGTGGGTGACAGTGTGCTTATTTGATGGAGAGTTTGTGTATGAGGGAATGTTTGTGTAAGCGTGTGTATGTATGTGAAAGTAAAGATTAATTGGCATGTGATGTCACTTCCTCTACCACTGGCTTTTTGGTGAATTGACATCCGTGCTAAAATTGAACTGTATGCCTCACTTCCAAATGGCTTCTTTTTATGGCTGTATGCAGGATATTTTGCAGTGCCTGAGAACCAACTCACTTAAAATCAATGGGAACAACACCGAGGTTATGAGTTCAATCAATCAATCAAGGATTTGTAAAGCGCAGCTACTTACCTATAGGGTCTAAAAAGCGCTGAATGTAGACATGCTGCTCAGTCGAAGAGCCAGGTTTTGAAGTCCTTCCTAAACTGCTTCAGTGATGCGGTCTGCCTGAGCTTGACGGTGTTGCATAGGCTCTCATTATTCTAACAAGACTACTGGATTTTGAGTGGCAGTCTCACCTGTGGTGTGGGAGACTGAGTCTGACCCACTACAGGTGACACTTGCAGTACCTCATCTCCACCCAAGGGCGGGATGATTGGGCAGCCGAGCGCATGACATAATTTATTTCTCAGGGAAATCATGGTCACTCAGATATCATTGATTTCTCTTAGTTACATTAGTCTCACATACACAATGACAAACAGAGGCAGTGTAGGTTTCAACAATGCTTTAATAAAGCAACTGCATCTTAGATAGCAAAGCATAGACTGCAATAACCAGGACAATACAGCATGGCAAGATTAAAATTGTGACAAGGAGAGTAAAGCACAGAACTAACACTACCATATTGTCACTTGAGTCGATAGATTAATTCCTACCTAGGCTATGATAGAGCAGCGTGTTAAGCTCTAATTCTGCTCTTCAAGTTCCCCTGAGAAGACATCATCCCCCATACATGAGCAAAGGCCTGAAGTCTGCATTAGCAGCTGTAGCAAAGCATTCAGCAATCAGCATACAGTTGTGGTTCTCTGGCTGGAATCTCCCTCTAACGTGTAAGGGACAGGGAAGTGTTTTTTTTATTAAAACAGCTGATGTTCTGAGAAAATGTCCCTATGTAAGGATGTGTGTTTTCTATGAATGTCAGAGACAAAACTCTACACCACATTCACTGGCAACCTCTCTTACTGCAGCCTTGGAAGAAGCACAGAGTAAGCAAGAACGTCTTGTTTGAGAACAGAGTGCTGGCCTAGGCAAAAACAGTTAGAGAGAGAGAAAATAAAACAAGACCGTAAAAGTGGCTATTGTAATAATAATAAAGTGAAGCTGAATAAAATATATCTAGGAGAAAGTGCACAGCAGCAGGCCTAGTATGTTAAACTAACGTGCATGGAGCTATAACAAAAATGGCTACACAACAACGGGAAGTGTGTTCCATGTCAGGGCTGGAAGGTAGGAGAAGGATCTTCCTTCTGCTGTCATTTTCCAGATCTTGGGAATGGCTGCAAAGGCGAGCTTGGAGGAGCGGAGACGTCTGTTGGGTACGTAGAAGGTGAGGTGGTGGTTGAGGTATGCTTGTCCTATGTTGTGCAGTGCCTTGAAGGTGTGGATCAGGAGTTTGTATGTGATGTGCTTGTTGATTGGGAGCGAGTGTAGGTCTCTGAGGTGTGAGGAGATTTGGCTGTGTCGGGCGATGTCCAGGATAAGCCTGGCTGCTGCATTCTGGACTCATCGTGGACGTTGTCAAATGCAGCAGAGAGGTCGAGGAGGATGAGTGCCGCAGTGCTTTCGTGGGCCAGTATGATGCGTATATCATTGGTTGCTGCTAAGTGTACGGTTTCGGTGCTGTGGTTGCTTCTGAAACCGGACTGGGAAGGGTCCAGGGTGCGGTGTGTCTGGAGGAACTCAGCGAGTTGCTGGTTTACGGCCTTCTTCATTACCTTGGCTGGTAAAGGGAGCAGAGAGATGGGTCTGTAGTTCTTCAGTTCCTTTGGGTCGGTGGTGGGAGTCTTGAATAGCGGGCTGATTTTGGTGTGTTTCCAGTCTTAGGGGAATGTGGCAGTCCTGAAGGACATGTTGATGGTTTGGAAGAGCACCGGTGCTATGGAGGCGCTGGCCAAGTTGAGGATTTGATGAGGTCATGGATCCTAGGGTGCTCCCGAATGGATATAGTTCATCAGTCTATGAGTGTCCTCTATGGTGATGGGGGTCCAGGAGTTCTGTATCTGGTGGGGTGCAAAGTCCATGATGGTGAGCGGTACTGATGGGCTTTGGTTCCTGAAGCCTTCGTAGATGTCTTGGATCTTATGGTGAAAGAAGGTGGTGAGCTTGTTGCAGAGGTCTTGGGATGGAGGAATGGATGAGGTGTCTGTCCTTGGGTTCATGAACTCTTTGACGATGGCGAAGAGTTATTTGCTGTTGTGAGTGCTGGTGCTGATGCATGCTTGAAAGGTGGCTTTTTTGGCAGTTCTGATGTTCTGATGGTGCGTGGTGATGGCTATTTTGTAGCCTGTGCAGCCTTCAGTGGATTTGCTGAGCCTCCATTTATGTTTCACTCTCCTGCAGGCACGCTTGTTTTCCTGTAGGTCTGGTGTAAAACACCTGGGTGTTTTGCTTTGTCGATTCCCTGTTGATTTCCTTAGGGGGGCTAAGTTGTCGGCTCACTTTGAGAGCCAACGATGTAGGTTGCCTGCAGATTCATTAGCCTCCGTTGCATCCGTTGCATCCGGTGGGAGGTTGAGAGCGTTGGTGAACTGTGTTTCTGTGATGGTGATGTTGTGTTCTGCTGAGAAGATGTGGTCGAGAATGTGTCTGGCTTTGTGGGTGGGTTGATTTTCAGGGATTCCTCAGCTGCCTTGTGCAGTGGATTTTTGGCCATGTGAGAAAAACTTAGTTCCAATTGCTGCAACATCTGTTCAGAATTTGGGAGTGTCTATGGATCATGATTTATCACTCGCCAGTCATGTCAATAAACTAGCCTCCACTTGTTTTGGCTTAATGAGGGCACTTTGCAAAATATTACCTTTGAAGCCCTCTCACCATCTTCCTCTGGTGGTGCAAAGCGCTATTCTGAGCAGACTGCATTATACCTATACCTTGCTGTTTGGTACACCAGGCTACCATGTTCAGGGCTTATATTGTATACAGGATGTGGTAGCGAAGACTGAGTTTTCCTTGCCATGTTACTCTTCTACTTCACCTGCTCTGGATTCTTCTCATTGGCTCCCGGTATCAAAGCAAATTCAATCTAAATCGCTGTGCATAGTGCATAGAGTTTTTCCATTTCGTTGGGTCTTACATCCATCGCTCCTTATTATATTATATCCCAACAAGATCTTTATGCTTAGCTAGTGCTAACCTCCTAAAAGTTCCTAAATTTAAGAAAGCTCGCATAGCTGGCACAGCGTTTTCTGTGCCGGCGGCCAGTCTCTGGAATAGCCTGCTGACTTCGCTCCACTCCATTAGCAAATTCTGTGCCTTCAGAAAAGTTTTGAAAACCTGGCTTTATTGTCTCTAAATGTTTGCACCTGTCTGGATTTGGATTCCTATAGCTAGCGCCAGGATACCTTGGGAAGAGGCAGTTTGCACTCCATACATAATTTTAATAGCAATTGTTTTAATCGCCTAAAAGGCAGCGGGCTATCTGCACTTATCAGCTTGTGACGCCATCAGAGACCCAAACCCTTGTATACATTTGTATAAAATCTCTCGAATCCGTGTAGACAACATTTGTAAACCCTTAAATTATCCCGTTAAAACAGAATTGTATATGGTGATTCTGAATATAGTGGGTTTATTTATAATCAAATGAAGTATATTTAGAGTGCATCTTTGTACAAAAAAAACATGTACATGCTTTGACATGTTCTTCCCTTTTATGAGAGATGTTCCCAGCCTAGGCCAGTGTGATTAACTGTTGATAGTCTGAGATGGTGCCACAGACAACTCATCTAAAGGCCTTCACCCGAATCACAGACGACTAAGTGATCTTTTAAAAACAACTTTACACCTTTTAAAATTTCTCACTCCCTCTTCTAATCTCCGACAGAAGAAACTAACAAAATTCACAGCTTCAAAATGTGGTTGCCAAATGACCCTAATCCTAATTTATAGCTGTTTGAATTATGTCGTGTTACTCGAGTTGGCTCAGTTTCTAAGGGTTGAGTTTATTGAAGCTGAGTGTTCAGCTGTTATTATTTTTTATCTTTGTCAGACAGCCCTGGGAAAATGTATGACAGGAGACAATTTCTAATTGTAGCATTTATTAAAGCTTCGCATCGGGAGATACAGATCTACTGTTCGGAAGGCAAACATTCTTTCTAGACATGTTATTGGTTCTTGACACCTTCAACAGCTTTGTAATTTCTTGTGCTGTTCTTCCATTCGAACACACTTTAGAAAGCCTTCGCACAGAGCACAGGCCGCTTTTTTTTGTCACAGGGACACAGAGTGGTTTTGTAGCACAGTCAGTTCCCGTTCTTTTTTAAAACGAGCATCTCCCATTTGTTCAGAAAAAGTGGTAGCTTGCGAATGACCCTATTTCATGTTCCAGAACATTACATTTATTTACTACTGTCCAAAACGTGTTCTCCTTTTATGTTTTCTGGCATGCTCTTGCACATTCACAAATGAATGCTAGTAAGCAGAAAAGAACTGGCGATAGGATCACCATTAGGTATATATTGGCTTGGTTATTAATATGCAAGAATTTTATAACAAAATCTGTAAAAACCTTTGGCAAAGTCAAGATATTTCACCTTTTCCACTTATTGCCTTTTTCAATGTTTTTACCAATGCTGTTTAGCATCACAAAAAACATTTAAAAAAACAGCTATTGCCATATTTCCTATGCTGAACAGCAGCTTCAAAAACAATAACTAAAGTTTGATGACACATACGTGTGGACACTTCATCAGACATGCAAACAGGGCCGGCTTTAGCGCTTGTGGCGCCCTGTGCGACAGTCTTTTTTTTGGCAGCCCCACCCCATGACCACCTCCTCGGATTCACTCACTACCACACATCTCTCCATAGCCCAGTGTCATAAACAAAGGCCCCTGCAGCCCCTCTGGAGCGCCCCCCCCCCTCAGCACAGTACACAGTGCAGCAGCAGCAGGCCCTTGACTGGGTTCAGGAAGGAGGGGGCCCCTTCAGGTACTTTGCTGGGGGCCCCCTCCAGTTTCTTTAAGCCACTGCCATAGCCCCCCTTTCACATACATCCATTTGTTTTAAAGCTCTTGTAAAGGCTGGCTATATTAATCCACTCAGCTATCTACATAAAATATAGTTCTGTTCTTTGCAGCAGGCATATTAACCCTTTACACTACTTTATTGCGTGTCAAGGCTGCCCTAGACAAAACTCCCATCTCTCTTCCTAGCAGGAACATTAATCACAAGAGGTATTTTTACGTTTTAATTGTTCCTGAAGGCTAGATGCATAAGGAACTTTTCTGCAGGTGCTTTTAAATTGCAAGTTTTGTAAGTTATTGCTAAATACAGTGCCCCCCTGAGGTCAGCGCCCCCAATCCAGGTCAGCACCTGGTGCGGCTGCATCGCTCTAAAGTCGTCTCTGCATGAAAACAAAAGTATTGTGACACTAGGGCGGTCCTAGCATCACCACAGATGTGTAATGATGCACCAGATATTCCGCTTTTTGTTTTATAAAATTGGCAATAATGGTAAATAGCCACCTTGAGCAAGTAAACAAAGAAAGTCTACTGACGCACATTTTTTTAAGAAGGAGCAGCCATTCAGCAAATTGCAGGTTCAGCGCCACACAAGAAAGGTTTTTGTGTTTAAAAAAGGAATCATATAGGCAGGGGTTAAGCAGTGGTGGGGTGGCAGGGGAGCAATGGTGCAGAGATAAAATGGAGTAATTGCTGGAAAGCAACAGGAGCAGCCAGGTGAGGGAGAGCAATAGAGGAGCTGGCCAATAAAGGAGCGTTAAAGAAAAGTACTAAACCCATCAAAGATAGGTGCAGAATGTAACGGACAAGCTGGGGAGGAAAGAAAGTGGGAGCAGCATGGAGAGCACAGGTGCAGGTATTTCAGTCAGGGAGCAGCATATGAGGAAGTGGTCAAGAAAGCACATGCACTCACAGGGAGTGCTTCAAGTAAATGAAAAATCAATAGAGCAGTAGATTTGTAGAGCGCTTCTTGTCACCTGTGAGAGTATCCAGACACTGGCATGGTCCAGATGATTAGCCGACTAGCCAGGCCTTCAGGGACTTTTAGATCTCTTGAAGAGATGGGGAGGTCTGGAGATGATAGGGCAGCTTGTTCCATGTCTTCGCTGCTAGATAGGAGAAGGAGCAACCTCTGCATCTGCTATGTCGGATGCAGGGTATGAGGCTTATAGAAAGGGAAGTAGAGCAGAGGTGTCTGGTGGCCTGATGGATGTTCAGGTGCTGGTTCAAGTAGGCAGGTCTGCAGCTCTGGAGGGCCTTGTATGCATGGGTCAGAAGCTTGAAATGGTGTCTTTTCTGTGCAGGGATCCAGTGAAGTTACCTGAGGTGGGGGGTGTTGTGGGTTCATCTAGGGAGATCCAGGACATGTCTCGCTGTGGCTTTCTGTATGGTCTGTAGTTATCGTTGGAGGTAAGCTGTGATCCTTGTGTAGAGAGTGTTGCCGTAGTCCAGTCAGTTGGAGATGAGGACTTGGGTAATTGTGCTTCTTGAGCTTTGTGGTAGCCATTTGAATATCTCACAAAGCATGCAGAGGACAAAGAAGTAGGAGGAGGAGATAGAGCTGACCTGAGTAATCATGACTAGCTCATTCTTTAGAATGATTCCTAGCATGGTCAGTAGGGATAGGTGTAAGTCCGAGTTCTGATGGACACCAGGATGCGCCCTGTGGGGAGCTTTTGTTTCCAAAGATCATTACCTCTGTCTTGTCTTTGTTGAGCGTCAGGCATTTATCCTTCATCCAGTTGGCAACATCTGTCATGCAGTTGTGGAAGTTTTTTTGGTGATGTCTTCGGAGAGGGAGAGGATGAGTGTGTGTCATCAGAGTAGGATATGATGTTGAGTCCATGGGTTTTGATGATGCTGGCCAGAGGTGTCTTATATGTTGGAGAAGGTGGGCTGAGGAAGGATCCTTGGCATACTCCACAGATAATTTCCTTGAGTTTGGTGATGAAGGGGGGAAGGCAAATGTTTTGCATTCTTCTGGCGAGATAAGATGTGATCCACCTGAGAGCGCCTCCTTGGATGCCTATGTTGTGCAGGCTTGTGATGAGCGTGGTGGGAGACCGTATTGAAGGCTGCCAAGACATCGAGGAGGATCAGAACCAGTCTCTTCTTAGTTGTGTAGGCCTCGGATGCCATCAGTAGCTGCGACAAGGGCTGTATCAGCACTGTGGTTGCTGTTGAATACAGATTGGGAGAAGTCGAATAGGAGGTTCCGTTCCAGATGTCTCAGTGCTATGGTTGCTGAAGAATCCAGATTGGGAGGAGTCAAGTAGGAAGTTCCATTCTAGATGTGAGGAGAGCAGTTTAATGATGTGTGAATGGCAATAGGCTTACTCTTTTGTGGGTTGGTATCTGTTGTTCGCTGAAGCACTTGTTTGTCCTCCTTAATCCCCTCCTTACTCCTCAAACAAATCCTCTGTTAGAAATGGGGTCTTTGGTTGGCAGTCAGGTTACCCCCGTCCAAGCAAGGACCCTCACTCTAGTCAGGGTAAAGGAGAATCACCCTCAGCTTACCCCCTTGACCCCTTTCGGTAGCTTGGCATGAGCAGGCAAGCTTAACTTCAGAGTTCAAATCCATCTATTTATTATTTTTTGCTATAAATGTGTAGGAAGATCAGAGGGGCACAGCCCCTCAGCCCTAAAGGACAAACCATCACTGCTCTCACACCTATTCTCACACCCAGAGAAGCCGAGGCCAACTTCCGCCATGCATGCGCACAGGGCCGTGCACAACATCGGGTTGGGTGGTTGGCCGCAGGGACTGGCTAATATATATCTCACTCTACATATTGATGTTACACTGAAATAAAACCCAAAGCTATTTCACTATGTAGGCCAGGCTAGACATTGTAGGCTAAGCTGCACTTATACTTAGTCTTTTTATTTTACACATCCTCCTAGGATAAGGAAAATAAAAATGCTTTACATTTATTTCCTGCTTAGTTTTAAAAATATGACTTAACAGTGAAGTTAGATTTTTGAGAACGTAAACAGGTAAGTATGTACTTTAGGCTGTCTGAGCCAGAACTGGCTTAAAACCAGTTCTGTCACACATCACACCCCCAGAGCCTTTCCCAGTCCACCTCTTATGTAGCGTGCACTGCTACAACATGCATAGATAAACATGTACACATACATATTGAAAGCCATCTCTGTTATCACTAAATCTCTCAATGTATATATCTATTCAAAACTGTGGTCTGTGAAATCCACAGTCATCTTGTTGCTTATTTTGCTGTTAGCTCTGTTGAAGAAATTGATTCATTATACCGAGATGATTTTAGACTAAAGAAGGATGTTATAGTGTTCATCACACTGCTCAATGTTTTACATGTATCACTAGAAAGTAACCACGTCACTAAAGAAGGATTTATTATGATTTTCATTGCACACTAAGGCCCTCATTCCAACCCTGGCGGTCATGGACCGCCAGGGTGGAGGGACACGGAAGCACCGCCAACAGGCTGGCGGTGCTTCCAGGGCCATTCTGACCGCGGCGGTAAAGCCGCGGTCAGAAAAGGGGATCCGGCGGTTTCCCGCCGGATTTCCCTTGGCCCGGAGAATCCTCCATGGCGGCGCTGCTTGCAGCGCCGCCATGGGGATTCCGACCCCCTTCCCGCCAGCCTGTTTCTGGCGGTTTACACCGCCAGAAACAGGATGGCGGGAACGGATGTCGTGGGGCCCCTGAGGGCCCCTGCACTGCCCATGCCACAGGCATGGGCAGTGCAGGGGCCCCCTAACAGGGCCCCATAAAGATTTTCACTGTCTGCTTTGCAGACAGTGAAAATCGCGACGGGTGCAACTGCACCTGTTGCACCCCTGCAACTCCGCCGGCTCCATTCGGAGCCGGCTTCATTGTTGCAGGGTCTTTCCCGCTGGGCCGGCGGGCGCCCTTTTGGCAGTCGCCCGCCGGCCCAGCGGGAAAGTCGAAATGACCCCTGCGGTCTTTCGACGGGGTTACTTTGGCAGGCGGCGTCCGCCGCCCGCCAAAGTCAGAATGACCCCCTAAATTATAGCAAATATTATGTGCAAAGGTAAAAAAGAAGACATGTTATAAACACTTCTATAAAGATCTGAGCATTTCTAACTCATCCAGCAAGGTGTTATCAGCAGGTAACTCTACAAAGGAATAATGGTAGGCTGGTAATATTGGTGGAGAAGACAGCCTCACTCTTTTTAACACTACAAAATCATACACAAGTAGAGATCCACAATTTAGAAATGTGTCCCAATCCGGAAAAAGGAATACACAAGCATCAACACATTGAGAGCCCACATACGTTAGCAGAGCATTCAGGACCACTTCCTGGTGCATGAACCCATGAGGTATACAGAAGGGATAGTCCAACTAATATTCTGTGGCATAAGGGATGTTTTCCAAACTCTTGGAGGTAACTGCTAATATTTGCAGATCATCCAACATAGCATTCCCAACACTTTGCTCATGTGTAATTTAGTCTTTTGCTGTGAACATAGGAAGAGTACAATAGTGCATGCATGAAGCTGTATGGGCTCTTTTGTGGAATTAAACCTATAACATCAATTAATACACATGTTAAGGTCTTCCTATTTCAATACCAACTCATGCGATATGAAAACGTCAACAATTTTAAACGTATTCTATTTTGTATCCTGTAGTGTAGAAAAGATTGAGGATGAGATTGCAATTCATAGATGGTTTGCTTTGGTGCCAAAGGACCTGGATTACTGTTAACACGTAATGCTTTGTTTGAGCCAGTGGTTGCAGGTGTGGCCCACCAGCACTCATTTTATGCAACACTACATATTTTTCATTATCCAACTTTAAGCCAAAACAGAGAGAAATGCAGAAAATGTGTGAACGAATAAGTTAGAGAAAGACGATATAAGCGACAAAACGAAAAAATAGGGATAAAAAGGAGCCTGCAAAACTGAGATCAAGAGTACGGGAGTGTGTGGTAATAAATGAAAGATGCAAAAGTGGAATGAAGACTAGACAGCCTTAGTATTGGCACCCTGACATTCAGCAGCACAGCTGGCAAGTTCCTAAGGAAAACTTTGGGTGCCGGCACTTATTCTTTTAAAAAGTGCGCACTGGTAACCCGGCATCAATCATGTTGTTCTCATTCCTTCAAGTGAAAGTACTGCTGAGATGGTACAAAAATCGTCCACCACGTCTGCTTTTTTCATGATTCCCTTATTTCTAGGCGTTTACTATTAACACTAATAGTACAGTGACTATAACTAGTGCAAGATCTTTGCTCTGGGAATAATTGTGCTTCCAAGTATTTATTTCTAGTGGCAAATAATAAATGCTGTCGCAAAAGGCACTGTTGTGGCTCCATAGTTATACCGGCAATTAAATGATTCATGGGTTTTCAAGTGGCCGAGTGCTTCCAAGTCTAACTGGAAAACCTCCAAATATGACAACAAGCTTTGTTTTGCTGCTGCTCTGACACTTCTATCGCTCAGCCCAATTAGTACAAAGGCCCAGTGTTGCACCGTATTCAAGATCAGTGACAGCGTCGAGGTGACCGTGAACCAGCGTGGAAGCCATCCTGCCTATTGCGTTATCTCGCACAGCACTTTAGCCTTCAGCCAGCAGGCCAGGGCTAATAAATGTGCAGATTCGCATCTGATCCATTTGGCAGGGCCGCGTGGAACTGTGTACTTAGTTTATTGGATCATTCAAATAATTGCAGATAATTGGCAAATTTTTCACGAAGTGCCCGATTCCTTGCGTAACACGCCTCAGTTCCCAGAATCTTCCAGAAGACTCGTTCCTCTTGGTCTGGGTAATTCTACGCGTTATTATTGCCACAGCTGTTCTGAACAGAACAAGGGGCACGTCTTCCCGGCCTCACATTCTTTTCCGAGGACTCCAGTGGTGCCTCGAACTCCAGACTTATCGGACATAAATCCTCTATAGCTCCCCGAGGAGGTGCTAGAAAGTGAATATTCATTATAAACCACTTACAGCTGTACGTACTGTATCAAGTTGCCGTGAGAAAGTTATGTTTGATAGACTCATAAAGGAGGTTTAGAAAATCCTTTCAGTGGTGATTTGATAATTGTGCGCAATGGAATACAATACTAGCAACCATACCATGGGGATTACCATGTCTCCTGAATGGTCACCTGAGGACGCTTAAACTTGCAATTGAAAGAACTATGGTAATTGTTTTTCATGTATAATTTTCAGCTATCAGGTGCTTTTGAAATGATCTCTTTTGTGAACCTGCAAACCTCCCATGCTAAACAGCGTTGGATATCAGTGCCCTTTCGCTTGTCTTTCTCTGTCAAAGGTTGTGTGTATGGAGCGTTTGCTATTTAGTTTTTCTTTGCTATTTTTATCTTGACTGATCAGCATTCCGTTTTTATTGCCCCCTTATTGGATTCACCCCTTTAACGTCCAGTTGCTTTATTCCTATCTTCCAAAGAGATTCGCATTCTACTTGCTTTTCCTGTCACCCTGCTGCAGATTTCACTAGTCATATATTCAGTACGCATTGTAAAAGTAAGTCAGTCTGAGACTAAAGCAAAGAGCTCACTGGAGGCAATGTAGCAGCAGTGGAAAGCTTGTGGGGCACAAGTGATGCTTAAAACCAGGAAGCAAATGCTCTTGCTCTCTCTTCCCAAGTCGTAGGCCACTCTACGTATATTATCGGCAAAGCCTCTTATACCATATATGCATTCAATGGATGGCATCTGTATGTAATGGCACAAACTGTCAACTGCAGTGACCGGTTCCTGCACCACACCAGCACACACTGGCATCTGTGATGTGGCTCAATTAATTACCAGTAGCGGAAATTCGTCCAAGCCTTACATCACTTGTTGTATTCTTCATTGTGATGCTCTAAGTGAGACAGGTATGCCCAGGAATGGCTTCTATGCTCGCTGTGCCACTAAAACTAAGTTCCACCCAACTGACGAGGCACAGCGTGGCCAAAACTGGCCTTAGGTTGCTTGTCTTCCAGTTCAGAGAGGACCTGGCACATGAGTGCACGAGAAGAGGGGAGTGAGAGATGTGGCCACAGGAGCATTGGTAGTTCTTACTACTCAATAAGCCCACTTGCAGTTATAATCGTTTCCAAATCAAAACTCACCATCCAAATCTGAAAGTCCTGCAAAGCCAGCACAATAGCAGAAGAGTCCCTTGGTGCCCTTGAAACCCACTCACCAAGATTTACGAAGTTGAAAGAATTCAATATTTTGTGTGTGTGTGGGAGAGACAGAGAAAATTGACTCAACCGAGGGTTTAGGAGCCAAAAGCTTGACAGGCACTGAGAAACATATTTATAAAAATGAATACAAATAAATGTTAAAATAAATGATATTACCGTGCACTGAAGATGTCAGCCAATCTAAGGAATATGAACCGCTTGAAATGTTTGTAAAATGCACGAGGCAGTTTTTTGTCTCGCCCTCAGCTTCCTTGGCTTGTAAACCTTGCCCCTCATCTGTAGGGGAAAATATAGCAGGGTGATGTTGGGTGGCATAAATTACACAACTGTATACATTGTACAGTTTGCCACACAGATTTTCACCCAGCGGGGTCTGGGCTGCCCTAGGAGTGTTTACATCTGTCTCACTGCCTGTGGTCTGGGAGATTGATGATGCTTTTCAGGTACTTCTGCTGTATAGAAAGGGTGTTGAAAGTGGATGAAATGGAGACAGAATTGAGTTGGGGTCTAGAAGCTGGGGGGTAGGGGAGGCATGACGAGCAGAGTCTGAGTGGCGAGACATTGTGAAGAGAGAGAGTATGATTGAAGGATAGAGGGAAGAGATGAAGAGGAAGCAACGGCCAACAGGTACATTAGCCACTGGGGAGTAAGAGGGAGAGGGAGAGGGAAAGGGAGAGGGAGAGGGAGAAGGAGGGAGAGAGAGAGAGGAAGAGGGGAGAGGCGCGCGAGAGAGAGAGAGAAAGCGAGAGAGAGAGAGCTGTGCATGGGTCCTGATCGACCACTTTACTTGTGTTGCTCCTGCCTCACCGAACAACACCATGGTTGTGCCGTATTTACAATACGGCACACCATGGTGGTTGTTAGGACAATAGCATCAACATTTTTCATGCTATTGTGGTACTTTGCTGCACTAGTGCAGGAAAGCACAGGGAGGCCCATTGATTAAAATTGGCACGTCAGATTTTAAAAATGATGGAAAAAATGACGCAGTGAAATGTTGTAAATTTCACTGCGCCATTGTTTCAGACCTCCCTGCGTCTGAACATCCCCCTTGTATACATTTATCCTGGCACAGCCACAATGAGGTGCAATGGTATACAAAGTGGTGCAATGCAACGATTGTGCCACTTTGTAAATACGGCACAGGAAAAAGGCCTCCTTAACGCTGCCTTAGCATGAAACAAAATGGCATACGGTGGCGCTAGGGGCTTGTAATTTAGCCCCATAGTTTTTTCCTCATGTCAGAAATGGGAAGGGTAAATTTAGTCAAACTGCACGGTGAAACAAAATGCTCCGGGCAAGACAAGCACACGAATAAGGAGGAAAACAATCAAATCAGGAACATGGAGCTTAAATGGACTATAAAGTCACCTAATCATATGCAAGGGGCAGGCCTAAAATAGTTGAATTGATTTACAGCATTTGCCACCTAATATGGCACATAATATGTACAATTTGCAGATTCCTCAAAAACATGTTTTTTAGTCAAATGGGTGAAAACAGATGCTACCATAAAATGTGCTGCATAATTTGAAACTACTGTTGTATTTTTTGTATGACCTGGCAATATAGTTAAGGTAAACTTCCATATAAACTTGGTAGCCTTGACAATGATAAAGGTTTGTATGCTGTTATGATGATAGAACTTTATGCACGGATGTTTCATGGGAAGAGTGACACATTTTCTATATTTCATGGTTGCATTTGAAATATGGGATTTTGATACCCCTTTATTTTGTTCAATAAAAGCACCACGCATGATTAAATGTGTGCGTTAGTGTGGGTGTGTGTATGAATAATGTGATCATCAAAGTGATCCTATGGAGACACTCCATTTGAATATGAATTACATTCTCACACCTCGGAGGTATCTATTAGTCTGACTAAGAAAATATGGGAACATAAACCACTGAAAGAAATGGTTGGACAAGAAAGTGCCAATACATCTGAAAACAGATTTTTTCTTCTTCCTGTTTGTTGGAACCTCTGCATTCTACTACAGTTATAGCGTGCCCTTTTCTGAAGGAATCTAGTCATCCTAATGATCAACTTCATCTTTATTAACACTAAAGAAAGTGGTGAGTACTTTATTTTTGTTCCACATTTCATTTTAGTCTAGCATGTGATCTGTGACTGACTCAGTGTTTGCTGTCTTCAATGACCTTGGTCTGCCTTCTTGAAATTTATTTTACCATATACGTTATTCTGTCTCTGATTTCTTTGATAGATAGGTCCAAGTAGGTGATTATGATAGATACACCCATGCCACTTACATATTCTGTTGTTTCTCCTGCAAAACACAATTTAAAGCAGGTTAGGAATGCAGACACTACACAAATCCGTTTTGCTTTCCAGCTTTACTCTGGCTTTGTGTGCCATTGCATTCTCCTCATCATTTCTATAAAAACGTGTTATTTATATTTTTCTGAGCTATGCATTTATTTTATATATCTGTAATTGTTCTTTAGCGTGGAACAAACAATTCGGGAATTGGACAGCTATACTGTGAGTCAAAGCACTAGCTAGCTACTTTAAATAAATACTTTGTGACATTGATGCCACCAAAAGCTATAGCAACCCAGAACTAAGTTACAAATCTACACCACTCCTTATTTGATTTGTGCATTTTGATGGAAGTCCATTGTTTGCCTCTGAGTCGCTTCACAGTCCTGTGTCTGCAATGTGTTATTATTTAGTGGCAACAAACAGAATCAGAAGGCCCGCTGGTCTTTATGCCTCCATATTCTAGAGATCCTTGCAAAGGTGGTGGAGATTGCTTGGGTGTAAATTGTCCTAATTATGTGTTAGGGGCATCTTTATTTGCAGCTTTGAAGACAGCCATGTCATGGTCACCATATTGTTTGAATTTAAAAAATAAACCCTCAAAGCAGAAGATTATTTTTGAAATGGAAAAAAACAGGTCTTGTCTTGTTGACCTATTCACTTTGTCACTGCATTTTGCCTATGCTGTGTCCACTCCCATCTATTTTCACCTTATTTGCTGGTTATTATCAGTGCCTAACTGTCCCAAGAAAGCCTCCCCAGTGAAAGTCAGCCATCTCTCACCCATTCTCAAAAGCCTAAAGCAGAACCTAGTTTCTTAGACAATTACAGAATACTATGAATTCTTCTCTGGCTTGGCAAAGTCATTGACAAATGTGTTGTAATCTAATTGAACAAACACCTGAATGATGATGTTTTTTTAATCTCCCTGTTAGTTCAGCTTCAGAGAGGATCAGCACTGAAACTGCAATACTAAAAGTGCTAAATGACATTAGTTGAATGCCAGATGAAGTAGAGGTTTGACTGATGAACCAGTTGGACCTGTCGACAATATCTGACACAGTAGCTCACATTATACTGTTAACGCGTCCTTCTATGTCAATTTATACACATTAGGACTCGTTTTAGGCCGATGAATCTTTTGACCCAGTGGTGAGACACCGTAGAACGAGATAACTGATCAATATGTCAAGCAATATATCGATAATATTATCAACGTATAACACCACAATATACTTCACTTTAGACATAGGTTAAACTATCGACGCAACCATGACCTTTCAGTCATGAATAACCACGCCTTTATGGGAGTTGTTTGTGTGAAATGTATTCCCTATTGATTACAATCTAATAGCAAGAGTATTAATCTCAAAACCATGAAGCAAAGAGCATAGTCACGATATGACAACTGTGATAAGATTTTAACAACGCAAAGATCACAAACATAAAACACAGATATAAGAGACGCATAGATCAGAATGCATAGAACATCATATACGCCTTAGTTCAACATAGCACAATGTCAGTCACGTCTGTTGGCGTCAGTCAAGGAGAATGCCTAATCTAACCACTAATTGGCATCAGCATGTTGGACTTCATGCAAAACAATTTAGAACACGAATTTGGAAAACATCTGACTAGGGTCTCTAACCAAAAATACAGCAGTTGGTACCTAGAAAGGAAAAGCAGATAGACAAATTACGATAGTAATTGTCATAATTACCCTCCTCGGAATGAGTCAGCATACAGGATCAGTCTTCGTCCTCAGGACATCAGTTAGAGCGCCGACAGTCTATTTCATCTAAGGACAGGGGACACTTCCCTCATAAGGAGGAAAGTGTAATGGGGCAGTCTATGGATGAGGATGGTTTTGTCTAAGTCTCAAATCACCAAATAGAGTGACAGAGTTTCTAGATGCAATCGATATCATTCCCTACCTAATTTCCTGAGTCTCCTGTGTCATGGGTTTTTATCCCTTTTTCACAATACATTCCCCCAAAATTCTATTGGATAGTCACTACACCCCACTATCTTCAACCTATCAAATTACACATTAAGTAATGCATTTGTCATTCCATGATAATTTATAACACTTTGATTGGTCTTCATAATTGACGTTTTTCATAGGTGGCACATCCGGGGTTACTTCATTTTCTGGCACGTTCATCAGGTCAAAAGTTTCTTTGTCCATGGTCGAATGTCCTTGAATGTTTCAACTAATGTTACAAAACGTATAAAACTTATACTAAAACATCTAGCAAGCGGATGGGAATATGACTAGCATTGTTACATAAAGCGGAGAAAAGAACAAATGCTGGGTCATGGCCTTTTGCGAGTCAGCACACTGGAGAAACAGAAAAATATGCTTTAATATGAGAGCTACACAGCTAATTCTTTGACTCACGCTAACTTAAGGCTTATGGGTTCTAATACAAATGCAATCTTCGTAGATGTTAATGTATTCAATTAATCATAATACAAGTAATCATTTCTTATAGTTGACATTAGTATATGCATACAATAATTCTTCACGTTTATAATGCGTTTCAATGAATAATATTTTATTAATGCAGCATTGTTAAGTATAAGCATTTCCACATCTAAAATAGGTAATGTTTTGATTACGCTCTCTCAATACTATTAAAGACACTACAAGTCAGGACGTCAAAGACAAAGTACTATATTAGTTCAGACCCTTCTTCCTGAGTCATTCCCAATTTATCAAACCGGGGACCTGTCAGCCATTATCTACACATGTATCTTGTGGCATCCCAAAATGAACTGCTCTTTCTCTCGTGCTGTTCAATTTGTGTGGCAAACCTCTCAGTCTGCTTCTGAAATCAAAACTATTTTACTTTGTTTAAAGTTTAATACACTTTTTAGATTTTCCCTCTACTTTCCCATAGTGTAATCTCTGCCCCAGTGGTGGCGAACTTCACCTAGATTAGAAAAGTTACTAGTGGTAAATTTACACTCATAAATTTGGCCCCATGCCCTGGTTAGTTAAGTATACACTTTGCATTAAATGTACACTTAGATATGGTTAAATGTTATAAGTAGTAACTACTAAAAAGAAAACTACATATGTAAATTTACCTTTGTGAATAGGCCTCCTGTTATTAAGCTCCCCGAATATTTAGACGACATTCAATTGTACATTAAGCTACATTCAATCCATTATTTATTGAAATATTGTAATTGTATTTATATAGCTCTTACTACCCTTGATGAGGCGTTGAAGTGATTTTTCTGTGAGTAGCATGCTACTCTGGCACCCACAAAGCATTAGTGGTGCATTAGTAGAGAGAAATGTGAGTTAATTTGAGAGGTGGACATGCAAGTCTGTTAGTTGGACTAAATAGGATAATGGAGCGATAGAAGAGGGATAGAAAAGGTAAGAGTATGGACAGTGTTAAGTGGGAGATCATACTAGTAAAATGAGGTTTGGGATAAGTCAAAGGAGACATACATGAGGGAAGAATTTAGAAAGGGTTGTTTAGGAGATCATAGTAGTAAAATGAGGTTTTGGATGAGCCAAGGAGTGATAAAGGAGGGAAGAGTCTAGAAAGGGTTATTTTGGTGTTGTAGTAGTAGAATGAGGTTTCGGATGAGTCGGAGAGTGGCGACAGAGGACATATTGAGAGAGGTATAAGGTGAGACATGGAGTAATGCATTGGAGAGAGTCATGCTTTTTTCTTCAATATAGGTGAGAAAGTAAAGCAGTGATAAAACATCTGTTGAGTTTCACTGAAAGTCCTAAAAGTCCCACTTCCCACCCTCCTTCCAGTCAGGTCGTAGCTCTCCCTTTCCATCCTGTACTTCCAGGTCTCCTTCATTCCTGATAGTGAAACCTCCCGCCCCCCTTCCACAGAAGGGTGGGCTCCCCACACTGAATATAAGCTTTTATTTTGCCCCACTTCTACATTGTTGCTGCCTCCATCCCCACCTATGTGAGGGCTTCCCGACCACCCAATGCAGCTTCTGGCCGAGTGTGGGAGTAAGTACAGCTGTCTTAACACTGTAAATAAACCTATGAAAGGGTGTGCGATTGTGCACTACACTGTATTACTGCATGCTGTGACATAATCAACACGTGACTCAGGACTCCGTCTTCTTTTTCTCTGGGGGGCTCTGCTCTCAGAGCTGACCCCTGACCCTCCAGGTTCTCACTGGGGTCCGCCACCCCCTCTCATCCCTCTGTCTGGACTTCTACACCCCCTCACTAGGAGTGGTACTGCTAGACACCAGAACTGGTGGGACGCTGGCTACAGCTGCCCCCCCCCTCCAAGTTCTCCTGACACTGTGGGATCTCCATCAGCAGATGACCCTACAGGCTAGGCTCCCTTCCTGGTGTACCCTCATGGAACCCTCCAGGGCCTGTGACTGGAACTCAGCCCATCCCCGTTCCCTCTCCTCTTAGACTGGACATGGGGTCCCTCACCCATCCCACTACGCTGGGACCTACCTGAGACACTGCAATCCTTCCCTACCTTACCTGGTTGGGAAATACCTAGACCACTCCCTTCAGGAGAACCCCCAAATGCATCTTCAGACTCTCAGGTACTCACCCAGAGGTCTGCCTCCAGTATAAGTTCCCTGGGGTCAGACAACTCTCACTCCACTTGGTGTTGGTATAGCTCTGGAAAATAAGGACTAGGCATATGCTCTCCAGCAATTACATCACTCAGCCTCTCACATGAATTAACCAAAGTACACTTCACCCAACCATCCAGTGAATCAGCCTTGAAAAAGCATTTCACATCACCCTACTGAGATTGGCGAGACAGTACCTGACTGTCCCTGACACTCAACCCACACTCTTCTGGGATATCTTCACATTCCATAACCAGGACTTCCACCTGGGGGGAACCCCTCTTCCTGTCACTCTCACCTAAAGTCAGTAGAGTGTCCCTCCCACCAGTAGGAATATGACTTTCCATGCCAGTTCCCCAATCCACCTCAGGGACCCTGTGCAACACTGGAGATACTTCATATCCTTGAGACTCCTGTTGTGTGTTAACTCCCTCCTTTAAATAGGGCACCCCATTTCTGGGCATGTGCACTTCTTCAGCAGCACTGGATATAAAATTGTTGCTGCCACCATTCCAGCGGCACTCAGCCCTCATGGCTTCCAGCTCTTTCACCATTATCTCAAAAGCTAACCTCAGCTCTTTCATCTCTAAGTCCCTCCTCATCTTGTTTAATTCCAACTGGTGAGCCCTCTCTGCCTGTCTGTCCTGCAACTCTTCAGGAGTCAGACCATCAGAGGTCCTACTGCTACTCTCCTGGAGACCCTCCCCCAGGTGTAACAGGTACCTCCACTACACCACTGTGTATACTCTGCACTTCCTCAGCCTCATCCTCTGTGTGCCCCCCAGCCTCCTTGACTGTCACCCAGGCCTTCAGTGCCTTTTGCAGTTCCCCCTTCCTGGTGGAGCTCTTAACAGGGCAGGCAAGATCTTCACAGAACTGTTTCAATTGAGCAAATGAGTACCTCTTCAGTTTCCCTAATTTAAACACAGCTCCAGCTGTTGCATCTCCAGATTGAGTCATGACAGTAAACAAGTGCAAAGTTCCAACATCAACAAAGAGGTCACCACAAATATGGAAGTAGAACAAAAAGGAGTCCCAAAGAAAAAGGAGCAAAATCACAAGACAGTTAGTATGTGGTCACGTAGTGGTCTGAACTCAAAACAGTAGTGTACACTTAATAACTGTATGTCACGTACAAATACAAGTCCAATCCCAACCGCTGATCACCACTGTTAGAAATGGGGTCTTTGGTTGGCAGTCAGGTTACCCCCTGTCCAAGCAAGGACCCTCACTCTAGTCTGGGTAAAAGAGAATCACCCTCACCTAGCCCCCGCTCACCCCCTTGATAGCTTGACACGAGCAGTAGGCTTAACTTCAGAGTGCTAGGTGTAAAATATTTGTACCAGCATACACAGTAACTTAAGGAAATCGCTACAAAGTGACACAATACAGGTTTAGAAAAATAGAAAATATTTATCTAAACAAAACAAGACCAAAACGACAAAAATCCACAATACACAAGTCAAGTTATCAATTAAAAACCAAAAAGAATCTTCATGTAATTTTAAAAACAACGCTAACACTGTTAGCATGAAAATGTACTGTGGGTGGGTCAAAAATAACCCCGCATGGGCGAATGTGCGTCAAAAAGGGCTTGCGATGTGTCTATTTCACTCATGAGCGAGACCTTGCGTAGTTTCCCCTTTAGTCGGGTCGGCGTGCGTTGTTTCTTTTCTCCGCAGGATAGCAATGCGTCGACCCTGTCAGCACTCTCGGGTCCGGGCAGGCATTGCGTTGTTTTTACATGCCCAGCGGTGTTTGCATCCGAAATTCAGCCGCAAGATGGTCCGAAAACCATGCAGCGCGGGTTGCGATCTCACCAGCCTCCGTCAGCGATGCTGTGCGTCATTTCCTCAGCTCCGGGCATCGATCTTCCGGTCGCGTTGCAGGCGAGTGTCGATTTTCAGCCGCGAAGCCGGCGGCGCATCGAATTTTCAGTCGCAGATTGGAGCTGCGTCGGTCTTTATCCCGCACAGCGGTCGGTGTGTGGATTTCTCACTCTTGGGCTGCCAGATTCTCATTTCAAGGTCCCAGGAACTGGATTGGCACCACTTGGCAGAGTAGGAGTCTCTCCAGAGACTCCAGGTGCTGGCAGATAGAAGTCCTTGCTGTCCCTGAGACTTCAAACAACAGGAGGCAAGCTCCAAATCAAGCCCTTTGAGATTTCTTCACAAGAAGGAAGGCAACACAAAGTCCAGTCTTTGTCCTCCAGCACAGGCAGAAGCAACAACTGTAGGAGGGCTCCACAAAGCCAGCCACAGGCAGAAAAGCTCTTCTTCCTCAGCTGTTATCCAGGCAGATGTTTCTCTTGGTTTCCAGAAGTGTTCTAAAGTCTGTGATTTTGGGTGCCCTTCTTATACTCATTTTGTCCTTTTAAGTAAGCTTACTTTCAGTTGTAAGTGACCACTTCTCCTCTCCTTCCTAGCACAGATGGCTCATCAGGAAATGCAGACTACACCCAGCTCCCTTTGAGTCACTGTCTAGTGAGAGGTGCAGCCAGCCCAACTGTCAAACTGACCCAGACAGGGAATTCTCAAACAGGCAGAGTCACAGAAATGGTTCAAGCAAGAAAATGCTCACTTTCTAAAAGTGGCATTTTCAAACACACAATCTTAAAATCAACTTTACTAAAATATGTATTTTTAAATTGTGATCTCAGAGACCCCAAACTCCATATATCTATCCACTCCCAAAGGGAATCTACACTTTAATCATATTTAAAGGTAGCCCCCATGTTAACAGACAGGCCTTGCAACAGTGAAAAACTAATTTAGCAGTATTTCACTGTCAGGACATATAAAACACATTACTATTTGTCCTACCTTAACCATACACTGCACCCTGCCCTTGGGGCTACCTAGGGCTTACCTTAGGGGTACATGTAAGAAAAGGGAAGGTTTAGGCTTGGCAAGTGGGAACACTTGCTAAGTCAAGTTTACAGTTTAAAACTGCACACACAGACACTGCAGTGGCAGGTCTGAGACATGATTACAGAGCTACTTAGGTGGGTGGCACAACCAGTGTTGCAGGCCCACTAGTAGCATTTGGTTTAAAGGCCCTGGGCACTTCTAGTGCACTTTACTAGGGACTTACTAGTAAATCAAATATGCCAATCATGGATAAACCAATCAACCATACAATTTACACAAAGAGCATATGCACTTTAGCACTGGTTAGCAGTGGTAAAGTGCTCAGAGTTCAAAAGCCAACAGCAACAGGTCAGAAAAAATAGGAGTCAGGAGGCAAACAGATTGGGGATGACTCTGCATAAGTAAAAAAGTCCAACAGTGCTAATATAGCAAATAAATGAGAGATTTGCTTGGCATTTCCCTACGTCCTAGTTTTAAATCAACATACTAATGGCACAAAAGTATTCCGGCTGGGAGTGTGTAATAATGGAACACAACATACTTACTAGGTGTTGGATCTTGTTACAGAAGCTGGCCTGGGCACTGCTGTGTTTGCACAACACCAGTGCTTATGGTTTTCAGTGCCCAGTATGTCAGACTCCTACTTTTCCTTCCTCCTTCATTAACAACCACCACCTGGTGCCACAGTCCAGCAGAGCTGCTGCTCCAGCCTTATACCCTGCACCCTGGGGCTCGGTGTCAGCCTGACACCTGGCATCATCTCATAGCAGCCTGGAGATCCCTCTTCCCATTCACGAGGACTGGAGACATGCCAAGTGTCAGGATCAAGAATGGAAAACTGGCACTGAGACACCAGCCACAGGTGGCACTGTCATGGGGGCAAACAGCATACCCCATTAAGAGAGGGACCAGAGTACATAGGGAGGGGGCAATGCTAGTGACTGAATGGGGCTACTGCAACCCGCTTGTGAGCCTTTTGACCCTAACAACTGGAGGCCCATTTGGTAAAGTGAACAGCAGGTTGGCCTTTTGCCTCCACTCAGGTACCTATGGCTGCTGGCAACAGCCAAGAAACAGAAGCAGAGCAGACATTCACATCAGTACATGCCATCTGTACTGAGGCCTCACAGAAAGGAGAGTCCTCACCCCTTCCATCAGCCTTCTGGAAGGCGGGTTCTGCATCAGGCCCAATGGATTTTGATCTGTACCCTAAAACAGGAGCGTTGCATGCCAGGCTTGGATCACTGCCGCATGAGAGTGAAATGTACTTAGACATTGGTAAATCAAGCACCTTGACTGATGTGGACCACCTCATAGTGCTGCAAAGAGTCATGCTTTTGAATATTACCCACTCCAAGGAGTGCCTCATCAGTAATAGCTGAAGAACCTATGACCAGTACCCGTAGGTTGCCCATTTACTACCTGGTACCCAGTCTGAAGTTTGCCACACGTGAAGATGTAGTGTACTATCACATGTACAACACTATGAACCTACTGCAGTTTAAGAGATAGCATTGCATGGTATGTGTTTTAAATCAAACAAGTCCTATTTGTAAAGGACATCTTGTCACTCAAGAGGGTATCCATGCGCTTGCTGCAAGTATTAGTTAAAAGGCCAGGTCTTGAGCCCTTTCCTGAAGAGGGTCAGTGAGGATACGGTGCAGAGGTGGAGGGCGTTCCAGGCTTTGGCAGCAAGGTGGGAGAAGGAGAATCCTCCATGGAGGCAGCGGCATATGAGAAGTATTTGTGTGAGGGCATGGTGTGTGGAGCTGAGGCTCCTGGGAGGTTGGTGGAAGTGCAGGTGGTGGTTCAAGTAGGGTCCTTGGTCATGGAAGGATTTGTAGGCCTTGGTCAGGAATTTGAAGTGGCATCTCTTCTGGATCGGGAGCCAGTGGAGGTCCTTGAGATACTGGGTAATGTGTGTTCTCTTTGGGAGGCTGATGATCAATCTAGTTGCTGCGTTCTGGATTGTCTGGCGTCTTTGCACAAGTTTGGTGGTGGTGCCTGCATAGAGTGCATAGCCGTAGTCTAGTTGGCTGGTGATGAGGGCCTGTGCAACTGTCTTCCTGGTGCAGATGGGTAACCATTTGAAAACTTTGCAGACCATGTGAAAGCAGGCTGAAGAGACAAAGCTGACCTGATGTTTCATGGAGAGTTCACTGTTGAGGATGATGCCAAGGTTGCAGGTGTGATCTTTTGATGTGGGAGTGGGTCTGAGTTTTAACGGCCACCAGGAGTTGTTCCAGAGGGCTGTGTGTCTGCCGAAGATCAGAACTTCAGTCCTGTCTGTGTTGAGCTTCAGGCAGTTGTCCCTCATCCAGGCTGATATGTTCTTCATACAGTTGTCAGGGTGGGGTCTGCTGAGAGTGAGAGTACGAGCTATGTTTTGGCATAGGAGTTGATGCTGATGTTGTGTGATCTGGCATCATCTGCGAGTGGTGTTATGTAGTCATTGAAGACGATTGGACTGAAGGATGGGCCATGGGGGACGCTGCAGTTGTTGTACTTGGCTTGCGAGGTGAAGTGGGGGAGGCAAATTCTCTGGGTGCATTCCTTGACAATGGATGCCATCCATCTGGGTGTATCACCTGTGATACCAATCTAGCATAGTAGAATGATTAGTGTGTGGTCACAGACGGTGTTGAAGGCTGCAGAGAGGTCAAGCAGGGTCAGGGCAGCTGATTCTCCTCTGTTGAGTAGGATGCAGATGTCTTCTGTTGCAGCGATTAGAGCTTTCTCGTGCTGTGGTTGGCTCTGAAGTCCATTAGGCTGTTTCTCTCCAGGTGCTCAGTGAGTTGGAGGTTGATGGCCTTCTCCAGGACTTTGGAAGGGAATGGGAGCAGTGAGATTGGACAGTAGTTCTGGATCTTGCTGGGGTCTGCAAATGGTTTCTTGAGGAGGGGTTTGATCTCTGCATGTTTCCAGGCTTTGAGAAACATGGCTGTGGTTAACGAGGCATTGAAGATGGTGGTGAGCTGGCAGCTTATCGTGTCTCTTTAGAGGTTGAAAAGTCAGTAGGGCAGGGGTAGATGGGTGTCCCCAAGAGGATGGAGTTCATAAGTGTGGTTGTGTTTGGTGTGCTGAGTTGTTCCCATGTGGTGAGTGGCAGTGGTGGTTGATAGAATGCTGAGGAGGTCAAAGGGTTGGAGATCAAAGTTTCTACAGATGATTTCTATCTTTTTGAGGAAGTGGTCGATGAGAGCATCACAGAGTTCCTGTGAGGAGGGGATAGAGTTTTTGGTGGCTGACAGGCAGGTGAACTCTCTGACGATGGTGAAGAGTTTCTTGGTTTGGTTAGCTATGGTCTTGACTCAGTGGGTCAGGGCCTCCTTTTTTGCGGCTTTGATCTGGTGGTGGTAGTCATTGAGGGGTGATTTGAAGATGGCTTGGTCAATGAGGTTCCTGCTGGTGCACCATCTTCTTTCCAGATGTTTGCCCCTACATTTTGAAGGACTGAGTTCCAGGGTGTACCAGCTGGCTTGTTTGGAGGGTCTCTGGGGTTTGGGTGGTTTGGTTGGAGCAACTTGGTTGGTGGTGCTGGTAATCCAGTCGTTGAAGTTCTGTACTGCCTGATTCAGGTTGGTGGTGATGTTGGACTGTGTGGTGCTGAGGACATCGGTCCATTGTTGCTGACTGACCTTGGCTCATCTGCGGAAGGGGGCACTGTGGCAATTAGGGGAGGTACAGGAAGGTCAGCCAAGGGTGAAGTGTACGATGGAGTGGTCTGACCAGGTGAGTTCCGAGGTGTGGCTGTATCTGATTCTGTTGCTGGACATGAAGATGGGGTCCAGCATGTGTCCAGCTTTGTGTATGGGGGGGTCTGTGACCAGCTGCTTGGAGCCAATATTGTCTAATTGTTTCTAGGAAGTCAGTGGAGTTGGAGTCAGTGGAGTCATCCAGACAAAAATTGAGGTCTCCCAGGAGAACCTAGTGTTCAGATTCAATGGCGAGTGGGGTGATTAATTTAGTGATGGCACTGCTGAGGCCATTTGCTTGGTACCAGTGGTCTATATGTGTGGGTGCCTTTGATGGTGGGTTTGTCGTCAGTGTTGAGCTGGAAGTTCATGTGTTCCATGATTGGCGTGGTTTTGTCATTGGTGATGGTGCAGGTGATTAATTCCTTGTGTATGGTGACAATGCCACCTCCGTGTCAGTTGGTGTGGTAGTGGTGTTTCATTTTGTAGCCGGTGGGTGTTGCTGTAGTGAAATCAGGGGTCGATGCGGGGGTGAGCCAGGTCTCTGTGGTAAAGGTTATGTTAGGGGAGAGGGTGGAGATGCTGTCACAGACTTCAGTTGTGTGTTTGCAGAGCAGTCTGGCATTGAGCAGGAGGCATCTGAGTTGTTCTGGGGAGGTCTCAGTCAGCGGGGATGGTGAGGCATTGGTAGCTGTGACGGGGTCGATCCTGGGGTGGAGAAGTAATGGCAGTGGGTGCAGGTGAATGGTCCAGTTGTGGAGAGAGGTGATGTGAGACAACAGTTGTTGTTGCCTCTGGGGTCCAGTGCACGGAGACCTGCAGGAGTGTGAAGAGCCAGGGTTTCTGGCACTGAGCAGTCTGGGTGCAGATTGGCTTGCCTTTGGTGTACCTTCAGAGCACCTCCTGCGTGCGTATGCTGTGCAGCCACGCAGTGGCCACTAAAAGTAGTCCTGTGAGGTGAAAGGGGCTGGCGAGTGGGAAAAAAGTAACGGCGGGAAAGACAGCGGCTAGAATGCCATTAAAGTAAACAGTAATGCCAGAAAAACAACAGTAAGAACAAAATGCAGAAAAACAATAGTAAACCTACAAGGCACAACAGAAATGAAACGGTGGGCAGGTAGGCTACAAAACTAGAGTAGAGCTATTACCCTGGACTACACCATGGTACCCTACTGAGAGGGAGTCATCATGTCAACAAAGACATTAGAAATCTCCATCCCATTATGTTCATGCCAGGATGGTCAAGCCACGGATAAGGCCACCTAACCAGGGCATGTCTCTCCTTGACACTGTAGTCTAGCAGTGACAGACATGACTGGGGGCTCTGGCCTCACACAGGTCCACACTAAACCTTCTATTTACTCTACCAGAGCAGAATGGACTCTGCACAGTGCATGTCCTTCAACCTGGGTTAATCTTAAAACTAATATAACAGCAGCAGCCTCTCCCATGGACTGGTTCTATACAGCCCCTGGCTAGTTAGCCCTCTCCTTCCCCATAATCCCACAGGCACACAGTAAAACTGATTGTATACTGCCCATTCACATTTATTGCACCCCTGCTGATCATAGAAAAACCCCTCCAAATCATAAACTAAGACTCGTCATATACTGCCCATTTACATGGGCTGCTTCTCTGCAGCTCTTGCATAGACCCCCGCCTCACATCATAGACTAAAGTTGGTTGTATACTCACCATTCACAAGGGCTACTCCTAAATAGCCCCGCTCCCCCATCATAACCTGAGGCTGGTGGCATGCTCCCTATTCACATGGACTTCTCCTGAATAGCCCCACCCCCATCATAAACTAAGTCTGATCGTATACTGCCTATTCACATTGGCTGCTCCTGGATAGCCCCCCCATATTAAACTAAGGCTAATGGTATACTGCCCAATCACATGGACTGCTCCTGGATAGTCCCACTCCCCATCATAAATTAATGCTGGTTGTATACTGCCCATTCACATGGACTGCTCCTGGATACCCCCACTCCCCATCATAAACTAAGGCTGGTGGTATACTGCCTATTCCCAAGGAGCACTTCTGCATAGCCCCAATCCCCATCATAACCTAAGGCTGGTGGCATACTATCAAATCAAATCAAATCAAATCATTAACATTTATAAAGCGCGCTACTCACCCGTGCGGGCCTCAAGGCGCTAGGGGGAAGCGGGGGTTACTGCTGCTCGAAAAGCCAGGTTTTGAAGAGTCTCCGGAATGCGGAGTGGTCCTGGGTGGTCCTGAGGCTGGTGGGGAGGGTGTTCCAGGTCTTGGCTGCCAGGAAGGAGAAGGACCTCCCACCCGCTGTGGAGCGGCGGATGCGAGGGACGGCAGCGAGCGCGAGGCTAGACGAACAGAGGAGACGGATGGGGGCATAGAAGCTGAGGCGACGGTTGAGGTATTCCGGTCCCTTGTTGTGGAGGGCTTTGTGTGCGTGGGTGAGAAGTCGGAAGGTGATCCTTTTGCTGACTGGGAGCCAATGCAGGTGTCTCAGGTGCGCGGAGATGTGGCTGTTGCGGGGTACGTCGAGGATGAGGCGGGCCGAGGCGTTTTGAATACGTTGCAGGCGTTTTTGGAGTTTAGCGGTGGTCCCAGCATAGAGGGTGTTGCCGTAGTCCAGGCGGCTTGTGACGAGGGCGTGGGTCACGGTTTTTCTAGTGTCAGCGGGGATCCAGCGGAAGATCTTGCGGAGCATGCGGAGGGTGAGGAAGCAGGCGGAGGACACGGCGTTGACTTGCTTGGTCATGGTGAGAAGACGGTTCAATATGAAGCCGAGGTTGCGGGCGTGGTCTGAGGGGGTCGGTGCGGTGCTGAGGGCCGTGGGCCACCAGGAGTCGTCCCATGCGGACGGGGTGTTGCCGAGGATGAGGACTTCCATTTTGTCCGAGTTCAGCTTTAGGCGGCTGAGCCTCATCCAATCTGCGACGTCCTTCATGCCCTCTTGTAGGTTGGTCTTGGCGCTGGCGGGGTCCTTGGTGAGGGAGAGTATAAGTTGGGTGTCGTCGGCGTAGGAGGTGATGATGATGTCGTGCTTGCGTACGATGTCGGCGAGGGGGCTCATGTAGACATTGAAGAGTGTCGGGCTGAGCGATGAGCCTTGAGGTACGCCGCAGATGATCTCATTCCTATTGAGCGCTCCTGCGTGGCTCCTGGACAGACTGCTCTTCCTCCCCCAACCATAAACTAAGGCTGGTGGTATACTGCCCATTCACATGTTCTGCATCACTGCTGCCTACGGAAAGACCCCCCAATCATAAACTAAGGATAGCTGCTACCTGCCCACAAACATGTTCCAGTGCATCATCAGGGGTACTGAGGAGTTATAAATCAGTTCCACTAGGTAAAAAGTACTGGCAAAGCCAGTAGAGTAGCTGTTACCCACCCACAAACATGCTACAGTGCCTCATCAGGGATACTGAGGAGCTATAGATCAATTCCACTAGAGAACAAGCACTGGCAAAGCCAGTAGGTCTTGCCTATACAAGAGCTATTGGTTTGGCAATGTATTTTTGCCATGTTGTCCACCAGTGTGGATGCTGTTCAGCATGGCTAAAAGTTAGTGGTGTGGAGTGTCAGATTTGAGTGGGGGAGTAGTGTTGTACAGGGGATTTTCTGGACTAGAGTTTCATAGAGTGGAGTAGGATGAGTAGAGTCATAGAGCTGAGTAGAGGGAGTAGAGTGTCTTATAGTTGAGGGGAGTAGAGTTCAGTGGTTCAGTACCAGAGAGTGCCGTAGAGTGTAGTGGCACAGAGTGTAGTGATGCAGAGTTGAGTGGGGTGGAATAGGGTGGAGTGGGTTGGAGTGGATTGAGGTATTCTGGTGGGTGGATTTGAGGAGTGGGGTGGATTGGATTGGGGTAGAGTGGGGTGAATTGGGTGGAGTGGGGTGGACTGGAGTGGGGTGGGCTGGATGGTGTGGATTGAAATGGGGAGAGGTGGATTGGACTGGAGTGATTGGAGTGGGGTAGAGTGGAATGGGGTGGATTGTGGTGGGCTGGACTGGGGTGGATTAGACTGGAATAGAGTGTGGGGTTTAGACTGAATTGGAGTGGGGTGGGGTGAATTGGTTTCATTGGATTAGAGTGGGGTGGATTGGACTAGAGCGGGCTGGATTGGACTAGAGTGGACTGGAATTGAATGGGGTGGATTGGAGTGGGGTGAATGGGATTGGTGTGGAGTGGATTGGATTAGGGTGGATTGTTTTGGAGTGGGGTGGATTGGAGTGGTTTGGGATTGATGGGACTGGAGTGGGGTGGATAGGGCTGAAGTGGGATGGATAGGACTGAAGTGGGGTGGACTATGGTGCTTTGGAGTTAGGTGGATTGGATTGGAGTGAGGTGGATTTAGATGGATTGGATTGGACTGCAAAAGGCGTGGATTAAGGAGACTTGGATTGTGCGGGATGAATTGGAGTGGGGCTGGATTGGACTGGAGTGGGATGGATTGGATTGGAATCAAGTGAAATGAATTTGAGGGGGTGGATTGGGTTGGACTGGGCTGGATTGGACTGGAATGGGGTAGGTTGGGCTAGAGTTGGGTAATTTGTGGTGGACTGGAGTGGGAAGGATTGGGGAGGATTTCATAAACATCAGAGTTGCATGAAGAAATTGCAAGAGTGGATGACAGCCAAATTCTTGACATTTAATCCACAAAGAACTGAGGTCTTTGTTATGTCTCTTAAATACAAGCCCAAAATCAAAATCAACCCTAGTCTGACAACTGAATTAATATGTATTTGTTTCCTACCACCTGGCAATAACCAATGGCACTTCACATGAACAAACTAGCCCAATCGACTAATTGCTACCTCAAAACTATAATCCATGCCTCTAGCTCCTTGGATCCATGCAGGAAATGTCATTCTATCAGGCCTTACTGCAATCTTCCTTCTAACTCTCTGTGCTATCCTCCACCCCACAGCTCAGCTAATTATAAAATAAAGGGCATACTAATTAGCTCCTAGAGCCACCTTACATCAAATTAACATAAATATTTTTACGCTAATATGGCCCAATGAGGCCAAAATCCTGGTGTCCTACTTACACAGTGGCACAATGCATGCATTGTGCCACTTTGTAACCGATTGCGCTACATTATGCGCTAATGTATGCAAAGGCAGCATTCCTCTGTTAGGGGGGACTTAAAAATAGCACAAAGAAATCTAGCAGATTTCCTTGCATAATTTGTTATGGCCAGTTTAACGCCTGCTCAGCAGCCGTTATAAGGGGGCTTCCATTATTTCTAATGGGCCCCTATGTACTCTGCAGGAGTAGCCCCAATATTTTGGCACTACTCGTGCAGAGTACATCAATAGCCTCCTACACTGCGCATGGTGCACTGTATCTTAAAAACGGTGCATGCATGGGGGCGATAAAGGGCACAAGAAATATTTCTTAAATATGCCCCTAAATCTGAACACATTACCGTTATTCTGAGAAATGATAACCAACTTGGATAATATTTCATGTACTTTATCATGTATGCCAACAGATGAAAAGTTACTAGTAGTAACTTTAATTTTGTAAATTCTGCTATAAAAGACTCCATGCCAGGATTGGAAAGGATGAGACATTCAAGGGCACACCTAGGTGTAACTCTCCTCTCGAAAGTCGATAATAGCAAAAATGTGGAAAGTTACACCTAGGTGTGTGCACATGAGTATACGTGTGTATATTTACTTTTTGAATTGAACCTCTGATTTTACCAAATGGTTTCTCTTGTAGTGCCTTTTGATTTTGCCTTTGATTGAACAGATTGGAGACAAGGAGCTCTTTGCACTCAGCTTTCGGGCCTTATGGGTCGTGCTGCAGACGATCGTGCTGTGTAAATAGTGCTCGAGGGTGTGGTATTTTTAGAATTTAGTTTAAGCATGCTACCACAGGTTGCAAACGCAAGACGAAGTACTTGTTAATATATTTCGCAACACATCCAGGATTGTTTCACATTTTTTACTGGACAGATGTTGATCTATGTATTTATATCAAGTTCGCTGGTTTGCAAAACTCAATCCCTCATTCAGTTTGAATTATGCAGAGGCCTAAGCTTTTTCAGAGTATGGCACATGCATGATATAGATTGTGACCTAAATTAAACGTCAGGGATTAGGTTAACTTCCCTTTGGCTGTCCATTTTACAAGCACATGGAAGGCTGAAATATGCCAGAATGCCTAAAGGGGCTGATATTTACATTGCCTTCCACTGCCACAGAGGTTCACTGATATCAGTAGTGTTCATGCCAACATATAATTTCCTAATATTCATGGTGACTCATTGTTGCAAACAAAAAAACAGCTTCTCAGAAACACACACATGCATACATGGTCCCTCTGGGACCCCCTACCACGTAGACTGAGTCCCCTCGTCCTGTAATGGCACCCACAATATTTCTGTCAATATTGCAGCCAGCCAATCAGAGCCTTGGTCCTTTTTTTAATTCTGCTGTACCGGAGACCTGTGGGACCAGTTATCAATATATCACTAACTTGTCAGCCTTAATTTCTCAAAAAAATGCTAAACTGATTACATCAAATCAGTGTTAGACCTTTCAGCTCTTGGCATGGTTCCTCTGTCTTTTGGCTTCTGACCTCCTGTGTTTGATCGTGTGCTGAATTTCGTTTTTTGCTGGTTTCAGGACTGCTGTCAAGTGCTTTATGTTTAAAAGGTATTGGCATACTTCTGATTTATTAGTACGTCCTTAGTATACTGCATCATGTGTGCCCAGGACCTGTAAATTAAATGCTACTAGTGGGGCTGCAGCACTAATTGTGCCACCCACCTGAGTAGCCCTCTACACGTCTCTGACCTGACATTGCAGTGTCTCTGTGGGCAGCTTTAAACTGCCATCTCGACCTGGCAAGTGCACCCACTTGCCAAGTCTAAACCTTCCCTTTTACTACATATAAGTCACCCCTAAGGTAGGCCCAAGGCAAACCCATGGGCAAGGTGCAGTGTATTTTAAAGGTTGGACACGTACTGGTCTGTTTTACATATCCTGATAGTGAAATACTGCTACATTCATTTTTCACTATTGAACGGTCTGTCTCTCCTATAGGGTAACATGCGGATTGCCTTGAAATATATTTTGTAGTGTAATTTCCCATTGAGAGCAGATAGACCCAAGGGTAGGTCGCTCCCCCTGCCGCTGCATCTCCACCAGCCCATGTTCCTGAGACCTCCTAGCAAGCCCAGCTACCTCACAGTAAGTACCCCCCCCACCGCCCAGCCCCTCACCCTGCCCCGCGCTACTCACCTCCTCTCCTTCTTCTTTTCTTCTTCTCTGTTCTTCCTCTGTGCTCTTCTTCTGTAGTCTTCATCTGTGCTCTTCTTTCTCTCCTGCTCCCCGTCTTCTGTCTTCATCTGTGTGCTTCTCTCTCTCTCCTTTGCACCGCGACCTGCGTGTGCCTCTTCCTCTCTGTCCCTTTTCTTGGCTCTTCCCTCTGCTGCTCGTCGCTCCTCTTCTTCTTCACCTTCTTCAGTATTCTTCTGTCTTCTGCGCTCCTCTTCTTCTTTACCTCCTTCTGTGTTCTTCTGTCTTCAGTCTTCGGCTCCTCTTCTTCTTTACCTTCTTCTGTGTTCTTCTGTCTTCAGTCTTCGGCTCCTCTTCTGCTCCTCTTCTTCTTCTTTCACCTGCTTCTGGGTTCTTCCCGCGCCTGTCCTCCTGCTCCTGTCTCATCTCTCTCCCTCACTCGCCTCCCCCTCTCTAACACCCCTATCTACCTATCTACCTATCTCTCTATCTTTCCCCTCACTCGCCTCCTCCTCTGTAACCCCCCCATCTTCCTATCCGTTCACTCTACCTCTCACCCTCACCCACCTCCACCTCTACAACCCCCCCTCCCCTATCTTCCTAACCTTCCTCCTAAACTCTTCCTAAACTCACCCCCACCACACTTAACCCCCCTCCCCCATCTCTTCTCCCCTCTACCTGTCCCCCCTCCCTCCGCTTTCCCACCCCCACCCCCAGCTGACCCCTCCCCCCCTTCTCCCTCTTATGGCGGCCGCTGCGCGACAGAGCTAGCGACCCTTGACCCAAGGGTAGGTCGCTCCCCCTGCCCGCTGCAGCTCCACCAGCCCAGGTTCCTGAGACCTTCTAGCAAGCCCAGCTACCTCACAGTAAGTACCCCCCCACCGCCCAGCCCCTCGCCCTGCCCCACGCTACTCACTTCCTCTCCTGCTTCTTTTCTTCTTCTCTGTTCTTCCTCTGTGCTCTTCTTCTGTAGTCTTCATCTGTACTCTTCTTTCTCTCCTGCTCCCCGTCTTCTGTCTTCATCTGTGTGCTTCTCTCTCTCTCCTTTGCACCGCGACCTGCGTGTGCCTCTTCCTCTCTGTCCCTCTTCTTGGCTCTTCCATCTGCTGCTCGTCGCTCCTCTTCTTCTTCACCTTCTTCTGTATTCTTCTGTCTTCTGCGCTCCTCTTCTTCTTTACCTTCTTCTGTGTTCTTCTGTCTTCAGCTCCTCTTCTTCTTTACCTTCTTCTGTGTTCTTCTGTCTTCAGTCTTCGGCTCCTCTTCTGCTCCTCTTCTTCTTCTTTCACCTGCTTCTGAGTTCTTCCCGCGCCTGTCCTCCTGCTCCTGTCTCATCTCTCTCCCTCACTCGCCTCCCCCTCTCTAACACCCCTATCTACCTATCTACCTATCTCTCTATCTTTCCCCTCACTTGCCTCCTCCTCTGTAACCCCCCCATCTTCCTATCCATTCACTCTACCTCTCACCCTCACCCACCTCCACCTCTACAACCCCCCCTCCCCTATCTTCCTAACCTTCCTCCTAAACTCTTCCTAAACTCACCGCACCAACCAATTAGGAGGAGGAATCGCCATCGTCTTCAAAGACTCCATCAGCGTCACCACCTCCACCGAAGACACCCCCCTCGCCCCCGAGCACCTGCACTTCCAGATCCGCAGTGACCCCAGGACCACCCTCAGAGGATCCCTCATCTACGGCCCCCCCGGACCACGCGCCCTCTTCAGCGACTCCATCACCGACTTATCTCCCTGCACGCCCTCGCCTCGCCAGACTACATCCTCCTCGGCGACCTCAACTTTCATCTAGAACAGAACAACGACCCCAACACCACCGCCCTGCTCGACAACCTCGCCAACCTCGGCCTCAAGCAACTGGTGAACACCCCCACCCACATCGCCGGACACACGCTTGACCCCATCTTCTCCGCCAGCAAACACGTCTCCTTTAGCCACGCCTCCGCTCTCCACTGGACCGACCACAGTTGTGTCCACTTCACCTTCCGACGCGAGACCCGGCACCTCCGCACTCAACCCATCCCTCGTCGACAGTGGAACAAAATCCCCGAAGAACAGCTTTTCTCCACGCTCATCGACAACCAACCTACCTTGACCGCCGACCCCAACGACGCAGCCCTCAGCCTCACGAACTGGATCACCAACTGCGCAGACAACCTCGCACCCCTCAGACGCCTTCCCAGACAGGCCAACACCAAAAAACCTCTCTGGTTCTCTGACACCCTTAAGGAATCAAAGAAAACCTGTCGCGCCCTCGAGAAAGCCTGGCATAAGGACCACACCGCTGACAACATGACCGCCCTCAAGAACGCTACCCGCGAACACCACCACCTGATCCGAGCAGCCAAAAGGAATTTCTTCACAGACAGACTGGACAAAAACAGCCACAACAGCAGAGAACTCTTCAGCATTGTAAAAGAGTTCTCCAACCCCAACGCCAACACCAACGCCATCACGCCCTCGCAAGACCTGTGCAACTCCCTCGCCGCCTTCTTCCATCGTAAGATTACCGACCTACACGACAGCTTCGGACACCAGACCCAGCCGACCAACACCGAACCCACACCCCCAGCCATCACCCTCAATGCCTGGACCCACATCAACACAAAAGAAACCAAAACCACCATGAACTCAATCCACTCCGGTGCCCCCTCGGACCCCTGCCCACACTTCATCTTCAATAAAGCCAACGACATCATCGCCCCGCACCTCCAGACCATCATCAACTCCTCGTTTTCGTCCGCTACCTTCCCCGAAAGCTGGAAGCACGCTGAAGTCAACGCCCTACTGAAGAAACCTACGGCTGACCCAAGCGACCTGAAGAACTTCCACCCCATCTTGCTCCTCCCCTTCCCTGCCAAAGTCATAGAGAAGACCGTCAACAAGCAGCTTACCAACTTCCTTGAAGACAACAACCTTCTCGACCCCTCACAATCCAGATTCCGAGCCAACCACAGCACTGAAACCGCCCTCATCTCAGTCACAGACGACATCAGAACCCTGATGGACAACGGTGAAACAGTCACCCTCATCCTCCTCGACCTCTCGGCTGCCTTCGACACCATCTGTCACCGCACCCTAATAACCCGCCTCCGCTCCATCGGGATCCAAGACCAGGCCCTGGACTGGATCGCCTCCTTTCTCTCCAGCCGCTCTCAGAGAGTCTACCTCCCACCTTTTCGCTCAGACCCCACCGAGATCATCTGTGGCGTCCCTCAAGGATCCTCGCTCAGCCCGACACTCTTCAATGTCTACATGAGCCCCCTCGCCGACATCGTACGCAAGCACAGCATCATCATCACCTCTTACACCGACGACACTCAACTTATACTCTCCCTCACCAAGGACCCCACCAGCGCAAAGACCAACCTGCAAGATGGTATGAAGGTCGTCGCAGATTGGATGAGACTCAGCTGTCTGAAACTGAACTCAGACAAAACGGAAGTCCTCATCCTCGGCAACACCCCGACCTCCTGGGACGACTCCTGGTGGCCCACGGCCCTTGGCACCGTACCGACCCCCTCAGACCACGCTCGCAACCTCGGCTTCATCTTGGACCCTCTCCTCACCATGACCAAACAAGTCAACGCCGTGTCCTCCTCCTGCTTCCTCACCCTCTGCATGCTCCGTAAGATCTTCCGCTGGATCCCCGCCGACACCAGAAAGACCGTGACCCACGCCCTCGTCACTAGCCACCTGGACTACGGCAACACCCTTTATGCTGGGACCACCGCAAAACTCCAGAAACGTCTGCAACGAATTCAAAAAGCGTCCGCCCGCCTCATCCTCGACATACCCCGCAACAGCCACATCTCCGCCCACCTGAGACACCTGCACTGGCTTCCCATCAGCAAAAGGATCACCTTCCGACTTCTCACCCACGCACACAAAGCCCTCCACAACAAGGGACCAGAATACCTCAACCACCGCCTCAGCTTCTACGCCCCCACCCGTCTTCTCCGCTCCACTAGCCTCGCTCTCGCCGCCGTCCCCCGCATCCGCCGCTCCACAGCGGGTGGAAGGTCCTTCTCCTACCTGGCGGCCAAGACTTGGAACACCCTCCCCACCATCCTCAGGACCACCCAGGACCACTCCATATTCCGGAGACTACTCAAGACCTGGCTCTTCGAGCAGCAGTAACCCCTTCCCCCTAGCGTCTTGAGACCCGCACGGGTGAGTAGCGCGCTTTATAAATGTTAATGATTTGATTTGATAGAGGGATGGAGTCTCTGAACTCACAATTTAAACATACATCTTTTGGTTGAAGAACATGGGCATTCCCTGCCTGTCTGTGGAATACACATCTGTGTCAGGATGACATTTGGGCTGTTTGTGAATTCACGCTAGACAGTCACACAAAGGGAGCTGTGGTGTGCATTGCATATCCTGATGGGTCTTCCTGAGCTAGGGTGGTGGGAGGAGCTGCCACTTGCACCTGAAAAGGGGTGTGTCTGTCTGTGCACAAAGACTCTCCAAACTCCAGGAGTGTGGCTAGGGCCAAGGTAGTTAAGGCAGGGTCCTGTGCACTACAAAGACCTTTCTGTGAACTTTGCCTACTTCAAAGGCAGAAATGGGTATAAGTAAAGGACCTAATACCCCACAAAGTTAGAATCCTTCGGAACTGAGGACATTATTGCAGGAAGAAGAGCTGGATGCTGCAGGGGGGACTGTCACTCTGCCTGTTGCATTGCAGTGCTGGCCTGCTGCTTCTGTCCTGTGACTAAAATGACTGGACTTTGCTTTCTATATCCTGCTTCCAAAGATTCTCCAAGGGCTTGGACTGAGCTTGCCTCCTGTTAAGAAGTCTCAGGGACATCAACAACTTCCTCTGCCAACACCTGGGCTCTCTTGCTGAGAGTCCTGACTTGCCAAGTGTTGCCAAATCCAGTTCCTGGGCCCTTAGGAATGAGTTCTGGTGTAACCAAGAAGAAACAAGCACATCAATTTGAGAGTGATTTTAGAGCTGGTGCCACTGTCTAACTTGTGCCAGTGCCGTGGTCCCCGTTGAGTGCCATGACCACAACTGCCGCAACAGGCCCAACGCTGCCGCAGAACCTCCACAATCCTGCCGCAGCGTGAGTCCAAAGTGCTGTGTCACTGACGTTCATGACACCCATCTCTGACTCTGCTGCAGCACCTGTGGCCCTGTGGTGTGATCGCGACACTGTGAAGTCGACACCTCACATCTTGAGCTTTGAATTCACTGACCCCGCCTTGTCGTAAGGAACTGATGCCTCGCCATAGACACCACATCATCTCCCCTGCAACCATAAGGAATCAAAACCTCACATCCCCGGTACCAGTAAGGCACTAACACCACACCAGCTCCAGTGACACCCAACCTCCCCAACTCCATGCAATGTCTTTGTTGCCTCATTTTCCAAGTTACTGTACTTGTGGTCCATGCAACTCCATGACCGGCCCACACTCCAACGAGGGGCGTTGGACTGTTTGGAACAACTCCATCAAGACATCATGATAGCCTCAGTTGAAGCTATTATGTTTCTAAGCACTTTACTAAGATTTCATTTTTTTTAAATTGTATCTTTGCTTGTTTATGTTGGATTTTTTTCATTTTGGTCTTCTTTTACTCTGGTAAATATTGGCTATTTTTCTAGACTGGTGTGAAGTACTTTGTGGTGTTTTCACTCAATTACTGTGTGTGAGTGTGTGTGTGTGTACACAAATAATTTACACATTGCCTCTAAGATAATCCTGACTGCTTGAGCCAAGCTACAAACGGGGTGAGCAGGGATTATTTTAGCTGTGTGACTTATTACCCTAACTAGAGTGAGCGTCCCTACATGGACAGGGGACAAACCACTGTCAACTAGAGACCCCATTTCTAACAACTAGCAAAAGCATGCTTTCTGAGTAAAGATCTAGCTTCCTGCCAAATGTGTTTTAGTACCCCAGCTTTTTCTCAATCCTCACTTGATGAATCACTGCAAACTTTTCTGATAAGAAGCTGAGGTGGATTCACTTTTTTTTTGGAAGGTATTGTGAAAATTCATCAAACAGCACTATAGTTATTAATTAGTGAACCAAAAAATGTGTTTCCTATGGAAACCCTGACCTAACTACAACTACGCAGTGGCAACCCAAACTGTGTTATACATATATTTTATATTGGCGGTAGACAATACAGAACTCAGGGACTTGGTTTCCTGTCCTGAATTTTCTTTAGTGATATATGAGAGCAGAGTAGGGATGCCCTGACTTGCTAACCCTTGGGGGGATGAGGGCGCCAGAAGGCAAAATATAAAAAAAAGCTTTTTTTCTGTATTTCCAAGTTCTCCCACAATATTGTGGTAATAATAATAGAATGGCAGCCATGATTATTTTTTAAATAAATGACCCTGGGGTGTATCTGGGCCCGGAATCTACTCTTTGGTCTTTTTAGGGGAGGGGATATGCTGCTTCTCTCTCCAAGCCTTCTTTAGGCCCCATTCTACCAGGGCTCTTTTTATTTTATGGTGAGGCGGGATGCATGATCACCCTCCCTGATCCTTAATTGGTCCCAGGGACCCTGGGGACACCATCCTGAGGGTGATTCTTTCTTGTTTTAGGATACAGTAGGAATGTACACCCCATCTGCTGAAAGCAGTGTCTATTTTTCTGGTGATAGGACTTTGGGTGTCTCTCCCTGGCCTGACATCAGCCCTGGGCACCCCATCCAGACATCAGCCCTGGCACCCCATCCCCTAATACTCAATACCACTGCAGTAAGCTAGGGTCCCCATCTTCCAGGACTCTGATGTTTCCTGCCCAGAAGAGTACGGGCAGGGAATAGAAATCTATTCCCTGCCCACACTGTCCCAGAAAGGGAACACAACTCTGCTCCCTCCCAGGCAGGAGCACATGAAAATGCTGCTCCTACCTGGGCAGGAGCCAAGATACTGAGCCGGCTCCCATCAGCACTCTAAATTGTGCTGTCTGGTGACCTATCTGGGGTTGCAGGGGTCTTAGAGCTCCCCGCACTGACCCCAACCATGGACAAATTTTGGACAGGCCACAGGGGTACCCACTAATAATATAAGTTATCAGCTTCCACCAGGGAGGTCGGCAGGGGCCTTGGAGGCCTTGGAGCTACTCCCACAACTCTCAACAAATATCATATTGGGGGTGCTCTGGGTGGCCACCGAGGCATACACTGTTAAAAAAAAAGGAATGCTGTCTCCTGCCAGTACCCCTGATAAATGATTGCTAGGGAGCCAACAGGGACCACAAGGGCTTTGAGGCTCCCTCCTATGCCCTATCAAATTAGGTGTTGGTGCACACAGGCACTTAAAAATATGTATAAAAATATGAAATGAATAATAAATGAGAATAGGATCTATTAGTTTATTATTCACTGCTCCTGAGAAGGAGCACCCCATAATGCCTTGCAATGGCATTTCACTTATATTTTTTAAGCACTCCAAAATGTCCTGCAAGGACTTTTTAGTTGTCTATTTTGGAGCCTGGTGTTCCCCCTAGAAGGGACAGGGGGTCCACAAACCATTGTTTTAAAACTGTGGGGGCTGCAGGAGGTGCAGCAGTCCCCAGCAATGTTACAAAAGTAATTAAATCTATGACCCAAGGAGAGCTTACTATATTTTTTTAAAGGACTCCAGGCTGGAGCTATATGCTCTTCAACTGGATACAGGGTCCTCTTGAGGTGGGTTTTATGGCTGGACTTTATTGCCTGAAAACTGTAGAAAAATATTCAAAGATGTTGTTTTTATGGGTGAGCGCAAAGCGCTCTGTCCCATGCTGTAATCTCTCTTTGGGCTTCTAACCACGCCCATGTCACGTCAGTCACTTTCATCGGTTAGTGGGCTTTCCTTTTTAAATCTGCTTGCTCTCATTTGTGAAAGGCATCCATACGTCATGCCTTTTCCAGTGTTTAGCCCACCTACACAGCACCAGTAAACTACTGAAAGCATTCAAAGTTCACTGTTTTCAGCATGGCTTCCGGTTTTCAGCATGGTTTCCTGACTACTTTATCTTTTTATTTTCCATGCAGCGCGATCGTGCTGGGGTTTACATAGCGCAGTCACGCTCGGTCTTTCCATTTTCAATTTCAACGCGATCGCACTGCATTTTACATAACACGATCGCGCTGTGGTTTTTTTCTTGTAATTTGTGTGGCAAGAAAAGTCTGGTTAGGAGTTTACAACGCTAATAGCTCTAACTTGAGCAAATGCGAGACCCGTTGCATTGCAAATAATTGTTTAAATAAGGCTTTATTAAAAAGTTATGACAGTGATGTTTATTAAACATTGCCACATGTGAAATAATATAATGTACATTCAATTATAATTATCAGTGACTTTCTGAGAAAGATAATAGGTCTCCTCTATATATGCTTATATGCCGACATCTTCTAGGAGCCAAAAGGCCCACTTTTTATATTTTGGTGCTTTAAACCTTTGACAGAGTTAGCAAGTCTGCCTTACTTAAAATGGCGCTCACTTATTGTAACATCACATAGTCAGCCACGTGGTCTTGCAGGGTTTTGGGCAAAGGGCCTGGCTGTCAGCCTGGCCCTGCTTCCAACCCCCAGCTGTCCATGGCAGAAGGTTGTGAGTAGTTAGTCACCAGTATACAGTTGAGCAGACAGCTTGACCACATGCCAGGTTGTCTGCCCAAATCATGCTGCGCACAGCCAAAGGCCATGTGCGGTGGGTGTTGGGCCTAGTGGAGTGTTGGGTACAGATGGGCAGGTCTTGCACCCACACTCTAGGTGTGCGGCCGGTAGTTGGGCACCAGCTGTGTGTTGGGTGCTCGTCCTGGTGCTGACCAGGCCCTGTGCCTAACTCCACACCACACACAATGATGGACATGATCAAACTTTATTTAAAAAATAGAAATGCACTGATAAAACCAAGTTAAAGTGATGTTATGGTTAGGAATTGTAATAACATCTTACTTTACATTGAAATAAACCTTAGAAATTCACTGAACAAAATCAAAACAAACAAAGCCACTGGAATTCACCAGTTATAGTTATTTCAAGTAACTATAGCTCATGACCTAATGCAACTATAACTCGCGCCCTTGCCATGCACTGTTAATTACTTCCCTTATTAAATCATTTATGAGATTTTCTATGACATCATCAATAACTTCACTGCAACGTCTGAAATGACACCCTTGATGAAAACTCTATGCATGGCAGGGATATGAATATTAGTTACCTTAGGAAATATATATATGTATACAGGTAGATAGATAGATAGATAGATAGATAGATAGATAGATAGATAGATAGATAGATAGATAGATAGATAGATAGATAGATAGATAGATAGTAAAAGAAGGCCATCACGCCATGCTTTTGTTAATCATCACCTGTGTGTATTACATCTTTCAACTTGTTTTGACATTGTGTGCCATACTCACAAATGCTCAGAGTGCTGGCCTTCCTTTTCCGTTTGGTTGAAAGTTTCTAATATTGGCAATATTACGGTGCATGCACTGCTGCCCTAGGCCTCCAAGTGCACTCTCCGTCATGGCTTCTGACTTTCCAAAGCAGCATGCTACTGCACTTTCGATTGAAAATATGTTTTTTTGATTTGACTATAACTTTTGAACCCACAGACGGGTTTCCAGCATATTTGGCACTCATTTGTCCTAGTCAGCTAAAGTCCATCAAGCCATTTTTCATTTGGGTGCATGCAGGGAAGAATAACGGTTAAGGTGGTGAAGTAACAATTTTAGCTCAATAACAATGTTATCTTCACCTACCATCCAAACTACTGAACTAATTTATACCTAACTTGTCACAAAGGTAGAACTTTACTCAGAAAACATCCTTTTGTTAGTCTGTCATAAATATAATCAGTAGTTTTTAAGACATAACCATTAAAAAAAATTGCTTAGTGGGCTTTTAGGGGTTGACACCTTTTTATATCTGTGCCGTTTGGCATTTGTAAATCCTTTACAGATCCAAAAAGTTGAAAACAAGTATCCTGTGGGGTTAGTAACTCTTTTCTCCCATCGTCTCTTTTGGATCTGATATTCCAGAGTTGGTACAAGGATCTGGGTGATCTGATTAGTTGTTATAAAAGAAACAAATCTCTTCCATGGGCCATTTCAAGATGCAGAGCACGTGCCCTGTGTCCTGGTCAAAAAATTAAAAGGCCATAAAAAGCATCAGGGCAGTCACATCCTGAACTCTAGGCCATAGTGATTCTCTGTAGGATTCACAGAACCCAACACCTAAAATGCAGTCTGGGTTTCATGGGATAATAGGTTAACCAGTCACCATTTTAGGTGCCATGGATCCAGTGATCCTGAAAAGGTACTGCATATTCAGACAAGCTTAATGCCGGATATCACAAACCTAATAGAGGCTTCCCTGCTTTGCCTGTTGTGGAAGCATAGGTATGGTTTTGGAACTGCAAACCTCAATAAGGGGAGAATGGGTTGGAGAAGCATGCCATGGGCTCAAGGTACCAGAGCATGAAGGTTGCCCTAGATTTGCGGTTCCTAACTAAAATTCAGAATTCCTATAAAAAAAATTGAACGGCTATAAATCATTGCAGGAGTCATCTTTGTGAAATTGCATTTATGTAAACCTTCAAACAGGTAGTTGATGCCTTTAGGCTATGAAGCCTTGATCAGAAACAATCTTGCATGAACTGTATTTAAACCCCTTTGAGTCCTGAGCAAATGCTCTGTAGTTCATACAGCTTCAGTTATAATTCATTAATTTCTTACATAGGAATCAAATGTATCCAATCAATAAAAGTTCAAATATAAGTGATAGTGAGCCAACTAAAACCCAGTAGGCTAAATTATCTCTTGTTCAACCAATCCCCAGTTTGTGTTATAAGTATTCACCAAACCATATCTATTCACATTCTATTTTTAGTTTAGCCCCAGTGGGTCTCTTATTCTCAATTATCAAGTATATTTGCAGCACTTGTGGAGGGTGCCACTCTGGCTAGGGTCTGAGCCCTGACCTTATTAGGGCTCAACTGACTGGAGCGTGTCTGCTTTTGGGAGCTTGAGAGCGGCTTGAGGCATGGACTCATTCTCAACATGTTGTGTCAGCAGGCGTGGATTCTATCTTGGCCTTTTTGGGAATTGTATAGTTTCTGCTTGGGTTACAAGTGTAGATTAATCTTCATCGTCCTTTGTCATTCATGGGGTGTGTTTATTTGGTAGGCTTACATTGAAAAAATAAAAAAAGTGCTTGGTTTCTCCTCATTTCTTTAGGGCGTCCATTTATTTATTTGTTAGCCCTTTTTAGGTTGAGGTCAGACAGCACTTGCGCTGTCGCTTAGCGACCTGTTGTAGGTGGTTTGTGAGGTTCATCTCCGCCCAGTCATTTTGATTTGTGTTTACCAGTATCCTTTAAAAATCATTGCTTGCTACTGGGAAATCTTACTCTTTGTCAGACCTTTTTTCTTTTTTGTTTCCTCCCAGGAGATCGGAACAAGTACTATCTAAATACACTGCTCACCATTTTAAGATGTGTTCAGGGACTACTTTGTCCTTTCATCTGGAACACTGGAGGGGAGTGCTTGTCTTTCTGAGTTCTGCTATAAAGAGGGCTGTTAATCTTAATCTTATCTGGTCACATTTGCTGTGCATTCCAAGACTTTCCTTCCTCCTCCATGGGAAGGATCTCCCTACACACAGCAGCTTCCCCTGCCTTTCCATTTCGAATACAAGACAGGTATGGACAATTCTGAGGTTATCAAGAAATCATGCCAAGGGGGTGCATCAAAGGATTAGGTCACTGTGCTATCTGGCACGCAGCCTTTGTTAATCTCCAAATGCCAGCTTTAGAAGGGCTCGTCATTGCTGTAGTATCGACCAGGAGTGGCATCCTTCGGAGTTGCCCTACTGTCACTAATTGAGCTCCATGAGCTGCCTATAAAGCTGAGCCTGCCAATAGAAATCAGCTGTCCTTCATAGATGGGAGACGGTCTCCTATGATGCTTCTTCACAAAACTTGCTTGTCTTATCTTTTGGTCAGGAAAATGCTCCTCTAGCTCCAATGTCAGGGTGACGGTGAGAGCCCAATATGACAGGATGGCATGCAGCCTGACAGACATTTAGCTTACAATGAGACAATAAACAGCACTGCAGCAAAAAGGGGAACATGTGGGCGTGTAATTTACAGTCCTGTGGGGCAGAACCAGCTTTCATTTATGTTGGCAAACCAGCAATAAATCTACTCCAAGATAACATCAGAGGTAAACCATAATGTCCGATACTGTGAATGCATTTAATGTACAGTAGACACCGAGCATCACAACAAGATGACTAGAACGGCTCACTCAATCTTAATCACTGCCAGAGATGGTACTGTCTGTGATGCTTTTGGGAAAGACCCATAGAGGCGGGGCACAGAGGAGATAGTCATCATTTGTGTGTTTCTTTTCTAAGTAGTTAAACCTTTCCATTTATTGCTTTCAGCTGTTCACAAAAGCTACCCCTAACAGCAAAGGCATGCCCTGAAGGATGTGATATAAACTAGCTGTGCTATAGGGACTTGACCACCTTCACTCAAGAGGCCCAACAGCACAACACTAATTGTTTCCATTCAGAGGACACAGTTTGAGCCAGAGGGATCTTTTTTTAGGGTAGACTTGATTTGACTACCATTAGTACCAGTATTTTATGAGTCTGTGACCAATTAAAAAAAAACTGAATAGAATAGAAGAAACTCAACAAAGGTAAGTGGTTGCAATTATCTGAAGCATTTTGAGTCAAAACAATTTGTCACAAAACAGTAGACCAAGCCAGTTTAAAGAGAATATTACCATCTTCAGCATAAATACACTTATAGCATGAAACCTGATGTGGGCTTATGCTGCTAGTAATGCAACTTCCATCCACACAAAAAATAATTTTATTTTAGAAGCTGCTTTGTGAACTCATGTTTATTATTATGTATTTAATGTATGGATTTATATCCATTTTGGCATTTCTTCTTGTGCCTCTGCTCAGGTATACGTAATTGATGTTTTCCAAGTCACTTTTCCCTCCACTGCTGTTTTTGACAAGTGTACATGGTTTACACCCTCCAGCAGAGATGCACTCATCTACTTTCAGTCTTCCTCATTCTGAGGTCCTCTAAACAGTGCTGCAGCTGCTTTTCTGGCCTCATGGGTAAATCCTCCTTTTTTAATCCTATAGGTAGTGCTGCTAACTGCTTCTCTGGTCCCAGTCGTAATTCCTCATTCTAACTTCTCTACACAGTGCTGCTAGCTGCTTCTATGGTCCCAGTGGTAATTTCTCATTCTTAGTCCTGTAGACAATGCTGCAGCTGAGTCTCTGATCCCGGTGGTAATTGCTCATTCCAAGTCCTCTAGGAAGTGCTGCTGGCCGCTTTGCTGGTCCCATTGGAAAATCCTCATTCTAAGTCCTCCAGATAATGCTGCAACCTGTTTCTCTGGTCCTCTGGGTAATTCCTCATTCTAAGTCCTCTCGGCAGTGCTGCTAGCTGCTTCTCTGGTCCCACTGGTAATTCTGCATTCTAAGTCCTTTAGACAGTGCTTCTAGCTGCTTCTCTGGTCCCAGTGGTAATAACACATTCTTAGTCCTGTACATAATGCTGCCGCTGCTTCTATGCACCCAGTGGTAATTCCTCATTCTAAGTCCTCTTGACAGTGCTGCAGCTGCTTCTTTAGACCCAATGGTAAATCCTCATTCCTAATCCTACAGGCAGTGCTGCTAGCTTCTTCTCTAGTCCTGTCAGTAATATCTTATTCTAAGAACTCTAGACAGTGCTGCTAAATGCTTCTCTGGTCCCAGTAGTAATTCCTCATTCTTAGTCCTGTACTCAATGCTGCTAGCTGCTTCTCTGGTCCAGTAAAAAATTCCTCATTCTAAGTCTTCTAGGCAATGCTGCTAGCTGCTTCTCGTGTCCCACTGGTAATTCCTCATTCTAAGTTCTCCAGACAGTGCTGCTAGCTGCTTCTCTAGTCCCAATGGTAATAACACATTCTAAATCCTCTAGACAGTGCTGCAGCTACTTCTTTAGTCCTAGTGGTAAATCCTCATTCTTAATCCGATAGGCAGTGCTGCTATTTGCTTCTCTGATCCCGTCGCTAATTCCTCATTCTGAGTCCTCAAGACAATTCTGCAAGCTGCTTTTCTTGTCCCATTGGTAATTCCTCATTCTCAGTCCTCTAGACAGTGCTGCTAGTTGTTCCTCTGGTCCAGTGATAATTCCTCATTCTTATTACTGTACACAATGCTGCATCTGCTTCTCTGTCCCAGTGGTAATTCCTCATTCTTAGTCCACTAGGAAGTCCTGCTAGCTGCTTCTCTGGTCCTGTCAGAAATTCCTAATTCCAAGTCCTATAGACAATTTTGCAAACTGCTTCTCTGGTCCCATCAATAATCCCTCATTTTAAGTCATCTAGGCAGTGCTGCCAGCTGCTTCTCTGGTCCCATCAGTAATTCCTCATTCTAAGTCCTCTAGACAGCGCTTCTAGGTGCGTCTCTAGTCCCACTGGTAATTCCTCATTCTAAGTCCTCTAGACAGTGCTGCTAAATGCTTCTCTGGTTATAGTGATAACTCCTCATTCTTAGTTCTCTAGAAAGTGCTGCTTGCTGCTTCTCTGGCCCCACTGGTAATTCTTCATTCTAAATCTTCTAGACAGTGCTGCTAGCTGCTTCTCTGGGTCAGTGGTAATTCCACATTCTTAGTACTGTGCACAATGCTGCAGCTGCTTCTCTGTCCCAGTGGTAGTTCCTCATTCTTAGTCCTCTGGGAAGTGCTGCTAGCTGTTTCTCTGGTCTCACTGGTAATTACTCTTTCTAAGTCCTCTAGACAGTGCTGCAGCTGCTTCTCTAGTCCTAGTGCAAACTCCTCATTCTTAATCTTATAGGAAGTGGTGCTAGCTGCTTCTCTGGTCCCGTCACTAATTCCTCATTCTGAGTCTTCTAGACAATGCTGCAAGCTACTTCTCTTGTCCCAATGGTAATTTCTCATTCTAAATCCTCTAAAAAGTGCTGCTAGCTGCTTTTAATGGTATAATGATAATTCCTCATTCTTATTACTGTACACAATGCTGCATCTGCTTCTCTGTCCCAGTGGTAATTCCTTATTCTTAGTCCTCTAGGAAGTCCTGCTAGCTGCTTCTCTGGTCCTGTCTGAAATTCCTCATTCTAAATCCTCTAGACAGTGCTGCAAACTGCTTCTCTGGTCCCTTTGGTAATTCCTCATTCTAAGTCCTCTAGGTAGTGCTGCAGCTGCTTCTCTAGTCCTAGTGCAAACTCCTCATTCGTAATCTTATAGGAAGTGCTGCTAGCTGCTTCTCTGGTCCCGTCACTAATTCCTCATTCTGAGTCTTCTTGAGAATGCTGCAAGCTATTTCTCTTGTCCCAATGGTAATTTCTCATTTTAAATCCTCTAAAAAGTGCTGCTAGCTGCTTTTATGGTATAATGATAATTCCTCATTCTTATTACTGTACACAATGCTGCATCTGCTTCTCTGTCCCAGTGGTAATTCCTCATTCTTAGTCCTCTAGGAAGTCCTGCTAGCTGCTTCTCTGGTCCTGTCTGAAATTCCTCATTCTAAATCCTCTACACAGTGCTGCAAACTGCTTCTCTGGTCCCTTTGGTAATTCCTCATTCTAAATCCTCTAGGCAGTGCTGCTAGCTGCTTCTCTGTTCCCACTGGTAATCCCTCATTCTAAGTCCTCTAGCCAATGCTGCAAGGTGCTTCTCTTGTCCCATTGGTAATTCCTCATTCTAAATCCTCTATACAGTGCTGCTAGCTGCTCCTCTGGTCCAGTGATAATTTCTCATTCTTAGTACTGTGCACAATGCTGCACTGCTTCTCTGTCCCAGTTGGAGGTATTATGTTTCTAAGCGCTTTACTGAGATTTCATCTTTAAATTCTTAGTCCTCTGGGAAGTGCTGTTAGCTGCTTCTCTGGTCCTGTTGGAAATTCCTTATTCTAAGTCCTCTAAATAAATTTTCAAACTAGTCCTCTGGTCCCATCAGTAATTCCTCATTTTAAGTCCTCTAGACAGTGCTGCTAGCTGCATCTCTAGTCCAGGTGGTAATAGCGCATTCTTTGTCCTGTAGATAATGCTGCAGATGCTTCTCTGATCCCAGTGGTAATTCCTCATTCTAGTCCTCTAGGCAGTGCTGCAGCTGCTTCTCTAGTTCTAGTGGTAAATCCTCATTCTTAATCCAATAGGCAGTGCTGCTAGCTGCTTCTCTAGTCCCATCGCTAATTGCTCATTCAGAGTCCTCTAGACAATGCTGCAAGCTGCTTCTCTTGTCCCATTGGTAATTATTCATTCTAAATCCTCTAGACGGTGCTAGTAGCTGCTTCTTTGTTCCAGTGATAATTCCTCATTCTTAGTACTGTACACAGGGCTGCAGCTGCTTTTCTGTCCCAGTTTCAGCTATTATGTTTCTAAGCACTTTACTAAGATGTATTCTTAAAAATTCTTAGTTCTCTGGGAAGTGCTGCTAGCTGCTTCTCTGGTCCTGTCAGAAATTCCTCATTCTAAGTCTTCTAGACCATACTGCAGACAGATTCTCTGGTCACAGCAGCAATTTCTCATTCTAAGACCTCTAGGCAGTGCTGCTAGCTGTTTCTCTGGTCCCATTGGAAAATCCTCATTCTAAGTCCTCCAGATAATGCTGCAAACTGTTTCTCTGGTCCTGTTGGTAATTCCTCATTCTAAGTCCTCTCAGCAGTGCTGCTAGCTGCTTCTCTGGTCCCACTGGTAATTCTGCATTCTAAGTCCTTTAGACAGTGCTTCTAGCTGCTTCTCTGGTCCCAGTGGTAATAACACATTCTTAGTCCTGTACATAATGCTGCCGCTGCTTCTCTGATCACAGTGGTAATTCCTCATTCTAAGTCCTCTAGGAAGTGCTGCTAGCTGCTTTGCTGGTTCCATTGGAAAATCCTCATTCTAAGTCCTCCAGATAATGCTGCAAAGTGTTTCTCTGGTCCTGTGGGTAATTCCTCATTCTAAGTCCTCTCTGCAGTGCTGCTAGCTGCTTCTCTGGTCCCACTGGTAATTCTGCATTCTAAGTCCTTTAGACAGTGCTTCTCGCTGCTTCTCTGGTCCCAGTGGTAATAACACATTCTTAGTCCTGTACATAATGCTACCGCTGCTTCTCTGATCCCAGTGGTAATTCCTCATTCTAAGTCCTCTAGACAGTGCTGCAGCTGCTTCTTTAGACCCAATGGTAAATCCTCATTCCTAATCCTACAGGCAGTGCTGCTGGCTGCTTCTCTAGTCCCGTCAGTACTATCTTATTCTAAGAACTCTAGACAGTGCTGCTAAATGCTTCTCTGGTCCCAGTAGTAATTCCTCATTCTTAGTCCTGTACTCAATGCTGCTAGTTGCTTCTCTGGTCCAGTCAAAAATTCCTCTTTCTAAGACTCCTAGGCAATGCTGCAAACTGCTTCTCTGGTCCCATCTGTAATTCCTCATTCAAAGTCTTCTAGGCAATGCTGCTAGCTGCTTCTCGTGTCCCACTGGTAATTCCTCATCCTAAATTCTCCAGACAGTGCTGCTAGCTGCTTCTCTAGTCCAATGGTAATAACACATTCTAAATCATCTAGACAGTGCTGCAGCTACTTCTTTAGTCCTAGTGGTAAATCCTCATTCTTAATCCGATAGGCAGTGCTGCTATTTGCTTCTCTGGTCCCGTTGCTAATTCCTCATTCTGAGTCCTCAAGACAATTCTGCAAGCTGCTTTTCTTGTCCCATTGGTAATTCCTCATTCTCAGTCCTCTAGGCAGTGCTGCTAGCTGTTCCTCTGGTCCAGTGATAATTCCTCATTCTTATTACTGTACACGATGCTGCATCTGCTTCTCTGTCCCAGTGGTAATTCCTCATTCTTAGTCCTCTAGGAAGTCCTGCTAGCTGCTTCTCTGGTCCTGTCAGAAATTCCTCATTCCAAGTCCTCTAGACAATTTTGCAAACTGCTTCTCTGGTCCAATCAATAATCCCTCATTTTAAGTCATCTAGGCAGTGCTGCCAGCTGCTTCTCTGGTCCCATCAGTAATTCCTCATTCTAAGTCCTCTAGACAGCGCTTCTAGGTGCGTCTCTAGTCCCATTGGTAATTCCTCATTCTAAGTCCTCTAGACAGTGCTGCTAAATGCTTCTCTGGTTATAGTGATAACTCCTCATTCTTAGTTCTCTAGAAAGTGCTGCTTGCTGCTTCTGTGGCCCCACTGGTAATTCTTCATTCTAAATCTTCTAGACAGTGCTGCTAGCTGCTTCTCTGGGTCAGTGGTAATTCCACATTGTTAGTACTGTGCACAATGCTGCAGCTGCTTCTCTGTCCCAGTGGTAGTTCCTCATTCTTAGTCCTCTGGGAAGTGCTGCTAGCTGTTTCTCTGGTCTCACTGGTAATTACTCTTTCTAAGTCCTCTAGACAGTGCTGCAGCTGCTTCTCTAGTCCTAGTGCAAACTCCTCATTCTTAATCCTATAGGAAGTGCTGCTAGCTGCTTCTCTGGTCCAGTCACTAATTCCTCATTCTGAGTCTTCTTGACAATGCTGCAAGCTACTTCTCTTGTCCCAATGGTAATTTCTCATTCTAAATCCTCTAAAAAGTGCTGCTAGCTGCTTTTATGGTATAATGATAATTCCTCATTCTTATTACTGTACACAATGCTGCATCTGCTTCTCTGTCCCAGTGGTAATTCCTCATTCTTAGTCCTCTAGGAAGTCCTGCTAGCTGCTTCTCTGGTCCTGTCTGAAATTCCTCATTCTAAATCCTCTAGACAGTGCTGCAAACTGCTTCTCTGGTCCCTTTGGTAATTCCTCATTCTAAGTCCTCTAGGCAGTGCTGCTAGCTGCTTCTCTGGTCTCACTGGTAATCCCTCATTCTAAGTCCTCTAGCCAATGCTGCAAGGTGCTTCTCTTGTCCCATAGATAATTCCTCATTCTAAATCCTCTATACAGTCCTGCTAGCTGCTCCTCTGGTCCAGTGATAATTTCTCATTCTTAGTACTGTGCACAATGCTGCACTGCTTCTCTGTCCCAGTTGGAGGTATTATGTTTCTAAGCGCTTTACTGAGATTTCATCTTTAAATTCTTAGTCCTCTGGGAAGTGCTGTTAGCTGCTTCTCTGGTCCTGTTGGAAATTCCTTATTCTAAGTCCTCTAAACAAATTTTCAAACTAGTTCTCTGGTCCCATCAGTAATTCCTCATTTTAAGTCCTCTAGACAGTGCTGCTAGCTGCATCTCTAGTCCAGGTGGTAATAGCGCATTCTTTGTCCTGTAGCTAATGCTGCAGATGCTTCTCTGATCCCAGTGGTAATTCCTCATTCTAGTCCTCTAGGCAGTGCTGCAGCTGCTTCTCTAGTTCTAGTGGTAAATCCTCATTCTTAATCCAATAGGCAGTGCTGCTAGCTGCTTCTCTAGTCCTATCGCTAATTGCTCATTCAGAGTCCTCTAGACAATGCTGCAAGCTGCTTCTCTTGTCCCATTGGTAAGTATTCATTCTAAATCCTCTAGACGGTGCTGCTAGCTGCTTCTTTGTTCCAGTGATAATTCCTCATTTTTAGTACTGTACACAGGGCTGCAGCTGCTTTTCTCTCCCAGTTTCAGCTATTATGTTTCTAAGCACTTTACTAAGATGTATTCTTTAAAATTCTTAGTTCTCTGGGAAGTGCTGCTAGCTGCTTCTCTGGTCCTGTCAGAAATTCCTTATTCTAAGTCTTCTAGACCATACTGCAGACAGATTCTCTGGTCCCAGCAGCAATTTCTCATTCTAAGCCCTCTAGGCAGTGCTGCTAGCTGTTTCTCTGGTCCCATTGGAAAATCCTCATTCTAAATCCTCCAAATAATGCTGCAAACTGTTTCTCTGGTCCTGTTGGTAATTCCTCATTCTAAGTCCTCTCGGCAGTGCTGCTAGCTGCTTCTCTGGTCCCACTGGTAATTCTGCATTCTAAGTCCTTTAGACAGTGCTTCTAGTTGCTTCTCTGGTCCCAGTGGTAATAACACATTCTTAGTCCTGTACATAATGCTGCCGCTGCTTCTCTGATCACAGTGGTAATTCCTCATTCTAAGTCCTCTAGGAAGTGCTGCTAGCTGCTTTGCTGGTTCCATTGGAAAATCCTCATTCTAAGTCCTCCAGATAATGCTGCAAACTGTTTCTCTGGTCCTATGGGTAATTCCTCATTCTAAGTCCTCTCGGCAGTGCTGCTAGCTGCTTCTCTGGTCCCACTGGTAATTCTGCATTCTAAGTCCTTTAGACAGTGCTTCTAGCTGCTTCTCTGGTCCCAGTGGTAATAACACATTCTTAGTCCTGTACATAATGCTGCCGCTGCTTCTCTTATCCCAGTGGTAATTCCTCATTCTAAGTCCTCTAGACAGTGCTGCAGCTGCTTCTTTAGACCCAATGGTAAATCCTCATTCCTAATCCTACAGGCAGTGCTGCTAGCTGCTTCTCTAGTCCCGTCAGTAATATCTTATTCTAAGAACTCTAGACAGTGCTGCTAAATGCTTCTCTGGTCCCAGTAGTAATTCCTCATTCTTAGTCCTGTACTCAATGCTGCTAGTTGCTTCTCTGGTCCAGTCAAAAATTCCTCTTTCTAAGACTCCTAGGCAATGCTGCAAATTGCTTCTCTGGTCCCATCTGTAATTCCTCATTCTAAGTCTTCTAGGCAATGCTGCTAGCTGCTTCTCGTGTCCCACTGGTAATTCCTCATTCTAAGTTCTCCAGACAGTGCTCCTAGCTGCTTCTCTAGTCCCAATGGTAATAACACATTCTAAATCCTCTAGACAGTGCTGCGGCTACTTCTTTAGTCCTAGTGGTAAATCCTCATTCTTAATCCGATAGGCAGTGCTGCTATTTGCTTCTCTGGTCCCGTTGCTAATTCCTCATTCTGAGTCCTCAAGACAATTCTGCAAGCTGCTTTTCTTGTCCCATTGGTAATTCCTCATTCTCAGTCCTCTAGACAGTGCTGCTAGCTGTTCCTCTGGTCCAGTGATAATTCCTCATTCTTATTACTGTACACAATGCTGCATCTGCTTCTCTGTCCCAGTGGTAATTCCTCATTCTTAGTCCACTAGGAAGTCCTGCTAGCTGCTTCTCTGGTCCTGTCAGAAATTCCTAATTCCAAGTCCTATAGACAATTTTGCAAACTGCTTCTCTGGTCCCATCAATAATCCCTCATTTTAAGTCATCTAGGCAGTGCTGCCAGCTGCTTCGCTGGTCCCATCAGTAATTCCTCATTCTAAGTCCTCTAGACAGCGCTTCTAGGTGCGTCTCTAGTCCCACTGGTAATTCCTCATTCTAAGTCCTCTAGACAGTGCTGCTAAATGCTTCTCTGGTTATAGTGATAACTCCTCATTCTTAGTTCTCTAGAAAGTGCTGCTTGCTGCTTCTCTGGCCCCACTGGTAATTCTTCATTCTAAATCTTCTAGACAGTGCTGCTAGCTGCTTCTCTGGGTCAGTGGTAATTCCACATTCTTAGTACTGTGCACAATGCTGCAGCTGCTTCTCTGTCCCAGTGGTAGTTCCTCATTCTTAGTCCTCTGGGAAGTGCTGCTAGCTGTTTCTCTGGTCTCACTGGTAATTACTCTTTCTAAGTCCTCTAGACAGTGCTGCAGCTGCTTCTCTAGTCCTAGTGCAAACTCCTCATTCTTAATCTTATAGGAAGGGGTGCTAGCTGCTTCTCTGGTCCCGTCACTAATTCCTCATTCTGAGTCTTCTAGACAATGCTGCAAGCTACTTCTCTTGTCCCAATGGTAATTTCTCATTCTAAATCCTCTAAAAAGTGCTGCTAGCTGCTTTTAATGGTATAATGATAATTCCTCATTCTTATTACTGTACACAATGCTGCATCTGCTTCTCTGTCCCAGTGGTAATTCCTTATTCTTAGTCCTCTAGGAAGTCCTGCTAGCTGCTTCTCTGGTCCTGTCTGAAATTCCTCATTCTAAATCCTCTAGACAGTGCTGCAAACTGCTTCTCTGGTCCCTTTGGTAATTCCTCATTCTAAGTCCTCTAGGTAGTGCTGCAGCTGCTTCTCTAGTCCTAGTGCAAACTCCTCATTTGTAATCTTATAGGAAGTGCTGCTAGCTGCTTCTCTGGTCCCGTCACTAATTCCTCATTCTGAGTCTTCTTGACAATGCAGCAAGCTATTTCTCTTGTCCCAATGGTAATTTCTCATTTTAAATCCTCTAAAAAGTGCTGCTAGCTGCTTTTATGGTATAATGATAATTCCTCATTCTTATTACTGTACACAATGCTGCATCTGATTCTCTGTCCCAGTGGTAATTCCTCATTCTTAGTCCTCTAGGAAGTCCTGCTAGCTGCTTCTCTGGTCCTGTCTGAAATTCCTCATTCTAAATCCTCTAGACAGTGCTGCAAACTGCTTCTCTGGTCCCTTTGGTAATTCCTCATTCTAAATCCTCTAGGCAGTGCTGCTAGCTGATTCTCTGTTCCCACTGGTAATCCCTCATTCTAAGTCATTCTAGCCAATGCTGCAAGGTGCTTCTCTTGTCCCATTGGTAATTCCTCATTCTAAATCCTCTATACAGTGCTGCTAGCTGCTCCTCTGGTCCAGTGATAATTTCTCATTCTTAGTACTGTGCACAATGCTGCACTGCTTCTCTGTCCCAGTTGGAGGTATTATGTTTCTAAGCGCTTTACTGAGATTTCATCTTTAAATTCTTAGTCCTCTGGGAAGTGCTGTTAGCTGCTTCTCTGGTCCTGTTGGAAATTCCTTATTCTAAGTCCTCTAAATACATTTTCAAACTAGTCCTCTGGTCCCATCAGTAATTCCTCATTTTAAGTCCTCTAGACAGTGCTGCTAGCTGCATCTCTAGTCCAGGTGGTAATAGCGCATTCTTTGTCCTGTAGATAATGCTGCAGATGCTTCTCTGATCCCAGTGGTAATTCCTCATTCTAGTCCTCTAGGCAGTGCTGCAGCTGCTTCTCTATTTCTAGTGTTAAATCCTCATTCTTAATCCAATAGGCAGTGCTGCTAGCTGCTTCTCTAGTCCCATCGCTAATTGCTCATTCAGAGTCCTCTAGACAATGCTGCAAGCTGCTTCTCTTGTCCCATTGGTAATTATTCATTCTAAATCCTCTAGACGGTGCTAGTAGCTGCTTCTTTGTTCCAGTGATAATTCCTCATTCTTAGTACTGTACACAGGGCTGCAGCTGCTTTTCTGTCCCAGTTTCAGCTATTATGTTTCTAAGCACTTTACTAAGATGTATTCTTTAAAATTCTTAGTTCTCTGGGAAGTGCTGCTAGCTGCTTCTCTGGTCCTGTCAGAAATTCCTCATTCTAAGTCTTCTAGACCATACTGCAGACAGATTCTCTGGTCACAGCAGCAATTTCTCATTCTAAGACCTCTAGGCAGTGCTGCTAGCTGTTTCTCTGGTTCCATTGGAAAATCCTCATTCTAAGTCCTCCAGATAATGCTGCAAACTGTTTCTCTGGTCCTGTTGGTAATTCCTCATTCTAAGTCCTCTCAGCAGTGCTGCTAGCTGCTTCTCTGGTCCCACTGGTAATTCTGCATTCTAAGTCCTTTAGACAGTGCTTCTAGCTGCTTCTCTGGTCCCAGTGGTAATAACACATTCTTAGTCCTGTACATAATGCTGCCGCTGCTTCTCTGATCACAGTGGTAATTCCTCATTCTAAGTCCTCTAGGAAGTGCTGCTAGCTGCTTTGCTGGTTCCATTGGAAAATCCTCATTCTAAGTCCTCCAGATAATGCTGCAAAGTGTTTCTCTGGTCCTGTGGGTAATTCCTCATTCTAAGTCCTCTCTGCAGTGCTGCTAGCTGCTTCTCTGGTCCCACTGGTAATTCTGCATTCTAAGTCCTTTAGACAGTGCTTCTCGCTGCTTCTCTGGTCCCAGTGGTAATAACACATTCTTAGTCCTGTACATAATGCTGCCGCTGCTTCTCTGATCCCAGTGGTAATTCCTCATTCTAAGTCCTCTAGACAGTGCTGCAGCTGCTTCTTTAGACCCAATGGTAAATCCTCATTCCTAATCCTACAGGCAGTGCTGCTGGCTGCTTCTCTAGTCCCGTCAGTACTATCTTATTCTAAGAACTCTAGACAGTGCTGCTAAATGCTTCTCTGGTCCCAGTAGTAATTCCTCATTCTTAGTCCTGTACTCAATGCTGCTAGTTGCTTCTCTGGTCCAGTCAAAAATTCCTCTTTCTAAGACTCCTAGGCAATGCTGCAAACTGCTTCTCTGGTCCCATCTGTAATTCCTCATTCAAAGTCTTCTAGGCAATGCTGCTAGCTGCTTCTCGTGTCCCACTGGTAATTCCTCATCCTAAGTTCTCCAGACAGTGCTGCTAGCTGCTTCTCTAGTCCAATGGTAATAACACATTCTAAATCATCTAGACAGTGCTGCAGCTACTTCTTTAGTCCTAGTGGTAAATCCTCATTCTTAATCCGATAGGCAGTGCTGCTATTTGCTTCTCTGGTCCCGTTGCTAATTCCTCATTCTGAGTCCTCAAGACAATTCTGCAAGCTGCTTTTCTTGTCCCATTGGTAATTCCTCATTCTCAGTCCTCTAGGCAGTGCTGCTAGCTGTTCCTCTGGTCCAGTGATAATTCCTCATTCTTATTACTGTACACAATGCTGCATCTGCTTCTCTGTCCCAGTGGTAATTCCTCATTCTTAGTCCTCTAGGAAGTCCTGCTAGCTGCTTCTCTGGTCCTGTCAGAAATTCCTCATTCCAAGTCCTCTAGACAATTTTGCAAACTGCTTCTCTGGTCCAATCAATAATCCCTCATTTTAAGTCATCTAGGCAGTGCTGCCAGCTGCTTCTCTGGTCCCATCAGTAATTCCTCATTCTAAGTCCTCTAGACAGCGCTTCTAGGTGCGTCTCTAGTCCCATTGGTAATTCCTCATTCTAAGTCCTCTAGACAGTGCTGCTAAATGCTTCTCTGGTTATAGTGATAACTCCTCATTCTTAGTTCTCTAGAAAGTGCTGCTTGCTGCTTCTGTGGCCCCACTGGTAATTCTTCATTCTAAATCTTCTAGACAGTGCTGCTAGCTGCTTCTCTGGGTCAGTGGTAATTCCACATTGTTAGTACTGTGCACAATGCTGCAGCTGCTTCTCTGTCCCAGTGGTAGTTCCTCATTCTTAGTCCTCTGGGAAGTGCTGCTAGCTGTTTCTCTGGTCTCACTGGTAATTACTCTTTCTAAGTCTTCTAGACAGTGCTGCAGCTGCTTCTCTAGTCCTAGTGCAAACTCCTCATTTTTAATCTTATAGGAAGTGCTGCTAGCTGCTTCTCTGGTCCCGTCACTAATTCCTCATTCTGAGTCTTCTAGACAATGCTGCAAGCTACTTCTCTTGTCCCAATGGTAATTTCTCATTCTAAATCCTCTAAAAAGTGCTGCTAGCTGCTTTTATGGTATAATGATAATTCCTCATTCTTATTACTGTACACAATGCTGCATCTGCTTCTCTGTCCCAGTGGTAATTCCTTATTCCCAGTCCTCTAGGAAGTCCTGCTAGCTGCTTCTCTGGTCCTGTCTGAAATTCCTCATTCTAAATCCTCTAGACAGTGCTGCAAACTGCTTCTCTGGACCCTTTGGTAATTCCTCATTCTAAGTCCTCTAGGCAGTGCTGCAGCTGCTTCTCTAGTCCTAGTGCAAACTCCTCATTCTTAATCTTATAGGAAGTGCTGCTAGCTGCTTCTCTGGTCCCGTCACTAATTCCTCATTCTGAGTCTTCTTGACAATGCTGCAAGCTACTTCTCTTGTCCCAATGGTAATTTCTCATTCTAAATCCTCTAAAAAGTGCTGCTAGCTGCTTTTATGGTATAATGATAATTCCTCATTCTTATTACTGTACACAATGCTGCATCTGCTTCTCTGTCCCAGTGGTAATTCCTCATTCTTAGTCCTCTAGGAAGTCCTGCTAGCTGCTTCTCTGGTCCTGTCTGAAATTCCTCATTCTAAATCCTATAGACAGTGCTGCAAACTGCTTCTCTGGTCCCTTTGGTAATTCCTCATTCTAAGTCCTCTAGGCAGTGCTGCTAGCTGCTTCTCTGGTCCCACTGGTAATCCCTCATTCTAAGTCCTCTAGCCAATGCTGCAAGGTGCTTCTCTTGTCCCATTGGTAATTCCTCATTCTAAATCCTCTATACAGTGCTGCTAGCTGCTCCTCTGGTCCAGTGATAATTTCTCATTCTTAGTACTGTGCACAATGCTGCACTGCTTCTCTGTCCCAGTTGGAGGTATTATGTTTCTAAGCGCTTTACTGAGATTTCATCTTTAAATTCTTAGTCCTCTGGGAAGTGCTGTTAGCTGCTTCTCTGGTCCTGTTGGAAATTCCTTATTCTAAGTCCTCTAAACACATTTTCAAACTAGTTCTCTGGTCCCATCAGTAATTCCTCATTTTAAGTCCTCTAGACAGTGCTGCTAGCTGCATCTCTAGTCCAGGTGGTAATAGCGCATTCTTTGTCCTGTAGATAATGCTGCAGATGCTTCTCTGATCCCAGTGGTAATTCCTCATTCTAGTCCTCTAGGCAGTGCTGCAGCTGCTTCTTTAGTTCTAGTGGTAAATCCTCATTCTTAATCCAATAGGCAGTGCTGCTAGCTGCTTCTCTAGTCCCATCGCTAATTGCTCATTCAGAGTCCTCTAGACAATGCTGCAAGCTGCTTCTCTTGTCCCATTGGTAATTATTCATTCTAAATCCTCTAGACGGTGCTGCTAGCTGCTTCTTTGTTCCAGTGATAATTCCTCATTCTTAGTACTGTACACAGGGCTGCAGCTGCTTTTCTGTCCCAGTTTCAGCTATTATGTTTCTAAGCACTTTACTAAGATGTATTCTTTAAAATTCTTAGTTCTCTGGGAAGTGCTGCTAGGTGCTTCCTTGGTCCTGTCAGAAATTCCTCATTCTAAGTCTTCTAGACCATACTGCAGACAGATTCTCTGGTCCCAGCAGCAATTTCTCATTCTAAGCACTCTAGGCAGTGCTGCTAGCTGTTTCTCTGGTCCCATTGGAAAATCCTCATTCTAAGACCTCCAGATAATGCTGCAAACTGTTTCTCTGGTCCTGTTGGTAATTCCTCATTCTAAGTCCTCTCGGCAGTGCTGCTAGCTGCTTCTCTGGTCCCACTGGTAATTCTGCATTCTAAGTCCTTTAGACAGTGCTTCTAGCTGCTTCTCTGGTCCCATTGGTAATAACACATTCTTAGTCCTGTACATAATGCTGCCGCTGCTTCTCTGATCCCAGTGTTAATTCCTCATTCTAAGTCCTCTAGGAAGTGCTGCTAGCTGCTTTGCTGGTCCCATTGGAAAATCCTCATTCTAAGTCCTCCAGATAATGCTGAAAACTGTTTCTCTGGTCCTGTGGGTAATTCCTCATTCTAAGTCCTCTTGGCAGTGCTGCTAGCTGCTTCTCTGGTCCCACTGGTAATTCTGCATTCTAAGTCCTTTAGACAGTGCTTCTACCTGCTTCTCTGGTCCCAGTGGTAATAACACATTCTTAGCTGCCGCTGCTTCTCTGATCCCAGTGGTAATTCCTCATTCTAAGTCCTCTAGACAGTGCTGCAGCTGCTTCTTTAGACCCAATGGTAAATCCTCATTCCTAATCCTACAGGCAGTGCTGCTAGCTGCTTCTCTAGTCCCGTCAATAATATCTTATTCTAAGAACTCTAGACAGTGCTGCTAAATGCTTCTCTGGTCCCAGTAGTAATTCCTCATTCTTAGTCCTGTACTCAATGCTGCTAGTTGCTTCTCTGCTCCAGTCAGAAATTCCTCTTTCTAAGACTCCTAGGCAATGCTGCAAACTGCTTCTCTGGTCCCATCTGTAATTCCTCATTCTAAGTCTTCTAGGCAATGCTGCTAGCTGCTTCTCTTGTCCCACTGGTAATACCTCATTCTAAGTTCTCCAGACAGTGTTGCTAGCTGCTTCTCTAGTCCCAATGGTAATAACACATTCTAAATCCTCTAGACAGTGCTGCAGCTGCTTCTTTAGTCCTAGTGGTAAATCCTCTTTCTTAATCCGATAGGCAGTGCTGCTATTTGCTTCTCTGGTTCCGTTGCTAATTCCTCATTCTGAGTCCTCAAGACAATTCTGCAAGCTGCTTTTCTTGTCCCATTGGTAATTCCTCATTCTCAGTCCTCTAGACAGTGCTGCTAGCTGTTCCTCTGGTCCAGTGATAATTCCTCATTCTTATTACTGTACACAATGCTGCATCTGCTTCTCTGTCCCAGTGGTAATTCCTCATTCTTAGTCCTCTAGGAAGTCCTGCTAGCTGCTTCTCTGGTCCTGTCAGAAATTCCTCATTCCAAGTCCTTTAGACAATTTTGCAAACTGCTTCTCTGGTCCCATCAATAATCCCTCATTTTAAATCATCTAGGCAGTGCTGCCAGCTGCTTCTCTGGTCCCATCAGTAATTCCTCATTTTAAGTCCTCTAGACAGCGCTTCTAGGTGCGTCTCTAGTCCCATTTGTAATTCCTCATTCTAAGTCCTCTAGACAGTGCTGCTAAATGCTTCTCTGGTTATAGTGATAACTCCTCATTCTTAGTTCTCTAGAAAGTGCTGCTTGCTGCTTCTCTGGCCCCACTGGTAATTCTTCACTCTAAATCTTCTAGACAGTGCTGCTAGCTGCTTCTCTGGGTCAGTGGTAATTCCACATTCTTAGTACTGTGCACAATGCTGCAGCTGCTTCTCTGTCTCAGTGGTAGTTCTTCATTCTTAGTCCTCTGGGAAGTGCTGCTAGCTGTTTCTCTGGTCTCACTGGTAATTACTCTTTCTAAGTCCTCTAGACAGTGCTGCAGCTGCTTCTCTAGTCCTAGTGCAAACTCCTCATTCTTAATCTTATAGGAAGTGCTGCTAGCTGCTTCTCTGGGCCCGTCACTATTTCCTCATTCTGAGGCTTCTATACAATGCTGCAAGCTACTTCTCTTGTCCCAATGGTAATTTCTCATTCTAAATCCTCTAAAAAGTGCTGCTAGCTACTTTTATGGGATAATGATAATTCCTCATTCTTATTACTGTACACAATGCTGCATCTGCTTCTCTGTCCCAGTGGTAATTCCTCATTCTTAGTCCTCTAGGAAGTCCTGCTAGCTGCTTCTCTGGTCCTGTCTGAAATTCCTCATTCTAAATCCTCTAGACAGTGCTGCAAACTGCTTCTCTGGTCCCTTTGATAATTCCTCATTCTAAGTCCTCTAGGCAGTGCTGCAGCTGCTTCTCTAGTCCTAGTGCAAACTCCTCATTCTTAATCTTATAGGACGTGCTGCTAGCTGCTTCTCTGGTCCCGTCACTAATTCCTCATTCTGAGTCTTCTTGACAATGCTGCAAGCTACTTCTCTTGTCCCAATGGTAATTTCTCATTCTAAATCCTCTAAAAAGTGCTGCTAGCTGCTTTTATGGTATAATGATAATTCCTCATTCTTATTACTGTACACAATGCTGCATCTGCTTCTCTGTCCCAGTGGTAATTCCTCATTCTTAGTCCTCTAGGAAGTCCTGCTAGCTGCTTCTCTGGTCCTGTCTGAAATTCCTCATTCTAAATCCTCTAGACAGTGCTGCAAACTGCTTCTCTGGTCCCTTTGGTAATTCCTCATTCTAAGTCCTCTAGGCAGTGCTGCTAGCTGCTTCTCTGGTCCCACTGGTAATCCCTCATTCTAAGTCCTCTAGCCAATGCTGCAAGGTGCTTCTCTTGTCCCATTGGTAATTCCTCATTCTAAATCCTCTATACAGTGCTGCTAGCTGCTCCTCTGGTCCAGTGATAATTTCTCATTCTTAGTACTGTGCACAATGCTGCACTGCTTCTCTGTCCCAGTTGGAGGTATTATGTTTCTAAGCGCTTTACTGAGATTTCATCTTTAAATTCTTAGTCCTCTGGGAAGTGCTGTTAGCTGCTTCTCTGGTCCTGTTGGAAATTCCTTATTCTAAGTCCTCTAAACACATTTTCAAACTAGTTCTCTGGTCCCATCAGTAATTCCTCATTTTAAGTCCTCTAGACAGTGCTGCTAGCTGCATCTCTAGTCCAGGTGGTAATAGCGCATTCTTTGTCCTGTAGATAATGCTGCAGATGCTTCTCTGATCCCAGTGGTAATTCCTCATTCTAGTCCTCTAGGCAATGCTGCAGCTGCTTCTTTAGTTCTAGTGGTAAATCCTCATTCTTAATCCAATAGGCAGTGCTGCTAGCTGCTTCTCTAGTCCCATCGCTAATTGCTCATTCAGAGTCCTCTAGACAATGCTGCAAGCTGCTTCTCTTGTCCCATTGGTAATTATTCATTCTAAATCCTCTAGACGGTGCTGCTAGCTGCTTCTTTGTTCCAGTGATAATTCCTCATTCTTAGTACTGTACACAGGGCTGCAGCTGCTTTTCTGTCCCAGTTTCAGCTATTATGTTTCTAAGCACTTTACTAAGATGTATTCTTTAAAATTCTTAGTTCTCTGGGAAGTGCTGCTAGGTGCTTCCTTGGTCCTGTCAGAAATTCCTCATTCTAAGTCTTCTAGACCATACTGCAGACAGATTCTCTGGTCCCAGCAGCAATTTCTCATTCTAAGCACTCTAGGCAGTGCTGCTAGCTGTTTCTCTGGTCCCATTGGAAAATCCTCATTCTAAGACCTCCAGATAATGCTGCAAACTGTTTCTCTGGTCCTGTTGGTAATTCCTCATTCTAAGTCCTCTCGGCAGTGCTGCTAGCTGCTTCTCTGGTCCCACTGGTAATTCTGCATTCTAAGTCCTTTAGACAGTGCTTCTAGCTGCTTCTCTGGTCCCATTGGTAATAACACATTCTTAGTCCTGTACATAATGCTGCCGCTGCTTCTCTGATCCCAGTGGTAATTCCTCATTCTAAGTCCTCTAGGAAGTGCTGCTAGCTGCTTTGCTGGTCCCATTGGAAAATCCTCATTCTAAGTCCTCCAGATAATGCTGAAAACTGTTTCTCTGGTCCTGTGGGTAATTCCTCATTCTAAGTCCTCTTGGCAGTGCTGCTAGCTGCTTCTCTGGTCCCACTGGTAATTCTGCATTCTAAGTCCTTTAGACAGTGCTTCTACCTGCTTCTCTGGTCCCAGTGGTAATAACACATTCTTAGCTGCCGCTGCTTCTCTGATCCCAGTGGTAATTCCTCATTCTAAGTCCTCTAGACAGTGCTGCAGCTGCTTCTTTAGACCCAATGGTAAATCCTCATTCCTAATCCTACAGGCAGTGCTGCTAGCTGCTTCTCTAGTCCCGTCAATAATATCTTATTCTAAGAACTCTAGACAGTGCTGCTAAATGCTTCTCTGGTCCCAGTAGTAATTCCTCATTCTTAGTCCTGTACTCAATGCTGCTAGTTGCTTCTCTGCTCCAGTCAGAAATTCCTCTTTCTAAGACTCCTAGGCAATGCTGCAAACTGCTTCTCTGGTCCCATCTGTAATTCCTCATTCTAAGTCTTCTAGGCAATGCTGCTAGCTGCTTCTCTTGTCCCACTGGTAATACCTCATTCTAAGTTCTCCAGACAGTGTTGCTAGCTGCTTCTCTAGTCCCAATGGTAATAACACATTCTAAATCCTCTAGACAGTGCTGCAGCTGCTTCTTTAGTCCTAGTGGTAAATCCTCTTTCTTAATCCGATAGGCAGTGCTGCTATTTGCTTCTCTGGTTCCGTTGCTAATTCCTCATTCTGAGTCCTCAAGACAATTCTGCAAGCTGCTTTTCTTGTCCCATTGGTAATTCCTCATTCTCAGTCCTCTAGACAGTGCTGCTAGCTGTTCCTCTGGTCCAGTGATAATTCCTCATTCTTATTACTGTACACAATGCTGCATCTGCTTCTCTGTCCCAGTGGTAATTCCTCATTCTTAGTCCTCTAGGAAGTCCTGCTAGCTGCTTCTCTGGTCCTGTCAGAAATTCCTCATTCCAAGTCCTTTAGACAATTTTGCAAACTGCTTCTCTGGTCCCATCAATAATCCCTCATTTTAAATCATCTAGGCAGTGCTGCCAGCTGCTTCTCTGGTCCCATCAGTAATTCCTCATTTTAAGTCCTCTAGACAGCGCTTCTAGGTGCGTCTCTAGTCCCATTTGTAATTCCTCATTCTAAGTCCTCTAGACAGTGCTGCTAAATGCTTCTCTGGTTATAGTGATAACTCCTCATTCTTAGTTCTCTAGAAAGTGCTGCTTGCTGCTTCTCTGGGTCAGTGGTAATTCCACATTCTTAGTACTGTGCACAATGCTGCAGCTGCTTCTCTGTCTCAGTGGTAGTTCCTCATTCTTAGTCCTCTGGGAAGTGCTGCTAGCTGTTTCTCTGGTCTCACTGGTAATTACTCTTTCTAAGTCCTCTAGACAGTGCTGCAGCTGCTTCTCTAGTCCTAGTGCAAACTCCTCATTCTTAATCTTATAGGAAGTGCTGCTAGCTGCTTCTCTGGGCCCGTCACTATTTCCTCATTCTGAGGCTTCTATACAATGCTGCAAGCTACTTCTCTTGTCCCAATGGTAATTTCTCATTCTAAATCCTCTACAAAGTGCTGCTAGCTACTTTTATGGGATAATGATAATTCCTCATTCTTATTACTGTACACAATCCTGCATCTGCTTCTCTGTCCCAGTGGTAATTCCTCATTCTTAGTCCTCTAGGAAGTCCTGCTAGCTGCTTCTCTGGTCCTGTCTGAAATTCCTCATTCTAAATCCTCTAGACAGTGCTGCAAACTGCTTCTCTGGTCCCTTTGATAATTCCTCATTCTAAGTCCTCTAGGCAGTGCTGCAGCTGCTTCTCTAGTCCTAGTGCAAACTCCTCATTCTTAATCTTATAGGACGTGCTGCTAGCTGCTTCTCTGGTCCCGTCACTAATTCCTCATTCTGAGTCTTCTTGACAATGCTGCAAGCTACTTCTCTTGTCCCAATGGTAATTTCTCATTCTAAATCCTCTAAAAAGTGCTGCTAGCTGCTTTTATGGTATAATGATAATTCCTCATTCTTATTACTGTACACAATGCTGCATCTGCTTCTCTGTCCCAGTGGTAATTCCTCATTCTTAGTCCTTTAGGAAGTCCTGCTAGCTGCTTCTCTGGTCCTGTCTGAAATTCCTCATTCTAAATCCTCTAGACAGTGCTGCAAACTGCTTCTCTGGTCCCTTTGGTAATTCCTCATTCTAAGTCCTCTAGGCAGTGCTGCTAGCTGCTTCTCTGGTCCCACTGGTAATCCCTCATTCTAAGTCCTCTAGCCAATGCTGCAAGGTGCTTCTCTTGTCCCATTGGTAATTCCTCATTCTAAATCCTCTATACAGTGCTGCTAGCTGCTCCTCTGGTCCAGTGATAATTTCTCATTCTTAGTACTGTGCACAATGCTGCACTGCTTCTCTGTCCCAGTTGGAGGTATTATGTTTCTAAGCGCTTTACTGAGATTTCATCTTTAAATTCTTAGTCCTCTGGGAAGTGCTGTTAGCTGCTTCTCTGATCCTGTTGGAAATTCCTTATTCTAAGTCCTCTAAACACATTTTCAAACTAGTTCTCTGGTCCCATCAGTAATTCCTCATTTTAAGTCCTCTAGACAGTGCTGCTAGCTGCATCTCTAGTCCAGGTGGTAATAGCGCATTCTTTGTCCTGTAGATAATGCTGCAGATGCTTCTCTGATCCCAGTGGTAATTCCTCATTCTAGTCCTCTAGGCAGTGCTGCAGCTGCTTCTTTAGTTCTAGTGGTAAATCCTCATTCTTAATCCAATAGGCAGTGCTGCTAGCTGCTTCTCTAGTCCCATCGCTAATTGCTCATTCAGAGTCCTCTAGACAATGCTGCAAGCTGCTTCTCTTGTCCCATTGGTAATTATTCATTCTAAATCCTCTAGACGGTGCTGCTAGCTGCTTCTTTGTTCCAGTGATAATTCCTCATTCTTAGTACTGTACACAGGGCTGCAGCTGCTTTTCTGTCCCAGTTTCAGCTATTATGTTTCTAAGCACTTTACTAAGATGTATTCTTTAAAATTCTTAGTTCTCTGGGAAGTGCTGCTAGGTGCTTCTCTGGTCCTGTCAGAAATTCCTCATTCTAAGTCTTCTAGACCATACTGCAGACAGATTCTCTGGTCCCAGCAGCAATTTCTCATTCTAAGCCCTCTAGGCAGTGCTGCTAGCTGTTTCTCTGGTCCCATTGGAAAATCCTCATTCTAAGTCCTCCAGATAATGCTGCAAACTGTTTCTCTGGTCCTGTTGGTAATTCCTCATTCTAAGTCCTCTCGGCAGTGCTGCTAGCTGCTTCTCTGGTCCCACTGGTAATTCTGCATTCTAAGTCCTTTAGACAGTGCTTCTAGCTGCTTCTCTGGTCCCATTGGTAATAACACATTCTTAGTCCTGTACATAATGCTGCTGCTGCTTCTCTGATCCCAGTGGTAATTCCTCATTCTAAATCCTCTAGGAAGTGCTGCTAGCTGCTTTGCTGGTCCCATTGGAAAATCCTCATTCTAAGTCCTCCAGATAATGCTGCAAACTGTTTCTCTGGTCCTGTGGGTAATTCCTCATTCTAAGTCCTCTTGGCAGTGCTGCTAGCTGCTTCTCTGGTCCCACTGGTAATTCCGCATTCTAAGTCCTTTAGACAGTGCTTCTACCTGCTTCTCTGGTCCCAGTGGTAATAACACATTCTTAGCTGCCGCTGCTTCTCTGATCCCAGTGGTAATTCCTCATTCTAAGTCCTCTAGACAGTGCTGCAGCTGCTTCTTTAGACCCAATGGTAAATCCTCATTCCTAATCCTACAGGCAGTGCTGCTAGCTGCTTCTCTAGTCCCGTCAATAATATCTTATTCTAAGAACTCTAGACAGTGCTGCTAAATGCTTCTCTGGTCCCAGTAGTAATTCCTCATTCTTAGTCCTGTACTCAATGCTGCTAGTTGCTTCTCTGCTCCAGTCAGAAATTCCTCTTTCTAAGACTCCTAGGCAATGCTGCAAACTGCTTCTCTGGTCCCATCTGTAATTCCTCATTCTAAGTCTTCTAGGCAATGCTGCTAGCTGCTTCTCGTGTCCCACTGGTAATACCTCATTCTAAGTTCTCCAGACAGTGTTGCTAGCTGCTTCTCTAGTCCCAATGGTAATAACACATTCTAAATCCTCTAGACAGTGCTGCAGCTGCTTCTTTAGTCCTAGTGGTAAATCCTCATTCTTAATCCGATAGGCAGTGCTGCTATTTGCTTCTCTGGTCCCGTTGCTAATTCCTCATTCTGAGTCCTCAAGACAATTCTGCAAGCTGCTTTTCTTGTCCCATTGGTAATTCCTCATTCTCAGTCCTCTAGACAGTGCTGCTAGCTGTTCCTCTGGTCCAGTGATAATTCCTCATTCTTATTACTGTACACAATGCTGCATCTGCTTCTCTGTCCCAGTGGTAATTCCTCATTCTTAGTCCTCTAGGAAGTCCTGCTAGCTGCTTCTCTGGTCCTGTCAGAAATTCCTCATTCCAAGTCCTCTAGACAATTTTGCAAACTGCTTCTCTGGTCCCATCAATAATCCCTCATTTTAAATCATCTAGGCAGTGCTGCCAGCTGCTTCTCTGGTCCCATCAGTAATTCCTCATTTTAAGTCCTCTAGACAGCGCTTCTAGGTGCGTCTCTAGTCCCATTTGTAATTCCTCATTCTAAGTCCTCTAGACAGTGCTGCTAAATGCTTCTCTGGTTATAGTGATAACTCCTCATTCTTAGTTCTCTAGAAAGTGCTGCTTGCTGCTTCTCTGGCCCCACTGGTAATTCTTCACTCTAAATCTTCTAGACAGTGCTGCTAGCTGCTTCTCTGGGTCAGTGGTAATTCCACATTCTTAGTACTGTGCACAATGCTGCAGCTGCTTCTCTGTCTCAGTGGTAGTTCCTCATTCTTAGTCCTCTGGGAAGTGCTGCTAGCTGTTTCTCTGGTCTCACTGGTAATTACTCTTTCTAAGTCCTCTAGACAGTGCTGCAGCTGCTTCTCTAGTCCTAGTGCAAACTCCTCATTCTTAATCTTATAGGAAGTGCTGCTAACTGCTTCTCTGGGCCCGTCACTATTTCCTCATTCTGAGGCTTCTATACAATGCTGCAAGCAACTTCTCTTGTCCCAATGGTAATTTCTCATTCTAAATCCTCTAAAAAGTGCTGCTAGCTGCTTTTATGGTATAATGATAATTCCTCATTCTTATTACTGTACACAATGCTGCATCTGCTTCTCTGTCCCAGTGGTAATTCCTCATTCTTAGTCCTCTAGGAAGTCCTGCTAGCTGCTTCTCTGGTCCTGTCTGAAATTCCTCATTCTAAATCCTCTAGACAGTGCTGCAAACTGCTTCTCTGGTCCCTTTGATAATTCCTCATTCTAAGCCCTCTAGGCAGTGCTGCAGCTGCTTCTCTAGTCCTAGTGCAAACTCCTCATTCTTAATCTTATAGGACGTGCTGCTAACTGCTTCTCTGGGCCCGTCACTAATTCCTCATTCTGAGTCTTCTTGACAATGCTGCAAGCTACTTCTCTTGTCCCAATGGTAATTTCTCATTCTAAATCCTCTAAAAAGTGCTGCTAGCTGCTTTTATGGTATAATGATAATTCCTCATTCTTATTACTGTACACAATGCTGCATCTGCTTCTCTGTCCCTCATGGGTAATTCCTCATGGTAATTCCTCATTCTTAGTCCTCTAGGAAGTCCTGCTAGCTGCTTCTCTGGTCCTGTCTGAAATTCCTCATTCTAAATCCTCTAGGCAGTGCTGCAAACTGCTTCTCTGGTCCCTTTGGTAATTCCTCATTCTAAGTCCTCTAGGCAGTGCTGCTAGCTGCTTCTCTGGTCCCACTGGTAATCCCTCATTCTAAGTCCTCTAGCCAATGCTGCAAGGTGCTTCTCTTGTCCCATTGGTAATTCCTCATTCTAAATCCTCTATACAGTGCTGCTAGCTGCTCCTCTGGTCCAGTGATAATTTCTCATTCTTAGTACTGTGCACAATGCTGCACTGCTTCTCTGTCCCAGTTGGAGGTATTATGTTTCTAAGCGCTTTACTGAGATTTCATCTTTAAATTCTTAGTCCTCTGGGAAGTGCTGTTAGCTGCTTCTCTGGTCCTGTTGGAAATTCCTTATTCTAAGTCCTCTAAACACATTTTCAAACTAGTTCTCTGGTCCCATCAGTAATTCCTCATTTTAAGTCCTCTAGACAGGTCTGCTAGCTGCATCTCTAGTCCAGGTGGTAATAGCGCACTCTTTGTCCTGTAGATAATGCTGCAGATGCTTCTCTGATCCCAGTGGTAATTCCTCATTCTAGTCCTCTAGGCAGTGCTGCAGCTGCTTCTCTAGTTCTAGTGGTAAATCCTCATTCTTAATCCAATAGGCAGTGCTGCTAGCTGCTTCTCTAGTCCCATCGCTAATTGCTCATTCAGAGTCCTCTAGACAATGCTGCAAGCTGCTTCTCTTGTCCCATTGGTAATTATTCATTCTAAATCCTCTAGACGGTGCTGCTAGCTGCTTCTTTGTTCCTGTGATAATTCCTCATTCTTAGTACTGTACACAGGGCTGCAGCTGCTTTTCTGTCCCAGTTTCAGCTATTATGTTTCTAAGCACTTTACTAAGATGTATTCTTTAAAATTCTTAGTTCTCTGGGAAGTGCTGCTATCTGCTTCTCTGGTCCTGTCAGAAATTCCTCATTCTAAGTCTTCTAGACCATACTGCAGACAGATTCTCTGGTCCCAGCAGCAATTTCTCATTCTAAGCCCTGTAGGCAGTGCTGCTAGCTGTTTCTCTGGTCCCACTGGGAATTACTCTTTCTAAGTCCTCTAGACAGTGCTGCAGCTGCTTCTCTAGTCCTAGTGGTAACTCCTCATTCTTAATCTTATAGGAAGTGCTGCTAGCTGCTTCTCTGGTCCCGTCACTAATTCTTCATTCTGAGTGTTCTAGACAATGCTGCAAGCTGCTTCTCTTGTCCCATTGGCAATTTCTCATTCTAAATTCTCTAAAAAGTGCTGCTAGCTGCTTTTCTGGTCCAGTGATAATTCCTCATTCTTATTACTGTACACAATGCTGCATCTGCTTCTCTGTCCCAGTGATAATTCCTAATTCTTAGTCCTCTAGGAAGTCCTGCTAGCTGCTTTTCTGGTCCTGTCTGAAATTCCTCATTCTAAGTCCTCTAGACAGTGCTGTAAACTGCTTCTCTGGTCCCTTTGGTAATTCCTCATTCTACGTCCTCTAGGCAGCGCTGCTAGCTGCTTCTCTGGTCCCACTATTAATCCCTTATACTTTGTCCTCTAGTCAATGCCGAAAGGTGCTTCTCTTGTCCCATTGGTAATTCCTCATTCTAAATCCTCTATACAGTGCTGCTAGCTGCTCTTCTGGTCCAGTGATAATTTCTCATTCTTAGTTCTGTACACAATGCTGCAGCTGCTTCTTTGTCCCAGTTGTAGGTATTATGTTTCTAAGCGCTTTACTGAGATTTCATCTTTAAATTCTTAGTCCTCTGGGAAGTGCTGTTTCTGCTTCTCTGGTCCTGTCGGAAATTCCTTATTCTAAGTCCTCTAGACAAATTTTCAAACTAATTCTCTGGTCCCATCAGTAATTCCTCATGTTAAGTCCTCCAGACAGTGCTGCTAGCTGCATCTCTAGTCAAGGTGGTAATAGCACATTCTTAATCCTGTATATAATGCTGCAGATGCTTCTCTGATCCCAGTGGTAATTCCTCATTCTAGTCCTCTAGGCAGTGCTGCAGCTGCTTCTCTAGTTCTAGTGGTAAATCCTCATTCTTAATCCAATAGGCAGTGCTTCTAGCTGCTTCTCTAGTCCCATTGCTAATTGCTCATTCTGAGTCCTCTAGACAACGCTGCAAGCTGCTTCTCCTGTCCCATTGGTAATTATTCATTCCTAGTCCTCTAGGAAGTGCTGCCCGTTGCATCTCTGGTCCTGTTGGATATTCCTCATTCTAAGTGCTATAGAAAATTTAGCAAACTGTGTCTCTTGTCTCATCAGTAATTTATCATTCTAAGTCCCCTAGGCAGTGCTGCTAGCTGCTTCCCTGGTCCCACTGGTAATTACTCATTCTATGTCCTATAGACAGTGCTGCTAGCTGCTGTTCTTGTCCCAGTGGTAATAACATATTCTTAGTCATGTAGACAATGGTGCTGCTGTTTTTCTGATCCCTGATTCTAATTCCTCTATGCAGTGGTGCAGCTGCTTCTCTGGTCTTAGTGGTGAAACCTCATTATTAATCCTGTAGGCAATGCTGCTAGTTGCATCTCTGGTCCTGTCAGTAATTCCTCATTCTAAGTCCTCTAGGCAGTGGTGCTAGCTTCTTCTCTGATCCCAGTGGTAATAACACATTGCTAGTCCTTTAGACAATGCTGCAGCTGCTTCTCTGATCCTAGAGGTAATTCCTCGTTCTAAGTGCTCTAGACAGTGCTGCAGCTGCCTCTCTGGTCCCAGTGGTAAAACCTCATTCTTAATTCTATAGGCAGTGCTTCTAGCTGCCTCTCTGTTCCCGTCAGTAATTCCTCATTCTAAGACTTCTAGACAGTGCTGCAAGCTGCTTCTCTGGTCCGGTTGGTAATTCCTCATTCTAAGTCCTCCAGGCAGTGCTGCAGCTGTATCTCTGTTCCCAGAGTTAATTAAGGTTCTAAACAGTGCTGCAGCTGCGTCTCTGTTCATATATCCGCTACACTCCAATCCAAAATACATAACTAAAAGATACTGTCAGGGAGGAGCCAAGATGTCGGCCGGGACGGTCGCTTGATACGTGCGCTCCGTTCCCGGCTCCATCAAATCATCCTGATAGGCGCCCCCCGCGGCCCGAAAACGGTGGTCGGGACGGCGGCTTGACAGTGGGCTACCGGGGTGCCCGGCTAGCGTCGCGGGCGTCCCCAGATGCGGGCGCGGGGCGGTGCTGCGCCCGCGCCGGGTTGGACGTGCGGCGGGGGTGCCGGCGGCGGCGGCCTCGGCCGCGTTCTCGCCGGGCGCGGCCGCCCTCGCTCTCAAATCCTGTTCGGAGCTGGGGAAACCGAGCGGGCGCACCCGAGAGGCCGGTGCGGACCGCGCGACTGATGCTGCTCGGCGCCTGGGCCCGGGCGAGGACGGCGTGAGGCGCGGAGGCGCCATCTTGGGAATTGCTCCACAACAAAAGAAGAAGGCGACTGGAGGCAGCGGCGGCGACCCATCAGACAGTGGGGGTCCCGGAAACAGGGGTGAAAAATACCCTTGCAAGAAGGCAGAGGATTGAGGTGAGGAGTGTATCAACGAAGGGGGGGGGGTATCAGCACAACTAAGCAGAAGGGGGGGATCCCCGGAAAAGACAAGCACCCTCCCCCCCTCTACACCTCACCTCTGCCTCTACATAAAAGACGGAACAATTGGGGAACGCGTACTCCTGGAGCCTATACTAATGTAGAGTCGATGGACAGGTCGGACTGAGGGTATGCGGCTGGCAGTGGTCTTCCCCTCAACGGGTGCCCGCTGCGGCTGTCCTTAGCTGCGTGAGCTTTATGTATGGTGCGCCGCGGCCGCCCCGGCCCGCGTTCTACCTCCTGTGTCGACGCTTCTCCCGGCTGCCCAGCACCGTTCCCCTCCTCCTGAAGGAACCTTTGGCTCCAGGCCCTCCCGCCACACCGAAAGTAGCGAGCGTCCTCCCTCAGCGTGTACAGCCCTGCATGAACTTGCAACTGGGTCATTGCACTTGGAGTAGCCTGTAGCACTCGCGGTTGTGCACCCACGCCACAACAAACTAGAACAAGTCTAAGCCCCCATGTTTGGCTGCCTAAGTTAACGCTATCAAAGCCGGCTGTGTACTCCAGGCCCAGGCGACTCAGTAAAAGCTTAAAACAACGGAATAGGAGGAGTAAAAGTGAACAATTGTCGCGGCCTGGAAGGTAATCTCAACACAGCTAAAATGGCCGGCAGAGCCAAGTCAACCAGAAATCCGGACCGAACCACCCAAGCAATAACGCCTACAGATCAACAATCCAGCCCATCCTTACAATCTCTGGAAAGCACACTTCTAGCGCATTCTGCTCAGTTTGAGAGAGTACTGCAGGCAATATTGGACACTAAGCTATCTCTGGAAGGTAGAATTGACGCAGTTGCGCAGGACTTGAACCTCTTACGAGTGGATCACCGAAGCCTAGCTGAAAAAGTGAAAACAGCTGAAGTTGAGATAGCTGATCTAACTCCAATAGTACAAGGGAACCAAGAACAGATTCAACGCATGGATGAGGAACTGAAGAAGCTTTGGAGAAGATCGGAGGAAGCGGAGAGCAGGGCGCGCCGGAATAATGTAAGATTCTTGGGCTTTCCGGAAAGTATGCGTCAACCGGAATCAGAAATTACCCTAGAGCAGTGGTTAATCAAGGAGGTGCTAAACGGGGCTCCATCAAAGTTTTTTTCAGTTGAAAGGGCTTACAGAATCCCGGGCAGACCCCCAGCTCCCGGCCAGACTCCCAGGCCATTGATTGCCAGGTTCTTGAACTATAGAGACCAAGACGCAATACTGCAACAATTCCGCAACAAGGGCCCGTTCAAGTACAAGGACGCGAACATCAACGCTTACCCAGATTTTACGCAGGAAGTGCAGAACCAACGTAATTCTTCCGTCAAAGTTAAGCAACGCCTACGTGAACAGAACATAAAATATGCCCTGCTATTTCCAGCCAAGTTAAGGGTAGTGATGGAGGACCGAACCCATATATTCACCAACCCCGAGGATGCATGGACATGGCTTCACGCCAAGGGCCTTGCGCACCCCTGAGAGGACGCAGAAGAGGACGGGAAATGGCAAAAAGCAGCTGCAAGAAAGCGCTCCAAACGGCGCACCAGAGGTCAGCCCAATGTTTGGCAAGCAGCAGAGGAAAGAGCGAAAGTCCTGAAAGAGACGCCACTGCATTTGCAAAGCTGTAGTGCAACGGCCAGCGGCCCTGAAGAACTGGGTTCGGACTCAGACGCAATCAGCTCTGTCTCCACGATAACAGGAGAATTAGTTGGGCCGAAGTTCACCCCAAGAACCGCCGACGAGTTATAATTCACTCACTCAGACCCAGAGAGACTATCAGTGACGCTGATTGGAACGCGATAAGTCTACAGATGTTCTGGGACTCCGCCGGGGCGAAGGGACATAGTGCCTTTAATAATATGCATCTTTATTACAAATGCTAAGCTAAGTGTCTGGGGGCACAAATAGGTGGTATATGGCGGGGGGGCGGGACCAGGGGGAACGGATTTATGCTAAGGGGGGCGCCTGTAGATAATGGCAGACTGAGTCTGCGGCACGATGTGAGCCCCTTACAAGAGCCACACCTGTACGATATGAGAATCCCACTATGCAAATCCAACTGGATAAGAGTTATGTTATACAATTTTAAGTTCTGTAGTTTCACTGCAGTTGTAAGCAGTATAGGGGGTTTAAGTAGGGGGGGGTGGGATTTATAGTTTAGTAGAAGTGCAAGAATCGGAACCACTAAACGCACATAATACAGTCCTGCACCCGCTATATAAAAATATTAGCAATAGAGAGGCAGAGTCCAGGTGGGCCAATACTAAAGCCCAGAACCACAGCACAGCAATATACCCACAGCGCCCTTTGCGATGTCTTCCCGAGTCAACACGAAAAACCAGTACATAATAGTAAAGTGGAATATTAGGGGCCTTGGGATGCGGAGTAAACGGGCTAGAGTGCATGCTCGACTTAAAAGACTAGGAGTACATATTGCCATTCTGCAAGAGACGCACATAGTGGAGGGGGACTTGCGCGACCTGCGTACGAAGTGGGGGGGCCAGATGATAGGCACAACGTACTCGGCCTTTGCTAGGGGGTGTTGATCTGGATAGCGGTTGGTGTCCCATTCCTCATGTCAGCACACAAAATAGATCAGGAAGGGAGGTACGTAGTGGTGGAAGGCAGACTAGACGGTAGACAAATGGTTGTGATTGGGGTATACCCCCCTAACAGTGGCATCCCGGGCTTTCTCACCACTCTCACCCCAGCGTTGTTGTCTAACCCCATGTCCCTAGCCATCTGGGGCGGGGATTTCAATAGCACCCCATCAGCAGCATTGGATAGATCAAGTGCTCACCCGAGTGCTCCAACTAGCAGGAGGCTCGTAAGCCCCCTGCAAGAATGGGCGAATGCTATGGGTCTATACGATATATGGCGACTAGGCCACCCAGAGCATAAAGAATACTCATTTTACTCGGTCCCACACAACACCCACACTAGAATCGACATAATCTGGGGCACTCGCGAGATAGGAATGCTGATCGCTGAATCTGAATACCTGGCAAAAACAGTCTCGGACCATGCGCCCCTGAGAGTTACATTGAATTGGGGGAGGGCACGTCAGGTAATTCCCACTTGGAGATTACAGGTGGAGGCATTACAAGATCAAGCATTCGCCGCATCATTGAGTAAATCTATAAACCAATATTGGGAAGCAAACGCTATGTCTGCAACAACCCGGGCGATAGAGTGGGATGCCCACAAGGTAGTAGCACGCGGAGTATGCATGTCCACTACGTGGGGAGTGAGACGCTCTTTACAAGCGGAAATTAGCAAGCTAGAGAAGGAGCTAAGGATTGTGGAAAAAGCGGTGGCACGGGGGGAGGCCGCCAGTACTGCCCTCAAAGAAATGCGCTCAAAATATAATGAAGTAGATGGCAGACTCCGCTGCCACGACTACAATTATTACTTAGCTAGGCTGCAAACGGAAGGAGATAGATCAAGTAGAATGCTAGCGTGGCTACTCCGAGAGGATAGACAGCAAGCATAGATCGGTGCCATCCGGGTGGGCGCGCAGGAGATGGCTACTACGCAACTAGAAATAAATGAGACGTTTAGGAATTATTACGCAAATTTATACACTAAACGCACATCGTGCACAGCCACTCAATTCGAGGATTTTCTGGCGGATTCCTCCCTGCCCCAATTGCCACAAAATGACAGAGAAGGAATGGAAACCCCTATTACAATAGATGAAATAGAGCTAGCGCTTGCGCAGCTGCCTAGGAACAAAGCGCCTGGCACAGACGGCCTCCCGTCGGAGTACTACAAAGCCTATCTGCCCAGCCTAAAATCCCATTTGCTAGTAGTTTTCCAGGAGGCATGGATTGCAGAAAGCTTACCCAGGTCACAAAGGGAAGCTATGATAGTGGTACTTCCCAAAAAGGGCCGAGATCATACGGATGTTAAATCATACAGACCACTGTCATTACTGAACACAGATTGCAAAATATTAGGCAAAATATTGGCTAACAGGCTAGCTCCCCTCATGCACTTATTAATTCATGCAGATCAAAATGGCTTCATTCCAAAGCGTAACACCTTCCTAAATATTCGCAGATTACTGAGCATAATGGGTGACACCCCCAACAGCGCTCAGGAGGAAATGGTGCTCTCACTAGATATAGAAAAGGCTTTTGATACGCTGGAATGGGACTTCCTGATGGCCACTATGGCCTGCATGGGAATAGGCCCCAATTACATTCGGTGGGTCCGGACATTGTACTCCAACCCAAGTGCCAGGGTGAAATCGGGCGGGGTGATCTCTGATGGCTTCCAGATATTCAGGGGAACGCGACAGGGATGTCCTTTATCCCACTTCTGTTTGCCATAGCAATGGAGCCGCTAGCGGCAAAAGTACGCCTCATGGAGCAAGAGTGGGGAATTATCAGGAATGGGAGGCACCATGTGATTTCATTATATGCAGATGATGCTTTGATATATATCAGGAACGGTAGTGCAGCTATCCCACCAGTAATGTCATTATTGGCTGAATTCGGAGGATTGTCTGGCCTTGTGGTAAACTGGGAGAAGTCCTTTGTGTTCCCCCTGGCAGAAAGGGCTCCCAATAACCAAGACCCCCCGAAGGTAGGGCGCCTAAAGTGGTGCCCGACAACATTTAAATATCTTGGGATAAACATATATCATACCACAGAAGACTTAAGGGACGGGAACTTGGGTAAGGCGCTAACCTCCATGAAAGGCTCCCTACAATTCTGGAACAGGCTTCCGCTCTCGCCACCCGGCAGGGTGGCAATTGCTAATATGTTGATTCTGCCTAGGCTCCTATATTATTTTGCGGCCTTGCCGATAAACATTCCCAAAAGCTTCTTTGGTAACTTAAACACAGCGCTAGTGCGGCTTATTTGGGGAGGTGGCAGAGCGCGATTGGCGCTATCTGCGCTGCAATGTCCATTGGACGATGGTGGCTTGGGAACTCCGAATTTTGAGAGATATTACGCAGCCGCACAACTACAGTGGGTCCAACATTGGATCCACAGTCCGGAACATGCCGAATTTATGAGTCTAGAGCCCCAGTGGAACGGGACCCTTCTCCTAAAGTGGCTTACGTCAAAGCCCTCCAAACTGGTACTGGTTAACCCATTGCTTGCAACCGCGCATGCGTGCTGGATTAAATATGTGCAAAAAGGAGCGGATAAGCTTCCATACTCCCCACATATTCCACTAAATTACCTATTGGCTGGGACGGTTGCGGGCAGGCAAGCTGGGAAGCTTTGGAATGAAGCAGGAATACAGGTAGTAGGAGACTGTTTCGAAGACGGCAAATTAATGACGTTCGAGGCCCTCCAGGCCCTCACGGAGATAAACCCGGGTCAATTCCTGACATACCATGCCGTATGTCACGAAATCAGGAAAATTTGGGGAATGGGCGCTTCGGAACCAGAGATCTCCCCAGTAATTCATCAGCTTTTACAACACAGCGATCAAACAAAAATAATATCCAATCTATATAGAACCCTTAACAAAACCCCGGAGGCGCAGGCAGGGAAAGCATGGGGTAGATGGAACGCAGTACTCCCCAACCCGATCCCACTGGTAGACTGGCCTAAGGCCCTGTCTCACATTAGAGGCGTGTCAAGGAATCCAAGATTTAGATACACCCAATTCAATTACACGCATCAAACATATCTTTCTCCAGCCAGAATAAAGCGCATGTTTCCTGATTCAGCACCAACATGCCCTAGATGCAGGGCACCCTCAGCACCCTTCTACCACATGGTATGGGACTGTCCTAATATACAAACGGCCTGGGCGGAGGTGGTAGGGGAGGTATCCGGACTAACGGGACTCCTGCTGTTGGCAGATCCTGGGTCCTGCCTGCTGGGTTTGAGGAAGAGACCAAAGAAACAAAGACACCTGCACAAATTTACAGATCTGGCCTTCTTAATGTATAAAAGATTAATAGCAATGCACTGGAAGGCCCCTAAGGCTCCCAACCTGAAATCCTGGTCCTCATTAATTATCCGCTGGGCTCGCACCGAATACCAGGTACTAAAAAGAATGGTGCGCGAGGGGCGGCAGCACACAGGATGCTCCACATGGGAAGATTTGGTAACAAAAATGGAGGCCAAAAACGATGAGAAGCCTCCCTGAATTGGGGCACACATAAACGGGACAAGCGAGGCACAAATTCCCCAGCATTCCCCAATTCGGAAACAGGCCCACAGGGCACCCAGGCACCACAGCGCACACATATAATTTCTTCCCATCACTCAGGAAACAGTTGCCCTTCAAATATTCTTCATCACAGGCCCAGCGCCACGCGAGGAGCGGAGAATCAGGCTAGTTGTCTGCATATACCAATTGGGACGATGCCCTCCTTAAGCGCCCAGGGAACCCAAGCATGCAGTGTTAGGCCCACACTGGCCTCGAGCGTATGCCTATATAGAATAAACAATAAAGGATAAACCCACGCAGGGTGCAGCCAGAAATGATACTGTGAAACTAGAAGCGTTCCGTGAAGTGCATATTGGGGGGGTGTGTGATTGTTATATGATTTAGGTATTAGTTATTGTATGGATTTATCCTGAGCTTACAAATTGGACAATTTGTATTACATGTTTAAACATAAAATCAATAAAAATATTTAAAAAAAAAAAAAAAAAAAAAAGATACTGTCATTTACAACTCCAATAGCTCTAAATCTCACAAATGCGAGACCTATTGCATTGTAAATGCTTGTTTCAATTGTGATTTGCATGGCTATCTCTTGCAATTACTCATCCTTCACACTACCACATGTTGATGCCATGCACACATCGCTCTACCTGCTGCGTGCACTTCAGTAGTGAGCCACGATCCAGCTACCAAGCTTAGCATCTCACTAATAGCCACTTCCATCACTTTTGCTGTTTGAGTCACTTCAGCATCAGTCTTTACTCACTCTATGGCCTCCACGATAGCTCCAGAGACTGACATCTCCCCGGGGCTAAATATAAAATGTAGGCAGGTGGCCCACATGGACCACCACATACCCAGGGCAATTAATTGCAATTAAAGGTGGCCGTGCACCCTCCCCCCAACAGTCCCATGGACTACCACCTCCCCTGTGCTGAAAAAAGATGATAAAGGGGGTCCATTGGGGACCCCCTTCCCCGGGACCACCACCTTCCTGGGGCTAAATTGAAAGTTGGATGGGGACACCCCTCGTGGAGGAAATAATGGCCCTGGGGACCGCCAGCCCTCAGGGCCGGCTCCTGCTGTGTCCGCAGGACAGAGGTTTTTGCTCTGACTTGGCAGTTGCTCTGAGAGCTCTGGCAAAGTCAGAGCAAGGACTCTGGTTCTATCAGGAAAAAGCTGTGAAAGTGGTCTTATCCACTGGAATCAGAGATTGTATCTCTTTCCCTGCTCACAAAGATGAGGACGGGTAAAGAGATTAAACTATTGCTCTTGCACACAGGGTGCTGCATGTTTAGCAGCTCCCTGTGTGAAATGTTTGCTCCTGTAGGGGGAGGATAGCCAGCTGAGACCACCCGGACCTTGAGGGTCCCGCGGTTCCATTGCACACTGGGCTCCCTGCGGGGCATCCAGGAGAGATCGCTGGGCCCCGGGGGATGGGATCCCCTGGGCCACAATCAGCCAAGTGAGGGGAGCTGTGTGGCCTCTCCTCTATTTAGGGAAGGTCAGGACCCGGGGGATAGGGTCCCTGGGGCCAAAGTCTGCCTCGGGAGGGGTCCTCGCAGCCCCGTTCCTCCATTTATTATGGCCAGGCCCCAGGGGATGGGGTCTCTGGTCCAAAATAAACCCTGGGGAGGGTGGCTGCATGGCCCCGTCCCCTAGAGTCCATCAGTCTTCTTTTAAATTACTACAAGTATACAAATGTGCAAATCATCTGAAAGCTCCGCCCACTTGGCCCCACAGTGTCCACCTAAGTAGTATGCAAAGGTCTTCCTGCCTTTTATCAGGATGATGTAGAGCTAACCAGGATTCACCCCAGTGCATTTCCTGTTGATTTTGGTGGTGCGATCTTCATGCCAAGGAATATGAGGACTTCTCCAGAAAACAAAGACACACTTAGTTCAATTAGATAAGAGGAGGAGCCTGATTTGGTGGAGATTTACAACTTTGTAGTCTCATTGTCCTCTCCATAGCAGAAATCATGTTATCACAGAATTCTAGCGAAAGAGGCATGAGAAACAACATTGCTAAATGCACACAAGGTAAACTGAAGACATTTCCTTGTGCCTTATTGCGCAACTGTAGTATATAACACACACTGGATATTTACCCGAGGTAGAACTTACTAACTAACCAGTATAAAGTACTTCAGTTGGGAAGACATTTTGTGCAGAATGCTGGACTCTTGTTGGCTAAACGTGCAGGTGAGGTTCCTTTGTGGCAAGCCACTCATGCAGTTACTGACACACCCATACAGACATTCCCAGACCCACTCAGGCTTATGCACCCACTCACAGACCCACTCAGAGACTCTGCACTCACTAACAGACCAACTCAGAAATGCATGCACTCACTCGCAGATACTGTCAGAGACTCATGTACTCACTCACAGACCCCCTCAGAAACTCATGTACTCACTCACAGATGGACTCAGAGATTCATGTACCTACTCACAGACCTATGTAGAGACTCATTCACTCCCATACCTACTCAGAGGTTCATGCACCCATTCACAGACCAACTCAGACACTGACTGCTGTTAAAAGCAGCTGCCTGCTTGCTGGAGCAATGAGACTATGGGTGAGGCCTTGAGGCTCCTCTGTGGTCCCAGATAGCCCACAAATGGCTTAGTATTAAATAAATAAAAATACTAGAGATGGACCCCGCAAAACCTTACAAAATAAATGAAGAAATAGTGAGGGGCCAGGGGAAAGGCCTTGAGGCTTCCCTCGTGGTCCCTTGTAGCCTGTAAGGGCATATTACAAAATAAAATAAAAAATAGTGAGGGGCCGAGGGGGAGACCTTGAGGCCATAAAGGGCTAAAAATATTTTTTTTTACATTACTTAGCTCAAGTGTTAAGGTCACAGACCTTCACACTCAGCATTGAGGGTTTGCATCCAGGTGTGTCCCTGGTTGTTCCAATCTTTGTTTTTTTATTCAAATGTTGAAGGCTGATGCTGAAAGGTGATCTTACTCTTTTTAATTGACAAATAAATGTGTCTTTTCAATCTGTGCAGAAATATCTCATTCTATATATACCATCCATCAAAGCCTACAAACTTTATATCTTTCTCCCTCTCACTGTTTCACTGTCTCTCTCTCAATCTCTTTCTCCCACTCACACACCAACTCACACACTTATGGACCCACTCACAGACCCACTCACACACCCACTCACAGTTCCACTCAGTCTTTCATGCACCCACTCACATCCCCACTCAGACCCTCACACATCCACTCACAGACCCACTGACACCCTCATGCACCCACTCATAGGCCAATGCACACACTGATACACCCACTGAAACAATGATGAATGCACTTCCACACCCAGACAGCCTCTCTCACCTCCTGATACACCCTCTCACACCCAGAGAGGCTGTGACCTACTTCTGCTATGCACAGCCAAAGAGCTGTGCACAGCATGGGGTGGGGGATAGGGGGTTGACTACAGAGTCTGGCTGCAGGCCAGGTATTGTGTGAAACCTCTGCTGCCCAAGGGCAAAGGCAATGCAGGGTGCAAGGTTAGGTGCTTGTAAGGGGTTAGCCTCAGGTCCTGGCATGCACAGCGGTGGTTGGATCAACATATAGTAATGAAAATTACTATACTTCAAAAAACCATAATCATTAACTGAAAAAAACAAAGGTTACAGGGACATTATAGTTAGGAAATAGAATTAAAAAAAACATAGAAATTCACTTAAAAAACTAAAGGTTACAGGGATGTTATAGATAGACTCACATTTTAAAGATATAAAACCATAGAACTTCACCAGTTATAGCTAGATATACCTCAAATAACTATAACTTGTGACCTAAGGTATCTATAACTCACGCCCTTGCCTTTCACTGCTAATTACTTCACAATATTACGGCACTCATCATTTATAATATAAATGTAATATTTGTAGTAACATTTTTGTTGTAAAAACTGTGCATGGTGGGGGCACAAGTTATAGTTACCGTTGGGCATGAGTTATAGTTACTTGAGGTAAATCTAACTATAATTGCTGAATTTCTATGGTTTTGTACATTTAAAATGTGAGCCTAACTATAACGTCCCTGTAACCTTTGTTTTTTTAAGTGTGTGTATATATATATATATATATATATATATATATATATATATATGAAAAGATAACCCTTTCAATGTTAGAGTGACGCATAAATTATGCAAAAAAGAGGAGGGAGCTCTGGGTAGTTCCCAAGTTTAAGTGGAGAGCAGCTCTATTAAGGAGCACCTTGCAAAACCAACGACACTCTAGGTTTGCTCACCTCAAATGTCTGTTTATTGAGCACAGTGCCATCCATGCCGAGGAAGATAGGGACAAAGCCTTTTGCCATTTGTACAGTTAAATCGTTAAGCACAGGATTGATATATATATATCAATATACATATATATACAGAACTAACGGTTAGTGGCCCCCGCTACAGACCACCATCTCTTCAGGGCAAATAATAAAATATGAACGGGGGCTGTGCAGCCCGTCTTGTGCCGCAGGGACCACCACCCTAGGGCAAAAATAAATTTCAAATGTGGGGGAGGAAAAATGGCCTCCCCCATAGCACTGGGGACCACCACCTCTCTGAGGCTTTAGTGAATTATGAGCAGTGGGTGCGCGGCCCCTGCAGACCCGGGGATCACCACCTCCCCACGGCACATAATAATGTAAAGGGGGTCCATTTCTGATCCCCTTTAGCCCCGCAGATCTTTACCTCCCCTAAGGTAACTATAACTCGTGCCCTCGCCATGCACTGCTAATTCACCCACAAACTACGGCACACATGACATCTTTGATAACATAATTGATAATATCAATGTAATAATTGCAGTAAAAATGTTGATGTAAAAACTGTGCATGACAGGGGCATGAGTTATAGTTACCTTAAGACACGAGTTATAGTTACATGAGGTAACTCTAATTATATCTGGTGAACTATTATAGTTTTGTTTGTTCAAAATGTGTGCCTAACTATAACGTCCCTGTAACCTTTGTTCTTTTAAGTGAATTTCTATTTTTTTTTTAATTCTGTTTCCTAACTATAATGTCCCTGTAACCTTTGTTTCTTTCAGGGAATACATACGCCTTTCTCAATGTCCTAAAAAGTTATTGTGTCAATGCCAAACTGTATGTGTTTAGATAATCTGTTTAACAACTGTTTTTATGGGGATATATATTTTATGTTTTCTCCTAGTTTTAGTTCAGTTATTGGCCCTGAAGAAGGTTGGATAAAGGTCTATGAGCCACCAAAACACTGCTTTGACACAGTAAATTTTTTTTAGTATTTTGGATGTATATAGTTGTTTTCTATGTTATTTTTGGACCAAATTTTTGGACCAAATGGATGCTGAACTATATTAACAAAAGTCACTAATATTTTATATGTATTTTATTATAAATGTATGAGAGTCTAAACATTGTGGTTGGAACATATTTGGTTATTGTTTGAGATTGAAGTTATATGTGTTGTTCTTCTGTTAACAATATAAGCATTCCACAAAGCAAAAGTTTGGATTTTAACAATATATCCAGGGGGAAACCTTTTGTATAGTATTACTTTCTATTTCTGCCCCTGTCTTTGTGACCCCTGAGAACAGTGATAGAAAGGGAAATGTCAGGGGTCCCCAGAGACAAGCCAGCGATAGCCAATGGTATCACCTGTGGACTTGACAATGAACTTTGTAGAAGCACAATGACATGCCAAAATTTACCATCCCAAAATGTTAACTCATCCGTTTCTGCCACTGGTTGAATTGTGCCTTAAGCTACATCTTAAATTTCGATAAGCAGAGTAAAACAGTTCAAATAAGTATTGGGATCTACTCAATAATTGAATTCTAGATCAGTAAAAAGCTAAAAGTAGGGTAACCAGACGTCCCGGATTTCCCGGGACAGTTCCGGTTTTTAGAGGACTGTCCCGGTGTCCGGACGCTTCTCTTAATTTTAAACAAATGTCCCGGTTTTTGGGACAAAGGTCAGATCATTACATAAATGTCCCGGTTTTTGGAACAAAGGTCAGATTATCATGGGAAGCATAACTTAAAGGTATGCTCCTCTTTAAACAGACGCCTACAAAGTATGCAATCATTACATTAATGTATCTGTTACTGTCAGGCAACATACACCCCTGTCTGCTCCCAGCAGAGACACCGGAGTGGGGAGCAGAGAGAGGTCAGTGGCGGTGGGTTGTGGGATGCAGGGTGGGAGGGCAAACCATAGCTAATTTTATATGAGTAGTCTTGTAAATGTGTGTGTGTATATATACATGTACAGGCACACATTCACAAAGTAACGCAAAAAAAAACGGGACAAGCCAGATGTAAAAGTGGGTGTAAAGTCTTTAGTCCTTCTTTTATGTCTGACCTGTCCCGGTTTTTGCTCCTCAAGATCTGGTCACCCTGGCTAAAAGGTTTTATTGCTAAATTAAAAAATTAACGATAGAAGGTAACTACTATGAAGGCTCTTAAATGCAAAGTATACAGAGAATGCAATCACAGAATTATTTTAAGTCCCGAATGAGCAGCAAAGTAAAAAAGTATTTATGCCGCAGCCCTACTAGAACAGGAAAGTCTTCTGGCTCACCCCCAAAATCAAGAGGTTCTTAGACACAATTTGTGCATGGTAAATTTAAAAAACTGTGAGATCATCAGGATGCGAGTCCAAGTATCCTTATTTAGCAAATCAGAGCACATGGACAATTGCATGTCAGTACATTAACAAAGAAGCATGATCCCACTTCTAAAAATATTTTTTCAGCATCCTCTAAGCTAATTCTATTGAGAGATGTTTTAACTGATATGAAACATTTAAACAATGGAGCTTTCAGTGAATAAATGGACTAGTATGCTCAACAGAAAGATGCAAAAAAGATGTTGATAATTTTTCAAGCCATTGGGCACAGGAGAAAGTTTGTTGAATGTAATGTATTCTGAACAGTGGAAATAAACATTACGAATCAACTTGACTGTGGTTTGCAGAGACTTTGGGGGGAAGGTGCTCATGGGGAAGAGGGGCGATGCAGCAGGAGTGAGTGACAGAGGTGACATCCATCTTGTCGAGGATGACGTCGAACACGAAAATGTGTCATAAAATATAGCTCATTAATAAACACATTTCTAAGCATTATATACAAAAACATATCAATTGTCTTCATTAATGCACAAAATAGAAAGCCCCCCAAAAACAATCTAACAGCTTTAATATACATAAGGCTGATGAATTGGGTGCTCATCATCGCTCTAGGAAACATTCATTTATGACAAGAGTGAGGCCTCTTAAAACATTATTGTGTTAAAATTATTTGTTTGAAATAATTTCCTTCAGAAATATCGGAAGTCTTACTTGGAATATTACTGTGACTCTGTTACTCGTAGGAATGCTGAGGGTGAAGGCAGAATTACGAACTCGTTCTTTCAACGAGAGATTACAGTCAACAAGCTCTTCATTTGTAGTATAAGTATACATGTTTTTTTTAACCAGGCTTTTTGGATTACCATTGGTTTTATTTAAGCCTTACACTTGCTTTGTAATTTTACAGTTGGCGCTACCCCAGATCACCATCATCGTTTAATACTTGAAAATCCAGCGATGCAGATGTCTGCTCTTTATTTTATTTCACGTCACGCACCGTAAAATTGAGTCATCCACGCGACTGACATCTGAAACTGGGAGTTCAGCGCACATCATTCGATAATACTGTACATTTTCATAAGAAATATTTTTGAGAAAACATTTAATTATTGATTGATTGATTCTGCTATTTCTGAAGGGGCTCATGGGAGATCGACTGGAGGCCAGTTAGCAAACAAGTAAGGGAAGGTTCTCATTAGAGTGACTGGAGAGAGGTAGGATGTTCCATTAAGTCAAGGATTTTATAGAGAAAGTTCAGCCTCTTACACGAGATTTCATGAAAGAGCCAGGCTGTGGGACAAAAGGTGAGGACAGAATTTGTAGCTCAGAAAAGAATTGTCAGTGTGATAAACTACTCGTTTTAATTATAAATAGTATCAGTCCCTAGCTCATGATTGGGTGGCTTTGTTGTCTATTTCAGGTGTCTGCTCTTGAGTCCATGCTTTCCTCACTATTCGTGTGTTTGCCCTGCCAAGGAACTTTTCTATCTCACAGCGCTCTGACTTGTCGACTTCTGTCCTTTCACTTCTAACATTTCTTACATTCAGGTAGCTACTTTTTTCTGTTTTTACGTTCCATTATCACTCCGTGGAAGTTCATGAGTTTTCTTGCACTCTCTTTAGTGTGTTTTTTCCCTTTTAATTTATCCTGCTCTCTGTGTTGCTTCCTTCAATCTCCCTCCCCACTCGAACATTCCCTCCGTTGCCCAGCCTTTTTTCCTTTATTTTATTTTTTTAATTAGACTCCCCCTAGCTTCTCTGTTATACCCCCTTGATCTTACCGCTCAGTGGCGTGAATTTCGTTTCTCTCTACCATTGCCCCCAGCTCTCACCGCATAAGGTTTTTATATTAGCATTTTTTGCTTGAGAAGCCAGCAGCAGCTTGCTGCCCGGTTGATTCTTCCATTAAAAAGCAGCTTTTAGGCACCTTTACTTCTTTTTTTATCTGCCACTCTGAGCTTGATGTCTGCAATCTTAGAAAAGTAAAAAAAAAAATGGTGGTCACTTCATGGCGCATGTGCATACAGGTATCATCAAGGATGCACACGCATACATTATAATGCATGTGTCATGATGCATGCACACGTGTTTTATGTGAATGCATATGCTTCATTACACATGGAAACCATCCTCAAATGGGTTTCCTTTAACAGGAAAACTATTCTAAGATTGCTGGCCACGTGTCGACATGTGTCTTGATGCGTTTCTTGGCATGACATTCAAAGCAAGCATTGGCAAAGCCAACAGGTTGGCTGGTTAAAACCATGGCCTAATGGCTTTGCCTATGTTTGTTTCCGCTGGGCGCCAATGGAGGTTTGTCAAGTAGAATATAATTTGCATAAACATTGGGGAGATTAAGAAAGTGCGAGGGAGTATTTTGTACAATCTGAAATGTGACCTTCTTGTGGAAGCCCAGGAAGGGGCAATCCCATAATCAAGCATTTGATTAAGTTTCTGAATGAATTACACATTTTTTCCCATATAACCTACAAGAGGAAAATGTTTCTTTAAACATTTGAGGAGATGGAAGCAGGTGGATGCTTCTTTGTTTATTTGGAAAGAGAAGGCCTGAGAATATATCAAAAAGGATGCCCAAAAGCTTGTCCTAACAGTGTATGTGGGTGGCCAAAGTAAGAAGGCCACCAAAAGACAGACAACAAGATCCTCCAAAGCTCAAGGTAATTTTCTGACTTGCCATGACATGTTTTGTTCAGTGAAGAGGTCCAGCTAAACAATTATTTGGGTATCAGTGGCCTTAAAAAAGGACAGGATTGAATGAGGGCTCTTAGGAGCACCAATTAGGTGGAGAAAAGATGGTTGTTGACCTGTGAGAGACGTTGCAGCTAAGAGTTTGATATGTAGAGTGGAAAGGATGACTGGGTATGGTCAGGAAAGGCTTAATCTAGTTAGAAGTCAATGGTCTGATTATCATCTTGTGGAGCCTGGTGATAAGTATGTCATGATGGCAGTGGCGATATAATATTTGTGGTAGTATTAGAGGATATGTTGATATTGTGGTGATGGTATTAGTGATTTTGGTAATGGTAGGGTAGTGATGGTCTTATTGGTGCTAGTGTTATTGGGGGTTAAAACAACTTGGGTTATTAATTGTGCAGGAACTGAGTCCTGTGCAAGTAAATGGTCTGTAATTGTCTCCTTATTGGGATCCAAGTACCCCATAGTAGCATCTGACTATCTCAGAGTAGCTAAGCACGGCAGTCCAAGGCCTACTCAGGGGAGGTGGCGTGGGCTAGTAATCTCTGTCCACTGGCACACAACAACATTCAAAAAAGAATTGTCCAGTCAGTGCTGTTTCTTTGAAAACGAAAATGTATTTATTACATACATACTACTAAATACTATGCATTAATTTACATATATATAGACATGGTAGATGGAAATACTTTTGGGGACTTTCTGAAATCACATTTGTTCCCTGATTAATAATGACCCCCCAAAATCACAATACACTTTACTTATACCTGATGCAACATCACAATATAAGGGGGTGTCATGTGAAATAAAGTAGTCCTATTTGCTTAATCAAAGGGTCACCACATCAATGTATAAGGCACACCTTTTGGCTTTGTCAAGGGGTCACCACGTTTAAAGATAAGGCTGACCTATTTACTTTGGCCAGGGGGCATCACATTTAAAGTTGAAGCAATAATCCCAAACTATGATTCACTATTACAACAAATGGGTTCAGTAATCATGATGACATGCATTCAGTATTAATTAGCATTGCATTATTCATCCACAAAATTGCCAATAAAGCATTTGTAATCAAAACCATGTTAAAAGTTTTTCCTTAACCATAAAATGTAGTCATAGAGTTAACTACTGGGGGTCCCTACATCCCAAACTGAAGAGCAAATGTTCTACCTCTTGATGTGTTCTAAAACAATGATCACATTGTCTGGAGGGTATGTTTTCCATGTATCCTCAGACTTAAAGAAAGTTTATAAAAACATTTAAAGGAGGCTGCTGCACTCCCTGCAGCCCCACAACTTAGAACATAGTGATGCTGGTGACCTTGCCCCTTCTGTGGGATACCATAAGGGAGACAAAGTACCTAAATCAGCCCTTGGAAGGGATTATGGAGGCCTCCTCTATAGAAGCATGAATATTTAATCAGTGGGTGTTTGCCAAAGCAGCTTAGCAACACCACATGTTTATCCTTTTTTATCTTATTTTATAATGGGTGCCCCAGTCTCTCCGGGACAACCACATGTCACATTCCACATTATGGAAGAAGACCCTGAGGAAGAGCTGCAAGTGAAGCACCACAACCCCACTGACTCCTCACACTCACCAGGAAGCGTCCTCCTGCAAATGTTGATCCCACCTTGCGGGAACACTCCTCCCTTGCTCACACAGCAGGAAGCATTGTGCTACCCTCTATGGTCAACAGTTCTTGGATGATTGGGACAACCGGAAAAATATTAACTGCCATGGGCCCAAAGGAAGGGGTCCCGGGGCTGAGAACAAGGCTGGGGAGGTGGTTCCATGCACCCTCCCTTCCAGCACATTAAAAAAATATATTCTCCATGAGCCAATCCTCAGACCCTGGCTCACCTCTGGGGTATGTTTAGAAATTCCTGCAGAGCCCCATTCCCTCTGGGGGTCAAAATTAAAATCCTTTAAAGTTGCATAATTCGGGCTCCAATAGGCCAATTTAAATGACAGTGAATTCATTTTACTTCTGGTGGTGAGCTCTGCCCATCAAGTGCAGTTTCAGTAAGCCTTCTGGCCTCAGAAGGTGCACACTTTATGGGGAACATATTTTACTGGCGCTATGCACTAGATTTCTCCTCTCCAGACTCCTGGTGCCCCTCTCCTGCTGGTGGGATCTTCTTGCACAGCACCTCCACTCCCAGCCAGTACAGCACCCTCCTGCCTACACTCTCAATCCCCCTAGTCTCCTAGCTGTCTTGGAGGGCATTTGAGTGGCAGTAGTTTCTAGATCTTCCCCCAACTGGTCCTCAGGGAGCGTAAGAGGACCAGCGTCATTGGCTTTGTAGTGACCCATCTAGTCCTGGGAGTCTGCTGTAGGCAAAGTTCTTAGTCCATCAGGGGCATGGGGTGAATTCTTTTTCCACCTGTCCATGATTCTGGTGGTGTCACCATCCAGGGTTTTGCTCTCTGTCTCACCCTTGTGCACTGCTTTATGGATGTAGATGGAAAGTTCTAGATACTGGGCATTGCTGCTCAATTTTACGATATACATCGTCTCTCCACCCCTGACCCAACTCTTCTGCACAGCATTCTGGGACGACACAATATGACAGAACCCTTCTTCTACTGTGCAGAGCTCCTGTACCTGCTGAAAGGTTTGGTCATGGAAAGAAGCTGCCCCTCACATAAAACTAGTTCTGGGTTGGAACTAAGCAGCTAGCAGGACAATAAAGAGGGTAGGCACAGGTGTCAACTACATCTGCCTGTGACAGGGGAGGCCACTTTGAAGTTAAACAAGTTACTGGGCACAGCCCCAGGCCATTCTGTCAAGGAGGGATACTTCTTCCACATACCCAGGATCCTTTGTCCACTGTATGGGCCCCATGCTCATCTCAATACAGGGGAGTCATCAGCAGTCATGTGACACTGAACACTGGCAAAAAGGTATTTTGGTTTTAGGCAGGAAAATAATAAACTAAAATCTGACTTAACCTTTAGACTGCATTTTGAATTACTATTAAAATAAGTCTTTGAAGTATTTCTCTAGGTACTACAAGCCTGAAAATAGCATTTAATCAATGTAACATGGTAGCCCAATGTTTCCTTGTGGAAGTAGCCAGGCTTACTACAGTGAAGAAAGCTTTTGAGGATATTACACTGTAAGGACCTGTCTGACATTAATTTCTACATGTCCTTCTTTTAAATATCATGCACCCTGCCTTTATGAAAGATTTTATTTTTACTGGTCAAATTTGCTCTTTAAAACTGCCACAGACATATTACTTGTATGCAGCTACCAGGCAGCGCACAGTAGTAGTGACTCAGGAGCAGCCTGCACATGTACACACTCATGTCCATGTTTCCCAGTGCCTCTTCCCCTACCTGCGTCACAATGGTCTTATCCTAAAAAGTGAACACTGGTGGTAAAACACTCACAGTACAATGCCCATGAAATTACAGTGATTGAGTCTCAAATAGTGTGACTCACCTGCAATAAAGTACCAAAAACAGGATGATCAAAAGCAAAAAATCCCGGTAGACTAAATGGGTTGACCATATTTGCAACAGTGGTGGTGTTTGTTATATTGGTTATGATATATGTGGTGGCAATATCAATAGCACTTGTAGTAGTGGTACTGGTGGTGGTAGGTGTAGTTATGGTATTGTTGATGTCTTGCTGGTGGTGGTATTGGTGTTATTGGTGGAAGTGATGGCATTAGTGGTAGTTCTTTTAGTCTTTGTGTTATTGGTGACATGAGTGGTGTCTGACAACTGTGGTATTGGTGGTACTGATGGTGTACTGGGGGTGGCAATTTTTAGTAGTAGTGGTGGTAGCAGTGGTATTCATGCTGGTGGTGTTATTGGTGTTTATGTTGGTAATGGTATTGTCATTAGTGTGGTTTTGTTAGTGGTATGGTTGGGGATACAGGTGGTAATGTCACTGATCTCCCTGTTGATGGTATTGATTATGGCACTGCTGTTGGTATGGGCTGTAATGTTATTGTCAGTATTGTTGGCATGGTATTGGTGGTGTGGTGGAATTTGTAGTGGAAGAGGTGTGGGTATTGTAAGGTATTAATGGTGTTTGACATTGTTGGTGGTATTGGTCAGGGTGGGATTAGTATTATTGGTGGTGTTGGTAATTGTGGAAATGATGGTAGTGGTAGTGGTGGTATTGGTCACGGTGTTAAAGGTACTTGTATTGGTGCTGCTTTAGTAACAGTGGTGTTAGTGCCATTGGTGGTCTTGGTGGTTGGACTGGTGGTGGTGGTATTTGGTTTGTTGGTAGTATTTATGGCATTGATATCAGTGAATGAAGTATGGTGGCAGTGTTGGTATTAATAGCCATTTGGGTAGGAAAGGTAGTATTGTTGACATTGTTGGTGTACCATTGCTGTAGTGTGATCTTGGTTTAGTCTTGGTGGTCGTGTGGTATGTAGTGACATGATGTTGGTGATATGGGCATTGGTAGCCTTGTGGTGTTTGTGGTATTGATGGTTTCTGATTGTGCGATATTGTGATGTTCGTAGTGGTGTTGCTTATGGTGTGTTATTGGTAATGATGGTGGTGGTGGTTCGTAGAAGCATACCTGGCTACTGTGACTCTATTTACTTTCAAAGGCTTTTTTGAGGTCAAAGAGAACCTTTAATCAGCTGTTACAGCACCTGTATCTTATAACTCATTGAATGAACAAATGAATGAATTAATTAATTAATTAATGGAGTTTGTAGAGTGCAATTAGTTGCTCTGAAAGGAACGTCCCGGTGCTAGGTAATAGTAAAGCATGACAAGGAGAGACTAAAGGAATACTGTATAAAGGCAGGTCCAAGTTAGGTCTCTTTAAAGAGGTGGGTCTTCAGAAGGGTCTTGAACAAATCCTCTGAAGTTGAGCTTCTAATATGCTCAGGGAGAAGGTTCTAGCGTTTCGGGCCAGATAAGAAAAGGAGTGACCACCTGCTATAGGTTTGTTGATTTTATGAACGCATAGAAAATTGTGATTGGCTGAGCACAGTGCTCTGCGAGGATGGTATCTTTTATTTTGTCGCAGGCATACATTGGGCCTTTTCATTTGGGGAGCCCTGAATGCTAGCGTCAAAGCTTTAAATTTTATTTGTTGGTTGACAGGAAGCCAATGAATGCTTTTCAAGCTATTTCAAATCCATTGCCATTTGGGAATGTTCAGAACCAGTCTGGCTGCTGTGTTTTGGATACACGGCAGTATGTTTACTAATGCTTAGGGAGATCTTAAAAACAGCACATTTCCATAATCAAGTCTTGATGTGATCAATGAGTGGATAATTATTTTTCTGGTGTGTTCCAAAAGAAATTGGATTGTCTTTCTTAAAGATTTCAACAGGGTAAAACATTTTTCTTCATTAACATTTTCTCTAGTTTTTTAGATTGGTCTAGGATTTTTCTTATGCTGCGTTTAACTTTTATTACTGATTGTGTGCTGCATAAATAATTTACACTTTTTGCTTTGGTGGGGCTAGGCACATTACTAGCTAAAAGGGACATGGCCAAATACTGGAAGTCACCAAATTCCCCACCCCCGAAGGAATAGAGGTAAGGCATGGATCACTCAGCTAAGTTAGAAGAACTAATTTACTCAGCTTGTGGTTGATCTACGAAACTCCAGAAGATATGGGGGAAGGTTGGCCTATTATGGGCTGAACACCAAAGAAGTGTGAAGGCACGAGGGTGGGGGGAGTGGATTATGACAATTAGTAATAATGCTCTGGGGAGCCCCTGTAAGGGACCGCTATGTATAGGTTTTCTTGTCTGTGCTTATACTAAAACGAATAAAGTGTTGTTATGAAAAAAAATACTTTATATTATGATTTTATGTTAAACCTGATGGCTTTGCTCTAAGCTGCTAGATTTTTAAACACAAGTTAATTTCGTGCTTTTGTATTACCAGATGGTTAAGCACGGGTTAATTTAGAACTTTTGTTGTTCACCCTGGCAAGTATTGTGGTTGTTGCCAGAATGAAGCTTCCAGCCCACTCACCCAAATAACTCAGTTTTTACTGTAAGTTTAAGCAATGCTCCAGTTCTATGAAACAGAAACGAAAATCAATCTTAGCCATGAGATTCATTGGAAATAAACAAATGGTTGCAACAAATGCTTAAATCATCTATTTCATAGATTATCAGCTGTTATATACTTCTACTTGACCTTACTCGTTTGTGCTGTTTCATTTAATACTGAAATTAGAATTTCTAAAAATGTGTTTTTTGGGTTGCAGAGTTTATTTGATTTCCAACAGAACAGAAGAAGATGGCATTGTTTGTGAGTAATGTTTCCTGGAGTCCTTTTTTCAAGTAGGATATGGAGCCAAGACACGCCTCTGCAGTGGTAAAATAGATGTTTCTTTCTTTCCTTTTAAGTCCTGCAAAGCCTACAGCAACTGCACCCAAAACAGGACCCCTGACATCTATATCAAGGCTCTTTCACATTCCATTGTAAAAACCAGAGGCACATAAATTCCTGCCTGATTTTCTCAGGTGAAGGCTTCTTCAAATTACTTTGTGCTGCTTACACTGACATGGAAGGACCTACAAATGTAAAATATTTCAATGATGACAGCAGTGCTTGGATTTCCAATTCTGAAATAAGCAATGAACCCATCTTTATATGGGACATGAACATTGTGAAAGAAAACATGGGATGCAGTCCTGTATGCTACCAACCACATTTCCCAGTTAGAGTGTGCATGTGTAACACCTAGAGGTTTGAATTCCTGACCTCAGTCACATTATCTCACTGTAATTTACCCCCTTCAGGGATGCTGTCAGTTTCACTTGCCACAGTACTTCCGACTCCCGGAGTCGCTTCTAACAGTCCGGTGCCACCCGTGAGAGAGCGCAGCCTGACATGGAGTTGTGTAGACCCTGGTTACAGTAACTTGGAAACAATTAGGAAACAAAGACATTGCACGGAGTCGGGGAGGTGAGGAGTCGCTGGATCCGGTCCAGCATCGGATGCTTATTGCCATTGGGTAGGTGAGGTGTTGATTCCTTACAGCTATGCAGGGGAGGTGAGGTGTTGGTTCCTTACGGTTGCAGAAGAGATGATGCAGCATTGTCCGTGAGGCAGTGGTTCCCTACGACAAGACAGGGCAATGAATCTAGCAGGTCAAGATGCTGGATGTCTACTTTGCGATGTCGCAATCACACCATGGGGCCACAGGTTCTGCAACGGAGTTCGATGTCACGGACTTCGGTGACACAGCACCCTGGACTGATGCTGTGGTGGGACTTTGGAGGAGCTGCGGTGGGACTGGACCTGCATTGTAGGTCGCGGTCTTTGCACTTGGTGGGGACCACAGCTCTGGTGAAGGCAATGTCACAGAGTTGGACAACAGCACTGGTTCTGAAGTCATTCTGGATGTTGATGTACTAGTTTCTTCCTTATTGAATCCATCAGGTCAAGACGTGAGGCGTTGAATTTGCAATAATGCAATCACACCATGGACCTACAGGTGCTGCAACGGAAATGGGTGCCACAAACATCAGTGACACGGCACCCTGGACTCATGCTGTGGCAGGACTTCAGAGGAACTGTGGTGGCTTTGGGCCTGCACGCTAGGTGGCAGTTGTTGCACTCAGCAGGGACCATGGCTCCAGTGCAGGCAGTGGCACAGAGTTGGACAACAGCGCCTGTTCTGAAGTCATTTTGGAAGTTGATATACTAGTTTCTTCCTTGTTGCACCAGAACTCACTCCCAGGGGGTCAAGGGACTGGATTTGGCATCCCTTGGCAAGTCAGGACTCTCAGCAAGAAAGCCCAGGTGCTGGCAGGTGAAGTCTTTGATGTCCCTGGGACTTCTTAACAGGAGGCAAGCTCAGTCCGTACCCTTGGAGAACCTTTGGAAGCCGGATGTAGAAAGCCAAGCCCAGTCCATTCACTCCCAGGACACAAGCAGCAAGCAGCAGGCCATCACAACAAAGAAACAGGCAGAGTGGCAGTCGCTTCTACAGCATCATGCATCACACTTTTCTTCCTGGCAGAATTTCCTCAGTCCAGAAGGATTCTAACTATGTGGTGTTAAAGGTCCAGTACCTATATCCGTTTCTGTCTTTGAAGTTGACAAACTTCAAAGAGAAGTCTTTGTAGTGCACATGACCCTGCCTTTCACTGCCCTGGCCCCAGAAACACTCTAGGGGTCTGAAGACTTCTTTGCGTGAGGACAGGCACAGCCCTATTCAAGTGTAAGTGTCAGCTCGTCCCATCACTGTAGCTCAGGAAGATCAATTAGGACATTCAGGGCACACCTCAGCTCCCTTTGTATGACTGTTTAGAGTGAATGCACAGTCCAAAAGCATCCTGACCCAGACGTGTATTCAGCAGACAGGCAGAGGCACAGAATGGTTGAGCAAGAAAATGCCCACTTTCTAAAAGTGGCATTTTCAAACCTGCAATTCAAAAACCATAATCACCAAATTGTGAGTTCAGAGACCACAAACTCCATATCTCCCTCTGCTCCCAATAGGAAACAACACTTAAAAGATATTTCAAGGTAATTCTCATGCTACCCTGTGGGAGACATAGTCCTTGCAATAATGAAAAAAGGACATGTAAAACACACCAGTAGATGTCCTACCTTTTAAATATACTGCACCCTGCCCAAGGGGCTGCCTTGGGCCTACATTAGGAGTGTCTTAGATGTAGTAAAAGGGAAGGTTTGGGCCTGGCAAGTGGGTGCATTTGCTAGGTCGAAATGGCAGTTTAAAACTGCGCACACAGACACTTCAATGGCATGCCTGAGACCTGTTTGCAGGGCTACACGTGTGGGTGGCACAATCAGTGCTGCAGCACCACTAGTAGCATTTGATTTACAGGCCCTAGGCACACATAGTGCACTTTACTAGATATTTACTAGTGAATCAAATATGCCAGTCATGGTTAAACCAATCATCAGTACATTTTAGACAGGTAGCATTTGCACTTTAGCACTGGTTAGCAGTGGTAAAGTTCCCAGAGTCCTTAAATCAGCAAAAACAAAATGCAGCACAAGTAAAAAAACGGAGGTCAGAGGCAAAATGTTTGGGTAGAACCCTGCAAAAAGGGCCATTTCCCACACCTATGTAAGGCATGCCTAGATTAATATGGTGAGGATGGCTCCAGGAATGCTTCTCCTTGGATATGTGAACAACATATTCCTACAGTGTTGGACTTTTGCTTATGCAGGGTCATCCCCAGTCTTTTTCGCCTCCTGCCTCCTATTTTTTTCTGACATGTTGCTGTTGGCTTTTCAACTCTGAGCACTTTACCACTGCTAACCAGTGCTAAAGTGCATATGCTCTCCTGTCTAAATTGTATGTAAGTGGTTTATCCATGATTGGCATATTTGATTTACTAGTAAGTCCCTAGTAAGGTGCACTAGAGGTGCCAGGGCCTGTAAATCAAATGCTACTAGTGGGCCTGCAGCACTGGTTGTGCCACCCACATAAGTAGCTCTGTAATCATGTCTCAGACCTGCCACAGCAGTGTCTGTATGTGTATTTTTACACTGTAAATTCGACTTGGCAAGTGTACCCACTTGCCAGGCCTAAACCTTCCCTTTCCTTACATGTAAGGCACCCCTAAGGTAGGCCCTAGGTAGCCCCAAGGGCAGGGTGCAGTGTATGGATAAGGTAGGACATATAGTAATGTGGTTTATATGTCCTGACAGTGAAATACTGCCAATTTCGTTTTCACTGTTGCAAGGTCTGTCTCTCTCTCATAGGATAATATGGGGGCTACCTTTAAATATGATTAAAGTGTAGATTCCCCTAGAGAGTAGATGGACATGTGGAGTTTGGGATCCCTGAACTCACAATTTAAAAATACATCTTTTAGTAAAGTTGATTTTAAGATTGTGCGTTTGGAAATGCCACTTTTAGAAAGTGAGCATTTTCTTGCTTAAACCATTCTGTGACTCTGCCTTGTTTGTGGATTCCCTGTCTGGGTCAGTTTGACAGTTGGGTTGTTTTTCACCTCACACCAGACAGTGACACAAAGGGAGCTGGGGTGTGATCTGCATTTCCTGATTAGCCATCTCTGCTAGGAGGGAGGGGTGGAGTGGTCACTCTCATCTGAAAGGACTGTGCCTGCCTCTGACAATGCTGTCTCCAGCCCCCTGGTGTGTGTCTGAGGCCTTGCCTGGGCAAGGCAGGATTTCACAAGAAGGTGTGAGTCCCCTTTGAAGGAAGGTGACTTCAAAGACTAAAATGGGTATAAGAAGGGCACCCAAACTTACAAACTTTAGAAACACTTCTGGAATCAAGAGGAACCTCTGCCTGGAGAAGAGCTGATCGCTGAGGAACAAGTGCTGCCCTGCCTGTGACTGTGCTTTGTGGAGCTTTCCTGCAGTGCTGCTTCTGCCTGAGTAAGAGGGCAAAGACTGGACTTTGTGTGCCTTCCATCTTGAAGAAGAAATCTCCAAGGGCTTGATGTAGAGCTTGCCTCCTGTTGTTGAAGTCTCAGGGATAGCAAAGACTTCTTCCTGCCAGCACCTGGAGTCTCTGGAGAGACCCCTACTCTGCTCTGTGGTGCCCTTCCAGTTCCTGGGACCCTGAAAGGAGAGGCTGGCAGCCTAAGGACAAAAATACACGCACCGAGCACCGTGCGGAGAAAAGATCGACGCGAATCCGATCGCGGCTGAGAAAACGACGCGACGCCGGTTCCACCGCTGAGAAACGACGCCGCAGGAAACGCGACCGAAAAACCGACGCCCGGAGCAGGAGAAACGACGCGCAGCATCGCTGACGGAGGCTGAGAGATCGCACCCTGCGCCGCGGGACTTTCGGATCGTCGTGTGGCTGGCTTTTTCAACGCGCACCGCCGTGCCGAGTTGTTTTCGACGCACACAGCCGTGCAGGGTTACTTTCGACGCACACCGCCCGTGCGGGGTTATTTTTGACGCAAACCAGGTACATTTTCACGCTAGCAGCGCTAGTGTGGTGTTACAACTACCTAAAGACTCTTTTTATTTTAAACCTTTAAAAAATCATAACTTGACTTGTGTATGTTGGATTTTTGTTGTTTTGGTCTTGTTTTGTCTAGATAAATATTTCCTATTTTTCTAAACTGGTGTTGTGTCATTTTGTAGTGTTTTCATTAAGTTACTGTGTGTGTTGGTACAAATACTTTACGCCCAGCACTCTGAGGTTAAGCCTACTGCTCTGCCAAGCTACCAAGGGGGTAAGCAGGGGTTAGCTGAGGGTGATTCTCTTTTATCCTAACTAGAGTGAGGGTCCTTGCTTGAACAGGGGGTAACCTGACTGTCAACCAAAGACCCCATTTCTAACATTGGTGACCAGCGGTCGGGATTGGACTTGTATTTGTACTTGACATACAGTAATTAAGTGTACACTACTGTTTTGATCTCAGACCACTACGTGACCACATACTACTTGTTTGGTGATCTTTTGATTTTTCTCTTAAGGACTCTTTTTATTCTACTTCCATGATTTTGCTGATCCCTTGACTGATTCTTTTTACTTCATTGGGAAATTATTTTTTTCTGCCTTTGGAACTTTGCACTTGTGACCATCATGTCTCAATCTGGAGATGCAACAGCTGGAGCTGTGTTTGAAATGGAGAAACTGAAGGAGTACTCAGTTGCTCAATTGAAACAGTTCCTTAAAGATCTTGACTGTCCCACTGAGAGCTCCACCAGGGAGGGGGAGCTGCAACAGGCACAGAGGGCTTGGGTGACAATCAAGAAGGCTGGAGGGCACACAGAGGAGGAGAATATGGGTGGGGAAGTGCAGAGGATACACAGTGGTGTAGTGGAGGAACCTGTTACGCCTGGGGGGAGGGTCCCCAGGAGGGGTGGCAGGGTGTCACCCAAGGGTCTGACTCCTGAAGAGTTACAGGACAGACAGGCAGAGAGGAAGTACCAATGGGAGCTGAAAAAGCTCGATTGGGGGTTGGAAGAGTTGGAAGAAAGGAGGAGGAACTTAGAGATTAAAAAAATGATTTATGCTTACGAGCTTAAATTGAAAGAGCTGGAAGTCATGAGGGCTGAGTCCAGCTGGAATGGTGGCAGCAACAATTGTATATCCAGTGATGCTGCAGAAGTGCACATGCCCAGAGAGGTGGTGCCCTACTTGAAGGAGGGAGTTAACACACGCCAGGAGGTTCAGGGGTATGAGGTAGCTCCAGTGATGCACAGGGTCCCTGAGGTGGATTGGGGAACTGGCATGGGGAGTCATATTCCTACTGGTGGGAGGGACACTCTACTGACTCTAAGTGAGAGTGACAGGGAGAGGGGTTCCCCCCAGGTAGAAGTCCTGGTTATGGAGTGTGAAAATATCCCAGAAGAGTGTGGGTTGAGTGTCAGGGACAGTCAGGTACTGTCTCACCAGTCTCAGGAGGGTGATGTGGGATGCTTTGTCAAAGCAGAGTCACTGGATGGTTGGGTGAAGGGTACTTTGGTTAATTCATGTGAGGGGCTGAGTGATGTAATTGCTGGAGAGCATATGTCTAGTCCTTATTTTCCAGAGCTATGCCAACACCAGGTGGAGTGTGAGTTCTCTGACCCCAGGGAGCTTACAATGGAGGCAGACTTCTGGGTGAGTACCAGAGAGTCTGAAGAGGCATTTGGGGGTGCTCCTGAGAGGAGTGGTCTAGGTAGTTCCCAACCAGGTGAGGTAGGGAAGGATTGTAGCGTCCCAGGTAGGTCCCAGTGTAGTGGGATGGGTGAGGGACCCCATGTCCAGTCTCAGAGGAGAGGGAATGGGGATGGGTTGAGGCCCAAGGTGCCCGAGATCCGGTCCCAGGTCCTGGAGGGTTCCCTGCGGGAACACCAGGAGGGGAGCCTAGCCTGTACCATAGGGCCATCTGTTGAGGGAGACCCCACAGTGTCAGGAGAACTTGGGGGGGCCGCTGTAGCCAGCGTCCCACCAGTTCTGGTGTCTGGCAGTACCACTCCTAGTGAGGGGGTGCAGAAGTCCAGACAGAGGGTTGAGAGGGGGTTGCGGACCCCAGTGGAGAACCTGGAGGGTCAGGGGTCAGCTCTGAGAGCAGAGCCCCCCATGAATGACCTTGGTGAGACCATTTCTGGGCTGGGGGGAATCCAGACTCTGTCACATGGGCAGAGGTCAGGAGACCTGCGCCAGCCAGACTCTTGTGTGGCCCTTCGGGACAGTGTGTCCCTTGAGGGGGGTAAGTGTGCCCCCCTGGAAGTCCTGGTGTGCCAGGCAATGGTTCAACCGCAGGGTGGTGACTCTGGGTTGAATAATCAGGTTCAGGGGGTAAACTCTGACCTGATGGGGGGTAAGTGTGCTCCCAAGGAAGTCCTGGTGTGCCAGGCAGTGGTTCAACCGCAGGGTGGTGACCCTGGGTTGGATGACCAGGTTCAGAGGGTAAAATCTGACCTGGTGGGGGGTAGGTATGCCCCCCAGGAAGCCCTGGTTTGCCAGGCAGTGATCCAGTCTGTGGGTACAGACCCTGGATTGGGAGGCCAGGTTAAGGGTGTCCCCCCTGACCTGGAGGAAGGGGCTACTGCTAACAGTGCCCCTACCATGTTGTCTTCTGGGGGGGCCACTCCTAGTTGGGTGGTTCAGGACCCCAGAAGAGAGGGCAGGGGGAGGGAAGCCTCACCCCTGGCCCTGGTCCAACCTGAAGGTACAGACCCCAGGTTGGGGGATCAGTTGCAGGTTAACATCCCTGCACTGATGGAAGAATTGTGCAGGACTGCTTCTACAAGCACCCTGACAGTTTTTGACTCTGGGGGTGCCGCTTCTGCAGGGAGGGTACAGAGCCCCAGAGGGGAGGACCAGGGTCAGGTTAACATCCCTGACCTGGTGGAAGAGAGAGTGGTCAAAGGGTGCCAGGCACCTGGGGCTACCCCCCCCCACTCTCCACAGTCACAGTGGTTAGAGAGGCCTGAGGTCGGGCTCTCATCCCTGACAGTTGTCTGGGGCCACTGTGGCTTGCTGTCCTGGTGGACAGAGTTGCCCCTGGGGGGGGGAGGACGAGAGTCACACCCCAGGGGTGGAGTGGGCAACACCACTGTGTTGGCCCTGGTGGTACTATCTGCCCATTGCAATACATCTGTGAGCAAAGTAAAGTTAGGTGTTGCACAGATGGTGTCTGTAGATGTGGAGAAGGGTTCCCCATGGGTTAGCTTAGTGGGCCCTGAGAGTATGGACAGAGGGATCCAACTGGAGTCAGGAAGGCGTAGAACTGGAACATGCCCCTGCTGTTGTGGGCCTGGGTCCCTGTTCTATCGCCCCAATCAGGGAAGTACATCAAGGTATTGATTGTTCTCCCCTGGCTTTAGGCTGGTAGGGGGTCGTGTTGGACTTTTGCTTATGCAGGGTCATCCCCAGTCTTTTTCGCCTCCTGCCTCCTATTTTTTTCTGACATGTTGCTGTTGGCTTTTCAACTCTGAGCACTTTACCACTGCTAACCAGTGCTAAAGTGCATATGCTCTCCTGTCTAAATTGTATGTAAGTGGTTTATCCATGATTGGCATATTTGATTTACTAGTAAGTCCCTAGTAAGGTGCACTAGAGGTGCCAGGGCCTGTAAATCAAATGCTACTAGTGGGCCTGCAGCACTGGTTGTGCCACCCACATAAGTAGCTCTGTAATCATGTCTCAGACCTGCCACAGCAGTGTCTGTATGTGTATTTTTACACTGTAAATTCGACTTGGCAAGTGTACCCACTTGCCAGGCCTAAACCTTCCCTTTCCTTACATGTAAGGCACCCCTAAGGTAGGCCCTAGGTAGCCCCAAGGGCAGGGTGCAGTGTATGGATAAGGTAGGACATATAGTAATGTGGTTTATATGTCCTGACAGTGAAATACTGCCAATTTCGTTTTCACTGTTGCAAGGTCTGTCTCTCTCTCATAGGATAATATGGGGGCTACCTTTAAATATGATTAAAGTGTAGATTCCCCTAGAGAGTAGATGGACATGTGGAGTTTGGGATCCCTGAACTCACAATTTAAAAATACATCTTTTAGTAAAGTTGATTTTAAGATTGTGCGTTTGGAAATGCCACTTTTAGAAAGTGAGCATTTTCTTGCTTAAACCATTCTGTGACTCTGCCTTGTTTGTGGATTCCCTGTCTGGGTCAGTTTGACAGTTGGGTTGTTTTTCACCTCACACCAGACAGTGACACAAAGGGAGCTGGGGTGTGATCTGCATTTCCTGATTAGCCATCTCTGCTAGGAGGGAGGGGTGGAGTGGTCACTCTCATCTGAAAGGACTGTGCCTGCCTCTGACAATGCTGTCTCCAGCCCCCTGGTGTGTGTCTGAGGCCTTGCCTGGGCAAGGCAGGATTTCACAAGAAGGTGTGAGTCCCCTTTGAAGGAAGGTGACTTCAAAGACTAAAATGGGTATAAGAAGGGCACCCAAACTTACAAACTTTAGAAACACTTCTGGAATCAAGAGGAACCTCTGCCTGGAGAAGAGCTGATCGCTGAGGAACAAGTGCTGCCCTGCCTGTGACTGTGCTTTGTGGAGCTTTCCTGCAGTGCTGCTTCTGCCTGAGTAAGAGGGCAAAGACTGGACTTTGTGTGCCTTCCATCTTGAAGAAGAAATCTCCAAGGGCTTGATGTAGAGCTTGCCTCCTGTTGTTGAAGTCTCAGGGATAGCAAAGACTTCTTCCTGCCAGCACCTGGAGTCTCTGGAGAGACCCCTACTCTGCTCTGTGGTGCCCTTCCAGTTCCTGGGACCCTGAAAGGAGAGGCTGGCAGCCTAAGGACAAAAATACACGCACCGAGCACCGTGCGGAGAAAAGATCGACGCGAATCCGATCGCGGCTGAGAAAACGACGCGACGCCGGTTCCGCCGCTGAGAAACGACGCCGCAGGAAACGCGACCGAAAAACTGACGCCCGGAGCAGGAGAAACGACGCGCAGCATCGCTGACGGAGGCTGAGAGATCGCACCCTGCGCCGCGGGACTTTCGGATCGTCGTGTGGCTGGCTTTTTCAACGCGCACCGCCGTGCCGAGTTGTTTTCGACGCACACAGCCGTGCAGGGTTACTTTCGACGCACACCGCCCGTGCGGGGTTATTTTTGACGCAAACCAGGTACATTTTCACGCTAGCAGCGCTAGTGTGGTGTTACAACTACCTAAAGACTCTTTTTATTTTAAACCTTTAAAAAATCATAACTTGACTTGTGTATGTTGGATTTTTGTCGTTTTGGTCTTGTTTTGTCTAGATAAATATTTCCTATTTTTCTAAACTGGTGTTGTGTCATTTTGTAGTGTTTTCATTAAGTTACTGTGTGTGTTGGTACAAATACTTTACGCCCAGCACTCTGAGGTTAAGCCTACTGCTCTGCCAAGCTACCAAGGGGGTAAGCAGGGGTTAGCTGAGGGTGATTCTCTTTTATCCTAACTAGAGTGAGGGTCCTTGCTTGAACAGGGGGTAACCTGACTGTCAACCAAAGACCCCATTTCTAACATACAGTATGTGGGATTTTGTTTCTGGAAGTGTGATAAAAATTATCTCTGTATCCCTGAATACTGCAACTAAGTAAACTTGTCTCTTACTCTCTGACAGGTCTTTCACTCTGCACCCTTTAAATATCTCATTTGAATTTGAGTCTCAAAGCCTGTACATAGTAGTGATATTGGGAAGGGACATTAACTAAGCAAGAAAGGCGGTTTTACTGAAGGTCATTTTTCGCCAGAATATTATTCATCCTTTTCAGGGCCTTAAAGCAATACTTTTCTTCCTAAGTGAAGGTGGATTGAAGACTTTTATTGTGGTCGCATGTAATGGGTGCAATCAGTCCGTGTAATGCCTTTGCAAGGTAGATGCATATTAAAATATATAACACTTTAGGCAGTACATCCCTAAACATGTAGGTTAGTGGCACGACTGGGTATTACAATTTGATGGTGGATTGTTGCTTTTATGTTGGAAAAAGGCGTATATTTTTAAAGCTTATGTTAATAAAATATATTAATATACATTATGTAGCTCCAGAGTTTTTTTTTGCTGTGTGTAATGCGCTCACTGGATGTAATCATAGCAGTTAAAATCAATGGAGAAGGAAATGAGGGGAAATTAACATATTTGATCATTTTTAATAGTCCATTTTTTAATATAACATATGTTTATTAACTTATGTATTTATCTCCTTTTTAACATTGTGACATAGGCCTTTGTGTTCGGAATAGTTTAATGAACTATGCTCTTAATAACGTTTTTAATGCTACTACTACACTAATGTGTGTTCAAGAGCTGGCGTCAGGTTACTATCGATGTGTTTTTATATGCAACACTTTAATTTACCGTAAATATTGTTTATTATCTTTTCAATTGGAAAGGTGGTTTGCATGTGTTTGCTACAATATGATCTCAGATCAGGACTATGCAAGCTGCTGTGCAACATCCTACAAATCCAGAAAGTGCTGCATGATGTAATTGCGTTCTCTTTGAACTGCATTGTATTGGATAGCAGAATCCAGATTTTATTGTTAAGCATCTCAATGGTACTCAAACTGCCAATGTAATTTTGTATTTCAAATTCACCAAACTAGATTGCTTTAGGGATAAAAATAAAGTAAGTAGGACAATGGAAAACCTAACAGCATTTAAATGCTTGCAGCTGGCACTATGGCATCCAATTGTTGTGGTGCTCTTCTTAAAAAAAAAAAAAAACATTCTTAAGTATGTGTTCACGCAATATCAATCCGCTTTGCATACATTGTCCAGCACCTTGAAACACCTGCTGATGAGCTGCATCAATTCTTGCCTAGTCTGAACTGACTGAATAGGACATAACATGGAAAAATGGGACAGAGTAGGGAAGAAGCTACTCAAATGCCACAAGATGGGAGAATTTACATGGATAAAACGTCTTCTTGATGTCATGGAATAGTACAACTCTTGTATTTCCAGAAAGGCCAATCGAGGATTACTCATGTACATGCATGCCATCCTGCACTGCTGTTGTGTTAGGATGCTCTGAGAATAGGGTCCATTGAGAGATACTCAGCAGTTCGGTTAATATTTACTTGTATAGCACCAAAGCCATACCTGGTGTAAAAGAGGGGTTGCTGCACAGACCTCACCTCGACTTCACAGGCGATTCATATGGATAATTGCTATGTTTCTACAAAAAAAAACGGAGAAAAAAAACCGAATTTTTTTCACTTTTAGATGGGGTTCCAAGGTTTTAGCCCTGATTATGGGTAATGATCTGACTCCATGGGTGGTTCTTGAGGTCCACCAAAAAGCCCTTGGAGGGTGATCTCAATCCTCATATTAGGAAATAACAGACAAACAGTTTATGCCAGACATGAGAACTACCCAGTTTTGTGTACCAGACTTGTGTTGTAGAATGAATTATTCTGGCAATTTTCTCCTATTCTGCTGCCGTCTGGCAATACATTTCACGGTTCTGACATTGAGGTTAAGGCGCTTTGCCCTGTATACATAGTACCAACTTTGCTATGGTGAATGAGTAGTCCTCGGTTGGAAACGTACTTTTGGTCGTAAACATCATCTCCTGTGACAGCATCCCTGTGGGGGACAAACTTGATCCCAATTTAAGAAGAACATTTCAGTGCACATGAAATACCCAATGTGGTGGATAGCATTTCACTTGCAGCACTGTAATTCCTTGCAGGAATCATGGAATCCTTGCATTAGTGCATCAATGCACTTCTGAACAGGTTAAATGTGACACTGCAGCCACACCGGCTCCTGTTCAGCTGGCTAATTCTTGTTTTTTTGTTTTCATATGTGGTTCATTGTATATGTAAACTCTGGTTAAGCTATTTAGTGGTCCACTAGCTTTACAGCTGTGTCACCTCCTGCTTTTACTCTGTGGAAATCTCGATTTGATGCAGTTCTACAATTTTTATTTCGCTATTGGCTGTGTCTCCAAAGACTTAATTTAATTCGCTCAAGATGAGAATAAATTATGACTCAACTCATGTGCCTTAGAAGCAAGAATTTTTGAAGTCTGATCTGCGACAGCATGCCATCCTTGGTTTCCTTTAGTGCAGGTGTCGCCTATATTTTCATTTGTCAACACTAAATTGGAGAGTACTTTAACTTAGTGGCATTTTGCAATATATATTCAATTTTTTACAGTTAGTGGTATTTCAAGAGTAAACATGTTGTGCAACAAATACAAATAAAACTAACAGGTTTGCTGCTGATAAATCCATAGACTACCCACACAGATGTTTACATTATACAGCTCTCTTGACGTGGTATGGATTTTTACAATTGAATGGGACTTGAATTGTGTAATACAATCCATATAATACATAGGCATCTGTAATTCCTGTATAAAAGTCAATTTCGAATTTCCATCTTGCAGTCAACGAAATGGTGTAGCTGTTCAACTGTAATAAGTTATTATGGTTTAGGTCTGACATCAGAATGCTGCCAGCAAACAGACCCAAAGGCAGGTCACTTTGTGCATGGTTTAGTAAACACACAGTGGCGCACAGCGCAATGCAGCACAAACTGCTATCTTGAGTTACTTTGAAGTCACAAGGCTTTCCATGGGTAGAGCATGAGTGTTCCCTAGCATTCACCCTTGAATGTTGGTGCATTCTCATACTTATAAATACTTGCAAACCTAGGAATGAGTCAAACTGCTATGCCTTGCCCACTGAGGTGTAACCAGGAGAAATATCTATATTTCTCCCTATATTTCTCCCTGTTATTTCCTCTTTCCCAGTGATCTGCATTTTGCAGCACATATAGAAAAAGAAAAACACCTTTAAGGATTGTTTATTTGCAAGAAGCTGTCCCATCCTGCACAAAATAATCCCGCCTGTAAAACAAGCATCCTTGCATCATGGTGTACGGCTGCAGGGCTTCGTTTGTGACTAAATAAAAAAATAAGTACCAGAGCCCTCGTCAGTAGGCCACTGCAGCTTGCACTACCCATTGCCCCTACCAGCGCTGCCAATCTTATTACCAACACAAATGGTCACCATCGCTCTCTTACAAGTGTGACAATTGAGACTACTACAGGCCCTTCACTCTCTATGAATAGTCTGGGGAGCAGGTATTAGTAATTTTAATGTGTATTGAATCATTAAACAACTGTGATTGTGCTCATGCCTAAATTAAAGAAACAGTCCCACCATGTGGTAGACTGCCATAGGTGCTGGTGTTGACAATTAAGTGCTGAACACCGGAAACCGCCACCTCAAATTAAGCACTGCAAGGGTAGTTGTGTTGGTGCTAAGCAGCACACTGTGTGCCAGCGCTAGGAGGCAACAGAAATGTGCCATATCTTAGTTGATATGGTGCATTTCTGCTGTCTCTCTTTCATGCACCACATCATAGCAAGTTGCCTTGCTTCATTGTGTTGTATGAAATGTAAGTATATCTGCCCCCTAGGATTTAAGTGGTTTGTGGGAAGAGTAATTATATGACTATGTTTTATACTTTGAAGTTCCATGACCTTATAAAGGAACTCGGCCCTCAGCCTCATTCTTCTACATAGTAACGGAACTCCTCTGTGACTTGCAATAGCCCTATAGTGTTTGGCAGAGTGCACCTTATCTCATATATTTATATATTATGCCTTAAAGTGAGTTGTTACAGATACAACTGGAACAACATAGTATTATTCCATATGTAATTATGTAATTCAGGAATCACCACTCTCCTGCTCACTGGTTTACCTCTTAAAAATCCACCAGTACTCTCTGCTAACCACATATCAGGAAAGGTGGGTTCAAAATACTAAAGGAATTTTACATCTAACGCACCCTGTGTAAGGTAGAGGAAAGAGATTTATGTGATTTTAAGACACTACCTTTACAAAAAAATATTCAGTTGGGCACAGTTGAATATTTGATCAAGCTACATAAATCCATTAAAAAATAAGGTCAAATCTTAATTGTATCTTAAATGTATATACAAATTTGTAATTTATTTATTTAAATGTTTTAAATGCTCCAGCTGTTTTTTTATTTTGTTTTTATCGAAGAGTACACGAAAAGAAACAAAATTAAAGAATACGTTTTGTTTATGCATCAATATGAATTACATATTATTTTCATTTTCTTAGGTAAGTCAATAAAGCCAAACATGGAATGGGAGGGCTCCGGGAATGGTCATCACACGACCCTCCCTGTTACCTTAACATGTTCAGCAGAATAACTGCTTCAACGATCTAGTTTGTCATCTTCCTAAAGCCAAATGAACCCCCGGGGATTAAATTACGGAATATTTCACAGTGTAAAGTAAGCTCTTGTCTGAAACGTGTTTTTTTACATCGACTAAACCTTTTTGAGAGGTGAACACATGCTACTATGCAAGTGACAAGCAACCGGAGGTCGATTAAACTGTTGAATATATAACCAGTCCATGAAAAATGGCTGTGCGGGATAATTATTATACCTATTATAATTCCATGTCAATATTCACAATCAGTGATGGAGAAGGAAAAGTAAAATATTAAATGTACTCATGCCTACATTAAGAAAGGTTCACAAAAGTGATCAGCTGAAGTGCATGCATTTAAGTTACCCATTTGGGTGTGTAAAGTATTAGTGCATTTGTATTTCATGTGATCGTCCATTTGTCCTAGACACAACAAGTGGATATACCCAGGAGTGTGTCAGAGCCCAGACCATGTTCAAACAATGCATATTGGGCTTTCAAAACAGTAAAAGCATGGATATTCACACTTATTTTAGCACCTGAATGGAAATTAAATGGATTAGGCATACATGGGGTATACAGTGTGGGAAATAAACACAAATCTGTCATATTTTAAGGACTGCAATGCTTATTAAATACAATGTAATTACCTTTACAGGATAATATACTGTCCAACTTCATGCACATGAATGTAGGCACCGTATTCATCATTTACATGTGGTTACATAATCGGACATATGTCACCATTGTGTATTATGACAATGTGTAGTCGCTGAATTTCATGCCTGATTTATACAATTATCCCACTGGAATATACATAATAGCCAGAACTTAGTAAATCTGTCAAATGCATAAGCGACACATAGGCATCAAATAGGTTTCTTGTTTAGTACCACACGTTCAGGCCTGGGTCTTTTCTTGAGATCAATCTGAAAGAAAAAACATTTTGAAGCAGAGATGGCAGCAGTTCTGCAGAAGAAAAAAAACATTTGTCGCTTCACTTTGGAAGTTCACAATCCCGCAAAAGCCTTTGACCCAAAAAGAGCAGGTAGAGAAGGAAGTCAAAGAGTTGGAGCCCCTTTTAACACCAGAGCCACAAGAGGAGGAAGAAGAACAGCATTGCTTCTTCAGGGAAGATGAGGTCGAGAGCATGGACTTGTCGATGTTCAAGGACAATGAGGTCTCAGGGTATGCCGAAACTCAGTGGTAGGACATGAAAACAGACTTCCCTGAAGAGGCAATTGACACCTATCCCTCAAGGCCATTGCCTCCAGATGACATCACAATGTATGGCCAACTTATCAAGAGGGCAGCAGACAAATATGGTGTACAGTTAGATGAAGAAAAATCTCAATCATGCTTCCTCTTGGAAACTCTCCTGCCTTCTCAGACCAAGACCCAGTTCTTGCTTATGTTACCTACCATCCTTGATCATGGGAGAGAAACCTTCAAGGAGTCTGCTAGGGTTTTCCTGCTAGGATTTTCCGGACAGGTTTTCCCACCCACTTTTCTTCCTGCCAACAGAAGCCCTGCCCACCCTAGGACCTACTTAAGGCAGGCCGCAGCACGACCACATCAGTAGGCACCTGTACACCTAGCCTGCCACTTGCCTGTGGCTTTCAGTTCCTACATGTGCCAGACTGCTACAGTGACGCTGCCACCTCTGTTTTCCCAGCAGGGTTTTCCCCAATCACAACGTATGAGGAGCCTCAGTTTGACCCAGATCATTCACATACTTACATAGACCACAGGACACATGCTGGACCCCATTTTCACCTCCAGGAACCATGTCAAATATAGAACTCTGTGAAGTGGTTAAAAAACTCTGCAGTGCTACGTGGGGTTTCATGGTTAGGAGAAGTGTCCTATTGTGCCCATGCAAGTTGCATTTTACATCAAATGCAATACAGAGTACGTACTCATTTTCAAAATCGTGTGCGACCTGCACTACGCAGTTCACATGGGCACGGCCATCTTGTTTTCTTACTCTGTTTATGGTGCTGGGCCTGTTTTTTAATTCCCTTCTAGTCTTTTCAATCCTACCCCCTGCTGATTAATCTACCCCTCATTTTTTTTATTGTATTAGTGTGTGTTTTTGTATCTGTGTATTTTTACTTTTTTTCATTTTTTGTAACTTTTTGTATTTTTGCTTTTCCATTTATTCCCTTAGTTATTTAATCCTAACTTCCTTTCCCTGTTATTTTTTTCACCCCTCCCGGTCCCATGGCAGAGCAGGGTAGAAAGCAGGGGAGCAGTGGTGCCAGCCCCCCCAAACTGCCAGCAGCAGCAGCTGCCTACCTTGTGGGTGGTGGCGCCACCAAGGGGTGCAGCCCTGGCCCATTTTTTGTGAGGTGGAAGTAGCAGCACTGTTTTTTTACATGCAGCACCATCTCCCCTCCATGCTGGCAGCAGGCGACAGGCCTATCAGCAGGGACGCCCTGCAGGAGCATCAGCTGCATTGGAGTAAGGTACGCAGGTGTCTGCATCGCACCAGCCAGGTCTAGCGCACCACCCAGCAGCTGACTCACTGTTGGCGGATATCCTTGACCGGGAGCAGCACCTGCTCAACCTGCTAGATGTCAAGATTCTGGGGCTTGGTGAGTATTAACTATATTATTTGAGGTGTTTGTGTTCTACAACGCTAACTTGTTTTTTCTGAATAGCATGCTACTCACACTCAGAGCTACGTTACATTTAGTTTATGTTAAGAATATTATTATGTGATCCAGTTTGAACTCAGCGCTACCTCACTGTACTCATCGGTGATCATTTTGGCTGATTATTTAAGAAGCCATTGCAATGCAGACTCATCTGTCCTCTTGTCACCATAATGAATGAGGGATATCAGTGAGTTAGCTTTCTCTGTGACTTTCACATGTAGCTCGTACAGACCCAAATAATTTCACAGTGATGTGCAGTACTAGTGTGCATATATACACTGCAAAAAAAGTAGTCGGAGTTGGCTGATCAAGGGGGTTGAGAAATAAGAATAGAATCAAAGATCATTTGTTCCAATGCATTAGTTCCAAATGTTATTTTTGTTAAGGAAATTTGAAATAGGGATTTTATGAATAGTATTGTCAACTCAACGATAGTAGATAAAAGTACCATAGGTGATCTGATTTAGGTAAGTACAATGTTACTATGTTCACCTATCATAAATGAGTGGAGATTAAGTGTACCGCTAAACTATTGTTTTTGTCTTCTTTATTTCATACATCAGTACCCAAGGGCAAGAAGAGGGGCAGTGCCAAGGAAGGTCGTGAAGAGCTGAGAAGGAGGAGGCACCAACTACCACTACCACTACTGAGGGTTCTGCACACCCCAATAAGTCCTATTTTTTCATTATTATTAATATTTCCCTTACCTTTACCTCTTCCCACTATTTTAGTACTTTTAATTGTGCCTTGTTGATTTTTTTATACTGTCTCTTTTTTTCGAACTCCCCTATCAAATTTTTGGTTTATTCCTGTTATCACTGCATCTTTTTTCCTTATTTCATGTTTTTTTGGTAGCTGACTTTTCCTAGTCTGTATTAGTCTGTGGATTTCTTCTGCTTTGTTGGTCATCTTTCTATCTTCCCGATATATCTTGTGTTACTGTAAGACTAAGAACAGATTTTTGGTACTCTTCTCTCTTCTGAGAAGATTGCAGGCCCAAGTAAGCTAGTATTATAAATAATATTCACCATGTATGTTTGTTGAGAAGGCTTTCTTTTTCTTGCGCATGCTCTAACAGTTAACAGGAGAGTGGCCATGGTCATGGACCACTCCCACCCCCAATGTTGTGCTGTGTAATCATTTGTACTGTAGACCAGCATTTCCCATGACAGTGAAGCATGGCTGGAAAGTATGAGGTCCGATTGCATTTGCCAACCAACACCATATGTCTTTCATTGACCATTATTATTCCATTCATTCCTTTCGCTTCAGTGATTCACAGTCATCATCCTCATAGGCTATAGCTGTGCCCCTCCTTTACAAAAAGTGTTTAGGTGGCTTGACTACCTGACTTTTCTAAGATTAGGAACCAACAAAATACCCACAGGGATGTTTTTGATAGAAGATACTGCAGTGCTAACCAAACTATAGTGATGTATTGCAGTGGTATTTTTTATTTAAAAAATTAAGAGGAGGCGAATCTACCATCTAAAAAACATATGATGTTTTTTCTTGATCCACACAGAATGCCACCAGCTCAAGAACTGTGGCAGGAGAAAAGGGAGAACAGGGAGAGAACTGTCGGCAGGGACGGGCAGTGGTAAGTCACATTGCTTGCTTATTGACCATTACTATTATACTCACTAGCTATAGGGGCATTGTTGTGAAGAACGTAAGCCTAAATCATGGTGGCTATCTGTGAATATACTTATGAAGAATGAAAGGATGATTGAATAATTGCTTGGATGAATACACAAGAGAGCTCTTCTGGAGAGGGGCATGCTGCTCACCTACTTGACTTACTTTGTTTTATGGTTATCAAAGCTAGAGGGGCATGCTGCTCACCTACTTTACTTACTTTGCTTTATGATTATCAAAGCTATGATGCAAATTGGGGAGAATTTGAGTTACCGGTCTAATCTCTTTACTCACTGTAATTTGTTAATTGAGACATATATCTCCCACCCTTTAGTAGTTCTCAACCCCCTCCATACCCCTGGCATATCACCAGCCATGACAGAGATGCAGTATACTGCAGTGTTGGCAGTGCAATGTGTGTCTGCTTCAGTTAAGGCGTATTTACACATTTTTCAATGCATTGTAAACCGAACACATAAGCTGTGTTTCCCTCCATCCACTCAGTCACCTCTTAGTACTTCACTCCTTTATTCTTTCCTATGTTCTTCCATCCCAGCATACCAAAAAATTGAAATATCCGTTCTTGGCATGTTCCACATTTTTATGATCATATGAAGCGATTCCAAAATATATTTAACATTTCATGGTTTCCCACATTTATTTTTTGCCCGTTCAGCTTTTTCCTTTTAGACTTTCATCTGTTACAGTGACTGAATAAACCAAAGCTTAAGGATGTGACAAATCGATGATCAGTGATCCCCCTCTATTCTTTTGCAAAAGCTCTACTTGTCTGCCTAAACCCTCTATCTTACCCTACAGTAGATTGAGTCAAATTTCCTTTCCTTACTGCCTAGTGAAATAATTTGTTGGAAATATTTCGTGCCGGTGGGCGAGGCCAGTGAGTAAAGTGGGACTAAGTGCCTGATTTGATTTCAAGTTTGGTATAAGGGATATTCTGTGATAAATGTGCCAAATACAATCTATACAGCCCATTCCTTTCCGTGTAGTGCAGTGTATTGCTTTCCCCAGCACCTACTTACTACAGAAAAGATAATACTATCCATATTTTATATGTGATGTACGGAACATAGTATCTTATTTATTATCCATCTGCCTTTTAGGAGTTAGGGTAGAAAGTGAACAGCATTTAGAGAAGAGCAGGGCCATTTGAATTAAAGATATATAATTGTCAACTACAGCTGCCCCATTTGCAGACAGTAGCAAAATTCCCAAAACACTGGTTAGCATGCCTCCATTAATTTAGTACAAAGTGTACTCCATAGTGCATAATGCCTTACTCAGAAATGAGAGGTAATTTATTTTTTATTTTCAACTCAATGTGTAGTTACTAAAATGCCTTTAAAAGAAAAAAAATAAAATCACTGTCTTTTTAAAATCTGGTTTTATCCTGCCATAATTCTTTTCTGCTACAGTGCTTGTGAGGCATGTGTGGGTAAAAAAATAAAATTGGCCCTGCAACTCTCCCAATCATAACCACATCAAATTCTAATTTTCCTAGGGGACCAGCAATGTACTGCTACTGTGCCACCCACTATTAGGGCCTGATCCAGATCATGGTGGAGTGGCTTACTCCATCACAAAATTGACGGATATCCCGTCTGCCGTATTATGATCCATTAATATCTTATGGCGATCATAATATGGCAGATGGAATACCCATCACATTTGTGACAGTGTAAGCCCTCCGCCTGGATCTAAATCAGGCACTTAATTTTAAACAAGTGTTTGCACAGAGCATTGTTTACAATCTGTCTTTGTCTTTTTTCTTTTTTCTTTTTTCAAAATAGCTACTACTGCTGGTCCCCCAGCACCACACATGAGCCACTGCAGATAGTGGCTCATCTGCAGTGGCAGAGACCAGAGACCATCTGGGCAGAATACCAGTGGATGGTGGTCCTGGAAGATGAAGAGGAGGAAATAGCTGCCTCTGTCCTTGGCTCCAGTTCAGCGTGCCAGCCCCAGTATCCAGCCTCCCGGCGATTACATCTCCAGCTCTGCTGCCTGCTATCAGGGGCCCTGACAAGAATTGCTGCAACTCCCTCCCACTCTGAGAGGGCATTGCTCAAATGCATTCTGCAGTGGATGTACAGAATGGAGAGCCTGCTCAGCAGGATCGAGCAAAGCCTAGATCAGCTTTGGACCGGAATAGTCAATGCCCTCTTTTGAACCCTTTTTCATTTTTTTTGTTTGTGTGCGAGGGACGTGTTGTAGGTGGAGAGAGTCTTAAGGGAGTTAGGACCGGGTTTTTCACTTGCACTTTTGTTGTACTTTTGGGGATGGGCCATTTGTTTGGGGAGAATGGGGGATGTTGTGGGTGGAAAGGGTGGTTTTTCTTATTTCTAAAAAATAAAAGCCTCAAATGTTTATTTTGGTGTTTTCATTTGCTGTCTTTTAGTGTAGCCTGTTCTTTAAATCTGCTAAAAAAAGTGTATGTCATTTACTTATAACCTTGCTCTACTGTCCTCTGGAACTATATTGACCACTAGGGGATGATTACATTGCCTATTTTGCCTACAAAAATCTAGATACACACATAGCTCTTCTCTCACCTGAATAGATAAAGCAAGGGCTGACACCTCAGTTTTTTTATGCAGGGTTTCCCAAGGTGGCATCCTATCTTAATTTAAGGGGGTGGTAGTAGTAGCAAGCTAGCATGCTAACAGGGAAGACACAAGGTGTCACTCCACCCTATGTAAACTCCAACTGCAGGATTAATGAAAGGGTTATCCATTACTGTCAACTAGATAAAAAGAAAACAGAAAGTTAGTGCGTCATATATCATAATTTTAGAAAGACTGAGAAAAGACTACCACAATATCAGTATTTGACACACAACAAAGAAGACCTGATATGATAATAAAAACTAGTAATATTAACTTCTTCTGAGTAATGGGGAGCTAGTATTTAAAAACTAAAATTAGGAAATGAAATCCTTGAGTCATGAGAAGTGGGCTCAGAGTCAGGAGTGGTTGGAAAAGGTTAACCTTTTACGCAACACAAAACACAAGGCCTTAGTGATGATGTTGATGGGGCCGGGGTGGAATATTGCTCAGGTAATAGGAGGTCATGCAGTCAGTTGCTGTCGCTTTCACCACATCTACCCCAGCAAGTGACTGATACATTTATTGTGTGAAATTAATTCACATAGCAATAAATCACACAATCCAGGGAAGTAGGTTAGGGGCTCAATGAATCAATGGGAAAGGGGATTTGGGGAAAGGTGTGACAAAGTCAAGCACTGCACAAATTAAACCACAATAAGATTCATTGGGGTGCTGAGCAGCACACCATCATAAATTTTTGTGGAAGGGAACAATGAAGGGATAAGTATGACACAGTTCAGTTTAATGCATTGCAAACAGTCCTTCTGCCCCAGAGAGGCCCAGGATAGTATATCCTTAAATGTTATGTCTTCTAGGTTTGAAAAATACACATTTTGGAGGATTGATATTAACCCACACAGTTTTAAAAATTATTATTTTTTAAATAAAATGATACTGTATTTCCAAATTGGGAGGAGAATCTCCATTCTTCTTAGAATGACCATCACTCTTGGGTACCTGACTGAACCCATCTGGGGCTAAGATATAGTGTTGAGTTTTCACCAAATTTTGTTTGTGCAGGACAGGACTAGGACAAGGCCTATTTATTGAAAAACAATAACATTGTTACAGAGTAAAGTAGAAGGACAAAAGGAAGCAAGGTAAGCTTCATGCGTGTACCAAGAAGGCTCAGAGGAAAAGCAAGAACATAAGGAGGTGTTTCACAATGCAGCAAACACACATTCAGCAGCATTGTCCAAATCAATGCAACGCTCTCCAGTCCACAGAGCTGAGAGTGCTAGGCCTCAGAGTGTTCGCCATCATCATGGTTTCTCTTTGAAGTCAGTAACTTTCTTCCTTCTCCTGATTCTGAGTAACTCCATCCCAGTCCCAAACCGAGTGAGGTAGTCCTGTGTAGAGCACTGCTGTTGAAGTATTTTTTGTTTGGTAACTAAAGTGACTGGTCTGGTCTCTGAGAAACCAAAGAAAAGGAGTGGACCCTGCAGGTCATTTTTGCTAAGTTTGAAAGGTCAATCAATTTCCGGAAAAAATTATCACCCATCAGCCCCCAAACATTGCAAATCATTGAAATCAAGTTTACAAATTTGTTGAAATCCATATCTCACTGTCAGCTACCAAATACATCATTAATCATCACTCACAATCACTCAATATATTAACTCTCATTGGTGCAATAGTTAGTAGTTACCTCTTCCAATTCAAGCATGGTGGTTGATACAACATATTATCTACTCTTTGATGATAGCAACACATTGGAATTTGGCATGGTACTGACAGTCTTTTTAGCAATGATCTTCTGGGGTAGCCGTGCCAGATGATGTACAAAAAGGTTAAGCAATTGCATGTGAGGGAGGCAGGCATTGTCTCTAATGTCCTGAAGGGAATGTGGGTGCTTCTTCACTGTACACAGATCTAACTCGGCCATAGATGTGTTTTCAAAAAATGGTGGGGTATCATAAATCCAACACAAACAACGTTCCACTAGCTATTTGTTTGTTTTTGCAAAGAATGAAAGAAAGATAGACGTTCAACAAGAAATAATTAAAAGGTTCTATGGTGGCACTGGCTTACTCAGTCCGAAAAGCAGAGTCTGTTCTCTAACTCAGGTGGTTCACCCAATAGTTCGTCAACAAACACACTTGGTTCTGATCAATCATCCTCTTCCTCCTCCTGTCTTGTTTTGGGAAAAGCGTAGTCAGGTGGTACAAAATGCTGGTTCATATTGATCATTCTTAATCTCTCCACATTTTCGGGCGAGAGACCAGTCTTTCTCACTGTAACAACTGCGCTAACGGCACTAACGCACGTTCAGCAGACATGCTGGCTACAGGACAATACAGATACTTTATTGCTATTCTGCTGAGCTCTGGGCATTTGTGCATCTTCCCAAACCAATACATCAATGGGTTTTCATGCACATATACCTCTTTTAGGTCATCCAGATATTCTTGGAACATCCTCTTAAGTGTCATTTGTGCTGCCAATTGCTCGACCTCATTTGCCTTAGCTTCTGCACTGAACGTAAGACCTGCCACTTCAAACCAAGACAATGCAGAGGTTGGGTCTGATTCTTCTGATGCTGTTGTTGCCAGTGTTCATGTTGCTGATTTGGTGTTTCCTGCTGTGAGACAAGACTGCCCTCTGTGAAAGTTGAAGGTGGCACCCCAGAACTGCAGAGTGGGACTCTAAGTTCCAGCCATTCTTCTTTCAGTTCTTTCGCTTGCTCAACAATCCACCTCTTGCATTTTGAAAATCCCCTTCTGAAAAATGAATGAAAGTGGGAAGACTTTTTTTGTAGCGTGAATCATGTAGGGTGCACAGATGTACTCTTTGGTCAACATAATGTCATTTTGCAGCCTTGTATTGCAAGCCATGTATAGGATTAAGGTCTGTACTAAGTCACGCACTTCTGGGTTTTTGTTCACACCTCTGAGTATGAACCTTTTTGACACCTTCTTTATCTGCTCCTATAGCAGATGCACCAATGGGATAGCTTGGCCCATTGTACTGTCCTCCTTGCTAACTTCCTGTGTGAAAGATCAAAAGGGAAAGAAGTAGAGGAATTACTGGAGAAGGGAGCAATAGATAGAGTCCCCAAGAAAGAGATGAGTCAGGGAAATTATTCAACATATTTCCTAGTTCCAAAACCAGACACAACCCTACATACAATACCAGCTCCACGATTCATCAACAAATTCATAAAGGCACAAAAACTTAAAATCAAAACTTTGCAAGAAGCCATTCTACAATGTGGTGTCTACTTTGGTAATAACACTGCATGTTTAGGATGGAAGTAGAATGTATTTGTATCCACCATCAGAGTTTAAGGGACCACAATTGTTACAGAGGCTTGTTGAGCACTAAGAGGGGTGTCTGTGGTTGGCCCTCAGTGGGGTGTCCCTTTAAGAGTTCAAGCTTGAACAATCTGCAGACTAATGCAGGTGCTCCTTATATAGCTGAGGAGGATTTTCCCAAGCACCACAGACTTCAAAGCATAAAAGGTGAATAGGACACATACAAGAGAGAACGTCTCAGGAGATTTGTTAATAAGTACTTACCTGACCTTTATACGTTGGTAGTGCAACGTTATACGGTTCTTGATCATATGATGCAGTTCCTTGGAGTATCACTGTTATTCATTCTTTGGTAATAGGACTGCATGTTTAGGACGGCGAGTGTGAGAGACTGAGTACAACCCATACCATTAGTAGCTATTGGCCTAACTCCTGGCTAGCTCACAGTGCCTCACCCAAACCTCCAAACCTGCCAGGGTAAAAGATGTTGACATCAAGCAGAATATGACTCCCCAGGGAAGTGGTGGAAATAGATTGTGCCCGCCCCTTTTGCTCAGTTCCTCACACATGCTAAGGCAAAACACAAGATGTGAGATATGTTTTCAATACATTTATTGAAGCAGTCACCATCTGGTATTAAAAAAACATGTACTGCAATCATTAGGCAGATGAAACAAGGCAAAATAACCAACATTATGATCAGGGTGAAGAATATGAGCAACCCCATCATGCTGTGTGCGGTTCTAGCTGTTCTAGAGATTTTTACCTAACCCTTTGTCTATGTCTGAGAGCATAGCAGACATAATCCTCTGCCTGACCCAATCTAAGGAATTGGCCGCAGCCCCACACCTGGATAGAATAGCAGGAATCGGTCTGTCATGTAAATGACAATCCTCTATAGAAGCTACAAGTTCAGCTCCAGCAAACCTGCCTATCATGTACACATCCCAGGATGGTCATGACCATAATGCTCTCTACCCTCCTTGGGTTAGTGTGTAGTGCCACTTTGGGAACACAGCTCTGATATAATGCTGTGTCTTGGAGATAGAAGCTGGCTCTTGGACTGGCAAAGCAAGTTAGCACATTGTGTACTGCATTTAACTGCCTGGGACAAAGATTACTGATTATATGTAGTGCAAAGGCTGATAAAATGAGCAGCGTGTTCCTTGCCTTCCTAGAATGAAGCAGCTGATAAAATATAAATAGCCATTGCTAAAACGCAGTCTTGCTGATTGTGAATAAAAATGTATATAAAATCTGATTAAAACATGAACCGCAAAGCTAAGCAGAAAGCAGCACACATCGAAAGAGGAAAAACCTAGGAGAAATTGAAATATTTCTCCTTGTTAGGCCTGCTGTGGGAGGCAAAAGGTTTTATCACTGCCAGAGGTTTATGTGATTATTTAAATCTGGAGCAGCGTGGGTGTTGCGTGGGAAACCCCACCTCAATGCTCATGGACGTGCACAAACAAATCAGCAAATGACAGTGGGAAAAACCTGAGAATGTAAGAGGAACGCCGAGACCCGCAGAGACCCTGTTCCCTGAAAAGAAGTCACACAAGGCAGCCCCAACGCCCAAGAAAACAGCGATCAAGAGCCAGCCACAAAACAAAGAGGCCTGTGGATCCCGGCACAGGGAGACCGATGAAGGCAGAAAGATGAAACAGACAAAACCCACTGTGGAGCGAGAACCCTCGAAACATACCATAAAACTTTCAGAGGAGGGACAGGCTGCTCCGAAAAAGAGAGGATCCTTAATGCAGTATGTCGAAAAGGCCTTGGAGGTGGAGAAGTAAAGGTGAAGGCTGGAAGCTGAAATGGCAACACTTCTCCAGTGAAAGAAGGAGTTCGATGAGATGCTGAAAGAATTCAGAATCCCAAGCAAGCCCTCCACGACCGTAGATATTGAAGAAGAAGAGTCTGCTTTAGAAGCCCCTGCAACACCAGAACCACATGGGAAAGAGATAAAGGAAGGCTTCTATGACCCCGAAGAGGAGGAAGTAATGGGAATTTTTGAGGAAGACTGGAATGACCTTGAAACAGAGACACCAGAAGACGAGATCGACAACTAACCCTCGAGGACTTCACTCCGGACGACATCACTTTCTACAATTACCTCATCAAACAAGCTGACAAAACTTATGGAGTACCCTTGGAGGAAGGGAAAGGAGACTCTGGCTTCCTTCTAGAAACCCTTATGCCAACAATTAAGGGAAACCTGTATCTTCCTATGCTACCTAGCATACTGGACCAGGACAAGTAAGCTCTCAGAGAACCTGCCTCCAGTAAAGGAGTAACACAGAGAATAGAGAAGTACAAACCTTCTTCAAATGATCTCAAATACATACAAGGAAACACTGTGGCACACTCCATCATTGTCACTACGGCTAGGAGGAGGAGTAATGGTCATACCGCCACAGGACCACCTCCAGAGAACTAAAGAAAAAGACTTTTGTAGGCAGTAAAGTGGAAAGAAAAGCAGCAACACAGTGGTGCAGAGCCAATTCTAAAGCCCTCCTCAACAGATGTGGCCACCAACAATGGGACGAAAAAGAGGAGATAATGAAAAAACTCCCCGAAGAAGATAGGAGAAGAACCAAAATGATTATTTAGGAGGGAAAAAATATCCCCAATACTTGTTTAAAATCAGAATTAGGAGCAGCAGATACTGCCAGCAGACTAGTGTGTATGGGCACAACCCTCAGAAGACATGCCTGGCTCAAGATCTCAGGCTTTAAACCTGAAGTCCAGGGCTCTGTAATTAATAAGCCATTCACAAAAGATGCCTTATTCTGTCAGAAAGTAGACAAGTCCTTGCAACAAATCAAAAAGGACAAGGAGACAGCTAAGGCAATGGGTGCTCTACAATACAGGGGTACTTTCAAGAGAGGAAATACACCCAGAAGATCATCAGGAACAACAACAACAGCAACAAGGCTAAAGCACCACACAACAGGCTGGCCAGCAATTTGGATACCAGCAATGGCAACACCCTGCAAGGGAGCCATTTCGTAGTAGAGGGAGGCCCAGAGGAGGTGGAGGAACTTTAAAGTGACTCAAAATCAGCCTCAGACCCACATTCAACACCAGTAGGAGGCATAATAGCCTTTACCTACAGGAATGGACAAAACTAACAACCAGCAAGTGGGTTTGAAACGTAGTACACTATGGTTACTATATAGAATTAACAAGCCCTCCAAGACCACCTAAAGGGAAGAAGTATCAGGAAAAAGAACTGGTACAATTAAGAAAGGAGGTAAAAGAACTCATACGCAAAACATGCAATAGAAAGAGTACCGAAGAGAGAGTTAACATGGGAAACTACTCCCATTACTTTCCGGTGCCTAAACAGGACAATATCACAGAATAAAATGATGGACTTAGTGTTGAAACTTTTCAAACACTGACCCCAAGTCACAGATCTGGGCTTAATCCATCATTATTTTGCTTGCCACGTCACCCCAGGACCTCACAATAAGAACAATCCTGGACCTCAATTTCATCAACAAATTTATCCGCATGCAATATTTCAAAATGGCAACACTACAAGAGGTCATCCCATTTCTACAAAAAGGGGGGCTACATGGCAACCATATACTTAAAAGATCTCTACTTACACATACTCACGACTCAAGCACACAAAAGGTACCTCAGGTTCATACTCGAGAAGGTTCACTATCAGTTCAAGGTCTTACCCTTCAGAATAAAGTCAGCACTAAGGGATTTTACAAAATGACTGACAACAGTCTTAAGAAGAAAGGGGATTCATGTATACCCCTACCTGAACAACTTGCTGATAAAAGCAAATACAAAGGAGAAAAGACAGTGAGGACAGTCATTAAACTAATGGGCATGATAGCATCATGCATTCCCCTCATAACCCATGTGAGACTCCACAAGCGGCCACTCCAAAAATGGCTAAGCAACAGACTGTCACAAGCCACTAAGAGTTGGGAGGATCTAGTGGTTGTAACAGAGAGAATACAGAGGGAGATACAATGGTGGGCATTCAAAGATATAACAAAAGGGGGAGACCTTTCAAGACAACAACTCCATTGGTGACCATCACAACACATGCATCTCACAAGGGATGTGGACAACACACAGGCAACTTGAGAATGCAGTTCCAGTGGAACAGGACGGATGCAATAATACACATCAATTTCCCGGAGATGAAGACAGTGTTCCTAGCCCTGAAAGCCTTTCAAACACAAGTAGCAGGGAAAACCATACAAATCCAAACAAATAATATGACAACAAAGTTCTATCGGAACAAACAAGGGGGAACAAGGTATTTTACCTTAAGCAAACTAGTTCAAGAGTCATGGAAATGGGCAATACCACAAGGGATCAACTTGCAAACAGTCCACGTACTGGGGAAAGACAACATAGAGGCAGACAGACTGAGCAGACAGGAAAGCAGCTCACACGAATGGGAGATAAAACAGGAAAACCTAGAAAAAAACTTCCGGATTTGTGGCACACCAACAATTAACCTGTTCGCATCAGCAGAAAACAGAAAATGTCAACGCTTTGCCTCCAGGTTTCAACACCACCAGTTAGAAGGGAATGCTCTGTCACTAAACTGGTCAGGGAGTTTTGTCTACGCCTTTCCTCCGTTTCCCCTAAAACTATTGGATAAGGCCAGGCAACCAGTGATGAATATCATCCTAATAGTCCCATAGTGGGCCAGACAAGCCTGGTACTCAATTCTACTTGAGCTGTTCAAAGGACAAATAATCAATATCAAGGTGGAGGGAGACCTGCACAATGCAAAAGGGGCCAGTGGTTCACCCGGAACCATCAGCACTCAATCTAACAGCATGGCACCTGAATAAATAGAATTTGGATACCTAAACCTGCCACCTAGGACCATGGAAATACTGAAGGAGGCTAGAAAGCCAACAACAAGTACATTTAGAAGCAATTGGGGCCTACAGCAGGGGAGCTCGGTGTAAATGTTTTTTCACTGCATCTGTATTAAAAAGATTCCTTGAGGGATCCAAAAGAATTGCCACTCTAAGTAAAGCATCAGCTCCAATGTGGAGCTTGAACACGGTATTAACACAGTTGATGACAAAACCATTGGAGCCTATGTACAAAGCAGAACTCCAGTTTACCACATTAAAACTGCTTTTCTGATAGCAATCACATTGCTACAGAGAGTAAACAAGCTTCAAGCACTAACAATACTAGAACCATACATGCAAATTCACAAGGACAAGGTAGTCCTTAGTACAAATCCTCAATTCCAACCTAAAGCGGTGAGCAAATTCAACGTCAATCAAAGCATCCAGTTGCCAGTATTCTTTAAGAATCCACAGACGCAACTGGCAAAGACATTACATACGCTTGATATAAGAAGAGTGCTGATTTATTACCTAACCAAACAGTTTCGCCAGGGAAACCAACTGTTTGTTTCGTATTCCAAATCCAGCAAGGGATTACCCGTCACCAAGGCAACTATTTCACGATGGATCATGGAGACAATACAAACATGCTGCACCTCAGCTGGTAATTGTCTACTGCATCACCCTATAGCACACTCCATAAGAAAGAAGGGAGCAACACTAGCATTCATGGCAAATGTGCCCATAGACACTATCTGCACAGCAGCAACATGGGCATCTCCACACACATTTACACAGCATTATTGTGTGGACATACAAATGCATAAGGAAGCCCAAGTGGGACAGAAGGTCCTACAGCACCTGCTTACATGCTCAACATTTCATCCCAAACAACCCAACAAAGGAGAAACGGCTACATAATCTGATGCACAAGGATTCTTGCAGCAAAACGAGATGGTTACTTACCAGTAGGAGTAGTTTTGCAGTCTAAAGAGTTTTCTGTATTCACATGTGACCCACCCACCTTCCCAAAATGAGAACAAGACAAACAGGTGAGAGAAGAGGTCAGAAATAAAGATAAACTGTGAAAAAGAAAGGAGAAAAGAAAGAGAAGAACAAGAATGGAAAAAGAATCTGAAGATGACTACCACACACAGAAACCTCCAGGGTGCCGTCTGACATCACACAGGGGACGTACCAAGTACCAAATGGTGGTCGATGATGCCCAAAAAAAGTTTTTAAAAAAATAAGAAAAAGAGAAGACAGACAATTCTGGACCCAACCACTAGATGGCTGAATAACACACAGCATGTAAATCCAGAAAACTCTTCAGGCTACAAAATTACTCATAGTGGTAAGTAACCATTTCATCACATTCCTGGTGCTGGTCCTTCTGTGTACATTTATGATTTCAGTTTGAGCAGATTTGAAATGGGATTTTCTCCATCATGAAGAAAAGTGAGCTCCCTGTCTGGGCATTCTCTAAACAACCTTGAAACTCCTTCCGAAAGCAGGAATCCTCTGCATTACCTTGAGTCAGTGATCCTCATCTAAATTTTCCAACAAAACTCCGTCCAAACTTCACTTCCTTCCATGACTTGGAGAGTCCTCAGTTAAGCTTCCAGACCCAATGGTGGGAAAAAAAGAACCTGAAGATGGCACTCACAAAGGGGAGCTTCCGGGGAGGTACTACGACATCAGAGGAGGCAGGGTAGGACACCAAATGGTGGAACTGTTGATGCTCATAAAAAAAAAAAAAGGACTACTACTACAGAAGAGAATCCTTGACCCAACCACTAGATGGCAGAATAATGCACAGCAGGTAAATACAGAAAATGCTTCAAGCTGCAAATCTACTCCTACAGGTGAGAAACCATTTCAATACTATTTTGCTAATTAGTTTATCATCGATACCCACTGCAATCCTCACCTTGAGTTTGTGTGGCATTTCTTTTACAGTATACCCATTTGTCCTGTTGTCCATTGAGCCTTTTTACCTCTTATTACTTTGAATCACTGTGATGTGAGAAATGCTTAAGAAGAGCTTTGTTGAAGGGTAACAAAATCTGCTGCAACTTCAGCAAGACCTAATCCGTGGGCCTGTGCTGAGGAGACAGTGGTCATGTCAAGTACCGATTTTAGGTTTATTTACGTGGTTCAAAGCAGTTCCATTCCATGCATGAGAGAAGGGGTCACTCTTGAAAATGGTATCTATTAGAGACCTCTTTCTGGTGACTGATGTGTTTAAAAATAACACTAATTATATTAAAGTGAATCTGTATCTTTCTTTTTGCCAGAAGGATAGAATTCATCATTGTTGATGCATTGATAACATACTGGTAAAATTCATCACCAACTCACCCTTGTTTCATGTCACAGTCCTTACTGCTTGAGGATAACATGACATTGAGCCTGAGAGCAAAGAAATCTCATTATGACCAAGTGATGCAAATGCCTCTTCTTTCATTATGCATCACATGCATAGAAAATGCCAAAAGCGTACTAAACCCGAGGTCTCTTGAATGGAACCCTCCTGAATGAAAGATTCATATGGTGGATAAAAGTGGCCCATGTTGTGGCACGTGAATTTTTTTCCTGGCATTCCTCTTCAATCTGCACAACAGGCTGCCACACTGTGGGTGTTCTGACTCTGTAACAGTTCTGGCAAACAAATGTCACTCAACGTACCTGTCTACAGGCCACTGCCAATAACTAACAACCAATATTAGTCAGGCAAAATGTAATTAGCAGATAACCCAATGTCAGAAAATCTGAAGCACCATTTAAATTGAAAGAGATTACTTACCATACATCAAACAAGTGAAGAATGTCTACCTAGGACACAGGATCCATTTTACGAATGGGAGTAGTATATGCTCACTTCTTTTCATCCACCTCCTATAAGCAGAACATGTAAATATTGATCAAGGTCCACACAGGTCAACAGCTCTCCTGACCTAATAAGTAATTAACATTAAGAGCCACCAACAATTGCCTTTTGCTGAGCAGTCTCTAATATAAGTATAAAATGACTGTCTTGTTAAGCCTGCAATAGTAATGGGAGGAGAAGAAGAGGTGGTGATACCTGGATCCTCCAAGACTCTCTGGGTCATATGACAGTAAATGGCTCTGCTGTTGGGTTTTTTGTATTGCTTCCAGACATTAGCAAAAAGGTAGCTTAGGTGTGGACTGAATGGGACAGCCTGCCCTGCCTTTTGTCACCCTGAGAAGTTTGGAACCTTGATAAGGGAAGCGGAAGAGTTTTCTAGAACCAGATGTGTCGGGGAACAAGGATTCTCCCACTCAGAAGCTGGCACCAGATGTACATATTGGACCTCCAGAGCCACTCATCAGAGCACTTCTGGATAATTGGAAGATACAGAATATGGACTGTCCTGCTGCCAGAGGGTTGCCCTGCTGTCTAAGAAAGAAAAATGGACCTGCTTGCCTTCATCCCAGGCTACCCAGAGTGACTCCAAGCATCAGTTGACTGACCATCTCTGTGATCTACTGGGACACAACAAGCTTCAGAGGCCCCCATGTAACTGCCCAGCTGACTTACTGCATCTGTACACATCTGGATTTGCATCAGGACATGTCTGAGCCCTGCGGCTGGTCTCTACTAGAGTTAGTCCTGATCCTCAAGAGCTGTCTCCAGGTCCTGGACCCTTGACTGGCATCAACAGAAGCTCTTCCTAAAAGAAAAGGTGAAAATTGTTCCCATTTGCATCAAGACTCTGCCCCCTGTTACAAGTGCCAACGCGAAGTCTAACCCAACCAGATGATCATAAGTTGCACTTTGTGCTTTTAGGCACTGTTTTTACAAATATTTCAAAATTGAATGTCTCGGGGTCTCCTGATTGGATGCTTGTCATTCTAGTATAATTGTATTTATTAAAATGTACTCTATTTTTCGAAATTGATTTGGAATGTGTTTTCACTTTATTAATGTTCGTTTGATATATAAATACTTTACACATTGCCACTAGGTTAAGCTTGACTGCTTTGTGTCAAAATACTGGAGGGATAAGCACAGGTTAATATAATGAACTTTGTAGTTCTTCCTGGCAAGTACTGTGGTTGTTGCTCGAGTAGGTCTTCCACACACCTTAACCAATAGCCCAACTTCTTACATCTATGTTTTTTTTTATCTCAACTGTTCTGCTCTTAAGCGCTCACCTCATAGAACTACCAGTCATCCTAAATTGAACAGTAGATCCAATGGAAACCCTTTACACTCACACCCATTTCTGATAGTGGCTGTACGCCTCACAAGAGCTCTTTAAACTGAGGAACAGAGTAGTGACATTATAATTAGGGACACTACGTATGTTAATGGCCAGCTTCTTTGATGTCATCATCTTATTTGTCTCAAACATTAAACTTCCTGTTCCTGCAAAATTAGAAATCCCAAAAATAGTTATTACCTCAAACGAAATACATCAGAAATAATGCAGTTGTATATTTGTGGCAGATGTATCATGATTAAAGATTCCGGTTTAAAGTGGCAACAAGAACCCCCTACATAATAAGGTGTGTTTTTTCTAATGACTTGGCCATGCCAAAATGTCAATCAGAAAATAATTCACATAACTGATAAATAGTCACTTAGGTTCCTACCATTGTGAAGAAGATTTGAGGTGCTCAATAATGCTCTCACTTATGTAACATACACCACCATGATGCTGCCTCAGAGATTTTCCTTAGTTTTTTTAAAAAATAGACAGCCTAATTAATGAATTAATTTGATCTGATAAAATACACATGTCCCTAACCAAACTAAAGCTAGCCAATGCATCTATATATATGAAACTCACAAACTATTATGGCTATCTACCCTCTTTTGCAGCAGCCAAAGATAATGTTTGGCTAATAAAAACACCAGATTAAAAACAGCCGACAGCCGACTGCCCACACACATCATTCTGGTGTAAAAACTTCAAAACATAGACATGTTAATCCTCTTAATCCCAGAGTAAACCTCAGAATCGAAATGCTGCTTCATAAACCACATCATTCACATTTCTAAATATTGAATGCATAACAAATAAATTCATCTGGGCCAAGAATAAAACGTTCATTTCACTTACCAGTTAAGGATATCCAAAGAGTCTGGAATATGAGACTTTCAAACTAGTACTGTATCAAAACTCCTTTTGAGATGCTTATATAAAACACACACATAAAACGTACCCCTCTTTGGCTTGACATCAAGAGAGACTTAATTCAATTGCTTTCTTAATCATCAGTTCTTTTGGCCAAGCACAACAATTTCAATTTTCTCTCACCTAATCATAAAGGAGACATAGCAGAAGCCCTCAATACTTATTGAAAATCAAGAAAATTAAGATAGAAAGCACATTTCCAGTATGGGCAGCCGTTAATTAACTTTTGGAAGCAAATCAGACACTGCATATTTCCCAATTTCAGACAAAAACAGAGCTTACTCATTTAAACGGATACTTGTCTTGTCCTAACTGAATCTCTCCCATTCAGATTCTAATCTAGTCACATTCCTGAATGCCTTCATCAACAAATGACATTCATTTTCGAATTACTTAAGTACCTTAGCAAACTCAGCCCTACTTCTATCAAAACATTCAAAAGGATAATATATTACTGATAAAAGCTGGACTAGTAGATTCAAGTACCCTTTTTGTCGAATATATCCACCATGATTGCACAAACAAGATAGATGCAAATTCATATAACCTCTTGTGATGTCTAAAAAAAATTAAAACTGGGTCTCTAACTCACGGGCATCTGTTGGCACTGTTTAGCCACCAAAAGTACACCGATGCATGTGATATCTGATTGTGACAATTTAAAGATCTTATGGGAAAAATATTGAAAAGGAAGTAAAAGACATATTCACATATAAGACTGCAAGGCGACCTCCTTGGACCTTGTAGGTGTATAAACCGACCCACTGAAGGTAATTAAAAACAAATGTGATATGCTTACTTCTAGGGTCAGATTCTGTATAATCAAAAATGGTAATGGTTTCACCATTCTCATCAAACATTTACCTGAAAAATTAACATTCTTAACTACTCCCATTTCAAATAGGGCAAAGGTAATAGACAAACTGAACTCTATCTTCAACAAACATAAGTGCCCTTAGTCTTTTCCCTGCCAGGGAGAATTAACTATGAACTTGGGCCACCAATCTTTTCCACCACCTTGGATCCCATCAGTGAAACCAACTTACAATCCCTTTTTGCCACCATTCATGCACTGAACATAACCAATTGGCTGTCTACTTTTCTTGCCTTTCCCTCACTTTCTCACGTATGATATCCACTAACACTCGTCCACTGATATCTTTATCTCCAATTTGCTGTCTATATTTTACAGTCAGAGCTATCTCTCCATATTAAAGATCCCTTGACACAACACTAGGGATTCGACGTATCTCCGACTAATGATACTACTATCATAGGAATCTGCTCCTGCCACCATCAGACTGATATATCATTGGTATAGTAAATCCCAAACACTGCACCAGAAAACCCAATTACACCTTAGACCCATAAACCACATAAACCACAGGAAATATAATGATAATACGCCAACACCTGATTGTAAGTCTTTAATCTTATCAGTTCTTCTAGTGTTTTGTGATGACATGTGTACCCGTCAGTTTTAACCTATGCTTGTACTTTTTGTAATTCACATTTTCTTATTGCCACAAGAAAGTTTTTTTAACACAAAAGCAGCTGCTTGTTTAATGGGCATTATAGAATGGGGATCAGGATGCAACCATCTTCTTGTGAAAGAGAGTCAATATTCACATTTTTACCACTTCTGAATACGTGCAAGACACAAATCTCAAAATGCTGCTTCCAGGTGTGCACACAGAGTTTCAAACATATTGTTACTGACTGGAGACGGCAAGTTGTTAAATCTGTAGGATGAGAGAGAATGGTAAACCCTGGATTTGTCAGAGTTGCCATGATCCACGCCAAGTTTGATAAGTACCACGTTTCAATTACCCACCAAACCATTCCGCTTGTCTACAACCTGGTACCAAATATATGAAGAAGCTGACTGCAAGAGAAGAGAACTGAGTGATTGCTATTGTAGGAATTAAAGGTGTACCGAGCAAGATGTCCACCTATGATCAAACCTTACAGTCCCGCAGGACTCGAAATGTCTGAGCTGTAGGTTATTTTGCGTAGCACTAGCGCATGCGAGTGACCAGGGGATAAACATGGCTGCCCCAACCAGTATTATTACTGCGTCTCCTCCCCCAGAAATAGTTTCACTTGAAAAGGACAAAACCAGGTTGGCTCGTGATCTGGTAAAGTAAGGGATTTATTTTTCTTGCATAAAGAAGCGAAAATGTAGCCCGTGCCATTAGTGACCATTCGAATATTTCACTGAGGACTCTGAGGAGAAAGAAGTGCGAGATGTAATCTGACCCTATAAGTGTAAGCACATTATGCTGATTTGTGAACGTGGTGAAAGAGGAAACAGAGCCCATTATCTCTGCATGTGTGCTGCTGAATGCAGATTTCTCTAAAGCACGTTTTCTCTCGACTCCGTCCAGGTATGACTTTCTTGAGATCGAGGAACCAGCCGATGGCACAATCCTTGGCCGCTGGTGTGGCTCCCATGCTGTACCGGGGAAGCAGGTGTCCAAAGGGAACCAGATCAGAATCCGCTTTGTTTCCGATGAATATATTCCCACCGCTCCTGGATTCCTCATTCACTACAGTCTTCTCATGCAAGTAAGTGAAACAACGTTATGTAGGAGGCTATGAACGGAAGAAACAATTGGATCATTTGTGTCTGTCTTTAATGAAGGGAGCATCAAAATATTTGAACTCCATGCATGAATTTAGGGCCTCTGGTCAGCAACGTATACACCAGATGTAGTGTACTCTGAAATAAGTTGTAATTATAAATCTCAACCACCGCCATCGCTTTTTTGTAAATGTATATTTTTAAGGCTCGAAAGACTTTTGGTATTTGATGGGATTAAATATTTAACAAATAGTCAATACTTCTTTCATATTGCACTTATTGAATGAGTCCCTTGATATGACAAGGGAAAGTGTTTTACAGAGTTAAACTTGACAACGTGATGAATACATAACTTTTAAATAATGTGTTTTTTTTAAGGAAGCGATGAGCCAGTGGTTTCTGGACGGGTTCCTAAAATTGATAAATACTTAGTGCACAATAGAGAAATGATTTACATGGCTGATACAGGGAGTAAAACAACGCTCCCAGGGTATGTGGTTATCAGAAAAAATGGTATCGCTGCTCCCCATGCCGGTAATGTGATATTTTGGTTTCAGTTACCGTTTGCTTGAAAGAAAATAAAAGGTTAATGAAAGATAAACACTGTTCTGGGGCCATGGGTTGCCTTTTTGCATCATAACTTACAAAATGTTCCTGCGGTTGACATGAACGGTCGTGAGCGTGGGGACGGCGCTGACACATCAGATCATTCATGTGGAAACTTTAATAAAGCTTGCATTACTAATTCACTGCATAAAATGCCCTTTCTGCTAAAAATATCTTCAATCGCAAACCACCAAGTTGTTGTTTGATAACATGTACCCAAGAAGGCATTGGGAAATCCTGCCCAGAACTGTGAGCCATTTCCCAGGGGATGTATTTAAATATCTAAAGCAACCGAAAACAGAAAACTCAGCCAAATTTCAGTGAGCTGCTCATATGTGTTTTCACACTTATGGTTGTGCGGTTTTCCAGAGTTGAATAGTATGTTGGATTGCTGTGTGTATATGATGAATGCGAGCCACTTTAGTATTTCGTTTTTCTATCACAAAAGGTACACGCTTCTTTAACCAACGACTATTTCCTTATCTAAGGCCTTGGAAAGCGTTGGGCTAAAGAAAGTGCTAGTGATGGTTTGTATTTATTTAGACACTGAACAGTTAAGAACGTTCCTTTCTAGTAACAATTAATCTTTACCACTCACTGCCTTTCTGCCCATCACCCGTCTTTCTGGTGCTTTGCTCACACTCGGGTCCACTTTCTGCAATTCTTTAAAATTTCTTCAGAACTGTAACAAAAAGAGGACTGTATAAAAGGCAAGGCTGACTTCAATACATACTGCCGGTTGTTTCTATAAGTAATAAACTTTGGCAGAGCAGGGGGGTAACTCTCAGCCTTCTTCATGTTTCTGTGGGATTTGGAGCTCATTTAGGATGTAGATCGTGGAAGCAATGGTGGGGAAAAGAAAAGCCAGGGGGAATGTATTGCTAGGATTGAGAGACAAGGGAAAGAAGGTGGAGGGAGGAATAATGAGCCACAGACAGGACCAAAAGGTACAAGGGAGGTGGAGTAGCACACAGATGTGGGACTATAAGAAGCATGTGTTAACCAGCATTTCCAATGCTACGGGTCTCGCATTTCTCCGAGTTAGCGCTATTAGCAGTTGTAAACTCCCAACCGGACTTTTCTTGCCTCATTAAATGGAAAAAAACCGAGCGCGATCGCCCTGCTAAACAAGTAAGATCGTGCTGCGAAAAAAAGAGAAAAAGTAGTCCACAAACCAGACGGAAAACAGAGAGCCTCGTATGATTTCAGTACTTGGTCGCTGCGCTTGAGGAGGGCTAACCACCGGAAAAGGTATGATGTATGCATGCCTTCCACTAATGAAAGCAAGCAGATTTAAAAATGCAAGCCCACACACCAATAAAAGACACTGGCGTCACATGGGTGGGGCTCCGAGCCCTATTGTAACTACTATAGCGTCTCGCAAGCGATACGCATGCGCAAGCTCATGATACACAGGCTGGACCCTAAAAATGGCCCTTCCTGAAGGGCCATCCTCACATTGTCTGCCTTTTCCTTCCACTTTTTTGATGAATTCGTTTTTGTTGGCTATTGGACTCTGGGCACTTTACCACTGATAACCAGTGCTAAAGGGCATGTGCTCTCGGCTTAACACATGGTTATTTACTTATACGTTCCTGGTAAAGTGCACTACCTGTGCCCAGGGCCTGTAAATTAAATGCTAACTGGTGGGCCTGAAGCACTGCTTTTGCCACCCACTTCAGTAGCCCTTTAAACGCGATGCAGTCCTCCCATTGCAGAGACTGCGTGGGCAATTTTAACCTGCCATGTTGACCTGGAAAGTTAACCCTTTTGCCAGGCCCAAACCTTCCTTTTATTTTACATTAATACATATGTCACGCCTAAGATAGCCCCAAGCCAGCCCAATGGCAGGGTGCAGTGTATTTAAAACAGAGGACATGTACGCTTCCGTTTTGCATTTCCTAGTGGTGAAAAACTACTGCAAGGCCTGTCTCTCCCCTAGGGTAACATTGGGATTGCTTTATTACATTTTATATGTTTAATTTTCAATTGGGAAGAGATGGGCCCCACAAGTTTGGTGTCTCTGGAATCACAATTTAAAATCACAAGTTATGGTGGAATAGGATTTTAAAAAGCAATTCTGAAAATTGCATTTTTTTGTGTCAATTTCATGCAGGGGGAGCGACCCCTTATGCAAGGGTTGGTCCCCTGGGGATCAAATTTATTTTAGGCTATTTCTGCTCCCTTTGGGGCAGATCAGCCTATTTTAATTGAGCTGATCTGTCCCCAAGGGGAGCACAAAACCTCGAGGCACCGGGAATTTTTATTTTTTATTTTTTTACAGATGGGGAGAGACCCATTAGGCAAGGGTCACTCCCCTGGGGGCAAATTTATTTTAAGCCATTTCTGTCCCCCTTGGGGGCAGACCAGTCTATTTTAATTAGGCCGATCTGCCCCCAAGATGGCTAAAACTAGTACGCACCTGGGATTTTTTTTTTTTAACAGATGGGGAATGACCCCTTAGGCAAGGGTCTCTCCCCTGGGGGGAAAAATTAATTTAGACCATTTCTGCCCCCCCTTTGGGGCAGATCGGCCTATTTCTATTAGGACGATCTGCCCCCAGGGGAGGCAGAAACCACTTAGGCACCAGGGATAGGTGTGTGTGTTTTGTTTGGGGGGGCAGCCCCTTACGCATGGTTCGCTCCCTGCGGGGACACATTACTGTTGGACATTTTTTCTTGCCCCCCCCTTACGGCAGATCAGCCTATTTTTGTAAGGTCCATCTGCCTCCAAGAGGGGCAGAAGGCCCACCAGACACCAGGTAAGACTTTTGTTTTAAAAAAGAGGGTGATGTATGGCCATACCTCCACCCCAATTAAATGGGGAAAAAGTAGTTCTGCCCACCGGTGGGCAGGTGGGGCAATTACCCCCAATCCACTCCTCAGCGGGGCAGAAAGCCTACTAGATGCCAGGGAATTAAAAAAAAAAATAGTGGGGTGGTGGCTACCAACCAGTATGGGCATGGTTATGCCCCCACCCCAAATGAAGGGTGTAACAGTCTTTCAGCTCTCTCCCTGCACACTAAAAGATCTTATCCCAATGGCAAGCAAGAGGACATTTGATTATTTGGGGTTTTGGTTTTACATTTGGGCCATGAGAGCCTGTCTTACTCTCAAAATCATCCCACTTGAAATGGTGAGGGCTGCCCTTTTTGGACTTTGGACGCTGCCATGCAGAAAAATCTACAAGACCTAAACACATCTGAAAACTAAACATCCGAGTGAGTCCAGGGGCGTGTGCTTCACATAACCCGCACCATTTTCTTACCCACAATGCCCTGCAAACCCCCACCTTTACTTGAAATCACACATTTTTCCTACATTTTGTGATGGAACCTTCCGGAATCTGCAGGAAATCACACAGGGGGTCATTCTGACCTCGCGGATGACTGAAGCACCGCCAACAGGCTGGCGGTGCTTCAAAGCACCGCCGCGGTCGGAAAACTGGGTCCGGCGGTTTCCCGCCGGATTTCCCCCGGCTGGGCTAATCCTCCATGGCGGCGCTGGGATTCCGACCCCCTTCCCGCCAGCCTGTTTCTGGTGGTTTTCACCGCCAGGAAGAGGATGGCGGGAACGGGTGTCCTGGGGCCCCCGGGGTCCCCTGCACTGACCATGCCGCTGGCATGGGCAGTGCAGGGGCCCCCTAACAGGGCCCCAGCATGCTTTTCACTGTCTGCTTAGCAGACAGTGAAAAGCGCGACGGTTGCAACTGCACCCGTCGCACACCTGCAACACCGCCGGCTCCAACAATGTTAGCGCCCGCCGGCCCAGCGGGAAGGTCGGAATGGCCCCAGCGGTCTTTCGACCGCGGAGCGGCCATATGGCGGTTCCCGCCTGGCGGGCGGCGACCGCCGCCGGCCAGAGTAGGAATGAGGGCCAAAATTCCTAGCACCCAGCATGGCTGCATCTATATCAATAAAAATTTTGCCTCACTTTTTTTTCAATCTGCCCTTTTGGTTTCCCCCTCAATTTTGACATGTTTTTGGCTCTACCTTATCAAAGGCAATTGGCCAGAAAACACTGGGGGGGTCTAGTTTTCAGAAATGTCTGGGGTTGGTATGTTTCCCTAGATGGCTGCTGAGCCCAGGACCAAAAACGCAGGTGCCCTGCCACAAAAACGGGCAGATTTGTATTTTATAATTATAATTTTATAATTTTGATGTGTCTACGTAATGTTTTGGGGCATTTCATGTTGCGGGCACTAGGCCTAGCCACACAAGTGTGGTACCATTTTTATCAGGAGACGCGGGGTAACACTGGCTAAAAGGAAGTTTGTGGTTCCTCTCAGATTCCAGGACTTTGCAGCACCAAAATGTGAGAATTATTATTATTTGTTTTGGCCAAATTGTGAGGCATGCTAAGAATTCTGAGTAACAGAACCTAGTGAGAGTGCCACAAGTCACCTCATCCTGGGTTCTCGTAGGTGTCTAGTTTTCAGAAATGTCCAGGTTTGCTAGGTTTTCCTAGATGCCAGATGAGCTAGAGACCAAAATCCACAGCTAGGCACTTTGCATAAACAGGTCAGTTTTGTTTGTGAAAATGTGATGTGTCCATGTTGTGTTTTGGGGCCCTTTCCTGTCATGGGCACTAGGCCTACCCTCACAAGTGAGGTATTTTTTTTATCGGGAGACTAGGGGGGATGCTGGGTGGAAGGAAATTTGTGGCTCCTCTCAGATTCCAGAACTTTCTGTCACCAAAATGTGAGGAAAAAGTGTTTTTTTGCCAAATTTTCAGGTTTGCAAAGGATTCTGGGTAACAGAACGTGGTGTGAGTGCCACAAGTTATCCCATCCTGGGTTTCCCTAGGTGTCTAGTTTTCAAAAGTGCACAGGTTTGGTAGGTTTTCCTAGGTGCCGGCTGAGCTGGAGACCAAAATCCACAGCTAGGTACTTTCCAAAAAATACGTCTGTTGTCAATGTAAACATTTGACTTGTCCTTGTTGCATTTTGGGGGTGTTTCCTGTTGCGGGTACTAGGCCTACCAAAACAAATGAGGTACCATTTATATTGAGAGACTTGGGGGAATGCTGGGTGGAAGGACATTTGTTGCTCCTCTCATATTTGCGAACTTTCTATCACTGAATGTGAGGAAAAAGTTTTTGGGAAATTTTGAAATTTGCAAAGGATTCTGGGTAACAGAACCTGGCAAGAGCCCCACAAGTCAAGCCAAATCTTAATTCCTCTAGATGTCTAGTTTTAAAATATATATTGGTTTGCTAGGTTTCCCTAGATGCCGGCTAAGCTAGAGCACAAAATCCACAGCAAGGCACTTTGCAAATGGGAAAATGTGATGTGTCCATGTAGTGTTTTGGGTCATTTCCTGTTGCAGACACTAGGCCTACCCACACAAGTAAGTGACCAATCTTATCAGGAGCCCTGGGGAAATGCTGGGTGGGAGGAAATTTGTGGCTTCTCTCAGATTCCAGAACTTTCTATCACTGAAATGTGAGGAAAAGGTTTTTTGCAAATTTTGCTAAATTTTTAGGTGTCCAACCCATTCTGGGTAACAGAACCTAGTGAGAGAACCACAAGCCACCCAATTCTGGATTCCACTAAGTGTCCAGTTTTAAAAAATGCACGCACAGGTTTGGTAGGTTTCCCTAGGTGCCGGCTGATCTAGAGGTCAAAATCCACAGATAGGCACTTTCCAAAAAACACGTCTGATTTCAATGAGAAAATGTGATGTATCCATGTTGCGTTTCCTGTCGCGGGCATTAGGCCTACCCACACAAGTGAGGTATCTTTTTTATTGGAAGACTTGGGGGAACACAAAATAGAAAAACAAGTGTTATTGCCCCTTGCATTTCTCTACATGTTTTCCTTCTAAATGTAAGACAGTGTGTAAACAATATCTCTATTTGCCCTGTAATTCAGATGCTAGTATTGGGACCCCGAATTCAGAGATGTGCAAATAACCACTGCTTCTCAACACCTTATCTTGTGCCTATTTTGAAATAAAAAGGCTTCCTTGGTACCTATTTTTTCACTCTTTATATTTCACCAAATGTATTGCCGTACACTCGGTATACAATGAAAACCCATTGCAAGGTGCAGCTCCTTTATTGGCTCTGGGTACCTAGGGCTCTTGATGAACCTACAAGCACTATATATCTCTGCAACCAGAAGAGTCCAGCAGACATTTTTTTTTAAGATCTCTTTTATTGCTTTTATAATTGCATGAAAACGCATACAGAGCAAAATAACTTCCCATCTTTTTGTGACCCCCTCTCCCCTTCCCTCTTCCCTTTTGCACTTTCCATTAATTATATAAAGGTGTTTGTTCGGTTCACAAATGAATTACTTATTTAGGGGGTCATTCCGACCCTGGCGGAACAAGACCGCCAGGGACGGGGACCACGGAAGCACCGCCAACAGGCTGGCGGTGCTTCCCAGCCTATTCTGACCGCGGCGGTAAAGCCACGGTCAGAGAAGGGGATCCGGCGGTTTCCCGCCGGATTTCCCCTGCATGGGCTGAATCTCCATGGCGGCGCTGCAAGCAGCGCCACCATGGAGATTCTGACCCCCTTCCCGTCATCCTGTTTCTGGCGGTTTTTACCTAACAGGGCCCCATAAAGATTTTCACTGTCTGCTTAGCAGACTGTGAAAATCGCGACGGGTGCAACTGCACTCGTCGCACCCCTGCAACTCCGCCGGCTCTATTCGGAGCTGGCTTCCTTGTTGCAGGGCCTTTCCCGCTGGGCCGGCGGGCGCTCTTTTGGCGGTCGCCCGCCGGCCCAGCGGGAAAGCCAGAATGGCATCCGCGGTCTTCTGACCGCGGAGCGGCCATATGGCGGTTCCCGTCAGGCGGGCGGCTCCCGCCGCCCGCCAGGGTCAGAATGACCCTCTAAGCCTCTTGTACAATCTTCAACAGGAATATCTTAGTCAGGTATACATGATCTGGTTCTGATAAATTTGCCTCTACATCAGAGTTAGAAGTGTTGGGTGTTCTAAAATTGTCCAGTATCGTGTTCCAATGCTAAGCATTGTCTCTAGTTCCTAGGCCCCTGAGTGTTTCCCTTAGTAGTACTGTCCCTTCAATTTCCGCCCACTTAATTAATGCATTTCTCCAACGATTTATCTGTGGGCCCTTCGGGTCTTTCCAGTGTGAGGTTATTTCTCTCCTTGCTAGTATCAGGGCCAGGTCTATGAATCGGTTTGTAATTTTATGCTTGCTAGGGCGAGGGAAATCTCCCAAAACCGCCACCATGGCTGATCGGGGTAATGTTCTGCCCGTGCAAGTGGAGAGTGCCTCAATTATCCCCGTCCAGTATTCTCCGATTAGTGGGCAACTCCAGAGCATGTGCAACAACTCTGCTGTTCTGCACATCGAGGGCAGCTGGCATTTTCTGCACCATAAATCTTTGATATCATATAGGGGGTTAGGTAAGCCCTGTGAAAGACATATAAGTGTATTAATTTAAACCTGGCATTTCTGGAAACTGTATATATGTGTGAGGTTATTCTTGTCCACTGTGCATCATCTATTGTAACCTCTAGTTCCCCCTGCCATTTGGTCCTAAGTTTATTTAAGGGAAGACATATGCTGGTTAGTAAAGATGTATATATCCTTGATATCAACCTCCCTTGGTCTCCTATAGTGCATATTTGGTCACAGGTAGTATGTCTGGGGGGTTCTTCTAGTCCTGTGCCCCATTGTCTACGAAGAGTTCTGGCAATTGCTTTAAAGGTTAGGAACAGCCCTGGTGGTAGCTGGAAACTTTCCTGCAGTTCCGCATAGGAGCACAGTTTCCCATTATTATATAGAGCCCCTATGATGTCAATCTGAAGTGCCATGAGTTGAGTGATACCCCTTATCACGTGATTTCCTGCGACGGCTCCTATACAGATCAGGGGGGCCTCTGGTGAGTACGGAGTTCTGGTGTGTGTTCGTTTTAGGTAGTGTTCCCAGCAGTGACGTGATGCTTCCCATTCTATCGGAAGCAGTTTATTCTGTTTCTTGGGCTTTAGTAGAATGCTCAGAATTCTATCTCGGGAGCAGTGAAGAGTGGCTCTCAGTGCTTCCCCCACTGGGGGTGCTCTAATGAATCGCACTAGCCATTGGAGTTGGCTCGCCCAATAGTAAAATTCAAAGTCAGGAATGGCCAAACCACCCTCTGCTGTTGTTCTCTGGAGGGTGCGCAATGCTATCCTTTGTCTGTTGGTTCCCCATATAAATCCTGTAATCAAGGACAAAATTGTTTTAAATACCACCCTCGGTATAATGAGTGGGATGGTTGCGAAGTAATATAACACTCTAGGTAATACTATCATCTTAATCAGTGCAACTCTCCCAGTGACCGCTAGTGGAAATGTCTGCCAGAATACCATGCTGTTTTTGATACTCCTAATCGTGCTCTGTATGTTCCCTTCTAGTAGATCCTCAGCGGAGTGATAGATATTAACCCCTAAGTATTTGAATGTGGATGGGGACCACGGGAGACCCCGATTGTCCATTGGTTCTTCGATACCCCTAGTAACTGGAAAAATGGATGACTTCCCCCAGTTTATCCAGAGCCCAGATGCGGCGCCAAAGTTGTCTAACATTGTCATTGCTCCTGGTAGATCGGTCTCTGCGTTCCGGAGAAAGAGTAACATGTCATCCGCATATAGAGCAATATGATGTGTCCAGGCATTGATTGTAATGCCTTCGTAGAACCTCTGGGACCTAGCTGATTGGGCGAGAGGCTCAACTGCCAACGCAAAAAGCAAAGGTGATAGCGGGAAGCCCTGTCTTGTGCCCCTACCTATGGCAAAGGAAGGGGATATTGTACGGCCAGTGCGTACTGTTGCTGTGGGGTTTGTGTAGAGAAGCCTCGTCCATTTGACAAACCCTTCCCCTAGTCCTAGTTGCAGCATCACTCGTTCTAGGTAGTCCCATCGTAGGCTATCAAAAGCCTTCTCGACATCTATCGAGATGATTACTGCTCTAGTTGCGTCAGAGGGCAGGGCATGAAAGAGTGAAATCAATCGACGGATATTTTGGGCAGTGCTTCGCTGTGGGATGAATCCCGATTGGTCCTGGTGGATCAATGAGGACATGTATGGTAAAAGTCTGTTAGCTAGCACCCTGCTAGGTTTTTTATAATCTAAGTTCAACATTGATAGTGGGCGGTATGATCGAACTTCTGTGGGGGATTTGGTGGGTTTCAGAAGGGGAATCATTATGGCTTCTGTAGTGGAAGGAGGTAAGCTGTTGTTATTCCAAACCTCTGCATATAATATGCTGAGCTGTCAGGTTAATGAATCCTGATATGTAAGGTGGAACTCCAGGGGAGACCATCTGCTCCTGGTAGCTTGCCCCTTGCCATACTCTGGATTGCAGTCTTTATTTCTGTAAGCGATATGGGAGTCGCCAGGGCTATTCTATCTTCCCCTCTCAGTGCCGGGAGGTTGAGGCTCCCCAGATCTTGTAATTGAGCGTCGCTGAGTACTTCGGTGGGAGGGGCATATAGCTCTGAGTAATATTTAAGGAAGGTGGCATTGATCTCCTTCTGTCCATATACTTTAATACCCGGGGTGGTCTCTAACTCCACCACTATAGTTTGATGTTGGGGTGGTTTGGCCAACCAGGCCAGTAGGGCCCCTGCTCTGTCGCCCTCTGTCTGTTGCTTCTGCAAGAATTGCTTGTAATCGAAACAAGACAATTTAGTGTTAGTTTCCATTATTCTAGCACTTGTCTCTTCTAGTTGTGTTGAAAGGTCAGGTTGTGTTGGGTGCTTACGTTCTAGGTCCCTAAGGGAGTTCTCGAGATCACCTAGTTCTATCTCTAACACCTTCCGTACTCCCACAGTTGTGCTAATACAATATCCCCTGATCACTGTTTTAAAGGATTCCCATTCGACAGATCTGGACGAAGCAGTTCCAGCATTGTTCTCAAAGAATTCCGTGAGCTGCGTGCTTAGTTGAGCTCTAAAAGCCTCGTCTTCAAGTGACTCTGCTCTCAGACGCCAAGTGGGAATCAAAGGTCTCTCGCCGCACCAGGCCAAAGAAATTAATAAGGGGTTATGATCTGAGATGGTGCAGCCAAGATACTCGCCCTTCGCCACCACAGATTGCACCTCTGGAGACGCCAAAAAGGTGTCCAGTCGTACATGCAGGTCGTGAACTGCTGAATAGAAATAGTATTCTCTATTGGTGGGATTAAGTTTGCGCCAACAATCCGTTAGTTGCCAGTGTTTTTGCCACTGCTGGAAGTGCAGTGCTGTTTTATGGGTTACGGATTGTGACAATGGTGGGTGCGATCTATCCATTGCGGTATCCATTACACAATTAAAGTCTCCTCCTATTAAAGTAGTGTTAGTGAGAAGTGTGCTCATGACCAGTGACAGTCTGTCTAGGAATCTTCCCTGTTCGTGATTTGGGGAGTATAGTCCCGCAAGAGTTACCTCTCTCCCGTCCAATCTACCAGAAATCACTACGTATCTCCCCTCAGTGTCGATCAAGGTATGGAGAACCTGTAATGGGACGCCTGGTCTGACCCATATCAACACTACCCTCGCAAACGCTGAGTGGGTAGTGGCAAATATTTGTCCCCTCCAGCGCTTTTTCAAGGCCTTGATTTCCTGTTCCAACATGTGAGTTTCTTTTAAGATAGCTATGTGCACTCCCCTAGGCCCTTGACATTCCATGTGATGATCTTGTATTCTATGGTCATAATTTAAGGAGGGATGTAGAGGCGGTCTACTGACGCCGCTCCATTACTACCACTGGACAAACCTATTGAGTTTCGTAATCTAAGGTGTGAACCGTTTGGGCTGATGTGCCTGATAAACCCTGAAAACAACACAACTAAGATCAAACACCCTTTGTAACTCCCTCTCCCCAGGACCGGTACCTACAACACTCCCCGTCCAAACCATTACAACTATTGTAATCTTAATTATCAACCTATTGGAAGGAGGCGTGCCAGAGACCAAGAGGCAGCGCCCCGGCCCCTTCCCCAGGCCCGAACATGTGTAATGTGCCGGTTAAGAAATGACATCCAGGTTCCTATCGCTCTATATTCACGGTTGGGACCCAGCAATGTCCCTAAACAGAGTGAGGTTCCCCCACAATCGTCAGCTCACTTGCCAACTTGTTCTTTCAACAAGGTCAAATAATCTCGTCCGCCGTTCTTGGGGTGATCAAAGGCAAGCCGACGAGAGTGTCCTGGGAGGATATTGAGGAGTGTTCGCAGTTTGAATCAACGTCTGATGCAGCTTCCTGGGTCCGGCGTGTATGGAAGTCTCCCCCGCTTAATGCTGCTGCTGTTTCCACCGCATCACACATCTCTTGTTGAGACTGACATTTTGATGGGGCCGCTTCTGCAGTCTTCTTCCGGGATCTACTACGTTTCTTCCCAGGGTTTTGAAATGTTCGGTCACGGGTTGCTCTGCAGTGGATGTTCAGCGATTCGAGCCATTCCATCGCCAGTTGATGCGCAAGAAAAAAATGGGTCCTATTATCGTGTTCCACTCAGAGTTTTGCCGGAAAGAGCATGGCATATTTTATACCATGCTCATGCATGGTACGTTTTACTGCGATGTAGGGTGCCCTTTGTGCCTGTGTTTCTCTCGTAAAGTCTGGGAATATCATGACCTTTTGGCCATCCAATTGAATCTCTCCTTGCTGGCGGGATTGTGACAGTAAGTAGTCTCTATCTTTGTGGTGGAGTAATGTAGCGATTATTGGCCGTGGCCTGACTCCCGGTGGAGGTGGTCCGCCAGGGACCCTATGGGCTTGTTCCACTGCAAAAAAATTGTGAAAAGCCCTCTGATGCTATTGTGTCTCTAAGCCACTGTTCCAGGAATATTTCTGTATTAGCTGCAGTGGTCTCCGCCCCCTCCGGAATCCCCACCAGTCTAATGTTGTTCTGTCGGGCTCTGTTTTCGGCATCTTCCGCCCTTGCCTCCAATGTTTTCAGCCGGTAGTTAGGTCTTTACCACGTTCAGCGTAGTCTCGTGCAAACCCACCGTTTCCTTTGATTTACGGTGGTCGTCTCGTAAAAGGGAAAGGTCTGCGGTGAGGTTATCGATTTTACGCTCAAGCGCTTCTCTGGAATCTTTAATGGCCAGCAGCACAGTGGCCAGAGTAGTTTCTTGTTGTTCGTGCCCCGCTTGCGATTCTTTGGCGGGTGTTGGGGGTGGATTCTCAGTGAGTGAGGAGTCCCCCGCTGGTGATTTGTCGTGTTTTTTGGGTTTTACTATTGTAATAGGTCTCAGGTTGGCGAAGGCCGTTCGTATTAGTGGAAGGTGATATCGTTCGTCAGCATCGTCCAGCCCGTATGTCGCCTGTCTCAGTCCCGGTGCTCTCATGTGACGAGTGCTATTAGAAGTTCACCGTTTTGAGCTGTTTGACCATGGGGGAGTTCTCTCATAATTATGCCCGCGTTGGTCGTCGGCATTGCATACTGTTCTGATAACAGGGGGAAGTTCTGTGCCGGTATTCTCGAGCTCCCTTTCCAGCGCGAGATCGCGGTCTCCGATTCCTCTCACTGTGCCAGTATTAGTTCCTGTCTCGGGAGGGGGCCTCTGCGTTTTCACTGGCCTTTCCGCAGCTGGTATTCCTACTCACCGGAGCCGTCTCTCTCTCTCATTCGAAGTTCCCAGGACTTCGCTCCTTATCTGCTCCTCTCCACTCCCTCCTAATTCGCTGATGTTCCGCTCTCGCTGTTAGTGGTGAAGGTGTTTGAGCCCCTTGAGCCCCTCAATGGATGGTGTGGAGGGCCTCACCTCCACGGGGCCTTCGTATCCTCTCAGCCGAGTGCCGCGGTTACAACGGGTTCATTGCACTGTCGTGGCTGCCATTTTGGGTCACGGCAGCCGCGACGTTGTCAGAGCGCTTTCCGGGTAAACTCTGCCCCAAGGTGGGACGCGGTGGTTCCCACTCGTGCTGTATATTCTCTGATCGCTTCTCTTCAATTTTTAAGACCTCTGGTCGTTATTATTGTAGGATTTAAGCTTCGGGCCTGGATTGTGGCTCGAGGGCGCCTCACTACGCAGCCTTCGCTGATGTTCCGTTTCGTACTGTTGCTCTCGCCATTGGTGGCGAAGGTGTCTGCGCCCCTTGCGCCCTTTAATGGATGGTGTGGGGGTCCTCACCTCCATAGGACCTTTGTATCCTCTTAGCCGAGGGCCGCGGTTGCAGCGCGTTCACTGCTCTGTCGCGGCCGCCATTTTGGGTCGCGGCAGCCGCGAAGTTGTCGGGGGGAGTTTTCCGGGTAGATTCTGCCCCAAGGTGGGACGCCGCGGTCCCCACTCGTGCTGTATATTCTCTGATCGCTTCTCTTCAATTTTTAAGACCTCCGGTCGTAATTATGGCAGGATTTAAGCTTCGGGTTTGGATTGTGGTCCGAGGGCGCCGCACTACGCCGCATTCGCTGATGTTCCGCTTCGTACTGTTGCTCTCGCCGTTGGTGGCGAAGGTGTCTGTGCCCCTTGCGCCCTTCAATGGATGGTGTGGGGGTCCTCACCTCCACGGGACCTTCGCATCCTCTCAGCCGAGGGCCGCGGTTGCAACGGGTTCACTGCTCTGTCGCGGCCGTCATATTGGGTCGCGGCAGCCGCGAAGTTGTCGGGAGGAGTTTTACGGGTAAACTCTGCCCCAAAGTGGGTCGCCGCGGTCTCTACTCGTGCTGTATATTCTTCGATCACTTCTCTTCAATTTTTAAGACCTCCGGTCGTTATTATGGCAGGATTTAAGCTTCGGGCCTGGATTGTGATCCGAGAGCGCCGCACTACGCGTGCAGCTCCATTGGTCCCAGGCCACGCCCCCTAAGAGTCCAGGAGACATAATGGTATATTGCTTTAAAGAATCAGCAAAAGCTGGAAAACGTTACAGAAGAAAACGTGGACAGAAATGGCTATTTTTTCACCTCATTTTCAATATTTTTTTATTTTAGCTGTTACTTTCTGTGGGAAAACCTTGAAGGATATACACAAACGACCCCTTGCTGAATTCAGACTTTTTTCTACTTTTCAGAAATGTTTAGCTGTTTGTGATCCATCATTGGTTTCACACCCATTTCTGTCCTAACTGGAAGGAGGATAAAAACACCAAAAATAGAAAAAATTGGGTATGTCCCAGTAAAATGCCAAAATTGTGTTGAAAAATGTGTTTTTCTGATTCAAGTCTGTCTGTTCCTGAACAAGGGCAAAATGGTGATTTTAGCACCATAAACCCTTTGTTGGTTTAATTTTCAGGGGAGAAACCACAAACTTTCATCTGCAGCTCTTTTTTTCCCATTTAAAAAAATAACTGAAGTTTTAGCCTTATTTTGGCTAATTTCTTGGTCTCCTCCAGGGGAACCCACAAAGTCTGGATACCTCTAGAATCCCTTGGATGTTGTAAAAAAAAGAACACAAATGTGGTGTGGGTAGCTTATGTGGACAAAAGAGAAGGAGAATTTGACACACCTGAATGGGCTGTGTCATGTCCCCATAGTAAGGGCTGCATATCCCTGTTTAGTAAGTTTGGAGGCAGGGAAGAAATGGCATTAACTATGTGCAACTCATAGGCCTCTCTTTGAAGTCTCCAACACCTCAAAGAAAAGAACTGGGTGTAAAAACTAGACCTTAGACACCACCAACTCAGTACACTTCTGGACCTGTGGATACTCTGACAGGAAGAAGGACTGCTGTGCTGGTAGAAGGAGTGCTACTCTGCCGGACTGCTGCTCTGGATGACGTGCTTTCTTGCTGTGTTGAACTGCTGTAGGCTGTCCTCCCTGCCTGGGTGAGAAGACTGGGCCCACAACACTTGAACCCAGAACCAGAGTGACTCCAAGGAATTGCTGGCGTGCCTCCTGTTCTTCTGAAATCTAAGGGACACAAAATAAATCCAACTCATCACCTACAGCACCTGGGCTCTGCCATCTGTGAGTCTTCTGCTATGTGGTGCTAATCCTGGTTTGGACCCTTGGAACTGGACGTGAAGTGCTGCTCCAGTACAAAATCCACGCATTGATGCCATTGCGCTGCTCAGAACCGGTGCATCTTCATCAGCGTCAATGCATCACTGCTGCTACGAGGATGGGGAATGCTGCATTGCTGACTGTGCAGCGCATTGCTGACATTCCCAATGCAACTTTGCACGGAGCTGGTGCACTGCCTACATCATCAGAATCTACTCCAACGCATCACTTCCTTTGCTCCTTGCATCTTGTTCTTGATGTCAATACAACTCTGAACCCAGGTGCTGTTTCAAGGAGGCAAGGCTAGTCCCTATATCTGACCAGTGCCCAATCTCATAAAGGCCTGACTTTTCAGATTTGAACCAGTCTAGCATGACCAGATTGCCCCAAGTGGGGCTTTATTCTTCAAAAATTCATATCCTGACTTCTACTTTTTGGATTTTATAATTTTGTTCTTGTTTTGTTTATTAAATTAAGCAGTTTTTCTTACCAGGTGTGGTATCATTTTGTGTGGTGTTTTCACTGTTTTACTGTTTGAAGTGTTGGGTAAATACTTAACACATTGCCCTTTAAGTTAAGCCTGACTGCTCTGTGACAAACTACCAAGGGGCGAGCACAGGTTAATTTATGGTGTGTTGGTGACTTACCCTGACTAGGATTGTGGTTCCTGCTAGACGGGGTGCATACCCCTGAAAACCAGAAACCCGATTTCTAAAAATGTGAGGCAAGGAAAATATCAGGGGGGAGATGAACATGGCGCAGCACGTACAGAGGTGTGAGAAGGAGCAAACAAAAGAGTGTAAATAAGGGCTATCGAGGAGACAACAGAGAGTTCTTTAGTGGATAATCCCTCATACAATTCAATGCTGGCTCTTAAATGAAGGTGGAAATGAAATCTTCACTGAAGGATTCAAGGGCTTTGGGTACAACAGCAATATTTCACTGGGGTGAACCAAGACATGAATATCATAATATCAAGCCAGTGCCTGAAAATGAATAGTGAATAAATGACAATAGTTGAAGGAGACAGATACAACACCCACTTTGAGGATATTAGAGACAATGAGTCTGTGAGGAAGTTGCCTAAAAAGTACTGCAAAATGTGCACATTTCTGGATTGGAGATGAGGCAAGCAATCAAGTAGTCAGATTATAAGGATGGCAGAACAATGAAGTGTCATGCTTCCAAGTCCTACATCCTGGATGAGCCCAATTCCGAGAGAAGCATGTAGAGAGCTGAGGGTTAACCTTTTGCTCTGCCAAAGTGTAATGCTTACACAAACAAAAGGCAGTTTGTATTGAAGTCAGCTTTGCCTTCATTACAGTCATCTTTTTAGTTTTAGGTGAAATGAAACTGGGGTGGCAAGGGACCCTTCATTGTTAGTCATTCATTTCTTTCTATATCTTAGAAATATTAGAAGGACTTTCATTAAGGAACCTTTAACTGCCACACAAGCTTTAGAAACAAAAAGAGGACTACAGTAAAGGCAATGAGAGTCTTTAATACAAATCTTCGTGCATACTCCATGTTTCCATGCTTTAGGACAATAAACTCAGACCTACTGACTTTGCAAGTGGTTGATTTTATAACCTTATGGAGGCATCGAATCACCTGTTTTAATACCTACAGGAGCCTGTTCGAAAAACAGGAAGCATGTAAAAAATTATTTCTCCTGGTTAGTACATTGTTTTAACAATGTAACTGTAAAGATGGCTATTAAACATGTGATGCATATATTCTTCTTTGATAGTTGGATCGCAGCTGATTTAATCTAAGTTGGTACTTTGTTCTGGTGCATCTGTTCCAAACCAATGTGCGTGTTTATTTAGCAGGCTAGTTTTGCGTCCTTATGAGGCACTAGACCAGTTGATTTTGGGTATCTCTCAATTGGCAATGCCTCTATTTCCATAAAAAGAGGAGGGCTAGTTATCTGTTATTATTGGCTAAAGGCTATGGTTGTGCCAAATAGTTTCTCTGCTGGATTTTTTTTTAGCAAAGTTCACAACTTTGCAACTGTATGAAACTGCACAGTTTGTGAATTTTACACAATTTCTTTGGAGGGTGACGTGACTGATAAGATGTGAAGGATGTGTGGGGGTTTTCCTGTGCAAATCCTAGCAGGCAACAGCAAAGTTCCCCAACTTTGAACACACTCTTACAGACTAAGGGCTAGACTTACATAGTCTACCATGGAGATGGAGTAAATTGATCCATTGTGCTTCCGAAGATGCCCCTGCCTGATTTAGAAATGACCTTCTAAAGCATTGCCAGGTTCCACGGTGATGCAGTTCCTGTCGATGCTTTATGCAGTTTGGTGCTGGCTCCGTCAATATGATGGCGCCTTGCACCAAATTGTTTTCTGCCTTATTTTCGGAAAAGACAATCCCAAAGCAGGATTTTCATTTTGAAAATAAAAATTCTAATACCCTCTCACCATGGGAGACATCTCCCATGAGGAGGGGGCATTTTGTGTCTTTAACTGTCCCTTACCACCAGGGTTTGCCTGGCAGTGATGGACAGCAAAAACAGATACATGTATGCCCACCCAAATTGAGTGGATGGACATATAGACAATTCTTCAAAGACCTGATTGAGTAAGGGCCTTTGGAAAGGTTTGGCTACAGTGGTGACAGAGTAGTCACTGCCGTATTCAAACCCATGCTTTGCCCAAGTTTATATCTGGCGGATGGCCACTGCATTGATGGGGAGGGAGTGGCAATGGAGTTCTCTTTCTGCCAACATTGGACACTAAATGGTATATAAACATAGAATAGCAAGCAAAGCGGACATTTTGTCATAGTCTTTGTGTGTTTATGCCATCAAAAAAATACTTTAGCTTTTGGCATGGTAAAGTGCAAACATCTCAGTTCTTTTGGAAGAACTTCATTCTTTGGCTATGTAAGCAGGACATGTCGTGCTAAGAAATGCCTCTAAACCTTTGTAGTGAATTGTCCACATTGGCTAGATAAAAAAGTTGTTAGTCCTGGTGGACCAAATTGTCAGACAATTTAACCTGTCCATAAATCATTGTAGACCCCATAACATTCTATTACCTTTAGCCCTGAAACCACAAGTAAATGTTTCTAGGCGCTGGCTGGAGAACGTTATAAGGATAATTAATGTGAATACTGTAAGATTAACAACACTAAAAGCTTTTCTAACTCTTCTGCTCCTGCTGGTCTAGACCGAGTCCTTGGCGCTTGTGACCAAGTGAACACCCTTTTTGATCGTAGCCATCATAGGTGAGAGAATTTGTAAATATTCAACAGTACAGGTTTTTTTTTCAAACAGATTTCTCTGTTCAGTTACCCTCTTTTCCCTGCCCTCTATTTGCAATACCTTGCTTTCTTATGAGAACAGGCTTACATTACAATAGCCTATACACATATACTGTGGATAGACAAGTACATTTCAACTTAAGCATAGGTATAATCAAGACAGCTGCTTCAGACATGTGACCCACTCTCCACAGTCTCTTTAAGGGAATAAATGCTTTAAAAAACCCTTACCCTGCAGGTTCCATATAATTGTGTAAAATGTTTTTCCAGGACATCACCAATTCCTCTATGCTGACTTTTGTACTTTCTTGAGTATGGACCTAGTAATAAAATATAGATTTTCATATGGTTATGTGAACCAGAGGGCTCGTATAAAAGCTCTGTTTGTGTGTGGCTGTCTGGAGGGAATGCAAAAGAACCCAGCTGTCACCCACCCAGACGTGTATTTAGAGACAGACAGAAGGCACTGGATGACTTAAGGCAAGAAAATGTCAATTTTTTTAAAGTGGCATTTTCAGAATTACAAATTAAAATCCAACTTCACCATAACTTGTGATTTTAAATTGTGACTCCAGAAACACCAAACTTGGGGGTCCCATCTCTTAACAATTGAAAAGTACACTTACAATATGTAATAAGGTAATCCCAATGTTATTTTATGGGAGAGATAGTCCTTGCAGTAGTGTCACATGATTTTAAGAGTTTTTCACTACTAGGACATGTAAAGCTTAAATGTACATGTCCTCCATTTTAAATACACTTCACCCTACCCTTGGGCAGGCTAGGGCCTAGGTTACAGATGACTTATATGTGTAAAACAGGAAGGGTTGGGCCTAGCAAGAGAGTTAGCTTGCCAGGTCAACATGGCAGCTTAAAACTGCGCACACAGGCTCTGCAATGGAAGGCCTGAGCCATGTTTAATGGGCTACTAAGGTGAGTGGCACAATCAGATCTGTGGGCCCACCTGTAGCATTTAATTTGCAGGTCCTGGGCACAGGTAGTGCACTTTACTACAGAGAGTAAATTATAATGCAGTTGTGGGTAAGCCAATGGTACCATGTTTTAGGCCGAGAGCACATACACTTTAGCACTGGTTAGCTGTGGGACAGTGCCCAGAGTCCTAAAGCCAACACAAACGAGTTCAGTAAAACAGGAGGTCAGAAGGCAAAAAAGTTTGGGGGAACCACACCAAGGATGCCAGGTCTAACAAACACGTCAACAATTACAGTACAGCACACTGTGCTATGACCATCAAAAATCAACATACACTAACAATGCCATTAAAAGTAAAACAAAATCCAAACACAGGTCTGAAAATTACACATAACAGAAACAAATTGAGTGTTTGACGGTTTCTAGCTATTTCTTAAGACTGTGATATCGCTTGGGAAAGCATTCACTTCCTCAGTTTTGCCCTCACCTCTCACCGGTCCCCAGAAGGCCAATCAAGAACAGGGAATGGCAGTTGAAGATCTGCAATATAACTTGCCTTCTTCTACCTCTTTCTTAGGGTGACACAGATTTGAGGCATGAGGTGCAATCCAGGTGGTTCTCTTTGGCAACCACCCATTATGTTCCCTGGGAGATGCAGCACTCTGCAGACCCATGGCCAACAGGGGATTTCAGTTCATACTGTCAGATACTATCACAGACTGTTGTCAGTAGGGTGCTAGATTGTCGGTGTGCATGAAAAGTGGCTAGCATGACTTGTGATGGGGAGGAGGACGGAATGTGGAGTAGAACGATTTGCCCAGTGGGTAATAAGGAGGGGGGTCAGGATGCTTGATATTGTTAACAAACGTTAGGCAGGGTGATGTATGGTTTAAATGGTGTGTGGTGGGATAGGGTTTCAGAATGCTAGGTATTTCTTTTTTAATGTTGGGGCAGGTTGGAACTGATTTTATGGCAGAGTGCTGGGAGAGGATGGCAGGCTATCAGGTATTTTTATTTTATTTTTTGAAGAGTGAAGTGCAGCTAGATAGTGCTGAGTGACAGAATACCCAGTATGAATGATTTTAAATTTCCTAAAAAGTCAGTGATGGGGTGGGAGGTGAGTCTATGTTATGCATGGTTTCCACATGACTCCGCTACACCTTCAGTGTTCATGCACAGGGTGAGCTGCACTGGAGAAGGGATTTAGGGCCTATAACAACATAATTTTGTACAAACCCTACTGTCAATAACATGGAGTTTTCCACATCAAGTTTCCAACTGAAACAGTAGGCAACATGAAATTCACTATCGTTCTCTCTTCATTTGACCTTGGAACTTCTCAAAGAAAGCTCCTGTGCTATTGATAATTATCCATCTATAATGGTACACGTTATGTATGGCTTTCATAGATAGCCTTAGAATGAGTAACTGGATTCTACATCCGAAAATTCATCGCAATGACATAGCAACAGTGGATAACAGAACCTGTTACCTTATGTTGTTGTGTCATAAAGGAATTTCAGGCAGCTCCGGCTGGACTGTCTGAGAGCCTGTCAGAGCAGTACTGCAGAGCAGGAAGAAGAGCTTCTGAAGTGAAGGGAAGAAAAGGCTCAGTGAGTGGAGGTGGTTGGTGGCGGGGGAAGTTTTTTTTTCTACATTTAGGACCGGGATGAGAGGCTATCTTATGTATGACTTGCACATCATTCCTCTGCCCCTGTATATCCGTTGAAAGCAGGGACAGATGATGCTTGGGACAAAACAAAACATAAAATTATAGATGGCTAAACAAGTAAATAATGGGGATTTTTTTCACCTTGGGTTTCCGAATTACTTCATAAACAACTTGAGCTTTGTTTTCGTTCTCTATTTCATGACACTCAGAACCTCCCTGTTATTCACTGTTACACATCTACAATTCGGTATGTTATACATGGCATAGTTTCACTATCCTAGGGCACAGTAGTAAAAAATATATTTTGTTTCTCCGCGTTGATGGCAGTTGAGAAAGTGTTTGCATGTCCAGACTTACATTCATCTCAATTCAGTCTCCAGAGAATGGAGAAAAGCGTGAAAATGTAAGATAGAGGTCTAATATCTTATCCACCATTTCCTTCTTCCTACTTCTTTCAGGTCTCTATAGTCTTTAGAGGAGGCGAGATGCTGGTGGAGCTCTTGCACCATTATTGGTAACCTTACCTGTAAATTGTGGGTTTATGCATATCACCGCACAGTGCTGTCCTGGCAATTCACTAGCACATCCTTTCTCTGAAGACTCAAAGGAGGTGGGAAGATGTAGTTGACACTCTTACTCTACCGTCTTCCCTCTGAGCCTCACTTCAGTGGGGTCCAAGGTTGCAGTGGGTCTCCCAAATTTCAGATAGAGAGGAGATCATATCCAGAGAGTGGCTGGGGAAGGTGACAGGACACCATGCATATTGTGTGTAAATACTGGGTCGGCGAAGGATGGTTTAAACAGAGGGTAATGGAAGACGGTGGCTGATCACTAAGGATTCATTATTAATATTTGCACTAGACAGAGAGGGGTTAAAGCCTGGATGGATGGAGTGCTTGGCACAATGCCACTTATTTTTCAAAACAAATATATAAGTGAATAGATGGCTTTACCAAGAGTGGTGGGGAAGGTTGGCAGAACTGTATTAATTTTTTCTATTTTACTGAGGGATAGATGGACAGAGCTTGTTTGCTATTAGTGACAGTTCAATAAATATAGGTTACTTTTAATGTTTGGCTGGTCCCTGGTGACTTGGGGGTATAGGCCATGTTGTGCATGGCTCCCCCATGACCTCTCTGCCCACACACGTCTGAATCAACTGTACAAGTAAACAGGAGCTGGATTTGTGCACACAACTGAAAATAACATGGACCTTTCCACCAGGCCAGGTATTTTTTATATATATTGGAAAGGGAGTAAACATAGATGGTGGTAGGGGCAATGTTATGTATGGTTTCACCATTACTTCTCTTCCTCTTTGTAAATGTCAAAAGCAGGGGCAGATGATTTGGGGTGGCATATATAATGCAGCATTATAGATGGATAAAACATGAACATGGACGTTTAACACCTCAGCAATCTGATTGACATAGGCGATTGAGTTTCCCTTTTGTTGTCTATTAAATGGATGACACACAGAGCCCCTCGGTGAGAAGCATCCTCTTTATGAACTGTTACCGAGTTATCTTATGTTATTTGATTAGTAATTTATTTTCTGCAGCACGCACTACGCTGTGGCTAGTGATGGAATTAGGGATGGATAGTCTAAAAAATGGTCTACCGTCTGCTCCCACATCGTTTGATCGTACTGCTTGCATGACAGGAATTGACCATTTTCTCTGGCTGATCTAATCGCAAGGCTTTCTGAATAATTTTCTTAAATATTTTTAATTGTCTGATTGGATCACGTCATTGTAGGTAGCCAGTGGGGCAGACAGGTAGCTGAAAGAAGAAAAGCAGAGGAAGGTTTAGGAAAGGTAGAGGGGGAGAAGGAGGAGATTGACAATGTATCGCTGTTTGCAGAGTTCAGTATAATTCGTATCACAATGCGTGAATAAAGGAATATACTTTTGCTGATTAGAGGCTGTCGTGACTATGTTCCTTGAAGCAGTCTTTTTATATCTGCCCTTCTTCCAAGAAGATTTACGTTTACGGCAGCACTACGATACTTAATAAACGCCTAAACCTGTCTGTGTAGGTTCATTCTCAATGTATCTGCAGCAACAGCGCCGGCATCATCAAACATGTACGTCCCTGTTATGTTCGTTAGTACAAATCAAAACTAATTAGGACCGGGAATTTTTAGAACCCTCAAATTGTCACACATTTTACAGAAAAATCTTGCCAAACGTTGAATGTTTGCGAATCTAACAGGGGTCCCAAGCCGCACTCCATCCTCTAACTTGTGGATTTTCAGCCACCATGGTCGGTATTAAGGATTTTATTTTACTTTCACTGACATGCCGGGCAAGTTGAACCTCTCCCTCTACCGAAGCCCAGCAGGGGAGGGGTTTAGTTTATTTTTGGGAGCCCTTTGAAGTAAAAAGCCGGGATCCACACGCCAGCGCAGACTTTTTTATGCTTGTTGTAAGGAAGATTTCAACATGCATATTGTTCTAAGTATCTGTTATCTTCATGTTGTGACATAATTTGTGGATATAAAATCTGAAAGATTAAAACTGAGATTTTGTCTCGTGCAAAAGCAAAGCAAATGTGCATTCCTTTTTTGCAGGCTATTAACGGAGACCACACACGGCGAGAGTCAGATTTTGCACTTGAAAATAATATTCTTTGTTTTATTTTTGTTGTCATTTGTCATCGTCCAAGCTTCATACTGTCTATTTATAAAGATGTCTGCCTTTCAAATGGTGATTTAATACACATGGAAGGTTCGAGTCAAAGCTTTCTTTCTTTTACACATATACAGAAGGGCACACATTCATTAGCCGTGTGTCTGCCCTGTCACTTGTTGCAACACCGTGTAGAGAAATGATGATATTGTATGTCTTCAAGACTTCAAGGCCTTCTGAGTAGCCAATGAAAACGCACAAACACGGAGACGAAAGCCACAACCATTTAAGCCCCAGGGATCAACATATATCATGTTGCTTTTGCTACCCAGCACTTAGGCTGTACACGACGTCTGCCAAAAAAGGTAATTTACAGTAATGTCCTGGAATTAATTTGCAAAAGGTACTTCAGAGGCTCAAAATGAAATGCTGCCTGCACGGTAGACCCATGAAATTAAAGCAAACTTCAAAAGCCATTGCAAGTTATGGTTCTTGTTTAACATTCTTCCTATGTTCGTCTGTAGCTAAAATTAAGTCAATTACAGGCTTGGCAAGGGCTATTGTGATCGAGAACTTCCCCGGCCGTCAGCCTCCGCCGCCCGATTTTGTCTAATGTGCCATCATGGAATGCATAACTGATTGCTGCACGGTTATTAAAATGCAGCAAAGGGAGAACGACGTTTCTACAGTTCACATTGGAATGAGGGATAATATTTCTTCCAAATTGTTGTGCACATGTTGATGTCCCTTGACCTGAAAGATCAAGACAAACGATTGATTCCAGAATCAGAAACATTGTAGGCACCCCAAAGTTAGTCATTTTACCTTATTTTACAAAAGGAAAAAGTGCGCTTCGCACAGTGAGTATTCAGATTTTGCATTTGCAGTACAATGTGCTGCTTTATGATTTATGGAAGTCTTAAAAAAAGGTTAAATGTAGACTAATGGGGCATATTACATCACCAATAAATGCAGTTCACATGCACGGACCATTCAACTCAGGATTTGTGCCATTTTTGCCTCAAGCCTTCTTAATCTGTGCTAGAAGCAGGCGGGGGTGTATTGAGTAGAAATTAATTCAGCATTCTACATATACAAATATCAGGCACACACAACATTTGTCACAGTGGTTCACTACCGAGATATGGCGACAAGAAGCAGGGTAAGCATATGTTATGCGTGCTGAAGTTGATGAAATAATTCCTAAATCATATAGATGCTAGGCAACCTTTCAACTATCAGTGGAAATGGGTACAGGCACAGAGTAGTCGCAAAATCTTACACAAAATTCAGGGGTGGCTCCTCTGCTAAGGTTACATATCTTTTGCACTCAGTGGGTCTAGAAGAATATACATCAAACACTTACAATTATGAGACACTAAATGCATGGTCAAAGAGCGATATTAAAGTGTAAGCATAGACATGTTTACACTGCGTTATCTTGCATAGATCACCCAGTAGAAGAATATCAAAAAGGGCAACATCAACATGGTGTCATGGGCAGAACCATAGTGATACACTATTGTCAGACAAAGATCCGCAAAAACACCTTTATCTACCTGAAAGTTTAATCTGTCCCTGTGTATATTTGTGCAAACATAAATGTTCTCTGTAAATGGAGCTACTTTTTACGCCTGGCATTAACCAAGACCTTTTGATTCTACTACAATATGTATTATAAAGATATATAAGGGAGCTTTCAGCCCTCTCTCTTCATCCAGTGGTCTGTTGTGTCATCTTTCCTTTGCTTGTCTTTCTTTCTTTCTTTCTTTCTTTCTTTCTTTCTTTCTTTCTTTCTTTCTTTCTTTCTTTCTTTCTTTCTTTCTTTCTTTCTTTCTGTTTTGCCTTCTTTCATTCATTCTTTCCTTCCTCTTTCATTCCCTCTCTCTCTCTCCTTTCTTTCCTTCTTTCTATCTTTTCCTAGTTCTTCCATTATTTCTCTTTCTTTCTTTCCTTCTCTATTTCCTTCACTTTCCTTCTCTCTTTTCTGCTCGCTTCCCCCTTCTCCTTTCTGTCCGTCCTTTCTCTTCTGCCCCTCTCCACCCTTTTGCTCCTTTCCCCTTCTGTCCCTCTTTTCTTATTTCCTTCTGTACCCCTTTCTCTCTTTCTTCCTGTTCCTTTTTTGCCCCTTTTGTCCCTCTTTTCTTATTTCCTTCTGCCTCCTGTTCCACTTTCCTTCGGTCTGTCTTTCTCACTTTCTCCTTGTTCCCTCTCTTTGTCTTTCTTTCTTTCTTTCTTTCTTTCTTTCTTTCTTTCTTTCTTTCTTTCTTTCTTTCTTTCATTCTTTCTTTCATTCTTTCACATACAGCCAGCACCAGATTGACTGACTTTTTTTTTTAGGTTTGTGTTTACTAAAACTAGATGTATAACATAGTTACTGCTAGGGGTTTCAGCCACACTTCATCCATTAGTCTCTGGTCGGTGTCATTCACATTTTAATTCCACTCACTCCAGCATGCATTAAGGGGCAATGTATTGGGCCACTCCAGCCATTGGCTGACTTCTCTATGTTTATGCCATGCTACCATTCTATGTGGAACACGTCCTCACACAAAGTAGTTCCCTTCAGTGCCAGGAAGTACTGTGGTGTTTTCATAGACCAAATAACTTTTTTGCCCATTGCAATTTTATTTATTTTTTTAAATCTCATGAGGGCCCATCATATTCCCAAACAATAAAGTTTTGCAAAAACCATGACAAAATAAGGATTGTCAGAAGGCTGGCAGTCGACATCAGACCTAATGGCTTTGCCAGTGATTGTTTTATTGTTGTACTTAACAGTGTGATCTACAGCCTTTCACCAGTGTTATCATACGAATGAAGTGAAGCTACCTCGTATTACATAGGAACTTTGTCACTGTGATCCTTTACCATCAAGGCATATTGAGAGCCATCCTGTTGTAGCTGAAGATCCTACATATCATAATCTCATGCACTCCTCGTTTTTCTGTCTATACTTGGTGTTGCATTACCTGTAGGGGCGGGCTTAACTTGTGTATTTCAGTGTAGCGCAATCACATAGAACTATCTAAGAATTCCTCAAGATTACATGGAAATATGCAAGAAGAGTAATTCTGCATTTAGCAATATATCTTAGTGCACAAATGACACCTTACATCAATTTTGGAAGTTAAGGGGCATTTTCCCAGTAAGAAATAGCTCTAATTGCAACTGAACACATTTATCGAATGCAACAAACCACTCATGCACGCTAAATGTGCGTTTGAGATAGGACTTACTCCTGGCTTTTAGTGCTATTTTCTTAGCACAAAATGCACTTTTTATTCAAAAATTGATGTTAGGATGCATTTTTCAGTAATAAATTGCACTAAATGCATCAGGACACAAACAGTGAGTGGGAGCAGCCGCTCACTGTGGCTAAATGTGCTGTGCTGGTAGGCTTTTTTCTCCCAAATTACACGAGAAGGAATAATTGTGTAATTATTGGTAATTCCACCTCATAAAGTAACACAAAATTAGCCAAACTACTCTGATTACTCAGGCGTAATTTAAATTATGCCTGGCTCCAATTACCTGTTGAATATAACTTTTCCTCACTGTTGTCTACAGCTGTTGCTGCTTATATCAGGAAATTGGAAATAATTTGGGGTTTTAGGGAAAAAAAATGTTTGTCTTTGGAGCACTACTCGTCCACAAACAAAAATGCTGTTTTGCTGGTTTCTTATTAAAATACAGCATATCTAACAGTTGTGATTTAAGAGTTGCTTCCTGTCTCTCTAGCCAATTCACAGTGATTCGTGTATTTCGATGTAGACCACTTGTGCTTGTCAGTGGCATATTAGTTGTGAGTCCTTTGAATGATCTCTGTTGGTAACCAAAGTTTATGATATAAGTGCACTAGTTGCAGCACATTGTAACTTCCAAATGCATGGAAAATAAACATTAGAACAAATGGTGTTTCAGTTGTATGCATCAAATTCATGGCCATATTCCCTGGACTGTGCTGTTGAAAACTCATATCCTGTATGAAGTACTTTTGTACTTACCATCAAAATCAGCTGTACCTTTATTATGTTACTTAAACCTGTTCTGCTCAGCGAGCGTCCTCTACAGACATTTATTTCCCAGAAACATATATATTCTCTTTGCTTGAGATGATCAACGTAAAGATAATGTTGGATTACTTTAACCAAGAAGTTTCAAAACTCTAAAGCTGCTCTCATATACCAAATATTGGTTGAGTTAGGCTTTATTTGGTCTATTCAGAAGGACATCACCTTCACTATTATTCATGAAATTGTGAAAATAATTATTCCATAATTATTGCACTATGACTTTCATATTGTTTACCTGTTTGGCATTTTTCCGATATATGTATGTAATAATATCATTGGCAACAATATTGCCTTGGTGTATTTTGCCCTAAATATACATTTTAAAAAATATTCCCCGATTAGGTGCACATTTTCTATTGATTCTAGTAACACAGTATTTTTGAAAACAGTGTTCAGGACACAATAATATTGTAAGATGATATTTGGTCCATGACATAATGGTATACTTCCATTGTAAAGCAGCCCAACACCTCTGGGCCATGTTTGTGCCATATAAAACTGCATAAATAAATGCATTTGTTATTAAAAAGAAGTCAGACCTGCTGGGTTTGCCATTGCTTGCTCAGTTTTGAAATTGCTCCTTCCACCTCTCGTTTTTTTGCATTTATTTTATTGCTTAGCTCCCTACATTGGTATATGGACATTTTGCAGTGAAAACTTCTTATGTGGGAAATACTGCCCAAATTATTTCTATTTATACACATTTGTGCCACTATAATCTACTCTGAAACAATCTACTCTTTGCTACTGCATTCTATTCCACTCTATTCCACACATTTGCCACTCTACACCACTGCACACGATACCACTCTACTCTACTCTACACCATTACACTCAACACCATAACTCTATGCCACTGCACTCTACTCTGCACTACTTCACTCTATGCCACTTAATTCAACTCTGAAACAATCTACTGTAAGCCACTGCATTTTATGCCACTTCTCTTTACATCACTCCACTCTCCTCCACTCCATTCCATGACATTCCACGCTATACCACTGCCCTCTCTGCTGTGCCACTCTATGCCACAGTACTTTGCACCACTCTACTCTATGCCAGTGCATTCTACGCCACTCTATTCTAAACCACTGCACTCTAATCAAAATGCACGCAACACCACTTTACTCAAAACCAATGCACTCTATACCACTGGACACTAGACTGACTACTCTGTGACACTGCACTGTATGCCACTATACTCTACAACATTCTACGCCATTGCACTCTACACTATTGCATGCTATGCCACTGCATGCTATGCTACTCTACACCATTGTGCTCTATGTCCCTGCACTCTACATCACTCTATTCCTCTCAGCACCACTGTACCATAGGCCAACACTCTACTCTGCATCACTTTACTCTATGACACTGCACTCTACATCAGTGCACTCTACGACAATCTACTCTGCAAGACTACACTCTTAGTCACTGAAGTCAATGCCATTCTAATGTGCACCACTACAATCTACACCACTGAAGGCTAGTCCACTCTACACCATTGTAATCTACACCACTGCACTCTATGCCACTGTATTCTACTCTGAACCACTGTACTGTATCCCACTGCTTTCACACCACTCTATTCTGCACCACTATATTCTGCATCACTATATTCTGCACCACTCTACTCAGCCCCACTCTGGGCCACTCAACTCTATGCCAGTGCACTCAGTGACACTGCACTCTACGCCACTGCAATATACGCCACTGCATTATACTCTGCACCACTCAACTCTAGGCCACTCCCCTGCACTCTAAGCCCATGCACTATATGCCACTGCACTGTGCATCACTCCACACCCCTCTAATCTAGTCTCCACCACTGCACTCCACAACACTACACTGTACACCACTCTGCTCTATATAACACCACTGCACTCTGCTGTATTCAGCTACACTCTGTCACTCTACTTTACACTTCTGCACTGTACTGTGCACCAGTCCACTCTATGCCACTGTACTCTACTCGGAAACAATCTACTCTATGCCACTGTACTCTGAGCCACTGCAATCTACTATGCACCACTCTACTCTACGCCACTGCCCTGTACAACACTCTACTGTAGGTCACTGCATTCTATGATAATCCAATATATGCCAATCGACTCTGAACCACTGTACTTCAGGCCACTTCACTCTAGGGCACTCTATGACACTCAACTCTATGATACTCCACTCTAGTCTACTCTGCACCACTGCACTCAATACCTCTGCTCTCTGCACCACACTATTCTTCACCACTCTAATCTGCACCACTATAGTCAGCACCACTCTACTTTGTGCACTCTACTCTGCACCACTCAACTCTAGGCCAGTGCACTCTACACCACTGTAGTCTATGCCACTGCACTATATACCACTGCACTATACTCTGCACCACTCACCTCTGCACCACTTTACTGCACTCTAAGCCCATGGACCTTATACCACTACACACTGCATCACTCCACACCACTCTAATCTACTCTCCATCACTTCACTCTACACCACTCTGCTCAACACCACTACACTCTGTCACTCTACTCTACACCTCTGCACTCTACTCTGCGACACTCCAATCTGCGCCACTCTACTTTACATCACTGCACTCTATGCCAATCCATTCTATGGCAATCTACTTTGCGCCACTGTACCTTAGGCCACTTCACTCTAGGCCACTTAATGACACTCCTCTCTATGGCACTCTACTCCATTATGCTACACTCTATGATGCTGTGCTTCATTAAACTTTGCTCAATTTTATGACACTCTTCTCCACTCTATGCCTCTCCACTCTACTTCTTTCTTCACTACTCTACACTACTTCACTCTGGGACAATCTACACAACTCCCTCTATGCCATTAGATGCCACTTTACTCCACTGTAGCCTACAACACACTACTCCCCTAATCCATTCTATGCCATTCCACTTCACTCCACTTTGTGCCACTCCATGCTGTGAAACTCCATGACACTCAACTGTACTTTGCACTTGTTCACTCTACTACACTCGACTCCACTCCACAACAATCTATTCTGCTCTATGCTACTAGACCCTACAAAATTCTACTCCACGCTACTCTATTCTGCTCTGTATCATCCTTAGCACTGCAACTCCACTCCACAAGACTGTAGACCACTCTACTCCACTCAACTCTCCTCCACTCTATGACACTCTACTCCCGCCACAACACCCCACAACACTTTACACCATTCCACACCAATCCATAACACTCCACTTTACTCCACTTGATGCCACTCAAATCTATGCCACTCCGTGCCACTCCATAACATTCAACTTTAGGACTTTCCACTCTACATAATTCTCCTTCACCCCACTAACTTTTAGCCAGGCTGACTGAACAGCAGCCATGCTGGTTTACAACATGGCTAAAACATATGGAAAGCCAAAACATGTCTTTCATAGGCAAGACCTATTGGCTTTGCCTATGCTTGTTTCAGTGTGCTGTTGCTTTGCAGCTAGGTTTGTACTATATAACTACCATCAAAAACATATGCAGAGTTTGATATGCTTTTGTGGTGAGTACGAAGATCTATCATGCGCTATTCTCTTTTGTAACACCTAATGCTGATTAGATGTATTAGGACTCGCTGCTTCTTATCTTTGCAATGCTTTCCTCACACATACTTGCTGTTACTGCCATCAATTCTGTATGTATTTAAAAAGAATGTGTTGTGTTCCATGCTACCTATAAACCAGGTTGGAAATCTTGAGACTCCCGTTCATCATGATGGCAACCTGATACACAACGAAAGGGAAGACATGCTTGCTTAGTACTAGATGTCTCCCTTGCCCTTTAGTGTGACTTGTAGTGTAGCCGGGATCTCTTGACTTGCATACCACACTCCTTGTCTTTACACTCAAGCTTACCCAAGCACACTAATAATACTGTTTTCTTTGGAGATACCTACCTTAAAGAATGTGATCTAACATTGTTATTCTATGTACTTAATCAGTGTGGTTATTGGCTTGCTTTTCCAAATAAATATGATTACCTAAAAAAGTCGTTTTACTACAGAAAACTCAATATGTTTAAAAAGCTTTTGAAACCCTATTTCCTTTGCACATGGACTCCATTGAAATTTGAACTAATAGGACACTGCTTGAAGGAATTTGGCTTTCAGTCATAATGTTATACAGGATCATGAAACTTTTGTGACTTGCAATATCCTCACGGTGTACAATTTATCCCATGTACATTGCATTTTTATAACAGTACGACATTGCTATATTGTCACAAGGCGTCTCCTTAATACATACAATTCACTGTAACTAACAGCGGAATAGGGAGAATTTTGTCTGCCTCGAACACTCTGAGAATATTTGACAAAAAGCCTTTTGGTGGATGCCAACCATGCCAACCCCTACCTTTCCTATGTTTGCCTTTTGTGGTCTAAGAAATTGTTTAGTGATACTGATTACAGTTAGGATGTCACGGTTAATATGGCTGGAAGCATTGTCACTTTTTAGCTTTTTAAATATCTTTCCCATAAAATTTCACATACAGTGGAAACCTCCTTCTCAGAAACACATTACACCAAAATAAATCTGCAACGAAAAACTGAAACTCTGAAGTAAATGAAATCTCTATATATAAGCTACAAAAAGTATACTTGCTGACACGAACAGAAACACGTTGTCTGCAGCCAAAGCTATGGCACCCTCAGAAAACACCGCTGGAATGGAAGGCGCATTCTTGAGAGAATAACAGCCCTGTTCAGTGGCTGCAGGGCAAATGTCTGGCCATAAAAAAGATTGACGCATAAATATTGCTAGACACGCTGGAAAAAGATTCCTGCTCTGCTGAGTGCCTGAGAAGGGATGGATAGGATGCACTGCAGAAGGGCCTCGGGTGCACCTGCCCTTGCTGGACGCGGCCTGTGGAGGCAATCTGGGATTACGAGCTGTCACTCGCTCACCTTTCATTAACGCTCACAGTTTCAGGGAAATAAATAACCAGGCGAGCTGTGGCGGAGACAGCCAGGGGTTTGCACAGAAAGTATTTTTTTCATCAGAGCAAACCAGGAAGACTGCGCAGCCCCTGCACCTGTTCTGACGTTCATTTCTAAATAACCATTGTCGTGTTTGTGTGAAAGAGATTTCTGGAAGGCTGGTCGTGCGAAGCCCGCTTTATGCAGATGGCTAATTATCACAGCTGAAAGATTAAAGGACAAAATGCCAGCGTGGGTGGTGAGGAAAACAGCGAGCTACTGCAGCAAACGAACTGGAGAGAATTTCGATTACAGAGATATATTTAAGCATACATTTCAGCTTCGTTAGGACCTCATTACAGACCACTGCTTGCACACCGTTACCAGACTTGCAGAAGGGCTTGATGAATGTGTTTTCTATGAAAATAATGGGTACAGAACATCTTTTTGTATGATAGATCCTTGGCTAAGAGAACGCATACCTTAAGGCTTGCTGCTGTTTTAGGTACTCGAATAGACTACTGTGTTTTAACCGTAAACCTTCCATATAAGGCAAGTGGTTTGCACCTGCTTTTCTCAGCAACTTCCGATGACCTCGCCTTCCATCTTCCACATCCCAGTCTGGCCGTGATTATACATCCGAGAGCTGGAAAGCGAGCTAATAATATGTTTGAGGCCTACTCTGCTTTCACAGGACATCTTTTACTTTTCAAGGAAACTTCACGTTTTCCGGTAGTCAGAAGTGCACACAAAAGTCAACGATTTAAACTTGTTCATTTTTGAAACCGTAAAACAGAGTTGTAACTTTAGGCGCGTGTGTGATTGCTTCTCAACAGAAATTTACGGTAAACAGTCATACAATAAAGAAGTGACTTTCGGCCATTTCAGTTAAGTGCAGGGGCACATTAGCAAGCAGAAATGTACGCTCGCAAATATACAGTTGCATTGAGACCTCTAGTTAAGTGGAAGATCAGGCCCCAGAGTACTTTACAATGACATACGCATTTTAAATCGATCTGCTATATTGTAATGATGACAAAAGAGACTTTTAATTTTTACTTCGTACCAAAGTTTTCACTAATAATCCTATAAAAGCAAAGCATAATCATAGACCTAAAAGGTTGTGATAAGTAGACTTTGAGAGGACACAACCTGCATGCAAGGATTAGAGATATATGAGGAGAAGGTGAACAATTCATAAGAAACATTTAAAAAAAATGTGAAGACATATTGTAGATTTCTTTTGTCACTGGAAATGCATAATAATCACAATCTGTGCAATGGGTGTGGTCATTGGTTGGAACCTCCTACAATAGAGGCAGGATGTCTGAAGAGATACTCTGGACTGTATGAGGGCAACAGGGGCAAATGTTTATATAGGTGGAAAGACAGTGTGGAAATATATTTTATTCACAATAAAAATTGTTAGAAAATATTATCATATACCTTTTTAAAAATGCAAAATGTTGTCTGAAAAAATTCTTCATAATACAAAAAATTATATTTATTTTGTTTTAAAATTATAATTTTACTTTAAAACGATATTTTTTGATTTTTAAAACCAAAAATCGTAAAATGATGTCTTGGTCTATGATTGTTAATTCTGGATGATGATTTAATTTTTTTTTAATGGTATAACATTTAGGAATAGTTGTCATGTTTTTATATACATATATAATTAAACATTTTTTTAAAATTGTTCTATACTTTAATGTTTAAATATGTGTATAGAGGTCTGTTGTTTTGGACAGTGTGTTTTTTAATTAAATATTCGATTTTTTATTGTTAAGAAATGGAGTATTGCTTGTGCATGTAAACTAATTATTTTTTATTATCAATCTTCAAAATGTTTTTGATCTAAGTGTATATAATAAATGTTACCTCTTTAGTGTCTAACATCATTTTCCAGTAGCCTTAGATATGATTGAGATTAGCAATTCTAACCGGCTTAGAGTACATGACCTTCCCCGAAAATGGTTTTATTGGAGTGAGAATAGGAAACGTCACCCATTTATGTCCAACACTTTCCCATAATACCATTTGATTTGAGTGGGAGTAGTAAAAGTCACCCGTTTAGTGTCAAACACCTTCCCCCAATATGGTTAGACTGGAGTGGGAGTAGAAAAAGTCACCCCCTTATAGTCCAATACCTAGACTAGAGTGGGAATAACAAATGTCACCCCTTTATTTTCCAAAACCATCACCCATATGGTTAGACTGAAGTGGAAATAGTAAACATCACCCATTTAGTGCCCAACACCTAGACCCAATATGGTTACACTGGAGTGGGAAGAGTAAATGCTACTCCATTAGCGTCCAACACCTTTCCCAATGTGGTTAGTCTGGAGTGGGAATTTTTAAATGTCACCCTTTAGAGTACAAGACCTTCCCACCTATGGTTTTATTGGAGTGAGAATAGGAAATGGCACTCGTTTAGTGCCCAACACCTTCCGACAATATTGTTAGATCTTAGTGGGAATTTTAAATGTCAACCTTTTAGTGTTCAACACATTCATCCATAAGGGTTAGACTGGAGTGGAAATAGTAAATGTCATCCCTTTCTTGTCCCACACCTTCCCCCAATATGGTTCGATTGGAGTGAAAATAGTAAATGTCACCTTTTTAGTGTCTAACAGTTTTTTAAAAGCGGATTATGTTGGAGTGTGATTTATAACTTAATAAATTTAGTCTGAAATTCTTTTAATTTTGTTTATATGTAGTAAAAGTCATTTTGTATTTTTTAATATTGTTGATGTTTAGAAATATAATTCGTTATTTGTATGCTTATGTGTAATTATATATTTAATTGCATTTTTATACATTAAAGACATAATGGGGGTCATTCTGACCCCCGCGGGCGGCGGGAGCCGCCCGCCTGGAGGGAGCCGCCATATGGCCGCTCCGCGGTCGAAAGACCGCGGAGGCCATTCTGGCTTTCCCGCTGGGCTGGCGGGCGACCGCCAGAAGGCCGCCCGCCAGCCCAGCGGGAAACCCCTCCCCACGAGGAAGCCGGCTCCGAATGGAGCCGGCGGAGTGGGTATGTGCGACGGGTGCAGTGGCACCCGTCGCGTATTTCAGTGTCTGCAAAGCAGACACTGAAATACAAAGTGGGGCCCCCAGGGGCCCCACAACACCCCATACCGCCATCCTGTTCCTGGCGGGCGACCCGCCAGGAACAGAATGGCGGTATGGGGTGTCAGAATCCCCATGGCGGCGCAGCAAGCTGCGCCGCCATGGAGGATTCTGCAGGACAGCGGAAAACCGGCGGGAGACCGCCGGTTTTCCTGTTCTGACCGCGGCTGAACGGCCGCGGTCAGAATGTCCTGAGGAGCACCGCCAGCCTGTTGGCGGTGCTCCCGCATCCCCGGCCCCGGCGGTCCTTGACCGCGGAGGTCGGAATGACCCCCAATGTATTTTTTCACATTTTATTTATGTTTTCAAAATGTATTTATTGTTTAATTTTACATCTTTAAACATACACACACACACACATATATATAATATATACATTTAAATATATATGCTTCAAAATAAACTTTTATATAAAGTTAAGCAAATAACACCTTTTTTCATTTTTTAGAACAAAAGTAAATTTTTTCCAGTTATCATGATTTGTTGCATATTTTCCACTTTTATTTTGAATTTTAAGGATTTTTTACATTTATTACATTTTTGTATTACATGTTCAACATGATTTTAACATATGTTTTCAGTATATATTAAATAACTTAATATATTTAATGCTATTATTAATATTTTTTATTTTGTAACATTTAAAAATAATTTTTTAAGAAACATGTTTTACATTTGTAATATTGTTTTATGTTTTTTCCATATATTCATTTAACATTTTTGTACTAAAAACAGTTAACTTTTTTTACATTTTGTGATAATTTTTTAGGACTTTAGTAGTTTGTTATCTATTTTATAATATGGTTTTGGCTATTACTTCTTGGTAATCTAGTGTTTTGTTATTTAAGAAGATTTCGACTTTACATTGTAGCATCTGAGGGATTTTGCTAACAGATTGCTCCATTCGTGGTTGTGGTAGCTTTGCTATTTTTGTAATGCTTCTATACATGGATAGAGTGTAAGTTGGGTTCTCCCTATTGTTGACTGGAATGCATTGTGGTATCTTTCCACTGTGTTGTTGGTTTGGATTCCTATGCCAAGGTGCTATCATAGACATTCCACCATAGTACGTGGAATTTGGTTAACTTCTGTGTCTGGAGCGATGCAATCTGCCAGCCCAAGTGTCTTCAAAGTAATCCATTAGGGTGCTTAGTTTGTCTTAATTTTAGTTGTGGAAAGGGGTTTCTATTAATAACTTGCAGTGGTTGGCTACATCTGTTATAGAGACATATGCAACTGCTACCACCGTGCTACTTTGTAGAATATACTACACTTAGTGCATATTTTTGGAGGTGTCTCTGTATACTTTAATTGAAATTATAGTAACAGCCTTGTACGGCTGTGTGGGGGTAAAGTTTTAAAATGGTTTGAATCATGGCTTACTCAAAATCCATGATTATTTTGTGGGGATTGTAGTTGTTTGTTTTATGGTTAATGTGGCTTTAGAGGTTGAAGTAAGTGCAGCTTTGTTTTTTTTATAGTAGGTCGTATATGAAGGGGAAAAGTGTAATTTGATATTCATCAGGTATTTTGTATATCTGAGGGAATGGTTTGGGGCACATTGTAAGGTCTCATCCTTCATCCATGTTTGACATTGGCTACATTTTAGTAAGGTATTTGCTGTGGAGAATATTAGATTTAATTTCCCATTATCTATTTTGTCATGTAAAAGGAAAGTTCTTCATTATTAGTCATTGTTATATGTTAATATATTTGTATGTCTTGATATTTTCTGGGGCAGGAGGAGTATTATTAGTGGCCGTTTTAATTGTGCAATTAAAGGTGGGCATAGATGGTAGGTGGCCTTTGATGTGCTTGTGGAATTTAGGCAGTATATCTTAAAGGATTTTGGCTGTGGGTCCCTGGAAATTAGTACTTGCTTCTCTTATTTCTTGTAATATCTCACTTACTTCTATTTCTGCCACATGTGGTCAGTGGTTGTGCTTCCTAACATTAATAACAATATAATCTTTTGCAGTTACCATCCCATACCAGTATGGCCCATGTGATTTAGTAACTGCTTTCAATTCTGTGAAGTGATGTACTTTGCTGCCTCTTTAATTGTATCTGAAAGTAGTATAATCATATACATATCAACAGTATTTAAAAATTTGTACATTTGTTAATTACATGTTGTTTTGTGCAACAACTTCTATTTTGTATACTTACATGTATGTTCTGTTGATATGTTTCACATGGTTTTACAGCTTTTTTGTTGGGGGTTTTTAAATGTGGAGCAGGTGCTTTATTTTCTGAAAGATGAAAAACATTTTAATTTCATTTTAAATGTGAATTTGGTGGTAGAATTTTGAGGTTGAGGTCGTTAGGTTTATTGTTACTCACTATTTGGATGAGTTTATAGTAGTGCAATAATTGCCTATACTTATTTTCTTATATCACTGGTTTGTGGTAGTAATTTTTTATGACATTTTACTGATTTTTCAAGTTGTAGTTTTGTCATTTAGGGAGCCTATGGAAAGAGATAGAAGTTTGAGAAAATCGTATTATTTTTTGTTATTTTATGGTTTTACTTAGGTAGGTACTTGCTGAAATATATATATATTTTCTTTAATGGTTTGGTGAGAGAGTTGAGCAGAATTTCCTCATCCTGCAGCATTTGTCATTTGTGTAAGTATTTAGTTGTTTAAATTAGTGGTTCTTTTATGTTGTTAATTTGTTTGTCCTATTATTTTATGTGCAAAGTGATTTTCGTTATATTTATTCTTTAATCATTTTGAAAATAATATTGTAGTCAAAATTGTGTGAATTTATACTTTTGACATCTATGTTTACTTAAAGATTACCTTATTTGTTTTCAGAGATTCTGTTTTTGATATAGGTTAAAATTGATATTTATAACAATGATATGTGTGTTCTAGTTAAGTATAGGTAGTTGATATTTTAGTTATTGATAATTATTGCAGTTGGTAGCTGTTTAAAGTATTTTATGCTTTCAAATCTTTAGTGACATATTTTTGATATTATAGTATACATGATGAGTTGTACAGTTGGTTATCCGTGGAAAGTGTATACGAACATGTATTTATCTTAATAAACTATAATTTGAGATAATATAATGGTTGGATATCACATAAAGAGAGAGTTTCTTTTATAAATAAATACTGCTATAGAATTACATGCTACACATATCAGAATTTGGAATCTGTTGGTGCTCTCTGCTATAATGTCTTTCCAATCAACATTCATCTTGATCAAATAAGATGGACAATTCTTTTCTGTATATAATCAAGTTCTGTCCAAAAATCTGGCATCCATTGATATCTTATTTTCATAGAAGTGAGGGGAAAGACCGATTCCAGTCTGCACTGAGCTAAACGGTTGAATGAACTAGAGTGATGGAACTTCTGTTCAGATGGTTGAATCCTCCAGTGTATATGCTGAGAAAGTACTTAGAGGGTCTCCATGAGTTAAAGGAGGCTCTGCAGTGCTTAAACACAACATCAGAAGTCTAACATTCTGCAATTTATTTTACATACATGTTGAAGACATAGAGACCAAAACCTGTGGAGAATCATGGCTCCTTTATTTATTCTTCTACATTCCTCCCAAACTTCTTGGTAGCTTGGCAGAGCAGTAGGCTTAACTTCAGAGTGCTAGGTGTAAAGTATTTGTACCAACACACACAGGCGGTCATTCTGACCGCGGCGGGCGGCGGTCACCGCCCGCCAAGCGGTTCCCGCCGAAAGACCGTGGCGGCCATTCCGGCTTTCCCGCTGGGCCGGCGGGCGACCGCCGGAAGACCGCCGGCCGGCCCAGCGGGAAAGCCCCTTCAACAATGAAGCCGGCTCGGAATGGAGCCGGCGGAGTTGCAGGGGTGCGACGGGTGCAGTGGCACCCGTCGTGATTTTCACTGTCTGCAAGGCAGACAGTGAAAATCTTTGTGGGGCCCTGTTAGGGGGCCCCACGGCACCCGTTCCCGCCATCCTGGTTCTGGCGGTGGACACCGCCAGAAACAGGCTGGCGGGAAGGCGGTCGGAATCCCCATGGCGGTGCTGCAAGCAGCGCTGCCATGGCGGATTCCCTGGGCCAGCGGGAAACCGCCGGGAAAACCGCCGGCTCCCCTTTTCTGACCACGGCTTTACCGCCGCGGTCAGAGTCGCCCAGGAAGCACCGCCAGCCTGTTGGCGGTGCTTCCGCCGCCCTCCGCCATGGCGGTCATGGACCGCCCGGGTCAGAATGACCCCCACAGTAACTTAGTGAAAACACAACAAAATGACACAACACTAGGTTAGAAAAATAGGCAATATTTATCTAAACAAAACAAGACCAAAAATCCAACATACACAAGGCAAGTTATGAATTTTTTAAATTAAACTAAAAAATAGCGCTTAGAAACACAAAAATGCTTCTATGCGGTGTTAACACGGCGTTGTGACATAGTCGTTCCCACCAAGCCGACACCAGCGTGCCGGACACGGAGTCGCGTAGACCCCCAAGTACAGTACCTTTGGTGAAGAGTGAAAACAAACCGATGCGCGAAGACGGGGATCGCGGCGTCTGTGCGAAACGTTGAATCCATGCACTTCGAGCAGCGTCACAGACTTCAGCAGGGCTGCAGCGGCATCCGGCCTGCGAAGGTCGTTGAGTTCCAGCGAAGATCACGGAGTCGGGGGCAGGCGGCATCACCGAATTCAGCAGCTGCGTCGGTCCGAAGTCGATTTCCTTGTATTTCCACCAGCTTTCCTTTCAAGGGCCCAGGGACTGGATAGGGCACCACTTGTCAGAGCAGGAGTCTTTCCAGAGACTCCAGGTGCTGGCAGAGAGAAGTCTTTGCTGTCCCTAAGACTTCAAACAACAGTAGGCAAGCTCTAAATCAAGCCCTTGGAGATTTCGTCACAAGATGGAAGGCACACAAAGTCCAGTCTTTGCCCTCTTACTCAGTCAGAAGCAGCAACTGCTGGATAGCTCCACAAAGCACAGTCACAGGCAGGGCAGCACTTCTCCTCAGCTCTTCTCTCCAGGCAGAGGTTCCTCTTGGTTTTAGAAGTGTTTCTAAAGTCTGTGGTTTTGGGTGCCCTTCTTATACTCAATTTCTCCTTTGAAGTAGGCCTACTTCAAAGTAAAGTCTCTTTTGAATGTGAAATCCTGCCTTGCCCAGGCCAGGCCCCAGACACTCACCAAGGGGTCGGAGACTGCATTGTGTGAGGACAGGCACAGCCCTTTCAGGTGTAAGTGACCACTCCTCCCTTCCCTCCTAGCACAGAGGGCTCGTCAGGAAATGCAGACTACACCCCAGCTCCCTTTGTGTCACTGTCTAGTGTGAGGTGCAACCAACCCAACTGTCAAACTGACCCAGACAGGGAATCCACAAACAGGCAGAGTCGCAGAAATTGTATTAGCAAGAAAATGCCCACTTTCTAAAAGTGGCATTTTTAAACACACAATCTCAAAATCAACTTTACTAAAAGATGTTTTTTTAAATTGTGAGCTCAGAGACCCCAAACTCCACATGTTCATCCGCTCCCACAGGGAATCTACACTTTAATCATATTTAAAGGTAGCCCCCATGTTAACCTATGAGAGGGACAGGCCCTGCAACAGTGAAACACGAATTTAGCAATATTTCACTGTCAGGACATATAAAACACATTACTGTATGTCCTACCTTAACTATACACTGCACCCTGCACTTGGGGCTACCTGGGGCCTACCTTAGTGGTGTCTGACATGTAAGAAAAAGGAAGGTTTAGGCCTGGCAAGTGGGTACACTTGCCAAGTCGAATTTACATTTAAAACTGCACACACAGACACTACAATGGCAGGTCTGAGAAATGATTACAGGGCTACGTACGTGAGTGGAACAACCAGTGCTGCAGGTCCAATAGTAGCATTTGATTTACAGGGCCTGGCACCTCTAGTGCACTTTACTAGGGACTTACTAGTAAACAAAATATGCCAATCATGGATAAACCAATCACATACAATTTACACAGAGAGCATATGCACTTCAGCACTGGTTAGAAGTGGTAAAGTGCTCAAAGTTCAAAAGCCCCTAGCAACAGGTCAGAAAAAAGAGTCAGGAGGCAAGAAGATTGGGGATGACCCTGCATAAGCATAAAAGTCCAACTCTTCTCAAGAATCTATTACATTAGCCTAATCAGATTAATTTGCCTAATAGTCAACTCCACTTTGCCTAATAGCCCACTGTATTCTTTTAAGTATAATTACAATTGTTGGAGCTCATCATTTTTAGATGTTTTCATTGAGAAGTGACTAACTAACAGCATTATACAGACATCTGGTGGTAATGTTTGTTTTGACCTTTCTTGTATATTTACACTATTGATGGCTTGTCCCCAGTCATGACAGCCATTCTGTCTAGTAGCATGGTTTTAGCACTCTAGTTGCCTACATCCATGTGCAAGGAGGGTTATTTCAATCACCTTCATGTGTGTCCATACAGTAGATGCACATAGTGGGCACACCAATGGCACACCAAACACATGCCCAGTGCAAGCTTGTCTCTACCTGTCTGTGCCATGTATGCCAGCCAGGGATTATGCAGTTCTGCCTTCACACAGAACATATTCTAAAACAGCTCTTATTGACTAGCTCCCACTTACACTATCTTTCTGGGGACGTTTTGTGACTTATATCATAGGGGGTTGGCATTCTCCAAGAATATCTCCTCTAAGAGGTGTTTACAATCCAAGGTGTACAGTCGCTGCTGAAGCAGAGCTAATTCATAATTTTACTGACACCCAGCCTCTTTAAGTTTTTAAAACATTTCTATCAAAACATAGATATCACTCTTGCCTTACCTGCTGGCTATAAAATAATTCATTACAATCAGCATAATAAAATGGGGTATATGGGATGAAGTGATTAATTTGCAGGCAAAATCTGCACTTTGGATCCCTAAAATCTCTCTTCCACGTGGATACACTTGCATTCTCTTTCACCCCCATGGCACCATCCACTATTTCTGGCATATTAGTTTAACAGCCTGATTTCTGTCATACAAAATGTCTTATAATATTTTATGCATCAACTTCAATAATGGAAACATCCACATTCCTTTTGCAGTATGATTTTATGGTTTTATTATCTGGTTTGAGTATGAGTTTTCAAATCCTTCACAAATATGTCCTACATTTGAAAGAACATGGGCCTTTCACAACTAATCTTGGTACCCACTCACTCTGGTCATGTGTTACATCTTGCCTACCTGATTATCACTTCAACAACTTCAGTTGCTGCAGAAGTGTGTGGCTTGACTATTACTTAACCTCCCTCATTCTGCCCATATTTTCAATCATCTATATTTGCTCCACTGGTTGCCAATGAGGAATCATATCATATTCAATGTCTTTGGATTTACCTCTAGTCTCTGCATAATCTTGGTCCTTCTTTCATCTCTCAGTTCTTTTCATGGCATTTTACTTTATTAATTTTATGATCTTATGATTTTCTGCTAAAAATCCTCAAGATCTAGAAAATGTATCGAGGGCAAAACCCTCTGCTTTTCAAGTAGGTACTATATGGGGTTGATCTGTTCTGTGTATACAGGGGATGTGTGCAAGAAGGAGTATACAGGAGTGGAGGTGTCTGGGTGCTTGGTAGATGGAGATGTGACTGTTCAGCTAGGTGAGTTATGAGTTTTCTTGGAAGACCATGGACGTTTTTTGAACTGTATCAGTCATTCATAACAACTTGTATCAAAGACGGCTCATGTGTCTAGAGGCAACATTAAGCAAGAATTATCGTTGACTAGAATATGGTGTATTATGTCAAACACTTTAAAGGTAGCCTTTTAGTTGCAGGAGTGTGGTCTCAAACTTGACTCATAGCTGGCCAGTAAGCCTTCTTTGAAGATGGCATTGAATTTTACTGGCCCTCATAGTTTGCAGAAAGGCAGAACCTTTGACGTTTGGGTGATACTTATGTTGGATGTCTGATTATGGGAGTGATCTGGCTTGTCTTCAATAAATTTAGGAATGTACCTTTATCTTGGGAGATGTAGATCTAATTATACCATGTAGAAATCTGCCTTGATTCTTTTGGCTTGAATGGGGCTAAGAAAGCAGCGAGTGCTTATTAGATGTTTGATGGAGCTAAATACTTTCTCCTTTGTGACTGATACAAAGTCAAAAGTGTGAGAAAAGTTTGAGAAGATGCGCTGTGAATGGAGCAGTCATATTGAATTTGTCTTTTAGACATTATAACTTTTTACTGAACATTTCTTTTTACCACACATTTTTCTTTTAATGAGGATTTCAGATGATTTTCATAGAGATTGGACAGACATTCAAAATGTCATTATTTGCTGTTGGGTATAGGTGGATGAAGAAAATACACGCAGTCTTTTAGGATGTTAAAAAGAATCCTCTCTAGTAAGCTGTGGAAGAATACGACTCATCCAGTCAGAAAACCATGAGACTGAAATGCTTTGGGGTGGGACAAACATTAGACTAGGGGGTAAAGCCATTGAATCCAGAGCAGACAGCTGAGACAGAGAACAAAGTGAGCCAATCATGAGCAATAAGCTAACCGAAACCCCACACTAAGCATATGTTTTGCATTGGGCACAATAGGTCAATTTCTTGCCAAGACAGAACTAAAGTGTTCAGCTAGTTCACAACATGTGCATGCACTGGGCTATATGCTGCTTGTGTAGAAGACAGTTTTGTTTTGATTCACTTGTCTGTGCAGGAAGCTAGTTATGTACAAGAAAATGTCAAAGATCTTTGTTGCTACAACACACTGAGATAAGGGTTTTCACTCTGAAAATTGTATGTTACACTTTTCACTGTATTTTAAAATATTGCTTTTTGATTTCAAATGCTATATTTTACAATTTTGGAAGTACCTTTGAAAGTAGTTGTTTTTAAGTTATAACAAAACAATGTTATAGGATATATATATATATATGTATATATATATATATATATTGCCAGTAGTTATAGTTAGTACGTAGTTTTCACAGCAAAAGCTTTTTTTGTTTTGCCTATAACTTTGGTGCCGTTTGATAAATCTTTACAAAGTTTTCAAAACTAGTTTAAGATTCGATTCAGGTGCTATCTTGAAAGATTTAGAGTTATCTGTCAAGCAGATGCTGAGAAAAAGCCTCTTTCCAAAAATGTTCTCCTATGCATCTTCTCATAGGGGTTTTAAACACGACTACAGCCCGAACCGCTGGACGGAATTACACCAAATTTGAAATACATTGTAGAGAATGGCAGGTTTTGAGGGCCACAGAAAGGAGAAAGTATAAAAGGGTGATAACAGATTTTTGTGAAAATATAAATCATTTGTTGATGGTACCACACTCATTTTAGGATTTGTGGTCTGTTACTACTGGGGTCTCGTGAATCATGTTTGAGAGAAAACAGTTCCCCCTTGGTTTTCCCACAGAGGTTATGGAAGGTTCTCCAGAAGCTAACATGAGAGCATATTATCTGTATATTCACACTATCTTTCTCAGCCATATGAGAATGAACTATGACATCTTCAATAAAACATGTACTTCCAACAGAAGCAGCCTGCTAAGTTGATTCCTTTGTGTTCTGCTGAAGCCTCCTAGGCTATTCGAAAGAACAACTAAAGGTCTAACAGTCTTACTAATGACAAAAGTGTGGCACACCTGAAGCCTTCTTGATTGAATCAAACTGGTAAAATTGAAAACATTTATTATAGAAAGGAACAAAATGTGGGGGTTCATTTTGTCATAGAAGTTATGGTTAGTGCTGTAGAAAGATAAATGAGGACATGTTTTTAGTGAGTTCTCAAATATCTTCCTCTATTGTTTCATTAAAACATTCTGACTTGCAGACTGAAACATGTACTTTCAACACCAGCAGCAGACTGACAGTTAACTCCCTGGAGATCAGCAGCTTTACTACAGTGTTCTAATGAACAACTAGAGTGCTAACATTCTGAATTTATGCCAAACGTGTGGACCATCTGAAAGCCATCTTGATGGCAACAAAGTGGAAAACTGAAAGCATTTTCTACAGGAGATATTGTAGTAAATGAGGAAATTAGGGAGTTTCATAACAAATAAGTCTCCCAAGATGGCCACCAGAGAAAAAGAGAGATCACACGTAGCACAAGCATCCACCAAATGTAGGCCAAGGATAGTCCAATGACAAAAGTGTGCTAACACTTAAGGCCTGATTTAGATATTGGCAGAGGGGTTACTCTGTCACAACTGTGACAGATATCCCATCAGCCGAAATCTAAATCCCATAGGACATCGTGGGATTTACATTTCAGCAGATGGGATATCCGTCATCGTTGCGACGGAGTAGCTCCTCCCCCAATATCTAAATCAGATCCTCAATTTTTTTATTTTTTTGCAGTTTTATATAGAGCAGATGTGACCCGTAGGTATTTGAGTCCTTTCAGTGAGCATCAGATACATTACACAAGGAGGCATTCATTTTGGTTTTAAGCATGGGGAGATTAAGAGATTTGCCCAGAATCACAGGATGTCGCGCTGAGGCCGAAAGCTGGTTCCCCCGTTGGAAAGTGTGCCCCGGGTCGTAGTGCCACAATCTCTCCCCTAAGTGTAACATATAATCAAGGGATCAACTGGATAAAAAACATCAAGATAAGCAAATCATTTAAAAGTGCTTTGTCATTTTCTGAGAACTCAGAAAATATGTCCTCATTTTAGTTTTTGAGAGCACTAACCATAACTTCTATCGGAATAAGACCCTCTCGTTTTAATAATTTGTAAAGGAAATGCTTTTGGCATGCCACACTTTTGAAAGAAAGGCAAGGGTAACAAACCAACCATGCAGGACAGGCAAGAAAGGCCGTGGCAATATAACAGACTATAGAGGGCAGAAGGAAGAGTCAGTGGCAGTACAACCATACATGCCAACAGACCCATTTCAGGCAGGAGTTTATTTTGTCTGTCTCCTGCTTAAAATCTCCCCTATTTCAATGTAAGTCAATGGGAAAATGAATTCCCTTTTTTTTGCAAAATCTCCCTCTTACTAAGTTCAAAATGTTTACCAGTATGGTACTTTGGATCACGTAAGGCATGAGGTAGGGGCATGCACTCGTCTAACAAAGGGAAGGAGGAAGATGGCCAGGTGCACAAAACTGACTTTACAGGGCAGGCATTAGGTGTTGCACCACACAGGGCAAGCAGGATAGCATTGCAGCAATAAGGAAAACAATAGGGATAGGACAGGGCCATGCACATGGACACCAGAGACCAGAGGAGAAAGAAGCATGGGCAAGAAGCTGACCATATCAGACAGACAGTAGGGACAGTTGCAGCATAATAGAAAATGAAGGGCAGGGGAGAGGGGAAGGGGGCAGGGGCACAACAAGGGACCAGACAAGGCAGGAGGGAGGGAATAGAGGCCTGCACATGAAAAATGGAGGGCAGGGGGCATGGCAGCAGGAGCAGCAGCTGTCCATGGAGGGCCAGTTGGGTGAGCACTGGAAACGCAACACACCATGGAGGGCAACAGTGAGACTATAATGGCATACACACAGACAACAGAGGGAAGTTGGGTGTCAGGGGCAGCAAGCTGACCACACGGGGCATGTGGAAGTGGCTGTGGCAGCACAGAAGGCCATGCATGGCAAGAGGGAGGATTAGTGTCAGAACAATGGCCTTGGTGGGCAAGATGGAGGTCGAAGGGGCATGCACAAAGAACTATGGAAGACATAAGAGAGGGGCAGTGGCTGTGCACAGACAGGAGAGATGGAAGGGAAGGGGCTTCACAACTGACCACTCAGGGCAGGAAGGAAGAGCAGTTGCAGCACAACAGAGCACACAGGGCAGAAGAGAGTGTCAGAAAAGTGCACCATGGAGGACAGGAGGGAGGGGATAGGGTTATGGAACTCTGACAGGCAGGGTGGAGGTGGCAGGGACAGGCAGCAGCTATCTGACCATGCTAGGCCGGTGAGAGGGGCAGTGGCAGCTCAAAAGAACACTCAGAGTAGATAGGAAAGGCTGTGGCATCTCCATGGGAAATTGTGGACAAAAAGGAGAGAGCAGAAGCACACACACAGATATCGGAGGGCAGGGGGATAGAGGGTAGGTGCAGCAAGCTAAGGACAAAGGCTAAGCAATGGGGCCATGATTTGGGCAATTGAGGGCATGATGGTTGGGCATGGACATCAAGCTAAATGAAGTGCAGTGGCAGCACATCGGACCATACAGGGCAGGAGGGAGGGCGCTGGTGCATGAACCTCAAAACTGAGTGTAGGGAGGAGGTGGAGGGGGCAGCATGCTAACTGTTAAGGGCAGGCGTGAAAGACAGTAGCAGAACAATGGCCACATAGTGTTGTAATGAGGGAGCAGGGGCATGGACTTAGACAGTGGACGGCAAGGAGGGGGGGCAGGAACAGCAAGCTTATGTGGGGGAGCACAATGCCAGGCCAGGCCCTGCATCCAACCCCTCCACTGTGCATTGTGATGAGCATGTTAGTTAAAAGAAACTCTAGAAATTGACTGAAAAAAACAAAGTATACATGGATGTTATTGTTAGGAAATAGAATTTTTACAAAACTTAGAAATTCACTAAAAACAAATGTTACAAGGACGTTATAGGTAGGTTCCTATTTTACAACCAAACAACAACAATATACATTCAGCTGTTGTAGTTAGAATTACTTCAAATAACTATAAGTCATTCCCTTGCCATGCAGTGCTAATTACCCCAGATAAATGACGTATGAAGCCTGCTAAAGAGGATCATCATGCCACAGCATTCAACAAGGTGGCTCTAGGAGAAGTGCTCAGGGTTGTGCTTACAGAACTGTTAGAACAACTCCATAGGTCTTCAAAAAAGGTAAAAAACTGAAGGACACAAAGAGATGTCTTCACGCAAAAAGAAGTTATGATGTAGATGTGAATTTTCATTTCCACACAAAGGAAAATGTCTTGCTACTGGACAGATATGTAAAAGCTGTGGGAAGAGAACCATATTGTGATGGGGTGTAAAACGAAGGAATAGCAAAGAGCTTATTTCCAAGCCCATTGCACCACAGGTGCATCACTTTTTCTATGGGAAAAAGTGACACACTGGCAGGGCAAGGGCCTTGTAAATAAGCCCCTAAGTGTGTTACAAAGGGAAGACAAAATGGCCACTAGAAAAATTAGACAAATTAGTACTAAACGAAGTTGATCATCTTCTAAATCATTGTCAAACAGCTCATCCATCTCAATAACAAGTGAAACAGAAGAAAGTGATTGTGCCATGTTGTAGCTTACCTCAGAAAAAAGTGCTCATGTTGGACTGGTCGCATGTGAAGATAAATTTCAGGCAAAGAACAGTCGACATGCCAAAGCAGCAAAATCATACAAACACTGTCCAAAGATTACAGTGAAAATAAGTGGTTGTTCAATACCTTTCAGTATCGACAGTTGTGCATTGATAAACAAAATGCCTAAACAGAAATAAAATGAACTATCTCCATTACCGCGGCTTACGCCATTGAAGACCAAAGTGTATACTTGGGCTGCATAGACACCCATAAAGAGTCGAGGTTAATTTTTAGTGACAATGAAACTTAAAAAAAAGGTATCAGCACCGATCTAGGGGCTTCAAGATACAGCATCAAGTGCCTCTTAAGTCAGTTTGAACTGATGGCTGCTGATGATTTCTATGAGTTACAACTTGAATGTGCATAAGAAAGAGTAAGTCAATTCCCTTCATTGTTTCATGGCTTAGGAAAGCTTAAAACTATGAAAGTAATACTGCATATTAATGAGGATGTCTGTCCTCTTGCTCAGAGACATAGACAAATTGCTTTCCATTTACAAGAAGGGGTTGAAAAAGAACTTGAATTGTTAGTTAAGCATTATGTTACTCATTCAACTGGTCCATCCCCATGGGTTTCTCCCATAGTAGTAGTGCCCAAAAGGACATGGAAGGAGCTGTATGCATTTGCATTGGCATGCATCAGGCAAATAAAGCAATTCAAAGAGAACAACATTCAGGTCCACACATTGCTGACATGATAATGCAATTGAGTGGTGCAAAGATCTTTTCTCACCTTGATTTAAATAAAGCTTATCATCAGTTGGAACTTGAAGAAAGTTGCAGGCACCTTACAGCCTTTTCCACACATGTTAGTTTGTTTCAATTCAATAGACTTAGGGCCTGATTTAGAGTTTGGCAGATGGGTTACTCCATTCCAAATATGATGGATAGCCCGTTTGCCATATTACGTATCATATAGGATATAATGGGGTTGTAATATGGTGGACAGGATATCCAACACATTTGTGATGGAATAACCCCATTAGCCAAACTCTAAATCAGGCCTTTAGTTTTGGTGTGTCATCGACTGCAGAACATTTTCAAGAGGTCATTCAATGTATCATACAGCCTGTTGTGAATGCATTCAATTATAGGAATGAAATATTAGTTTTCTGAGCTACACAGAAGGAGCACAATAGAACTCTCATACAAGAATGTAATTTACTCAGTGATGCAGAATTGACCTTGAATGCAGACAAGTGTGAATTCAACAAGATTCTTTGGCCATATCTTTTTCTGATGAGGGTGTGACACCTGATCCTGCAAAGGTAGCAGGGATCCAGATCTCTAAGAGTTAAGGGATAGCACCTTAATAAATTACTATGTGAAAAGGAAAAGAGGGTGATTAACAAAATAATGACCGCATCACAAGGTTGAAAATAGCCCAAGTTGGCAGAGAGGCCTTGTGCTTACCGATCTGTCTGGGAGTTCCTGTTATTTTAAGGGGATTATCATGGAAACAAACCTGTGAGAGTCCTCACATGTATGAGTGATACTTAGTTAATAAGCAGGGAAAGTTATCATTGGCCCTGACGAAGGCCCCTAGACCCGGCTGGGCTCTTAGAGAGGGCCGAAACATGTTGGCTTAGGAATAGGGTTTCCTGGAAACAATAAAGACCCAAAGGAAACAGAAATATTGCTTTTACTCAAACCTTTGGAACCCAGTAATAAAGATGATATTCTTTGGCTATACCAGTAGGTATTTTTAATGATTTGATCTGAATCCCTGCTATTGTCCAGTTACTAATTTTATTCTGAACTCCCAAGAATCCTTGGTTAAATCCACTCTGGTAGTATCATCTTGCTGCGGTGTGGATAGACAGCCAATGATGAGGCATGCCACTTTTTAGTGGGTGAGGTGTCTATTCTAATTCTTGGAATAATCTGGTTGACTTGTATTACAAGAAGGCGTTTCAGATTTTTTTAAAACAGTTTGGACAAAGAGTCCTGACACAGAAGTAACTCACATAGCCTAGAAACTTTCTAAAAGTGCCATTTTCAAGATTATAATATAAAATCTGACATCACCATAAGTTAGGATTTTTCATTAAAATTCTGAACACATGAAACAGATTGCCTGCTCCTACTTGAGTGGATGACACAATCAGTGCTGTTGCCCACTAGAAGCATTTCATTTACAGTCCCTGGGCAGAGGTAGTGCCACAGTGTTAGAGACTTACAGGTTAATTAAGTGTGCCAATTGGGTATAAGCCAATTCTGCATTATTTTAAGGAGTGGACACAAGCACTTTAGCACTGGTTAGCAGTGGTAAAGTATGCTGAGTTCTAAGGCAAGCAAACATGTCAGTAAATAGGAGGTCTAAAGGCAAAATGTTAGTGGGAAAACAACACTTAGGATGCCAGGTCTAAAAGTTCTATATTCTGTAGTTGATATATGTCATTGTTGGACTTGGCCCTTTTTTACTGAGTTACCCCACAATGTTGCCTTTTTTGGCTGAACCTGTTTTTGTTGTCATTAGGACTCTGCATGTTTTCCCTGATAACCATTGGTAAAGTGCTTGTGCTCTCTCCCTAAAATATGCTATAATTGCCATGTACCTAATTGGTACACTTAATTAATTTATAACTCCCTAATAAATGGTACTAAATGTACCCAGGGCCCGTTAATTTCAATACTACTATCGGACTGTAGCACTCATTTTGCTATCCACTGAAGTTGCCTTTTTAAATATGTTGCATGTCATTGCAGTCTGTAAAGCAGGTTTAAATTGCCATTTCGACCTGGTAAAATAAACCTTTTGCCAGGCCTACATCACCTAAATCTTCCTTTTTAATACTTATGTCACCCCTAAGCTAGTCCTTAAGGCTAATAGAACAGGGTGTATTGTGTTTAAAAAGTAGGGCATATGTACTTACGTTTTACATGTCCTGGCATTGAGAAGCTCCTAATGCTGTTTTTCCATGTTGTAAGGCCTCTCTCTTCCATTGGTTAATACCGGGTTGCCTTATTAAATTTAATTAGTGCTAACTTCAGATAGGATGCTATCAACTATGAGGTGACCCCGTGTTCCTCGGAACAAATAATCTCTCAAGAAATGACTCTCTTGAAATATCTATACATATATAGAAAAGGCAATTAATTAGTTCCTACACAAAACCACAGGAGAGGTAAAAACAAAAGTTAGCAATTTATGACACAAACTCATTCACTTATACACAACAATCTAAATTTAAGGAAGAAGGGTGCTCTGTGATTAGTTCAAAACTGCTTGTGCGGTGACTCAATTGGTGTATGATACAAATTAAGAAAAAAGAGTTATGTATACAAATGTACAAACAATATGTTAGCAGTATTTGAGCAGTCTTTGGGCACCTGAGCCTGATCCAAAACTGAAATTCTTGAGACTCTCAGCAGCAGGGACTTAATACTGCATTCACAACATTCATAGTTCCAACAAAATGTCTGACAGGATCCAGGCATACCCAATAATTCCCTCAATGTTTTGACCTGCAAGTAGAAAGTGTCAGAAATGCATCAAAGAGGGGTGTTCATCTGGATGAATAGAGCGAACACCCTGGATATCAAAACACCAAGTTCAACATCTCATGTATACTCAGAAACACACAGTGCCAAAGATGTGTTTGAAAGAGACTTATCCCATCGCCATCATGCAACCAACAAATTATTAAACTGTGTAGATGAAGGAGTTCCTTTTACCGTAGGATGCCAGGAATTATTTAAATAAAAGCCTGGTGTTGACAATATCCAGGGAAGCTCCTAATAGGAAAAAACACAAAAAGAAAAATAGAGGTAAACTAAACTTGATGGCATGTGTGGCTATAGATACACATGCTCTGCATACTTCTGCCATCTAGTGTTGGGTTCAGATGGTTGCAAGTTGTTTTTCTTCGAAAAGACCTTCACGTCATGAGTATAGTGACTCCTCTTGCTGGTAAAGGGCATGGGCATCGACTCCATTGTTAGCTTGTTTTCTTCCGACATCAGGTCCGGTTTTCTTTCACCTTTGCTCTGGATGAGGCCATCTTTTCAGACTCTTCCATTCGGCATACCTCCCCCACCGTCGGTATTGTTTTTTGAACACGTATATTTCCTTCCTTGCATTTCCTCGATTCCACCTGGTAGAGAATGAACTTCTGATAGAACGGACTTTCTTCCATTCCTTCCCTAAGTGCCAAGCAAAGTTTCTGTGGACATACCAGCACCAGGTCCGCAACCTCTGTCTGTCCCGGACTACAAAGAGGTGGACTGCGAGGCTTACAAGTATTTTCGGTCCAAGGAAATCCTACGAGATTGAATGACCCGTCGTCGCGAATTGCAGTGGCAGGAGATCGAAGGGACCCCCGACGTCCCTGGAGAACAAGATGTCAAGTCAGAGTCAGATCAAGAGATATAAGAGGCCTTGGTGGATGTGAAGGAGGCCTTTTCGGTCGGCGACTCTGAATTGGAATGGACACGGTCCTTGCGATGCAAGATCTCCCTCCGATGCAATATAGAGTGAGTACTGGCTCCCCTGTCCTGCCCAAGAAAGCAGCACCTCCCACCGAAGCAAAGGCTACCGGGCCACCACTGCCATCAGGCTATGGTTGGCACCGTAAGACTCATTCAGACACCATATCATCAAGCTCGCCAACAAAACGAAAGCCCAAACACTCCACCTCAATGCCGATCCGCCCATCCTCGGCTTTGGCACGATAGCTTCAGGCTCCCAGTTGGCACTCACCACCCCAGTACCGCAAAGGCCACCACCTGCTTTGGCACTGACCATTTCAACCTCAAAACAGAAAAGCACTTCAGTGCCAAAATAAATAAAAGTTTCCCCGTCTAGAAAGCCCAGCACTTCCATAGAGCCCATCCTCCATAAAATGATGCAGCAACTTAACACCAAGCAGACACAGCTTCATAGTCAGCTGTAGGCTGGCTGTGTCTTGATCAAAGCTGTTATTGGGACACCTTCAGAAAGACAGCTTTTGTTTGGGGAGCCTATTGATGTTTCAGCACCACCAGTTAAACATAAGAGGATGCAAAAAGACTTTGCTGCTACACACCCTCCTCTGTCTACACCTCCTACACCATCTGCAACCCTCACCTCTACATTCACAGGGTAACCCTATTGATATCCCCCCTCAGGATTCCCCCCACTCTTTTGAAGTTGATCTAGGAGCAGGGGATGACACTTTCCCTTTCCCACAAGACACAGTCCCTTGGTTACAATATGATATGGATCCCTGCACTGACATATATCTAGATGTTTACCTGGCCAGACCATCTCCCTCAGATGACACTACCTCCTTTCTGGAGCTTACTGGAAGGGCAGCTACTTACCATCATGTGCCCTTAGATAAAGAGCCCAATAAGGATGAGTTTCTCTTCTAAACCCTCTCCACTTCTCAAAGGGGCATATAGTACCTCCCCATTCTAAAGGGAATGATGAGGCATGTAGAGGACATCTTTAAAGATCCTGCCAGGGCACGTATCATCATGCAGCATGTAGAGAAAAAGATAAAGCTTCAACCTCAGACCCCATTTTTATTAGTGGTCAGATTCCCCCTGATTCGCTGGTGGTTTCCAGTGCCAGGAAAAAAGCTAACTACCAAGTGACTAGCGATGCTCCGCATTCTGACAACGAGAGCAAGCTTATTGACACCTCTGGCAAACGGGTTGCAGCCCAAGCCTCCAACCACTTTCTATTGTTAACACACAAGGCCTGTTTGGAAGATATGATTGAAACCACAGGGATGAGATGGAGGAGCTCCTCCAATACCTCCAAGAGGAGCACAGGAAGAGAGGCCAGGAAATATTCAGTGAGGGTTAGCTTATTTCATATAACTCCATATGCTGTGCTCTAGATTCCGCTGAAAAAGCCACCAGAGGAATAAATACCAGTGTCCTTTTACACCTGCATGGGTGGTTATGCATTTCTGGATTCAAGCCTGAGGTACTTAAAACTATTCTTAATGTACGATTTGCTAACGAGCAACTCTTTGGCACACAGGTCGACCAGGTGATAGAAAAAATTAAAAAAGACAATGAGGTGACTGATTTCATGGATGCTTTGCAGACCCCTGCTACACGTGATTCCTTTCACTAGCCATTATATAAACCAGCCTCCAAATCTACAGCTGCGGACACATCCCTCTACACCCAGCTCACCACGAACACATCAGATTTGTGATTGCGGGCAAACCCGGCCAGTTCAAAGTACTCCCATTTGGAGTAACAACTGTACCACTGGTGTTTACAAAATGTCTATCAGTGGTAGGAGCTCACTTACGCAGACAAAATATTCACATTGTCCCATATCTAGATGACTGACTTATCAAAGCCAGTGCTCTCAAACTTTGCTTACATCACATTCAAGCCACCATAGATTTGCTTCATCAATTGGGCTTCACTATCTACTTCTAAAAATCTCACCTGCAGCCTCTTCAGATCTAACTCTATCTAGGGGCTGTTCTGAACACACAGCTGGATTTAACTTATCCCAACGCAGCAAGGATATAACATTTTCAAAACCAGCTTTCATGCTTTTGTCCCATTCATCACGTTGCAGTCAAATGTGTCATGAGACTTTTAGGCATGATGGCCTCTTGCATTGCCATAGTGCCAAGTTCCTGCCTGTACATCCGTCCCTTGCAGGAATGTCTAGCACATCAGTGGTCTCAGTCACAAGGTCATCTGGAAGATCTTGTGTGTTGGTAGACAGCTGAACTCATTGCTGTCTTCAGTAGTGGAACAAAAACAACCTGGTAAAGGAGTGGCCTTTCCTAGACCCTGTTCCGCCATAGCATTCTGACAACAGACACCTCACAGACAGGGTGGGGTGCTCACCTTTCAGATCTCACAGTCCAGGGTTTCTGCAATCCCAAACATCGCAATATGTGCATCAGTTACCTAGAACTTCTCGCTGATCAACTAGCAAGGAAGCGTTCACACCTCACCTGATCAATAACGTTTTCCTCATCCACACAGACAACATGACAACCATGTATTACATCCAGAAACATGGGGACATACACTCTCTACAGCTGTATCACATATCGCAGGTGATAGGCATTGGACCATTCACCACAACATTCACCTATTAGCAGAACATCTCCCAGGGGCACAGTACAACTTTGCCCACCTTCTCAGCAGGAGGCGGCAACAAGCCCACGCGTCGGAACTCCACACACAAGTCCTTATTCTCTACTTCCAAAAGTGGGGCTTCCCAGACATATATCTATTTGCAACAAAAGAAAACGCAAAATGCCCACACTTCGCCTACAGGTTCTCGTGCCCTCAGTCCAAGGGCAATGCTCTATGGATGAACTGGTCAGGGATATCTGCCTATGCTTTTCCACCTCTCCTGTTTCTGGTTCAGAAGCTATGGCAAAAATCTCTCACACTGATTCTGGTGGCCTCTGCATGGGCCAGAGAACCATGGTACCACACACTTCTAGAACTATTGTTAGTTTCTCATGAGAAGCTTCACCTCAATCCGGACCTTCTCATTCAGAATCACAGGCAAATCAGACACCCAAATCCCAAGGAATTAACTCTTGCAATATGGCTCCTGAAGTCATAGAATTTAGAATTTAGAAACCTTAACCTACCGCAAGAATGCATGGACAGTGTTTAGGAAGCCCATAGACCCACTACTAGGGCATGGTACACAGCAAACGTAAAGTGTTTTGTCTGCTACTGTTGATCCAAACAATGGGGCCCTTTCACAGTTTTAGTGCAGGGCATTCTTTCCTACCTCCTTCATGTGCAAAGAGCAAAACTAGTATACACTTTAATAAGATTACATTTAGGAGTCATAGCTGCCTATCTTTAAAATCGACAGAACATTCTTCTTTTTTCAAAATCCCAGTCATTAAAGCCTTCATGGAAAGACTTAAGAGAGGAATTAGGCCAAAGATACTTCGAGTAACTTCTTAGAATCTAAATATTGTACTCAAAGACTCATGGGCTCACCATTTAAGCCTTTACATTCATTCCCTTTACCTTTGTAAGGATAAAGTAGTTCTTTGCACCAACCCTAAATTCTTACTTAGGGTGGTATCTCAGTGCCACCTAACTCAATCTATTGAATTGCCAGTCTTCTTTCTGCAACCAGATTATGCTGCTGAAGGAAGTCTCCACACTTTAGATGTTAAGAGGGCTTTTATGTTCTACTTTGATAGCACTAAAATCTTTAGAAAGACTAAACAGATTTTTGTTGCCTTCTCACCACCACACAAAGGCAACCCCATGTCTACAATTTGGCATTGCCAGGTGGATTGTTAAATGTATGCTGTCTTGTTACACTAAAGCAAAAAGACCATTACCTGTTCCTCCTAGAGCACACTCCACTCATAAAAAAGAAGCAACCATGGCCTTTTAGGGAAACAATTCCATAGCTGACATATGTAAGGCAACTACACGGTCCACACCACACACCTTCACTAAACATTATTGTGTGGATGTTCTGGCATGCCAGCAAGCTAATGTAGGACAGGCAGTGCTACGTATACTTTTCCAGACCACTGCAACATCCACAGGTTAGCCACCGCTTTTGGAATGCACTGATTTACAGTCTATGTAGAGCATGTGTAGCTACAGCCACACATGCTAATGAATGGAAAATGTTACTTACCCAATAAGCTTCTGTTTGTGGCATGTAGTGTTGTAAATTCACATGCACCCACCCTCCTCCCCAGACAACTGTGGCCATTGCAGTATTTTCACTGTTATTCATACCTTCCTTTGCATGGACATCTCTGTATTTTCTCTTTCATTGCGTTCCTTTCTCACCCGCCTGGTGGGAAAACAATCTAGCAATGGAGTTGATGCCCATGTGCATTACCAGCAATAGGAAGAGTCACTAAGCCTTGTGACTCAAAAGACTTTTTGAAGAAAAACAACTTGCAACCTTCCGGACTCAACATTAGATGGCAGAAGTATGTAGAGCATGTGAATCTACAGCACTACATGCCACAAACAGATGCTTAATGGGTAAGAAACATTTCCCTTCTCCTACATGAGATCACAAATTTTTGGGATGTATATATGCGAGATAACAATCTACCATGGAGATGTGCAAACTAGTTAGTAATTTCTCACTGAAAGTCACCTCTCAATCAAGAACTGGGTGGACAGGTATACAAAGAGATAGCAAAAACATAGATAAATGAGAAGCCAAATTAAACCACAATAAACAGCAGAGGACCATTGATGATTACTTGATCTAAACCGGCGGCTTCTGCAACCTTGCTCCGGCATTTGTAAATCTCATCTCCACGTCGATGTACACATGGAAGCAGGGACTAAGGGCCACACGTATGAACATTTGGAATTCCGATTTCCTAATTCCTCCTCAAACGCAAATGGAACTCTTTACGAATTACTAAGAAGGTAACTTTCTAGCAGGACTAACTTGTTTCCTGTATCCAGCCTGTGCACCATTGTGGTCAGCCTGAACTTGTGACTTTCCCCCATTCTACCACAGCCAGATGGCCACGACTGGCACTTTGTGCTTTTGAATTCTATTTTCACTAAACACTTTAAAATTGCATATCTCAAGTTCTACGGATTGGAATTTTGTTGTTGATATCATTGTATTTATTCAAATTTACTCATTTTGCTATATTGGTTTGGGATTTTTCTTATGCTAAGTTTTCACTTTTTTGCTGTTTGTGTTTGCCACAAATATTTTACGTATTGCCTCTATTTTAAGCCTGACTGGTTTGTGCCAAGCTATCAGAGGGCTAAGTACAGGTTAAATAAGTGACTTTTAGTGGTTCACCCTGACAAAGATTGTGGTTGTTGCTTGAATAGAGCCACCATCCTTCTTACCAATAACCTAATTCCTTACAGTCATCAATGATCAGTGAAAGATAAACTGTGTTGCTGCCACAATTCAGTGATCTGAGCTATTGATTCTGCAGACCACATGCGGTAGGAGAGCCCACATATACCTCCTATCTCCACATTGCAGACAGTCAGAGTCATAATTTATTGGATAGTGCTCATGGATATATTTTAATCCATTTGAGTTACGCACCAAAAATCAGCAAATGTGTTTAAAAAATGTTTTAACATTTTAACCCCATGGTGCTTTCAGATACTGATGCACTAGTTGCATCAACACATAGCTGTGAGTGTTCTGAAAAAAAAAGGCTTAGGCCCTCATTACAACCCTGGTGGTCAGTGATAAAGCGGGGGTAATACAGCCAACAGGCCGGCGGTTAAAAAAAATGGAATTATGACCACGGCGGAAACCGCCAACACAGACAGCCACTTTAACACACCAACCGCCACGGCGGTAGCAACAAGCACTGCGGCGGTACCCGCCAACAGCCAGGCAGAAGACAATGTACCGCCCACACTATTACAACTGACCTATCCGCAACCTTTTCTGGGGTGGTACGAACGACATCAAAAGCATGGCAGCAACAGTACACAGAACGCAAAGGACTCACCTCTGGAGACTTAAGGAAGAAACACAACACCATGGAGCCCAAGTTGCACATTTTCCCCATGCTGGCCTACCTCCTCCTACACCAGGAATACCAACACCACCTCCGACGACTACAGTGAGTACTTCCGCCTAGCACACAGGGGAGGGAGGAGGAAAAAGAGAGTGACACACACACACGCAACATTCAACACCCCCACCCCCAACACCATACACAAAAACAGATGCAGCAACATTACACATCCACCCCGTACCCCTCAGGAATAATGCAAGGACAAAAGGAAGTGATTAAAGTGAGTGTAATAAGATAAAATACTAGAAATACGTCCTCAAAAATCAAAACAGTATTTACATATATACAAATGGAGGGACACTGCCCAGTCCTTAATGTCCGTGGGCCACAGTGCCACATCACATAGGCCAAGGCCCCACTTGAATCCTGCCTCAACACACAGAGAACACTGCTGCGGCATTGGGTCAAAAATACACAGGCACCTCAGGGGGAATGGGAATGGGGGCACCTCAGCCAGAAGATGGTACAACACCACTGGTTCTGGAGGGGGCTACATGCCCTCTGCGATGTCCTGGGAAGTGCAAAGCCACAGTCTCTCAATTGGGTGGTTTGCCCACTGCTTGGTCCTGGGGAGTGCAAGGCCACAGTCTCTAGTAGATGCCTTCGTCCACTGGTTCTGGAGGTGGCCACGTGCCCAGTGTGCTTCATCCATGAGTGTGTGCTGTGAGGTGCGTGGATGGTGTATGGGTGATGGTGTTCTGTGGCTTTGGTTCTGTGGGTGCTCTTGGTGTGTCTCTCTCTCTCAGTTGTCAATTTCTTTGAGTTGTAAAGGGTTGTGGGTAATGTGTGTGTGTGTGTTTTATAGTGTTGTGGGTGTGTGGGTGTGGTGTGTGTATGAGTGTCTGGTGTGGGTAGTTTGAATTGTCCAATGAGGTGTTGTTTTGTATGTGTGTGTGTATTTTTAGCGCAACGGTATGTACGCACCAATGGTTTACCGCGGTTGAATGTCCACTGCGGTGATTCGTAGGTCATAATGCTGTGGGTGTAGTTCTGTTGGCGTAACGGTGTGGGTTTTAGTACTGCCAGTTTATCACTGACCTTTGGGCTGGCGGGCTTATGTTTGTGTCTGTATAGTGATGGATTGCTAAGTGTGTGTCATAATGTGGGTAGCGGTATACTGCTGCGGTCACTGGATGTTGGCTGCAGTCGGCATGGCGGTAAGCGGGACTTACCGCCAATGTCATAATGAGGGCCTATGTTTTTTGTGGGTGCAGAAAAGCCCAAAAGATACATGTGTTTTGACATTTTAACACCAATATTTTGACAAAAGCACTGGCAAGAGAGAGGGCCTTATGAAAGGGTTAAATTACCATGGCCTTATGGCAAAGGTCACTGGAAGATGGCTAGGGAGAGGGTGGGCATTGAAGGAAAACTGGTTACTATGTTATGAGTGCTCGGAAACTCCCAGTAAAGATTCAAGCTATCCTTAATTTTTTTACTCTGTTAGCCTTATGAAGTGAAACTGCATGGAAGCAAGCTGTTGAGCCTGCCACGCACACTATATAGAAAATAACCGCTAAAAATACAGTTCTGGTAGACTTGCTTGGCGATGCTGCCGGGACCCTGATTACCTTCCTGAAATGATTTTGTTTTGGGTGAAAGAGAGAAACAAATGTTTAATTTGCTAAAACTTTTGGTGGAATCCTTTTCAGAAGAAGCATCCCATTTCAGGACTGTTGAAAGATCCAGATTACTGGATTCAATTTTAATCCTGTTTTAACAGCTTCAGAAATGTGGCAATCATGCATGTAAGCTTACTGCAATATGGGCATAGTGTCAAAATTTCTTAGCATTAAAGATATACATCCCGTTTAATTGGAGTTTTATTGCGGATCATGGGGCCTTTTGCCATAGCTTATCTTCTTGCTTGAATTGGTTAGAAAAAAACATGTGATAGAGCGCATTGTTATGAAAGATTTATGGTGAAAGAAGCGGTGTTGCTTTTAAAGTCATAAACATGCATTCTGATTCATATATTGAAGTTGCAAAACACGTTCCAAATGATTTTTCTTTGTTAGACTAGTGGGACTTAATTTACTTTTGGCGGCTTTGGCAGGGATCAAAGTTACATTTCTGCTAGACAGTATCCGTAGGAATTAGAGATTGACATATACTCTGTTTTTCTTTACTTCGTTGGGTCTGGTGGCTCAGTGCACCAATGCACCCCCCGCGTAGATCCGAGTTTGACATCATGGATGTAAATTCGAAACCCTCTGGGTCTACTCAACCTCTTACCTTCCCGAGGTCCTTAAACGGTTCAGTTTGTGTTAGATTGTGATAAACATCTGTTCTTCAGTTCCAAGATGTCCATAGGCACAAGTGTGAGAACAAGTACCTATTATGATTATTGTGCACTTCTGTGATTCATCACATGCTTAGTTCTAAAAACGGACATGTGCACGTTTACTGATGCTGGTTCTTAAATCAAACAATAACCAATAAAGTAAAACAAATATTTCATGAAGTATTTTGCCTGTTCTCTCCTAAAACGCTAAAGGGACAGTTGAGTCAATCGTCCTGTGAATTATAGAAGATTTAAATACAACACTACACTGTTCAAATATGGCCTGACCATATGTTGGTTGCCTGTGTCAAAATATGAGAACCAGACCACCCAGTCATCCAGAAGTTCGCCAATATGAGTGAAAAGAGCCCCTTGGAAAGGGGCCACTGCTTAACAACTGTTGAGTACCCTTGATTATAGTTTCTCTACAATGCACAGGTTGGTTATTTATCTGCAGCCGAGCAACCCCAAATCATCTATGGAATGAAGCAACAAATGGTACAACCTTGACACACAGAAATAAAGAGTAGTTTGCAAACTACTTAAATCAGAAGCTCATATGAAGCATGCAATAGATACAATTAAGGGGATATCATCAATCTGTAATACAAGCAAAAACATCTAGTGAGAACACCATATCTCAAACCTAATGGATACGAGACTCCTGTGGAGTTAGGTGGATCCAGGAGATCTGTCAGAAGGTTGTAGTCTGGAATATAACGAAAGGAGCATTGAGTGGCCACACTATTGTGACCAAAATATAAAAAAATGAAATATCGAAAGGTACGTGCACAGAGGAGGGAGATATACATTTACTGTTTTTGACTGCACACCTAAGAACTTTCAAAATATATATCCATTTTCTAATCAAAATATTGTGACCACTCAATAGTCCTTTCTCAATATTCTGGACAAACCTCTCCACTCCCAGAAAATGCTGAATGTCCCATCTCCCCTTTTTAGTGTGCAAAGAGGCCATACACACTCCTTATGTCTGGAATTCGATGTTTTCACTGCTTTTTGGTGGCTGTCCAGACACAAAACTGTAAATTAGACTCAAGATCTTTCGTGATCCTTAGAGAAAATAGATCTGTAATGTCCACCCAACAAGGACCTCCTTTCTTTTCTAAAACTAAAAATGTTGAACAGGCATTAATTAAGATAATACAACCAGCTCCTTTGCCCTAACCCTTTCCAACCTTAGCAGCATTTTGGCACTAATTAAAACTATAAGCCTGACACAAGCGCTAGAAAGAACTTCAACATTCAATGAAAGCATGGATACTTACAGGATTTGCATGTTGCGAATGCAAACTACTTTTAATAGGTCCCCATTATCGGCATGGCTCAGGGCATTCCCTTTCAATTAGACTTTTAGGGGGCGTTTTTCGTTGTAAATTGCTATGTGTGTTTTTGTATTTTGGTGAACAAGGCTTCTTCCAAGTGATTTAGATTTCCAAAATATAAAGATCAAAGTGTGATTCTGAGAAGTTTATTTGATTGTTTTTATTTCATTCATTTAGTTGCTTCATTACAGGCTTCACTTAGCTTGTTGCTTGAACGAGCATACTTACTATCTTTAGAGCTCTTTGGTTCCTATTGGTAAAGCCGAGCACTGTAATCAGCAAAGGCTTTCCTCTGTGTTGAACGCGACGTTTGAACGTTGTTTGCGATGCCTCTGACATTTGGGAGAGTGTCTGACACTTCCATTCTGTAATTGCAATTTGCTCTTATTTGGGAATCATGGATTACATGCGGAATTAGAGTTACCGCACAGAATTGTCACACATTTTTCCCATTTCTGACCTTTTATCCCTACTCAAATTCCTCGGGTAAGTGCTGGAGAAATGTGTGGAGCAGAAACCACACACAGCAATACTGCCACACAACTTCGTGTTTGCGCTCAATCACATTATTTCGTGTGGCACTCAGAAAGGGGTGCTTACTCTCTAGAACAATGGTTCCCAACCTGTGGTCGGGGGACCTCTGGGAGTCTGCGAAGCCTCCACAGGGGATCCACGACTGCTTAGAAAATTAAATAGTATGAACAGATTAATGAAATGCATATAAATAAAGTGGCTAAATGTACAATTGAAAAATTGTAAAAGCACAGTAAATGTCAAGGAATTTGAAATTGGAAGCTAAACATTAAATTAGTATCCTCAAATTAATTTGTGGGAGCGGTGCAGGTGCATCAAACAGAATATATCATGGAGGATGTGTGGCTTCAATTGAATTTAGAAAAGCTCTGACCTTTATATTAAAATTAAAGATGTTATTGTTGTATTTATATTTGTTTGCAAATTAAATACAATTTGTTGTAATTTGTGTATGTGTTTGATGGAATGCTTGTTTATGTATTTATTTTATGTGTATTGTTTTGCAGTGCAATTAATGGAAATGTTTAGACCCAGGTCCACGGCTAAGCTACCAGGGGTGGGGTTGGGGTGGGAGAGGGTGGATTTCAATAATTTGTGAATGGGGGTCCCTGGGTTCTAGTAATGATAAAGTGGGTGTCCACAGTAGTCAAAAGGTTGGGAACCACTGTTCTAGAAGAGAGTATAGTGCTATACACAACACAATATTTTAGGTTCCGCTGCTGCTTCTTTCACTGGGCTTGTTAAAGGAACTTTGTGCTGTGAAGGCAATGCATGGTGAGACTTCTGAAGCCACTGCATGCCTCTTTCCCACTGCTTTTTAAAGTTTTTTTTTTTATTTCAGCAGCAAATGTTCCTCTCGAGAATTTAGATAGTTTTGATTCCCTCCATGTTTTTTTCTGGCTGCTGCGACAAGGTCACCTCCCACCTAGGTTCTTCTGGGGATCCTTATTGATTGCAAACAGCTAAACGTGTTCTTTGACCAACAACGTTTAACCAAACAACTTGAATTGTTTTATGCAAAAGAGTGATTGAGAATTTGGGTGTACCCAAAGGATTCATGCGTACCTGAAGGGCCTTACTCCCACAGAAAGGGGCACGTCCAGGTATTATTTGACTTAGGAAAGCAATAAGGCATCTGCATTTTCTCATTTGTTCTGCTGTAGTTCAGACTATATGTATAATCTCAGAAGATGACAACACCTCCAGCTAGTCTGCCTGTCAATGTTGGTACCAAAATGACTAGTCCTTTGCCTTTGAAATGCTACAAAGTGTCCCCTTAATTCATCTTTGGCAGTTGGTCTTGAGGGAAAGAAGTGATGTTTTTTGCAGAGCTCTATCTTTAATTTTGTGCCAACATGAATATTCCAGGTATGTAGAACCCAGCTTTGATTGTTCTCCCATTGTATATTTAAATTGGGAGCTGGAATACAAAAACATCCAAAAATATCAATCATAAAACACTTCTGCCTCAAGCATTAGTACAGTGCACATGCTCTTCAAAAACATGAAAGCCATGAATCAATTAATAGTGAACTGGGCTTGCAGGTTTATACATTGTCAGGTTTATAAACTAAAGAAATTATCAGTGGTTTAAACCATGAGAGAAATAGTGGAAGACTATATTAAAATATAGGAGTGTCAACATCCAAAGCAAATATGATAAATCAGTTTAATGATAAAATCACAGAATGCTCAACATACAGGGGTAAAACCATCCTTACAACACAGACGTTGGTAGAACCATCCTTACAAGATGGACGGTGACAAAACAACTTGCAGTGCAAAACCTTCATTAATTAACACCAAATTTGCGCACATTCAAGCAATTATTTGCAAAACTATGCAAAACTATCCTCATTACATCCAATCCAGTGGTCTCCAGGCACAAGAGTGCACTGAAAACAAATAGAATGCTTGGATGTTGGATCACCATAGCTCTGCCCAATACCAGACAGTATCCAGAAGTGGACTGTGGACAGCTGTGAGATTGCAAGCCTGCCCACCCTGGGAGTGACAGTTCATGTTTGTGGTGCCAGAAACGTTCTTATAGCTGGTGACTACCCAATCAAATGGTCTAAACACAAGGACTAATTCTGATTTTTGTAAATGTGTTTTATCATATTTTTGAAACAGCCTTCTATTCAGAAGTTCTCAGTGGTCATGGTTCTACTTATACAAATATGCCTCTCTGTTTACAATATTTTGTCTGATTGCTGGACAACCAGGTAGAATATCTCTGGGCAGCCTGCAGTTCCCTACAGCCTGAAAACAAGTGGCTTTCCCTGCGAGGGTACATCATTGTGATCTTCATCTTAGGGCTTCATTATGAGTTTAGTGGTCGGACGAGGTGACCACCAAACTCGCAGGGAGGATGCCACCAAACTCACAGGGAGGACGCCACCATGTAAGACACTGGCTCGCTATATAGTGCACTAAACTGAAGTACACTGTTCAGAGAGCCCAGTCGATTTCCAAAGATGTGCAGAAGCAGAAATAGATAAGTCTTGAGCTCTATTTGTGGTAGTGTGGACGAGCAGCTAGGCTTATCATGGTGTTGTGTTAAGCATTTGTTGTATTCACAGAAGCAATAAATGAGACACATGCTCAAATAATAAATCCAAGACCAGTTTAGAAAAATAACATTTGCTTTTATAAATGCTTTGAACCAAAGAACTTCGTTATAAGGTAAGCAGTTTTAAAAATAAAAATACTTTGAGGTTTCAAAAATCGACACAGTGCAATTTTCAGAGTTCTTCAATGTTAACCTATAGGGAAAAAACAATGATGCATTTCCAAAGGTAAGTACACGACATACAGTCCCAGTGTTCAGGGCTTCAGGCTAGCACTGGGCAAGGTTTGGGTTGGTACTGAGGGTGAATCCACAGCAGCGTTGGGGGTGACTGGGTGCAGAGGTCGAAGTTGAAGTCAATTCTCAATGTTAGTCAACGGAGACGAGGGGATTTGCGGCCCTGCTCACAGGTAAGTACTGGCAGTCGCAGAGGCTGGTCTCCGGTTAATGAGGTGCTCACAGGGGAGGGCCGCAAGTCAGCACCAAACTTACACCCTCAGCTGCACAAGGGCGGCCAGGTGCAGAGTGCTAACACAGTACTGGGCGTCCTATGCTATCCAATGGATACCGGGGGTATCCGCTGCAGCGCTGCTCACAGGTGAGTAAAGAAGAGTCAGGGGTTGGTCTCCTGGTGGTGAGGTAAGTACAGGGGGGGCACAAGGTAGCACCAAACGTACATCCTCAGCAGCACAGGGATGGCTGGGTGCAGAGCGCTAACGCAGCGTCAGATTTATTCAATGAAGGAGATGACTTCCAGAAACGGGCTGCTGGCTCTGGCCAGGAGGCCGGGAGAGGTCAACCGAGAGCTTCCCAGGTAAGTTGAGATGCCAGGGGTCATAGGGACACTAATGGTTCAGCTCCCCAAGGCCCAAGAGCTCTGGGTGCTGGGGTGTCTTTAGGCATCAGAATCAGCTTACCATGCAGGTTGCGGTCAGGGGAGCCCTCGGATTTAGGCTGCAGGTGTTGCTGGGGAGTCTGGCAGGGGGCAGCCCATGGTGAACTCTTGGTCAGAAGCGCAGGGGAACCTTCACTGGATGGGTGGGCCACCTGGACTCGGACCAGGGGTGACAAGTGTAGTGGCCACTTCTGTTGTCGGGTTTTGCGGTTCCTCAGGCAGGCTTCCTCTTCTTTAAAGGTGGTTTCTTCTGGACAGGTCCACTGTCCACAGGAGTTCTTGGTCTTTTGTGAAGGCAGGCTATTCTCCCAAGGCTTTGGAGGTAGTTGGGCTGCAAGACAGTCATCTTCTGGGTGCAGATTTCTTTGAAGGCAGCAAACAGGCCTGTGGGGCTGGAGCCGAATCAGCTGGTGTTGTCAGTCTTCTCTGCTGACAATGGGGCTGGCTCTTCTTTGGATGCAGGAAACAGATTCTAGGGTTCAGGGGTGACACCTAAATCTACAATTTAGGGGTGTTACAGGGAGTGCCAGGTTGTAGCCAATGGGCTAATCACCTTTATGATGACTACACCCTTCCTATGACCACTTCCTTTGTGAAATGGAATAGACTTAACCCTATCGACCTAATTCCTTCCAAGCAAAATGGAGGAATTTGAAACGTAGCATTCACTTCAGCTTGTCCACCTTAGGGGTGGAACTTGCATGATGTGGGCACTCCTACTAATTTGCTTAATTTTCCTGCCAGTCCCGTCTCCAAACGTGGGGTCTGGAACTGGGGGGTGGCCTCCTCCACCATTTGGAGAGGTCTGGGTTGCATTTCAAAGGTGTTAAAGCCTTTTAAACTCCCCACGCTGGAAAGTTCAACTACCTGGGAGAGGAGATCACACCTCTGCCTAGAGCAGGCCTTTGTTCTGAGCCCTCAAGAGCACTGGCTCTCACCTCAGGGGGCCAGAACTTTGTCTAAGGCGGCTGTACTGGTTTGGACCAGAGAGTGTCCATGCTAGAAGTAGGTAGGTTTTGCAGGGGGCACCTCTAAGGTGCACTCTGAGTGCATGTGTTAATAAATCCATGACTGGATTCAGTAACAGTTTATTAATATGAGATATTTGATACCAAACATCCCTATTGTCAGTGAAGGCATCATGTAGCTGGGCAACTCGTAATGACCAGTGTCCACCACATAACACACGTAGTTTAAATGTCTTCACTGTTCACTTAATATGTCTGAGAATCAACAAAGACATAGCAGAAGCATATTTGCTCATGCAGGGATGCCCTCACATGTAATATAATGCCTTTACAGCTAGAAGGCGTGCCATAGGGGTGACTTACATATATTGCATGCGGTGTAAAGGGACAGGGCACACAGACTGTGTGCCATGTCATGTTTCCTTTTGGGGCGGCACCATGACACGCAGCCTACAAAGGCAGCACTGTGCACACTTATGTGAGAGGGTCCCTGAGGGTGGCACAATCTGTGCTGAAGCCCTCAGGGGCCTTCATTTTGTACCGCATTCCCTAAGTACCAGGTGTACTATTTAGTTTGGATTTACAGTGACAACTAAAGGTTTATCAATTGGGAATCCAACTGTGCAGTTTTAGGAAAAGAGATCTGGCACTGGGAATCTGTTTAGCAGGGACCCATTGCACTTTCAGTCATAATTGTACCAGAAACCAGGCAAAAAGTGGGGGTGACCTTGTGAAAAGAGGTACTTTCCTACACACCATTATACTGGTGGCACCCCCTCCAAGCGTATTCCAATGTTCCTGCTGCGCTAACCAGCTGGAACATTGTATTACGTGTTCCTGCCAGACTAACTGTCGGGAAGGAACAGTGCTACGATGTTGCTCTTGGCTCCCTTAAGGGAGCCGAGGTCAATACAGTAGCACTACAGCACCATCGGAATGTGCACTGTCTGCAAAGCAGACAGTGTGTATTTCAATGGTGCTGGGCAGGGGACCCCTGCACTGCCCATGTCCTTGGCAAGGGCAGTGCAGGACCCCCCATGTGGCTCCCGACACTGGCTTTCTGCCACCCTTTCCATGGTAGCGTGACCACCATGGAGAGGCTTGTGGAAAGCTGAGTGCATTGTCCATATTCCTTTTGTGTTTCTGTGTCTGTTTAATTGCTCAGTCTGTGGCCGGCGTTTATTTCAATGCTTAATATGCACTTTCATACCTCCACAGGTCCCAAGTACAACTGTATACAGGCTGATTTATCACTCAGTCTGCAAAATCATCATCTATGTGAAAAATGGAAATACAAAATTACAAAAATGTTTGCCAAATTAGCATATAAACTTAGTTGCTTCAAGTCCCGTCAGATGTTTCTGCATAGAACATAGTTTAGCTTGAGGTCCATCTGAACCTGATACTCCTTAAAGCAGAAGGTAGCATAAGTGTTTTCCGATAAGCGACCTCTCTTGGGACACCTACCTTTTGGCTTACAATGCTTTTTATGTTTTGCTATAATTTATGGAAACAAAAGATTGTAAGATGGTTGTTAATGCCACCTTGGAACGTTTTTCTATAAAGGAAAAGAAAAGGCAGACCAAGGTTGCTGTCATGTGAGTGTGCTTGTGCATGCACCCGCATACAAGGGAATGGTTCAAATGGTTTAAAAACTTCTTAAATATGGTTTCCGTAACTCATAAGCAGCCAATGGACACAGTGATGGGGGCAAACAGACAATGGGAGAGAAAGCTACGTTTCCACTAAAGACAGCCGTGGGTGGGAAAGGAGCAGGAGTATGTAAAATAGAAAAATGCTCGTCATGCACTGCAATACATGCTTCTGACTTCAGCAGTGAAGGGATACAGCTCCTCAAGACCAAACACAGTAAGAACAAAATGCTTCTTGGGTGGGACAATTAAAAGAACAAGGAAAGCCATGGACTCTGGAGCAGGGAACTGAGATATACACAAAAAAAAACATAAAATCAGGAGCAAGTGACGCAGGGCCAGCTTTAGGGCAGTGCAACCATTTCTGTCGCACCTGGCACCGACCTTGGGGGCGCTATGTTAAAAAATAACTCATGGGTTTTAAAGCGCGTGCTGCAGAGTTCCTTGTGTGTCCAGCAGTTTGTAGGCAGCAATAAGATGTTATGCCACTCTGGTGATTAATGTTCCTGCTGTAGAGAGATTCTAGCTTTGTCTAGTGGCAGTTTTGAATCATAATAAAGTAGTGCAGAAGGATAATGTGCCTGCTGCAAAGAACATGCACCCTGCAGATCCCAGAATTGTATGTGAGTGAGCTATGTGTAGCACTATAAAAATGAACATATCAGAGAGGGACTATGGAGAAAGGAGGGACACTGATGGAGCATGTCAATGAGACATTTTTTGGAGAGGGAGGTCACTGTGGAAATTGGTGCCGACAAGCACTGACTCACCCGGGCACCACTAGAGCTAACACCGGCCCTGAAGGGGTGGATCCAAAGACCATTTTAAGTATTTATTGGATGCAGCGCATTTGTTGCCAACAAGAAAGAACTAAATATTCTGCTGCCATTTTAAATAGCTGCATCCCCAAAAGCCAATGTTTGCTAAAGCAAGACAAATGATAAAGTCAAGCTCAAAATAATTCCTACCAGAGTTCCTTAATACCTCACCAATCATTAAATCACAGGAATGCACTCCACCTTCACTCCAACCCCTGTCAAAAAACCCATTCATCATATGGTAGCATGACTTTCTTAGAACAATAGGCTTCGGATGCATGTTTAGGTGATTACTTAGCATTTGAAATGACAAGAACACAGTGACTTAAGTGATAGCATGACTACACAAAGGGTGTGCAAGAGATCACGTGTGGAAGTGTAACTACCCTATAATAAAACTAACGTCGACTTCATATGCCTTGCTACAAATTATATTCGCTTTGTTTTTTACGTTCAGAGGTTACATGTCTTTACATTAGTGCTGAATTAGTGCAAATCATTTGCGACTTTGAAATAAGAGGCATTGTTCGCTTTAGGACAGCGAGCTCCAAAACAACGACACTGTAAGGAAAGGACAAAGTATGTTCACCCAAAAAGATGCGAGGAAGCTATTGCACCCTCAAAATATTAAGCATAAATTACGGCTGGTTGGAATGTGAGAGAAAGAGTACTTCCTTGTAGATGTTCCTTACAGTCATGTAGATATACGTGTGTCTCTATTCTCCTAGCAATTTAGTCATTAACGTACTCAGTTATGAACTGGGAACTGTTATGCCCAAACAGACAGCAACTGCACATGCCACCGGGTCCACGGTACAGTGTTTCTCTCCCCCTTGCACCTGTGATACCAGGTGTGGTGCTGCAGGACCAGCACATTCGGTCTTCCCGCCCTTGGGTGAGGGTTCATAGCAATTTACGTTGCGTCCAAATAGCCAGTTGATATGTTTACTTGAGATTTCCCCATGTCCCTGCTCCGTGATCCCCTTGCAGGATCACACCAGATACTAAAAAGCGTCTGAACGGCTGACAGCGAGAGAGAGTAATGAAACAGGCAAAAGGAGAACTAGAGGACGCCACATAAGCCAAGAGACCCGAAGGCCACAGGTCTTCTCCACAGCAAGTAGTAGAAATTAACCAGTTGACAGAGAAGATGAACACCTACACATTGTTTCAGTGATCAGTGGTGAGGCAGACCATGAAACAGTGATGACTGCATTGTATATGACTAGTAAGATTCAGACATGAGAAATTCCTGTTCTATTCTCAACAGAACGACCAGTCAATTCAACAGGCTACTTACTTTCACCCTGACTGATATTCAAAGAAGAATACATGCATCTGCTGGGGGTGTGCTGTTCAGGTCGCTGTTCATCACATGCAGGAATGCTCTATTACTTATCAGTAATCTTCGCTACTCCTGGTCCTGCTAGCCTCGTCTCAAAAATCACTAAGTGGATGTTTTTGTTTAGTGATGAATGGGACGAGGAATAGAGGGACCTAGGGGTAATAAGGTTGCTGATGAACTCCAGCACTGCAGAAGAGCTCAAGCTACAAATATTTGCCTCAGATCCTGGCAAACTGATGGATTACAGTAAGAGCAAGTCTTGACGTTGGACTGAACGAACTGCTTTTGTGGTAAGAAGGTCATACTGCATATTGGCCTTAAGTTTTAACCTATAGCTCTGACGTGCAAGTAAATATGCTTACCTTTGACAGGTGGTGGAGCAACAATTCAGAGAATCTGAAATGATTGAGAAGTTACATGGTCAGTACTTTCGGACATTCTTAGTCACCCTCAAAGCCAGATAAAATATAAGGTCAGGATGGTTGTGTGTGTGTGTTTATGCACCTAAACAAAAGGCAAAACGTGGTGAGTGGCTATTTTGTGCCCAATGCTTCAGCATATACAGTGATGGTAGCAGCTGAGAGGTGCAGGTATAGCAGTTAGGGCAAGCTTTGGCAAAGCCAGTAAATCTCACTTCACTGTGTCAAGCTATGAAAGCAAGGGCATTCACAAATGCTGTTTACATGTGGTGTATGCACAAATGCTATTTATTTATATTATTATCTACTGGCTTATTGGCTCTGTCAGGCAACGGTCGAAAATCCTATCACTCATTGTTTCCACTCTTCAATAATCCTTAATAGTCAGGGATGAAAATGTAGGAAAAGTATCCCTTATCCCCAGCCAACGTGTCTTTTACAACGTCACAACAAGTGCACTCTATGGAAATTAAGAAGAAAATGTTTTATGGGAATAGGAACATTAGAACACATGTTGCAAGCAGATGCGTAATTCCGGCTCCCGTATCCCCTGTAGTTTATGGGCCCACAACCCTTGAGTGGCCCCAAATCCTTCAAGAAGGCCTCATTCCACGCTAAGGTCAATGAATATCTGTGAGAAATAGGAGACTCAGTGGCCAGTCTTCACATTCTTCAGGGGGGCCCCATTATTTTACATTACAACACTGATTGCAAGAGTTTATTTTCATTTGTGCGACACACTCAGGGGTGGCTCCTTCGCAATGGTGAAGGAGTGTTGCCCCACCTAACTGAGCCGGCAGCAGAAAAATAAAATGATTGTTCACTATTGTTTTATTTTTCTGCTATTGGCTCAGCCAGCAGCATGTGAATGGATGGGCGGGCTGGGCGACGGGAGGTGGAAGGGGGGAGGAGGAGAGAGTGCACCCAAGTGCGCATGTGTGTTTGGCCGGCGGTTTCAGGTCAACAAAACACACATGTGTACTTAGGTTTCTCCAGCCCAGCTGTGTTTAATAGCCGGGCTTAATAGCCGGGCTGGAAATACTGCACTAGCCCCAGGGTTGTGTTTGAGCGGCTCTCCAAGACATTCACACCAATCCGGATTCTGCTTTCATGCTAGCTGTAGCATCAAAGCAGCACCAGAATTGCTGGGGAGCCTTTGCTGGTGTCCCAGTGAATGCTTGGACACCACATTGAGTGAAGATGAGTACAAGCCCCCCTATTTCTGCCCCCCTTGAGATTTGTGGCAGCCGCTACTGGACACACTCCCTTTGGCTGACAATGTATACATTGTTTTCCTAAGTAGATATAAACAACAGCCATTTTATGACTGCTTGCAGTTAAAAAACATGACGTACACATGCATAACAATGTAGGCACAGTGGATGTGCTACTGCAGACAGAGGAGAAAAGGTCATTTTAACAGTTTTTCCTGCTACTCTTTTCGGTCTGGTTGGTTTTCTTGATAATAAAAGGTGGTGCAGAGAAGCAAAGGAAAACCTTATTTCCAGATCTACTGAATGATTATGTCAATTCCCTGATGCTCTAATGCACATCTTAACCTAACCACTCCTGTTAATGAGTCCCCAAAGCATAGTATTTATTTGTATTTCCTGTGGTAAGATGATTGAGGACAAGTATGCCTTGTGATCCTTCAGAAAGGAAGGCTCTCGCCTTCCAATTGCTATCAACAGATGGTCCCTTAGAATCTATGTGCTCCTTGAGTGTGTACACGTATAGCATATCACAAATGGCTGGGAGGAGGGGAGGGTCCGTGCCCTGTGGTGGTGTACAAATGGACCTCAATATAATTTTAAAGATATAGAAAACAGGGCTATTTTATTTCAAATAACGATGCACACATTGTTATGGATGAAGGCTGGCCTGCTGGTAAAGATGCCTATATAAGATGCCTGTAAAAATCTCCACTCCGAGTGAGTCTAGAAATTACTTTATTTCTTCAAGTACATGGACAAAGAGGGAGACATGCAGTTGCTCCGTCCGCCGTTCAAAACCGTCACTACCTCCGTTCTCGAATGCCTCTAACACATACCAGCGCGTGTGGAATTCCCCGCGCACGGCATTCGAGAACGGTAGGCATTTACCAACACTACATATCTTCTCTCTTTACAGAAGGAACCATATGAAAATAAACAATATATATATATAAACAATATGACAATAACCATATATAATCCTATAAATAGATATAAACCTATAAATAAAACAGTCCAACACATCCTAATAAACAGTTTCTATAGAACATTACCATGAATAATAATCTTTTAACTTGTTTGGTTTTACAATTCTCCTGCCAGATCTACTCCACCTACCACTCCTACAATGGATTCCCTCCAATCTACTAGAGTCACTGGAACTGTTAGATGACCTCAGATCATTTGATGGAAGAAGACAATCATCAGTACTTCCTGAATTCTCTCTATATTGATATTGATGAACATGTTCTTCTCTTCCCTCATTCTTCTCTTCCAACCATTCTTTCCACATATGACTTTTCGGAGTACTAGTCTCCGTTCCCAAGGTGACTCCAGTACTTTTACATAGTGACAAAGCAGATACATGCCACACTTTACCATCATTGAGTCGCACTGAATTATTGTACACAGCAATTACTCTCATGGGGGAAGAAAATTTACTTTGGCCTTTCACAGTGTGTTTATTGCTCTTGACTCTCACAACATCTCCAACACACAATTTAACCTCCTTACACTTGTGTCTGTCATCATAATACTTCTTATATTTATCCTGAGCTTTCTCAATATTTGTCTTCACCTCCTCCGGACACCATTCTACTCTTTTAGCAGCTTTGAGCCAACCAACATTATCCTTTGAAATGGGAGTTCTACCCCTCATGAGTTCAAACGGACTGGCATTTGTACTGTCACAAGCAGTAATCCTAAAGGCCCACAAGGTTTTCCATAATTCTCTTTCCCAAACTAAATTGTTGCAATTAGACCATTGAATCATTCCTTTAAGTACACGGTTACATCTTTCTATAGAACCATTACCTGCAGGATGGTAAATTGAAGTAGTATGATGTTTTATTCCATTCCTTCCCACATAATCTTGGAAAGCAGAAGACGTGAATTGTGTCCCATTGTCCGACACAATACATTTTGGTAAACCCTCTCTTACAAATATGTTATCCATAAATTTGATGATACTGTTTACATCAGCCTTCCTTACAATACCTACCTCTGGCCACTTGGAAAAGTGATCTACAAGCACTAACAGGAAAGTTTGCTCTTCACCTTCACCAATTGGTCCCATCACATCAATACCTACTCTTTCCCATGACATGTTGGGAGAAGGAATGGGATGTAAAGGCGGTCTCAACATCACATGTGTTTTATCTGCATTTTCACAAACATGGCAATCTCTCACCATTCTTTCTACCTCCTTATCTATCCCCGGCCACCAGTACCAATGTTTCACTCTATTCTTAGTTTTCCCTATGCCAAGATGGCCTTCGTGACAAATCTCAAGAATTTTCCCCCTTAAGATGATGGGAGGTATAACCTTCCCATTCCTAAGAAATAAACCATCTTCCATAGTTAATTCGTCCCTTACTTCCCAAAAAGGTAACACATTTTTATTAACCATTTTCTTTAACGGCCACCTTTTAGTAATCATGATACTCAATTATTTCATCACCTCATCCAAGTTCTGCTCTGTATTCCATTCATCTCGCATAATACCATTGCATACACCTTCCTCTACAATAGCCACCCACATGTCATCTTTACTATCTTCACCAGAATTCTGAAACTCATCCGTATCGTTGGATGGCAAAGGCATGCGGCTTAAAAAATCTGCAACTATATTCTTCACTCCAGGTAAGTATTGCACCGCATAGTTGTAATCAAACAATCGTACAGACATTCTGGCAAGCCTAGGAGAAGCCTTATACAACCCCTTTGTGGTTAAAACCTTCACAAGTGGTTTGTGGTCACATCTTAATATGACTGTGGTACCCCACACATACTGTCTAAAATGTTCCAATGCCCATACACATGCAAGTGCCCCCAGTTCAATAACTGAATACTTCTCTTCAGTAGGAGTTAATGAACGTGAGGCAAAAGCAATAGTGTCTTCATACCCCTCCATTAATTTGGGTGAGAACCGCTCCTATTCCCTTGCAACTAGCATCCGTTGTAATGACACATTTAAGACTTGGATCAAAGCCTTGCAAAGGTGGAGCTTTGCAAATATCATTTTTCAACATGTCAAAAGCATTTTGACACGCCTCTGTCCACAAAAACTTGTTCCTTACTTTGAGCAATTGCCTTAAATCATATGTTTTCGTAGAAAAGTTATTAACAAATTTGGAATAGAATTCTACTAAACCTAGAAAAGCACAAACCTCATCTTTATTGTGAGGATTAGGTGCCTTGCTCATTGCAGACAATAACTCCTCCTTAGGTTTAATTCCCTGAGCAGATACAACATGCCCCAAGTAATTGACATGGTCACAAGCAAATTTGCATTTACCAAATTCTGCCGTCAGGCCCTTTTCATCCAACATATTCAATACTTTTAATAAGGTCTGATCATGATCATCTCTAGACCTCCCCATCACCAGGATATCATCTTGGAAGACCATTGTATTATCTATTCCTGCAAGAATTGAGCACATTAACCTTTGGAACATGGCTGCTGCCGATGCCAAACCAAATGGCACTCGCCGAAACCTGTAACATCCAAAGGGTGTAATGAAAGCAGTCAAGTCCCTACTACTGGGATGTAACCGTACCTGATGATAGGCCGCTTTTAAATCAATGGTGGAAAACCATTTCATTCCTCTAGTGCGTGATAACATTTCACTAATATGTGGTAAGGGGAATTGATCAACTAGTATATTCTTATTAAGATCTCTCAAATCAATGCATAATCGTAAACCCCCATTGGCTTTCTTCACCACAACTAATGGGGCCACCCACTCAGAAGATTCAATAGGTTCTATAATTTTCTCTTCTTGTAATTCATCCAATTGCAGTTTAACATCTTCCTTTAAGGGAATGGGAATATTTCTTACTTTATGCACCTGTGGCACAGCATCCTTTTTTAAATGAATAAGGTGCATAAAGCCTTTCATTTTTCCAATCTTTCCCGTAAATACTTTGGAGAATTTCTGCAGAACCAGTTGACCAATTCCTACCCCTTTTTCTATAGACAATACCGGTTCAGGATTATTGGGGTCCAATATTATACCCAATTTCCTCTGATCAATCCATCCCAAAACGGAAGGGCCAGTGACTGCAATATACAATTTTCCGATCATTTCTCTGTTCTTATACTGGAATTTCAATTCCTTGTAGCCTAACAATTCAATAATTTCCCCAGTAAATGTCTTGACTGTTATGTCTGGTGAACATAACTCTTCACCCACAATATGTTTGAGACTTCTTTTCCACACATTTTGATTAATAATAGTGTATGGAGACCCTGAATCTACTACAATGCGCATAGTCACTCCTCCCAACATAATCTCACAACTTGTTTTTTTCATTCTATTTTTCTCTTCTTGTCTCATACAAAGAATAGTGTCTTCGTCAGAAGGATTTACACACAAAATACACATGTTCAAATCATCATCCTCAGAAGAATTTGTGTCTTCCAGATCCAAGATTTTGCTACCCCCATTCTTTCTCTGACACACTTTTTGGAAATGGCGTACAATACCACAGTTTAAACATTTCTGTTTCTTTGCCGGACACAATTTATCATTCGCCAAGTGATCATAACTGCCACATCTGTAACACTTCTTTTTATGATCAGACTTAAAATTCTTAGATTATGTTCCTGTTCTCCCTGTGCTTCTCTTCTTAAAATCTTTAGTGTTATTCTTTCCTTTCACTCTTGCAATTATGGTCTCCTCTCTTTTATTTTCATTTAAAACTTCTTTCGCACACCTTCCTGTCAGTTCTGCCCTTTTTACAATGTCAATGACCTCCTGCAAAGAGCTTTCACCTTTGGCCCACAGATTGTCTTGAACGTTCGAGTTTGACGATTGCATAACAATCTGGTCACGAATAAGTTTGTCATGTAAATCACCAAATCTGCAATTTATTGCTAAATTCTTTAAGGCAGACACGTAATCCTCTACTGGTTCCTCCTTCCCTTGCTTCTGATTAAAAAACTTATAGCGATTCACAGCTATGCAAACTCTAGGTCTGTAATAGTTATCTAAGTCTTCAAGTGCATTCTTATACAGATCACCATCACCCGCTTGCCTAGGTTTCTTATTAATGTTTTTGAAAATTTTCAGACCACCTGGTCCTAAACAATGTAAGAGGATCCTATATTTCTTTTCAGCTGAAAGTTCTTCTTCCTCCTCAATGGCGGAGATATAATTCCTGAAATATTCACTCCATTCCTCCCATTTTAATATAGGTGAACCAGCAACAGGAATAAATGATTGTGGAGGTGATAAATTCCATGGGTTGTTCGCCGCCATGTATTTGCACTGTCTCCCTTCTAAAATTATCCACTTAAGTAGAGGTAACCACTATAATTGCTAATAGTTGGTTACAAATGGTTTAAAAGATGTATTAAACTAATAAAAAAACTACAGGCAATTTTTAATGATAGTCAAGCTAGCCATAAATTTGTTAGCACGTACTTTCCCAATTTAAAATGGCTGCCGCATAAATAACGTATAAATTAAAATGGCTGCCGCTCTGTTTGTAGAACTATCCCAACTTAAAATGGCCGCCACTTAGAAATGCTGCATGGTCACGTTTTGACCAATCCAAAATGGCCGCAGAAACAGGATGACGTCAGTTGGAGGCAGTCCCGGTAGTAGTACACATCCACACAGTCACTGCTTCACTCAACGATGATCTTAGACTGCTGCAAACATGTTTCCCAGCTCCTAACTCACAGTGTAGAAAAGACAATCTTCAGCTGCAGCCCAAAATGCTTCACAGCCCCGGAATAGTGGCTACCCACTGTGCAGCACACTCCTCAAGATGACACGTTCGGATAAATTCTTCCCCTCGTCGCCAATTGTAAGAATCTCCACTCCGAGTGAGTCTAGAAATTACTTTATTTCTTCAAGTACATGGACAAAGAGGGAGACGTGCAGTTGCTCCGTCCGCCGTTCAAAACCGTCACTACCTCCGTTCTCGAATGCCTCTAACACATACCAGCACGTGTGGAATTCCCCGCGCACGGCATTCGAGAACGGTAGGCATTTACCAACACTACAATGCCCTACTAGACTATACTCTAGAGCTTCTTACTGTGGATGGGATAGATATGATTCGTACTACCCTGCCTTCGTTTCATTTTACTAAGGTTGTTGACCTTAATGGTCTTATCCTAGTTTTGAGTGAGGCTACGCAGTCTCAGCTTCTTGACTTTGGGTGCCATTATAGTATATGACATAGAGGAGTTAGATATTTTATAATAAGGAGTACAAAGCTTGTTTTGGAAGAGTTGTTTAATAATTAACAAGACACTGGCTTGTGTGTGATCTATTAATAGATTCCTGATCATTAAATGACCATATTAAATGCATTGGTCCTTTGAATCTTTTGTATGACAGAAATAGGCACATATGTGTATCAATTATAGTAAACATTCCGTCTGATGAGTCACTAGCCACACAGCACTTTCCAGAGGTTGTTGCTTGAACATCCGCTTGTGCTTTGATTCCTCTGTAAAATGTCCTTACTTTGGAAAAATGTGGTGCATTTTAGATATGTTGGGTAACTACATGTATTATTGTCTGTTGAGATTAAGCCTTTGGATAGCCGATAATGACACCATGCATACATGTTTTGGGGCCTGTTGACAAATGCTACTATGGAGTGCATAAAGTGGTGAACCTTACATACTCCAAAATGTAACTCTTTAGCCTCCAGTTACAGAACTCCAATCTGATCTATTTCTGAATGGAGATCTCTATTCCAGTGGTGTAGATCTCAACCTAGGTTTTGGTAGTAACTCAGTGAGAGACAAGGACAGAGGTGGGAAAATGAGAACTAATTACTACAAAATGGGTGGGCTTTAGGGAAATTAAAGGAGAGGTTAGAATGGGACATGCTAAAACAAAACAAAACACACACCCACTTAAGAGTAAGACAATTGCTATTCACAAAATATACATTTGAATCTGCTACATTAGTACTTTTGACAAACAGGCTTAAATGTATTGCAACTCAGCCTCAGAACAAGTGTAGCACCATACAATGCAATCCACTCCCCAGTTGCGGCTTGCAGGACTACAATATGGTGAGATGTGATGGCGCCAAACTCAACATATTTGCGGCTCCCCACGTCTTCCCCAGCACCCATGAGCAGGAATGAAAGGACTTCCTTTCTGCTCAGTGGGACGCAAATCCAACCAATCCTTGAGCTGCACACATGCTGTTTACAGTATGACACCGGCACCAGGATTGGTGGGAGGAGGCTAACCCAGTGCTCATTTTGAGGCTGGCGGCCTGTGCCAGCACTGGGATTGCTGGGTCTCAGTGAGCATGTCAGGCTGGCCGTGGCAAGACAGCCAGTCAACCCAACGCGTACACTGAAAGAGGCAGCAGTCATCCTGAAATTGCAGGATTCAGCCTCGTTCCCTGCCCGCACGCTTGCATTGTACACTGCACGAACTGGTGACAAAATAAAATGGCATTATTATGCCATTTTGTTTGTTGTGCAAGCCTGCTGCGCGTGCAGCAGGCGGGAAGATGCTCCTACGCTCCATAGGAGGAACCGCCCCTGCCAGTCCTACTCTCATTAGAGGCTTGCAATAACAAATACTGACTGTATGTGGTAATAATTACCCACATTGATCCTTGATCTATAAATTGGGTACAAACACATTTGGGATCCGGCGCAAATTCAATTTGCACTAGGGTTATTTACACTCTGTATTAGCAGTCCAGTCTAAATGATCCTGTGACACCTTCGAAAGAGCAATGTGCAATGTGTTGATTAAATGTATTTATTTATTTATTTAGTATTTATAAAGCGCATTCCGGCCTTGGCATCGAAGCGCTAGAGTGAAAACAATAACTGTCAGAAAGCAGGAGGAGTCAAGAAGACAGAGAATTATTGAGGAAAAAGCCTGGTTTTTACCAACCTCCTGAAGATCAAGAAATTGTGCTTCTTCCTTATGTCAAAAGGAAGCGAGTTCCAGTGCTTAGCCGCAGCAACGGTAAACGCCTTATCTCCCCTTCTAGCCCTGCGAGTATGACAAACTTGAATCAGATGAGCTTCTTTTGACCTGAGTTGCCGACTTGGCCTATACCAGCGTAACCTAGAGGTAGGTAATCAGCTGCGCCTCCATGTACCGACTTGAACGTTAGACATAGAGTTTTAAATAAAATCCGCTTCGCGACCGGAAGCCAGTGCAATAATTTCAGGCTATTGCTGGTGGAGGCAGAGCGAGGAAGATCTAAAATCAAATGGGCCACATTATTTTGGATCAGTTGGAGCTTTCTCAGTGACGTCTTATCCAAATCAAGCAGCAAAGAGTTACAGTAGTCAAGTCTGGACATTACTAAAGCCAAGATGACAGCAACTCTCTCCTCCATCTGCAAATAGGGAAGGATTTTTTTCAAAGTTTTAAAAATCCAATAACTTGTTTTGACCATGGAGTTCACTTGAGGCTTGAAACCGAGACAGTTATCAAAGATGACTCCCAGATGTCTGGTGGGAGTAATAGGAAAGGGAAGCTCACCACACTCCGAAGGCCACCATCGAGAGTTCCACAGCTCATGACAAGAGCCGAACAGCAGAATTTCTGTTTTGTCACCATTAAGCTGTAGCCAATTCTGACCCATCCAACGATTAATCTTGTGCATACAATTTCAGAACCGGTCTGCCATTTCCTCCCAGTTTTTTCTAGAAACAGGGATGATCAATTGGGTAATATCAGTATATGAAGTGGGCATGAAGCCATACGAACAGATCAGTTTGGCCAAAGGGGCGACATAGAGATTAAGCAAAGTAGGGCTAAGAGCCAAGCCCTGTGGGACACCACATGGCAGCCAAAATGCCGGGGCCCTAAAATCGTCCCAGCTCACCGTGATCAGTCTGTTGCCTAAAAAAGATTCTAAAGTCTTAAGTGCTGAATCTCTAATCCCTGCTTGGTGGAGGTGAGATACCAAAATCTGAGGTGAAATGGTATCAAATACAACAGATACATCCAGTAGGACTAGAACTGCTCCCTGCCCCTCATCCAACAGCCTGCAAATAGTATCTGAAGTCGTAATGAGCGCAGATTCGGTACTATGGGTTTTCCTAAATCCATGTTGAGACCGGTCTAAACTGCCTGAATTATGTAAAAAAAAACTGGCTAACTCATTGTTAATATGTTTCTCGAAGATCTTAGCCAGAATAGGGAGTAAGGAAAAAGGCCGCAAGTTGTTCAAATCATGTGATGCACAGTCCGGTTTCTTTTTCAGAGGAATTACCATTGCTTCCCTCCATGATGGAGGAAAGACTCCTTTAGCTAGAACCTCCTGAAAAACTGGAACAAGAGCAGTAGCAACTCGTTCAAGAACCTGCTGTAGGATATACAGAGGACAAAGATCATTCGGGGAGCATGACTTAGTTCCCATTAGAAGTTCTTTGATCCTATCGGGAGATAATTTCTGAAACTTAGTGAGCAATGAGGTGTTGATGTCTAAAGTGGTGTTCGAAAAATTGGGAAGATGTTGAGTCTCTTCAGAGTGCAGGCAGCTCGAATGAATTTGTAGGATTTTGTTTTAAAAAAAGGTTGCCACCTTGTTACAAAATTCTTGAGAATTATCCACCTCGGGGGAAGGAGGGTGATACAGTCAGGTCCCGTACCACACTAAACAATTATCTAGGGGCGTTTAATGCCCCCTTAATCCTTGAAGTAAAGTAATCCGATTTGGCCCTGAAGCATGCATCTTTATAGAACTTCAGGACTATTCAAAGCTAATCTTTCTCCACTGAATTAGGAGCTAGCTTCTATTGTCTTTCTTGTTTACAGTATTTCCTTTGTAGAAGCTTATGGTCCTTATTGAACCATGGACAACTGATTTTTTGGTTTCCTAACGGAGTCAAGGTCACAGCCGGAGCAAGTTGATTAATAGCATAATTAATGCCATAATTAAAACTGTCTAAGGCAGACATAGAAAAACTTCCAGCAGCTTCCCAACCCGCAATTAAGGCTGGACCTAGCTGATGCTTTTTAATCCTGAATAACTAATAAAGTACACTGTTCCAAAGGGACACAACTACTCTACAAGAAGGCGAGAAGAGTCAGGAGCAGAACAGCCCTCACACATCCAATAGGATTTCAAGCTTCATCACTGGGCGAGCTCCTCCTCAGACCGGCACTGCAATGTCTGACAGGCCACCCCTTTCAAAGAAGGAGGTGGCTCTTAGCCGGAGGGTGTACTCCTCAAAGTGAATATGCCCATAGTAGACACAAGCTGAAGGTGTGAATAGGAGAGAGAAAAAAAGTGAAAGTAAAAATTGGCTCTAAACCATCACCATCATATTTTAATAGTTCAGAGGATGGTCTAGGCCAAGATTAAAAACGAAGGGAGTGCATGTGGAGGTAATGCTCGACCGCACTCACACACAAAAAGTGTCAGGAAAATGAACAATCCTGTTCTAATGTCTTGATGATTTACATTTGGCACTCGTGTGTTGACCAGGATGTGTGTTCATGCACCTAAGGGTTAGGAGATGATGATCAGTCCACTCAAGAGGCATATTCGTCACCATCACCAGATCCTCAGGACGGATTGTGACGTGGCCAGCCGTGTGAGTGGCAGATTTAACTTTGAGTTCCCAATAAAAGACCGCCATAAAATTTAACAAAGCAATAATATGAGGGAGATGAATATCATCAAAATGAAGATTAAAATCGCCTATAATAATACATATACTGGAAGTGGCTAACGGCTCAATTAAGTTAGGCCAATACTGCAGAAAGGTGGAATAAGGGCCTCGGGGTCGATAGACCAAAAGTCCTTCCAATAAAACTCAATTTTTTTGAAGAATCTTGAAGTACATTCCCTCACACATCTTAGATGTGGGATTAGTGGCCTCCCACTGTCATGTAAGATGAGACCAACAAATAATAGCTAACCCACCACCTCTACCCATAGTTCTGTCCAATATATAAAAGGAATATCCTAGAGGTGTTGCCGCAATAAAATCCGGATTGGAGTCGGCCTTAGCCCAGGATTCCATAATAAAAAGTCAATCTAACTTATGGTGATCAATCAAATCTTCAATTTCCACCTTGTGTTTAGACAAGGAGCGAGCATTAATCAAAGCACAAGCTAAAGGACTACTGGATATAGCCATTTTTGTATTTTAGTCCTTTTGCTTTCTCCATATAAAGGATCGCAAGCAGCTGAGGTCTGAGGTGACCAACAGCAGTGTTCACACACCCACTCTTTAAGATTATTTAAGGCCATTGGCATCAAGTGCTTGCATAGCGAGCCTTCTGCTAAAGAGTGGAGGGTGTGAGATGAGTAAGAAATTTGTCTAGGCGTAGCCCGACGCGGAGCAAGGTCCCCGGTCCAGGTCGGACACGGACGGGCGCAGACGGGCTTTCCTTAGGCGTGTCTTAAATATCAGGCATAAACTTTATTGCCTTTAAGATCTTGTATAACAGCCTGTTTTAAAAAGATTATTATTTTTACTCATGGCCTTGTCGGAGAACAATTAACCAAGAATTATTAATTGAATTCCCAAATCATCCAAAATTCTCATTTACTATTAGTGATAGGAAATCGTCCAAAGACAAACCTTAAAAACATGTGTTGCCTACACAACTCCGAACATATAGAATTCTTTTGGGTTGTGTTTATAGACTGCAGATATAGCCACAGCAAGCAGAGGAGCACTGAAAAGAAGAGAGTACTATTTATTCATAGATTCCACGTAATTGTTCTCCTTTACATACGGAAGTCATCTTCATAGTGGAACAGGGTTTGTAACATACACAAGTGAGGATTATTCACATTGCAGGCTAAGAAACAGTCTAGAAGTAGGATCCGTTCAGGGAAGGTGGTTTGAGTGAAAACATTGTCTCGATTTCTTTGCTGATGGGCAGGGGCATAGGGACTACTCTCAGTTAGAGGGATAAGTATTATGTGGGGTTGAGGAAAAGGGAAGGCTCCTGTCTTCTATTTTATTGCTGTTGAGATTTCCAGTATTAGTGTCTTTTTCTTGTGAGACTCTAGCAAAAAGAACATCTTTTCAGTCAAGTTTTTGTCAATTTATGGTTTATTAATTTGGATAGCTTTTTATATTAAGCAGAGTGATTTTGATGTGTGCTATGGGGTCAAGCTGGTGATATGGTGAGTAGATACTTGGATGACGGTCTTCGCAAAATGAGAGTTCGAGGATGATTAGCAGCACCTTAGTTCAGGATATGGTAGTAGCTGTGTGGTGGAGTTGAAAGTGTGAGATAGATGGTAAAGTCTGATTCTACCTTGGAGGGATAGTTAATGCCAAAGCATGTAGAGGAATCAAGAATATTTAAAACAGGCACTCACGGTGGCGGTCTGACCACGGCCAAAGCGGTGGTCTGATCACTTTGGCAACGGTCAGACCGCCACATTGTTACCGTGATGGTTTGGCCACGGTCGGACCGACAGTACTGCTAGTTTCCCTCCACTGGAGGGACGGGTGTGCTCGCAGTCCTAATCCGCCAGGGCAGCGCTGCATGCAGCGCCGCCCTGGGGACTACGAGTCCCCTCTCTGCCAACTTTTGTATGATGGTAGTACCGCCATGTAAAAGCTGGCAGAGACGGGGTGCTGGAGGCCCCATGCAGGCCCCTGCACTGCCCATGCACTCGGCATGGGCAGTGCAGGGGCCCCCCCAAGGACAGCCCCATCGCACTTTTCACTGTCTGCCTAACAGACAGTGAAAAGTGCGATGGGTGATGTTGCACCGTACACACTGCAACATTGCTGCCAGCTCGATTACAAGCCGGTGCCAATGTTGTGGGCTGTTTCCCACTGGGCCACCAGAAAACTCATAATAGGGGCCGTGGGAAGGTCACTGCACTAGCGGTGACCTGGCCACGGGAGTTTGGCGGGTGGCCTTTTCCGCCCACCAAGCTCGTAAGGAGGGCCTATGTATCTTGAAGTGTCAACCTGGTTAAAAGAGAGCCAGCAACTACTGGCCTGTGTTCTGTATGAATGTATGCATGCATGTATGAATGTATGTATGTATGTTTTTATGTATGTACGTACTTATGCATGTGTTATGTGTACAGCGCAGACCTTTTCATTAGACAGCACAGCACAGTACAGGGTCAAAAGGAAACATATAGTCAATGAGCCATAGGAGAGGTTGCTAGTTTGTGGACTGTAAATTCATTGTGCTGTAAAGTTCTTTAAAGAGATGCATCTTGAACTCTCCTTCACTGGAGCAGTGTTGGGGGTTGTCCTGAAGGCTGAAGGAATGTTGTTACAGTATTATTTGCTCTTTTATAAGTAATTATTTGCTCTTTTGTGAGTAGCAAGTGGGTAATAGTTGAAGATGCAAGGTTGTTTAATTTGATGTTCACACAGCATCCAGCTGTTCCACAAAGGAGCAAACAAAAGTTATGATTATAATTTTCGTTGGAAAAAACAAACATTTACCTAAATATTTGAATCGTGCATTGTTGCATTTCAGACCATGTTTGGCAAAGCTCATGAACAAAACAATATTTTCTGCTTGGCAAAATAATGTGCTGTCGCTGAAAATGTATAACATCTTAGAAGTGATGGTATTTCAAATAGCCATCTCCTATGTAGTGAAAAACAGTATTCATTTCATGCTGGGAACATTCACATGATTTCTCTCTTTCCAGGCAAGCCCAATACTGACACTCAGTAGACAGTTTTTATCACTATCTGTGCACTCCACTGGTAACTGTTGCAAAAAGTGTGACCCCCTCAGTCAAGACTCTTACAGTGAGTACAAAGCATGACTCCAGTGACCTAACCTCACATTGCTGTGTTCTAAGCAAACTCCTAATGGTAACTACGGCCTACTTACAAGTACAGGTATTATTTATCTCACGTGATAAATAACGATACCTTGAGGTCCAATATTTATCAGATTTAATAACACCTATTACGAGTTTATGGGGAATAACATTGGTTTGGACGCTTAACGAACCAAAATCTGCATGATAGAGTAAATACCGTATGCTTTTCGCCTGTTAAATTTCAGCAGGTTTGACCTGCCAAAATGTAACGAATTTTTAAGTAATTAATGCATCCGATAATTATCGGTTGCATTAAACACCTTCAAACTTGTAATCCTGATGCGTAAACATGGGGCTTATACATCGCTCGAAATTAACCCAATCACTCATAATCAGGTCCTAATCATTTTGTGTATATCTAACGTGTTATCAAATATTAAACGTATTTCAATCCAATAGATCACATTAGTTTTGGACTACGGCACGCTTTGACTCAAAACATAATCATAGTACTGATTATGCTTCTTTGAAGACATTATCAATTATTCTCTTTGACTCATGCCCAAATGCATTTTTAGGTTAAGGGGCAGTGTCCGTTTTAAGAGGACAAATACATTATTATTGTGAATTTTGATTACAAAGTGAAATAAATATTAAATATAAACAGTCTAGATGACTTAAGAATCATACCATTGTTTTTATTTCTTATTGTATTATTTTTTTCAGTTTTCAATAGTGCAGACTAAATCCCTCATCAAACTAGAAATTTAAAATATTGTCTACTCATATCTCATATATTGATAGTTGGAGGCATCGGTCTCATCATCAAAAAATACATTAGCAAAAATTGTTAAAACACAATAAAACACAGGAACCACTGAACACCAATAAGTAATTGTAAGAACGCATAATACTTAGTCACACGGTTAAAAGCATCATAAGTTACAAAAAAGATACATTAAGTATTTTTAGGTATGACTGCTTGTGCTAGTTGTAGTGCTTTGGTTCTTTTTGTCCAGGCTATCTACAGAAACTTTGAAACAGTCACAAACACAGTCGATGTGGGGTCACTTTTTCATATCCTGAGAGCTTCAACTCAGGATTGTAAACTAAGGGATCTACACAAATGGACGATTCATTTGCTTCTGGTTTTGGCATAGCATGGTCAGAAAAACAACAGGCGCTTGTTGCTTTCTTGAACAGGTTTACAGTGAAACTATGCTCGGATCCCTGTTTCTGCTTCCCCCAGTCGGCTGTAAAAGTAGCTACTGGGAGGGTCCTGTACCTAAATTGAAGGAAGAGGGATCAAGCAAATCTAGGAATTTCCGACCCTTAGTTAAGATTTATGGAAAAGGAAAGCACTTGTTAAGCCGCCTAACATGGATGAACAGTCTCTACTGCTAATAACATTTTTCCTGGGCCAGAGAACTTCCTTGACGAATGGACTGGGGCAGGCCCTTCCTAGGGTGACTCAATTCATGGGTACTCCAAATAGGAACTCTAAACAATAAGCGTCTAAACACTATCTGCTCAGAAATCATCAAAGAGGAACCAACGGAGTGCATTTCCCTAGGCCCAGAAGGCACCGAAGAAAGTTGTTTTCTGCTGTGGTCAAGGCCCTCATATTGCAATGACCACAAAGCTCCAACCCATATAGCGCAGCCCCCCTCCCCTTCTTGCTTGTGCTTTGTAGATTTTGATTGCTGGACAAACAAGTGTCCAGGCTGCTTTTTTGGCAAATCTGTGTCTGGCTGCAGCTTGATGTTTCACGATTAGGGTGACCTTTGTAATCTGCGGGTCCCAGGAACTGGTTTCACCCAGCCTGATACCTAGATAATTGAACTGCCAGACCCTTTTCAATGTTTAAGAGCCCACCTTGATTGCCCATCTCACTCTGCTTTTCTTGGAATAGATCATATATTTGGTTTTAGACATATTCATTTCAAGACCAAAATCATTGAAGAATTGGTTGAAGCTGTCAATCAAGTTTTGTAGGCCCTTCCTACTTTTGGACAGCAACAAAGTGTTGTCTGCAAAAGGGAGGGGCAGTCATTTTTACCCACCAAGGTTGGGGAGTCATTGGCACAGTCCAATAGGTAGGTGATACAGTTGTTAATATATAAAAGGAATAGGGTTGGGGTAAGGACACACCCCTGCACTTGCCCTGCTTAACGGGAAAGGCCTCCGTTAACTCTCATTTCGGTCCTCATCTTACTTGTGCATAATTCCCCTTGTGGAGGAGTTGAATCAAATGCAGGAGATTGGAAGGGTCCCCATTCTTTGAACCACCTCCCATAACCTCCTCCTAGGCACAAGGTCAACCGTGGCACAGAGGTCGTAGAAAGCCACATAAATATCACCCTTAGACAGATCCACCATCTTCCAGTTTACCATGCAAAAGTGGAAAGCCTGATTCACTGCACTGGTGTTATATATGAAACCTGCTTGTAGTCCTGAAAGGATGTGGTTTTTCTAGCATCAATCCAACAAACGCCCTAAAACCTGCTTGCAGACATTTTTGCAGGTAGTCAATTAGGCTGATAGGGGAATATTTGGAGGGCAGACTGAGATCCCTTTTTTTAAAGATGGACACAATCTCTGCCCATTCCAGGATTTGGTGGATCGCCCCCTCCTTCACAATGGCATTGGAAACCACACTGATGTAGGGGACCACACCCCAGCGTCTAATTTGAACACATAAACAGGGATTTTGTCAAGACCCGGAGTTTTCCTGGGCTTGAGTGCGACCACAGCTTGCAAAATTTCCTCCATGGTGAAAACTACTGGGGGAATAGATTGTGGCTTAGCATCATTGTAACCCTTGTAAGCAGGGCCAACGTCCGGGACAAGAGTAGGGGAGTACAGACACCAAAGTGGGCAACCCAGTCACAGGTTAGAATGGATATTTCAGTGGGGCTACCTGTCCTCCCATCTTAATCACCAATGCCTAAAAGTTCCTCTGGTCATTAGCTATAGCGGCATCCAGTGGGTCAGGCCAGATGCCATCTTCCCAAGCATGTTTAGCTCCTCTTAGAGTGACCAGATAGATGACCCTATTTCCCCTTATAACATGTGCGTCCCCTCTTTAATAGATTGAAGCAGGTTTACTGTAGCATTTTTACGCTGGCCTTTGAACCATTCTTTAGACTACACTACTTTTGGGTGCCCTCTTGACTCCTTGGTGAGGAGATTCCTCAGTTTGGCAAATACCATGTTATGCTCTGCTAAATATCACCTCACTATCCCCCAGTTGGAATAAATATTGCCCATGTGGGTGGCCAAGATTGCATATAAGGACCTGATTCCTTCAGGTGAGAAACCCACTGTTTTCCATGTCACATTTGTCCTGTTGGTAATGCACCATATAAGCATACATGTATGCTCAATGGCTGCTGGGCAGAGGAGAGTCATAGATTCTTTGAGTCTTAATACCGAAGGGTTGTGGTCGCTCGCCTCTCACTCCACCACCATCATGTCATCTAGCCTGCTACAATCCCTTACATTCAGAAGAATGTAGTCAATTGTACTTGAGAATGGACCTCTTCTGAATGTTGGTGCAAGCTGTGGGGATCACCCATTGTATGCCCGAATTCCATGTGATAGGGTAAGATCCACAACCTGGAGTGCTGCTTTAGAAGGGTGTCTTCTTGCACAGCATACAAGGTCCGGAATACCCCAGGTTGAGGTTTCATCTTTTGACAATTCACATGGCAAATTATTTGTCTAGAATGTGAGACTGAAATCCCCAACTATAAATACATGGTGGGTACTAAAGTAGTCACCTAACATACTATTCAACAGCTGCAGTGTTTTTAATTCTTGCTTGTAACTACTGCTCTGATTGTAAACATTGATAATCACGAGGAAAAAAATGATTCCATGGACATCTGGGGAATCTACATAGAGGGGCGTGACAGCGTAGGTTATGGTGGAATGAACCAATACTAGTAGCCCACCAGAAGGGTGCCCAGCACTAGATTTGATAGCTGGGACACTATAGCTTTTATAGCCACACCTGTTCACTTGATCTAATGCCCATGCCTCCTGAAATAGACATATATTGGAGCCATAATCAAAAGAACTCCAATCAGGATCCCCTAATTGGCCCTTTAGTCCTGCAATGTTACAACATAGTAGTTTCTGCAGAGGTGGAGAGGGAAAACTACTGCAGGGTGGTGTCAAGGAAGAGTTGTACTTCTATACTAGCATGTGATGGTGTCGTAGTGCTACCTAAGTTAATCCCTGGAATTCCATCAAGAGAATCTTGCACCAGAGCAGGAAGCACAAGCATATTTCCCTCTATACTAGAGCTGTTACTTGTACTTTCTGGGCCTGTCAACTGAGGGCTACTGTGGGCTGACTGGTCGATATAGTGTCAGTCGATCTCTGCTAATGGGGATGGAAGTTCTACTGTGTCGAGATGTCCCCTCTGGGCCCAGCTTCACCCTCGTGGCCAGCTTAGTTGTGTAGCTACTACTCGCTGTGGGACAAGCTCAGATTTACCCTTAAGATGAGGATAAAAAAACCAATGGCAGAAGGTAGATATTAGGGCTAGCCCAGCTTTGATGTTTGTAGCTATTGAGGAGTTTATGGACACCGGAAGAAACTCTGAAGTTAACAACAAGACAATCACCCCTAATGGATTTGGGCAAGGGCCCCACCAAGTCCACTCTCCTGACCATCGGTATTTGTTGAGCATCTAAGGGGGAAAAGCCAGTATGAGAGCACAATCAATGTATGGCTTTGTGTTTTGTAGTTGGAAAAAAGATTCCTCAACCCTCTTAGCTACACAAGGTACATTAGACAATATAGTAGCTTAGGGGCATGCATCTAGAGACAGGTTCAATGTAATAGGCCTGGGACCTTGACCTGGGTCAACATTTGAGTGTAGCTCCCCTCTCACCCCTCCCACCCATCCGCCACTTCCCCCGACTCATTCATTGTCTCCACTTGGGAGCATTCCCTTCCTACTTGCTTGCCAACAGAGTGACTGTCCCTGGTGATCCTAGCAAAGGGAACTGTATCAGCAGCTACAGGACGGACCACCACGCACCACTCTTGGGGGACAAAAGAGAGGAATCAGCCTTAGTAGCGGGGGTAATGTGCAAGGAGCGGGTGTTGTGGGTTTCAAAACACTATGGGGGTCATTACAACCCTGGCGGTCAAAGACCGCCAGGGCTGTTCTGGAGGAAGCACCGCCAACAGGCTGGCGGTGCTTCATGGGGAATTACGTCCGCGGCGGAAGCACCCCGGTCGCACTGCCGGGACCGGCAGTTTCCCGCCATAGTGGTCCCCGTGGTTTTAATCCGCCTGGGCAGCGTTGCTTGCAGCGCTGCCCAGGGGATTACGAGTCCCCCTCCCGCCAGCCTTTTCATGGCGCTTTGAACCGCCATGAAAAGGCTGGCCGTATGAAGAGTTGTGGGGCCTCTGGGGGCCCCTGCACTGCCCATGCCCCAGGCATGGGCAGTGCAGGGGCCCCCTGCCACGGCCCGTGCAGCTTTTCACTGTCTGCACAGCAGACATTGAAAAGCGTGATGGGTGCAACTGCACCCGTCGCACAGCCGCAACACCTCCGGTTCCATTTGGAGCCGGCTCCTGTGTTGCGGCCGTGATCCCCGCTGGGCCGGCGGGGATCTCATAATGGCTGCGGTGGGAGTGCGGCCGCATTGGCGGCCGCCCGGCAGTCCAACCTTCACCTTGGTGTAATTGGCTACTCTCTTCCTTTTTGCCTCCAGCTTTAGTAGCTGGGCTAGGGCTCATGTAGGCTGGAGAGGAGACCACGGCTGCCCTGGGGAACCTTCTCATGCTTATGGGGGGTACTGTTGGCTCCCCAATTAAGTCCTCCTTAGTTGAACATGCCTCAGTGTAGAAATGTGAGATTGGTGATGGACAGGAAAACCCAGGACTCCCAGGTTCTGTTACCGGCAGTTGCCTTGGATCACAAGGGGGGATAACAATTGGGGAGGGGGGCAAAAAGGATAACCAGCATTCTACCAAGTTGATTTTCTTGCTAATTAAGGCCACCGCTCTCTGTAGAAACCCATCCAGAGGGAAGCTGTGCAGACTGCCACCCCTACTGGTCAGGGCTCTTCGCTTTCCCATGCTCGCTCGTGTAGCTTGTATGGCAGAGTATAGCAAGGAGTCGCCGGCTTGTAGAACTGGGCCAACCCTCCTACTACGGTAAAGGAACACTGGGGAATCAGAAGGGCAATTCTTGTAAGCATGTGAGGGGCCTAAGAACAACACAGGAAAGGGAAGCTGCAATCTTAGCTCCTGCCTGACTCAAGCTTAGCTCCGGTTTGTCTCTTTGGCACTGGTCGTGGCCTTGCTGGATTTATAATAGTTACAAATGGGTATGTTTACAGCAGCAGAGAAAAGGGAATTGCCACTTGCCTCCAGCCCTTGGCAAAAAAGAAGGAAGTTGCCGCAACCACCCACAGGCTGTATGCCGGGAACCACAAGCCTGTCCAACATAGAGCAGAATTCTGATTCTGAGATCTTTCCAGCAGCCACCAGCACTGTAGAACCCGCTGTAACTTCTGAGCTTCTGGGCCTTCAGAGCGCCAGCAGCAGTCAAGACGCCATTTAACTCCAGTTCATAGAACAGGGTAGGAGGAGGAAGGATGTCTCTAGGGGCAGAGAGAGGGAGGCAGAGAGACAATTGGGCTCACCTCACTTTATCTTGTTTGAAGGGTGCCAACAATCACTCTCCACCTGACGCAGCTCACTATCACACTAAGTGCTGTCCTGCTGCACCCCTCTAGCTCGCTCAGCTCCTCAGGCTGGTTTAGAACAGGGAAGGCGATATAGAAGCAGCGCAGTGAGCTGGGGCCTTCGATGATGAAAGTGACTGGAAGACAGTGCACCACAACACTCGGGGGGAGGGGGAAACCAAAAACGCAACCCCTCCTCCACAGCTATAAGTCTCAGTTCGTCATCAATTCATCCTCCGCATCATGGCAACACTGTGGCATTTAACCTGTGAGGTCCCGTTAAGAGCCATGGGTGCCGGTGACGTCCAGTGCAATGTGAGCATCGTTCAGAGGTACTCAGTGGCAGCTGACCTGTGGGCGGGCATGAGCACAGTAGCCTAGGGGCATGCCTGATAGCTTCCTGGCTGGCTCTGCTTACTGATATCAACAGTCACACGTAGTACAGCAAACACCTGTGTTCCTGTATGTTGCACGAATATTTAAACAATGAAGGAAATTCACCATTTAGTGTAAATGTCTGAATTGACTGCAAAATCGCTATTGCATCCTGTGTTCAAATCAGTGAGCTTTTTAAGTCAATCCATCTAATCAGTGTTCATTTTAACTAAAAAGGTAGATAGATAGATAGAGATAGATAGATAGATAGATAGATAGATAGATAGATAGATAGATCGATCGATAGATAGATCGATAGATAGATAGATAGATAGATAGATAGATAGATAGATAGATAGATAGATAGATAGATAGATAGATAGATAGATAGATCTGATTGGCTGCAACTACATCAAAGAAGATGTGACAACAGCCATCTCAGTACTCCGAGAAACAGTTCCCTGTTGTATCAAAATAGCTTAAAAACCATGTAGGGGTGTGGAGTAAGGATACCCTGCTACCATATGCCTGGCGGATGGGTCCCAGATGGATCCCTCATGGGCCCAAATACTTAATTTCTACAGAGCCAATTATAAATAAAAAAGTGGCCCCACTTGTCTTCTTTTTGAGCTCTCGCACCCTCACCATGCACCACTAATTGCCACACATATTACGTCATTCATGACATGTTTTCTGGCATCATTGATAATATCCTTGCAGCATCTGAAATGACAACATTTATGAAAACAGTGTGCCTAGCGTGTGCAAGTTTTAGTTACTTTTGGGCACAATTTACACTTACCTTAGATTATTATAAATGGTAAATTACAGTGGTTTCGTTAACTTAAAATTGTTTGTTTTAACTGACATTTTCTCATAATATCCCATAACATTTTTTTCAGAGAGAAAAAGAGAGAGAGAGAGAGAGAGAGTTTGAGAGAGCGAGTGTGTGTGTGTGTGTGTAACAGTAATCTCTCTCAACATCTCAAAATACAGGAATTACTTATAGGTTTACTAAAGTTTGAAGATACATTAATCATAAACAAAATGGTTGGTTACAATTAGGATGTGCACTAGAACACGGCAGTGCTAATAGGAGACAGGATAGATCTGGGAGTCATGCTTTGTAAGTAGTGCAATCTTGTACGAGTCTGAAGTGATTATTATTTTTGTATGATTCAATAGAAGATTATATTGCTGAACTCAACTCTGATTACCATTTGATAGACTCTCTCTGTTGTTGTCATTCAAACAATATTAACGACTTCATCTTAATTATTTAAGAAATGCTATCCAATGGCCGTACTGCATTAATATATACTAATATCAATATACAGAAAAATAATTTCATGTATTTGTTTTCAATTCGAAGATTAGTTAAATTCCAGCCTATTTCACTTGTGCCGATTAGACTCGAGCATTGACCTTGCATTTAGCTATTTCCAGCAGGATATTTATTTAAAAATAAATCCACAAACTCTCTACTGCAACTGCTAAAGCTGTATAGACAGTTTTTGCGTGCAATGTAGAGAGACAGTAAAAAGGTAAAAACTTTGGCTTTCAGTGGCCAACGCAATAACGGGCTACTGTGCCTTAGTGTTATTCCGTCAGAGAGTATACTTTTAATCTCATCTGACAGAACTGTACACATTTTGTATGTAATTATCTTTCCTCTAATTTGCATTGCTTGGAGTGCAAATCTAGCAATTGACTCCAGGGTCAATGTATTCCTGCCTGCTAACAAGACATGAATTGCAGTGTGAGCTATTTGTATTTACTGAACGTAATGGCATAATTAGCCACTGTTGTGAAGCCCAAGAACATTTAAGCAGTACAATTTATTGCTTCTCAAGCACGGCAATTACATTAATATTGATAAGAAGATTTTGCTTATTTGTATCAGTTAGGGACAATTATTTCAATTTGTGCCTAACTAAAGTAGCGTTGAGTCATAGCTCTTCTAATTCTTTTGGGCCTGAAAAAACTGGGAGGATTTGAATCTGAAGACAGCATCATTAAGTTGCTCGAAATTATCCTGCGATCAGCCCTCTTCAGGCCCTTTCGCTACCACTCATAGTAATTTTTCCACCGACTGCGTTTCTGCGAGACCTTTTAAATCTCCCTGAAAATCAAGTATTTTTATATAAACCTATTAACTTTTTGCATTGAGACTTGTGGAAATCACTGTCACATACGTATTACATTCATCAGTTTACCACTCCATTCCTTGAAAAGAATGCTATGTCGCCTGCGTTCTCACTATTTATAGTTTGTATGATGATCTCAGGAAGGAAATACAGGTAGAGGAAGTGACATAAAGCACAGTCGTCTTCGACATACTCCTCAAAACGGTAAAACAATTGTCAGCAGTGTACAGAATTGATATAGAGGTTGCTCACTCCTTTCTTACCATCCAGAGCAAAAGCGTACACATTAGCTGGGTGGAGTCCTCCTCATGTGTGGTAGCATGCACAGTAACTTACTGCCCCTCTCTTGCCCATGTTCTTTAATAGCTATCTACACCCACTGGCACAGATATTGGAAGATTATTGGGGGCACTTCCAAGCTGACAGAAATTATAACCAAATTCAATGCTGGAAATAAAATGACCCTAATAACTAAACGACTACATTATTATATATATCAATGCACGAAGGAGAGAATAATTTTAGAGCAGTCCAAATGGAAGAAGTAACACCCCAAATACTTGGTTTGACTTGCCTTCGAATACACCAATCTGCATCTATTCAGCTGCCCATGGTACTGAAGTCCTTCCTGCTCCTTCAAACCAATTATTGCATGAAGGGGACCAAGAGAAGAGGTGATGGAAAGCATGAACTAGTGCACTGCTATTCAATCAGCCTACCTAAAACACAGGGCCTCATTCCGACGGGGCCAACGGAAGCACCGCCAACAGGCTGGCGGGGCTTCATTGCCCATTCTGACGCCGCGGTCAGAAAAGGGAATCCAGCGGTTTCCCGCCGGATTTCCCCTGCTTGGGCAGAACCTCCGTGGCGGCGCTGCTTGATTCCGACCCCCTTCCCGCCATCCTGTTCCTGGCGGTTGTTACCGCCAGGAACAGGATGGCGGGAACGGGTGTCGTGGGGCCCCTGGGGGCCCCTGCACTGCCCATGCCACTGGCATGGGCAGTGCAGGGGCCCCCTAACAAGGCCCCAGGGAGATTTTCACTGTCTGCATTGCAGACAGTGAAAATCGCGACGGGTGCAACTGCACCCGTCGCACCCCTGCAACACCGCCGGCTCCATTCGGAGCCGGCCTCTGTGTTGCAGGGCCTTTCCCGCTGGGCCGGCGGGCGCTCCCTTGGCCCAGCAGGAAAGTCAGAATGGCCTCTGCGGTCTTCTGACCGCGGAGCGGCCATTTGGCGGTTCCCGCCAGTCGGGCGGCGTCCGCCGCCCGCCAGGGTCATGATGACCCTCACAGTGTCTAAATCAAGTGGCCAGAATTTGTCTGAACCAAAGAATAAATAGACATGTGAAACCCTCACTACAAGCAACATCCTCTGGCTGCTTCTGGATCTGAGAATCCACTTCAATGTATGTGAGCCTGTGCCCAAAGAATATTGGAACAAAAGCGGATGATGCTTAAAGGAGTTGGCTAACCATTACAGTCTAATAGGGTCAAGACTTTTGAATGAAAATGAACTGTAACATGATAATAGATCTAATTAGTCAGGCTTTAGAGGTTCTTGGAAATGGAACAGGTAATATATTAATTGAGAACCAACAAGGAAGACAATAGCAAAGGAGGACAATCCGATTGGAGATTCCTCCTCACATCAGGTTGGACTATAGCTACTCTTGACTCCCCTTGACTAGTGTTGCCAGAAGTACCAATGCAAACCCTATTGCCGTGAACTGATCACAACGGGTGCCATGCAGTAATAAACAATACTTCTCACATAAATACATAAAATAAATAAATATGGTGGTCTAGTGACCATGTAGGTGAACATTGAGCTCTGAGACTTTGGTTTTTAGAATATTTTGAAAACCCAGCTAATAGGAATCATATGATTTTGGGGAACTAACCGCACCTCCTTGAGGCCAGTTTCCAAATGGGTACAATATAGTAAACATGAATCATTGTGTGATGTAAGTATAGAAATATAAATTTACTTTGTTCCCTTTAGTATTGTCCAATAAAATGTCCCCCATGAATTCACACCCTGCTTCTTAACTTAAATTTTGAATGCATCATACAAGTCCCTCCAAAAGGAAATGCATTGTTTTTACATCATTCTACTATTTGCCATTAAAATATATTTGACTTTTTAATTATTTTTGGCTGGAAAATCACAGAAAGCATTGCTACTCTTGTCAAAAGTGGATTAACTTCAGTTCAAAAAGCTTTAGAAAGCTTCAGTCCAAGTGACAATATTTAAAAATGGTAAACCAAGGAAATCCTGGTGATTACTGTTTGTTCTCCAAGTGTAGTGTCCCCTGCCAAATCAAACTCTTTTCCATAATTATTTTGGTCAAGTTGTAACTTTAATGTAAAAATTATGTTGCTGTCCATTTGCCAGAAACCATTTCCGATTAAGGCCGTTTATTCCTGATTTCCTGTGGCTCAGCCTACTATAGATCCTGAGCAACTGGACCAAGTAACCCTTCTTCACTTGGTTCTTAGTGATTGATGTGAACTAGCAGTCTAAGGCTCCCTCAGGGGCGAGGTGTGGATACAGATTAGTAAACACAGCTCATAACTCAGGGAGCACACAGCAGAAGCAATAAATCAATGTCCTGCAAATACTTACTTTTATAACAAAAAGTATTTTATTTCTAACTTTACTCATTCAAAAGGAAGTTATGGCAACAACACCTTTTTCTTTTGAGGTCAGGCTTTAGTGTTTCATTGACAAGTCCTTGTCCCACCTACTCTTTGTCATATGATCAGGGTTACTCCCCATTCACTGGTGGCCACATTCAGGGAATGCTCACTAGTAGGTCTTATATCAAGAGTCCACTCTGACTCCTTGATATACAGTCAAAAGTGTCTTAGTACTGCAGAACATTTAGCAGCAAGCCCCTGAAGGAAGCATGCAGCATCTTTACAGCTCTGGTCATTCTCAGGTGATCATGCTCAGGCAGCATTCAGAATGGCCAGGTCACCTCTGAGCCTACGTGGTGGTGCTGTGGCAGTGATCAGAGGTGGTTCTGCACTCGTCCTGCAGGGTAAGTGTCCACGTTCCCTAAGAGCGGGAGGTGAATCCGATGCTCCTGATCTCCATCTCATTGAGGCGGCGATGCTTCCACAATGTCTTCACTAGATCCATGGGATCAGGCCAGATGCAGTAGTTGTTGCACCTGGTTACCTACGGGTCACCGCTTCTCACAGTTCGCAGGCTCATGCCTGATCCACATGGTACATTTATTCCCAGGAGCCCCCCCCGGCATACAAATGTGCTGCACCACAGCTACATAAAGCTTGTGCCCTTACCACATGGCAGTCTTTACCATGGCAACCCCTCCTGGCATATGAGCTCACCGGTATGGTGTTACACAGGCTTCAGGACTTCTCCACAAGGCATTTTTTTTTACGTCTGCCCCTCTTGGCACCGAGGATGACTACAATTGTGCTGCACCAGCTTCCTCCCTTACAATACAGCAAACTTTACATGACTATGTTCACAGTAGGTCTCTCCTGGCATATGGGGGTAGTCGACTCAAGTCTGCACATAGAGAATGACCTGATCAGAGCAGCAGCTCTCTCCTAACACCTCACACCGGTATTCCACTCAACAGGGCTCCTCTTTGAACCTCACCCTCTCCCACACTCTCCTCTTCCTTACAGGACACACTGTTCTTGGCAAGCAGGTAGGCCTAGTGCTCCAGGCTCCAGAGCCTGGCGCTGGTGCTCCAGGCTCCGGAACAGGTAGTTTTGGTTTCCCTGGGTGATGTCCCCTCATCCAGCACAGAGGCTAGTAGGCATTGGCTTCCAGTCCATGTCACAGGCACAAGTTTTGCAGAGCCTTCCTCTCAAAGTCCATCTGGCTGCTTGGGACTTGACAATATTTGGGGTCTCAACCTCCCCTTCTTATAGCCCATTTCCAGACACGAAATGTGATTTAGGGTGTGGGTCTTTGACGTTTTATGATGGGGTTCTGCTTCCTTTGAAGTACATACTTCTCTCCCTCTTTCTCCTGAAAATTCATCTTTCACAGCAGGAGAAACTGAAGCTGAAAGTGCCACAACACTGGCTTTGGAGTGACTAGAGTTGACACTGGGATGCCAGCCACAGTGATGTGTGCCTCAATAGGTTAATCCCAGGATCCCATCCTCAATCTTTATGAATCCCTAATCAGCCCCATCTCCTTCCTGAGATGTGTGCAGGCCCCTTCCTTGTGTTCTCTCACAAAATCAAAGAGCATCCTTTGAATTGTACAAGTGGACCCTCTCCAGTATGTCCCTCCCAACTTCCAAATTCCAACAGGAATGCAGCAATACACAAACCTGGGTGAAGTCCTGTACCTCCTCATATCCTCACCATGCAGGCCTGGGCCTCTCAAAAGGAACCCAAGGTCGTCCATGTAATGTACCATCACAGGCACACTTGCATTCAGGATATGCACAGAGCACACACTGTTCAGCAATCTTGCTTCCATGTATTGTGACACCAGAGACATACTTACACTTAGAACATACAATCAACCTGTGTGCCCTGCTCAGTACTGTAGCCTTTCTGTGTTGCCATTTGCCGGCACATATTGAGCTGGCATGTGCATTCACCGAGGGCGCTGCACAACAAAACACCTTCCATGTACTGTACTCCTCACAAGTACCCATACACCCAGTATAAGCACTCACTATGCATGCACTGCACAGCACTACATCATTCATGTAATGTACCTCATGCAAGTACACAAACATCCAGTACATGCGTTTACTATGCACGCACTGCACATCACTGCTCTATGCCTGTATTGTGTCCTTCCCAGGCACATATACAACCAGTGCAGTCACTTCTCCCGCACTGTGCAGCACTTTACAACTACCTAATGTAGGCTGAAGGGAGAGTTAAGCGCACAGCACCTGTTCTTTCGACAGTGAAAGGGCCTGTAGGCCTCACTCCAGTGATAAATATTGAAAAGGACCTATTCACTCCTATTAATCACTAAATGCTGCCACAGCCATGCTCATGCTGCTTAACTCCTGGTGAAGGTACTAACCTTCCACCAAAGTGAGGACAGCATTTTGGGTGCCCCCTCCGGTCCAACAAGACTGTAATCCTTGAGACAGGCCTATGTCATTGCACACACACATGATCTGTGTTTGCTATGACAAAATAAACACCAGCAAAGCCAATAGGTTTTGCCTAAGAGAGATCTATTGCTAATGTATTTCTACATGTTGCACAGCAGCAAGAGCTGGTCTGTAACATGGCTAAAGTTAAGAAAAAATTGTGCACTTTGACATGGCCAGAGTTGACTGCATCATAGCATCTTTTTTTTTACTCATGCTCATGCTGCTGTGCAATAGGTAAAAAAATGCCAGTGGATCTTGCATAGGCAAAACGTATTGGCTTTGCCAGTGTGAGGTAATAGCTCATGCTGCTGTGCAATAGATAAAAAAAATGCCAATGGATCTTGCATAGGTAAAACGTATTGGCTTTGCCAATGTGAGGTAATAGCTCTCCCAGGCAAGGGTTTTTCTTGACATTCTGGGAACTGCAGTCCAGTTTGTCCCATTCTAAAATCAGGACATAAATTCCTAGAATGCATAGCACTGATGAGCTGCTCATCCATGGGTCTGGAATACTTCATAACTCTGCTGAAGGGCAGGGCCTTTGATCTCTTCTTTAATGTGTGTTCGGTGATCTCTTCTTTCATGTGTGTTCGGTGCTCTGGCATCCAGGGTCAGAAATTTTCAATGTTTTAATCAGAGTTTTATGCTAGGGTCTCCTAGTTTTCCCTAAGACCACCACACACGGACAGGTATGAGGCAAAAAAGAGGAGCAAATAGACAAAAGCAAGAAGGGCATGGACAGTAGACAAACACAAGTTCACTTCTAGGGGCTTTAAAGATCGAAAGCACTTGTGTGGAGGAGGCACGTGTTTCCCATCAGCATGGAAAAACAGTAGGGTGGGGTAGGTTTGCAGGCTGCCTTCTGGAACTTGCAGGAGCTGGATTTCAGAATCAGAGCTGTCAGACATATGGTAGGAGGGCAAGTCGGAGTGCAGATGCACAGAGCTGCAGCCAATAGCCCACCCTACTTCTGCCTGAGGTGTGTTTTACATTGCACTGCAAGAAATGTTCTCTCCGAGAAAGTTACACACTGAGACCAGGAGGGAAGGGGTGGGGACTGGACAACCGTGAAAATAGATGCGAGTTGAACTGTTTCAAATGCAACAATCAGCCTTTGAATTCTTAATGCCTGCCCTCTGCATGGAAGGTTATCAGACGATTCCATGATATGAATGATGCCTTGCCACCCTCGTGGCTTTAATGCACCACTCTAATGGATTCTGTGAGTTCTAGTCCTGGCTGATCGAGCTTCATACAATTTATCTGACATCAGAAATCAAGGATATGTAAAAATTAAAAACAAAAGCACAGGGCCGGGGCACTACATCCTTTTCAACATTGAATCATCTGGAAGCCTTATCCATGTGTAACATTAGACAGCAAGGCATACGTCAGACTGCCCACTGAGGTGGATGCAGTAGGTTTTTTCACGCACAATAGAGACAGCTCATTTTAAATGCACAAAAATAGCACAGAACAAATATATGCAGGAGTAATTACAGACCTAGTTTTAAACTCAACAGCTGATGTTGTGTCTATGTACGGATGTTCTAGCAATGGGTTGCTTCATACCCACACTCCAATTTAAAGTGTTCTGTGTTCAACTTCACATGCATCTTGAAAAGTAAAAAAAAAAAAAAGTGTACCTGCACTAAAGGAGTCTGCAGTGGAATGACATTGCCAACCAGTAGCAGTACTTGGTCCATGCTCCATGGACGGAGACTTGACTCAGGCCCAGAGGGAAGACTGAGGCTAGAAGATGGAGGTGAGGAGGAGGCGCTGACCAATAGGAAACAAGGAAATGAAAGTTATATGGGAGCCATGTGGGAGTCAGCCAGTGGTAAGTAAAGGTAAATAATGAGAGGGCTCCAAGCCCCTTTTAAGATTTTTTTTAAAATAGTAGTGTTTTCACAAGCACAGCGCAAGCACTGTGCAGGCAAATCCTAACAAAGCAGCATTAGGGATGCAAATAAATGCGCTGTTGGGCATTAAGAGCAGGGGTACACATCCATTATCATGCAGAGGATGTTTCAGTCCCAATACTGTACATTACCCATTGCACAAATAGGCTTCCACAGAGGTCTTTCTACTGTTCACAGCAGAGTGATTTGTGGTGTCTTGCAAAACATGCTGTTACTCATGAGACTGCAGTGTGCCTTCAGTGAAAGAACTGATCTGTTTCTTTTATGGAATAGATTATATTTATTGGTTTACAAACTGGTCCGAATTGCATTTTTAGACAACCTGGATTTAATTACCTGCATAGACCCACCAAACCTTATGTACAACAGTAAACTACGCAGGCTGTTATGCTCATTATATGTTAAGCAGGGCATCATTGTGGTGCCAGCGATATTTATCGTCTATCTGTCTGGCATATACTGTGTTTAGATCACACTTTCCAATGTTGGTGTTTGTTTATAGCATTTCTATGACAGTCATTAAAGTCTTATTTAGGGTATCATTCTGACCATGATTTAAGCTGGAAAGAAATGATTTCTGCCAAACATCGTATGTTGCAGACATGTATTAATGTTTTTCTCTGTTTCAATAGAAATTATGAAGCCCATTCAAAATAACTGTTACTTGATGTTGATCATGCTAAATATATGCTATTATTAACCTATTGTGCTTTTGTTTGGCTGCCGTCGTTAGAACAACGACTAACTTATGAGAAAGGCATAATGCAACTTCTGTTTGGCTCCTGTCATTAGAACAGCGATTCACTTACTAGAGGGGCATGTGCTGCAGAAACTACTGTGCTTGCGGTGCAATGCACTCTTGCAGCTAATACCTATAGACTCTGAATTTAGATCAAATTGGGCAGTTTCATTATCTTTACAATTGACTTGGCTGTTTATGATCAGAAGGACTGTCGAATATCATTGGCAAACTATATATAAAAGATATGTTAACTCCTACTAGGGGCTCTTATAATTATTTCTCGGTCTACATGACGTGTCAATATTTTTAATTTGAGAAATGCGTTTCTTGATGTTAATACTACTGTGGTGCAATTAAGGGCACCTATTAGGCGAGTAGGAATCTCATCTGACATACAATTATTAAATGGATTAAGAGTGTATCATTGTCTAATAGGACCGAACAGGCCATCTTGCCACTCTGTCATTACCAAGGTGGATTGCAGGTTAGAGTCTGCTTTCATATAAAAAATGAGAATGGAGCACACATAGAAAGTATTAATGAGCTATCAATTATAGTATGTTCATAAATCCCTAAATTGTATTAGAGAACTAAAATGAAATGCATGATGTGATCAGATGTGGTATCAGTGTGGTATGTGGTAGTTTCAGAAAACGCGTTATTTAATGATCAAATTTAATGCACATAGTACAAATATAACACAATTCACAAAGAGGTGTACAAAAATTACAACAAAACTAGAATAGTGTAACAAATGACCTAATATTACATAGAATGTTAACCGAAATTTAACAAATTACATAATTGAATCAAAAGCAAAACAATTCATCCCTAAAACATTCATAATCAATAGAAACAAAATCAATCAATTGGTTGTGTGAGTGGAATTCATCCACTCTGATGGCTTGAAACGGAAGGATTTCTTTTCATCCAATAAGAAAATTGATTGTAAGGTTCAACAAAAATTCAGCCGACACGTGTTTCGTCCTGCAAAGGACTTTATCAAGGCTTTTCTTTTTATATTTACTGTGTTCTATTCAAGCTACAAGTCCGCAATTTCTTTCGAAATCATGACAAGTCTGTGCTTATTAATCTCCAATGGAATAATTGGATCTTGGATAGGTATTTATAGTCACAGAGTATCCTATATTTGCCAAGAGTTGGTCTTACATCCAAAGTATAAGGTATCATCACATCTCGTACACCATAGTCCCAACGAGTAGTTGACCCTTCAGTACCGGCATCAAACCGGGATGTGCAGCCATGATCCAAGCATGCCTACTTGGTCACATTCAGCTTGCAACTTGCTGCAATGGACACTTGTTTGAGCATTTTGCCAGTACTGATTTTTGTGTCTAGTTCACTCCTGTACTCTACGTATTATCAAACTGACGGTAATTTAAGGCAGTTTGAGATGTGTAAATGCTCAAGGAAAAAATTTAAGCCAGTGAACATGGGATGCGACTATCTAAAGGTTTGGTAGATAATATAATGCTAATGATGTTAATGTTGATAAAGGAAGGTAGTTGCACAGCCAATGGAAAATGCATGAATACTGAAATGCACAGAATACAAACACACATGCACCTGTACAAATCTTGGAAATATTACTCTAACATCTGCCAATTGATGTAGTTCACTATGAGCTACTAGCTTCGAATTTGCGGAGCAACCTATTTAAAGTTATTTGTATTGTTAGTCCTGGTGTTATCTGTCGTCAAAATACAATTTAATCAAATTCTTTTTCAGTTTTCAAATCCTTGGCCACAAGGTGTAATTTTGTTCCAACCCAGTGCTTTAAAAAAAAATAGGAATGTAGAAGTGCTGTCTAATGACTTACATTCTCAATGAAACGTACATTTTTATAGCATGAGTTAACACTCTGGAGTATCATATCACTGAATAATAAATGTTCATTGCTACCCAACTCAACAGTAATATTTACCTACTTCAGTGCGGTGAAAGACTGAGCCGACCCGCTGTCATTTGAATCAGTGACCCAGACATCAACCGCTAATTTCTTGGCTGGATGTATTAGTCCACTGATCCACGCATTTACCTTAGTCCCCAAGGTCTTCTTTTGGTACATTACTACATTTACATGTGTTGCTTTTAGTGAAAACAAACAATTCGTGAGAAGAGGATTAAAAACCCAGCAGGCCATCTTTAATTTTCAAAGAATGTATACACAGAATGAAACTAATTGATAAATTATTTAGACTTTAACCTCTATCATTAGACTTACTTTTCCATATTTGCTCTGCAAAGTGGTCTGGGCACCAGGATCTAGCAGCAGGTGGCCCTGGGCTATCAGAGAACCCTCTAAAAGGATGACAGCAGCCTGGGGGAAGAAGTTTCCAATAGCAAGTGAGGGAGAGAGAAAAAGTGGAGGCTAAGAGGGAGTGAGGACTGGGGTGCAGAGAGGGAATTTGATGAAAGGATGGATGAGGTGGGGTCAGACTTTGGGCCTGATTTAGAGTTTGGTGGATGGGCTACTCGGTCACACGTGACGGATATCCTGTCTGCCGTATTACGATCTCCATAGGCTATTATTACATCATTGTATGGCAAATTAGATCTCTGTCACATTTGTGTTGGAATGACCCCTTCTCCAAACTCTAAATCAGGCCCTTTGCCACTTGCCCTGATTGTGCTGTAGGTCAATGAGATATAAATGAGCCTTTGGAGGCCATGGTTTTGAGTGAGGGCTTTAGGGAGACCACAGATTGGAATGGGGAGGGAGATTAGTCTCATAGGGCAAGATTTGTGTGAGGAATGGTAGACACACTAAAATGGTTGATACAGACTCTAACATGAAGGCAAAGTGAACAAGTATTCTTGGGGAGATGAACCGTGGGAAGATGAGATGTGATGGTGATATGTGGTCCAGTGGGGGAATTTTAGGGGTACAGGGAGGAGAAATATATATTTTTATTTTGCTTTATTATAAATCCTGTATGCTGCATTATCAAATTCAGCAATCTTCACCAGAAAAATGACACAATGTGAGTCAGCTGTGCAGCCACTGAGCAAACCATCTTGTACTACCTGAGGAAGGTGGAAGCTGAAACGTTGTAGTAGAAATATATTTTTGTTCTTTAGTGAGATCATCTGTTTGAGTCACTTCTTTCTTGGATATTACATTTTCTTGTGGCTCTTTGTATCCTTTGGGATCCAGATTTTTGCCCTGGCTGGCTGTTGTTTTCTTGTGGTCCTGCATCTTCCAGTATATATATATATATATATATACACATATATATATTTACATATACACATGAAAAAAACGCGAATAAGTCAGCCCCAAACACGACAGGCTGTAACAGGGTCGCAAACCCTAAATATTCCACACCAAATCACTTCTTGAAAAGAAGAGAAAGTTACAGCCACTCATGTCACTGAAAATAAATTTAATGTGTCAGAATAAACAAAACAGCTAACAAACCTCTAACGCGTTTCAGAAGTATATATAGGCGTATATATGTTTAAATTATGTTTTTGTAAATTTAATGTGTACATGGTTCTTAAAATATTAAAACTGTTTTAATTAATAAACTTTGATTTAAATGTCATTTTAACAAAGTTAACTAGATAGATAGATAGATAGATAGATAGATAGATAGATAGATAGATAGATAGATAGATATGTGTATTTTACTCAGTGGTGATAGTTATAATTGTGATCGTGCTTCCAAAAGAAAAAAATTTTCCCATTTTATGAATCATTACAAAATATTTCAAGAAAAGTCTTATCCACCTCAGGTCCTTCCAGGAAGGTTTTGGGGTATTCCCCATTCATTTTTCTAAAGGAAATGTCAACACAGCTACAGCTCAAACAGCTAAATAGATTTAATCCAAATTTGGCAGAAAGCTAGATCTTGTTCAGGAAACTGTACATTGTGGGATTTTGGTGGAAATCCGTTTAGTAGCTTTTGAGGAATTGAGGGTCAAAAACTTTGCATATTTCATGCAAGAGAGGATCCACTGAGCTGATAGACATAGAAAAGTACCCTCTTTCTTGGCATGGTTACCCTCATTTTCTGCGTGTTGTCCAGGTGTTTGACTGTGTTCACTGGGACCCTGCTAAACAGGACCCCAGTGATTATGCTCCCTCCCTTTTAACTTGGTAACTTTTACCATTTTTCTTCCCACATTTGGCATACTAATACCCCCATGTAAGTCTCTAGTATATGGTACATAGGTACTCAGGGTATTGGGGGTGCCAGGGGATCCCTATAGGCTGCAGCATGTATTATGCCACCCATATGGAGCTCATACAAAGTGTTCTACAGGCCTGCTCTTGCAGCTGCGTGAAAAGGTGCATGCACCCTTTCACTACCAGGTCACAGCATCAGGTCACAGTAAGTCCCCCCTATGGCAGGCTCTCCTAGCCCAGGGGGCAGGGTGCAAGTACCTGTGTGTTAGGGCACCCCTTCACTAGCAGAGGTGCCCCCACAATCTCCAGCTCCATTTTCCTGGACTTTGTGAGTGCAGGGCCGCCATTTTATGCATGTACTGGACATAGCTCATTACCTGTGCCCAGCTACATATTGGTAACTCCGAACCTAGGCATGTTTGGTATCACACATGTCGTAATTATACCCCAATACTGTTGGAAGTATTGGAAGTATGATACCATGCACTCTGGGGGTTCCTTAGAGGATCCCCAACATTGCTACCACCAGTCTTACAGGGTTTTTTGGACAGGCCAAGCTGCTGCCACCTAATTGTTTTTTAAATAATGCTGATCCCTTGATATATATTATTGAATCAATATGTCGAAGTAAGTAGTATGTATTAATTATGAGACATTATAAAGGAATAATATTTGTTTTCAATTATGTGTTTACATAATTTCTCTTTTTCTTCCCTACAACATTTTTTATTGACAGCTCAGTCGTAGACAGGTACACAGCATAGTGGTGGACTGGCATTTCTATAAATAGAATAACAATTGCAACTCTTGATATATCCGATAGAACTCATCAACTTAGCCGACAGGACGGTATTTGAATATTGAGTAACGGAAGCACACAGCCCCATCCCCAAGCCTTTTACAGGCCCCAGGGACCACACCCCCAGAGGGTCGCATTGAATTTTAAGGGGCATGATTTCTTAGCCCCAGTCCCTGAGGCCCTAAACATGCCCCTAATCCCTGGAGTGGGCATTTGTCAAAAGGGAAGTGGGGCATGCTACTCCCTCCCCAAGCCCTTTACATGCTCCGAGGATCCCACCCCTGGGGCTGCATTGATTTTTTAAGTGAGAAAGGCAAGCAGCTCCCCTTCCCGAGACTTGAACAGGCCATGGGGACCACATCTCCTGGAGATGGTAAGTTACTACATGGGATGGTGGCATATTTGGGCCCTCCTTCCTCAGCCTATGATCAGCCCTGGATCCCCAACCCCGCGGGGCTTGCTGTGGCTTCAGTGGCACAGGGACCCCATTCCCCGGGACACTCCTGTTTTCTGACGGGGAGAATGCAGGCATACACCCCCGCACTCTCCTGGGCCAAAAACATAACTTTGCTCCCACCTGCCCAGAGCATTGTAAAATGTTCCTCTTGCCCGGGGGGGAACAAAGCAATGCGTCTGGCATGGGAGCTGGCTCGGACTGTGGGGGTTTACTGATGACTCAGCCAAAATACACACAGAGAGGAGTCGAAAAGATTCTCTGGAATACACCTCTTAAACTGAAAAAGACATTTATTATGTCTTTTTACAAGGCTCGTGAAGGAAGGCCTATGTAGCCGAAAGTGTACTTTTAAAATGTGCAGCAATGAAGTAAGACCATGTACAAAGAATCTTCATTCTATAAACAGCCAATATATACATGCAAGGATACAAACACCTATAAGATATATGTATATATATATTCATACACAATGCAAAGCAAATAATTAATAAAAATTCATCATTGTAGGACCTGTCTGGTGCTTCATCTTTCTCCTGCCACAAGTTGTTGACCCCGTTTGACCGCAACGAGAAAGAGAGATCTCTACCCTCACAGGAAAGATATCAGGCATTCGATGTCTAAATCCTGATTGAGGTCCCTGAATCTCCCACTGTTGACCTGGGTCTCTTATATACCTTGAACAAATGAGGAAAAAGCTTTCTGGAAAACCCGTCCCCCTATGTAAGAAGTATTACAAATGCTGGCTATTTTTTGGTAAGCTTTGAAAGAAACACGTCGGAATTTGGCCAAAATCTAGTACATGCTTATCTTGCTGTATGACTCCTCCACGTTATGTCCTAGCCCTTTGGTGAGAAAAGAACACGCAGAATAGAAAACATGTTGTATAACATGTTTTGAACAGAAAGCTACTTGCCCCTTTAATGTGGCAGTGAAGCTTACTTGCACCTTTAACGTGGTGGTAAAGCTAACGCTAAGCGAAATACAAAATGGAGTCTGTAACTGGTGACAACTAATGTGATGGTGGACAGATAAGCCAAGTGCAATGTGGTGTGACACGAAGTCAGTGGTCAAAACACAAATATCACTACAGGCTCCTCTCATAACCACCAACAAAAGCAGCATTATGGGAGTTCCGGGTAGGCACTGAGATACCCACCTAAAAAGGAAAACGGGCCAGACCCCCAGAGCTCTCAACATTAAAAATGCTGTGGGTGGACACCAGGGCATCCCCAGCTGTATAATAAAAACAATTTAAAATCCACATTGCCAGCACCCAAGGCAATCAGTGGAGGGGTTTGCAGGGAGCTTTGGAACCCCGAACCAAAATTAAAGTTAAAGTTTTCCTGGGTGGGAATCGAAACACCCTCTAATTTTTTCCCTGCTACAGCAGGGAGCGCTCCATGATGCCCTAGGAATTTTTTACTAAATATTTGCTTGCTGGTGGAACCTCTCCAAGAGACGGGCACCACCAAACATTTTTTTTAATGTTGTGGGAGCTGCAGAAAGGGAAGCAGCCCCCCAGCAATGTTAAACAAACATTAAGGGCCTCATTACGAGTTCGTCAAGACCCGTCTGCCGAACTTCCGATGGGGAGGTTGCCGCCTTACTGGCGATATCCCCGCCAGCCCTATTAGGTGGCCTGATGGGCGGGAACCAAGCTTTCCACCCTTCAGCCTAGCGGTAAACTGTCAGCAATACTGCTGCCCCCAGGAGGCACCAGCCCCCTCGTCCTCTGCACCTGTTCCTTGACATCCTTTTTAGGGAGGTGAACCCACCATGAAAAGGCTGGCAGAGTACCATGTTGTAATCAGCAGGATGGCGCTGACTTTAGCGCCACCCTGGCTGAGTATGTCCTGCACCACTGTCAGCCCCTCAGGAACATTGTTCCCGGTAGAGATGGCAGTATTTTGGCGCTCTGAGCGCAAAACTGTTAAGTTGGCGGCGGACATTACGGCCACTGCGAGTCTGGCGGTCGCTTGACCCCCAAACTCGTAATGAGGCCTTAAGTCTCTTAGGTCATTCAATCCAGAACCAAAGGAGAGCCTACCATAGTTTTTTAAGGCACTCCTAGATGGAACTCTATGCTCTTCATCTGGAATGCAGAGCCCCCTTGTGGTTTGGCTCTATGGGTATACTTTGTAGATTGAAAATTGTTTAAATAGTGACTAAAGACATGATCAATTTTTAGTAAAACTTGACTAACATTTTGGTATGACAATCACTTTTAACATTGCACTGTGTGAATTACTGAAACATCCATTTGATTATAACTATTGGTGTTTTTAAAAAAAGATAAGAAGTGTGCTTTATATATGTTAATAAGATGACCCCTACATAAAGACAATAGGGCTACTTTTATGGTGTTCTTACTCATTGAGGAAGTCAGTAGGTCTGTCTTACTTAAATTGACACCCTTTATATTATAACATTCCATAATCAATTGTGTGCACCACCAGGGATTTGGGTGCCAGGCCATGGGCCATCCCCCAATCAGCCCCAACAACCCACCAGAAGCCAGGCCCTGTGTGTACCCCCATGCCATGCAGGGTCTTTGGCGGATTAACATTATATATTGTAATGACGCATTACGTTAATAAAAGCCTAGAAGTTTGCTGTTCTGTGACATCATTGACAACATCACTGCAGAATCTGAAAGATCTGATATTACATTGATGACAATACTGTGCATGGCGAGAGCACAAGTTATAGTTACCTAAGGGCACGAGTTATAGTTGCTTGACATAACTATACTCTGCGGCTTTGCCCTTTTAAAATATGCTTTAGTTGACATTTTCACTTAATTATAACATCCCATTAATCTCTATGTTTTTCATGAATATGTGGGCTCTTATTTCAGGTACACATAGTTTTCCATGATCTGCACAGGGTAAATGGACCTGTCTTTGGAAATGTAAACTTTTATGCTCTTTTCAAGGAAATACATTTTATGGAGACCGCCCTCACGCAATATCCCCACAAAACACAAGGGTCTTTGACTGGAGTGAACCTTTCAATGTTTTTATGGTGAAAAGAGGTTGGAGAGGAGCATGGGAATGTCAGCATTCATGTTTCTGTGTGTTCCCAATCTTCCAAGGCAAACCTTGCCTAGTAAAAGCCTATTTTCCAGCATTACAGTGGAATTTATGAGTGCAGATTTCTCCTCACTTGTTGTGTGATACCAAACTTATCAATACACACATTCCTTTGTGAATTCCCAACAGATGTAAAAAAGTAAATTCAGTTGCAAACTTACATTTATGTCCAAATTCACTTTTTGTATGGGGTCAATATTATTTTGGTTTTTGGGTTATAATCTCCACTAGATTGCTTATAACCTCGTGTACAATCTATTGTAGTTGAATAATCATTGCAGACCATATTTATGTGTTTTGCCATTATTATAGCATTCCCCACTGTTTGCGCAATTGTTACATTATATTTGTAACCAAGACTACATTCCTAGTCTTTCGCAAAATGTTACCAAAGATTTCAAGATATGTACTGCAAAACCTACAATTTAATTTATCACTCAGAGGAAGGTGGTAGAACCATTTATTTTTTCTTGACTTTTTGGTATACAGAGGCATCTGATGTGTATGGTTAATAGCACCATATTGCTATGTATTAATGCTATTAATAAGGAAGGTAAGGCTTCCACAAAGTACTTGAAGGGCTGCTGTGTGACCAGAACTCTTGTCTGCCGGACAACCAGTCTCCCAGAAGTGAGGGACATCGCCAACACTTTTCTGCTAGAATAGCTCAAGATCCACCTTGTCTTTAGAAGCCTTCCTGTCCGTTGTCAAGGGGATGACGTTTGCTTGGTCCTGCAGTGGGCAAGAGACAATGAAGGAGGTGAAGCCCAGTGTGTTCCCAAAATGATGAACACCCACTAAAAGCCGACTGAGAAAGTGAAGAAGAAATAGACAGTCCTGCGAGTGGGTCTCCACATCTCTCTCCACAGTTCCAACTGAGAACTGCCCTAAAAGACTGCACAAATTCAACAACTATTGCATTGTGGTGCTACCTCCACCAACAGAGGAAGAAGCTGTGCTACCACCGAGGTTGAGTCAGTTGGCTTTCAAATGATGCAACTGTGTGGGATACATCTGTGCTGAAAATTGGCCTGGATGATGGTGCAGCTGAGTTGACATAGGACCTGTCTGCATTTTGCCACCTGAAAACTGTGACTGCTGATGATGCTGTGACAGTTATGATAGGACCCGCTGTGCTGCATTCACCTGTATATCCTATTATGAAGGAAGGTTGCAGTGCACTCTAAATCCATGGGCTCGACTTGACTCTTCCTCCCAAGGACTGTTGCAGAACCACAAGCCTGTAACGTGGGTCTTCACCTGCATTCTGAACAGAGAGCCTGTGAGTAGTGCTGAAGACTTGAGCATAACGACTTGTGACTTTTCTATTCACATCAATAACATGGGTAAGAATTATTAACCTGATTACGGTGTAGCACACATGGGAAAAAGTAACAAGTGGTACCACCTTATAGTATATATTGGAATTGTATTGTGTAATACCTAGTCCTGGTGTGCGACTAAAGGTTATTTCTGTTACATAAGGGCAAGCACTGGGCTGGACATTCAGTTATTGTGTCTGCTGGTTGGCTGTCGAGTTTTGAGCTCTTAATCCCATATTAGCTCCTCAATAAGCATGTGACTGCTCTCCTTCACTACCCTGAGAATGAAGTGCAAAACTGTTGCAGCTGACACAGTTTGCACAGCCTTAGTATGAGGTGCCCCAGGATATCAGTGTGGCAAGCAATCTTAACCACCATGGTTGGAGTCCATATTTCCTGTCTGCCTGTCTAGCAAACCATGATTAATGTGTCTTTACTCCGTGTACAATAAACGTTAATGTGCATTCCTCAGCCACATGCGAGGCATAGCACAGAGGACATTTTATCAGTTGGAAAACGAAGTGTAAGTTTGGCCAACTCTGAGAGCAAATGGATAACAGTGTTTGGCAGCCGTTGCTAGGCTACCAAATGGAAACACATGTTTCTACCATGTTGTTAATGTCCTCGCGGATACCGTATACTAACTCCCAAGCTAAACAGAATCTAGCTCGGAATTCAAACATCAGCTATGCCTTCTCATATATGGACAACGTCTTTCCTTAGGTGCCAGTGTTTTTTGGCGCTATGAACCTTCTCTACTAACAATTAATGCCTATATAAATGTGTGGTATGCTCTTGGCACAAAACAACTACCGGGAATTTCAGCAGAAGCCCATTCTTGCAGCCAGGAGCCTCCCATACATATTCACGTCTGCATGCGTATTGCATAGCCTGAGAAACTCACAACTTAAAAGCGGGCAAGTTCTACGCGAGGTGCATTAATAACGAGCGTTGGTATCCTCCGCCATGACGTTGTGTCTGCAAGAGTGGGTAATCTACCTGCGTCAATCTTTCACCTGCTTTGTTCTTTTTTAAGTTTTGGGGACGGATAATGAGCCGTCTTTTATCTCATTTTGACAAGCGGCGGTTCTCTCCCTTCCTTTCTTAGTGCGCTTTACGCCTCCCCGTGGAATAGCAGTTAATGCTGGCACCTGCTCTGTCAAGCAAGGCCTCAGCAGATGAAAGAGTCAAGCCAGCATGTTTTTATGTATGTTTGATCTTCCCCTATCTGTGCGAGGATGGGCACTGACTGCTTCCCTCACAAGGTCGTGACGGCGTGGGGCTTGTTCACAGCCTGGCCATGTGTTTCCTCTTTTGGACGGCTGACAGCAGATCGCAGTCAATGAGGGCGCTCTGTCTGCGAGCTTTTGTCAGACGGATTCCTATACTCGCAGTTCACAAAATAGTTGGCAAGCCATATGTGTGTGACAACATCTATATTTAAAGCAAGTTATTAGAATCAGCCTACACTACTTTTCGTTCCAAAACAGCCCTGTTAAGCCAATCAGTTACAAATGCAGTTGTATATAATATAGATTTATGGCACATATATTTAGTGCAATGGGGCTGTCGTTTTAGCATTACCATGCAATTAAGTAATAGTTGTTCTTGCATCCCAACTCAGTGGTTTACGTTTTGCAGGCTGCAGAAGGATGAAAAGCAGTACTTGTGACATTTAAGTTGCTCACACGTTTTCTGACTAACATCGTTAGTTTAGTGAATGGCTCTTTTAGCTGGCCATGGATATCAGCCAGTAAAATAGATCACTGGGTTATGGCACCCTTTGCAGAGATCTGTGTACTCATCATGTCTTACTATTCCAAGTTGCGTGGAGTACATTTTAACTGGTGTATATTGTTACATGGAGTGTAATTGTGTGTGGAAAGGAATGTTACATGGAGAGAATGCTACAAGGGTTAAATGTCTGGACAAAGAAGAATGTTTCTAAAAGCAGAATGTTGCATGGACAGGAAAACCGTTTCTGGAATGTATCTTTTGATTAGAGGGATGTTGGATGGAGAAGAATGCTGCAGGGATTACAGTGTTGCACTGAGAGGCATATTCCGTGGTGGTGAATGTTGGATGGTGATAATGTTCAATGTAGTGGTATGTTATAATAATAAGAATCCTTGTTTCAGAGAGTGGAGTAAAGCATGGGGCAAAGTAGTATGTTGAGAGGGATACTGCTTTTAGATGAATGTGATATGTAGTGAAATAAATGGAATATTGCATGAAGTCAAATATTACATAATGGTATAGAGTCAACTGTTTCATGGAAATTAATGTTACTTCTCTGTGATACACATTAAACAACAGAGGGGAAGAGGAGACTATACTGGGGAGCTTTTCCGTCTCCAAGTCACATCCCTCAATGAAACAAGTTAAGGTGTCCCTAAGTGGAATGAGTCAAGGGACTGTAACTCCAAGGCTCTCCATGCATAATCTGTAAAGTTATAGAAAGGGTCTTCACCCGAAGAATTTTACTCTAGAGTGAATCAGAGTGAGCTCAACTAAAGGTCTGTGAGCGTCTCCATATTGTAAGGAGCAAATGAATTAAAATGTCTAGAATGTAATCATACAAACACTTTTTATTATTGTCATCCTGAGAAGATTAAAAACTATTTCTACTGGAGGAGTACTGTAATGGACACCTGAGGGTAGTAACGCACTATGGGGGTCATTCCGACCCCGGCGGTCAAGGACCGCCGGGGCCGGGGTTGGCGGGAGCACTGCCAACAGGCTGGCGGTGCCCCGCAGGGCATTCTGACAGCGGCGGTTTGGCCGCGGTCAGAACAGGAAAACCGGCGGTGTCCCGCCGGTTTTCCGATGCCCTGAGGAATCCCCCATGGCGGCGCAGCTTGCTGCGCCGCCATGGGCGATTCCGACCCCCTCACCGCCATCCTGTTCCTGGCGGTTCCGACCGCCAGGAACAGGATGGCGGTGAGGGGTGTCGTGGGGCCCCTGGGGGCCCCTGCAGTGCCCATGCCAATGGCATGGGCACTGCAAGGGCCCCCGTAAGCGGGCCACACATAGAATTTCAGTGTCTGCATTGCAGACACTGAAATTCGCAACGGGTTCAACTGCACCCGTCGCACCCTTCCCACTACGCGTGGGAAGGGGTTTCCCGCTGGGCTGGCGGGCGGCCTTCTGGCGGTCGCCCGCCAGCCCAGCGGGAAACACAGAATGGCCGCCGCGGTCTTTTGACCGCGGTGCAGTCATTCGGCGGTTCCCGCCAGGCAGGCGGCTCCCACCGCCCGCCGGGGTCTGAATGACCCCCTATATGTTGTTTACTGTAGTCTGCATGTTATGGCCATAAGTGGGCAACGTGTTCCTAAACAATATTCAGAGGAATCCACTAAATACTCCCTCAATGGTAACTCGTTTTTTGATGCTAGACATAAAAACATGCACACTCTCATGCAAACTTGTATAAGCGTAAGCATACATTGGTCATCCCACCTTGTGGTATATTCTGACCATAAAGGCACAGGGACGCAAATGGCAATATGGGTAGACCCTACCCACCGAGACTCTTGATGCAGGTGTGAGTACACAGTAGGTCCCATCATGCACACACCTGGGCATAGGTTTGTGCTTCCCCTAAGGCACCAGAGTCTTTCTTCCCCCTGGGAGGGCAGATATCCCACTAGACCACTGGGGACTGACTTTATTTACTGTCTGGAAGGAAGCTTTTCATCTTGGCATGGACCAGTGTACCTCCCTTCTTGCATAATAATCGTTTTGTCCCCCAGAAGGCAGAACACCAGCACACTCGATAACCAGGGACAATCTTTATGCACTGCTTGGGGCTAGCTGCCACCCTGGAAATAGGCCCGTCCTTGCCCCCTCCCTCAGGCACAGTAGTCCTTCCTCACCTTTAGGCGCAGAAAGGGAGTGTATACCTCCAAGCTACCTCCTCATGGGCACAAAGCCCACTTGACCACCAGGGAATGTTTAAGATTTATACTTGGGGGAGTGCCCTCACGGGCATGGGCCTGTGCTCTTCCCCCATTCTGCCCCTCTGGCCAGTAAGCCAACTAATACATTTGGGATTATCTTTGTTTAGGAGGGAATGACACCTCTGGAAATGGGCTTGTGTTCCCCTACTCTGGCACAATAGTTTTTCTGTTTTCTAGTTTTGAGGTGATGGATAGGGGGTTTACCCCAAATCTACTCCCGATGGGGCAGAAAGCCCACTAGACAATAGGGAAATAATGGTAGAAAAAGAAGGTCTGGAAGCAGCCCAGCTAGGATGCCAGGCCGAGCCACACAAATGGAGTAGTGTTTTTTAATCAGGAGTGGTGTAGGAATAATGGGTGACAGAAATGTTGTGGATCCCCACAGATTCTGGATGTTTCCATCACCGAAATATGAGGAAAATGCATGATGTAAGGCAAGGTTTGAGGTTTACAGAGCATTTTGGGTAGGGAAATCTTTGTGGAATGCATGCAAGGCACTTCAACCTGGACTGTGGTTTTCAAAAACAACTGGATTTGATAAGGACCTGATGGATGTAACAGTATGTTACTTTTGAAAACTGGCCATCGGGACAAAGAATTATAAATGAAAACATTGACACCAGTTGTTATTTTTTCCTAAGTATTTACATGATTATTTGGTATTTCAACGATTTGTTTCTTTTGGAAAGGCATGAACAATCTATACTAATCACCCTTGCTTCATTTTGAATTTCCTTTAGTTTTCAGAGATGTATAGATTTTTAGGTTCATCCATGGGTTTCTCACCTGTTCCCACCACCAACTGTAAGTAGGCTGAAACCAGAAAAATAGCAAAAATGGACAGCAAGCTAGAAAAATGTGAAAACTGTGGAAACATTTTCTTTCTTTTCTTTTACATTTCTGCTTGTTTCTGACAGCTGGGAAGATGGTGATCTTAGCATAGCAAACATTGTCTTCATGCCATTTTCAAGGGAAAATCTGGTGTCTTTCACAGTGCATTTTCCAATTTTCCAATAAAAAACCAAATGTTGAGATATTTTGGGTATATTCTCAGGCTCTCATTATGAGACGGACGGTCATCAGACTGCCAGCCAAGCGGTGGCAGTTTTACGTCTGCTGACCTGGCAGTAAAGACCGCCTCATTACCAGTTGTGGAGTTTGGCCGAAGCCAAACCTGCACAATGCCACCTGGTCCGCTGGTGCGGTCGCAACGACACAGACAGCAGTGTGCTCCTCCGGGCTGGCAGTAGGCCTCAAGCCACCGGCCGCACTATGAGGCAGCATACCACCAGGCTTTTCGTGGTGGTCGACCCCCCACAAAAAGCCTGGCAGTCACGCACCCGGCGACAGGAATCCCCATTCCTGACATGGACACACAGACATGTCCACACACCCCCTGCACTCCCCCACTCATCAGCATACATGCACACACTCCCTCCAAATTTACACTCACATGCACACACACACACACACACACACACACTCGCACACACACATCATCCACACACATGCACACACATGCCCTTCATGCACACAGACATGCACTCACATACACCCATTCAGGCACACATACACGCACACCCCACACACATGCACCCAACATCTCCTCCTTTCGGATGATCAATGTACTTTTTCCGGTAAGGTGGTTGTCTGGGAGAGGATGGGTCCTGGCATTTTCCATCACCCAGCACCGCACCACCATACAGGACACCAGGCAGTGTCTTGTTGCCGTGGCGGTGCTGGTTTTGGAACCGTCTCTTTAACTCTGTTGACCAGTCCGACGGAGTCAGCTTTCGGCTCGTAAACGGGCAGAAGTCCTTTCGAGACTCATGATATGGCAGTCAATAGACCGCCAACACTGTCAGTCTGCTGGCTGCAGTGGCTTCGACGGTCTTCAGAAAAGACTGCCGAAGTCGTGATGAGGGCCTTAGTGTTCTCCAGGAGGTCCCTTTAGAATCCCCACAGTGTGAGAAAAATGGATGCAATTATGGCATGGATACATTTTGTGAAAAAAGTTATGAAGGTTTAAGTGCAAAGTGGTCCAAACATCTAAGAAGAGCTTAACAATGGGGTGGAAAGCAGTGCTTAATTTGTAAATAAGAATGTGGTGGTGCCCAAAGCTCTCCTCTGAAACACGCGGCTGCTGTAATTAAATGTGCGAGCATGGAATGCTGAGGCAGCATAATCCCAAAGCCATCTTGGGCCTCTTACATCAATTTACAGCCACTCCCTACCCCTTCATCTCACTCTTGTAGCTTTCTGCTTTCTCCCTTTGTAACGCTTTTGTTTTTTCTCTTCCTCCGTCTTTCCCATATGTGTCTTTCGCTCACAGTAAATGCTTACGGCAGAAAAATAAGTCCCAGCCCTAAAAAATGAGTGCCGGTGCCCCGCACTGGAAACCACTGGCTCAAAAAAAGCAGTGGCGGAAAGCCTCTGTACTTAGGGGGTTAAACATAAATAAATTGTCTCTGCAATTCAGAATCTCTGCTTTTTGAAAATGAGTTCACAGCTGCTTTTCGCTTTCTGATAGCAGACTTACAATGCATCAAAAGATGAATCATAGATTCATTCTCGTAGTGGGATAACCTGCATTTGCCACCAAGAAACAAGAGGCCCCACTTCACAAAGATACTTACGTGTAGTAAAGTTATGAGTGAAAAGTTTCCGTTCGCGTGGTGGAATCTCCACACTCGGGCAGAATCTTAACTGGTGCAATCCCTACAGAGCACTGTGCAGAGATTCTGCCATGAGTGTGAAGCTTCTGCCATGCTTGTGTAGATTCCACACTCATAACTTTACTAGATGTAAGTATCTTTGTGAATCGGGCCACAAGATACATCCAGGTTTGTCTACGCTTATAAGCTAGAGTTAACATCAGAGGACTGATCGTCTGTGTAATCATACAATTCAAATTCTGCTGCAAAAATTATGGTTCTTTGAATATGGCTGTTTGTCTTAGGTGGTACATATTTAAAATATACAGTGAGTGTGTGTTTTTTTAAAATCTAGGTGAACCTTAATTTAATGGTAAACTGGGATTTAACCTGCAATGCAAATGAAGACACTTAGCTCATATTTGATTATGGTCAATCAATTCCAATTCTGGTTGAGCTGTGTATGAATATTACACGCAGGAGTTTGTGGAAGTATAATGGTCATTAAAGAAGATTTCTCATTAGAAGCCTTTCAGTGAACCTAGCTGTGCAATCTTAGGCCAAGATTTACTAACAAAATCATGCAACGCAGCACTGCAAGTTGTTGTGCTACACAGAGTTGCATGAATAAGAGAGAGCAGAACAACACCATATCTAGCTAGATGTGGTCCTGCTCTGGTCTCTTCCTGTGCTTGTGCAAGTTTGGCTGCCATTTGCCACACAGACACCTTTGGCTTTACTAACCATAGTTTTTCATTACACTAGCTCAAACAAATCTGTATTAGCCCAGGAAGGGATAGAGCTGTTGTTGTTTGAAGAGAAGCTTTGGATGACTAGTGTTGGGCTTGGCCCTTTCTGTATGGTCATCCCCAAACCTTTTGCCTTCACGCTCCTGTTTCCTGAAACCGGTTTTGTTGGCTTTTAGGACTTTGTGTGCTTTACCACTACTAAAGTGCTTGTGCTCCCCTCACTCTCTAAATCTTGGCAAACTTTACTTACACACAATTGTCACGTTTAATGTACTTGTAAGTCCCTAGTAACTACTACTAGTAGACTGCAGCACTGATTGTGGCACTCACTTGAGTAGCCTTTTCAATGTGTCTCAGGCCTGCAATTGCAGCCTGCTTATATAGTTTTAAACTGCCATTTCGACCTGGCAAACCAAACCTTTTTGCCAGGCCTAAACCTTCCTTTTTTATTCATATATCACCCATTGGGTAGGGCAGGGTGCAGTGTATTTAAAAAGTTTGACATGCAGTTTTAACTTTTACATGTTCTGGTGGTGAAATGTTTTTTCATTTGTTTTTCACTACTGCAAGGCCAACCTCTCAATAGGACAACATAAGGTTAACTTATCACATTTAATAAGTGATAACGTTCAGTGGGGAACAAAAAGTAAAGTTGGATTTTAAGGCACAGATCTGAAAATGCCTGTTATAAAGCTGGCATTTTGTTGTCCTAACCATTTGGTGCCTGCAGCCTGTACACTGGGTCACATGACTAGGCATAGCTGGCAGCTGGTCTTTGAGTATTACTCATAGACAGTAGACAAAAGGGAATAGGTGTTGGCAGGATGGGCCAACTCTGACTTGATAGGGGAGAAGCTGTCACCTACCACACTTGCATATCGCAAAGACTCTGCCTGAGTAAACTCAGAAAGGGCTTGACACTAGTTTTTTATGTCCCCAGACATGCTGGGGCCAGGACAGGAAGTCAGGAAATTCCAAGCACCTCTGGGGTAGAAACTTCTAGAAACGTTTCCTATTTCAAAATTGGCACCAGGTATAAATATTCGACCCTTAGACCAAACTCTGCAGTACACCTCTGGACATGCAGAAGACTCAGAAGGACTGCTGTGCTGCTATGCTGCCAGAGGTTCTGCTACTATACTGCCCTACTATTCTGCTGTACTGCTGCCTGACTGAAAAGGACTGGACTTGCATCTTAAACTCAGGAGCACTAAAGTGACTTGAAGGGCTAGCTGGCATGGCTTCTGATAAGAGCTTCACAGATAGAAAAAGCTCCAGCAACCTTGAACCCTGCAGCTGCACTCTGCCTGCTGTGAGTCCTGCCCCACCAAGGGATGAGTACCTCATCTTGCACCCTTGAAGTGGGTCTAAAGGTGCTCTGCCAGCCCAGCTAGGGTCGCAATCAGAACCAACTTGAACTGATGCCACGCGATGCCTGGCTTAGCCTCTCTGCACAGCTGCCAGCCTCAACAGAATCAGCATCAAGTGATGCAAAACCTGCAAAGCCTCACTGCACGGCTGCCAGCTTCCTCAGAACCAATGCAGAGTTACATATGTATAAAGCCACTTCTTGCCACGCCAAGCTTTGCCATTCAGCTCACTGGAACTGTCACAGAGCGACTAAAACTTTTTCAAAACATTCTCACACTAAGGATGGTCATTTATTGTGGTGCAGAAGTTTTTCCCCAGTTTCAAATCACATATATCAAAATGTTCCTGGAGCAGACAAGCACTGTCCAAGAGGGTAAGTGAAGAAAAATAACTTTCCAGCCTAGCTACAGTCTCAAAACCCAGCACTATTTAAAAAGGGGCGATGATAAAAATATTTAGCCAAGTACGGCTGGTCTCTGCCTTGGAGTTTGAGTGTATTGGCAAAATGCTTCAGTTTTCATCCAGCTATAATTAGCTCTCAAATTTGAACCATTTAAAAGTTCTGGGAGGTAGCAACCTTCCAGTTCTCTTTTTTGATGGGCTCTAATCATGTATTTTATGTACTAAAGTGAATTACTCCATTGCATGTGATCACTAACATTATAGCTTACACTAGAGTTAAATTGAACTCTCAAAATTTTTGAATTCCACTTTTCCGTGTATATACATAAAGTCATCCAGGTTTTCTGGGAAGGAATATGTGTTATTTTGTTTAAAGAATTCAAATGTATTTAAATAAAATGTTTATTCATGGTAGTAGTAGTAACTGAATAAACTGTTCACTGCCTCCTCACAACTTATTTTAGGATTCTACTAATTTTAAATTTCATTACATTTTCAGGCTCTTGTACACAATGCTTCTAAATTATACTTATAAATTTAAATGTGGGGACTTTGAAGAATTAGGGTAAGCTTCAACTAACTACCCAACATATAAAAAAACCAAGTGCATCCAACACGAGAACTCATAGTACACCTAGTCCCCATGTACCCCAATCCTGGCAAGTGCCAGTCACCAGGACTGCCCTCAGAAATCTCTGTGCCATTTGGAGATCTACTTTCCAGATACTCCAGAACCATGTATATGGAGATACAATTTACAGACAACCCATAGTTCAAAGAAGCTACAGATGAACACTGTGTAAGTGGGCATGAAGGGAGGCTTATTGACTCCCTCTCTGCTTTCTACTGGTTCTCTCTTCTGCTCTCCACTGCCTTGGATCCCTGTTCTAGAAGATTGTGGTGCTCAATATGTTTCCAGTCTGACTAAGCTTTGTTTGCAATCATGCCTGAAGTTAAACTATGCCATGTGCCTAACACCCAGGCATGTTGGTAAGGGTTTTCTCCCTGTTGGGATTTATGACCATTGTGATTGACGTGACCTGGTAATGCTGCCACAGTCACTAATTTCTCTGTGTTTCTTTCATCCTCTCCTATTTTCTTGCAAAAAGTGGGGCTTTGCAGACATTAAAAAATACGACGGGTGATGGTGCACCTTACAAACTGCAATATTGCATAATTGAGCCGGCGTCAATGTAGTGGGCTGTTTCCTGCTGGACAAGAGTCCCAGTGGAAATGGGAAGGGTACCGCAGGAGTTTGGCTGTCAGCCTTTTCCATCCACCAAACTCTTAATGACCCCCTTTATCTTTTCTAGAATACCAAAAGAGTGGAAAGAATAAACATGTTGCAAATAGATATCTTCTTTAGGCTTATCATTATTCATCTAGAAAGAAAACACAACAGAAGAAGGAAAAGACACATTTGGCTTTCTTTTTTAGGGTCGAGCCTGCATAGCAAGACGCTGTAGTAGTTAGAAAAGGGCTCTGAGCCCCGTCCATGTCACGTCAGTGTCTTTCATTGGTTCGTGGGTTTGCCTTTTAAAATCTGCTTGCTTTCATTAGTGGAAGACATGCATACGTCATGCCTTTTTTAGTGGTTAGCCCTCCTCGAGCGAATCGACCAAGTACTGAAAACATACGAGGCTCGCTGTTTTCCGTCCGGTTTGTGGACTGCTTTTTCTCTTTTTTTGCAGCTCGATCTCGCTTGTTTAGCAGCGCATTCACGCTCATTTTCTTTCCCATTTAATGAGGCAAGAAAAGCCCGGTTGGGAGTTTACAACTGCTAATAGCTCTAATTCAGAGAAATGCGAGACCCATTGCATTGCAAATTCTTGTTTTAATATGCAGCTTTAATTATGCTCTGTGTCCTGCCTTTCAGCCTGTCTGCTGACTCTGGCAGTAGGAATTGTGATGTCAGAAGCCAACTTTAATTAGTATTTACAGTTGAGCAGTTAGTCATTTGGTTGTTACAGGTGACTAGGTGAGTCACAAGCCTTCTGTAATAAGGAATTAGAGATGAGGCTTTATTCTTTGATTGCATGCATACAGTTATAATATGATGCTCTCCCGTAAAAGGGAGGGGGGTTGTGTCGTTTTTAGGGCTTGGACTATGATGGAATGGAAGTAGAACATCATGTTGAATAGGAAATCATTATCTCTTATTAGAAGAAACATTTCTTACACCCAGTAAACATTATGGGCCTCATTACAAGGCTAACGGTCTTGCGACCGCCAGCCTCACGGTGGAAGTCAGGACTGCCGCTGCTGTTGCGGTCCGACCACCACATTAAGACCCTGGTAGTCTGACTACCAGGATTCTGCCATCTCCACCAGAATCAGTGATCCCAACGGGTTGACGGCAGGTGCAAGTTGGAATCAGCCTGGGCAGCGCTTCATGCAGCGCCGCCCTGCTGATTATGATCTGGTTCCCTGCCTGTTGCTTTCACTGTCTTTGTTGTAATACACCATGTGTATTGACAGTCCCTAATTAACAGTTACCAAATTGCAAATGCTCTAACAGCTATTTGAGATGTAGGTATCCAGTCAATACTTGGCAAGCACAAAAGCGGGCAGCAACTATTGAGACATATCGAGACATGTCATTGTGTTCCACAAACAAGGGTAGATACTTCGTTCATGCACCTCTTCCTAAAGCAGGGTGAAACAGTTGCAAAGTAGATGCTGTAGTTAGTAAACCCGTTTGTGGATCACAATGTCCCTCTAGATTATTACCACCAAGGAATTTGCAATCACAAAACTTTCAATTTTGTACACTTCATGTTTTGCGAGTGCTCAACCTGTTAGTATATAGGCCCCTAATCAGCATCCATGCAATTAAATCCATTTGTTAAGTGCAAATTGTGGTTGCAATCATCTATGTAGTCTCTGAAAATGGGTTTGCCAGATAACGTTTGACAAACATTGATGAACAAACCCTGTTCAACACATATCCCTCAAGAACAGTCTTCATCAAATTTTCTTACAGTGGTTCTCAGCCTTTCAGAAAAACAGATTGCAGATTAATTAAAGGAGCTTCTGAACCCTTGAAAATATCCCCCTAACCTATGGGGAATCATAATGATGCACCTTATCTACAGTCATGTTCAGACTCCACAAAAAAACCTTTGACAATTTCTGGCTAATAACATTAAAATGCATCAATATGCTGGTAACACTCAGCTCTACCCAAACGGCTAAAAATGAAAAATGCAATTTGAAGAACTACCTCACTACAATTCAATCCACGTCTTCTATGTTCCCCATAACAACCACCACCACCACTTGTAGTTACCCATGATGCATATGGGATCATCTCATTTACTGTAGACTTTTTTTCCATTGACACTAACTTCTCAAACAAGTTGCATTAAAAATAACTAAGAATTACTAAGAATCTAACCTGCCAATATTCTGCATTAGATTCAATCAAAGCAAACGTTATTCAACTACTTAAAACCATAAAAGCACCATAAAAAACACACAATATATCAATAATAAATACATATAAATGCATTGTTATAATTTTAACGTAAGTTTAAAACCACAGAAAGGTATTCCCTAAATAAATAAAAACGTAATAAAACAGCTGCCTCAGACATATTAGACCCTTTTTACATTACAAATATGGAAATAACCCTGGAGTTTTTTTCGTAATTCTAAGGGCACTTATCAGGAAACAAGCCACTCCAAAACATATCTGGGGGTTTGAAAGCATTTGTAGATATATCAAAGCAGGCCTATCGTGCACAAAATGATTCACTTTCAATACTGGAACTATATACTGCTGCCTTGGGATACAATAATGACTACAAAACAAAATTAAATGCATTTTAACCGGATTAGAAAAATTATCACATGAACAAGGGCCCATGTCCTCTATTCTGTAATGCTCATTAGATATGGCCAACAGCCGATACATAAGGTTGAATCTGAACCCTGTTAATAAAAATCGATCCTGCGTGTTAGAAGCTACCACTAAATAGGGTTCTACTGATGGGAAGGTTTGTAACATCAAGTAAGAGCTCACTGACAGATTTAGACTTTCCCTCATCTCCCTCTCTAACAATTTATTATTTTAAAAAAGTTTCTTAATGCTCTTTAAATCTTTCTCAACAATCAACCATGGGTTATCAAAAAGCTCTGGTCACCCCAAGGTACACACTGTATTCCTAATGTAATTAAGCCACGGAGTATGTGTTGCTCCTTCTAGGGACCAGTAAGCCTCAATCACAGCCTTATTAAGCTCTATCAGGATTCACCCATATCCTGATCCATTCCATTACAGGGCCAGGACCATGAGATCTCCAATGTAACCAGTGTCAGTATCTTCACGTAATTTATAGGCGGGGACTCCCTGATGGACTGCTAGTAGTCTGTGCAGGAAGTTATTTTCCACAAACTGTAATTCTATAATCTCCTTGTAACCCCAGACACCACACCCATAGGTCACCATTGGGATACATTTTGCTTGATACACATTAACCAGAGCCTATACTGGCTTTGACCCCAGATTCTTTGCAAAGTCAAAGGTTGCCCCCACCACTTTGGATAAAGTGTTGGCCTTAACCTTCCTTCGGGGTATCCAGGACACATGTTCATCAATAAGGATCCTCAAGTAAGGGAAGGTGGATACTCTAGTAAGATCAATACCACCACCACAAAATTTATTCTGAACTTTCTTTTATGGGCCCACCATCATCGTGTGGTAGTTCGAGTAATTCATGTTGAAATCTAAGTCCCCCATAAAATTAATAAACAAATCCAGTAAATGCTGGAGAGCCACTGGCATCCTTGCTATCAACGCAGCATTGTTTGTGTTCGACCGGGCCCATTTTGCAGGGTGATCCCCAATCTTTTTGCCTCCTTCCTCCTACTTTTTCTGACCTGTTTTTGTTGGTGATAGAACTCTGGGCACTTTACCACTGCTAACCAGTGCTAAAATGCATATCCTCTCTGAGTAAATTGTATTGGTGATTGGTGTATCCTAAGGTAGGCCCTTGGTAGCCCCAGGAGCAGGGTATATATAGTGTATGTTAAAGTTGGGACATGTACTGATGTGTTTTACATGTCCTAACAGTGAAATGCCGCTAAATTTGTTTTTCACTGTTGCAAGGCCTATCTCTCTCATAGATTAACATGGGGGCTGTCTTTAAATAACTTTAAAGTGCAGATTCCCTTTGGGAGAAGATAGAAATATGGAGTTTGATGTTTCTGAACTCACAATTTAAAAATAAATTTTTTAGTGAAGTTGGTTTTTAGATTCTTAGTCTGAAAATGCCTCTTTTAGAAAGTGGGTATTTTCTTGCTTAGACCATTCTGTGACTCTGCCTGTCTGTGGATTTCCTGTCTGGGTCAGACTGACCGTTGGGTTGTTTGTGAATTCCCTTTAGACAGTGAGACAAAGAGAGTTGGGGTGTAGCCTGCATAGCCTGATGGGACATCTGAGCTAGAGTGGAGGGAGGAGTGGTCACTTACACCTGAATGGGCTGTGCCTGTCCACTCACAATGCAGTCTCCAACCCCCTGGTGTTTGTTTGGGGCCTCGAATCTTGTTTACAACAGAGACCTTCCTTTGAAGTTTGGCTACTTCAAAGGGAGAAAGGGGTATAATTAGTAGACCCATCACCCCAGACTTTAGAAATGCTGCCTCTGCCTGTGACTGTGCTTTGTTGTGCTATCCTGCAGTTGCTGCTTCTGCCTGTGAAAGGGGACAAAGACTGGACTTTTTAGTGCATTCCTCCTTGAGAAGAATCTCCAAGGGCTTGGACTGAGTTTGTCCCCTGTTTTGAAGTCTCAGGGTCATCAAAGACTTTTTCTGCCAGCACCAGGACTCTCTGCTGAGGCTCTTACCCTGCGAAGTGGTGTCCTGTCCAGTCCCTGGGCCCTAAAAGGTAAAGTTGGCAGAACAAGAGCTGAAATCCATGCACAGAACGCCATGCATGGACATTTTTGATGCAACATCTGCAACACGGCTGATAAACGATGTGTTGCCGGATTCGCAGCTGAAATCGACGCTCTACCTGCATCGCAGCTGGGAGATTGATGCATCGTGACTGGAGAAATGACGTGCAACACCTGCTTGCAGCTGCTGATCATGATACAAACCCCATGCAGTGTGCTTTTCTAGCACTGTGAGACTGGATTCCTCATGCATCATCCCTGGGCATCAACATCATCCCAACCCTGTGCGGATCCGAGGTGCCCCGTCCGGAAATCACCGCATCGCTCTCTTGCGAGGGAGGAAAATGAAGCATCGCTGACCCAACTTGAGAAGAAACGATGCACGGCCTCACTTGCGAGTAAGGAATCAATGTATCGCTGACTTTTCCAATGCATGCTTGCCTATGCGACTTTAGTTTTCACCCCAAGCAGGTAGTTTGTGCAAATCAGCGTTTCAATTGTTTTCTATGGAGTAAGACTCTTATTCTTCTGAAAATTCATGTCTTGACTTATGTATGTTGGAGTTTTGTCATTTTGGTCTTGTTGCATGTAGATAAATATTGCCTATGTTTCTAAACTGCTGTGGTGTCCATTTTGTAGTGTTTTCACTGTATTACTGTGTGTGTTGGTACAAATACTTTACACATTGCTTGTGGGATAAGCCTGACTGCTTGTGCCAATCTACCAAGGGTAAGCAGGGCTTATGTAAGTGTGTTCTCCATTGCCCTGACTAGAGTGAGGGTCCCTGCTTGGACAGAGGGCAAACTGACTGCCAACCAGAGACCCCATTTCTAACAGTCTGCATACAAGTGTGCAGGGATAAGGTGATTGCCTGCCCTGGGAATATCCTTGCACGCAGCACCTAATATGGGACCCAAATTGTTAATATAAAGGGTACACAGCAAAGGGGCTAAGAATTACCCTTGTCTGACTCGTCTTTTCACACTTACTGTAGCAGTAAGACTGCCATCCAGATTATACCTAACTGTTGCCCATAAATCATGGTGTAACTCCTGCAAAACATTAGTATATGATTATCAATTCCCAAATTCCTAAATAGCCCCAATAATTCTAATCTATTCACTCTTATCAAAAGCTGACTTGACCTCGCCAAATATAATTTACTCCTTTTGGTTACAGTGTACTTCTCAATAATCAGTTGGAGATTTACACATTGGTCAACTGTCCCTTTTGCTGGTCTGAACCCATATTGGAGCCTGGATAAGACATTATTATGCTCCAGCCACTCATTCAATCTTGCTAGTACTGCCCTCCCCATGATTTTCACAGCTGAGTCTATTATTGATATGGGCCGATAACATTGGGGCTGGTTTCTAGAGCCCTTTTTAAATACCGGGATTATGATTGATCCAGACCAGGATGCTATGAGGCCAGTAGTACAAGTGGGATTAAAATCTCACACCAGTATTTTTACCCACAGTGCAAGATCTGCCTTGTACAAATCTGCAGGTATCCCGTATGGAGAGGTGCTTTATTACTAGCCATGGAGGCAATTGCATCATAGACCTCCTCATCCCCTGTAGATATGGTATAGTATTCCCTTGGGGGTGGCTGAATAGGGATACAAACCTTTGCCATAATTGTCTCATACATTCTCTGGATATGTCTAACCTATATATCAGGGGAAATAGTACAATCTGTGTCTAACCCCGGTGAACATTGGACTGTTCACTATCTCCCAGATTTTAACATTGTCCATTAGAACACGCATCTGCAAGAGGTAATTCAATGCTTGACTTTGAATTTCCTTCCTTTGAGCTTCTTTTGCCAGTTTATAAGCCTTTCTACTTAATTTTATCCTAGCTCTGTCTCTTGGGTTTTCTTTAAGGCTATCATCAGATTTTTGTGGGCTTTTGAACAATTTTCATTGAACCATTTTTTACCCCCATGGTTTCATCCCAATAATAAGATTTTTGTTGCGGCCTGCTTGCACAGCCTATTAAAAGCCTTCACTCCTTCATCTTCCCAAGTACCCTCATCTAAGAAGACAGTAATTTATTGGTCCCTCATTGTTACCAGTTTTCCAATGAAGGACTCTGGCACCACATTGCTCCATTTGAGACTCAGTCCTTGATCCTTAGGGGAGATTTTATTATTATTCGGGCCCACCCCATGGGGCCCACCCCTCGGGGGTTAATTTCTCAACCCCTCATTCCATTTCCACCAAGGGCATTGTGATCTTCATCAGCCAGCAGAACTGAATCGTAATAAAGTCAATTATGGACTGATTACCTTTCCCGATGGAAGATGGTACAGTATCGTCTTCCGCCCCCTGGTCAATATGATGCAAATGTCTGGCCGCAATAAGACCTACCAGTGCCTCTCCTTGTACTTAGTGCTCAAAATGAGCACTAGTACCACATTCATAGCTGACCTCATTGTGGAAAAAACAGTCACAGGGCATAGATGAAAATTAAAATCACCCATAATAATCAAAAAGTAAGTAATGGCATGGCATGCATCATAATCTTCCAAGAAGCGACTTAGACGTGATATGTGTTCAGTGGCTTCCCTCCACACAGATGAATTATAAAAGTTAACAGTTATTAGAGAGTGTGTCACTTTGAAGTCCAGCTGAACTGCCAATAAGCAGCAGGACCCTGTCTCTACCTGGCGTGAGATGCATGGAACCACCAGAGACACTAAAGTTAATAAGTCTCCTTCAACTCTTACTCCCACAGAAACCTCTTTCACACTTTTCTCCTCATGCCCTATCCATCCCACTCTTCTGTCCATGATTATATGAGGTAAAATAATAGGACCATTTTCCAGAGCATTATCAGTCCAGTGTCTCACTTTGCGGAGTAGCTCTGCAGTTGACTCTGCTGTGCCCACTTTCAAGGGTGGCACTCCAACTAAGACAGTCATTAAGTGCTTTGAGTCAGAAGGAAGATGTTACCTAGTTGCATTCTTTGTGTGGATTTTCTGCCCCCCCTTTTTTTGCTGGGTTTGAACAATATATTCCCTCTTCTGATTACCCTAGAGTCTGTGTGCAAGGGAAGAGGTTCCTTGGTCACTGAAAGAACTTCCCTACTTTGTATTAATTTGGACAATCTAAGTTTAATTACATTCAAATGTTCATATAAGGGCGTAAGCAGAGTATAGACCATACATTCCACCCTATTACATATTTCATCACAAATAAAATTGTCTTGGGTGTAAATTAAGTCAGCATTGCCCCTCTGGTTTATCGGGAAATTCCTTTTCCTTATTGCCCCACCCTTTTTCTTTTTCCCTGGGGTTCATTTAATAAAGGTGTATCAGTGGGGGCATCTTCCCCATTATTGATAGCCTCGACCATTCTTTCAGAGCATGTGGGCAGTCTCTGGGTCCCTGCAGTGTCAGCTGGATCCTGATTCACAACCGCAGCTTCTGGTGAAGGACAAGACCCCTGGCTTCTTCCATGGAAAGCCTCCTTTCCGTTAGCAAAATTTCCTTAGTAAGAACTCCAGTTGCCCACACCAGAAAGGAGTCAATAATGGTGATTGTGTGACCCTCTGTTGAGCAATATCTTTCTTTTACACATTGTAGTAAGGCCCTCTAAATAACCCAAATAAAGCTTGAGCCAAAACCCAGGGGGGGGGTGGCCCAGCCTGGCCTCTTAAAGTCCCTGATGGGCGCAGGGCGAGCCTGCCTTTGGCCTGGGCATGGCACATGCGCGTTCCAGGCTGCAGGGTGTCAGCGCTATGTGCTTGTAGATGGCCTGCCACTCCACAGCAGGTCAATGTTTATTGGGTTCAGGTGTTCCCTGGGTCCGGTAATCTTGCCAGGGAAAATATGGCAGCCACGGCAAGAGAAGTCCTGCGCGTACAGACCAGTTTAAAGGAGCATTGTTTCCCAATGATTGTTTTTAGGAAATATATACAACATTCTGTTAAAACATACTGGGTCAGTAACATTGGTCAAAACATGATCACACATTGGTTTGGTTAAACGCTGGGCAACATCTTTGGCAATTTTAAATACTGTTTTACATGAAAATATGTGCTCCCCCCAATGTTTTGAAAGTACTGCTAAAGTGTGAGGTTTAAGCATATCACAGTAGCAATAGTGGTCTAAATCAAAAATGCTTTAACAACAACTTACCTACATACATTGACTTTTTTTGCTTGTCTCTCTCTTTCATTATGCTTTTTTATGCTGTTTAAACTCCATCCAACACACAGTCTGTCCCTGTGCCTCTCTGGGCCCTTGGCCTACTGTCCTGTCTTTCTGTGTATATGTCTAGTCCTCTTCCTCTCTCTCCTAGTCCCTACCATTCAATATTTCTCTTATTTCTCTCCAGTTCTCCCCTTTTCCTGCTCACTCTCTATCATTCTTTCCTTACTCCCTGTCAATTTTCTCTCCACTCTCCTTCTACTACCCCACACTGGATAGCGTTAAAATGGTTATATGTCCGCTCATACTAATTAGGCCCACCCTCCTTTCTCAGATGGCCCTTACTCCGGTGGACCGCCAAGAGGTTTGGCTATGAAGGTGTTAGAGAGCAAGTTAATTAATGAAATTTTGAAGTATTAAACTGCTAATTAAAAGAATAAAGTGTGTATTAAAAATCCATGTTGAAATGAATGTGTGTTTAGAATGTGCAACTTGTAAAGTGGCAAAGATGACGAACACCGTAAATAAAACATGTTTAACAATGAATAACGATGATTAATGTAGAAATGTTTTATATTATATTAATATGGATTAATGAATACTAATGTGAATGAATTAAATAATTATTTGATATACAATGTGAATTAATTTTTTTATTAAATGTGGGCCTACATGAAGAGTCCTAAAGCTAATTCTACTCTTTAAAAGTTTATGCAATGATTTCTATCTCAGCAGTTTCTAGAAGCCCAATGTTCATTCTTCACATATTGCTGATCTCACATAATATGTTAAATATTTAGTGACAGAGATTTTCAATATCCTGTGTAGCTCGTACATTGTGGGAAAGTTATGTTCTTATGCTGTAACATGTGTTGGTCTTTCTGAGATGAGATAATGTGTACCCAAGAACAATAGTCGTCTTCAGTGCTCATGTATAACCTGCAACAATTGTATTCTATTGCACAAACTGGTGATTTGCAGTGAGAGAAGATAAGCCAATCATGAATGGAGAAAATGAAGAAAATGAAGAAAAGATACTTTAGATACGTGGAATAATTCTAATCGGTTCTGACCTAAATCACCCCATAGTCTAACCAATAGAAGCTTAGTTAGTTGCTTTCTAGGGATTTAATATAGCAAAACTGAGGTGATGTAAGTGCAGATTTTTCTTTTCTCAGCTAGTGAAATGATGTGTTCCTGTATCTTAGCTTTTTGTCTATGATAATGTCAGTTGAGATGCATTAAGGCCAAACATTACTGAACTGTTTCCTGTCATGGCATTGTTCAATAAAGAAGACCAGAAGGTGCTCTACTGATGATGTCACTGCTTGCTGATCCATTTAGGAGAGGTATACCCAAATGTGCATTTGTCTTTCTTGCAGATTTTTATGTTTTCCCTTTTAGAAAACCCAACTGCTATTTTTGGTTAGCGACATAGTCAGCTGTTTTTCTACTTTTCTTTTTGCATGAAAACCAAGATGCTTATCAGATCAGAGTAATAGTTAAGGATGCCAAATTCGAAATTCGACTGTTTCATATAATTTGATTGTAAATAATTCATCTGTGATAACTAAATGTATTCTGTGTCCTTCATTCATTGTTGTCGTTATTCTGCATGGTGGTTCTTGAATGTTTAATGATAAATATTCTGTCTAGGTTAAGATTCTTTTGAAGGTTTGGTCAGCCTGTATTGTTTCTGTACTTATATCATTTGATCTTGCGTTTGATTTATGTGATCTTAGTATTGTTAATTTAAAGGGCAATAAATGTTTGAACTTTATTAAACTGGTGTGGTGATTCATGGCAGCATAGGTCATGGTGAGTATAAATTACTGTCTCCAAATTGAAAGTGATGTGTATTGATTTGATATTGTCAATGCTGTTTGTTAGGGCGTTATCACACACCTAACTGAGTTCAAAGATTTGTGTCGACCTCTAAGGGTAATTGATGATTACCCTATACGTATCACCTTATAAATAAATTATCGAAAGAAATATAAGGCTGGACACACCCACAATTGTGATGAAGTAGTCACTGCCTTTGCCAAACTTATTGTCTGTCTGCTTTAAAATCTGGCATGGGGACCATTACATTGGTGGTATAGGTAATCCATCACGGTTGCGACAGGGTACCCATACCATCTAAGATATACGTCAGTCCCAAGTCAAAGTTCCTTTGCATAATTAAGAAGAGGTAGCAACATCACAGTACATATTAATGAAGTGAAGGGTTTTCATCACAGGAGAAAATATGTTATTTCTCAAAATTCAAATTTATGAATCATTTACATGTGTAGAATTTTTCACATGATGGACATTTGAGATGATTACATTTTGCGTTTAGGAGTTTTACTCGAAATATACAACAGTAAAACATTTCCAGGGGATTCCAGGATGGTTCTGGGCAGAAAATGTGCATCTCACGTAAGCCATCAATCTGTAAGAGTAAAACCTCCTAAAGTGGATTCCTCACGTCTTAAAGCTGACTCTTCTCTAACATGCTGCATGTTTCTACAATCTCTGTGATTTACTTATTTCCAATAGTCATAAGTTGAACAAAAGTGCAAAGTCCTGCCATTTCCATCATGCGTGCCCATCCAACTCTCATATTTAAAGCTGGGAGAACATTTTTCATCCACAGTCAACGAATAGGTAAACATTCAACGAAGCATTGTATTGTTTTTTGGTTTTAGGTAGGTGCTTTCTTTATAGTTACATATTAACAGCAAACATGTAACATTTAATAGACCTACTTCATTTGATGGAAAGTGGGAAGCTAATGTTGTTCTGCTATTAACACATAAAATCATTTGTGTACCCAGTTGCTTAGTCAAGCACAAAGTCTGGAACAATAGCAACCCTCTATATTGGCCACAAGAGACAGTTTTATGTATGTCATGGTTTTCATGTACTTCTTTTTCACAATTTATTGTACAGCATTTGCGACTTAGATATATGCGATTTGTACCTATGTGCATTATTATCGGTTTGACAAGTTGGTTTTATCTCAGTAACATGGCCTCAATACCTGACTTTGTTATAAATTCATAGCTAGAATCAAAGATTTAAACACTGTAATGTTGAAAGGTACATTAACTATTAAACACAATGGAACACCTATAAACAATGTTATAGGAATGCTGCAGTCAACATTACATACAGCCTCTGACTTTCGGTCTCCTGCCTCTCCTAATGATATGCAAATTGCACAGGGGAATGTGAGAGGCAGAGACAAAAGCTGCAAGCAAGTGATTGTAGAGTGAATCCCCGCACCTCATTCTCTTATAATTCAGAGTGCCACAGGAGCCAGGAGAAAGAATTGGGCAATTGGCCACAGCTCTTGTGTCACCCTTTGCCTTTCCAAAAGAAGAGAAGTAAATTGGTGAACCAGAAGGAAAGAGATAGGCTACTGATGCTTCTCTCAGCCTTCTTGGCCAGTTCCCACTCTTACTTTATGTCAGTGATGATGGTGTTGCTAACACTGATGTGTGCAACCTTGCAGTAACTGACATTAAGGGACAGTAGGAGGTGGCATGGAAAGCAGAGCAGATGCAGAGACAATTACATCTTTTAAAACTATTGTGTCTCACGGCTGGAACTTTTTTTAAAGGACATTCTACCACATTTGGAGGGATGCTCTAATCACCTTTTGGGCCGACTGTGTGGGCTATTCTAGCCCTCATAGCCCCTCTCCCATGTTATTGCCCCTCGCTTTCAGTTCAGACCAACAACACTGGAGCAGACCTTTAATGGGTGATATAGCCCACTGTGGCAGACCAGCTATAACATTGATGGCAAATGAATTGTTCCACATGGAAACAGGATGCTGTAGAAAGATTGAGTGAGGTGGCAGAATATCAAGATGGCATTTGTCTATGGGGAAATGCAAGGTTGGTGTTATTTCAGAAGCTACAAGACATGGGATTTAAGTATTTACTGTTTCATTGCTTTTAGTAGTTCATATGATCTCACTGTCTCAATATTTGCAAGCACCATAGTTGTCATTATCAGTGGCATTTTGGCTACTGGGTGATGTGCCTATGTGAGCTTTTGTCCATCCCTTTGACTCCCTTTTTCCTGAATTAACCTTGCTACTGATCCCTTTTTGATTGGCCAGGATCAGCTTTTCTAGTTGGCTGTAAAAAGCATGGAAGCCACCTTAAGTTTTATTGAATTTGTCCAATAATCTCATAAGACATTCACCAGATTTAGATTTGCTTCATCAAATGTTTACTGACTCTTGAAAAAAGTTCCAAATTGTGATGCACAAAAAGCACATAAAGGACAGTACAAAGTTTCCAAATGGATTCATATAATATTAATACAAGTATGAACCTGGTTTACAAAGAGCATTAGGAAAAAAAACTAGATTTGCCGCCTTGTGGTTACTTTTCGTTTGGAGCACATTTTCAACTTCAGTGGAAGCAACGAAGAATTCCACATATAGCCTTGTGAAGCTGTGTCTTTTAGTGCTTTCAAGGAGTAATCACATGTTGAAATATTTACACCTTGGGAAGTGTACCAAGTCTATATTTTACGTTCATAATTGTAACTCATCAGAGCCTTTGCACTGATTTAGTTTTGTTCTCCTTTATTTGCTATTAGGAAAAAATCTTTTGAAGTTTTTCCTTGCATATTCACACCAACCTATTCCTGAACCACTTTCTTGGTGAGCATCAAGCGGCAAAATATTTGGGACACCACCAGTCTACATCTACTCCACATCTGGAACATCCACAACTTACACCCAAGAACAGATTTACTGATGCTTAAGATTCTGCTTTACAGGAATAATTTTTAGAATGACAAATTCATTGATGAGGGTAAAATCCCACCATATTTAATTCTGTTTATTTTGTCTATTTAAATGCTGCTATTTGGGTATGTTGCACTTAGGTTGCCCTTATCAGCACACAGAGCTTTGTGCATCAGGGTTTTTAGTTTTTCACTTTTTAAAGGGATACCACAGCTCTTTCCTGTCACCCATGATCTGTGTTTCTTCGGTAGAGACATCCTGGACATTCACTATTGCATGTACTGTCTCTTGTGAGTCTCTCGTGTTCAGTAATGGAGTTGGAAACCCACCCAATGCTTGCCGTTCATTGGCAGTATTTTCGGTCTTCCTTGCTGTCTTGTAATTGGACAGCTCTTGCCATGCATCATATTCTTTTCTTTCTGTGGTGCATGAACCATGTACAGATTAATTATTGTTTGATTAGTGTCCCTCCACTGGCCTTCTGCTGCTTGTGATATTATTCAGGTATTATTTCTTCTGACACGGCCGATGCTGGCTGCACCATAGCAATTTATTTTACCTTCTCTCCACTTACATCTGTTTCCTCGTACCTTGTCCCTGTTTCATCTCCCAGATCCCACCTGCCCTCCCATGTTTCTTCTCTTTGACTCTGTATCTTTTCAGTAATCTATGTTTATTCTCCTCCCTCCAGACAGTAGTAAAACATGTGCTATGAAGCAGCCAGTGATGACTGCTTCATAGCTCTTTTTTTAACCATCCCTTCGTCCACCAATTCCTGGCCCCTCAATACCCACCGCCACCAGATTCCCAAAGCCAATAGCTGACCCTTAGGTGCGACCTATTGGCTTTGCCTGTGCTTGTCTCTTCTACTGTCTTTGAGTGGAAGAAGCATTTTCTCACTCTGTACTTATGCTAGGCACCATCCTTGTGTGGGTGAGGTGTGTCACCTACAAAACTGCTCAGCAGGAAGAGCTATTTGAATGGTTAAGATGCAATTTGCACTAACTGTGATCACAATTTCCATGATAGACTAATATAGCAAAAATGTGAGTTACTTTTGTCATGCCAAGGTATGAGATAAACAACGAGTTTCCTGATTTTTTTGGCAACGTTGAAGTTTGCTGGTTCTGTTGATCCTTAACATTTATTCACTCATTTGGTATTATAATTTGCACATAGGCCTATGGTAAAAATGGCAGATCAGTTTTGTTTCTGTTAGGTCACATTTCCTTTATCAGTTCTTTAACACCAGTTTAAGAATATGTGCTGCACGTAAATATACAAAATAATAATAATTTTGAAATCTTTCTAGAATAACAGGGTTTAGGTCAGGGATATTCAACTATTTCTGTAATAGGAGTTACTTATATTAATTGAAAATTATTTTGAGCTAATAATATTAATTGCGTTTCCACGTCAAACAATCAGCATATTAGTGCAAGTTTACCAGCAGTAAGCACATCAATGCATCAGGCAGAGTGGCCTGCAGTAATGTACAAACGTCTATGCCAATTTGGAAAGCCTTTGTGTGGATAATTAATAAAAGTCATAGTGTCAATGCCTTTGCATCAAGGTAATAGTGTTAGTAGGGTGTCACCTCAATGCCACATGTTTTATCACCCTTTAAAGAAATGTTCGATTTTCAGTCATTTTTCCTCAAACTTCAGCTTATGAGCTCTGAAAAATACATACACTTTCATCTCAAATACACACTTTTACATTTGGTACACATATATTCATCCATTCAAGCAAAGGCTTATAATGTATTAGCTGAACTGGACACAGGAGAGTTACTTGCAGGTGACTGGAGAGCTATCAGTAGCTCACGAGATAATTGTTGGCGAAGCTCGGTCCAGCTATTTCTTGTCCATCGGAAGAGAGGCTAGGAGCACCAGGCGTTCTGCCTACACACGAGTCGTTGTCCCTCTTTGTCAGAACACATTTTCATAAGTCGGTTAGTGGGTGGATTCTGTTATTAGTTGTCGGCAGCAGGGAGGAGTGCCCTCAATATTAAGGCCAAAAAATACTACTATTATTGGAAGCTGCAGCTGGACTGCTTCAACTGACACCTGGCAATTTTTAGTCTTCCAACATGGATCCCCCGCCGAAAAAGATATTATCAGTTGCTTATAATAAATATTTTTCCAGCTGCTTCCACTTTTACAGCAGTCTACAGCTCATAAAATAGAAAGTGACAGTCACAGTCCTTCCCACTTGACAAGCCAGGCATTTTCTTTTCTACTTGCAGTCCTTAGGCCCATTATATACTGTATTTGATGCAGGCCGCACCTCCACACCTGTTCAGCAAGCGAATATATGAACGCTTAGGCCACTTTCATGCTCTCTTTGTCCAATGTCTAATTCATAATAACAGTGGCCATTTCTGCCGACTCCACTGCGTTTACAGGGACCCCACATACTTGCAAAGACATAACTTCGCCTATACATCTGGAACAAAATTTTTAACAATTTTTTCATATAATGATTTAACTATTCCACACCCAAAGCCACAGTTGCAAAATTCAATTCAATATCTTAGTATATGAATACTTACAATAAGGTTTTTTTTACCACCTGATAATAACATATACTTCTGTAAATACTTATTTGAGAAGATTACTGCATTATGTAACCTGATAATACCTATTTTTGAAACCCATACATCTTGTATTCACAGTTTTCGCCTTTAACAAGTAATTCATTTCTTATTTTTCGCCAATGAAACCGATTTGACTTTTTCAGTCTTTTTTTATAATTTAAATTCCATTGTCCTTCATTTACATTTCTCGATCTCTAATTAGTGTCCCCATTGTTTTCCATATCTATATCAGGAAAGATTGATCCATAAGCGGCACGAAGGCTGACAGCCCCATCTTCATTATAGGCCTGGGCTACAGAGAGCTTTGCAGATCTATTGTTCCTAGTACTTTGGGGCAAATTTATCAACCATTCAAGAAGCGCAACACAGCAAGCTACTTCCTGCGCTAAATGAAAGGGCAGGAATGTACCATATTTAACATTATACAGAACAAGCTTGTCCTTTTTTGGTGCCGGTGCACTTTTTTGTAGCCTAACACCAATGCAAGCACCTTTTCGTCATGTTGCAAGGGTGCCTGCCTTGTAGGTAGAATTGTTTTTATGCAGGGAAGGAAACCTTCCTGCAGCAAGCAATTCTGAGAGTAATTTTACTCTATGTGTACTGCAAAACACAGCAAACATAGAAGGAGAAAAAAACAAGGAGAAATAAATATAACTCTCCTCGTTGCACCTCGCCTGGGGAGACATAGCATTTTGCCACTTTCCCAGGTCTACCACTAATGGTAAATCTGTGAATGCGTCAAAAGTCATGAATGGATGTGTGGAAACACCCACGCTCCCCCCTATTCGAACACCCAACTCCCTGCTGCAGAGTATTGTAATGCAGCAATATGAGCTGCCTAGCATTACTCTAGATTTATCAAGCCATACAATGGTGTCTTAAATGGCTTGATAAGTTTCACTTAGGTTTTGCATCGTCCTTGCGCCCCCTTGTGTGGCACAATGATGATGCACAACCTTGATAACTTGGGCCTTAGTTTGGGCTCTGGGTCAGTTTGTTGCTCATAATTGGATGTTTTTTTTGTCTATCATAAGTTTCCACTCTTGATTCAATGATGTTCTTCGCAATGCATCTGTTTGTCCTGTCCAGGAGCATTCTGGTATCACAACTTTTTGACCAATGAGTTCTGTCTTTCCATTGCAGACATAAGGTTTTTTTTCTCCTTTGGCACTGAACAGTACATGGAAATGCATGTGTTTCCTTTCTCCCCTGATTATTCTTCTGCCGTATCTCACACACATTTATATTCCCTCACCCCGCTTCCCAATGCTTCTCATTGCTTCTCCCCTTTTTAAATATTTCTATTTATTTAGAGTATGAGGGGCTGGCTGGTGAAAAATATTGCTGGGTCACTCTCTATCAGTTTTTTTGCAAAGGTGCACACTTGTTTATTGCCTTATAACATATACTATTCTAAAGTGGTCGATCACCATGTTAGAACAGTGAACTAAAAATAGCTGGCGTGCATCTGTCATGATCAGTGGCTTAACAAACTTGAAGGCCCCTCCTGAAAAGTCCCTGGAGGGGACCCCTCTCCCCTGGACCAAGTCAGGGGCCTGCTGCCCGTGCACAGAGCAGTGTGCTAAGGAGGCCCCATGGGGCTCGGGTGCTCCCCGCTCCTCAGGGGCTGTGGGGGCCTTTGTTACACCACTGGTCATGATGCATGTGTACATACTGCGACCATTTTGAAATTCCTTTTCATTAATAGAAAACCCATTGCAAGATCACCATTCATTTGTAAGCATGGCACGTTTGTTTACATGCGAATTGGAAAAGCCAATCACGTACGTATGCAAACCTGGGTTATTTTAACTAATTCTGGGGAAGCACGGTAAAAGGGTGAAAGCATCTAAAATAACTTTGATTATTGCCGGGTATTGGCATTTTTGTACATATTGTTGCTATTGTCATTGTATATTCATGTCCAAACTAAATACTTCACAAAATGTAAATATCTACCTTAGCATGCCCCAGTCATTAAGATTACCTGGAAACCGTCCATGTATGAAAATAAATTTGGCACGGTGCACTCTGTTCAGCAAGCAAAATAACAAAGCTAAGGAAAACAACTAGCAGTGCCTTGCTGCTTGGCAGCATGCCTGATTCGCTACTGGTGAATGAGTTCTTGAAGTGTTACTGACTTATGAGCTTTTCATTCTGGCTAGCCCCAAGAGGTACAGAGAAGAGTGTAATGTCTGGCTCTTTACATGCAGCTTTAGGCTTTAGTTGACTTTAGTCACTGCCAAACACGCAAAACATGAAGCACTGGAAGACGTAGAAGAAATTCGGAGGTAGTTGCCATTGTCAGTCAAATTCAGAAGAGCAGCACTGTGCATAACCTCTCCGTTAGTCTGCAGATTTCTGTGCTCTAATAAGCTATCGTCAATGCTGATAAAAGTTTGCACTTCATAAATCATCTAAAAATTATTTTCATGAATTTCTCAATTTGAATGCTGATCATTACCATATAACATTTTCTTCAAACTCCAAATCTACAGATTTCACAAGAAGGACTCAGCGTTATAATTATTACTGTTAGGGTAAAAGCCGATGATACCATGTGTGTCTATCTCATCCAATTGTTCCTTTACCTCTAGCATGGTTCCTGTCTCAGCCTTTTTGCAACTGTTTATGGTCCAAAGGGACACTTTATTTTGCAAATCTGTGCCCCTCAGGGACACTCCTCTCTTGTGATTTAAGGGAGCAGTCCTTCTATTTTCTTCCCTATCCTGTAGTCTTAAGGGGGTTGCCACATGACACCCTCTCCACATGCCCTGACTACTGGCTTTATCCTGTACTCTTTGAGGTCCAGTGGGTGCCCACTGGAGAGCTTCCTACTGGTATTTTGTGTGCATTATGCCCAGACACTTGGTAAATGAGGCCCCTTATTTTTTCTATATTTTGATTACAGGGAGTGCAGAATTATTAGGCAAGTTGTATTTTTGAGGATTAATTTTATTATTGAACAACAACCATGTTCTCAATGAACCCAAAAAACTCATTAATATCAAAGCTGAATATTTTTGGAAGTAGTTTTTAGTTTGCTTTTAGTTTTAGCTATGTTAGGGGGATATCTGTGTGTGCAGGGGACTATCACTGTGCATAATTATTAGGCAACTTAACAAAAAAAAATATATACCCATTTCAATTATTTATTATTACCAGTGAAACCAATATAACATCTCAACATTCACAAATATACATTTCTGACATTCAAAAACAAAACAAAAACAAATCAGTGACCAATATAGCCACCTTTCTTTGCAAGGACACTCAAAAGCCTGCCATCCATGGATTCTGTCAGTGTTTTGATCTGTTCACCATCAACATTGCGTGCAGCAGCAACCACAGCCTCCCAGACACTGTTCAGAGAGGTGTACTGTTTTCCCTCCTTGTAAATCTCACATTTGATGATGGACCACAGGTTCTCAATGGGGTTCAGATCAGGTGAACAAGGAGGCCATGTCATTAGATTTCCTTCTTTTATACCCTTTCTTGCCAGCCACGCTGTGGAGTACTTGGACGCGTGTGATGAAGCATTGTCCTGCATGAAAATCATGTTTTTCTTGAAGGATGCAGACTTCTTCCTGTACCACTGCTTGAAGAAGGTGTCTTCCAGGAACTGGCAGTAGGACTGGGAGTTGAGCTTGACTCCATCCTCAACCCGAAAAGGCCCCACAAGCTCATCTTTGATGATACCAGCCCAAACCAGTACTCCACCTCCACCTTGCTGGCGTCTGAGTCGGACTGGAGCTCTCTGCCCTTTACCAATCCAGCCACGGGCCCATCCATCTGGCCCATCAAGACTCACTCTCATTTCATCAGTCCATAAAACCTTAGAAAAATCAGTCTTGAGATATTTCTTGGCCCAGTCTTGACGTTTCTGCTTGTGTGTCTTGTTCAGTGGTGGTCGTCTTTCAGCCTTTCTTACCTTGGCCATGTCTCTGAGTATTGCACACCTTGTGCTTTTGGGCACTCCAGTGATGTTGCAGCTCTGAAATATGGCTAAACTGGTGGCAAGTGGCATCGTGGCAGCTGCACGCTTGACTTTTCTCAGTTCATGGGCAGTTATTTTGCGCCTTGGTTTTTCCACACGCTTCTTGCGACCCTGTTGACTATTTTGAATGAAGCGCTTGATTGTTCGATGATCACGCTTCAGAAGCTTTGCAATTTTAAGAGTGCTGCATCCCTCTGCAAGATATCTCACTATTTTTGACTTTTCTGAGCCTGTCAAGTCCTTCTTTTGACCCATTTTGCCAAAGGAAAGGAAGTTGCCTAATAATTATGCACACCTGATATAGGGTGTTGATGTCATTAGACCACACCCCTTCTCATTACAGAGATGCACATCACCTAATATGCTTAATTGGTAGTAGGCTTTCGAGCCTATACAGCTTGGAGTAAGACAACATGCATAAAGAGGATGATGTGGTCAAAATACTCATTTGCCTAATAATTCTGCACTCCCTGTATTGCAACAGCTTGTGGTCTTCTGGTGCAAGGGGACACTTCATATTGCAAATGTGTGCCCTGTAGGGTCACCCCTTTGCGGTGCTTTGTGGGGGAAGCCTTTCCATTTGCCTCCCTATCCTGTTTTCTTAAGGGGCTGGTACACATGAACCCCACTTCACAGGCCCTGGCTGTTGTCAGCATCTTCTATTCTTCGAGGTGCAGTGGGTGCCCACAGGGTAGCTGCATAATAAACATTTGTGTAAATTAAGCCCAGCGACTTGGTAGATGGGACCTCCTATTTCTTGTGTAGTGGATGCCTGTGGACATTATGACCACACTATTAGCCCTATTGCTCCTGATCATTGTGACGTGTAGTCCATAAATACTTCACAAACGTGAATCTTTAAAGTTACCCACTGCTATGTGTGAATCTTTATTTTTGTAAGAATGATGATTGAAAGAAGGAGGATGGATGTTGCCATCACAGAACAACTCAATTTCATCCGTGTTCCATTGTTCTTTTCTTGCATCCAAGGGTGTCTGAAAGAGACATAAAGGATTTTCCACTGGTGCAAGCCCCCTGAAAGAAAGTACTTGGTCTTTTGCATGAAGTCAATGAACCTTTTAGAGCGTTCTGGGAAGTGCATGTACTCAGTAAACATTTTGGTGCACTCTGGGAAGTGTGTTTTCTGGACTCCTCTTTCAGGAAGGAATCTCTTCCTAATTGGCAGGAACTTTTGAACTCAGAAGATTCGCCTACTCTGCTTTTCAGTGGGTAATTGCTGAACTGCTGTAACTTTATAAACTAGAGCCTCTTTTGAGCTTGTTGAACATAGTCCCACAATAACCCTGCTGATGTTGCTGATGTTGCTACTTCGACTACATATAGCTTAAGTACTACCCATTTAACTTAGGTTAGGACCAACTTGGTTGCCTTCTTGTCCTGAGCTTGATTGCCTAGAAGCCATTTCTACCCTTACAAGAGACCCAAGAATGGCTTTCCAAGAATCTACTTCTTCAAGTGCAGGTGAGCTCAATAGATAGCTTTTGTGGTCTTTACATTCACTCATTGCACTACCTTTTTTGTTTACGTTCTTCAAATGATCTCGTGCATTGATTGCGGAGATCCAGCATCCACATGACTTACCAGCTAGATGAGAGAGACTTTTATTAGCTAGATCAAACCATTTGTACAAGTGTTTGCTCTCTTTGTTGTGGGTTCGACTCTGCTAACGCGTCCGTCTATGTCAATTTATACACATCAGGACTCGTTTTAGGTCGATGAACCTTTGGACCCAGTGGTGAGTCTCCGTAAGACGAGATTACTAAGCATCAAAATATATTTCACAATAACCATTAATGAACCTTCGGCGCATTCATTAGTTCTCAGACTCAAATAACCACACCTTGAAGGAAGATTTTGTGAATTTATTCCCTATTGATTACAATCAAATAATAAACGTATTAGTCTCAAAACCAAGAAGCATAAGAACATAATCACAAGGTAGCAACTACGATAAGCTTTCAATAATGTGATGATCAGAAACATAAGATAGATGCGTCAGCGTGAATAGAACATAGGGCCAGATGTAGGAAGGAAGCAATTTGCGAGTTGCAAATTGCGAGTCCTTCCGACTCGCAATTTGCAACTCGCAAATTGCTATGCAGTACGGTGTCTCAGACACCGACTGCAGCTCGCTATGGGGTCGCAATGACCCACCTCATGAATATTCATGAGGTGGGTCGCAAATTGCGGCCCCATAGCGAGTATAGGCACTCGCTAACATGGAGGCCTGCTGTAGTCAGCAGGCCTCCATGTTAGCGACCTGCTTTTCAATAAAGCAGTTTTTTTTTTTTTTAAATGTAGCCCGTTTTCCCTAAGGGAAAACGAGCTGCATTTCAAAAAATCCGAAACCTTTTGTTTCGGTTTTTTCAGGGCAGGGAGTGGTCCCTTGGACCACTCCCTGCCCTGAAAAAATATTTTGGGGTCCATTCACAAAGGGGAAGGGGTCCCATGGGGACCCCTTCCCGTTTGCGAATGGGTTACCATCCACTTCAAGTGGATGGTAACTGCGACTCCATTTGCGACCGCATAAGCGGTCACAAATGGAATTGCATACCATTGCGAATCGCAAATAGGAAGGGAACACCCCTTCCTATTTGCGATTCGGAAATGCATTTTGCGAGTCGGTAACGACTCGCAAAATGCATTTCTGCATAGGAAACACGCATTTGCGAGTCGCAAACGGCAAATTTTGCCGTTTGCGACTCGCAAAGTGCTTCCTACATCTGGCCCATAGTGCATAATAAACCATAGAATATCAGTTCAGCATGGCTACATGTCAGTCACGTCAGTTCCGTCAGTCAAATGAGCACCTTATCTAACCTCAAATTAGCATTAGCATGTTGGGCTTCATGCAAAACAAATTTAGAATATCAATTTGAAAACATCTAACTAAGATATCTAATTAAACATACAGCAGTTGGTACCTAGAAAGAAAGGCATATAGCTTCCGTTAGCAATATATTTACCTTCCTCGAGATAGGTTAACATACAGGATCAGTCTTCGTCTTCAGGACATCAGTTAGTTCACCGTCAATCTATCTAAATTAGAGGCAAGGGACACTCTCCTCATAAGGAGGAAAGTGTAATAGGGCAGTCTATGGTCTAGGATGATTTTGTCTAAGTCTCAAATCACCAAATAGAGTGACAGAGTTTCTGGATGCAATCGATGTCATTCCCTACCTAATGTGTCTCGTCTCTCGTGTCATGAGTTTTTATCCCCTTTTCATAATACATTCCCCCAAAATTCTATTGGTAAATAACTACACCCCATTATTGGTAACCAATCAAATTATACATTAAGTAATGCATTTGTCATTTCTTGATATTGGCTCGTCTTCTAATTGGTCTTCATAATCGACATTTTCGTAGGTGGCATGTCCGGGGTTACTTCACCATCTTGGCACACGTCTCAAGTCAAAAGTTCTCTTCCCCTCGTCTCATTGTCCTTGGAAGTGTCCATGTTTGTTTCAAATCACATAATTTTGAGCTAGAAGCTACTAGCATACGAATGTGAACATTCCTTCATGTTACAAATAAGTACAGAAAGAACAATAGCTGGGTCATGGTCATTTGCAAGTCCGCATACTGGAGAAGCAGAAAAATACGCTTTAAAATGAGAGTTACACAGCTAGTTCGCGACTCATGCTAACTTAAGACATACGAGTTCTAATGAATACAGTTTTGATCGTAATAATACATATAGTTGAAAGATTATTATTAATTCAGCATTAGTGTTCATAAATTAGTAAATCTTTATGTTTATTAATATATTTCAATTATTAATTATTAATATTGCATTGTCAAATGTAAGCATTTCACTTCTATAATATATGATATTTAAACTACGCTCTCTCAACTCCATTCTGCACCCCTTGGTTTTCAAGGTTGTTCCTCCGTGAGTAATGAACCTCATGTCAGGAGCATCTTTGACCCCTAAGTAGCAAGATATCCTATTTTAGGAAACAAGTACTGCTAACCATAAACCCAGGAAGTCCAAACTCCTGAAAACTGTCCCTCTACTGTGCAAGTTACATGGCATGCTCTATCGTCAATTATTTTGTGACTGATTTACTTAGAGCTTGTTTTCAGCAGTTACAAGTTTTAAGGAGAACACAGTAAGCTTATAAACTAATAACAAAGGACTGTTGTATTTTTCCATAGAGAACACAATCTTGTGATTGCGATCAGCTGGCAATCACAGGCAAGATATGTTTGAAATCATGTCAACATTTTCAAAAGTGTGCAACATTCCATTGCTGAAGCAATGGAGATCAGTTCTCTACAGATCAAGTACCTATTCTTGATTAGTAGGAAATACCTGCATTCTCATTTTTGATAACACAAACTTGTCCCTGCGACTGCATGGGCCATGGCAAAAGCATGACAAGTTCGGAATAAAATATTGTTTTCAAGTACCATGGTTTAAATTATTTAAAAAAATGTTTAATGATTAAAATGCTCATTCGACTCCATGTTCCAATTTCCTTCTGCATGTTCCATCTCCTAGTTTCTTAATGCCTTGCTTTGTTAATATCAAATAAGATGACGGTTATCAAGTTTGTGGAGTCAAGCCCCACAAGGCTGCAGATTATTGAGGGAAACTTATTGAAAGGAATGTATTGAGGGAAATTTATTGGATGCATTATCTATTCCAAACAACGTAATGAAATGCTTTTACCGATCTGGAACGTGCCCCGGGGGCACAATGGGCATGTGCCCCCACTTTGCATACCAGAGCACTTTGGTATTACAGAAAGGGCTGCAAACACTTGTGTGGCCCTTTTGGTAATACAGAAAACACTGGCACACATATAGCTCCAGCATTATAACCAGAGGGTGTTTCCTCATTTGCATGGGGGTGCTGCCCCATGCAAATGAGGGACTCCCTTTGCCTGTAAGCCCACACCGCATTATAGATGCAGGCACAAAGGCAAAGAAGCTGTCAGGGGAGCACTGACAGTGCACCACCTAAAATGTGGCACTTTGTCAGTGTTCCACCTGATGGCAGCCCTCTGGAGGGGGAAAAGGGGTCCTATGGACCCTCCAGACATCCCCTTTCAGGCAGATGCAGTCATTCACTGCACCCACCTGCAAGGGGCTCTCTAATCACTCCTTAAAAGTGAAAGTGGGTTGCCGCCTTCACAGTGAAACACGGAGCTGCTTTAAAGCAGCCGCCCCATTTTCCACTTGAATGTGCTATCCCCAGGGCTTCGCAGCTGCCCTGGGTGGCTGCCCATTCAAACTAATAAGGTGCACTTTCTCACTTTGCACCCGTTTTAAGGTGTGATGTGGTGCAAACAGAGAAAGTGTGCCCTGTGTGTTAAATCGGCACTGTTTTAGAAATTACCTGCAGTATATTAACTCCAAGTCTGAATGCCTCTGTTAACTGATTATTAGATTGATATTTAAAACATCACATGCAGTCTATTTACCCCATGTCTGTACTCAGGTGTTCATCCTTTCAGTGTTGAATATGTTTATGATTACCCGCAAAATATTGACTGTTATGAGATACTTTGCTTTCTTATGCATGTAGTCCAAAAACTACTATACTCGGTATGACTGGGTGAATACCAGAAAAACGTGTACACTTTTATCATAAAAGATAAATACATGCCCATTTATAGTAAGTATGCTTGAAAAATCCAAATGATGATTAGGTTGTTTAAAAGAATTTCCCTACATAATACATCCTATCCTCAGCTGATGATTGGGTGAGCAAAATTTGAAATGACAAGGTATGCTCAACACAATCCTCCCTTGGTTGCACTGTGGTAGCTTGGAAATTAACATACCCCACTCACAAAACGACTACTACTACTACTTTGGCATATCTGACAAAAGAAACTGCACACTACCTTAATTGAGAAGGAACAAAATACAGCAGCTGATTATGCTGGACAATACCTCCATACCACTTGTAATTGATTCCCATTAGAAGACTGTACAACAGAGACAGGTAAAGCCACAAGTGTTACGACTTAGAATCCTTTTTTTGTAAAACAAATAGTTTTACAGCTTTGCTAGATCCTTGGGTGTACTTCCTTTTGCATGAGGAATGTGTTTTGTGTTTTGGCTGATATTTATGCTTAGAATGTAGTCATGCTGACATGGTCCCAATTCTCATCCAAAATATTTGGGATATAAATAAATATAATATTGCTTCTGTTTTTTTTTTTCCACGAACAACAGTGTTTCTCTTCCTTTATGGAAGACACATCTGCTGGGTTGAAACGTGTTGGTGCACTCAGACAATACAGTTACTGTGCCCCTTTTTTTACCATGGAGGTCTTGGTTCCCATTGTTGCAGAGCCTGGCTGCTCATCCTTTTTGGATTGGGCAGTTGGTCCCGTCCCCCTTGAGGCCACTCAGTCTGCTCCTTGCAGTCCCACTACCACATGCAGTTTGGATGTTGAACGGCAGACCTTGCTGAGGCAAGGTTTGCCCACTCATTTATTTCAGGGCTCATAAAGGAAGTCTACCCTGTCATCTTATGCTAAACATTGGGCTAATTCTGACTCCTGGTGTTCCCTTCATGGTCTTTCTTCTGTTTCCTCTCCAATTTACACTATCCTGCAATTTTTTGTAGATGGTTTTGAGAAGAGTTATGCGCTGTCTACTGACAGTGGGCTACTATCTGCACACTTCGGGATCCTGTCCCTTTTGCTGATAATTCTGAGTCTTTATTGTCCAGGTTGTTTCACAGTTTATTTCTGTCCACTCCTTTGGGGAAATCCTCTGTCTCTTCTTGGGATCTTTCCTTGGTTCTTCATGTCCTTCAGTCTCCGCCTTTTGAACCTTTGTCCTCCGTGGATCTAAAGTTTCTTTCTTTTAAATTTGCCTTTCTGGTGGTTGTTACTTCTGCCAGGCGGTTGGGTGAATTGACTGCTCTGTGGTGTTCTCCTCCGTTTTCACAGTTTGTGGAGGATGCAGTGGTTCTAAAACGTGATACGGGATTTCTTCCTAAAATTGCTTCTAAATTCCATTCTTTACAATAACTTATTTTGCCTTGTCTCTGTCCTTCTCCTTCTTGTCCTGAAGAACAAATGTTGCACACAATGAATGTTAAGCGTGTATTATGTGTGTATGTTGACAGGTCATCTGCATTTAGGACATCTGATAGTCTTTTTGTGACTTTTGCTCTTACAAGATTTGGGAAGACGGCCTCCAAATTGATTCTCAGTTGCTGGACAAAAGACATGATATCCTTAGCATATCATTGCGCTGATTTGCCTTGTCCTTAGAATCTCGTGGCACATTAGACTAGAGGCCTCTCTGCCTCTTGGGCTGATTTTACATGTGTTCCCTTGGATGAGATTTGCCGTTCCGGCACCCAGGCATCTGAGTCCACGTTTATCAGACATTATCACCTGATTTGTGCACAACCTAGTGATTCTAAATTTGGAGGAGGGGTTTACAGGCTGTGGACGGGTCTGCCACTGCCTGACCTGCTTTCTGTGTACTGTATCATTAAATCACTGAAGTCTGCATAGGTCTGGTTAGTGTGGACTTTTCAATTTTGTTTTGGCATTCACAAAGGCTGTCATATTGGGGTTGCTTTGGTATGCCTCATTTAATTTAAGACTGGGTTGAGAATGAGGGACATAAAGGTAATGCTCTCATTATTACCGGTATTCATCTTTACTCTTAGTCCCTCTCATTCTTGACCCAGTCATACTTTTCAGGCCCTTGCTGTGCTTGGTACATCACAACGTGCTAAACTAAGGCATGTTGTTACATGCCTTAGTTCACTGGTGCTCAAAGTATGACCTGGGAGCCCCATGCAGCCCTCCAGACCTATACATGCAGCCCCCTGGTCAGCAGCAGCACTGGGCTGCTGTTTACATGACTGGGCACTAACATTAAAAGAAAATTTGAAAAACTGGCAAGTATTTATGTAAAGGTTAATTGAAGTTAAGGAAAAGATTCAACTAGTGTGTCCTGCACTGCTTAACTTTAGAAACACCTTCATTTTTAAAGACATCTTTCAGCAGAAGTGAAAAAGTATTATCAAGTCTTGTCAGAATTCATATTGTGTATTTTAATAACATGCAGAACCAGTTGACCTTAGATACTTCAGAATACATTAGTGCATTGAGAAGTATTTTTGAAAAGTGATAGCTCTCAAACATGGATGTAGAAACATTTATTCTTTCCTCACACCCTGACAACAATAAAAGTAGTGAACTAATAGGTGAGTCAGTAGTTATATGAACTCTGTGGGTGGCCTGGGTTTTCATTATACATGAACAACATTACAGTTTATTAAATCAAACACAGAAGGTTTTGTACACGCACATTCCGAAGTATTTACAAGTAAGTAATCAGGGCACTAACCCACTACAAAATGATGATATTTACAAAACTACTCCTGTGCAAGATTTTCGATCCTGCTGCTCTTTTCTTCTTCGACAAATGCTATAGGCAATGTTTTATATCCCAATAGGGTTTTTTGCTTGTTAGAGGAACATTTACTTGGGAAGCATTGTTTGGGGAACTTATTAAAGCTGTCTAGAAAGTAAGCATTCAAAACGAATAATTGGCTAAATAAATGAGTTTTATCAACCCTGTTTTTATTTTTTAATCATGTTCATCCTCACTTATTTGTAAAAATGCAACACACTAAAAAACTCTTTCTCTTAAAAGCCAACGTGATCATGTGATGTGAGCTTGATCCCTGTTTCATTACCACGTTACAGTTGTATCACATAGACCAATGATGTCGTCAAATAACTGTCCACTCTTTATTTTCTGATGTTTTAGCACCTTTTGCTGTCTTAATGTTGGTGCCACAAAGTGCTACGTTATGACTGAGATTGATACTTATCTGTGTATTTCTATTTTGTTGTGGTTTGATTTTCAACTTGTTGTTGACTTTCTGATTGATTATGGTATAGTACGAATGTTTAAGCATTTCACATTCGATAGTTTACATTGGAAGGTTCTCACTCACTCACTAGACTTTTAAGTTTGGTTTGTGCTATTCTGCATATACATATGGTGTGTGCTGTCCGCCGAAGAACAGAACTCCTGGATTTAGGCCGTACCACAATGTGGCAATATTTTACTAGAAATGCGACTGTTTGCAAGAAGTGAGAGACGAGTGTGTAGAAGTACAATTTATAAGCGCACAGTCATGTAAAGAAGAAGCTACGATATTGCTTTATAAGTGAAATAGGAAGATTTTTTATTGGAGGATCCAGGACAGCCAACTGCTTCCTCTCAGGTCCACAGTCAGTCCTCAACTGTCATTCAAGACCCACTCTAGAACCTGGAAGAGAGATGTCACAAAGTACACAGGGTTCTCAAAGATAAACAAGGCAAGATACAGGATAACAATATAATAAACATACATAATAATAAACATACATAAAGGAATGGTATATATTTTACAACAAAACAAAATACATGTTTACATATTACAGAGTGCTATTTTGCTTTAAATTGAAAACTGAATATGTTTTCCCCATGGTAATTTCAAATACACCCTTGAGCATATCTGTGTTTTTCTCCCCTAATCAGTGTCCTTTTGATTGAGGAGATCCAAATGTTTCTTTTATCGTGGTTTACTGCTTGAACTGTGAAAAAACACTAAATGAAATACCACATGCAATATTGACAACTTAAATAGAAGATGCATTTCAGTGCTAACATGAACCACTGGAAGTTTTCCCAATTCTGTGAGTAAATACTGCTGATATTGATTAACCCTTTCACTGCTGGGGTACTTGCATACATCTTTGCCCGATTTGTTTCAATCAGCTTTTTTTTGGTTTAACCACAAGTACATCTGATCTCTTGGTGCACCCATACAAATAAAATGGTGTTCTCCCAGCATATACAGGGCTTCTATTGATGAAAAATCTGCATCGGTTTCCCACTGGAGACATAAAGAAAAATGTGCAGCTATTTTCACTTTTTTTCACACATTTGCTCAATAGTTAGTTGCACTTCTCGAAAGGGACACGTATATATCCTGGGATGCTAACCAAGGAAATGTTGCTCTGAATTTCTAGGGTCTGCCAATACCAAAAATGTACAGGTTTTCCCAATCAATTTTATAATATTAGTGCAGATCAATAAATTGTGGCAGAATAACTGTTTTGGTACACTGTTCATTTGTTGACTTGCTAAACTCATGTCTATATGAAAAGTAGAAACTCTATACATTGTGTCAATCTTCCTAAGGAATCAATCAGTTTAAGCCAGACTTCCTTGCCATGGCTGACTTTTAGAACACACTTAACGTGATATTTGTGAGATTTTGAGCAATTTGTTTTCAAAACCTATAATTTAATTCAGCCTTTCTCTGCCAAGGCTTAATCTCATTTGTGTTCTTATCGGTCCTCTGAGCATGAGAGTACCATACATATGTGGATTTTCTTTCACTTTGCGGTGTCAACAAGTGATAAACTGAGTGTGGTGCATTTGGGAAATACAACACTGAGGCACTCATTACAACTTTGGCGGTCTGTACGGAAGACGGCTGTGGTGGCAGACAGAAGATTTCACAAAAACAGCCAAACATCTGACACCACTAGGCCGGCCGAGGGTCGAAGATAGGCAGTCCCACCACCAGCACCACCACACCGACAACATACCGCCCTCCATATAATAACCCACAAATGAGCACAGTGGTCCTTCCACGATGGTAAACCATTGGCGGTGTGACCCGCTGCGCTAAAAAACACCTACAAAAGAACCCCACACCTGAGACACATACACACATCAGACACACCATTATAAAACACACACCCACACATCACACAATCCATAGCAAAAGGAATGATTCACACAGATCTGGAGATACTGCTATACCTATTATATAGCACATATACACCATTGGCACACTCACACGTCACACACTGCCTAACTGCACACAAACACCACAACCCACCGCCACCACCCCACACGCTCCATCAAGCACCAAACACACCACCCTTCTGCGCAACACCCCCCCATCATCCATTTCACTACCACCATGTTCCCTCAAAAGCACCCACAATTCACAGATGAAGAGTTGAGGGTCATGGTCGATGAAATCGTCAGGGAAGAACCACAACTGTTTGGAGCACATGTCCAGCAAACACCCATAGCCAGGAAAATGGAGTTATGGCGTAGGATCGTTGACAGAGTTAACGCAGTGGGCAACCATCCATGCACAAGGGAGGTTATCAGGAAGAGATGGAACGACCTATGGGGAAGGTGTGTTCCATGGCATCATGACACCACATTGCCATCAACAACACTGTTGTGAGTTCACATCATGGGAGGAGAAGGCCTTGGACATCCTGCATCCTGAGGGCCTGACTGGAATAATCGGAGGACTGGATTCCAGTAAGTCACTAATACTCCCCTGCCACTAACGACTCCTGTACAGCATGCGTCCCCACCACCCTATCACTCCAAAATTCAACCCACCTCACACTTCCTCCCCCAGCCAATCACCCAATACCCCTCCCCTGCATGCCACCCCACCCCACTGCCACCATCCCCACACAGCCCACCCCTATTGCATGGATAGCATTCACAATGGTAAACACTACAACTCCCACAATGCATGACTCCCCACACATGAAAACCTGCCAGTGGAACACCTGCACCTAAAACCATTGCACCAGCTACAATAACTGGATGCTTTGACTACATGGCAATGACACGTATGCTATCAACAATCCATAACCCTCCATGGAACATGGAACCAATTCCACAATCCATCACCCACTAACAATGTCTGCAGTGCCGCATCTGTCATTTCCATCATGGGGAAGCAAGTCAAGCCACTGTATGCATCAGACAATGATACGAACAAGTACACCTCCACAATGTAACTCTCCGCCTCTCCATCCACAGGTACCCCTGCCACTGCCAACCTGCAGAGAATGCCAGAGACAGACAGCCCTCCCAGGATGAAGGCCCCAGTGAGGACTACAGCTCTGGATGTTTGGACATTGATAACTTACCTGGCCCATTTGGGACATCTGTTCAGTCTACCACCACCAGCCTCACCCTGCCCACATCTGAGCCCCCCACCCCATGGTAACAACAAGACAGGCAACCCCTCGTCCCCAAACCTGTGTCCTAAGGAAAGGACTGATCAATCAGCAGTGTACCTCACAGTACAGGGACCTGAGTTTACCCCTCACACCAAAGATGATGAAGGTCCTGGTGTAGCTGGGAGTGGGCACAAGCACAGGCGACTAGGGCCAGTGGGAGGGCACCTGTGGGCCAAGGGATGGGTCCCCCAAGGGAAACGACTGACCAGGAGTCCATCTCCCAAGTCCTGGGAGCATGTCAGCAATTCCAAGACAAGTTGGGCCAGATACTCTCCACCTTGCAAGAAAACCAAAGGTTGCAGAGGAAATAACTCCAAGAGGCCATGCAGCTGTGGCAGGCTCACAATGCCACCATGGCCTCCATTGCAGGGGCACTAAAAGAATTCACATCTATCCTGTATGCATCCTCCTCCCACCAGCAGGCCCCTTCCACAAGCCACATACCATCTGTGCCATCCACTTTCACCTCAATGTAATGGAGGCCCTGCCAGAGGACCTACAGGCCACTAGCACCCTTCCCTCTGTAGCTGAGGACCCCCCGCAAATGAGGTCAGCCATCCAGACATCCTGCAGGAGCTGATGCCAAGACCAAGACCATTGTCAGGAAGTGAGACTTTCCTGAACATTCTCCCTTGTGTGCCACTGACACACACTGTTCACTGTCCACTGTCATTTCTACATTTTCCCATGACTCTTGGATACTGGACCTGTACTACCTACAGCTGGGGCAACTGCTCTGATTATTTCATCCACCATGACCCCACTCATCACCCATTGCACTTGTAAATCACAATAAACACCCTTGCACACAGCTACTTCTTATGTGTTTATATTGTAATGTCTATTGTACAGCCATTTCAGCTTACTTAAACCATTGACCAGCAAAAATCTGTAAGATGGACAGAAGGGGGAGGCATATGCAGTAACTTTGGCAGTAGAACAGACTCATCCTCAAATCCGGTGTCAAGGGAGCCACCAATCAAGGCAGGAACCAGAGTAGCACCACCCAAATTACCCGCAAATACTCCAAGAAAGGGACTACCATCACAATAAGAGTCCATGTTGCCCAGCCAACACACATGCAGCACACTGTCGTCCTCCCTAGTGTGAGTACCCAAGTGGCATGTGAACACAAAATACCATAGCAGATCCACATTTACAAGAGATCCATTCCCAATGGTCGATCCCTCACAGCACCCATCTAAAGACAAGCTCCACTGTCAAGATGAGTTAGCTGCCATATCCGTTCATTGTGTACAGTGAGGATAAGTTGCTTTACTGTTGACACAATTTTGGTTGCCAGTCGACACTGTATTACTGGGACCATACAACATGGCCAATCCCTTGCAGATGTGATGGCAGCCAACAGCACAGTAAATATAGCACTGACATATGAACAGTAACACCTCCCCTGATGGTCAAAATGTTATTGCCTCAAACACACACAGAGGGATAGCTTCACCTAACACCTCCACTGATGGCACACACCAGGATGAGCTATGTCACAAGGCAGACAGGAGTACAGTTCACATACAAGACACTTGACACATACCTGTAGATCATTGTAAGTATTGTTGGATTAACTCTGTTCTAGAGTCAGCTACAGCCTCATCACCTGCCTCCTCATCAGTGTCTATTTCACCGTCATCAGCCACAGGTCAAGCTGCCACCTCTTCAACATCCTGAAATAGTATGTGGCGTCTCAGAGCCGGACTGTGTAGCATGCAGCAGTCAACTATGATCTGGCAGACCTTCAGTGGTCTGAAGAGCAGGGCACCTCCTGAGGTGTGTAGACACTGAAATCGGGCCTTTAGCAGGCCAGTGGTCCTCTCAATGACACGCCTCGTCCTGCTGTGGGCCTCATTGAAACGGTTTTCACCATCTGTTGTTGGGCATCTTACTGGTTTCAGCAGCCACGGAAGGGTAGGGTAGCCAGAGTCACCTGTGTGCACACAGGTTAGACCTATCACAATACTGGTAGAGACACATGGTAGAATGTGATGAGAGGTGTCTTTACAGTTACACACTTACTATGGGATACATACCAACGAGCCAGGCGCTCTCTCTCTGTAGTTGTGCCATCATGTGTGGGACATTGCTGTTCCTCAGGATGTAGGAGTCATGCACAGATCCTGGAAACTTGCCCGTCCCTTGTGAGATGTATTGGTCAGTGAGACACACAGCCTGGACACTGATGGAGTAAAAGCTTTTTCTGTTCCTGTAAACTTGTTCATTGACCCTGGGAGGAACCAAAGCAATATGGGTGCCATCTATGGCCCCTATCACATGAGGGACATGTGTCATAGCATAGAAGTCAGATTTTACAGTGGCCAAATCTGCACATTGGGGGAACCTGATGTTGCTGTCCAGGTGTTTCAGTAAAGCATACAGTACATCGTCAACACTATACTGAACGTAGGCTGTGACATCCCTGCAGCCATGCCCACTGTCATCTGAAAAGAGCCTTCGGCAAGGGAGTGCAGCACAGATAAGACCTGTACTGTGGGGGGGGATGGTATAGGGATTACGGATGGCTGGCAATAGATCCAGTTCCAACTGGGTACACAGTTCCATTATGGTCTGATGGTTCAGACCATAGGTCTGAATGATGTGTCTCTCTTCTAGGGTAACATTGAATAACATTGCTGCCTATGGGAGACTGGGGCCAATGATGATCACCGCCAGCGGTAACGGTCATGTACGCGGCGGCCGTGACTGCCATTTTCTGTTACATAGCTCACTTGACTCCTGACACTTGTGCAAGCAATACCTCCACTGTGTGAGCTGCTGTGTTCTAACTCTGGGAGCCATTATGCCATGTCCTGCAGAAGATAGAAGATAGGGCATTGCCTTCACCCAGGAGGAACTGGAGAAGCTTGTGGACAGGGTGGGCACTTGAGGGCAGCACAGCAACCACAAAGGGGTAAGTACAGACTCACACCTCCCTAATGGTAGGCATTTATGGGGTTGGGTAGCCTACTAGTGGGTAGATGTTGTGTAGATCATTGGTAGTTCCACATGGCTATGGGTATGAGCCACCCTGGCAGGAATTATATCGGTAATATGTGCCAGTACCATGCAGACAGTGACTCATGAGGGTAGGAACTTGATTTTTGGATATTGTCTCCTGACATTTGTCATCTTTTGAGTGACCAGCTCCTTCCATCAGCATCAGTATACCTGAGGTGTCAGGGCATTGCCATCACTAATAGTCTGCCACTATGACAGAGGTAATTGGCGTGATCTCAATCAGCTGCCTCAGACTTTAGGTGTAGATGGCTGCAGGGGACAAAATGTTACTGGCCACATTGTTTATGGATTTGGTGGCATGCTACCTTGCCATGTAGGAATCGGTAGAGTAAGGAGTACAGGGTAGGTCTATGTAAATGACAATGGTGTGTGCCAAGTACTGTGCTACTGTGCATTGTATGACCCTTCATGTAGTCAAAAGTGCCAATGTTCCCACATTAGTTGTATTAGAGTGCATAGCTTCTATTTCTCCTCTGAGTTCCCAAAGTTGAGCATTTCAATCTAAAGGAATGCAATGACATGGAATACCAAAATAATTTTTTGTTTGTCAGTCTGTGTGAATGAGCTTCTATTTCTCCTCTGAGTTCCCAAAGTTGAGCATTTCAATCTAAAGGAATGCAATGACATGGAATACCAAAATAATTTTTTGTTTGTCAGTCTGTGTGAATGATGTGTAGGTATTGACCTATTGCATAATTTCTTTCTCTCCCACCCTCACTCCCTCTCCTCCTCTGTCTTTGTGTCCATCATCAGGTGAAGGAGAAGGGACATAAACGAGTGGGGAAGCAGCAGCCCATGGGACCCGGGAGGCTGATTCCAGCCTAGAAGAGGGGACCAGTGGGACAGAGGGCGAGGGGAGTGCCATGAGGGAGACAGGATCTACCACATCCTCTTTGGATTCCTCTTCTGATGGATACTCCCTGGCGGTGGCAGACCCATCTGGGACAAGCCCAGCACCACCCTTGTCCACCACCCCCCTACCAGTACCGGCCTCCCTGCAGCTCCCCACCCAGTTGCCTGTGCCCGCTGACCCAGGAGGGTGGGCGTCTCCTTTGCCTTAGGCAAGTCTTCCCCTGCCCCATTCAGACCTGCTGCCCCCAATGAGGAGCCTATTGACCTCCTGAGGTCCATCTCCGTGGGACAGTCAACCATTGTGAATGTCATCTAGGGTCTGGCATCATAGATGTAGCAGACCAATGCCTTCCTGGAAGGCATTCCTGGTGCCCTGACTGGCCTGCAGAATCCTTTCAGGCTGTGGCCTCTTCGTTGACGGCAACCAGTGTTCCTTCATCCTCCGTCCCCCTCCAGCTACCTGTGCCCAATCCCACACCTCTCTCCTCATACCCATCCAGAGCACACAGTCAGACCAGCATTCATCCACCTCAACAGGCACGGTTCGCAAAGACAAACACAGGCATCACAAGTCCCACCACCGCCATGAACACAGACAACAGACACATGCAGACAGAACAACATCCACTCCCTACACACACTCCCCCACCTCCTCCCTCACAGACACTACACCACTCACACCTGCTTTCACCACATCAACACTCCCAGATCCATCCACAAGTCCCCTCATGCCCATCATCCCCACAATAGCAGACCCCCATACATCCACACCATTCACCACATGTGCACTCACCACTACTACCAATACCCCCTTATGCAGCACCCCACAGACACTCACACATCCACCCTGTCATCTCCCTTCATCTCCTCCCCCTTCACTCCCAAGAAACCTTAACGTGCACACTCACCCACCCAACAGACACCCAGCACACACATGGCTTCCACCCACGCACCTGCACCCAAGGCACCTACCAAGACACACCACTCCCTCGCCCTCTACTCCCACCCGTTTTTTCCATGACTGCTGTTGTGTCCCTAAAAAAAGATTCCTGTATGAGTTTGCCCTGATCCCTCGCACTGACCCTGTCCCTGTTTCACCCAAGCACCCTCATGCCCTCCCCAATCCCCATCTTTCCACCTCCCATCTTCCCATGGACCCTCTGGTACTGACCATCCCCCTCCTCTTCCCCTCCCCAGCAAAGACTACCACCCCCCTAAAAGGCAAGGGCCCTCCTCCAAAGGGCCATACGAAGGGGAAAGCCACTCCCCTCCAAATCAAAATCTAACAACCCTCCTCCCAAAGGCAAACTAAAGGGCCCCCCTCCCAAAGCCAAACCAAAGGACCCTCTTCCCAAACCCCCACCTCGGCCCTCCTCCCATCGCCCCTGAGGTGCCTGCATGCCCCGTTGATGCCCCTGCCATGTGGAGGCAACTTGGGGCCAGAGACTCTACCCGTGTGCCTGGGGAAATGGACAGTTTTGAACTGGCCAGTAGCCCTATGTTGTATATAGTCAATTTTAATGACAGGACCTTCATTTTAATATAGCTGCACCAGTCACCCATTGGTGTTGAGGTTTACAACCTTGCCCTGGCTTTCCTTCCACATGTATGTGCGATTTGATGTGTCTTCTGTGTATGTGATGTGTTTGTGTAGCAGCATGAGTTTTGTGGGTGAGTTGTGCAATGGACTTGTTGTGAAATGTTATGTTGTTGTGTGACATTGTGTGGCAGTGGTATGTGTGTTGTGATGCATCTGTGATGTACTTTGTGCATTGAGTGAATGTGGCATGTGATGTGGCATGTTTTTTGGCAGTGTTATTGTTTGTATTGGTTTTGCACTGTTGTTACGTGTTGCTAGCAGTATGTGTTTTCCTGTGGAGGTTTGCGTTGTGACTCTCTGCCAATGCGTTTGTGTGGTTACGATGGTGTTGTGGTTGTATGACTCAGTGGTGTTGTGTGTGGATGTGTCTGACAGTGGTGGTGGTGTGTGTGTGTGCAGTGTGGTGTGTCTATGACATGTATATGTTGGATGTGGTGTGTGTTGTTTGTGTGTGAATGTGTATGTAGATGTGTTTGTGTGTTGGTACAGGTGTATGTTTGCATGTGTGTGTGGCTGTGGCTACCCCTACCCCTACCCCTACCCCTGTGGCTGTGGCTAGCCGTGCCGGGGTTATGTGATGTGTGTGGATGTGTCCTAATGGCCTTCCTTTCAGTGTGAGCTAGCTGTGTTTTCTTCGTCATCATTACTGGTTCTGTCATTGTTTGGCCAGCAGGAGCAGAGGGTAGACTACCAGTTCAGGTTCCATGGTGGCTGTTGACGTGTCTGTGTTCCTGAAGGTGAGTGTTTCCTTTAATGTTGCTCGTATCTGCCAGGCTTTTTGTGGTGGTGAGAAAGCCCCAGATATTGTGGTGGTGTGCTGGGTCGTAATATGTAATCAGGAACATGGTCTCTGCCAGCCTGGAGATGCCTACCGCTGGCAATGGCGGTCCATCCGCACTGGTGGTACTGGCAGTGTTTTGGCTGTGTTCTATGGGGAACACTGTCATGGTTATAATATGGTGGTCTTCTCCGCCGACCTAGCGGCGGTTCGACCACCATCTCCATCGTGGAGGTCCTCGGACCTCCAAAGTCGTAATCAAGGCCAGAATGTACCTTGGAAATTTGAAAAGTAATTGAAAGCCCAAAGCTGCTTTAGGATACCTGCCTTTTGGTCACAGGTATCAACCCAGGTTTGTATGAAAACATACAACAAACACATATTTTTAACATTTATACATACTGCAGTTTCTGTAGTTCGATACCAGTCCTCCCTCACCCTGATTAGTTGGCAAGTAGAGCACACTGAATATGATGTTTGATAGATATTTTAGCATTTGTTTTTTCAAAACATGATATTTTCAATCAGTCTCCTTTGCACATGAACATAACCATGCCAAGGCTTGACACCAGTGTGTGTTTGTCTCTTTGCTGGGGCACCCAGCTCCTTCCTCTCACTTCGTATTGAAAAGAAGGAGCTGTATATCTGTGCCCCAACCTGGAGCTAGACATTGTTTTAATACTTTTCTTGGGCAGAGCTGTGTGTGCCTCTGTCCCAGCAAAGGGGCAGACACGTGGTGTGGTTTTTCTTTGGTCTTACAAAAAAATCAAGCAAGTGTTTAGCTCCTTTCCACTGCAAACCAGTGATAAAGTGCTTGAGCTTTCACCTTTGAACATGGTAGAATTGGCTTACACCCAACTGGAATATTTAATTTACTTGAAATCCCCTAGTAAAGGGGTACTATATATGCCATGGGCCTGTAAATTGAATGCTACTAGTGGGTCTGTGCACTGATTATGTCATCCACTTAAGTAGCCCTTTAATCGTAGCTCAGGCCTGCCACTGCAGTCTGTGTGTGCAGTTTCTAAACTGCAATTTTGACCTGGTAAAATAACCCTTTTGCCCAGACCAAACCTTTCTTTTTAGTACCTATAAGTCAGCCCAAAGGTAGGCCCCGAATAGCCCAGAGGGCAGGGTGCAGTGTATTTGAAATGTTGCACATATACTTTACGTTTTACATGTTGTTGTGGTTAAAAACTTCCAAATTCATTTTTCATTACTGTGAGCCCTACCTCTTCCATAGCATAACATTGGGTTACCTTATTACATTGGATAAGTGCTAACTTTTAATTGGGAGCAGGAAGACAGGTCGAGTTAGATGTCTAAAAGCCCACCTTCATGAAAAGTTGGATTTTTTAATCACATTTCTGAAAATGCCACTTTTAGAAAGTTTACAAAACAGTGATGGGTGGAATGCTTGAATTAATTTCAGATATGGTAATCACTCATGCCGCATCCCAATCCATAATCCATCCTTATTCTGCACAGCTTGGCACCTCAGTTTGGACCCAGCCAAATGCAAATCAGCCTTGACCCTGCTCCAGTTGGACAAGTCTAGCCCAAACTGCCAACAATGGATTGGAATGCAGCCCGAATGATTTCCAGAGGCTGAGATTAATTCGAGCATTCCATGTATCATTTGTTTGTATACTTTTAGAAGGCTGGCATTTTCTTGTCTTAACCATTTAGTGCCTGCAGCACGATCCCGGGTCACAGGACTAGGTGTAGCTGGCAGTTGTTCTTTATAGATTGCTCTCAGAGAGTGAGACAAAAGGAAGGCAGGCGCTGGCAGGATGAGCCACTCAGTTAACAAGGGGCAGAGCTGTCACCTACCACAGATGCACATCACAAATGTTCATCCTGAGCACTTTTACAGAAGGTGCGTTACTAGTCTTTTATGACCCCAGACAAGCTGGGGCCAGGACAAGGAGGCAAAGTATGCTAGAAACTTCCTCCACTTCAAAGTGGGCACCTGGTATAAATATTGGACCTCAGGTCCCAACTCTTCTGTGCGCTTCTGAACAGGTGGACTCTGTAATGAAGGACTGCTTTGCTGCTGAAATGAATGCCATTCTGATGGACCTATGCCCTTAAGGACTGCTGCCACCACTGTGCTGACTTGCTGCCCTGCTGGCCCCTTCCCTGGGTAGGAAGGACTGGACCTGCCTGTCTAAACCCAGGAAACTAGAGGACTAGTTGGCTGGCCTCCTGAACAGAAATGTCAGGGACAGAACAGACTTCCAACAAAATCTTGAACCCAGCAGCTGAACTCGACCATCTGTGAGTCCTGCCCTCCCAAGTGGTGCCACGCAGTCTTGGCCCCTTGGAAGAGGGCCTGAAGGCAAATCTGTGGATTCAGCAGAACCAATGCATGTCCACCAAGGTGCAGGGCATCACTCGCAGAATCAGCTCATTGCCTCTGCCACTCGATGCAGTACCTTCAGAACTGACTCACTGCCTCAGCTGCATGGACTTCCCTAACACTAGGATTCTGCATTGACTACAGCAGCCCGTCAGAACTGTGGCTGAGAAACTCATCCCCACACAAGGACATTACTTACACCCAATGCAGCCCATCGGAACTGCCACTGCATGATGCATCTTTAAGCAGTGACATCTCCCAGTCCAATGCAGCCCATCAGAACTGTTGATGCACGAGGAATCTCCATGCAAGGACCTCGCTTTGTTTCTGCTGCACGATGAATCCTCGATGCAGGACTTAGAATTTCTTCCCAACGAGGATTAAGGTACTGTGTTCAGCCGACCTAAGTGAATCCCTGTAGCCAGCACATGTTCCAACACAGTTGGCTCATACTTGTGAATCTGTCCCAGTCCGGCTTGACCAGATAATCACAGTTGGTGCTTTGTGCTGTTTGGCACTATTTTCACTTAAACATTTAAAATTCCATATCTTTGGTTATACTGATTTGATTTTTGTCAATTCAGTCTTGTTTTAATTAGTCAAACCAACTCTATTATCTTAATTTGATGTGGGATTTTTCATATATTGTGTTTTCACTTAATTATTGTTTGACGAGCTTCATAAGTACTTCACACATTGCCTCTAAGTTAAGCCTGACTGTTCTGTGTCAAGCTGCCAGAGGGTTGAGCATAGGTTAATTTGATGTTTGATTGTGGCTTCACCCTGACATGGATTGCAGTTGCTGCTTGAGTAGGGATTCACCTTCCTCAACCAATAACCTAATTTCTTACAAACAGGTTTCAATGTTTGAATATCCATGTGTTACCATACATCATGCAGTGCTCAGCAGCAACGACAATCACCACACCAATCAGCTCTCCTCCATCATAATTTACAGTGCCATCTCTTCGGTAATTATGATGTGTTTTGGGAAGGAGTCAATTGAAAAAGAAGGCTAAGCCACCAGTTGCCCTAGTTTCTAGACATTGTCTCTCTCACCGTGGGTGTCGTCTTCTATGAATTTTGATGATCCAGTTAAGTCTGAGCCTGAGAAGTTCAGACTACTTCAGACACTCACATTAGCCTCTTAAAACACATTCTTCTGCATACCGTTTGCTTATGCAGCACCATTTTGTATGCTAATTGGGTTCTTCTTCACCCTTCTCCCTATTCATTGGTGGGTACTGCAGTTGGTACGTGCAGGAAAATGGGTAGGGTCACTGCTGACACATGTAGCTGTTTACATTTGTCTGGCTCCTCCTCAGGTTGTTGGCAAACAGAGGCATTTTTCATACATTAAACAGTCATGGTTTTAGGACGATTTTTGCTTTGGTGTTGGAAGTAAATGGCTCCATCTGTATGTTGATCAATTATATTTTCAAAAAATTATTGGGACTGCTTCAAGAAGGTCCTGCTTACGCCAGCCACCTAGCCTAATCATTCAAATATGATGTTTTTTTCTACAGTGTTGAACACTTCCAACAGTCCCAGCAGAATTAATATTCTTTCATAGTCATTGTAAGTAGTTATTGTTTTATAATGCTCAATGACACTGTCTCTAATAAAACATCAGTAAATAAATCCTGCAAGTATCTCAACAAAGATGACGGTTAGAGGCCGCGATTGGGAGGTCCAGGTAATGGTTTTTGCAGAGAGAATAGGTCACGATATTGTCTTACCACCATGTGGTTGGTGGACAAGCCCACTGTCTTAGGCATAGGTTTACCAAGGTTTGCCCATGCTTAGGCGAGGCAGTTTTAGTCCAAACCTGCTGATTTTTCCATTCAAGGTTGAAAATATCCTGCTGTTGGGCTCTCCATAGTGCCAGGAACCAAACACACCAGTGTTCCTGAGAATACAGCATTTTCTATCCTGCGTGAACATTGCAACGGTGCTGGCCAGGGGGACCCCTGCACTGCCCATGCCAAGGTCAGTGCAGGCGCCCCCTGTACCTGTTCTCTGGCAGCCTTTTCGTGGCGGTGCTACCACCATGAAAAGACTGGCGAAGAATGAGGTCGTAATCCCCAGGACAGCGCTGCCACCAGACCGCTGGGATCTCTGATCCTGGCAGTGCTAGCGGTCCCACCGTGGCCCGACCGCCAGAGTTCAACTATGCCGGTTGGACCATTGCATTGCCGATGGTCCGACCGCCATCCTCATGCCCTGGCGGTCATGAGACCACCAGGTTTGTAATTACCCCCTTTGTTATATTTTCCTAAGGTGTCTGAGAGGAGGACTTGAGTACTACAAGGTGACTACCTTTCATCAGTGAAGTCTATCAGGTTGTGTTGAAAGTGACTGTGAAGCCATCTAGGGATGTGAATGAGCAAGACTGGTGTACTGACTGGTCGTTTACCTGACTCTCTTTTTGTTCCCTAAACGGCATTGAGAAGCTCTGATGGAAAGGGACTGTTACACTTATCTCTTATAGAATGAAGAAATTCAGATGTTGGAATGTCTCCAATTTTTGTTTTGTTTTAGCAGTCGTTTTCATTTGATTTTTCCTAGTCAAACCTACCCCTTTTCAGGAGCTAGGCATGAATACAGTGTAGTTCCAGTCAAGGGGTGCCTTGAAGATAGAAACTTTAGGCATAGAGTCAGTGAGAGAAGACTATTCCAAGTTCCTATTTGATCTCTACTGGAAACAAAGTCACTGTTGTTGAATTACTTGGTGACCCAAGGTAAGAAGTCATTAGCAGCAATTATTATTACCTTACTGGGGCATTATCTTATGCTGTGTACAGCCATCACTGTCAACCAGTGCTTAGCTCATTCATACCCATGTCACAGAGTGACTGGGGAAGCATTTGAGGAGCCCAGCACACCAAAAGCGCTGTAACCTCAGAGACAGTTGAAGCAACCTTTCACAACTACCTGTTTCTGCTCAGAGAATCAACTGGGAAAACTGTGCATAACTTTGTAAAAAGCAAATTTACAATTGTAGTTTCCATTTTATGAAAGGTGGATTGCCCCGTTTTTCATTCCAGAATGTTCCATGATTTTATTATATTTTGCTTGCGTGCCCAAAGGGAAGAGCTGACTGAGATTAGGCATACCTGCATATCAATGTGAGTGCTGATGGACCGGTTCCTGCAGATTTTATTCATTCTTGTTAATTTGTGTGGCATCAGCACTATCTGCATGTTTGTAAAATCTAAAAATACTTTCATGAAGAAAAATACCCTACCCGTCTGCTCCTTTCCTAATTGTTCACAAGGATGTGGCTGAAATGCCTCATCTCAATAGTGCAAATATTTCCGAGATATGAAAAAATATTATACATTGCTTTCAACCCCTGAAGCTGGGTGGAGTATTATACCAGCTGAGGGTTGGAGTAACTCCCTTTACAGGATTGAAGGGGAAAAGAGCAAGGGGAAAGGTTTTTTCCATGGGGAAAAACGATTTTCCCCCGAGAAGTAAACATAAAGGGGCATATTTATGGAGTGTGGCATTGCACCGAGTGCAGCACCACTTTCCCTGCGCCCCTTAGCACCCCCCCTACCACCACCATGTGTGCTCTGTATTTAAAATGTGGCGCACCATGGCACAGGGTAGGGGGCAATAACATCATTTCTTATGATACTATCAATGTACTCAGCAGGAGTAGTGCCAAAATATTGACGCTACTCCTGCAGAGTACAAAGGGCCCCATTCTAAAGAATGGAAACCCCCTTTAACGCCTGCTCTTGAGCAGGTGTTAAAAGTGCCATAAAAAATGGTGCAAGGAAATCTAATAGATTTCCTTACGTCATTTTTCCAGCTCCCCTAACGGGGTAGCGCCCCCTTTGCCTACATTATGCCTGGCGCAGGCATAATGTAGCGCAAAAGGTTACAAAGTGGTGCAATACATGCATTGTGCCACTCTGTAAATACGGCTCAGGGATTTTGGCCTCATTGGGCCACATTAAGGTAAAAAATAATGACGTTAATGTGGCGCAAGGTGGTGCTAGGGCATCATAAATATGCCTCAAAGTGTGTGTTTTCATAGGAGGCTCCATTCCTGCTGTGCAGAATTGTCTGCTAATGAGATCTCTACACTCTGCAATTAGGACATGTGGGAAAAGTCACATTATATACCCAGTGGTTCACTCGAAAACCAGAGCAAAATACAACATTTTGGGTGAAGATACTGGACATCAAAAAGTAGTAAATTTGCATACGCTTGTAGATCTAAATCTGGTGGTGCAGATCTACTTCTTTTGTGAATTGGACCCAGCATTTTTTCCCTCTTATCAGCGTAAAAACATATTTTCCTTTGTATGTAGGCAACAATTGCAGTATTTTCACAGGCAGAATTGCAATCTGTATATCTTGCCTTTGAATTAAAAAATGTGAGCAAAATGTAAGATTAAACTCTTTTGTTGTCTATAGCTTCCATAAGAAGAAATTAGCATGAATATTAGATATGAAACATGGACAGTCACTGCTGGTGAATCACAGCAGTGCAAAAAGAAAACTTGTTTTTCACTGTAGCGAAGTTGTGCGATAAAGCAGAGACATCTATGGTCTTCTCCAAAGTTGCCTGGGTTTCTAGTTACCAGATCAATGTGTTGGATAGGTGGATGCTAATTAGGTGCCTCCCATAGTTTAGAGTCATCCAACACCCAGTTTAATGGCAGATTATGGATCATTATTTCTCTTGCCTCCTCAATCTCCTCAGGTATCTGCAGAACAGGGAGAAGGTGGGGGACTGTAAATGTTCTCTGGCACTTCCAACCATATGATCCCCTGCCTCCCATATTTTATTGCAAACCTACAGCTGACAGTAGAGTTTGCTTGGAGTTGGCAGAGTCTGACTCAAAAACTGTTATGACAACAACTGCTGTCCACTGTCGCATTGGCTGGAAAATGACAGGAAGGCCTAGAGAAAATTGGGGTATGGCACAGGGTGGCACGTAGTGTATTTTCATATTTGTCAGAAGATGCTACAGAGAGAGGTTAGTGCATTATGGAAAAGTAATGGCCAGGCAAAAGTGGTGGAGGATGGTAGGATTATTTTTCTGCTACTTTAAGATGGCCAATTACATCATAGACCACTTAACTTTCAATCTGATTGTCTATGATATGACGTAGAACTGGTAGGTGGGTAACAATTCTGTTATTGATATCCACATACACATGTGTTCCACTTTAATTTGGAATGGCTCATGCAAATTGTTTTTGACATTAGTCACAAGGAAACATTAATTCCAAGGAAATTTGCATACATTTAACAAATTGTCGAAGTGCAGTAGCCATATGTTACATTGAGCCAGATGACAATTTCCACACAAAAAAAAAAAAATCTTAAAAACACATTTTGTTATGAAAGCTGTACAAAAAGTGGGAACAAAATCCAAAGAGTGAGAATCAATGTTTAGGTGTGATAGGCTTCCAAGATCCTGATGTGAGTAAATCGACATAGTTGAGCTCTATTTTCGTATTGAGGTTTGCAGTTCACTTTAGTTTAATTATTTCAGACATATTATTCATCACTGGATTACTTTGTCCAAACACAGGTAGGAGAGTTTATCCTGCTTACAGTGGAGAGACGAAGATATGAGCTTAAGCCAAATTAGAATTGAAACATTGCATTAGGGAATGCAATCTGCAGGTATCTGTCTTCTCATAATCTCTGTCTTAGATAAGGGGTCCAACCAAAATATTTTGTTACTGTCCTGCTGTACATTCCCAAGTTGAGATTTTTATCAAGGGATGTTGGCAGTGTTTTATTTTTCTCTCTCTAACTAAAACTCTTTCTTTTTCAGCACCACACAGAACCTGCAAGCCCTTCTGAGCTACCCCCCTCAGCGTGGCCAATAGATCGGTTGAATGAGGCCGTTGCTGGTTTTGGTACTGTCGAGGAGCTTATAAGGTATCTTGAACCTGACAGGTGGCAGCTGGACATTGAAGAATTGTATAGACCAGCATGGCAGCCAGTCGGAAAGGCCTTTATCCAAGGGAGAAAGTCCAGAGGTACTCTACGTCTGTGAACTATGATCATGTGTGTTAAAAAATCTATGATTTTACAAAAGGAAGTACATGTTAGTTGCATTCACTTTTGAATCTTCTAATATTGTAAACAAAAGAGAGTGCCAATTTTGTTTTCACATTACTTTTTTATTTAAAATTTCATTTTGACACCGTGCAACTGCTTCAAGATATCCTGTCTGATTGGTATTTGCTTACAGGCTTTAAAGTTTTTTCTTTGCCAAGGTCTTCTCTAATTTCCAATGAACCACGATAGCCATTTGTCGAAGAATTGTTCAATGTGCTTAGCAATGATCTATTTATTTATAAATTAGGTTGATCTCATATTTCAGCACAATCTTTCCCAACTTTCTCTGTACTTCAGCATAATATTGTCAGGCCTCTTATCCTTTTCTGCTGGTAACCTTTGGTCTCATATAAGGTGTTTAAAGGATATTGACTAATGCTTCTCTAAGTAATAGACTTTCAAGGATGAACTACAATGGCCCCAGATGAAGGACTTTTAGTCTCGTAATTCCTTACTCCTTAGAATAATGATACTGGAGTCCACTTTATTTCCTTGGATGTTGAATTTGAATAATGAGAAATGCTGAAACTGGTAATTCTTGGTCCAATGCCCCTAGTAATTTCTCATTCTTCTCCAAAGATGTCCTTACAGAGTCTAGCTGCTTTCCAAGGGAAACTTTAAAGATGGTCAGTAAATCTGTCAACCTCATAATACAAGATGGGGCCAGTAGCAGTAATTCAGCCCTAAAGGAATGTGCAGCCTCATGTAATGTGAGCCTAATTGGTGATCTAGATCCCTAAGATTGTTGTTCCACAAAGGTGAATGGTGTAAAGATTCAGACACATTAACTTCACTGTTCCTAGTACAGACAGGGCATGCTAACCTCAAGTTGAGGTTTTTATCTTCAGGAATAGACTGTTAAAATGTTCAAATAAAAAAAACATCTATGATTTACAAATGCGGCTGAATATGACAATAATTTCTACCTGGGTTTTACAAAATCGATTTAATTCTTGTGTTGCCCTTACATGTGTATGGATTCCTCAGAAGTATCACTATTTAAAATCATGAACCATATCTCATAGGAACTGAACTATGTTGACAATTTCACTGTAAGTGCAATAGAATAACAAATAAAATAAATGAAATTCTATTTGCAAACTGTCTGTGCCATTATGCCCCCATCATTTTAAGTTATAATAATAGTGTAAATCTTGAAGGATTATAATGATCATATAGAAAAAAAGAAGACCTAATCACAGTTTGTTTTAGGGTCAGTGTGGTCTGAAGTGCTTTGCATTAACCTTTGAAATCATTACAAGTGGTATTTTGTCAGAATCTCACTGAAATACTTATTGACCCAACCAGAGAAAAAAAAATAAGTGAGCCCCATAAGAGCTTTCATAGCAGAGTGACCATCTAGGCGTACCCTTCATTATTATGGCATGAGTCAGACGATGAGCTCCACTGGGTACCTGAGAGTTAGTGTTTTCAGTCATCACTAGAGCCAACATGGTCATGGTGTAACCCTCTTACATGGAAACAGGACATTAGCACTTGGTGAATCATGTTCCTGCTTAGAAATGGTACCTCCAGTTGGATGGCTGCTTTGGGCGCCAGCCCAAAAATCCGTAGAATTTCAGAAGCCCAACATTGGCTCAGTCTTGCTGTACTTCCTATTGGGGGCTAACCTGGAAACCCCATTCATCACTCACACCACCCTATTCTCACTTCGGATCATTATCCCATTTTAGTTGCTCTTCTGTGCAGTTCATGGGAAGCCTTTAGTTTGTTAGACTGCATGCATTCAAATTCCTTGTAGACCCACCTGGAGAAAATTTAGCATCTAAGCCCTAGTTGGGACATTCACAGCTGTCTAGTTATCTGGTCTTACTACTCATACAAATGGCACCTAATATCATGGCCCAAGTAGCAATGTGCCAAATTAGATTTCTCCCTGTAAAGGTGCGTGAGTTGACTTTTCCTGCAAAAATATTTTTTTAGTAAAGACAATTCGCATAAAAATAAGGTTTTTAAAGTTAGAGTTCTGATCCCGCAGGACCTGCTTATTATCATATAGGTAAAGGTCCAGTGAAGTTAACTCTGTATGTCAGATATTAATGTAATCATTCCCAGCTAACAAAACTCTTGGGCTTTGTCTAGCTGGGTTGCTCTAGATGGCATCTCGTTTTTTGGCAACACACATTCCTGGTACTCATGTTATCATGTTAATTTTGCAGTAGTTTATTTGGATATTGATTTTTTGACAAAATGCTTGCATTGTATTCTGGTGTTTTTCATGTTATGCTGTCCACTGTAGGTGTTTGAATTAATGATCTGTGTATATGCAGAAACAGTTGTTGTGCATCAGTTTGTTACCTATGTTATACATTTTGTATCACATTTAGATAGGCATGCTACCATTGAGGATATCAATGCAATTTAGTGGATTACTGTCACTGTAAAATTGTTGCACTCTGGCACTTCATATATTACTGCTACTTCCTTGCATTTCTGCTATTCTTTTTTAAAGTGTTTTTATTCTTCGTGAGATCACCTGTTAGCCCAACTCTGAATACTGTTTATTTTAACTTTGCCACTTTTTAATTTCTTCTTGGCACTTTGAGGGATTATTCATTGTTTGGGGGAATCCTCTAATGAGCAGAGGCTTGTAGTATGCAGGATTACTTGTCAGCAGTGGTGGGTATTAAACCATACGACTGGGGGATTTAAAGTGCCACCTTGGTCAGCGTTCTAGTGTTTATGGAAGCTGGCCCTAAAAGTGTGTGTGCTGTGTGTTTGCTACAAGATTGCTGTCACAGTAAAATTGTTGCAGTTGGATGCTTTATATATTACTGCTGCTAGTCTGCATTGCTGCTATTGTTTGTAAATGCTTTTTTATTCTTTGTGAGATTGCCTGTAAGTGCAATTCTGAATACTGTATGTTTTAACTTTTCTACTTTGTAATTTCTTTTTCTTATTCTTTTATTTCTTCATTTCTTATTTCTTTGAGAGTTTTCTATTTGTTTGGGGGCATTCTCTGATGAGTGGAGGCTTGTAGTAAGCAGGCTTACTTGTTGGCAGTGGTTGTGTTAAACCACACGAATAGCGGGTTTTCAGCACCATCTTGGTTAGCGTTTTAGTTTTTATGGAAGCTGGCCATAAAAACAGGGGTTCTTCATGGCTGTGCAGTGACTATACTAAAAACAATCTTATTGGCTTGAGACCTTTTCCTCCCAAAGCCTGCTGTTGGTCTCTAAACCTGAAGAATTTAGACACCTGGTGTGCTCACTGCAGTTTTTCACTCTTAACTTCCATGCCTATGATAAGTAGAACCAGCTCTGGGGTATTAGTACACCATCCTTTTAAACTCTTTTCTCTTAACTGTAGGTGGCTGTGCAAGCATGAAATTGAAATGCATGATTTTATCGAGGAACTCAGGCAGTCTTTTTAACCGAAACATGGCTTAATGAGGCCTCCTCCCCTGACATACTCCAGATCATTCCGCTAGGTTATTCAATTGTGAGGCAAGATAGAATACTATCTTGGGAGGGGAGAATCGTTATAATCTTTGAAAGAGACCTCCAATATTCCTTTTCCGACTTCTTCATTGACTGTTGTGAAGCCTTCATTATCTCTCTGACCCTCTCAAAAAAATTCACTGTGTTGTGGGTTCTCATCTATCATCCTCCAGGGTCAGTGTCTCACTTCTCCACCTCGTTAGCAGACACATTTTGCCCTCTAGCTTTGCTCTATTCTAATTTGATGGTGTTAAGTGAATTTTATATTCATATCGATTATGTTAAATGTCAGATAGCTAAAACATTAATTAGTGACGGAGGAAGTTCACAGCTTTGCCAGCAAATATCTACCCCCTCACACAGAATTGGTCATATTTTCGACCCCATGTTTACTCACACGGCGAACATTTAAATTAATACGCTCATTCCTCTGGCCATCCCTATAAATCCATTCTGTGATAGGACGCCAGAACCTTGAGCCCATTTGGGCTTGGAAAGGGTCTAAAGTGTCTGCAGTGAGGCTCAATCATGCCCTGAAAAATAAATTGTAAATTATGATGTAACTTTTGCAAAGTCTTTATTATTGCTAGCACGGTTGAGTTCCTCTCTGCCTTCTTTGCTTTACATGTATAAGTATATAAGGCATAAGGGCCTTCTGATGTTCATGCTGACCTTTAGTTTCCACTTTTCTGTAATCATTTCTATTTTGTTGAAATGAAGGTGGACAGGCCCTCCCTCGGGTATCCATAAAACTAGTTCATCATTGTAATGGGACACATTTTCAACTCGTAACTATCACTTTGCATCCTGGGTAACGCAGCGTAATGGTGGTCCTGCTAAGATAAATGTGCTAACAATGTGCTTCTTTTTCAGCACAGCACAAGGTCTATATCAATGTCTAATTGGATAGTTTTTATCACAAACCAGTTGTTCTTATTTGTTGACATGTTATCCCAACCCCTTTGATGAGTGCACGTAAAAATCTAAAAGTAATGTGCAGGATCACACACTACTCGCTGATTGCTTCGGTACAACATTTCAAGCACAGCACTTGAAGCTGAAAAGTGAAAAAATATTGTACGAAATATGTGACAGGAATTTTACAGCCCTAAATTAAGACAAACTCAACATTAGTGCACTGAAATAAAACGACAGAGCTAAATTATAGAATGGGTGCATCCCGCACGTTCCATGGCAGTTCGCAGCAAATGCAGACGAATCCTTCACTTGCTGGCAATGTAGCTTGTAAAACATTTAACTTTTTCAATAAAAACATACTAAAAATGCTGCCATGTGCAGACTGCAGCTTCAGATAACTATTTTCTGGCTTATTTATGACTTTGTTATTTTCTCTGAGGGAGTGATTGTGGCAGCGTCTCTTATGGGGGATAGACACACAATGAAGAGTTGGTCGAGAGCACAGACGTTGATTTGCGTGTGTGTGTTTATATACGGCCATACAAATACATGCAACGTCAGATTTAAAAATTTTAAGAAAACATATAGGTTAATTCATTGCCTCAACCCATAGTTGTTTTGCAATTAAATATACTTTGACGTATTACTCTATGTGGCAAGGTGTGGTATTTTTTCCGTTTTACCCACCAGCACAGTACTGCAGCATTCAGCAGCTGTGGCGAGGGAAGTCCCAAATGGTACCAGGAAAAATAGAGCTGCAGCACAGTCACATTTACCACCCGTCGCCCCGAGGCGCCAGTAAGAGACTGGCTCAGCTAATGTTTCTTTTGATGCTGCACCTTGCTTTTCATTGCATGTGTCTGGGGGGGCAAATATTGTCTGCACAAGTAAAAGAACAGCTTTAATATTTGACCCTTTATCTTGGCCCTTTTAATGGTGCTATGCCTGTGTCTATGCTAAGAAGCAATTGCCTACTTATGCAAAGAAAACGTCCTTACAATTGCTGTTTTAAGCTGAACTCCACCAGTTCTGCAGCTTATGATGTACAAAAGACTCAGGCACACATTTTGACATTTTATTTTTAGACCTTTTTACCTTATTTCAGATAAAAAAAGACTTCAGCTCAAAACAGCAACTTCAAAGAGGCCTTTGGTGCACAAGATATGCTGATGCTTCTTGCATGCAATAATGTTAATGTGGCACGGTAATGGGACGGAGATCTAATTTCTGTGGTACATAAACAATTGAACGTAGGCGTGTAATCGTCTCGGTTAGCTCATAACTGCACGCTCTGTTTACGGGAAGAGGATTACTTTGAGTGAGTTTTTATATGCCTTTGATGTGATATCATTGGACAGAGAGATTTGGAACTTATATCAGCCTTTGATCTCACACCAGTTGTACAAGTCAGATATTAGGCCTGAAATCCGCGGCCCCTCAGCCCAATCAAACCTGTTGTTCCCCCAGTCAAATTTTAAATTGGGGAAGCACTATACTGATAGAGCTTCCCTCCACTGCCTCTGACACAGTAAACTCTGACTGACTCTGTCAAACTGATGGTCATCCTGTCCTTCTCAGGACGTGGACAACCAGAATTTATTTTCTCTGCCCTATGTCTACCATGCAAGGCATTATGGGCATTGGCAGTGAAAATGTGGAATGGCTCCTATCCGTAAAAGAAAACTCTCTGTCCTCGAGGCCATTTTCCTATATTGAGAAAACAAACTCCCTCTATGGAAGTTTGTTTTGTTAATACAAAAAAGTATGCCAATTAGTCTCTTGAAACATGGCACCCACTAAGCAAACTTTCAGTGCTGAGAAGAGAGCTGCTGCAGAGGCAGCTTCCTTCACATCCCAGTAATTGCCATTAGGCAGGCTGTGGTCTGTCAATGGGGCATATGACCCTCTACCAGAGTGGTGAGGACACTGGTATTTGACACCCTGGTGGCCCAGTCAGCTACCCTGCCGGGTCTAAATATGAATGATTATAATTATAATTATAATAATAATAACAACAATAATAATAATAATGCCACTTGTTGAGTGCATGGCTACTTCTAACGAAGTGTCCCAGCACTAGAAGGCTGATTATGAAAGAAGAGTTGTACATAAATTGGAAAAGTTTAACTAGATCCAAAGAGACAAGTTTTCAATTTCTTTTTCTGAAAATCATTTCAGAGAGGGCTAGCCGAAGGTAATGAGTTCCAGATCTTAGGAGTCAGTTGACCAAAAGCACAGTCACCAGTTCTGTCTTTTTTAAATATAGGAACGGAGACCAGTTTGGCAACAGCCGACCTAAGATTTCTAGCTGGAGCATAGGGAGCGACCATAGATTGTAAACAGGCAGGGCCTTGGCAAAAACGAGCATTGTAGCATTAAAAGAGAGCCTTAAATGTGATTCACTGTTTCACCGGTAGCCAGTGCAATTTCCTTAAGGTGGCACCAATAGAGGCTCATCTCGGGAGTCCAAGCAGTGTTCGAGCTGCTGCATTCTGCACCCCCTGAAGCCAATTAAATTATGACTGGGTAGCACCCAGGTAAAGAACATTGTTTTAGTCTAATCTGGATATAACCAGAGCCGGGGCTTCTGTTTTCTGGATGGAATTAAGAAGCAGGTGAAGATTTTTTTTCAAAGGATCTCATCATCACAAAACACTTTCCTGCAAAGGCATTCATGTGGGCATCAAAGGAAAGCTTCTCACCAAACAAGATGCCCAAGTTCTTAACCTTGGGCTGGGGAGGCGGTAAAGGACTAAGACTATCTGGCTACTAGGTGTTGGACCAGATGTTGAGATGCTTGCCCAGTCCCAGAAGTTCAATTTTCCCCTACATTCAGCTTCAAACAGCGTGGTGACATCTGACAGACACACATGGAGGCAAAAGGCCATGTGCTCACTGTTGTGGGACAAAGTGATGACGAGTTGAGTGTCAGCAGCGCATGAAATTATGGCAAAACCATATTGCTCAATGTTCTCGGCCAGAGGGCTGAAATAAACATTAAAAAGAGTTGGACTCAATGGCAAGCCCTGCGGCACACCTGCTGCAGAGAGCGAATCAGCGACCGAAATGATTTTTGAGAGAACTGAAAAGTGCGTTACTGCAGAAATGAAGTCCACCAATGCAGCACTTTGCCACTAATGCCACTGATCCAGAGCCGCTTGAACAAAATATTGTGGGATACAGTATAAAATGCAGCACTGAGGTCAAGCATAAGCACGGGGGATGATGTGGTGCAGTGGCGAGAGCTGCTGCCTCCAGAGCGCAGGATCCAGGTTTGAGTCTCAGCTTCAGTTCAACATCCTGCAATTCTGGGCAAATCACTCAATCTCACCATGCCTATCAACAACACATGGATACCCTCTCAGGTAATTAGCTGCGCTATACAAATGTCAGTATTTATGTGTAAGAATGGCTGCAGTGTTGTTCTCATCCATAATGTGCCTTGCAATTTGGGAGGCAAGCAACAAGACTGACTCCGTGCTATAAGAAGGGTGGAAGCCTGATTGAGTTCTATGTAGGACCTTTCCATCTTCCAGACACCTGGAAAGGTGTATTTATTTGGTTTTCCACTTGCTTACTGAAAAGAGGGAAACAGTGATATGGGGCGGTAATATTTAGGCATAGATGGATTCAATATCGTTTTTTGTTAACAAAGGAACCACCATGGCGTGTTTCCATAGACAGGGAGAGATTAATCACTTCACATACAGTAGGATCACAGAGCCCCGTTTCAAGATGGTGAGAGAAATTAAATCCACTGGAGAACCAGATTTAATGATAGAGCAAAGGGAAGTCAATCACTTAGAAGAGATTGAACAAAATTTTCATAGTTTACACTAGTGGCTGACGAGTAAAGCCACATCTCCAACTGCGGATGACACCTTGCTTGTTTCCGGTCCAGTGAGGACCTGGCTTGGCAGTTCGGGCTGGACTGTTCCCATGAGGAACAGGGTCAAGACTGATTTGCATATGGCTGGGTCCAAACTGGGGTGGCATGGTGAGCAAAAGAACAATGGATTAAACCCAGATCTGTGACTGGGGGTGAGTGTTTGACAATGTTCAGCATTCCGTCCATCACTTGTTGTTTTTGCTTTGTCGCCCTAAGTGGGAAGGGTATGCCCAGACGTGGGTCCCGTGCTTCCCATGCCACTGGATTCAAGCTAGCCTGGCTGATGAGGGGTGAAACCCTGAAACCGGTCCCAGGATGCTTGTTTCCGGTCCAGTGAGGACCTGGCTTGGCAGTTCAGGCTGGACTGTTCCCATGAGAAACAGGGTCAAGACTGATTTGCATATGGCTGGGTCCAAACTGGGGTGGCATGGTGAGCAAAAGAACGATGGATTAAACCCAGATCTGTGACTGGGGGTGAGTGTTTGACAATGTTCAGCATTCCGTCCATCACTTGTTGTTTTTGCTTTGTCGCCCTAAGTGGGAAGGGTATGCCCAGACGTGGGTCCCGTGCTTCCCATGCCACTGGATTCAAGCTAGCCTGGCTGATGAGGGGTGAAACCCCGAAACCGGTCCCAGGATGCTTGTTTCCAGGCCAGTGAGGACCTGGCTTGGCAGTTTGGGCTGGACTGTTCCCATGAGGAACAGGGTCAAGACTGATTTGCATATGGCTGGGTCCAAACTGGGGTGGCATGGTGAGCAAAAGAACAATGGATTAAACCCAGACCTGTGACTGGGGGTGAGTGTTTGACAATGTTCAGCGTTCCCGTGCTTCCCATGCCACTGGATTCAAGCTAGCCTGGCTGATGAGGGGTGAAACCCCGAAACCGGTCACAGGATGCTTGTTTCCGGTCCAGTGAGGACCTGGCTTGGCAGTTCGGGCTGGAATGTTCCCATGAGGAACAGGGTCGAGACTGATTTGCATATGGCTGGGTCCAAACTGGGGTGGCATGGTGAGCAAAAGAACAATGGATTAAACCCAGATCTGTAACGGGGGGTGAGTGTTTGACAATGTTCAGCATTCCGTCCATCACTTGTTGTTTTTACCTTGCTTTTATAGGCAAGGAGATATAGGGGGTCATTCCAACCTCGGCGGTAAAAGGAGCTTACCGCCAGACAGAAGACCGCCATAACACCGCCGCGGTCGCGGTAAACCGCCACGGTCATTCTGACCCACAACAGGCAAACCGCCAAAATCCCGACATCCACAAAAGTCCGCCACACCAAAGGGCAGCGATAAACTGGCGATGACCAAACCTCCACCGTCACGCCAACAGAAATACGCCCACACTATCACAACACACGAATCCACGCGGCAGTCTTTCAACCGCGGTATTTCATTGGCGGTACACACCGCAGCGCTCAAATACACATACTCGTACAAAACACTACCACATTGGACAATTCAAAATACACACACCTGATACACATACACACACCACTCCCACACACCCAATACAATATAAAACACACACCCACATCACCCACAAACCTCCACTCCTAGAGATTCGTGAACACGCACCGAGAAAAGACATCCGAGCACCCAGACGCCCAATTCACTGTCACCCTGCAATATTAGCACGCACTTCACACAACACAACAATACACATCACCACACTTAGCACCACACAATCCATCCTACACATCACCCACACCACCCCATGGCACCTCAAAGACACCCCAGGTTCTCAGATGATGAACTCAGGGTCATGGTGGAGGAAATTGTACGAGTAGAGCCACAGCCATTCGGGACACAGGTGCAGCACACCACCATTACCAGGAAGATGGAGCTATGGAGCAGAATAGTCGACAGGGTCAACGCTGTGGGACAGCACCCAAGAAATAGGGATGACATCAGGAAGAGGTGGAACGACCTACGGGGGAAGGTGCGTTCCATGGTATCCAGGCACAACATCGCGGTGCAGCGGACTGGCGGCGGACCTCCACACACTCCCCCAGAATTTACAACATGGGAGGAGCAGGTCTTGAACATCCTGCATCCTGAGGGCCTCACAGGAGTAGCTGGAGGAATGGACTCTGGTAAGTCTCATCTTCACTACTTCATCCCCCCCACCCCACCCCACCTGCATGCCAAATCATACCCCCACCCTCACCCCCACCCCCATCACACCTACCCCTTGCAAATGTCTCACCATCACAACCCACCCATCCCAAAACCTAGCCCTGCATGCGACCACAAAGCATGGACACCCATCACCAAAGCATGCCCACTGCACATCCCCATCACCCCCCCAAACCACCATCACAACAGCCCCCACAAAGGAATGCCAGCACTGGGGTACACGGGCACCCACCCATTGCACGCTATTGGCACACACAGAAGCAATAACCATACTTTTATACCCCTGCAGGACCCGAGCGCCAAGTCACCGCGCAGGAGGGTACACAAATGTCCACTCCACCCCCAGAAGAGGCCCACAGTGAGGACAGTAGCTCTGTCTCCCTGGATCTAGATGACCAGCCTGGTCGATCGGGGACCTCGGGACAGTCGGTTCCCCTCAGACAGCCACAGGCCACAGCAGACCTTCCCCCCTCTGGGAACACCAGCACAGCACCCACCCAGCGGGCCCATACCTCAGTCCCCAGGACACGTCAATCAGCGGTGTGTCCACCACTACAGGGAACCCAGGCTAACCCAATACCCCAACAACAACAGGGACCTTGGGGCAGTGGTAGTAGGCACACGGTCCAGGGGACAGAGGCCCAGGGAAACAGGGGAACTGGGAGGGCTGCTGTGCGACAGGGGGCGGACAGGCCAAGGTAACCCACTCTCCACGAGGCCCTCTCCTCCATCATGGGAGCATACCACCACTCCCAGGAGACGATGGCGACGGTCCTGGCCAGGTTTCAGGAGATCCAGCTTCTGCAGGAGCAACAGTATATGGGGTTCAGAGAGGAACTCAGAAACATCAGTTCCACCATGGGTACCATTGTAGTGGCCCTGAATCAGGTAGTCACCACATTGAGGGACACTGTGGCACCTCAAAGGGCCCCTGTCACTAGCATGGACCAAGAACTGCCTACCACCTCCGCCGGCGCTAGTGGACAGGAGGCCCCGACACAAGACCAACAGGCCACCAGAACCCCACCCCCTGCAGAAGGAGAACCACCCCACAAGCGGGCCCTGAGATCCAGGAAGAAGACAGAGTAAGATGTCAAGACCCCCGCCAGCAAAGGATACCGCCCTGATTGTCATCCCACTGTCCCATATTGACACCCTTTCCAACTTTAAACTGCCCCTGCTCCACTTTCCACAGGCATTTGGACAATGCACCTGTGATTCTGATAGTCTGGACTCTGCCATGGACAATCCTCCACCATCACCCCTCACCGATTTGCAACCACCCATCCAATTTAGAGCACTTGAATAAACACACTTATTGCACATAAACAATCTGGAGTCTGGCTGTGATTTTAACAAATGTATTATACATGACAGTGCCAAAATGTTCATTCACATTGTGATGCCAACAAACCGCTGTCACACAGCTGTAGTCCATGGGGAAACAAAGCAGATGTCACGCCGTGGGGCCCACATCTCTGAAAACGGAAGGGAAAGTCACAACACAGTTACCATACACTGGGGGAAAAACTCAGACAGTAGAGAGGTAGAAGTCTTTAAGTAAATGTAATATGCCGGTGTGTACTCTTACCTGTGTGTCATTGAAAATACTGCTGTATTACTGTGTTCCTGTTCTCTATGTCGCCCTCTTTGCCTTCCTCCTCTTCACTCTCCACAGGCTCCACAGCTGCTACAACACCACCATCTGGACCATCCTCCTGCAGAAAAGGCACCAGGCGTCGCAAAGCCAGGTTGTGAAGCATACAGCAGGCCACGATCATCTGGCACACCTTCTTTGGTGAGTACATTAGGGATCCACCTGTCATATGGAGGCACCTGAACCTGGCCTTCAGGAGGCCAAAGGTTCGCTCAATCACCCTCCTAGTACGCCCATGGGCCTCATTGTACCGTTCCTCTGCCCTGGTCCTGGGATTCCTCACTGGGGTCAATAGCCAGGACAGGTTGGGGTAATCAGAGTCCCCCAATAGCCACACACGGTGCCTCTAGAGTTGACCCATCACATACGGGATGCTGCTATTCTGCAGGATGTAGGCGTCATGCACTGACCCAGGGAACTTGGCATTAACATGGGAGATGTACTGGTCTGCCAAACACACCATCTGGACATTCATGGAATGATAACTCTTCCTGTTCCTGTACACCTGTTCACTCCTACTGGGGGGACCAAAGCAACATGTGTCCCATCAATGGCACCAATGATGTTGGGAATATGTCCAAGGGCATAGAAATCAGCCTTCACTGTAGCCAAATCCACCACCTCAGGGAAAATGATGTAGCTCCGCATGTGTTTGAGAAGTGCAGACAACACTCTGGACAACACCTTGGAAAACATGGGCTGGGACATCCCTGATGATATGGCCACTGTTGTTTGAAATGACCCACTTGCTAAGAAATGGAGTACTGACAGCACCTGGACTAGAGAGGGGATCCCTGTGGGTTGGCGGATGGGTGACATCAGGTCTGCCTCCAGCTGGGCACACAGTTCCTGTATAGTGGCTCGGTCAAGCCTGTATGTCAGTATGACATGTCGTTCCTCCATTGTCGACAGGTCCACCAGCGGTCTGTACACAGGAAGATTCCTCCATCTCCTCGCATGTCCCAGCGGGCGGTGCCTATGAAGGACAACAGCGAGCACAGAGTCAATCAACCCACAGGTACGTTCCCACAGCTTGCACACAACACGATTCACAATGCATTGAATGGCTTGTATGAGTGTTGATGCAAGGCCTAGGTATGTGTGACGCAGTAGTAATTAAGCCATGTGGGCCCTTGAAATGGCGGCTGCCTGACCTGTGAAGTGCGACAGTGGGATGTGAGGTCAATGCGCTGGCGTGGCACACCGTGGCGGTAGGTGGTCGAAGACCGCGGCGCAAAGCTGCATTGGTTAACATTGAACCCTATGGGTCTCAGGAGCCAATGACGATGTGCACCGGCGGTCGCGGTACGCACCGCCGTGGTACGCACCGCCGCGGGCGTGACCGCCATTTTCTATCTACTTAATCACTCGATACCTGATCTTCCACAGGGAGGACCTACACTGCAAGTGCTGCTGTGACCTCACTCTGGAAGAGACAATGGTTGCTGCGACTGGGGAAAGGGCCCCTGCCTTCACTTCTGAAGAATTGGAGAAACTCGTGGATGGGGTCCTCCCCCAGTATGCGCTACTCTACGGTCCTCCAGACCAACAGGTAAGTACACTGGGAGCATGATGTATGGGCTATGCCTGTGTTGAGTCGGGTGGATGAAAGATGGTGGGGAGGGGAGCGATTGAGGCATGCATCAAACGACAGATGAGAGCATGTGTCACATGGCAAGGGTGGGGATGGGGGGCCACTCACATTGAGCATTCAGAAGGTGATGTTTCTTTTCCTCCCCCTGTACATGTCACATAGGTCAGCGCCCACCAGAAAGTCGCTATTTGGCGTGCCATCGCCAAGGACGTCCGGACCCTGGGGGTCCACAACAGACGGGGCACCCACTGCTGGAAGAGGTGGGAGGACATCCGACGCTGGAGCAGGAAGACGGCGGAGGCTCAGCTGGGGATGGCCTCCCAACGTAGGAGGGGTGCCAGTCTTACTTTGACCCCCCTGATGTCCCGGATCCTGGCGGTGGCCTACCCCGATTTGGATGGGCGCGTGAGGACATCACAGCAGACACAAGGGGGTGAGTACAAACACATTCTGCTGACTTTGCGCGCAGTGGAGGTGTCTGGGTGGGGGAGGAGGGCTGTGGGTTTCCCTAGGCCAGGGCGATTTCTGTAGGCTAGGCCCCTCCGTAAGGTATGGCCCTGTGCCCCTGCCCCCCACCTCTGTAGGGTGGCAAGTACAGCTATTCATGGCCCTGTGTCATCTATGTGTGCAGTTGTCGTCCATAGGCTTGTAGGCCATGTCCCACTGATTGAGTAGTCGACCCCAAGTGCGCAGCGTAGTGCAGGGGGCTTCTGTGTCTGTCCTCTCCGCCAACGGTGTCGCCTATGCATGTACTCAACATGTCTTTATTTCTCCCCCCCCCTTTTTTGTGGTCTTCCTGTTCATGTGTGCATTAGCATCATCAGGCGGAGGAGAAGTGGCATCGGAGCACGAGGGAGCTGCATCCCACATGGCCCAGGAGGGCCATGCAACGGACTCTGAGTACACCAGTGGGACAGAGGGCGAGGGGAGCTCCACAGTGGGGACACGTGCTGATGTCAGTGACAGCGACTCGTCCTCTGAAGGGAGCTCCCTTGTGGTGGCGGCAACATCCGTGCCCCCCGCAGCAACAGGTACAGCCGCCACTCAGCGCACCAGCAGCGCCCTCCCAGCAGCCCCTCAGCGTTTGCCCGTGCCCGCTCACCCAGGAAGGTGGGCATCTCCTTCGCCTCAGGCACCTCAGGCCCTGCCCCTGTCACCCCTGCTGCCCTCAGTGAGGAGGCCATTGACCTCCTGAGGACCATCATTATTGGGCAGTCTACCCTTTTGAATGCCATCCAGGGTGTAGAAAGGGAGGTGCACCGGAGTAATGCATACCTGGAGGGCATTCATTCTGGTCAGGCTGCCCATCAGCGATCGTTCAACGCTCTGGCCTCAGCACTGACGGCAGCAATTGTCCCTGTCTCTAGCCTCCCCCCTCCAACTTCCTCCACCCAGACCCAAACCCCTGTACCTCTGCCTATCCCAGACACACCATCAGACCAGCCTGCACACACCTCAACACCCAAGGGAAGCTCATCCAGACATAAGCACCACACATCACACAAGCATTCACACAAGCAACATCCACATGCAGACATACCAACAGCCACTGCCTCCTCTGTGTCCCCCTCCTCCTCGTCTCCCTCCTCCCTCCCTGTGACGTCTCCACTCACACTTGCATGCACAACATCTTCAGCCACTACGTCCATCACCAGAACACCCACCAGAACACTCCGCACATGTGCAGTCACCACCCCCACTACCATTTACATGTCCCCTGTGTCCTCTCCCAGTGTGTCTGTCACCCCCTCTTCCAAACCACACAAACGCAGGCAGCCACCCACCCAACAGCCATCCACCTCACGACAGCCTCCAGCCCAAGCACCTGCACCCAAAGACACCAGACTTCACTCTCCTACAACCACATCCTCTTCCTCCACTCCCATACCCACTACACCTACTTGTCCCTCTCTTTCTAAATTGCTTTTCTTTTCCAAACTTGACCTCTTTCCAACAACTCCCCCACCCCGTCCATCTCATAAGACTCCAATCAGCACCTCAACCATCACAAAACCAGGACCTATCAGGACTGTTTTCCAAGGACTGTGGAGTCCCCCACCCTCAAGGCCAGCTAGTTCTGCTAGGAGCCAAGGCACGGCCAGCCCACCCCCGGAAAAGCAGCCAAAAATTGCCAGTGCCCGGCGCGAGAGGCCAACGACACCAGGGACCAAAATCCCTACCCTGGCTCCGTCAGGAAGTGGGGTGCCACCTGGCACACCGCCAAAGGTTGGAAAGGGCCACAGACGACCAGGGAAGGGTGGGAAGGGCAGCACACCCGACAAGTCCGGCAGCAGGCCACATGGCCAGGTGGGCACCACCAGCCCCATCCCAGGTGTGCCGGAGGACACCCACAGGCCCGGTACTGCAGCCCAGGAGGGCCCCGCAAGCCAACAGTTAGATGGGCAGGAAGGCCCCGCCAGCCACATGTCAGGTGGCGAGTGACATCCATGCCATGGCCGGATTCGCTGACCTGGACACTCATCTCAAGCACCGCTGCACTGGGCCCTTCCTCTCAAGCACCGCTGAACAGGGCACCGCCGTCTCAAGCACTGCTGAACAGGGCACCACCGTCTCAAGCACCGCTGAACAGGGCACCGCCGTCTCAAGCACCGCTGATCAGGGCACCGCCGTCTCAAGAACCGCTGAACTGGGCCCTTCTTCTCAAGCACCGCTGCACTGGGCCCTTCATCTCAAGCACCGCTGAACAGGGCACCGCCGTCTCAAGCACCGCTGAACTGGGCCCTTCAGCTCAAGCACCTCTGAAAAGGGCACCGCCGTCTCAAGCACCGCTGAGCAGGGCCCTTCATCTGAAGCACCGCTGAACAGGGCACCGCCGTCTCAAGCACCACTGAACAGGGCACCGCCGTCTCAAGCACCGCTGAACAGGGAACTGCCGTCTCAAGCACCGCTGAACAGGGCACCGCCGTCTCAAGCACCGCTGAACTGGGCCCTTCATCTCAAGCACCGCTGAACAGGGCACCGCCGTCTCAAGCACCGCTGAACAGGGCACCTTCATCTCAAGCACCGCTGAACAGGGCACCGCTGTCTCAAGCACCGCTGAACTGGGCCCTTCATCTCAAGCACCGCTGCACTGGGCCCTTCATCTCAAGCACCGCTGAACAGGGCACCGACGTCTCAAGCACCGCTGAACTGGGCCCTTCATCTCAAGCACCACTGAACTGGGCCCTTCATCTGAAGCACCACTGCACTGGGCCCTTCATCTCAAGCACCGCTGAACAGGGCACCGCCGTCTCAAGCACCGATGAACTGGGCCCTTCATCTCAAGCACATCTGCACTGGGCCCTTCATCTCACGCACCGCTGAACAGGGCACCGCCGTCTCAAGCACCGCTGAACCGGGCCCTTCATCTCAAGCACCGCTGAACAGGGCACCGTCGTCTCAAGCACAGCTGAACTGGGCACCGCCGTCTCAAGCACCGCTGACCCATTGGCAGAAGGGGCAGGCCCTCATCTGTGTCGGGCAGGGCTGCACGAAGCACTCTGGGCACCAGTCCCCCTCCAGAATCAGTGGAGACTGTCATCCACTTGAGAGACTGTGGCTTTGCACTCCCCAGGATGTAACAGTGGGCAACTCACCCACTGTATGGACTTGAGAGACTGTGGCTTTGCACTCCCCAGGATGTGACAGTCGGCAGCCCCCCACTGTATGGACTTGAGAGACTGTGGCTTTGCACTCCCCAGGATGTGACAGTGGGCAACCCACCCACTGTAGAGACTTGAGAGACTGTGGCTTTGCACTCCCCAGGATGTGACAGTGGGCAGCCCACCCACTGTAGAGACTTGAGAGACTGTGGCTTTGCACTCCCCAGGATGTGACAGTGGGCACCCCACCCACTGTATGAACTTGAGAGACTGTGGCTTTGCACTCCCCAGGATGTGACAGTGGGCAAACCACCAACTGTAGAGACTTGAGAGACTGTGGCTTTGCACTCCCCAGGATGTGACAGTGGGCAAACCACCCACTGTAGAGACTTGAGAGACTGTGGCTTTGCACTCCCCAGGATGTGACAGTGGGCAGCCCACCCACTGTATGGACTTGAGAGACTGTGGCTTTGCACTCCCCAGGATGGAACAGTGGCCATGGAAGCCCCTTGTGGATCTGGCGTCGTGTACTCATGTGGCTGAGGTGCCCCCCCCCTTCCCCCTGAGGTGCCTGTAGTTTTGCTATCTGATGCCCCTGCAGTGTTCTCTCCGTTGGTGTCAGGTATCCTGTGTGGGCTTTGCCCATGTGATTTGGGCCCAGTGGTCCACGGACAATGCCTGCAAAAATTATCGGACTTTTAATATTTATGTATATAATAGTTTTAAATGTGTGATATTTTTATGAGCCAGTAATACAATATATTTGACTGTTTATGATCATTTCCTTTTGTCTTTGCATTCTTCCGGGGGGTTTGGGGGTTGTAACAGTGATGTATTGCTATGCATTGATGTGTGTGTTGTAGTGGGTGAGGGTGGGGGTGGGTGTGTCGCGTATGTGTGTGCCCGTAATATTTTCTCCTCCCCCCTCCCCTGTGTCGTAGGTGCAGTACTCACCGTTGTCTTCTGCGCCGGCGTTCGTGCTCCTGGTAGAGGAGCAGGAATACAATAGCTGGGAGGATGTGTAGTTCGGGTTCCATGCTGTCCAGATTCCTCGTGGGGTGTATGCAGGTGAGCGTTTCCCGTTTGAATGTCTGTTTCTGCCGTGTTTTTATCGGCGGGGCTACCGCCCCGGGAAGGGTGGCGGATTGGTGGGGCGTGATAGGGTGAGCGGTACATTGTCTCCCGCCTGTCTGTTGGCGGTGACCGCCGCGCTGTTTGTTTGTCCCACCGTGGCGGTCGGAGTGTTAAAGTGGCGGTCTCTGTTGGTGGTTTCCGCCAGGGTCAGAATTCCATTTTTTTAACCACCAGCCTGTTGGCAGGTTAGCTGCCGCTTTAACACCGACCGCCAGGGTTGGAATGACCCCCATAGATTTTACACCTATATCCAGATGAAAGAGAAGAAAGTGAGACAGAAGATAATGACATGAAGGTTTTTACAATCTGACAGAAATTTTCTGTGAGAAATAGCTGATGGTATGCTTTTAACACCATTTTATAAGCCACCTTGGAGAGACCATAATGTTTACGCCAAGGAGCTCAAGCCTCTTACAACTCTTTTTAGAAAAAAAGTGTTAATCTTTAAACCACCCTGCTGAGGGCTTTTGTCTCCGAGCAGCTAGTTTGACTGGGGTGGGGTGGCGAGGGGGGGAGGGCACCTGGTCAAGAGCTTCCATTAGTCAGCTGTCCAATTGAGTGCTGGCTACACTTACACTGTGATTCAGATTCAAAGTCCATTCATTTCAAATTCATTCCCCTTACAGCAAAGTGAGAGGCCAAGTCGTAATGACCCATGTTTCAATGTGCGTCAAAAGCTAGAAAGTGAAGGATTAAAAAATTTGAATGGCAACTTTAAAGAGGATGTCAGTAGTAATAACCTTTTTCAATGATCAGACCCGCTCAATCATCGATTGCAACTTAATAAATAGCAAATCTTTTCCCTGGTCAAGTCATTCCAAATGGACCCCCATCCTGAAAGCGATCATTTTCTTCAGCTACTGAAAATAGAGTTTGTACTGTTCCATCTGGCAGCAACAACCGACTAAGCTTACTTCCTAATTGTTATATCTTAAAAATACTTAAATGGTGAGACTTGGATATAGAGTGAATCATGGCCCTGGTTTACATCCATGCAGATAATACCAAGTGTTGCACAAAATGATGCAGGATATCACACATGGGAGGACCTAATAAGGATCCTACTCATTGCATTTCCAATCCGTCCAATTGTCAACTTCAACTAGCAAGAAAAATTAGCCTCTCTATGCCCCCAAACACAGAATTGGTACACAAAGTAGCTGAGTGAAATTACTGCATGAAATTAAAGAAAAATCAATTGAGAACCATGGAATCTGTCCCTGAATGTGAAAATTGGCAAAGCGCTTCATAGAACACCACCGCAGCTGAGAACAACTTACAACAAAAAATGCTGCCAAGTAAAAAAGATCCAGCAGGAAGGAATATGGAGCAAGCTCTTACTGTCCACCATGCAACTTGACACTAAACAATTTTGGGGCAAGAGGAACAGGCCATTGTTGGGTCAATATCGGCATCTTAACACAGGGATCCCCAAAGTTGTCTGGGTGTCCCATGTTCAAGCTAGATATTCTACCTCAGCTAGTGCAATCACTAGAGGAAATTTTGAATGAAATTAAAACAGTAATACCTGAGGCCAACGTTGCCAGTAGACTCTTGCAATCACTGTCAACACATAGAAGCCTGAAACACCAACGCCTCCCAAAGAATCCTATTGACTCTACAAAACCTCAGTGCCCAAACTGACTCTGAAGAACCATTAACAGATATCAAGCGCCTGGAGGGGCTATTAAAGAAATTAAAGCCAGAGGGTGCTCTGGGTCAGTCCCAACGGCCTTCCAAATGCACTCTTTAAGAACGATGTCCACATCTGGGCTAGTTATTTAGCACCTCATTTCAATCTAATTAACTGTTCCAACACTATCTCACCCACATGGAGAGGGAGCATACTTAACCCAATATATAAGAATGGTAGTCAGCTATCACCTCTGAATTATAGACTAATATCGTTAATAGTTAATAGATATTGAAGCCAACCTACATGCCTCCTGCATACTTCAAGAACTCCAAGCGTGGGCTAAGGAATACCATCCAATTTTAAAAACACAAACAAGATTCAGGTCGGGTATGGGGACAATAACACTCCTGTCAGCACTCATAATCTTGGTAGAAATACAACAAAGAAGTCATCTATTTGCATGCTTTGGCAACCTTGCATCTACTTTTGACAAGAGTTCCCCGGGCCCGACTTTCGGCAAAACTGGCAGGATGGGTCCTCCCGGAAAAACTGTTAAATCCAATTATTGTTCTGTACAGCAATAATTGTGTCCAGGTTAACATTGGCAAAAGCAGTAGAGTCATGTCTAAGATCCAAACTAAATTGGCCTGATGCAGGGGTGTGTTTTCAATCTTTACTTGGCCATCCTCGATGAACACCTGGCACAAGCTGAGGGCCTTCCACCAAGACTGACATCAGATAAAATTAGTCATCTGCAATATGCCAACTATATAGTCATCTTAGATCAGACACCAATCGGGCTACAAGCGTTAATAATTTCACTCATTGGATACATTGAGTTCCAAGGTCTTGAGCTGAACTTAAGTAAAACAAAGGTGGTCCATCTGGTTGATTAAAATGATTAAAAGAAAAAGTCTCCCAAATGGTTTGTTAAGGGTAATCATATAGAAGTTCTAAACTCTTACAAGTACCTTGGAATTCTGAGTGAACACCAGCTATCTTTCAAACAGTATTTTGCCATGTTGTGGGCCAAAGCACATTCACTAACTTTCCCATTTAACCAGTTGCAAAAGAAGCTTGTCTTCCTATCACACCAGCACACGCTTACAGTTATGGCCAGACAATTCGTACAGATGGTAGCATATAGTCTGGAAATTACTCATGGAAAAGTGGCGGCCCTGCTAAACTTGTTACTAAGAAATGTTTACATATCCATCTTTTGTTTGCCTACGTCAACCTCTCAAGCCCATGTCTGACTGGAATTTGGTGCAATGAATCAAGAGCTGCAAGGAATGAATGTTTTTGTAAAGTTACGCTGGACCATTCGCATATCAATCAATCAATCAATCAATCAGTAATTTGTTAAGCACGCTACTCACCCGGTGGGGTCTCAAGGCACTGCGGGAGTGCTACTGCTCGAAGAGCCAGGTCTTGAGGCGCTTCCTGAAGTTCAGGAGGTCCTGGGTCAGACATAGGTTGACAGGGAGGGAGTTCCAGGTTTTGGCGGCAAGGTGGGAGAAGGATCTGCCGCCGGTTGTGGTCCGGTGGAAGCGGGGGACGGTTGCGAGGGCGAGGTTGGCGGAGCGGAGCTGGCATGTTGGGATGTGGAAGTTGAGACGCTCATTGAGGTAGGCAGGACCGGCGTAGTGGAGAGCCTGGTGAGCGTGGAACAGGAGTTTGAAGATGATCCTTTTGTTGACGGGGAGCCAGTGGAATTCTCTGAGGTGGGCTGAGATGTGTTCGTGGTGAGGGAGGTTGAGGATGAGTCGCGCTGAGGCGTTCTGAATGCGCTGGAGATTTCTCTGGAACTTGACCGTTGTTCCAGCGTAGAGGTCGATGCCGTAGTACAGTCTGCTGCTAACGAGGGCGAGGGTGACCGTTCTTCTGGTTTCAACAGAGATCTGAAGGTCTTGCGAAGCATGCAAAGGGTGTTAAAACATGAGGATGTGATGGTGTTGACTTGCTGGGTCATAGAGAACGATGAGTCCAGTATGAAGCCAAGGTTGCGTGTGTGGGTGGTGGGCGTTGGGGCAGACCCTAGAGTGGTAGGCCACCAGGAGTCGTCCCATGCTGATCTGTTGGAGCCAAAGATGATGATCTCGGTCTTCTCCGAGTTCAGTTTGAGGCGGCTTACATCCATCCAGTTGGAAATGGTGGGAAGTCCGGTGTGGAGGTTGGTCTTAGCGGTTGTGGGGTCCTTCGTGAGACAGAGGATGAGCTGAGTGTCATCGGCGTAGGAGACGATGCTGAGGCCGTGGGATCGGACGATGTTGGCGAGCGGTGCCATGTAGTCATTGAAGAGGGTGGGGCTGAGTGAGGATCTCTGGAGGACTCCGCAGATGGTCTTGGTGGCTTTTGACAGGAACGTGTGAGGCGGACTCTTTGGGCTCTGCCAGAGAGGAAGGATGTGAGCCAATCCGGGGCTCTGTGGCAGATTGCGGCGTTATAGGGGTGTGTGCGAAGAGTGTGGTGACAGACGGTGTTGAAGGCTGCGGAAAGGTCAAGGATGATGAGGGCAACGGTTTCACCTTTGTCAAGCTTGCTCCTGATGTCGTCGGTGCAAGTGATAAGACCGGTTTCGGTGCTGTGGTTCTTGTGGAAGCCAGATTGGGAGATGTTGAGTAGGCTGTTGCCCTCCAAGAAGCGAGATGGTTGGTTGTTGACTATCTTCTCAATGACCTTCGCAGTGAAGGGGAGTAGGGGAATGGGCCGGTAGTTTTTGAGGTCTTTGGGGTCGGCTTTGAGCTTTCTGAGAAGGGCGTTGACTTCGGCGTGTTTCCAGCTCTCGGGGAAGATGACGGTCTCAAAGGAGCTGTTGATGATGGTCCGCAGCTGGGGAGCGATGATTTGGCTGACTTTATTGAAGGCGTGGTGAGGGCAGGGGTCGGTGAGTGAGCCGGAGTGGATGGTGCTCATGGTCTTGGTGGTTTCCTCGTCATTGGTGGGGGTCCAGGCACTCAGGATGTTGGTGTGGATGGGGGCATTGGGGTCGGCCTCAGCAGTGGTGGTGGTGGGGGACGGCGGTGTGAAGCTGCCATGGATGTCTGTGATCTTGCAGTGAAAAAAGGTGGCGAGGGAGTCGCAGAGGTCTTGCGAGTGGGGGGGGGTTGGCAGAGCAGGACTTGGGGTTGTTGATATCTGAAAGAGGATCCTTGCAAAAATTTTGCTGACAGGAAATAGATTCTCACATGAGGAAATATCTAAACAAATCATGGAGAGCACACAATAGATATACTGCGTATAAGGGAAGCGTTTGTGATCCCTATAGAAAGAGCATCCATCTTCCGGCTAAGCAACTCCCCTGCTAAAGATCTGTCACAACTGCAAGACAAGAACACTTTCGCAATTAAATGCCATGTTCGGACAGTTATCACTTGATACCAGCATTTAAAGCCCCAAGTATATCTGACAACCCATTTCTCACTTGCATTAAAATCTCATTCCATCTTGGAAGAGCCTGCCAACAAGCTTAAGCTGCTGCCTATATGGGCAGAAACAGAAGAAGGTAATCCAAATTGTATGCACATGTCCAGCACTTTTAGAACAAAGAAGGAAGCAACTTAGATGGGTGTTTGCAGTGGGGTTTCCCACACAACACCCATGGATTTTGATGCATTCTGAGATTTACAAGAGGCTGTAAACCTGAGCATGCACCAAACTCTTATGCCTCCTCAGGGGGGACACAATGAGGTGAATTATCTTTATTTCTCCTTGTTGTTTCCTCTTTGTATGTGTGCTGCTGAAAAAGGGAAAAACGCCTCTCTGGACTGTTTTTGGGCAGGAAAATGCCCCTTTCTGCACAAAAACAATACTGCCTTCAATGCAGACACTTCTGCACAATGGTGCAGCGGTGCCTGCATTGGCACTAGGTAGCCAAAATGGCACCAGCGCAGTGGAAATGAGAGGAATACCCCGTATTGCATAGATACAGTGCATTCTTGCCCTTTCCTTTTGCCGCAGGACAGCGCAACAAGGTGACTTGTTGCACTGCCCTGCTTCAAAAGCCTATAAATCCGGGCCTATATTTCTTTGCCTGGTGATCAAACGGCTTGGCAATTTGCAGCAGCTGGGGCTATTATCTAAGCACTTTAAGTAAAAATCTGGACGGACAAAACCTTATGCACAATGCACTTGCACCTTTGTTCCTTAAAAATAAATAGTGGGTGTTTTACTGTAATATATGTCAAATCAATTGCTCAATCTTTTTAAAGTATAGTCTTTTTAATGGCATTTTATACTGTAATGATTTTTATTAATCACCAGTAAATACATTAAAAATACTAAAAACTAAAATGCTAAAATACTTCTTTAAAGAAGAATATTAGCATGAACGAGTGTCAAATGTTGCCTGGTCTAAACGTATACAGCAATATATGCGGTGGATTGATCGCAATTCATCTCTGGTAAATACGTAATCACAGGGATTCTGAATTCAATTTAAAGAACTTAAAGGCCATCTTTTTTGTAATGCTATTGTTTTATAAAAACGGATTTTAATTTCTTGGGTATAGCAACATAAGATTCATTACTGTAATTAAACCTTTAGTGCGCATTTTAAGGCACAACCCCAAAACAATAAATCAAGTAATTACTGATCCTTTTCAATGCTTTTATTTTATTTTCCACCACCCCATCATTGTCAATGTCACAGTATCAGTCTTGTGATATTTACAGTCTGATCACCTATCTCAGTGCTATCAAGACCACAGTTATATTCTTCCTTCAGTTAGCTTCACGTCTTTCAAGCCCTCCCCTACAACACATTGCCATTTCCCCAAGGCTGACACATTCATAAAGCAACGCAAAGAAAGCTGCAATATGGCACCACCAGCAAGGGAGAAGCAAAGAGTGATGTTTTGTAGCTGACATCTGCAAATAGCAATTTATCTTGTAGGGGAGACAGTCCACCACAAAAAATGCATTTTCACCTGCCGTCCTGATAATCATCACACTGTTTATGAGTCCCCCATATTATTTTGACACATTCGGAGGTTCAGCATCTCACAAGAAGAACTCTTCAGTTCCTTGGATTTCCTCTCTAATCATCATCAATAGCAATCTGAGTGTATCCAGCAGTGTGTAGTTTAGGTCGATTCTGAGAGAGCATGTGCTAGGGCATGCACTCTTGCTTGCAAGACTCTTCTAAACAATAATGGTCTTGGAACCTGCCCATAGCTTACCATTCATTGGCATAATTGTCGCTCTTCTTTGCTGCCTTCTCATTGGGTGGTGCTTGCCAGGCATCACTCCTTTTGCCTGTTCTAGCACACTGACCAAGTACAGATTAATTAGCTATTGATTAGTGGCCCGCAGCTGGCAATCTGCTGTTAGCACTGGAATTCAGGTACTATTTCTGAGGTACGCCGTGGTCAATGCTGACGTGTCATAGCTCTTTTAAAAAAAACTAATTTAATATGTGCCCAGTCCCTCCCTGTTTCGTCTCCTCCCCCGTCCCTGTTTCTCCTCACCCCTCCTTCCCACTCCTCCCCACGCTGTCTTTTTTTATTTAACTTATTCTCACCCTCTCCCTCCGTGTTTCTTCTCATCTCAGGATTCAGATTGGGTTCTTACTTGCCATTTTTCTGCCTTTTGCTCTGTTCTCTCTTGTAAGTGTAAGAAGATAGGTAAAAATCTGAAATAAATATGAAAAGAAGGCTGTAGTAGGTACCCAGACATCTCACTTCTACTTCAGTGTGACCTTGACCTCATCTTGTCGTTATTGGTATCTGTCTCCTGCTGTTGTTCCTGTTAGCTTGGTCTGCCCCTGACACACTACCTTTTCTCTCTTTGTTGGTGACCTGTGTTCTATCTACCCCGTCCTTATTTAACTGCTCCTTTTTGCATTCTTTGTTCCTCCTGACAGTCCCTTTTTCTATCTTTTTCTCCTCTTACTGCTCTGTTTTGCATCTTGATCTCTTCTGCCAGATTGTGCCTCCTGATGGGCTCTGCTGATCACATTTCCCCGCCTTGCCTCTCCTGTCAGGCTATCCCACCCTCTCCATAAGACTTTTCTACTCTTCCTGCTTGACTTTCCTGATCTTGCTGAGTCCACCCTCTGCCCCCATGTTCCTACCACTCTCCAAACCCCTACTTAATATAGGTCACATTGCGGCCATGCAGTGGCATGCCAAAGGCAAGCCCATCTGTGTCTGGTCCATGCCCAGTTCTAGGAACTATTGTCCAAATGCCTCCCACAGGCACACCACAGATGAACTCCACATGCTTAACACTGGAGATTACCAAAAATACTGCAGCAGAGCAGCACCTCAGTCCACATTGGGCCCCTTTGCCTCCTTGCACTGCCACTTCACTTGCCTCCAGACACCTGCTCTCATTGCCCCCACACACTGCACCTCTCATCGTCAGAACTCAAGACCTACACTCACACAGCACCACACACCCACATTGCACAACAACACTCATTCGCATTCATGTTCCCCAACACATGCTCACTTGGCGAGCACTCTTTCGAGTTTTTGGGCCATATCAAATCCAATGCACTGGACCACCACTTCCTCAACGAAACCTGGCTCAACCCCACATTGGTGCCAGACGTCACTGTAGCCATCCCTACTGGATACAAAATCCTGCACCAGGACTTACCACATAAACCAGGAAAATCCACTGAGACCTCATCAATTGTACTTCTCATACTGACCCTGAAGCCACTTTTATGGACCACATGAACTTCAAACTTCAGACAGATAACAAAACGATTATCAAAGGTACCCTCACCTACCAACACCCAGGATCTCACAGCTACTTCAGCAACCTTCTCACTGACCTCACTGCACCGCTCACCATGGGCCTAAGTGATCTCAACTTTAATCTCAACGATAACTGGGAGTCCAACTCCACTTGACTTGCTAAAAATTCTACAGACCACCTCATTCAGCTCATACAAGGCCCTATCCACATCTCTGACACATCTTGGACCCATCTTCCCCTCCACCAACAAGGATAAATTCAGCCACATCACTCCACTCAAATGGACAGACCACTCCATCGTCCAGCACCACTTAACTTGGCCACCCACTTCCCCTACCGAGTCTAGCAAGACTCCATGCTGCTGCTGGAAGAAAGTTAAAAAAATTGAATGCCTCAGTGTCCTCTAACTAAACCACCCAGACTCCACCAACGACCTCACTAACAACACAAACAATTTCAATAACTGGATTGCTACCTGCACAAATACTCTGGCGCCTCTGAAAAACACCAAACACAAAAGTCCAGCAAACAAGCTTGCTGGTACAACTCTGATACAATGCTCCAAGAGATTGTGCAAACAATTTGAAAGCAAATGGAAAACCAGAATAGTTATGGTAAATCAGATAGGGATTAAAAGATAACCTGTGCTCACCCTTTGATAGCTTGACACAGAGCAGTCAGGCTTATCTGATTGTCGTAGTATCTAAGTGCAGTTTTGTAGGAGTTTCTTGCAGTAGTTCTTTGGGTGGCAATGTGTAACATATATGTGCACACACACACAGTAACACAATGAAAACACCACAAAAAGACTCCACACAATATTATTACAAAAATCAAGACAAAAATGACAAAAATTCAATTAGTAGAAGTCAAGAAAGGAATTTTTAAAAAATAAAAAGAGTTCTAGCACTCAGAAGCAAATAGCACTTTTAGTGTTACTTGGGGTTATGCTGATATGGAACAAAGTCAAGAGTTCAGGCCACCTGCAATTTGGCGCAGGCCGGCTACAGGACCCAAACAGGCCAGCGGAGCAAAGTACCTTAATGTTGGTCATGAGATGCATCAATTTTCCTCATGCTGTGCTTGGCGATGTGTTGGTTCTGAAGCACCGGTGCTGCAGTGCCTCCATTCCAAAGCTGATGCACTGAGTTTCTCCACACAGTAAGGGGATGTGTCAATCTTCCTTGACGAGTGGTGGTTGTTCTGATGCATTGTTGATGCTTGCTTCTGAAACCTATGCGCTTAGTTTCTCCACAAGGTAAAGGGATGCGCTTATATTCCATCAGCAGTGGAAGCATTGCAATGGATCTAATGCAGCAATGATGCAATGGTAAAATTCTGGTTCTAAATGGGATACGCTAGTTCTACTCCCACAACAGGGTCAATGCACACAGTAGATGAGTCAATTTCGCTGGTGCATGTGTCATGTAGGCTCTCATTATTCTAATGAGACCACTGGATTTCGAGTGGCAGAATCGCCTGCGGTGTGGGAGACTGAGTCTAACCCACTACAGGTGACACCTGTCGCTCCAATCCGGGTTCTGCTCCGGCTAACTAGCAGTGCCTCATCTCTACCCAAGGGCAGGGATGATTGGGCAGCCGAGTGCATGACAAAACTGGTTTCTCAGGGAAGGCGTGGTCACTCAGGTCCCATCCGTTTCTCTCAGTTACATTAGTCTCATATACATAATAACAAACAGAGGCAGTATATATTTCAATAATGCTTTAATGAAGTGACTGCATCTTAGATAGCAAAACGTGGACTGCAATAACTAGGACGATACAGCATGACAAGATTAAAATTGTAACAAGGAGAGTAAAACAGAAAAATAATGCTACCATATTGTCACTAGAGTCAGCAGACTAATTCCTACCTAGGCTATGATAGAGCATAGCATGTTAGGCTCGAATTCTGCCTTTTAGGTTCCCCCTTAGAAGACATCATCCCCCATACCTGAGCAAAGGCCTGAAGTCTGTAAAGACAGCTGTCGCGAAGCATTCAGCAATCAGCATAAAGTTGTGGTTCTCTGGCTGGAATCTCCCTCTAACGTGTAAGGGACAGGAACATGTTTTTAGAATAATACAGCTGGTGTTCTAAGAAAATGTCCCTACGTAAGGATGTGTATTTTCTATGATATTCAGAGACTAAACTTATACCACATTCACCGACAACCTATCTTGCTGTAGCCTTGAAAGAAGCATGGAGTGAGCAAGAATGTCTTGTTTGAGAACAGAGTGCTGGCCTAGGCAAAAACAGTCAGATAGAGAGAAAATAAAACACGACCATAAAAGTGGCTACTGTAACAATAATAATGCAAAGCCAAATAAAATACATCTAGGTTAAAGTGCACAGCGGCATGCCTAGTACATGCCTGGAGCTATAACGAAAATGGTTACACAACACAAGTACCTGGGCTCACTTCCATTGAATAAAGCACAGGAGCAGGGGTAGTGACTTTGATATCCATGAGTCTCTAGCAATAGGAGGTAAGCCAACAAGCCCTTGGAGATCACTTGGGGTGCAAGGCAGAGTCCAGCTATCCCTCATGCATTACAGCACAAAAGTGTTAAGGAATTCTAGATGTCAACCCATGAGAGGTGTAGGCCTCACAGTAGGGAAAAATGTGTTTACCAGGACATGCAAAACATAAAAATACAAGTCCTGCCGTTTAATTATGGTTCACTGTGCACTATGGGGTACATAAGGCATACCTTATGGGTGACATATGTAATAAAAGAAGAGTTTAAGGCTTGGCAAGTTTTTTTAAATGCCAAGTTGAAGTGGCAGCAAACTTCACACATGGACTCTGCAATGGCAGGCCTGAAACAGGTTTGAAAGGCTACTTGTGTGGGTGGCACAAACAGTGCTGCCAGCCCACTAGAAGCATTTAGGTTACAGGCCCTAGGTATGTGGCATGCCACTTTACAGGGGAACTACACGTGTTGTAGTTGGTTTAGGGATGACAGCACTTTCGTTTGTAGGCAGCTGGGCCAATCCTACAACAAGTCACAACTGTTGGCCCAATCCTCCTGGCTCACAAGCAGTACCTCACCAAAAACCCAAATAGTAAAAGTTGATTTGTGGCAGCCTTTATGCATGGACTCTGGAGTGTGACATCTCAGGAGAGTTGTGGTTAAACGGAGATGACCCTTTTCTCACATGAGCAACAGGTCTCAGTCATACACAGGCATAGAAGGAGATGCAGTGAAGTTTTCAATAGGTTTTTATTAAAAAGACTGCAATCTACTGTAAATGACATGGGCTGCAATGATTAGAATAATGAACAATGCAAGAAATAGAATTGTAAAAACAAGAGTCATTAATACAAAGACCCCATCCATCTTGCAATAACATCAGATATGAAATAGATGTGAAATGAACCCCCATGCCTTAACATGATGAACCTAATCTCTAAGCTAAAAAGAGCTAGGTGTGATAAACCTAATCTGCCACTACCCTGTCCATGAAAAGAGCACCCCCAACCCTTGTTACCTTGAAATTAGGTCTGTAGATCAGACTCCGTGGGGACACGAAGGCTGGGTCTGCATCAAGGTGACGTGTAGGATTGATAGCATCTATGACATCTGGTAGGAATCCATCTGCCAATCTTGTGGGGGGGATGTATTTATACAGATCTTGTAGGACCCCTGACGCAGGTATGTTCCCAAACAATAGATAAGAAGGCTTGCTTGGAGCGGCAATTATATAAACAATTCCCTGAAAAGGTCAATTATGTTACTGTCACACGAAGGTGGAAAAGTACATGATGTGAATACCTACATATATCATTTATCCTTGACACTGATAGTGATGCCTTTACAGAGTGGCACTGATAAAGTGAAATGAAAACATCTCCCTAACTATAAACATAGGAGCCATCTTGGTAGAAATAATTAAATAAATGTGCTAAAACAGAGCAGGCTAAGTAGGGTAAAAGTCACTAGATGACAGTGGGCACAGGCCTGCAAACCAGAAGGCTAAGCTATCTCCTGAGTCCCATAAAAACCAAATAGGATCCACTGAACAAGTAAAGTAAATATGCCAATTGTGCTGATACCAATATTACCATGTTTTACGGGAGAAGTACATGCACTTTAGCACTGGTCAGCACTGTGGCAAAGTGCTAAGGCCAACAAAAAGATACAACAAAAACATTAGGCAAGCAGATAAACAGTTTGCTGGAAGACCACCTGTGGCTGACAGGTCTAACAAGGGGGGTGAAAGCTCCAATCCTTATCAGGGTGAACCACAAAAGTTGCTACATTGATCTACCTTAGCCCTCTAGTAGTTTTGCTCAACCCAGTCAAGCTTACGTTAGAGGCAATGTGTAAAATAATAATAATAATACACCACAAAACAGTCATAAAGTAAACAAATAACAGAAGAATAATCACAAACCAATTTAGCCAAATGTAGTACATTTCAATCAATAAAATTATACTAGGATGACAAAATAAAAACAATCAGTACAACCGGAGATATTGAGTTTTAAAGTGAAAATAGCACCTAAAAGCAAGGCACCACTTGCGGTCATCTGGTTGAAGTAGACCAAGGGAAAGTCATTAGTTCATACTGTCCATGATAGAGTGAGGGTCCAATACATGGCCAAGCTAGTCCCACAAACAAAGTTACCTTCTTAAAGTCCGGCATGAAATCTTCTGTTCATGTTGGTGGAGGCCAGAGGGGCAGGTAGAGCTTCATGGATGGTGGTTGCTGTTGTGTGATAAGCAAGCCAGGCATCATATGCTGTTATTGCTGAAGCAGCAAGAGACAGTCAGGCATTGTGGGTGGTCATTACTGTTGCTTTGTGTTGGCTGTCACAGCAGGCTGTGGTTGTGTAGCATGAAGTGTGGCTGTTGCGATGCTGGATAGAATTGACCTCCAATAGCACTGCTGTTTGAGTATTTGATGGAATACCTCTTTTCAACTGGAATAACCATGATTACGATTGAAAAGAGATACATCAACAGGAGGCCATCATGCACCCAAACAGCAGTGCTATTGGAGGTCAGCACTGTCCCAAAGAAGGAAGGTGTTGCAATACTTATTGATGAAATACTTGGGATCATGTGCTATACCTCATCAGCACACAAATACTTGATAACCCAAGGGAAGCATTGAAACACACTACCAGAGTTGAGTGCTTTGGAATTCATGAATTCCAAAGGTGTATTTTTCCAGGTCGAAATTGCAGTTTAAACCTGTACACACACTGCAGTGACAGGCCTGTATATGTTCCAAAAGGCTACTTTAGTGGGTGGCACAATGAGTGCTGCAGGTTTGCCAGTAGCATTTCATTTACAGTGACAATTAAATGTAGGGAAATCTTACCATTTTCAGGTAAAGTTTTGAGACCACAAGCACTTTAGCACTGGTTAGCAGTGGTAGAGTGCACAGAGCTGTGAAGCCAATAAACAAAAAAATCTGCAAAAAAGGGGGGTGGGTGAAGGTAAAGGTTTGGGAGCATGCCATGCAAAAGATTTCAGGTCTTAATGTTTATGCACCATCCACACTACTGCTCATCACCGGGTGGCTGACATGCACCCAGTCCTTTTCCATCCAGTGGTGCTAGAACAATTTTCTGACTGATGGTGCTGTCATTGCTGTTATATCGCAGAAATCATGGGGGTTGTGAAAATCCAAAGCCTTAAAGAAAAACAAGTGCACTGTCATTAATCCATTAATAGATAGCACATTTTCCATTAAAAAGGTCAGTAAATGTCAAAGACATGCAGTTTTACTGGTAAAACTGTATAGCGCACAAACAATAATGTGTAAAAAATTGTTTTTCAACAATAAGATGTCACTTGCGCATCACCAAGTAAAAAGTATTGATTTGTTTTGATCTTAGCAAAATATTTGTTACCATCACACCTCAGAATTACAAAAAATGTGCTTCATTTGTTATTTCCTAATTGCTAATATATATTTAAATATGTGCAAAGTTCATTTACAGATATTAAAATGTTGTTTGTTAGAACAAAATTGAACTGACTTCCTACAGTCTTTCATTTGAATTCCTGTAGCCCTGCAAGAGTGTCACATAGGTCCTTCATTGCAGTCAGAGAAATAAACACCATTTCCAGAATAAGGAGCAATATGTTAGAAGATATGGGGGTAATTTTTACCCTGGCAGACAGTGGAAAAGGTGCGGTAATACCGCAAACAGGCCGGCGGACAAAAAAAGGGAATTATGACCCTGGTGGAAACCGCCAACAAAGACAGCCACTTTAACACACCGCCCGCCACGGCGGTACAGACAAGCAGTGCAGCGGTTACCGCCAACAGACAGGCGGAAGACAATGTACCACCCACACCATTACAACCCGCCAATCCGCCACGGTTTCCGGGGCGGATTCACCGTGGATAAAAACACGGCGGAAACAGCTTTTACTATGAGAAAACACTCACCTGAACACATCCCACGAGGAACGACGACTCCATGGACCCGGAACTCCAAATACTACCTGCCCTTGTCTTTCTGCTCGTTTACGACCAACAGCGACGTAGGCGCAGAAGATACCGGTGAGTACTGCATCTACGACACGGGGGAGGCAAAAGTCAGGGGGACACCCACCAAACACCCCCACCCTCGCATTAGACAACATACACACCAATGCAGTCAAAAATATCACATTAACAACCCACAATCCCCCCGGAAGAATGCAAAGACAAAGCGAATTTCGGGCAAACATTGTAATGTGCCAATATACATGTCATACAAAAATATACTGATATATATCTCTAAATCACTCATAATTATATATACAATACAAGAAGTAGTGCAGATATGTACACAACAATGTCCGTGCAACAACAGTCCAAAAATGCATGGGCGAGGCGCACTATAGATACCTGACCAAAATCCGAGAGAACACTGCCGGGGCATCAGATAGAAATACTACAGGCACCTCAGGGGTAAGGGAAGGGGGGGCACCTCAGCCAGATGAATGCTAAGCCAGATCCACGACGGGGCTCCATGCCCATTGATGTATCCTGGGGAGTGCAAAGCCACAGTCTTACAAGTCTCTACAGTGGGTGGTTTGCCCACTGTGCCTTCCTGGGGAGTGCAAAGCCACAGTCTCTCAAGTCTCTACAGTGGGTGGTTTGCCCACTCTGCCATCCTGGGGAGTGCAAAGCCACAGTCTCTCAAGTAGATGCAGGTCTCTATTGGTTCTGGAGGGGGACTGGTGCCCAGACTGGATGAGTCTCCCCGTGAAAGTTCCTGTCCTGTCACTGTCCCAGCTGCACATGGGATAAGTATGCCTGATGTGGTGGGCCATTCATTCCTACCCGGTCTTTGCCCTGTTCAGCGGTGCATTGACATGGCGGTCTCGGCCCTGTTCAGCGGTGCTTTGACATGGCGGTCTCTGCCCTGTTCAGCGGTGCTTTGCCATAGCGGTTCAGGACTGTTCAGCGGTGCTTTGCCATGGCGGTCTGGGCTGTGACTCCGGCGGTGGTCTCCTGACCAGTGATGATACTTGGGCCCTCCTGGCCTGTGACTCCGGCGGTGGTCTCCTGACCAGTGACGATACTTGGGCCCTCCTGGGCTGTGACTCCGGCGGTGGTCTCCTGACCAGTGACGATACTTGGGCCCTCCTGGGCTGTGACTCCGGCGGTGGTCTCTGGACCAGTGATGATACTTGGGCCCTCCTGGGCTGTGACTCCGGCGGCGGTCTCTGGACCAGTGACGATACTTAGGCCCTCCTGGGCACTGACTCCGGCGGTGGTCTCTGGACCAGTGACGATACTTGGGCCCTCCTGGGCACTGACTCCGGCGGTGGTCTCTGGACTAGTGACGATACTTGGGCCCTCCTGGGCACTGACTCCGGCAGTGTTCTCTGGACCAGTGACGATACTTGGGCCCTCATGGGCTGTGATTCTGGCGGTGGTCTCTGGACCAGTGACGTCGGTGCTGGCGGTTGTGTCTGGACCGCCGGAAATGATGGCGCACTTCTCCGCCGTGACACTCACAACAGGCTGGGGAGACTTCCTCTGGACCTTCCCCACCTTCTTTGGAGTTACAGCTGACTCACCAATCGGCTTGGATCCCATGTCACTTGTTGTCCCACCAGGAGTCTTGACACGGTCCCGTCGTCCACTCCTCAATTTCAGAGCCTTTACAGGGGGTGGGCTGCCAGTGCCTTGGCTCCAGGTCCGCCTGCCCTGGTGGACGGCGCTACGACAGGACTGATGAACTGGAGGGGGGGGGGGTGGTGGCAAAAAGGTCAATTTGACATAGGGACAGTTTCTGACGGACACTGGGATGGGTAGCTGGAGGGAGTCTGGGAGTGGATGAAGAGGAGGTGGTTGTAGGAGGTGTCACTTTAGGTGTTTTGGGTGCAGGTGCAGGTACTGGAGGCTGTTGTGAGGTGGATGGATGTTGGGTGAGTGATTGCCGGCGTTTGTGTACTTTGGGAGGGGGCGTCACAGACACACTGGGAGAGGACACAGGGGATGTGTAAATGGCAGTGGAGGTGGTGAGTGCAGGTGAGCGGCTTGTGGTGCTGGGTGTGCTGGTGCGAGTCCTAGTGCTTGTAGATGTGGTGCATGCAGGTGTGTGTGTAGACGAGACTGGGAGGGTGGAGGGAGAAGAGGAGGATGGGGACACAGTGGAGGCAGTGGATGTTGCTGTGTCTGTATGGGTGTGATGCTTGTGTGAGTGCCTGTGGTGTGTGTGGTGCCTATGTTTGCTTGAGCTACTTTTGGGTGTTGACTTGTGTGCATGCTGGTCTGTAGGTGTGCTTGGGATGGGCTGGAGTACAGGGGATTGGGTCTGGGTGGAGGAAGTTGGAGGGGGGAGGCTGGACACAGGGACAATGGCTGCCATCAGTGCTGAGGCCAGAGATTGTAGGGTTTGCTGAAGGGCAGCCTGACCAGAATGAATGCCCTCCAGGAATGCATTACCGTGTTGCAACTCTCGTTCTACAACCTGGATGGCATTCACAATGGTAGACTGACCAACAGTGAGTGACCTGAGGAGGTCAATGGCCTCCTCACTGAGGGCAGCAGGGGTGACTGGGGCAGGGCCTGAGGTGCCTGGGGCGAGGGTGATGCCCACCCTCCTGGGTGAGCGGGCACGGGGCGAACGCTGAGGGGCTGCTGCGAGGGCGGTGCTGGTAGGGGAGGTGGCGGCTGTACCTGTAGAAGTGGGGTGCACAGATGGTGCGGCCACCACAGGGGAGCTCCCATCGGCGGACGAGTCCGTGTCGCTGGTTGGTGATCCGGTGGCCGACGTGAAGCTCCCCTCGCCCTCCGTCCCACTGATGCATTCAGAGTCTGTGGTGTGGCCTTCCATGGTCATGTGGGATGCAGCTCCCTCGTGTCCGGTGCCACTGAACCTCCACCTGATGATGTTGATGTACAAAAGGACAGGGAGAGCAGGAAAAGGGGAGGGGAGACAGTAGAAAGAGAGTTTTAGTGCATGGCATACCGCTACCATTGGCGGACAAGACAGACTCAGCAGCCCCATGCATAACGCCGTGCTCCTGGCCTCTGCACATGCAATTTCTGGGATATGGCCTACATGGCAATGGTAGAAATCTGCGCACATGGATGCCACAGGGGCAACTATACCTCAACTTGCCACTCTTCTGAGCTGGGGTAGAGTGCCACATGGCCTACATTACGGAGGGGCCTTGCCTACCTAACTCGCCGTGGCCTAGGGACATACGCAGCCCACCTCCCCCACCCAGACCCCTCCAATGCATGAAAAGTCCGCAGAATGAGAGTGTACTCACCCCATTGTGTCTGCTGTGATGTCCTCAAGCGCCCATCCAACTCCGGGTAGGCCACCGCCAGGATCCGGAACATCAGGGGGGTCATGGTGCGACGGGCACCCCTCCCACGTTGGGAGGCCATCCCCAGCTGAGCCTCCGCCGTCTTCTTGCTGCAGCGGCGAATGTCCTCCCATCTCTTATGGCAGTGGGTGCCCCATCTCTGGTGGGCCCCCAGGGTCCGGACTTCCTTGGCGATGGCACGCCAAATGTCCCTCTTCTGGTGGGCGCTGACCTACATGACATGCACAAGGAAAGAGGAACAGTCATTACCAACTGCACCGTCAATGTGAGTGGCCCCCTCCCTACTCTGGCCATGTGGCCCATTCATTCACATGCATTACTGTTCTATGAACTCTGCCCCCATCCCTCTTCCACCCAGCCCTGTCCACTAAGGCCTAGCCCATACAACGTGCTCCCTGTGTACTAACCTGTTGGTCTGGAGGACCGTAGAATAGCATGTACTGGGGGAGGACCCCATCCACAAGTTTCTCCCACTCCTGTGCAGTGAAGGCAGGGGCCCTTTCCCCAGACGCAGCAGCCATCGTCGCTTCCAGACCGAGGTCACAGCAGCACTAGCAGTGTAGGTCCTCTCCTGTCGAAGGTCAGGTATCTAGTGATTCAACAGATAGAAAATGGCGGTGACGTCCGCGGCGGTGCGCATCATCACCGCCGGCGCACCTGTTCATTGGCTCCTGGGACCCATAGGGTCCAATGTTAACCAATGCAGCATTGCGCCGTGGTCTACGACCGCCTACCGCGACGGTGTGCAACGCCAGTGCTGTTACCCACGATCCCATTGTCCCAGTTTAGAGGTCAGGCAGCCGCCATTTCAGGGGCCGACATGGCTTCATTTACTACTGCGTCACACATACCGAGGCCTACACTCAACACACATCCAGGAAGGGTTTATTGTCTGGTGTAGTCTTGTGTGTGACTGTGGGTACATACCTGGAGGAATAGTGACTGTTTCTTCGCTGTTGTCCTCCTTAGGCACCGTCAGCTGGGACATATGAGAAGATGGCGGAATCCGCCGGTGTACCGACCGCTGGTGGACCTGTTGACAATGGAAGAGAGACATTTAATCATCACCTACCGGTTTGACCGTGCCACAATCCAGCAACTATGTACCCAGTTGGAGCCAGACCTGATGTCACCAATCCGCCATCCAACTGGAATCCCCCCCGACGTGCAGGTGCTGTCAGTGCTCCATTTCCTTGCAAGTGGGTCATTTCAGACAACAGTGGCCATAGCATCAGGGATGTCCCAGCCTATGTTTTCCAACGTGTTGTCCAGAGTGTTGTCTGCCCTGCTGAAACACGTAAGGAGATACATCATTTTCCCTGAGGTGGAGGATTTGCCTACAGTGAAAGGTGACTTCTATGCCCTTGGACATATCCCCAACGTCATTGGTGCCATTGATGGGACCCATGTAGCTCTGGTCCCCCCCCGCAGGAGTGAACTGGTGTACAGGAACAGGAAGAGTTATCATTTAATGAATGTCCAGATGGTCTGTTTTGCAGACCAGTACATCTCGCAGGTAAATGCAATGTTCCCTGGCTCTGTGCATGACGCCTACATCCTGCGCAATAGCAGCATCCCTGATATGATGGCTCAACTCCACAGGCACCGTGTATGGCTATTGGGGGACTCTGGTTACCCCAACCTTTCCTGGCTATTGACCCCAGTGAGGAATCCCAGGACCAGGGCAGAGGAACGCTACAATGATGCCCATGGGCGGACTAGGAGGGTTATCGAACGCACCTTCGGCCTCCTGAAGGCCAGGTTCAGGTGCCTCCATATGACAGGTGGGTCCCTATTCTACTCACCGAAGAAGGTGTGCGAAATCATCATCGCCTGCTCCATGCTCCATAATTTGGCATTGCGACGCCAGGTGCCTTTTCTGCAGGAGGATGATCCAGATGACGGTGTTGTAGCAGCTGTGGAGCCTGTGGAGCCTGTGGACAGTGATGAGGATGAAGCTGAGGAAGAAGAAAACGACAACAGGGAGTCAGTCATACAGCAATATTTCCAGTGAAACAGAGGTGAGTACATTTTCAGGTTTCACTTTATATTAACTTTCACACGTCTACCTCTATCCTGTACCGACATTTCACTCACTATTTGTTAACTGACTTGTCCCTTTCCATTTCAGTTTCACAAATGTGGTAACCTACGTGTCAACTGCTTGCATCCTTGAAGGGCTTGTGATGTGTGACATTGGTATGTTAGCCTTCCAATGGTAACCCATTATGACACTGTAATTGATAATGCAAAGTTCAAAATCATAGACTGACTCCAGCTTTTTTAGTGTTTTAAGGGTGTTTATTTAAGTGCTAAAAAATGAAGGGTTGTGAAATGGGGATGGGTGATGGTGGAGGAATGTCCATGGCAGAGTCCAGTCTATTAGTCTCACAGGTACATTGCACATCTGGCCATTGGAAGTGGAGCTGGGGCAGTTCTGATTTGGACAGGGTACCAAAGTGGGACAGTGGGGGGACAATCAGGGTGGTCTTATTTCCTGGCGGGGGTCTTGCCATCTTGTTCTGTCCTGTTCCTGGATCTCAGGGCCCGCTTTCGTGGTGGTTGTCCGTCTGCAGGGGATGGGGTGCAATTGTGGTGGTCCTGTGGCGGGGCGTACTGTCCACTAGCGCCGGCGGAGGTGGTGGGCAGTTCGTCGTCCTGGCTAGTGTCACGGGCCCCTTGGAGTGCCACAGTGTCCCTCAAGGTCTTTCGAATGTCCGTCAGCACCCCTACGATGGTGCCCAGGGTGGAGCCGATGGTCCTGAGCTCCTCCCTGAACCCCAAATAATGCTCCTCCTGTAGACGCAGGGTCTCCTGCAACTTGTCCAGGACCGTCGCCATAGTCTCCTGGGAGTGGTGGTATGCTCCCATGATGGAGGAGAGGGCCTCGTGGAGAGTAGGTTCCCTTGGCCTGTCCTTCCTCTGTCGCACAGCAGCCCTCCCAGTTCCCCTATGTTCCTGTGCCTCCGTCCCCTGGACCGTGTGCCCACTACCACTGCCCCCAGGTCCCTGTTGTTGTTGGGGTGGTGGGTTAGCCTGGGTGCCTTGTAGTGGTGGACACACTGCTGATTGACCTGTCCTGGGTAGGGAGGTTTGGGCCCGCTGGGTGGGTGCTGTGCTGGTGTTAGCAGAGGGTGGAAGTTCGGTGTTGGGCTGTGGCTGGGCAAGGGGAAACGACTGTCCTGAGGCCCACGATGGTCCGGGTTGGTCATCAAGATCCAGTAGGGCAGTGCTGCTCTCCTCACTGTGGGCCTCTTCTGGGGGTGGAGTGGTGTTGTCTGGACCCTCTGGTGTGATGACGTTCCTTCGGGTTCCTGCGGGGGTATAAGTACATGATTATTGCATGTGTGTGTTTCATGGTGTGCAATGGTTGGGTGTGCGTGAACCCCAGTGCAGGCATTCCTGTGTGGGGGCTTGTGTGCTGATGGTTGGGGGGTGTTCTGGGTATGTGCAGTGGGCATGCTTTAGTGATGGGTGTCCATGCTTAGTTGTGTCATGCAGGTCTTGGGGTTGGGATGTGTAGTTGGTGTTAAGAGTACATTAGTGAGGAGTTAGGGTGATAGGGGAGAGTGTGAGGGTGGGGGTGTGTGATAGCATGCAGGTAGGGTGGGGGATATGATAGTGAAGATTTGACTTACCAGTGTCCGTTCCTCCAACAACTCCTCCGAGGCCCTCAGGATGCAAGATGGACAAGACTTGCTCCTCCCATGTTGTTAGTTGAGGGGGAGGAGTTGGTGGGCCACCGCCAGTCCGCTGTACCGCGATGTTGTGCCTGGATACCGTGGAACGCACCTTCCCCCATAGGTCGTTCCACCTCTTCCTGATGTCCTCCCTATTTCTTGGGTGCTGTCCCACAGCGTTGACCCTGTCCACTATTCTTTGCCATAGCTCCATCTTCCTGGCTATGGATGTGTGCTGTACCTGTGAGCCAAATAGCTGTGGCTCTACCCGTAGGATTTCCTCCACCATGACCCTGAGCTCCTCCTCGGAGAAGCGGGGGTGTCTTTGGCGTGACATGGGGTGGTATGTGTGATGTGTGGGGTGGTGTATGTGGTGATGAGTGTGGTGAGTGTAGTGGTATGTGGTGTTTTGTGCATGGATGTTGTGTGGGTGATGGTGTTGTGTGCCTCTGTATGATGGGGTTCTCTATTCTGTGCTCTCTCTCTCGCCTTCTCTCAGAATGTTTGGTTGTGGGGGTTTGTGGGTGATGTGGGTGTGTGTTTTATATTGTATTGGATGTGTGGGTGTGGTGTGTGTATGTTTATCAGGTGTGTGTATTTGTAATTGTCCAATGTGGCGGTGTTTTGGAGCTGTGTGTGTATTTTGAGCTCGGCGGTGTGTACCGCCAATGGAATTCCACGGTTGAAAGACCGTGGCGTGGATTCGTGGGTCGTAATGGCATGGGCATGTTTCTGATGGCGTGGAGGTGGAGGATTTGTTTCCGCATGTTTATCGCTGACCTTTGGTGTGGCGGTATTGTGTGGGTGTCTGTATTTTGGCGTATTCCGTGATGTGTGTCATAATAGCTGTGGCGGTCTACTGCCGCCGCCGCGGTGTATTGGCTGTCTTCTGCACGCCGGTAAGCGCCTTATACCGCCAATGTTGTAATGACCCCCATAGTGTGGCATTTGACATTTGTCTTTGCATGTGGAGCAAATGTGACAAGATAAACACAAGAGTTAAACTCCAGCCTGTTTATTTTGAGGGTGTTGCATCCCCTCCAAGGGGAACTTGTCCTGAGTGTAGCACTATGGTGCTTAGAAACTTTGATTTCTAAAGAGCTATTGTGCAACTTCTCAAAACTGGTACTCACTAGCTCGGCCTAGCCTGAATGTTTCCTCACATAACATCTAACAGCAGTCCTTAGATGAGGAAGTGGGACTCAGGATCTTACCTGGAAAATGCAAGAAGGCTGGTCTTATGACGATTGGGTATATTATTTGTGGTGTACCATATTTCACTTTGTGCTTGAATATAAAGCTTTTTAGGTCAAAACCTACCAGACAGCACATTTGTCTGGTTTCCTAACGACATCCTGGGGCCATCGGAAAGCTATCCTCGGAATGCATTCCAGACATTGCTTACAGTTGACTTTGTGTTTTGTAACTCACATTTTCTTGTTTTTTATTTGCTGACTTTATTTTTTTTAGGCTGTCCAGCTTGGGTTTGTCCCTTCCCTTGCCGAAACCCTATTTACAGTATCCTTCTGAGTGCTCTCTTTGTGTAAATAAGTATTTGAATCTTGTTCTCATCTTGTCACATTTGCTGTGCAGACAAAGACATGGGTCAAATGTCAGGTTTTGTCTTTCAGGGAGCTTAGTGTTTGTTTTTCTTTCTCTGCCTTCAAAGTGAGAGGATTTATGTGACAATCCTGCTGGCTACTGAGGGTGTGCTGGTCGTAAGGTTGTACAATCTTATTTTTTTCTAGCATACAACTATATGTGAATGCCTGTAAATGAACAGGGCAGATATCTTCAGAATTAGGACTGCAGAAATGAAGCCTATGTTTTGGTAATTCTGAAGTGTGGCGGAGACAAACATTTTAATACGATCAAACTAATCAAAACACTAGGTGATGATATTTCCACACATTATTGTTTATGCTTTGTATACTTTAATCAGTAAAACTGTATGCCTGTGCAAATGTAATGGTCATTTCAATTGAAGATATGTTGTCTGCAATGGCAGCATTTTACCATACCGTGCATACTCCACTTTACCTTACTCCTTTCTACCCTGTACCACACTAGACCACTCCACCCCACATCAAGGCAGTCTGCTTTGCACCCCTCCACTCTATGCTCCTCTATGCTTATCTACTCTACACCACTCTACTCAATGCCAATGCAATCTACCCCATACTACTCTACTATGCACCATTGCACTCTTTGCCATTGCACTCTACACCACTCCACTCTGTGCCTCTCCAATCAATGCCACTCTACTCTGCAACACTTCACTCTATGGCACTGCACTCTATGCCAATGCACTCTATTCTGTTCCACTCCACTGTACACCAGGGCACTCTATGACAATTAATTGTACTGAACTCTATTTTATTCTACATCATCGCACTCTACGCTACCTTATTCTACACCACTATATTCTACCATGCACCACTCCACTCTACTCTGAAACAATCTACTCATTGCTACTGCACTCTGCACCATGGCACACTAGCCTATTCCACTATACTCTATTCTGCAACACTCTATGACACTGCACTCTAAGTCAACTGCACTCTATGACATTGTACTCTACACCCCTTCACTCTATGACACTGTTCTCTACACCACTGTACTCTGCACCTCTCTATTCTATGTCTTTGCACTCTATGCCAATGTACTCTCTGCCACTGTATTATACACCACTGCACTCTACAACAATCTGCTTTGCCATATTGCACTCTTTGCCACTGCACTCTACTCTGTCCCACTCTATGCCGGTGCACTCTATGCCACTCTACTCCGCATCACTCTACTGTGCCATTGCACTCTACCATGCATCACTCTGCTCTACTATGCACCTAACTCACTCTTTGCCATTTCACTCTGCCACTCAACTCTGCAATACTAAACTCTCCGTCCCGGAACTCTATGCCACTCTGCTGTATGCCACTCTAATCTGCACTGCTGCACTCTATGCCACTGCACTCTAATCTGCATCACTCTACGCCTTTCTACTGCACTCTATGCCAATGCACTGTACACCACTAAACTCTAGATCAGTCCACTCTATACCACTGCACTCTACTGTACTATCCGCCAATCCACTCTAAGCCACTCAATTTACATTGCACCACTCTACCCTATGGCACTCTATTGTATGCTGTGGCAGTCAAAACCAATGTACTCCATGCCAATGCATTCTATGCCAATCTGCTCTGCACCACTCACTGTATGCCACTATACTCTACACGACTGAATGCCACTGCACTCTACACCAATGCACTCTACACCACTTACTCTACACTACTGCACTCTATGCCACTGCACTCTACACCACCTCACTCTACTCTGCACCACTCTACTCTACCATTCTACACTCCATGCCACTACACTTTATGCCACTACACTCCATGCCAGCCCACTCTACACATCCATAATCAACTGTGCACTACTACACTCTGACAGTGCACTCTAGTCCTCTCTATACTACTCTGCACCAATCTACTGTATGTTAATGCACTCTATCCCACTAAAATATACACCATCACACTCTACACCACTCCAGTTAAGACCACTCTACTCTGCAACACTGCACACAGTGCCACTACATTCTACACCACTATACTTTATGCCACTACGCTGCACCACTCCACTCTACAGCACTTTACTCTATTAAAACAATCTACTATATACAGTGCATTATATACACCTGCACTCATGCCACTCAACTCCACGCTTTGCCACATCACACTGCCACTCCACTTTCTGTCACTGCACTTAATGCCACTGCATTCTTTACCACTGCACTCTACACTACTACATTCTGCTCTGCAGCACTCTACGGCACTGAGTGCTATGCCACTGCATTCTACACCACTCTGCACCATTGCACTCTATATCACTGAATTCTACAACACTCTACTCTACACCACTCTACTCTGAACCATTGCATTCTGCACCACTGCTCTCTGCACCACTCTACTCTGCACTACTATACAATGCAAAAGTGTACTTACGTAAATGCACTCTATGCCACTGCACTTGATGACGCTCTACTCTGCAGGACTACACTCTCTGCCACCAAACTCAATGCCACTCTAATTTGCACCACACACTCTTTGCCACTGCACTCTATGCCACTGCCCTCTTGTCTGCGGCACTCTATGCCACTGCACTCTACTCTGCACCACTCAACTTTATACCTCTATACTGCACTCTATAAAAATGTACTCTATGCCACTACACTCTAAATCACCCCGCTCTACATCACTGTAATCTATTCTGCACCACTGCACACCAAGCCAGTGCACTGTACACCACTCTACTATGTGACACTGCAATCTACTCAACACCTCTGCACTCTACGATGCACCACTCCAGTGTACCCTGACCCACTTCACTCTATGTCACTTTGCTCTACTCTGAAACAATCTACTCTACACCGCTGTACTCTACACCACTGCACTCTATGTCACTCTAGTCCACACTGTGCCACTCCACGCCATTTAACTCTACATCACTGCAAACTACTCTGCGCCACTCTCCTCTATGTCACTGCACCCTACGCAAATTCTGTCTATACCACTTTACTCAAAATTACTGCACTCTACACCAATGCCATTGCACTCTTTGCCAGTCTACTTGACACCAGTCTACTTTACACCACTTCACTCTAGGCTACTCTACTCCACTCCACCCTACTCCACTCCACTCTATGATGCTGTACTCCATTAAACTCTGCTTTACTCTTTGCCACCCCACTCTATAACACTCTACTCCACTCTATGCCAGTCTACGACACTACTCCACTCTACCATGCTCTATTCAACTCCCTCTATGCCATACCATGCCCCTTTACTCCACAACAACACACTTCTCCACTATCCTACACTCCAATACTCCACTCTATGCCACTACACTCTGCACCACTCAACCCTACAACACTTTACTCCACTCTATGCCATTCCACTCTTCAACAACCCACTCCACTCTCTGCCACTCCACTCTACAACAACCCACTCCACTCTCTGCCACTCTACTGTACAATACTCTAATCCACTCTATCCAATACCCTGTATGCTACTCCACTCTGTTCTTGTTCTGCACCACTCCACAACACTCTATGCCACTCTGACACTCTACACCTCTCCACTCTATACCTTTCCATGACACTCCATCTCACTCCACTCCAATCCTCTCAATTCTACTCTATACCACTCCATGACTCTCTATGCCACTCTATAACACTCTGCTCGACTCCACTTCATGGTACTCCACTCCATGGCACTTTCCCTCACCCCATTATTTTCAGCCTTGCAGAAGGGCAGCCCCATTGGTGTACAACATGACTAAAATACATGGGCAAAGCCAATTGCTCTTGCGTAACATGAGACCTATTAGTTTTGCCAATACTTGTTTCATAATAGCAAGTATGTAACTGGTCATTCATTTCTTGGGGTAGCTAAGCATATTTTGACTCTTGTGCCCATCTAAACCTTTCCTCTTCCCCCCTTTCCAAAAAGTTCTTAAAGGACAGGACTTGGCAGAGTTACTCAGAGCCAAATGTAGGTAGGGACATCAGGAAAAAAAAGCCTCAGCCCCCATTGTTGTTGCCCAGTAGCCCCTGCTTGCCCTGTGGGCCCCTGAAAGGTGTTCTGACATTTAGAGCCAGATTTAAGAAGCCCTGTGTGCCACCTTCCACCACATTGCCTCATTTTTCTGACACTAATGTGGCATTAGGTTGACAAAAATGCTGCACCATATTTACACATTGCGCTACTTTGTAAACCCTTACGCTACATTATGCCTGCGCCAGACATAATGCATGCAAGGGCGGCATTCCGGCTTTAGGAGGCCCAGAAAAATGGCACAATGAAATCTATGAGATTCCGCTGTGCCATTTCTAGCCTAAGGCAGGTGTTAAAATGAGGCTCCCATTGTTTTCATTGGGCCTCCTTTCACTTTGCAGGATTGGCATCAATATTTTTGGCGCTAATCCTGCAAAGCGCCAAACTAGCGTCAACATTTTTGACACTAGTTGCCTAATGTATGCCTGGTGCCCCATATCATAAATACAGTGCACACATGGTGGCGTTAGGGGATCGCAATGGGGTGTAAGAAAAGTGGCGCATCGTTACATGATGAACCACTTCTCATAAATATGCTTCTTAGTTTTTTTAATTATAAGATATTTAAACAACCTCTTTGAATTTAAAAATGAAAGTGACAATACATTTTATGAAAATTCTATTTATTTACTTTTAATTATCTACATTGCTTTTAAAGATTATTAATGCAGAATAATACATTGAATTATGTTTATATTAGGTGGGAGTTTTTTTTTAAAGTAAGAATTCAAATTTAAGGAAATAGTGCTGTAGGATTTTTAGTTTAGTTCTACATTTAAAATTAGCACATAAAATAATTAGCATTAATATGTTACATACAAATATTTTCACAACCTTTTTGAAAGTTTAATTGTTTTTTTTATATTCCCTATATTTTACTATGCGAAGATCTCTACCTCAACTGTGGATACTCCCTATGGAAAATAAAAGGAAAAACGTTTTTTTTTTTTTTTAACTAAAAAATAATTAGTAAAACTACTTTATATTAACTATTAACAGTGCCAGTAGTTGGCGATGTGTGGTGCAGAACTTATTTACTGCTGCTTTAGGCCCCCATTTTGTCTGCATTAAATTTAGAACTGCAGTTTGTGAAAATAAATGGGCTCACTCTTTTTTGGGTGGGTGGACAGCCTTCTTTTAACCTCTACCTGAGCCTCTTTGGTCATCCGTAAACCTCTCCTTATTCCTCCATGTTAGACGACAGCATTCCCCATTTTCCAACCTCTCCCCTCTGTCTTTCCAAAATGTATTATTAAAACATTTACATACTTATGTGAAGACTCCTCTGACTGTCCACTGTGGTTGAAAAGTACAATACAACTCTCTTGCTATCTATAAATTCTACAATTGCAATTAAATGATCATAATACTTTATCAAATACAAATGGTTGCTACTACAAGCTTAAATGAGAAAGCTTCCAAAATGTCAATTATTATACATTTTAAAAACAAATAACTCTGTGATAGTAATTGTGTAAATCTATCCATCAGCTGTTTCTGCAACTTTATATTCTGAAGTGCAGTTGTGAAACTCTTTTGTGGCTCATTGCAGCCCCATCTCATCCAGTTGCATTTAAGGTTTTGTTTTTAAGTATAGTGTCTGTTTTGCAATGAATATTTCCAAACAGTTTACCTGAATGAAAGAGGTTGCGCAGTACTTTAACATTCATTTATTCCTTTGTTGAAATAGTATCATACATAACTTACTGTGTAGTTAATGATTATCTTTGGAACTTGAGAATTGTATTAGGTCATTTTCTATAGGAGTCTAGGCAATCACTGACACAATCCGAAGCCATACCTAAAATTGGAGCCAGATCTACAAGAAAGTGGTGCATCAGTCCAGATGCCCCACTTTTCTAGTGCTGCCTCTGCCCTACCTAATGACACCATGGCTGCACCGTATTTATAATACGGTGCACCATGGCGCTTGTTTCCAGAATAGCATCATAATTTATGACGCTATTGTGGTGCTTTGCTGAATTAGCCCCATAAACTGTGTTGCAAGTGCAGGAAAGTAATAGGAGCCCATAGGCTACTATGGGCCCGTCACTTTAATGCAGACATTAAAAACGGCAGAGAAAATGTTGCAGAGAAATCTTGTAGATATCACTGTGCCATTTTTTTGTGGCCTCTCTTTGTGGGGACGCCCCCCGCTTGCATACATTATATCTGGTGCAGGTGTAATGTGGTGCAAGGAGTTACAAAGGGGCACAATGCTAGCATTGCACCACTTTGTAAATATGGCAAAGGAGAATGTCCGCCTTAACACCACATAGGCGTAAAACAAATGACGCTAGTCTGGTACTAAGAGGAACTGGGGCTTTGTAAATCTGGCCCTTGGTTTCTCCAGATAGGTTTACAGCATTTGCAGTCCTGAGATGTCATTCTCCAGCTATTTTCATAGTATTGATGAACATTGTATAAATGAACAATGTGTATGCAAGTGGGACAGATGTGAACAGGAGAAAGTGAAAATAGTCTGATTCTATTTCTAGAAAAAGTTGTATTAAATAATAATATAGACAATTTTCACAATGTAAAGTTTTGCCTCAGTTGGCTCTAATGATGTCCATAATTATCTGAAACCAACCTTCACTCTGAAGTTGATCTAGTGATATGTACACCACAGTTAATGCGACAATTTACACACCAATCAACCTCTTCAATTCAACTTCTTCTCTGTTGTGAGAAGAAGAGAAATGTTGCTATCCCCACTTTGATTTTCATGGTGACTTAATGTTTTAGTTCTCGAAGCAGACATTGTCCTTGCATCCCAAAGGTAGGTGGCAGTAATCTATTTTGTTCTGATGAGACATAAATAATACTAACTTCTGATGAAGAAGAATGAAAGCTAGAGGGCTTTTCAAAGGGTAAACATATAACATATAATAGTATATAACATATAATAGCCAATGTTGAAATATAATGTAAATGCCCTATATTTCTTCTGTTACCTGGACTTTTCTGATTCATCTGTGAGTTTGTACATAGGGAAAGTGCACACATCAGTCATATTTCATTGATAAAAATCTAAAAGTTTTAAAAAGAGCAGAAAAGAATTAAGCAGAGTGATGAAGATGTCTTTATTTCTTGTTTCATAGTTGTAGATCTAAACCTTCTGAAAGAAGATGTGCGACTGTACAGCTGCTCTCCACGCAACTTTTCAGTGTCACTGAGGGAGGAACTGAAGAGAACAGATACCATCTTTTGGCCGCAATGCCTTCTGGTTAAACGTTGTGGAGGGAACTGTGCCTGCTGCCACCATTCCTGCAATGAATGTCATTGTACTGCAACCAAAGTAACAAAAAAGTATCATGAGGTAGTTTTGAAAACATCTTTCTTTTTCAGAGCTTTTGGTTCCTGCTTTTGCCAGTGCCTGTTATAAAGCCACAACTGGAACACCCAAACCTTACCAACAAAAAGCAATATTTTTAAGTGTTATATTATGTGTAAACTATAGTTACTTGGAATTTAATAAACCGAAAGCTATAGTTACCTGGAATTTACTAATCAGAAAGCCTCATAAGGCATCACACACAATAGAGCACTCCTCCTCTACTTGGCAATATCTCATATAGATACTCAACAGCGTGTTACAAGGCAATGTACATCTGATGTAAAAGATATCACCTCCTAGTCAGCTAATTGCACAACCAACAAATGTACCAGAACTCTGAGTTACACATTCTTGAAGTTCCACAGTGTCTTAAAATTTTCAATACCCCCACACATGTTGCACCACCTCGGACTTTTGTACCTCATATACAATTACACTACTTGATACACAGTGCAAATGCCAATTACTCCATTATTAGATAACTTACTTCTAAAATAACAATCCCTATCCCTAGTTATACTGTGGACTATAACCACACAGCTAGGCATCAATGGATATGAAGAAACTGAAATCCCAGAGTCTGGAACAATCTGTGGGTTTAGCAAATTCGGCACCTACCCCCTAACATGAAACAGACAGCTTCCCCACTCCACCTAAATGAAGACCCATAACAAGAAATTTAAATTATAATTTAGACTGCGTGTGCCCCTGATCCAATACTTTGCAGTCAATTTAGTCTTCCATGGTACTCTTTCTTTCTACACTGCCCAACACTGCCGTACTGTGTTACCAATCAATTTTATAATCACACTTATTACTTACATGGTTATTCTCTGACATCTGTGAGACACTTGCTTGAAGTTATCTTACAATACAACATCAATGTCAAATATATGCAGATGATACTAATCCTAAAATCCAACATGATAATATTAAAAAGCAACTCAACGATGTTTAAATCTCATGTTTATGACTACTACAATAGGCTGATTCTGCAGGTATCTTTTTCATGTAGAACTAGTTTTTCAGCAGATGTGGGAGTTTCTGGATATGTTGTCTCAAAGAAGGATCCACTTAGCTAGTAAACATAGTGAGTCCCCCACATGAGTGGAAGTAGGTCTGTGTGCCCATCCAAAGAAAGGCTGTGGATACAAAAGTTAAGAAACACACTGTGTCTGAAGTCTGTCCACTCACACGATCCAGTAACTTGAATATTAGTTCATGAACTTCAAAGACCACATTTTCTTTGCTGATAAGGTGCATAGTATTGCTCCAGTTGAAACGTGAACTGTGAGATCCCAATTGACCAGATACATAATTTATTTGCATCCATGGTTTATGACTAATATGAAACTGCAGGTTATTCCGACATATTGTTTCAGTAAGAGGTGTAGCTACTAAGGATTTTGTGATAGTAGTATTCAATCTGTATTGCAGTACTTCTGTCCGCTGACTTAAAGGAACAATAATAAAATGATAGTTGTGCAATCTGCAAAGAATTCCTATATTTTTAACTCCTATGCAATCTGTGTAGCCACAACATTGTTTCACAGGGTGCTGTCTAATAAAGCTAAATCCCTTATATTCTTCCATATATAAATTGAATATTGATAACTATGCGGTGTACCTCTAAATACATTTTAGGAATAATGTCTACATCTAACACATTACTTACGGCTGCCGGCAGGGACCCATACTGATTAATCAGAGCAAGGTACATAGATCAAAATCCAAAACATACAGTTCAGAAAACTGTTGAAATCTGAATTGTTCACTCTAGTATTACATTCAGAACAAGCTGCATAAAAAGTAACAATTGATGAATAGTGGATAGCAGAGACCTGCTTGCTACCAGTGAGACTCTCTTTACTGATGTCCAAATCCTTAGGTATTTATGTCACTTACATAAATACCTTAAAAACATATCTGATATATGTTTTACAAGGCATTAATCATATTAAAAGTAAAAAAAGATACACACACAATGTCAAGTCTAGTTATCATCCTTATACCCATAATCTACCCTTAAAGTCTCAAGGAAAATACAAATGTACAACTGGGCACAATAGCACAATTTATAAAAAAAATTCCAAATGATCTACAGCTTTTTAATAATACATCCTCCTCAATGTGCACTAAATTACATAATCGGACCACACAATAAATAGTGAGTGAAGCTTGAGAACCATATTTGTAATAAAACTGTCTCTGACCGAACCATGCTTCACTAGTGCCACCAATTCTGTGTATAGATTTGCTAGTTTGAAGACTTAGCAATTGTGATACCCAAGTAGACATAAATCCACTTGTTCTACTTATAAATAGTATAATTAATGTGAAGCAAATCTTATTATTCATGTGGATCTATTCTAAGAGACCTGAGAGAACAATCTTTGTAGCAAAAATAAAGACATAGGCCCTCATTCGGACCTTGGCGGGCGGCGGAGGCCGCCCGCCAAAGTCCCGCCGTCAGGTTACCGTTCCGCGGTCGAAAGACCGCGGCGGTAATTCTGACTTTCCCGCTGGGCTAACGGGCGGCCGCCTTCAGGCCGCCCGCCAGCCCAGCGGGAAAGAGGCTTCCACGATGAAGCCGGCTCGGAATCGAGCCAGCGGAGTGGAAGCTGTGCGACGGGTGCAGTTGCACCCGTCGCGTATTTCACTGTCTGCGCAGCAGACAGTGAAATACATTTAGGGGCCCTCTTACGGGGGCCCCTGCAGTGCCCATGCCAGTGGCATGGGCACTGCAGGGGCCCCAAGGGGCCCCGCGACCCCCCCTACCGCCATCCGGTTCCCGGCGGGAGAACCGCCGGGAACTGGATGGCGGTAGGGGGGGTCGGAATCCCATCGGCGGCGCAGCTAGCTGCGCCGCCTTGGAGGATTCCAATGGGCGGCGGTACACTGGCGGGAGCCCGCCAGTGTTGCCGGTCCGACCGCGGCTTTACCGCCGCGGTCGGAATGCCCATTGGAGCACCGCCGGCCTGTCGGCGGTGCTCCCGCGGTCCTCCAACCCGGCGGTCATGGACCGCCAGGGTTGGAATGACCACCATAATCTGTGTCTCCTGACTCACAGTTTAAAAATACATTCATAATTAATTCAATTAATGTTGAGCAAATCACAATTAATGCAACCAAGCAAGTAAAGATGCTCCAAATGTTTAATGTTACAAGGTTCTTCTTCATGGGACTCATATTGTAATACATGTGATGAATGCCTCAAGGATGGTGAATTTTGTGTCACTGTTTGACAGTGTCTCACATCAGTTGAGAGAACATCCATTCCTTGTTTCTACTATCATGAAAATTGTTGCTGAGAAATGTTACTTTATCAAACGTTTTATTGAGTTATTTGTTAACAAATGTTATTGCTTCCAAAGAAGAAAGCATAAGAAAAATAGTTTCACCTCAGAACATTATAAAGTATTTTAAAAAAAATCATCTTATGTTTTTATGTGATGCAAGATATCATAATCATTTACCATAGATCATCTGCAAACAATAGTCTTTACTGCTACACAATATTGCACTTCACAGTATGCTTTAAACATGATTTATGCTGTGTTGCAGACTTTAGCACACTGTTGATTCTCATTGTATTCACAGTAAAGAAGAGAGATAAACACTGATGATTTAAAGATAATTATGAACTCTTAATAATCCAGCCCTATATACACCTTAGTTTTCACAACACATACATTTACCGGATGCAAAAATAATGAAAAATATATTGATACTACATCCACATGTATATAACACATTGTAAATTATATTTTTCTATTCCTACTAAGACTGACTTGTCGTTTTAAGCATTCAGATACTTACCCTCTTAAGGATTATATGTAAGCCATGGTCAATTGATTTTTCTGACGAGTCCAAGGACCACCTCTCTGTAAATGATATTGTCTTATGCCATGCACCCATCTGCACAATTTTTTAACTATGTATTTAGTGTAAAGTATGCCATGGCCTTGTCTTATAAAATGGGGTATTTGTCATCAATATTGAGGTATCAGTGATCCTACCAACCTTATGCATTAACAACCCAAATGCTCCCAAATAAATATCTGTGGGTTCAGTTTTCAACTTCAACCTCTGAGCGGAATGTATTAAATTAAAACTCATTAATACTAAACCAAAAGCCCACTATGCTGTGAGTAGTTTGGAAAGCTTCAATTAACCTATATAGGAAGAATTAACATGGGGGAAATAAATAAGGCTACCCTGAGTCTTCCTTTTCTTCTTATCTGCCCCAGCTTTTAACACACAATTGTCCAGAAGAAAAAAAAATATTGTAATTAACTTTTTATGGCTGAGATACAGAGGAAGGGATTGGTGAATGTGGACTTCACTCCATTCCAAGAGCTATTTGTGTTCCTCAGGCGCTTCCTATCTACAAAGATAAATTTATCTGTATGTCTCCAATGCATATAATACAGATACATTGACTTTTCTGATGGAGCCTTTTGAGTTAATGGAATTTTATTTTTTACTCAATTTCCAGCATCCAAAGTTTTAAGTATAACAAATAAAATTTAGGGTGTTTTTAGACATTTGCTACATTTGGGTAAGATACATTACTAAAACTATAGGATGCTGATTTGGGAAAATAATGTTATCCTCAGAAATGTATGCACTGCAGGAAACATATATGAACAAACTAAAATAATGTATACCTGGTCCGAATATTCAACCAAGGTTAATTGAAAGGAGTTGAAGAACTCCAACATTTCAGTGCAGCCCAATGTTATTAATTATACTTTTGTAACTATTGTTCCTCAGAAGTATTTATGGATTAATCCAATCTATAAATGAATATTATACTGCACCCTTCAAGACAATGAGTGCATTGTGGAGTGGAGAATGTAGAGCTTAAATTAACTACCTGAATTGGAGGGTGGCAGATTTTTGTGCCCCATCATAACTTAATTATGCTAATAATAATTATTATCATTACAAATCTACCTTTTGTGTTGTCCTTTGTTGAAAGGATTTTTTCTTGAGTAGTTTCAGTAACTCCAAATAGTCATGGGCTCAGATAAAACCTTCTTTCCCCAGTCTCTAACGTGGCTTGTCCTGGGTACAGAAACTGCCATCTAGACCACCATTAATTCTCTCAACCCATATTTTCTCTTGGCACCTTCGTGGTGTGATTCCTAATAACTACATACTGGAAAAAAGATAAATCTTATCTTTTTTCAGAATAACACCAGAAGATGTATTCCCCTGTCATAGTGTAATAGTAATAATTCTCATGCCACAAATTTGAATACAATAACCATCTACTATGGGATGTATAGTCCACAAGAAAGACCACCTTCTTCACTCCCAACATTGTGCCTTCCTAACCAGTTACCCTGCCAAACCTTAAGCCACAAAGGAATGTACTCCATTCCCAGCCTGAAAATTGCCCTTTTTTATTGTATCTAGTGTGAATCTAGTTTTGCACTTTACAGTACATACATAAGCAGGTACATTGAACCTAAAAAATAAAACATATTGGTGAGTTTAATAAATAAAGCTACCCTTATCTGGTTATGGCTTCTCTTTTGTGAATTTCTATATTACATTTCATATCTACTAGTGAAGAAGGGTCTGGTTTTAATAGCTGTTATTTGTTGTCTTGTCATCTTTTAGGTTCTTCAGCTGAAGCACAGGAGTGGGACTAGAGGCTTACATAAATCGCTGACAGATGTTCCCCTGGAACACCATGAGCAATGTGACTGTGTTTGCAAAGGAAATTCAGAAGGCTAGACAACATTACGTTTCCCTGAACAACGCACATTCAGTTTGCCACTCTTTCACGACTGGTCCTTGCTCATATGTTCATGCTTAATCTCATACATCTGGTTTGGGTACTTCCCACCTCTCAGATTTTAAGTGAGTTCAAGAGAAGAGACACCATGTGCCTATATGTCCAGTTGGGAGAACACCATGCAGAATAATGTGACTGTTTTCTGGAGGCTTTACCACAGAAAATAACAATAAAACTGATGTATGTGTCTACATGGAGACATGACTGCTAGCTTGATTCTTGAACATCATCACGGTATACCTGCAAAGAGAATGATGCCACAAAGGTGGTGCGAAGACTTTCCTTTAAAGAATAAAAACAAAAGTCTTAAAACTTGGAGCTTCATGCCAGTACTGAAGAAGGATCCTCACATTCATGCCAGTCACAATTGAACTGGAATTTGTTCTGTATTTTATTCATGATCCTGAAAGTCACATTCATGTTTCTTTCCCTCTAGGCTATACAAGCTGACTGGACCAAGATAGCAATTTGTGGGACAAACGGCAATCTTGTCCTCCCATAAAGCATGCTAACGGTCTTTTTTTAAATAGTGTACATTTTTATACTCATTCATTTTGAATACATAACTATTTGCTTTTCTAATCTTGTTGAACATATCTATTTTTACCAAAGGTATTTAATATTCTATCTTTTATTACAATTTAGATCAGCTTTTACTAGTTTTTATTACATTTTTGCAGAGTGCATTTGTATGAGGAGAAAAGTGGTTGCAAAGATAAGTAGTCAGTATTTGTATATGGTGCTAAATTATGTCATAATTGTAATGTCCAGGTGTTTAAATTTGGAGGCTATATTTACTCATGTGAGAAAATATACTCATAAAGTAAGGCTCAAAGTCTTATTCGTTCTTTAACGACATTCTCTACAGTTTCCATTATGGACTATCTGCTTGGTCATATGTCCTTCCTTTCATCAGGCACCTGGGCACATTCTCTTATAGCCTAAGCTTAAATTTTGACACCTCTCATTTAAGTAATCTGATGGCTTTACTCCAAATCAATTTCTTGAAGCTACTTGCATACTACTTGGTCCTAAGAAGCCATGGTATTTGTTATTTATTTTTCATATTTACATTTCTGTAGCTTCAGAAACTGTGATCAAAGGCTACGTTGTTTGATAGTTGTTTGTATTTGATATATATAGTCTCTAAATTCTTTATTTCATTTTGTAAACATTTTCATTTCAAATCCAAAAAGCAATGCCAATACATTTTAATGCTGAGTCCCAAATTAATTTTGGTCACTGAGCATGATACAATTATTCATATAGTGCATGAGGGTTTCTGCAAGCGATCTATTTAGGAGAGTCACCTTTAATTTGCTTTGGCTGTAAGATGACCACTAATTGGTAGAAAGCCTTGTTGGGAACTATTGACTACTAAATGTTTTTTTCAAACTTCCTGCCTGACCTAAGTGCTTTTGCCATCGAATTTACAAAGAATACAATTTTCTAGAACCAGGTGTATGTCAAGCACTCCTATTTGCACATACTGGAGATGTGCAAACTTTACTTCACTTCTAATCCACATCCCCTACGGAATTCAAATTTAAAAGGTGTGCGATATATCCATGAAATTACAGATTTTTGGGGGGATTTTTTTTTTTAACTAAATCAGCCCCTTTCTCTTTGGTATACTAGATGGTTGAGTTACCAGGTAACCTTTAAAAGGAAGATAATCACTACAAATTTGTGGATTCATGCAGGCTATTATGTTACAGGACATTCACTTGTTTTTCCCATGTATATTTTAGAAAATGCACTTAATCCAATTTGGCAAGTTGGAAGGAAACAATAAAATGCTGTGCTTGTAAATTGCTTTGATATCTCAATTTTTGTGATCCTTGTCTGAGCCTTGTCATTTTGATATTTGGAAGAAGCTTTGAACTCGCAAGCACCAATTGTTTTGCGTTCTGCTCCAAAATGTAATTCAGTTTACCATACACAAAGTGAATAGATATAATATCTGTTATGGAGAGAACTAAGGTTTCAAAACGACCGACCAATAAGTAAACCATCTCCATTCAAAATTAATTAAATGATAATTCACATCAATCTATTCTTTGTGAGTATCATGAATACTTAGCCAGGTTTCTTAATTCAGCAGGTTAACAAGTCTAGCCCAATGAGTGAAAGATGCATTCAAGTGTGTATTGTAGATTTACTTCAACAATAATCGGACTAAGTAGGTGAAAGAAGAAAAGAGAAATTGCTTTATATGTAAGTTATGTAAAGTGGGAAAAGGATGTTATTACAGCAGGACTGTCCAAATGTCTTACAGACCCCTGTCTTTGTATCGGGGATAGACATGGAGACTGGAAATGGTGAGTAAGTGCTATGTCATGAATGGACACTGAGTAACATTACTTATGAGACTGTGACAAATAGCTCGGGCAACTGTGCCTATGTAGGTTTTTTCTAAGTTGAAATCATTTATTAGTTCTGAAAGATCTTACATTTATTAGTGCTTGTACCTGTAATTCAATAATAACAGGTAAGTTGGGTTCACTCTGAGAACATTTCATGTAATTATTTGCACACATTAAAAACCCGAATAATCACTACCCCCATGACTGTATGGCAGAATATCGTACACTGAAATATCATCTGACATAAATATTGTGCCCTAGATATTATTTACAAAAATAGTGTTCCATTGGGTGTATATTTTCTATTTTGAACTACAATAGGGTGGCATTTATGTAGATGATATTCAGCTCATAATATTTATGTCAAAAAATATTCTGGCAATGACAGAGATATAAATAACATTCAGTAAATATATAATAAATACAAGCTATGATAATATGTGAAGCAATGAAATTAAAGTATATTGAAGAAAAAGGTAAAGCATGCATCCAAAATGGTGTTTGCTTAGGTAGCCATGCAATGGGCTATTCGACAAACAAACATAGTTACATTGTTAGCCACTGACACCATGGCCTCTGGCTGCAGAAATTCCCACTTTACTGTAACACTTGTGCTAGTAAGAATCTGACGACTTCGACTTTAAGAGTTTCATTGTGTCCAACATAACTTTAATTCTTGATAATATATCTTGTTTGTTCAACTGCTTAAGTCAACATGAAAGTAATCATATCAGGTATAGATTAAATTTCCCTTAAGTAATACTTTCAAATAGCAAGTTCAAAGTGGCAAGGTGCACTAACGTTCCAGAATCTACATTACACATATAAGATGTTGTGTTTGGGGCCTCAGTTAGATGTAATATCCAATATAGAAACTATCAAGTTGTAGAACCATATTTACAAAAATTCAGATTGAATCTGTGGTTTTAAACCAAAAATTAAGTGCCCAAGGCATATTTCTGCATTATAATATTTGCATAACAGAGTCCCATTTTCAACTGTTCTAAAAATGTTATCCACTTGAGTGTAATGTCATTTTTCACGGTGAATCTACGTGACTTGGCTTTGGATGGATGTTCAAATAAATCCAAGATCATAATATAACCCACTGTTCCACTAGTTATTGCTTATTTTTAGTGACTGGAAGGACTTTTAATTAGGGGTGTGCTAAATTCACGCAATTTGCTTTATTGTAATTACATAAAATTTCTAAAAAATTATGAGAACTGCAAAATTGGTATTAGACCTGGCGCTATCTGCAGGATGGTTCACAAACTTTTTGTCTTTTCCCTCCACTTTTTTGCTGAATTCATTTTTGTTGGCTTCAGCACTGCTGACCAGTGCTAAAGTGCATGTGCTCTTTGCTTAATCCCTTTGCTGCCAGGCATTTCCCCCCTCAGGTAGCAGGTGTATTTTTGGCTATTTTGGGCAGTTCGCTCTTAGGCCCTCATTCTTTTTGGTTCACATAAGCTACCCATGCAACATTTGCATCCTTTTTTTCCCAACATCCTAGGGATTCTAGAGGTACCCAGAGTTTAGGGTTCCCCTGAAGGAGACCAAAAAATTTGCCAAAATACAGTGACTTTTTTTGTTTTTTTTTAAATCAAAGGGCTGCAGATGAAAGCTTGTGGTTTTTTGCCCTCCAAATGCCATCAACAAAGGGTTTGTGGTGCTAAAATCAACAGAATTTAGGCATTTTATTGGGACATACCCCATTTTTACTATTTTTTGTGCTTTCATCCTCCTTCCAGTTAGTGACAGAAATGGGCGTGAAACCAATGCTGGATCCTGGACAGCTAAACATTTCTGAAAAGTAGACAAAATTCTGAATTGAGCAAGGGGTCATTTGTGTCGATCCTACAAGGTCTTCCTACAGAAAATAACAGCTGAAATAAAAAAAAGATATTGATATTGTGGTAAAAAAACAGCCATTTCTCTCTATGTTTTACTCTGTAACTTGTTCCTGCCATGTCAGATTTTCAAAAGCAATATACTGTTATGTCCACTGGACCCGTCTGGTTTCAAGGATACTGTATATAGGGCTTGTAGGTTTTTCAAGAACCCTAGGTACCCAGAGCCAATAAATGAGGTGAACTTTGCAATGGGTTTTCATTGTATAGCAGGAATACAGCAATTTATTTGGCAAAATGTAAAGATTCAATTATAGGTATCAAGGAAATCTTTGTATTTCCAAAATGGGCACTAGATAAGGTGTTGAGGATCTGCGGTTATTAGCACTTCTCTGAATTCCAGGGTCCCCATACTAGCATGTGAATTACAGGGCATTTCTCAAACAGATGTCTTTTTTGCAGACTCGCTTACATTTGGAAGGAAAAAATAAAGAGAAAGACAAATGGCAATATCACTTGTTCTTCTTCTCTGTGTTCCCCCAGGACCCCTGATAAAAATGGTACCTCAATTGTGTGGGTAGGCCTAATGCCCGCGACAGAAAGTGCAACTTGGATACATCACATTTTCCCAATTAAAACTGACCAGTTTTTTGCAAAGTGCCTTGCTGTGGATTTTGGCCTCTAGCTCAGTCGGCAACTAGGGAAACCTACCGAACCTATGCATTTTTGAAAACTAGACACCTAAGGGAATTCAGAATGGAGTGCTTGTCACAGGGAAGAGCCAAAAACAGGTTGAAATTGCGGTGGAACCAAAGTGGTTCCAAAAGTGCAGTTTGAAAAAAAACATTTTTTGGCTGACAAGTGGGGCAGAAATATTATCAGTATAGATGGGACAATGCTGGGTGTTAGGAATTTTGTGGCTGCCTGCAGATTCCAGAAGGTTCCATCACAAACATATAGGGAAAATGTATGATTTGAAGCAAGGTTGGAGGTTTGCAGGGCATTGTGGGTAGGAAAATGGTGCAGGGTGCATGTGAAGCACACCACCCTGGACTCAACCCAGATGTTTAGTTTTCAGATGTGTCTAGGTCTCGTAGATTTTTCTACATGGCAGCATTCTGAAGTCCAAAAAATGGCACCCCTCACCATTCCAAGTGGAAACATTTTGAGAGTTAGACAAGCTGTCATGGCCCAAATGTAAAACCAAAACCCCAAATAATCAAATGTCCTCTTTCTTGCCATCGGTATAAGATCTTTTAGTGTGCGGGGGGAGAGCTGAAAGACTGTTCAGTTGGGGTGGGGGCATAACCATGCCCATACTGGTTGGTAGCCACCACCCCATTATTATTATTATTATTTTAATTCCCTGGCATCTCATAGGCTTTCTGCCCCCCTCGGTGAGTGGGTCAGGGGTAATTGCCCCATCTGCCCACCAGTGGGCAGAACAACTTTGTCTCCATTTATTTGGGATGGGGGTATTGCCATACCCCGCCCTTTTTTTATTGAAAAAAGTTCTTCCCTGGTCTCTGCTGGGCTTTCTGCCCCGCTTGGGGGCAGATGGGCCTTCCAAAAATAGGCCAATCTGCCCCAAAGGGGGGAAGAAATGGGCAACAGTAATGTGCCCCCATGGGGAGTGACCCTTGCCCACAGAGCTGCCCCCCAAACAAAACACACACACACAAATTCCTGGTGCCTAAGGGGCATATTTATACTCTGTTTGCGCCGAATGTGCGTCAAAATTTTTGACGCACATTCGCCGCAAACCCTGCTCCATATTTATACTTTGACGTCCTACGCAGCGGGCGTCAAAGTTCCACCATGTGCGCCATTTTTTGGAAGGGGGAACCAGCCTTGCGTTAATTATATGCAAGGTAGGCGTTCCCTTCCCAAAAATTACTTTAAGGCCTGATGGGCGCCGTTTTTTAACGCCTGGGTCAGGGCAGGCGTTAAGGGACCTGTGGGCTCAGAAGGAGCCCAGAGGTGCCCTCCCATGCCCCCAGGGACACCCCCTGCCACCCTTGCTCACCCCAGGAGGACACCCAAGGATGGAGGGACCCATCCCAGGGAGGTTGAGGTAAGTTCAGGTAAGTATTTTTTTCGTATTTTTTGTGTGGCATAGGGGGGCCTGATTTGTGCCCCCCTACATGCTACTATGCCCAATGACCATGCCCAGGGTACATAGGTCCCCTCGGCATGGCCATTGGGCAAGGGGGCATGACTCCTGTCTTTGCTAAGACAGGAGTCATTTCAATGGGGGTTGGGTGTCAAACAAAATGGCGCAAATCGGGTTGAGGCCAAAATTTTGTCTCAGACCTGACTTGCCCCATTTTTTGACGCCCAAGCTCCATTTTCCCCTACGCCGGCGCTGCCTGGTGTGAGTAATTTTTTTTGACCCACACCAGTCTGCAGCGCCGGCTAACGTCATTCAATAAATAAGGCGCCCGCATGGCGCTTTGGAATGGCGTTAACATTTTTGACGCACAACTGCGTTGGCGCAGTTGTGCGTCAAAAAGTATAAATATGGGCCTAAGTGTTTTGTGCCAGGGGGGGCAGAAAGGGCCTCATAAATAATTGCCCCCAGGGTAGCGACCCTTGCCCAAGAAGTTGCTCCCCTTCATTGTTTACGCAAAAATAAAAATTATTCCTGGTGCCTAGTGGCTTCTCCCTCCCCCCGGGGGGTAGATTGGCCTAATTAAAATAGGCCGATCCTCCTCCAGGGAGGGCAGAAATTGCATAATAAAAAATGTCCCCCCACAGGGTGAGACCCTTGTTCAAGGGGTCACTCCTTTTCATTGTTTACATTTTTTAAAAAATGTCTGCCGTCCAGTGGCGGCCTTATTAAAATAGACCAATCTGCCCCCTGGGGGGAAGAAAAGATCTTATAAAAACTGCCCCCACCAGGAGCGACCCTTGCTCAACAGGTCACTCCCCTCATGCCAAAGCATTTCTCTTCTGATCCACACTGGAAGCTCAGCTTCCGGCGCGATAGGGAGGGCCTCTGATGAGGTCAGTGTATGGTCGTGTGCTGACATCACTAGACATTATTGGGGTTGTGGTGGGGTTTGGGGGTGGGAGGGGAAGTGATTCCCCTTCCATCCCTGCCCATAGGAGGGTGGTGGGAGGCTCATGGAGGGAGCGCTAGCTCTCCCCCCTTGAGCCTGTCCCTGGATTTAACAGTTACGTCCTTGGCACATCATTGTTGCAGCCAAGGATGTAACCGTTAGGTCCATGGCGGAGAAGGGGTTAATAAAAAGCACTTTTGTTTGTAAATAAAATTTGCTTTTGCAATAATGTGGGGATTGATTCTGTAGCAGAGGTAACAATGGCATGGAAATCCTGCATGGTTATGTCTTTTTAATCTTCATTCTAAATGTGAAGGCTCTAAGAAACCTTCCCACTGAAGTATACAAGACTCAAGCTGTACCTCAATGATAAGACCAAATTAGATTGAAACTGGTCTGGGGTTGCTTGTTCTCCCATCTGGAGGGGACATGGCCTGAAAGTTTAGGTTGGACTATTCCTATTGGGGCAGAGCCAAGACTGATGAGCGTAAGGTGGGCCTCTATCTAGAATGTCATAGAGGGCAAAAACAATGGGCTGGAATGTGGCCTAGGGTGATTGTCATTGGCTGAGATTAATTCAAGCATTCTTTCCATTGTCTTGTTATTTTTGTGGCAGGTGCCCTTAGTGCGACCGGTATGCCCAGATGTCGGTCCCATGCTCACTGTGCTATAGGACTGAAGATATACCTCACTGATGAGACCTAAGTAGGTCAAAACTGAGGTTGCTTGTGTTCTCATCTGCAGAGGATGCAGTCTGGAAGATTTGGGACTGGGTTGTCTTCTAAATGGTACAGTGATGGTAAAATCTTATCAGGTAAATATAGAAGGAATGAGGTCTGGTAGACATTCAAAAAATGGTATGTATTGGTACACAGCAGACTCCTGATAATGTAATCTTTATTGACAAGATTGGTGCAAACTAAGGGGCAGTCTATAGCTCATATTTCAAATAGTCTTAAGCTAAGATCACAACATTTTTGATAATGAAACAGCTATCACAGTAGCTCAACATGGTTGCAATAGCAATGAAAGACATTTTAGCTGATCTGCTCAGATTATCAGTAGACTTCTACAGGTCTGTATAGAATTCTCAGCCATATTGGTAACTCAGCTACTCAGTATGTATAAGGAAGTCATCATAAAGCAGTTTACAAAATATTGAATACAGTGTTATTGAAATCCAGAAACTACTCAGCTTGCAGCTTTATTATAGGCTTCTTTAGTAAATGTAGATACCAAAAGATTGGCTAAGAGACTACATCAAAAAGTCAATACCAGCTCTGACATTAACTCATAAAGTATATAGCTCGTCCACAATTTTACCTTAATTGGCTTTTTTCCATATTGCAGCAAATGGATACACCTGCCATGCCATGCTGGTGACACTTAATTCAGTAGAGGCATTCATTTCCATCAGGTAGATGCTCTTGTTTAAAATCTCACACATAAACTGGTAGGGCACTATTTTAACACTGTGTAAAAGTTAGTGCCGCTGTTGAAAAGGGATACAAACTTATGAAACTGTCTGAGAAAGCTTTGTATTAATTTGGCATATGAGGCATGCATAAGATTTTCACCCTTGCCAGAATGCAGAAAACCACTTTCAAACTAATCATGCAATGTGTGACCTACTCCCTTTCGACAACCACTACAGTGAAAGTTGATAGTTCAGATAGTCATAAAAAGTCTTCTGAGATTTGTGTGCAACTGTAGACTTGCATGGTACTTTACATTTTTGTGGTGTTGGTGATTCTTACTATTAAAAGGGCCATTTGGATGGTTCTGGTCCATCTGAGTCCCAAAGCATGAGGGTTCTATGAACTGAATTACATGAAAACCCACATAGGAAAAGCCACAAAGACAAATCCACACTGGAAAATCTACACAAAACATGATTCAAGTACAAACCATGAAGACTTGTTGAAATATTTTGACATCATTACAGAAGGCAAAAATGCAAAACGATGAGCAATTTAATTCAGCACCCGTCAATAGTACAATATTCTAAATATAAATGAATAATGGTTGTCTCTAAAGAATAAGCAAAACAAAAGTGCTTCCTTCATGACACAACAGCATCACTTTAGGAGAAAATGTAATTATGACAGTGTTGACATTTTTTGTTTCCTGATTAAAAAAACACCAAACATCACCTTAGCTTCTAAAATACTGAACGCTAATTTCTCTAATATGAATGGAGTTGTTTCTTTGTAGATGTGGACCAGAGTACATTTTTCCCTGCTTCTGACTGCCAATCAAGTGACCACCAGGTCTTGCATGGCTTTCCCAAATAGTAAAAATCAGATCAACATTTCATGGTTGGCCAGAGCTTAGGTGTGATTTCCGTTCAATTTCAATGGAGTTGAGGCAAGCTACACCAAGTGGGCTGTCCCGGGTCAACATTTTTGCCTTCTCTGGGACAAAAGTTGACATATATCAGTGGGGCAAGGTACAAGGCTATTCCTCAGAGACAGCTACATTGTTATTGACCTCCTGCTGGAACCGCTGTTTTTGGCAGGGTTTTGTAGACAAAAATTGCTTCATGAGTAAGATAGATATTCTGTCACTCTTCTGTTCAAGATTTTACTTTCTGACTTAGCCACGCTTGAAGTTGTAACTGGGCAGCTTTTCATGAGGCATGAGTCATTTGTTATGACATCCTGCTGAACTCGTATTCAGCAAGGCAAAAAGTACAGAACTCACTGAACCTTGTTTTCCTATCTGCTTTGTTTGCAAGCACCCCCCACCAGCAAGCCTCAATGGCATGTCTCGGTCCTCTGGGGATGAAAAATATGACTAGGTTCAACTAATGGAAAAGTTATTTGTGGTCACTCTTAGAGCCCGAGCTCATCGGAGCAGGCTTCTAAGCAGCAGGTCTCTCTCTAGCCATGTCTCATGCAGTGTCCATTCCTCTGTGGTCAGCTGGGCCAATTTAGAGTCACAACCTCTTTGGTTATTGAATCCCCACAGGACCACAACTAGGCTGTCAGAGAATCTTCAGACCTACTTTAAGGGTCAAGGACTATGATGGCACCACTTAGAGAGCATGACTCAGCAAGTAGTGTCCAAGTGCTGGGTTCAAGATGATTGGAGCCTTTTCTGTCTTGGAGGGTCCGATCTGGAAGCTTGCCAATTAGCTCCAGGAGTCACTCTGATGGTCCTATGATTAAGATGCAACTCCAGTCCTTTTTACTCAAGCAGCAGGGCAGCAGAGCAACAGGGCAGCAGGAAAGTAGGACAGCAGAGCAATGTCCTTCTTGCAGAGCAGCACAGCAGTCGTTCTGATTTTTTCACAGGTCAAGAGGTGCACTGAAGAGTTGGATCTGAGGGTTCATTATTTATACTTTGTACCCACTATGAAGTCAGAGAAGGTTCTCAAGATTTTCATTCCCAAAGGTGTTTGGAATGTCCCGCATCCCTGCCCTAGTCCAGCTTGTCTGAGGCCATAAAAGACTCATGTCAAACCCTTTGTGAATGTGCTTAGGTAGTGACTTTGTGAGGAGCAAGTGTAGTAGGCAACAGCTCCTCCTCCTCATCAAGCCAGAGATGGTCCATCCTGCCAATTCCTATTTTACTCTTGTCTCACTGTCTGTGCAAAATACACATAGACCAGATGCAGGCTACACTTGTAGTCATGTGACCCAGGATAAAGGCTTCAGGCACCAAATGGTTGGGTCAAGAAAATGCCAACTTTCTAAAAGTGGCATTTTCAGAATTGTGACCTAAAAAAATAGTAAAGAGGGTTTTAAATTACATTTCTTTAGACATCAAACTCAACATTCCTATTTGCTCCCACTTAAAAATTCTCACTTATTAAATGCAATAGGTCAATCCAATGTTATCCTATGGGAGACTCAGGCCTTTCAGTAGTGAACAATGAATTTGAGAGTTTTTCAATACCAAGAAATATAAAAATTAAAACTACATGTCCACGTTTTTAAATACGCTGTACCTTGACCTATTTGCTATTTAGGGCCTACACTAGGGGTGACATATATGTACTAGAGAGGAGGATTTAGGCCTAGAAAAAGGTTTATTTTTCCAGGTCTATATTGCAATTTAGAACTGCATACACAGGTTGAAATGGTAGGCCTGAGACACGTATAAAAGCCTACTTAATGGAGGTGTCACAATTAATGCTGCTGGCCCCCTGGCATTTAATTTATGGGATGCGAGAAAGTGCCCTTTTTGTATGGTCACTTTCTGTCCCAGTGTTGTTGGTTCTGACTTTGAGTATTGTATTTAAGCCTGCTAACCAGGGCTCAGTGCCAGTGCTCTTTCCCTAAATTTTTATATGTGTAAATTGGTATCCCCAATTAACAGGGACTTTAGCCCCATTATAAGTCCCTGATACATCGTTCCAATAGTACTCAGGGCATGGGTGTTAAAGGGATCACTGGGACCTGAAGCACTGGCCTGCTAATGCAGACTGCTGGAACAGTGTAAACTGCTCAAACCCAACACTGCAGGTCAAGGCACTGCTTTTAATATATGCCAGTCACCCATAGGGTAGGCACCTTAAGCCCTGGGGGCATTATATTTAAAGTGTGCACATATGAGTGTAAGAATATATGTCCATATGGAAGCCTTTTTAATGAAATACTACTATAAGTGATCAGTGATCCACAGGATGACATAGTTTGGCACTCAAGCACCACCAAGAATTCCAACTCCATTATGGTCCCACTGACCTATGTCATATTTGGTACCAAACAATCTGTCTCATTAAACCTCATTTATTGTGACATCCACCCAGGTGGCTACCTTAAAGGTTGCTCACATGGTTACCTTAAGATTTTCTGTACCCCGGCTGACAGCCTGCAGGTGCTGTAGGAGGCTGGCCTGGCTTGTATTGTGTACCAAAGGTACTTACACCTTGTGCCAGGTCCAGTTATCCCTTATTAGTGTAGAAGAGGTGTTTCTAGCAGCTTAGGCTGATAGAAGGTAGCTATGGCAAAGCAGCTTAGGCTGAACTAGGAGACATGTAAAGCTCCTACTATACCACTGGTGTCATATGCACAATATCATAAGAAAACACAATACACGGAAGTACTAAGAATAAAGGTACTTTATTTTTATGACAATATGCCAAAAGTATCTCAATGAGTACCCTCAGTATGAGGATAAGAGATATACACAAGATATATGTACACAAACCAAAATTATGCAGGTAATAGCAAGAAAAGTAATGCAAGCAGTGTAAAGTTACAATAGATTGCAATAGGAGCACATAGGTATAGGGGCAACACAAACCATATACTCCAAAAGTGGAATGCAAACCACGAATGGACCCCAAACCTGTGTGAGCTTGTAGAGGGTCGCTGTGACTGTAAGAAAACAGTGAAGGTTAGAAAAATAGCCCACCCCAAGACCCTGAAAGGTAGGTGTAAAGTGCACCTACTACCCCCAGAGAGCACAGAAGTCGTGATAGGGGGATTCTGCAGGAAGAACAAACACCAGCAATGCAACAACAGTGGATTTCCGGACCTGAGTACCTGTAAGACAAGGGGACCAAGTCCAATAGTTGCAACAGTGTCGAGAGTAGGCAGGAGCCCAGGAAATGCCAGCTGAGGGTGCAAGGAAGAAGCTGTTGGAAGAAGCTTAGAGTTCTGCAAGAAAGAAGAGGACTAGGAACTTCTCCTTTGGAGGATGGATGTCCCACGTCACGATGAAGCTTGCAGAGGTGCTCCCACGCAGAAAGACTGCAAACAAGCCTTGCTAGCTGCAAGGGTCGTGGTAGAGATTTCTGGGTGCTGCTGTGGCCCAGGAGGGAACAGGATGTCGCCACTTAGAAGAGGAGACAGAGGGGGCACCCAGCAACGTAGGGAGACCTCACAGAAGCAGGCAGCACCCGCAGAAGTACCTGAACAGGCACTTAGAAGAAAAGTGAACCGGAGTCCACCCGAAGTCACAAAAGGGAGTCCCACGACGCCGGAGGACAACTCAGAAGGTTGTGCACTACAGGAAGGAGTGTCGGGGACCCAGGCTTGGCTGTGCACAAAGGAAATCCTGGAAGAGTGCACAGGAGCCAGAGCAGCTGCAAATCACGTGGTACCCAGCAATGCAGTCTAGCGTGGGGAGGCAAGGACTTACCTCCACCAAACTTGGACTGAAGAGTCACTGGACTGTGGGAGTCACTTGGACAGAGATGATGAGTTCCAGGGACCACGCTCGTCGTGCTGAGAGGGGACCCAGAGGACCAGTGAGACAGTCTTTTGGTGCCTGTGGTTGCAGGGGGAAGATTCCGTCGACCCACAGGAGATTTCTTCAGAGCTCCTGGTGCAGAGAGGAGGTAGGCTACCCCCAGCGCTTGCACCACCTGGAAACAGTCGAGAAAGCCGGCAGGATGAAGCGATACAAGGTTGCTAGTAGTCATCTTGCTACTTTGTTGCGGTTTTGCAGGCGTCCTGAGCAGTCAGCGGTCGATCTTTTGGCAGAAGGTGAAGAGGGAGATGCAGAGGAACTCTGATGAGCTCTTGCATTCGTTATCTGGTGAGATCCCCAAAGCAGAGACCCTAAATAGCCAGAAAAGTAGGTTTGGCTACCTAGGAAGGAGGATTGGCTACCAAGAGAGGTAAGAGCCTATCAGAAGCAGCCTCTGATGTCACCTGCTGGCACTGGCCACTCAGAGCAGTCCAGTGTGCCAAAGACACCTCTATTTCCATGATGGCAGATGTCTGGGAGACACTGGAGGAGCTCTGGGCACCTCCCCTGGGAGGTGCAGGTCTGGGGAGTGGTCACTCCCCTTTCCTTTGTCCAGTTTCACGCCAGAGCAGGGCTGGCGGATCCCTAAACCGGTGTAGACTGGCTTATGCAGAGATGGGCACCATCTGTGCCCATCAAAGCATTTCCAGAGTCTGGGGGAGGCTACTCCTCCCCAGCCTTCACACCTATTTCCAAAGGGAGAGGGTGTTACACCCTGTCTCAGAGGAAATCCTTTGTTCTGCCTTCCTGGGCCAGGGCTGCCTGGACCCCAGGAGGGCAGAAACCTGTCTGAGGGGTTAGCAGCAGCTGCAGATGAGACCCCGGAAAGGCAGTACCCGGGTTCTGGGCTAGAGACCCGGGGGATCATGGAATTGTCCCCACATTGCCAGAATGGCATTGGGGTGACAATTCCATGATCTTAGACATGTTACATGGCCATGTTCGGAGTTACCATTGTGACGCTGTACATAGGTAGTGACCCATGTATAGTGCATGCGTGTAATGATGTCCCCGCACTCACAAAGTCCGGGGAATTTGCCCTGAACGATGTGGGGGCACCTTGGCTGGTGCCAGGGTGCCCACACACTAAGTAACATTGCACCCAACCTTCACCAGGTGAAGGTTAGACATATAGGTGACTTATAAGTTACTTAAGTGCAGTGGTAAATGGCTGTGAAATAACATGGATGTTATTTCACGCAGGCTGCAGTGGCAGGCCTGTGTAAAAATTGTCAGAGCTTCATATGGGTGGCAAAAGAAATGCTGCAGCCCATAGGGATCTCCTGGAACCCCAATACCCTGGGTACCTCAGTACCATATACTAGGGAATTATATGGGTGTACCAGTATGTCAATGTGAATTGGTAAATTTAGTCACTAGCCTGTTAGTGACAAATTTGGAAAGCAGAGAGAGCATAACCACTGAGGTTCTGGTTAGCAGAGCGTCAGTGAGACAGTTAGGCATCACACAGGGAACACATACAGGGCACATACTTATGAGCACTGGGGCCCTGCCTGGCAGGGTACCAGTGACACATAGACTAAAACAACATAAATACGGTGAAATATGGCGGTAACATGCCAGGCAAGATGGTACTTTCCTACAGGTGCTGCCACCAATAAAGGATTCTGACATCCTGCAAGGAGGTGTGAACTTTCCCAAGGGTCAGAAACAAAGGCCTGGCTGGGCTGGAGGTATGAACATTCCCAAAGGCCAGAAACAAAGGCATGCCTGGGCCGGACATGTGAACACTCCCAAGGGTAATAAAGAAAAGCCTGCATGGACAGGTGTCATCTCCCATCCTGGCTGGAAGGCTAATGAAGTAATTGTTAGACCTGGCATCTTTACCCCAAACCTTTTGCCTTTATCTCCTGTTTTGTTGCTATATCTTTTTGTTAGCCTTAAGACTCTAGCAATTTACCACTGTTAGTCAGTGCTAAAGTGCATTTACTTCTCCCCTAAAATATGGGAACATTGGTGTATGCACGATTGGCATATTTAATTTACTGGTATGCCCCTTGTAGAGTAATATACCATATACCCAGGGCCTGTAAGTTAAATACTACTAGGGGGCCTGCAGCACTGATCGAGTCACCCATTTAAGTAGCTATGTAAACATGTCTCAGGCCTGCCACTGCACAGCCTGTGTAGGCAGTCTCACTGTTGCCCCAACCTGGCCTCTAAAACCTCTTGCCAGTCCCAGAACTGTCCTTTTTTTTCAAATAAGTCAACCCTAAGATAAGCCCTAGGTAGTCCATAGGGCAGCGTGCCATGTAGGCAAAAGGCAGGACATGAACCTTTAAGTTTTTCATGTCCCAGTAATTGTTAGAAATAGGGTCTTTGGTTGGCAGTCATGTTACCCCCTTTCCAAGCAAGGACTCTCACTCTAGTCAGGGTAAGTCACACACAATCCAAATTATCCTGTGCCCACCCTCTGGTAGCTTGGCACTGAGCAGTCAGGCTTAACTTAGAAGGCAATGTGTAAAGTATTTGTGCAATAAATCATACAATACCACCATATAGCACCACAAAGATACACCACACAGTGTTGAGAAAAATATGTAATATTTATCTGGATAAATGCAGGTCAAAATTATTAAAAATGCAATAAGTATATGTTGAGATATCACTGAAAAGTTATATAAAGTGTCTTAAGTTTTTTAAAAGCAAACAAAGGGGGTCATTCTGACCCCGGTGGGCAGCGGGAGCCGCCCACCTGGAGGGAACCGCCAGAATACCGCTGCGCGGTCAAAAGACCGCTGCGGGTATTCTGGGTTTCCCACTGGGCTGGCGGGCGACCGCCAAAAGGCCGCCCGCCAGCCCAGTGGGAAACACCCCTCCATGAGGATGCCGGCTCCGAATGGAGCCGGCGGAGTGGAGGATGTGCGCCGGGTGCAGTGGCACCCGTCGCGTATTTCAGTGTCTGCAAAGCAGACACTGAAATACAAAGTGGGGCCCTCTTACGGGGGCCCCTGCAGTGCCCATGCCATTGGCATGGGCACTGCAGGGGCCCCCAGGGGCCCCACGACACCCCTCACCGCCATCCTGTTCCTGGCGGTCAGAACCGCCAGGAACAGGATGGTGGTGAGAGGGTCGGAATCCCCCGCCGCCATGGGGGATTCCCAGGGCAGCGGAAAACCGGCGGGACACCGCCGGTTTTCCTGTTCTGACCGCGGCCAAACCACCGCGGTCAGAATGCCCTGCGGGGCACCGCCAGCCTGTTGGTGGTGCTCCCGCCGACCCCAGCGGTCCTTGACCGCCGGGGTCGGAATGACCCCCAAAGTCTCTTTGAAACACAAAGTACCTGGTTCGTGTGAAAAATCTCCGCAAAGAACTGCAGAGGATGAGAAGCGTAGAAACAAAGGGGTGTACGATGATTTCTTCGGCCGCACACGGCAATGCGTCGTTTAGTTTTCACACAGGGATGGCTGTGCATCTATTTCTGGCTCTCAGTTGTGGATCCTCTTTGGGTTGCGGGGTTTTCAGACGCCCCCGGGATGATGCGCGGATTTCTGACGCTGGCAAGACGAAGTCACAGGAGATGCATCAATTTGGTGGGGTTTGCTACAAATTTTCTACCGCACAGCAGCCGCTGCGTCAATTCCTCTGTGGAAGTCGGGCTGTGTCATTCTGGCTCAGCTGTACGTTGATCCAGTAGGGCCGTGTGTCGAATTTCTGGTTGCTACGCTGGCACTGCATCGATCTCCTCATTGCAAAGTCGGGCTGCATCGTTCGGGTTCAGCGTGCAGTGAAATTTTCACTGCGGTGCAAGCTGTGCATCGTTTCTTGTAGGCTGTGCATCTAATTTTGCCATACAAGGAGTCCTTCTTGTAGAGATGAAGGCCCATATTTATACTTTCTTAGAGCCACATTTGCGTTGTTTTTTTACGCAAAATCAGCGCAAACTTTCAAAATACAATTGTATTTTGTAAATTTGCGCCGATTTTGCGTCAAAACACGACGCAAATGCGGCGCTAAAAAAGTATAAATATGGGCCGAATTCTTTTTGGTCTTGAGACTTCAGGGAACAGGAGGCAAGCTCTATTCAAGCCCTTGGAGAGCACTTCTTCACCATAGCCCGAGAGCAGCAAGGCAGCAGTCCTTCACAGAAAGCCAACAGGTGAGTCCTTTGAGCAGCCAGGCAGGTCTTTTTGGCAGGATGCAGGTTCTGGTTCAGGTTCTCTTCTCCAGGAAGTGTCTGAATTGGTAGGGGCAGAGGCCCTGTTTAAATATCCAAATGTGCCTTTGAAGTGGGGGAGACTTCAAAGAGTGGCTTAGAAGTGCACAAGGTCCCCTTTCAGTTCAAACCTGTCTGCCAGGGTGCCAGTAGGGGGTGTGGCAGTCCTTTGTGTGAGGGCAGGCTACTGTCCTTTGACATGGAAGTGTCAAACCCTCCACCCTCCCAGCCCATGAAGACCCATTCAAAATGCAGATGTATGTAAGTGAGGCTGAGTATCCTGTGTTTGGGGTGTGTCTGACTGGATGCACAAGGGAGCTGTCAACTAAGCCCAGCCAGACATGGATTGTAAGGCACAGAATGATTTAAGTGCAGAGAAATGCTAACTTTCTAAAAGTGGCATTTCTAAAATAGTAATATTAAATCCAACTTCACCAGTCAGCAGGATTTTGTATCACCATTCTGGCCATAATAAATATGACATTCCTACTCCTTTCAGATCAGCAGCTACCACTCAAACAATGTATGAGGGCAGCCCCAATGTTAGCCTATGAAGGGAGCAGGCCTCACTGCAGTGTAAAAACGAACTTAGGAGTTTTACACTACCAGGACATGTAAACTACACACGTACATGTCCTGCCTTTTGTCTACACAGCACCCTGCCCTATGGGTTACTTAGGACACTCCTTAGGGGTGTAGAAATAGGGGAGTTTAGGGCTTTGCAAGTACTTTAAAATGCCAAGTTGAAATGGCAGTGTAACTACACACACAGGCCTTGCAATGCCAGCCCTGAGGCATGGTTAAGGGACTACTTATTTGGATGGCACAATCAATGCAGCAGGCCCACTAGTAGCATTTAATCTTCAGGCCCTGGCACACGTAGTGCACTTTACTGGAGACTTATAAGTAGATTAAATAAGTCAATTGGATGTCAACCAATGTTACCATGTTTGAAGGGAGAGAACATATGCACTTTAGCACGGGGTGGCAGTGGTAAAGTGTGCAGAGTCCTAAAACCAGCAAAAACAGTGTCCAAAAAGTAGAGGCAGGCAGGCAAAAAGTTAGGGGGTGACCACCCTAAGGCTGTCAAGTCTAACAGTAATGAATATGTCTGAAAGTCATTTCTCATTACTGTGCGGCTTGCCCCTCATGGGAATTCCTTATAAAATCTTTAAGCTGTAATTCCTGATCTGAGAGGAGCAGCTGCATCATGTTTAGTACCATTGAAATGGTAATAATAAATCCTCTTTACTGGTAAAGTCGGATTTATTATTAACATTTTAGAAATACCACTTTTAGAAAGTGGACATTTCTCACACTCTCTGCCCTGTGTTCCTACAGCCTATCTCCAAAACATGTCTGACTTGGACTAGGTGACAGCTACACTTATGCATTCTCTTCAGATACCCACAACACAGGATACTCAGTTACATCTGCATTCATCTGCATACTGATGGGTGTTCCTGGGGAGGAGGTTGGGAATGGCTCACACTTACATATTAAAGGGTAGTGACTAGAGTCCACACAAACGGGCTGATTACCTCCCACAGGCAGTCTAGAACTGAGGCTGTCCTGAAAAGGGGGCCTGTGCATTTCAGGAGAAGTCTTTTGTAGTCACCATCCACATCAAAGGCATTTGTCAGTATAAGTACTGGGTCTCTTGACTCATTTAAGTCGTACACTTCTGGGCTTAAATTAAACTCTGCTGGAGTAAAGACTGCAGTGTTGCCAGGATCACCACTCTGCCAAGACTTATTGTTCCCAGGAACTGCTGCCCTGCCTTGTTGTGCTGCCCTGCTGCCTGCCAATCTCTGCCCCATGAAGAACACCCCAGTGTGACTCCAAGGTCTTGCTGGCTTGTCCTCTGTTCTGCTTCAGGTCTCAGGGACATCAAAGACCTTGCTAGCTTCTTCTCATTGACCTCATGCCTGAAGGAGATTTCCTTGCAAGGATTAGTACCACTGCACATCTGTGTGTGGAGGGCTTCAACACTTTCTACTTCAGCACTGCCTCACTTTTCAATGTCAGCATGAGCATAGCGCGACCACCCTTGGATACACTGCTAATCAGTTTCAGTGCTTGTGCAGCACTCTGGGAATTTCCTGGGACTTTCCTGCACTTCTCATCCTCAGTGCACAAGCAGCGCTTCCCAAATTCTGCTGCATCACTGTTTTGCCCCCAGAGCATGTGCAGCGTTTTAAGACTTTTCGGCACCTTATCTCAACTTCCAAGTGTGGACCACACTCTAACCCTGATTTGCATCACTGTTTACACTGCATGGACCATGGTTCAAGTGTCTCCTCTGAGATACTGGGTTTTTCAGAACCGGTACTGATCCGGTAACCCAGTGGTGCCAGGGTACACCCAAAGACCTCGGGTGCTTTCCTGATTCAGACCACAGAAACTCAGAGTCTTCTAGGTGAAGTCAAAGATCGAATTTATTGGCTGCAACCAAGTAACAAGCGTCCTAGAAGTACAACAGCACGGTTTGTATGTTCGCAGGAGACTGTGTGTCAATGCAAAGTCAGGTTTCCTTATATACAGTTTTTTAAGCTTCAGGCAAACATTCTTGACATTTTGGTTGGTCATTCACATGTTTTCACTACAAAGGAAAAAACAGTGTCATGATGAAACCTCATATTTCATGTCATCCAACCCATAATAAATTACCTGGCAAGGCCTAGTATTTTACATCAGATAAGTGTGGACCCCCAATAAAAACGCCCCACCTCCCCCTCGTAAAGTAAGAAGAAGAAAAGAGCAGGTGCAGGTGTGAGCAAGATTAGGCAGGGTGTGTGAGCGATAATAAGGGTTTTATGGCATGGTGTGCCTTGATGCTATCTGATTCGGCCACTGGGAGAGGGACTGACCAAACAGGTTTGGCCTGAGGCAATGGTTCCAGCTTGCCCAGGTCAGAGAAAAGTCAATCAAGGTGTACGTGTCCTTGGAATCAAATCTGACTGTATTATAAGCCTATGTGAGGGCAACTTTTAAAAATGGCTGCCGTGTATAAAATGGGAGCCACGAGTGCAGGACGAAAATGGCGATTTCGAGGTGAAAACGCTGCTGGAATTGAGCAAAAATGCTCATGCTTAGTGTACTAGTCATTATCGGTCTTTTGATACTAAAATCGTACTGCTGTGGCAAAGTAAATTACATGGGTCCAGAATTTTTAGAACCACACCTCTCACCCACACTGCAGCCCCAGGGGAAACTGGACCAGAGAAGCAGAGAGGTTGTCAGTCAATGCAGAGTCTCCAGTGATGTCATCCAAATATTGCAGGAGCGATATCATCTCTTCAACCTGGAGCACACATTTAACCCCAGTGGGCAGCCCCCTTGACTTTGACCTCAGTCTGCTCACTTAGGGACCCTTAGACTCACAAACCAGTCAGAGGACTACAACAAGGCCCACAAGCTTGAGTGCCCAACCCATATTAATCAATAAGAACATTTCCATATTGTTGTAAGGACTTTCATATTTCTATAAGACTGCTGTATTAGGGGAGGGGGCACCTCTGCTTATAGGTCACTCATTCAATTCTACACCAGTTGGCAGCTGTTGGCCCAATCCTTCCAGCTCTATAGCATCAACTCACCAAAACCAAAAGAGTAAAGGTGATTTCTGGCAGCCTAGCGCATGTACTCTGATGACCTCTCAGGAAAATTGCAGTGGAACAAGTCTCACCCTTTTCTCTCATTAGCAATACGTCTCTTACACACACACAGGCAAGAAAGAAGAGGCAAGATAGTTTTCAATACATTTATTGAAAAGACTGCAATCTACAATAAAATACATAGGCTGTGATGATTAGGATAATGACAAGAGACCAAATCAGGATTGTGAAAACAAGCAATGTAAATATGAACAATCCCAATCTATTGCAATAAACATGACTATGTAAATTCCTCCCTAAAGCATATTTTCTGATAAACCTAATCTGCCCAAGCCATGTCTATGATAAGCACCACAATATCTGTTACCTTAGAACAAGGTCGGCCTCCAGTCTCCAAATCAAGCTTCATAGAGACACAAAGGCTGAGGTCTGCTGCATAGTGATGTGCAGCATTGATGGAATATCCTGTGTGGACCCCCCTCTAATGGCCTAGGTCTCACAAGGTGTTTTTATAAGGCACATTATTGTTCATGCATACATCCTGAAATGGGCATGTACCTAAACGTTAGATTGTGTGCGCAAATGTGGATAGGCAATATCATGAAAAAATGCCAACAAGTTCACATGATGGCAATCCAATATGTGCATTACTGATAATGATGCTTTCACGGAATGGCAACTGATTATAATAAAAAAAAAATCTTCTAAAATACAGGAAATGCAAGCAATGCTAAAATGAATACAAATGCATAATAAAACAGAGCATGTTTATCTAGGTAAAAGGGCAGAGGCATTCAAGCTGTTGCTAAGCTAAACTTCTACACCTAAGCAAACTAAAATATAACCACAACGGTATTTCCCTTGATGGAAGGACCCACTGGTTTGTTAGCACTGTGATTCTTGACGAGACTAACCTAGTAATTTTAAACCCACGTATCTCTTGATCTATTGATTGGAATTTGGTCTTGTTTTAACAGATAGTCTCTATTTTCCTGATCCGATGTGTAGTCTTTTTGTTATGGCCTCATTGGGTTACTGTAATTTAGGTGTAACACAAATACTTTACACATTGCCTCTTAAGTTAAGCCTGACTGTTCTGGGCCAAGCTACCAAGTTAATTTAGGGTGTGTATCTGACTTACCCTGACTAGAGTGGCGCTGTCTACTTTGACAGGGTGCAAACCTCTGCCAACTAGAGACCCCATTTCTAACAGTGGTACATTAAAGTGGTGAGCTTCAGAGAGCCCACCAACTCTGATATGCAAGTAGGCTGTCCCCAGAGAAGAACAAAGCCATTCCCCTGCCCCAGACACATTTGCACCCTGGCAGGTGGTATAATTAGGTTGTCAAGATGCATAGACCCCCAGACGTCTAGCTGCACCCCTAAGATGGGCTGACTGGTCTGTACAGCTAAATATGGGTTTTGCCATTTTAACAAGTTATAAAATAGAGGGTTATTGGTAGGAAAGGCGACACCCCCCCGATGTGGTCACCTCGGGGCAAATTAGCAGCAGGGACTAATAGCCTATTGGCCACTTATCCCTACACCCATATTACCTCTAAATCTAGGATTTAAGGGGCATCCCTGACACCAGTACCTCAGATCTGCTCTGACTTAAAACCAGGGACAAAGAAGAGACCCATGTCTTGATCTCCAGGACTTCACAAAGAAAAGGGCTCACAACCCTGCATCTGTGGCAATTTGTCCCAGACCAGTCACTGGCTCCAAAAGGGAGGAGAACCTCTATGTAACTGAAAGGCACCACTAGACCGTCCTTGTGCTAGAGGTACTGGTTCTCTGCAGCCTGCAGGTAAAAGCCATATTCCTGGAACCAAGAAGTTACTGGGCATCAGGCCCGCTGCAGGATGGCACAAAAACAAATATTCTAGTGTTGGCTGGAAAACATAGTCCTGACCTCCAGCAAGTTTCAGTTGACTAGCGCTCTCCCTCAGAATCCAGGATATCAAAGTATCCAATGTACTATTTGCTACTGCCAAAGTTTGTTGGTGGCCAGTCCAGCTACTGACCCCTTTGTTCGATGCTGCTCCTTGAGGGAACACCCCTGCAACTTCAACCACCCACCTCAGTGGCTCCGTTGTTACATTTTTGCATCTGTTTCCTCACCAGCACCATCTCAGTGGTAAAGCCAGCACCCATGGCTCCCATCCAGCAACGATGATAGACAAGCACACCACTGAACCTGAGACACCTGAGATAGGTAGAGTTGCCTGGTGATTCCTGGCCCACGGGCCCATGCAAGCCTAACCACCAATGGGGTCCCCCGAACTCGGCCTGCAAGTGACCGTGTGTCACAAGTGTAATTTTTCAGTACTCAAGGCTCCCACATTCAGCACCAACGACAGCCAGGACACCTCGCACCTGGACCCCACAAGCAAGGTTAAAATGGGCATGACTGTTGAAGTTTGGTCCTGGGACCCGCATCACCTTAACTTCAAGTGTGTTCCCCTGAACTTACCCTGAAAGTGTCTGATTGTCACAAGTGCTTTTCCCACTGACCAAAATGGTACGCTTGACAGCTTTTAAAGTACTGGTTCAGTTTTCACTAGATAATCCATAACTCTGGTTATATGTATCTGATTAATTATATTTTTGAGTCTAAATTAACATAAACATCTGCTTTATTTCTATTAATTGGTGTTGGATTTTATTTGAATCATTTCATTTACTTATTATCCATTTTGCTACTCTGAAATGCTTATCACATGTTCCTCTAGTAAACCCTGACTGCTCTTTGCCAGATTACCAGGCCTGAACTAGGATTAGTGTGAATCCAAAGTAACCAGTTTGGGGGTAGTGTGAGAGTACTGCATAGTGTAGCCTCACTACATAATACTGAACTTCTCTACCTAGGCCCTGGATACATTTAGTACCACTTTACTAGGGAGTTACAAGTAAATAAAATGTGCCCATTAGGTGTAAGCCAATGTTACTATGTTTAAGGGAGAGAGCACGAGTACTTTAGCACTGGTCAGCAAAAGCAACACCAGCAAAAACAGGAGGATGGACAGCAAAATGTTGAGGGAAGGACATGCCAAAATCGTCAGGCATCTCAACTGCACAACACCTGCCCTAAGAGGAAACATGGGTGCAACACTACTATTTGGCATTGATAAAACACAACATTTGAAAGCCAGAAAATTAAAAAAGAAGGATGGCGACAAAAGTAAAGTAATCCCTCACACTTATGTATGTTATAAAAGACATAGGCAGTCATTATGACATTGGCGGTCAGCTGACCACCACACCGCATTGGTGGTAGTACTGTCCTCTGGCTGGCGGTAAAGACCTCCAAATTATGACCATGTTGGTGATCCCTCCCATAGACAGCCAATGTACCACCCGAACTGCCAGTGCGGTCCGTCCACTGACCACAGCGGTAGCCATTTTTAGGCAGGCAGAAGACAATGACCCACCCACCATATTATGACCTAGAAGACCTCCAGGATTTCCAGGTCAGGACCACCGCCACCAAAAGCCTGAGGGAAGCACATCATATAAAAGGAGACGCTCACCTCCAGGGACACAGACGAGTCTACGGCCACCATGGAACCCGAACTGGAAATCCTGCCAATGCTGTACCATGCAATAGCAGTCAAGGAGCACCAAGGCCAACGAAGACGACAATGGTGAGTAGAGCAGCCTAGCACACAAGGGAGGGAGGGGAGAGTGACACGCACAACACACACCAAACACACATTCCAAACACCAAGAACAATCTGCAGAGTTAATCAACATCAACATAACCCAGGAGCAATGAAAGCCAGGACACATGCCTCTGCTCCAACCACTGTAATTGTGTGGGAACAGCATCCTCAATCCAAAATATATAAATATATATGTATATGTATATATATATATATATATATATATATATATATATATATATATATATATATATATATATGTGTATATATATATATATATATATATATATATATATATATATATATATATATATATATATACATACAAATATACAACAAGGGCCATTGGCTAGTCCATAGTCAATAAATGGCCACAGGGCAACGTCCAAGGCCCAACTTGACTCATGACAGCCCAAATCACTCCACTGGGCAGGGGCATCATGGTGATGGTAAGCAGGCACCTCAGGGTACAGGGGGGGTTTCTTCTTGGGAGGGGGTCCTTAGACTTGGGTTTAGGAGGGGGCGGGTCTTTACTCTTCTGTTTAGGGGGTGGAGGAAGGGTTTGGGGCATGGGGCATGGGGCTGGAGTGCCATCTTGTGCCCCTTAATGGCAGGTGTAGCTTTAGGGGGAGGGACAGGAGTGGACTGGGAGCTGGAGGTTCTGGGTTGGGGAGAGGGATCTTTCTCTTACGGGCAGGATGGCAGGGGAGGGAAGAGGTCAAGGAGGTAAAGGAAAAGTTTCTTAGAACCAATGGGGTGGGTTGTGGGAGGAAGTTTGGGAGTGGAGGTAGTGGGGGTGGTTGTAGGAGGAGTAGGTGTGCTGGACTTTGGTGTAGGTGCATGGACAGTGTGCGAGTGTGAGGTGGATGGCTGTTGAGTGTCTGAGTGGGACCGTTTATGTATAATTGGAGGAGGGTCAGACAGGTTGGGAGAAGACAAACAGGACGTGTGTATGTAAGTTGTGGTGGTGTTTGCAAGTGAAGTTGGTGTGCAGCATGAGGTTGTGATGGTGACTGCGCATGTGGTGTGTGGGGTGCTTGTCTGCGTGACTGCTGTTGTGGTGACTGTGGGCAAGGCTGTACAGGTGGTAGGATCTGGGACTGATTATGCAGTGCATGCAGGTGTGAGTGTTGATGTGACTGTAGGGGGGAGTGAAGTGTGGTGCTTGTGTTTGTCTGTGCGAGTCCTCTGTTGTTTTGGGTGCATGCTTTTCAGATTGTGTTCGTGTGATGGGTTGGGGGAGAGGGTTTTGGGACTGGGAATAAAGTAGTTGGAGGGTGTACGGAAGAACCAGGGACACTGGCTGCAGTCAAGGAGGAGACCAGAGCATGAGCATGAAACGATCTCTGTAGGGCAGCCAAGCCACTGTGAATGCCCTCCAGGCAGGCATTGCATTGCTGCATCTGGGATGCCAGCCCTTGGATGGCATTCACTATGGTTGACTGCCCTACATAGATGGATCTCAGGGGGTTAATAGCCTCCTTACTGAGGGCAGCAGGGCTGACTGTAGCGGGGGCTGAGGTGCCTGGGGTGAAGGAGATGACCACCCTACTGAGTGAGAGGGCACAGGTAACTGGGTGGGGGACTACTGGGACAGCAGTGCTGGTACAGGGTGGGGAAGATCTTGTAGCTGGGATGGTCCCAGAGGGGTCGGCCATGACCAGGGAGCTTCCATCGGAGAAGGAATCTGAATCTGAGTCTGTAGTCATTGCTCCAGTCTCCCCAGTGGTGCTCCCCTTGCCCTCCAACCCACTTGTCCCCTTGGCATCAGATGATGCTAATGCACACAAGGACAGGATGAGAAAAAGAGAGCGGGTGGGGGAGAAAGTAAGGGAGCACAGGGTCAATCACAGCACTAACAGCACATATGGCATACACATCATATTCACTCACTGGGACTAACACTGCACAGTATGGACCACAATGCCAAACCATTATCTGGGTACAAAAGCAGTAAAGAACCCAAACCCTACCATCTTCACACCTACTGGGACTCACAAAGCCATGTCTGCCATGGGATGCTAGCAACTTACCAATACCAAGTATACATACCTCCCTATATTGCTAAGCAGGACCACACAAGAATACCTAAACCAGCATATCGGGGCATCCACTGACTAGAACCTTGCACCAAAACCCCATTGCAGGCAACAAAAACGAAATACCACACAGTCTGTACTCACCCCCTTGTGGCTGCTGTCCTGCCCTCAAGTGCCCATCCATCTCAGGATTGGCCACCGCTAGTATGTGGGCCATTGGCCAGTCAGGCTCAGACGGGCACCCCTCCCTCATTGGGAGGCCATCCCAAGCTGGGCCTCCGCGGTCTTCAGGGCCCAGCGTCTCAGGTCCTCGCACCAGTTCCTTCAGTGGGTGATCTGCCTTCTATGGAGCACCACAAACCGCACATCCTTGGCGACGGCACGCCACAACCCTTTCTTGTGATGGGCACTGACCTGCAGAGGAGACACAGACAGAAAGACAACATGAACTCAACAATCCATTTTGTAACACAAGTGGCTTACATACTGCATACGACCCACATTAGGCACACACATGACCCATACCTCTGTATACACATTGCATGTAGCCAAACCCCCCAAATGACACACTGCCAGCACACACATACATTTTCATGCCGCCATGTCGCATCCAACGTATCCATTATGTACTCACCTGTTGGTCTAGAGGCCCATACAACTGCCCATACAGGGGTAGGATCCCATCCACAAGCTTCTCCAATGCCTTGGATGTGAAGGCTGGGACCCTTTCCCCTGTAGCGTGGGCCATCGCAGGTTCCAGACATAGGACACAGCAGGACACGCATTGGAGATGTTGAACTGGAGAGAGCCAGTAATCAAGTGAAGTGGTACAGAAAAATGTCGTTCACATCCGCGGCGGTGAACAACTTCACGCCAGCATTGATCATCATTGGTTCCTGTACTCAATAGAGCTCCATGTTAGCCAATAAGGAGTTGCAGGGGGTGCAAACCTCCTTCTGCCATGACGCCAAACGACGGTGGAGTGAGGTCACTCCTACCTGTCCCTGCATACAGGATAGGTGGTTGTCATTTCCTAATGTTGGTACTTATGTTGGACAAATTTATGTGTGTCATAGATATCGATTGTACACACCAAGACAATTCCAATCGTCTACATACATACATGCTCTGTGTACTGTGGTATTGTGTGTCCATACTTCCTGTAGTCGCACACATCTCATGTTTGTCTCACTTAGATACCAACCTCTCTGAAGGAAGAGGAGGAGGCAAGCACCTGTGCACAGACCCATAGTGGACTTGACTGCACTGGAGGACTGACACATCCTACTCACCTATCGTCTGGACAGGGCCACAATTACTGAACTGTGTCAACAATTGGAGCCAGATCTGATTCCTGCTATCTTTAGCACTACAGCAATTCCCCCTGTAGTACAGGTACTGTCAGTGCTCCACTTCCTGGCAAGTGGCTCATTCCAGGTGACAGTGGGCTTGGCTACAGGGATGTCACAGTCAATGTTTTTGATCGTGCTTGGAAGGGTTTTGGCTGCCTTGCTCAAACACATGAGCAGCTACATCTCATTCCCCCAGAGTGAAGATTTTCCCACTGTGAAGGCTGGATTCTACGCAATGGGACACATACCACATGTGATTGGCGCTATTGACAGGACCCATATTGCCTTGGTCCCTCCAAGGGCAAATGAGCAGGTCTACAGGAATAGGAAGAGTTACCACTATCTAAATGTTCAGATGGTGTGCCTTGCTGATCAATACATCTCCCACTTCATTGCCACATTTCCTGTATCTGTGCATGATGCCTATGTATTGAGGAATAGCAGCGTCCCACAGGTGATGCCATGACTACAGAGGCACAGAGTGTGGTTCATAGGTGAGCTTGAGTCATCACACAGTGTATGTTAGTGTATGCCAACTGGAGTTGTACTCCATGTCATTGTACTTGAGTAATGTGTGTCCCTCACTACTTCCAGGTGGCTCTGAATAACTAGACCTGTCCTGGCTGTTGACCCCTGTGAGGATTCTGAGGACAGGAGCAGACAATCAGTACAATGAAGGACATGGATGTACCAGGAGGGTTATAGAATGCACATTTGGTCTACTGAAAGCCAGGTTCTAATGCCTCCATTTAACAGGTGGATCCCTATGCTGCACCCCTAAGAAGGTCTGCCAGATAGTGGTGGCTTGCTGCATGCTGCACAATTTTGCCCTCAGATGGGATGTGCCCTACCTGCAGGAGGAGGGGGGAGACAATGCACTTGTGGCAGCAGAGGACACTGAAGACAGTGAGGAGGAGGAGGATGTGGAAACAGGACACATATTATACAGCAGTACTTCCAATGACACTCAGGTAAGACTGTGAATCTGTTCATATCTCCATTTCAGTTAAGTGCTAAATGCCAGTCATTTTGTCCCAATCACTAGCTTTTCATTTCAATTGAATGACACTTAAGCCTTCCCTTTTTGCAGATGTTGGTGTGGTCACAACTGTTTACTGATGTGATGACAACATACTGCTTAACTACATTTGTTGGATGGATTCACACATTACAGGACATTTGCACAGGATAATACAGTCTAATAGATTGGATATTTCTGTATGATAAAGCACAAATACTTCAGATGTGTCCAAGGGTGTTTATTGAAGTAACATAAAGGAAGGAATAGTGCAATAGAGTGGGGGTGATGGTGGACGGAATCTTGAGTGTAGTGGCCAAGTTGGTTTGTAGCACAGGTCCAGTGTCCATGGGGCCATAGGAAAAGGAGCAATGGCAGTACAAAGTGAACAAGGTGACTCAGTGACACACAAGGGGGACATTCTGGAGGGGCTCATTTCCTGGCGGTGGTCTTGGTCTTGGCAACAGTCTCTGGTGTCTGTCTGGGTTGCAGGGAACGTTTGCGGGGAAGCTCACCTTCTGCAGGGGGAGGGGTGCTCGTGGCCTGTGGGTGGTGTTGCAGGTCCTCCTGTCCACTATCTGCAGCAGATGTTGATGGCTAGTGGAAGGTGGTCGCTGGTATGCTCTGTTCTCCTGCATGGTGTTGGCCATGTCATCCAGCACCCCTACAATGGAGGCCATGTTGGTATTTAGGTCCTGCAGCTGCTGCATGACCTCCTGGTGATGTACCCCCTGCAGCCACTGGTTCTCCTGCATGATGGTGATCACCTGGCCCATCCTGTCCTAAGAAATTTGGTATGACCCCAGGACATGTGTGAGTGCCTCCTGGCCATTCAGTTCCCTGGGCTTGGCCTTCTTCTGGCGCACAGCTGACCTCCCACTGTCCCTGACCCCCTGTGTCTGTGTCCCCTAAACGGTGTGCCCACTCCCACTTACGCCAGGACCTTCACCATCTTGCCTGTGTGTTGTCAACTCGGGACACTATACAGGTGGGCGCACTATTGATCAACTTGTCCTAGGGACAGGGGTTTGGGGATGTTTGGTGGCTGCTGTGGTGTTGCAGTCGGAGGGGGGGCCTGTGGTGGACTGACTGTGGTATGTGGAGGCCAACGGACCTGTGGTCCTAGATGGGCCAGGGAGTTCATCCAGCTCGGGACATCCAGAGTTGCTGTCATCACTGATGGCATCGTCTGGTGGATGACTGGGTTGCAGTGGCACCTGCTCGCTGCTGACATTGACTGGGGCACCTGTTGAAATGTAAGTGATGTTTTAAGGGTATTGTCTGCTGCATATTCCGCATTTCTGGCTTCCACTATGGGTTTGGTGTTGTCCTCCCATCTTTGGTAGTGTATGGTGATGGATTGTGGGATTGGTAGTTCTGCATGCTGCACATGCATTGCTGTTGCGTGTGCATGCAGAGCTGGCAGGGGTGTGCTTGCAGTGGGTAGGGCATGCAGAGGTACACAATTGAGGGTGGTTATTGTGGTGGTGCACTGTATGTGATGAAGTAGGGTGTAGGGAGTCTGGGATTGGGGGTGACATGCCATGCAGGTATTGGTGGAGGTAGGTTAGTAATAGTGACTTGCCAGTGTCCAGCCCTCCAGTGACTCCAGTGAGGCCCTCAGGATGCAGGATTGCCAAGACTTACTCCTTCCATGCTGTCAACTGTGGGGGAGGAGTTGGGGGTCCACCGCCAGTCCCCATGATGGTAAACTGGTACCATGATGCAATGGAACACACCTTCTCCCTTAGGTCATTCCACCTCTTTCGAATGTCGTCCCTTGTGCATGGATATTGTCCCGCGGAGTTCCCCATGTCCATGATCCTCCACCATAGCTCCATCTTCCTGGCAAAGGAGATCTGCTGGACCTGTGCGCCAAACAGCTGGCTCCACCCTGATGATTTCTTCCACCATCACCCACAACTCCTCATCAGTGAAACGGGGGTGCTTTTGTGGGGCCATGCCTATTGTGTGGTGTGTGTGTTTTGCAGAGCGTTTTTGGTGTTGAGGTAGGGTATGTGGTGTGTGTTGCTTGACAGATATATAGGTAGATGTGGTGTGTGGGCAGTTCTCTTGGGCTTAGCCTGGGAAGGCGTAGCAGTCTTTTTGTGGCTGCAAAGTATTGTGGATTATGTGTGTGTGTGTTTTATAGTGCTGTTGGTGGGTGTGTACGGTGTGTGTATCTGGCCAATGTTGGCTTCAAATGGTGTTGGGTGCCCTATTCTGCTGCGGTGGTGTGCGCCGCCAATGGCTGTCTGCCATTGAATGTCCGCTGTGGTGATTCGTGGGTAATAATTTGGAGGGCGGTGTATTGCTGGCGTAGCAGGGAGGGTGGTGTGTACAACAGTTTTTTGCCTTCGTTGGGTCTGGTGGACTTGTGGTTGTGGCTGGTTTCTGACAGTTTTGTATTTGTGTGTCATAATTCGGTGGGTGGATTACTGCCTCCGTGGTGGTCTGTTGGTGGCCGCCACATGCCGGTTTTTGGAAAAGACCGCCAATGTCATAATGACAGCCATCATTTTTAACTGAAGATAAACAAAACAATAGAAAAAAGTATCTTTCAGTAATTGGCAGAACATCTCTGTAATTCTTCTTTCTGTCATTTTTATGCTAATATATCTTGTGCAATAGTTTGATTTAATGATAAGTGGTGTCATGGATCTATGTAATTAGTACCTCTGTAACTTGATATTGTAAATTAACATATGGTGCAACCATAGTCATTAAACTTCACACCTAAAATTTAGGAGATCTATTTATTACTAAAATTGACACCAGTCAGGAAAGAAAATATGTGCTTTTATATGTTTAAAGCCATTACAAATTTGATGTAAGATGGAGTGCATTTGTAATGAAAGATTAGCCTTAAAAAAACTCCTTTCATCTAACCATTTACCAATATGGGGTGTAGGCTATTTTGGACTTTACAATGTAAGTCTAATTCTTTACCAATGGATATGTTTTATCAGCCTAGGCCACAAATTTCATCTACTTATGGCCCGATTAGGAGTTTGGCGGTCGCACTGCCAGTCCACAGTGATGGCGGTCTGCTGGATCGCGTCAGGCCGACAGCCTCCCGACCACCACATTATGAGTTCCCCACAAGGCTGGCAGCATGTTGGCAGGGCAGCACATCGACTGGATGCTTCTGCTATGGGAATGAGGCTGGAGCTAATGCTGGCCACAGGACCCTGACTCCAGCACATCAGGAGCACTGTTTCCATGCACCACGTCGTGCATGGCACACAGTGTTCCCAACGACTTCACTGCCATGGGGGAGCCCACATGGGCCCCTGCCTCACTCTACATGACCTCATTCCCCCTGGGGCCACGTATTGGGGCCCTTTTCCTGCATGTCCATTGACCTGCTAATGGCAGGGTTCCTGCCATGAAATGTTCGGTGGGCAGACAGGTTGTAATACCCATGGTGGTGCCACTGCCCACCTCTGATGCTGGTGGTGGCGGTCCGACCTCATTGTTCATAATCGGGCAGTCAGACCACCAAGGAGGTGGTGGTCAGACCGCTGCTACCACCATGGCAGTCCACGGACAGCCAAACTCCTAATCAGGCCCTTAATTTTTCTAAGTTGTGTTCTTAATTAATATTAATGGAGTACATATTGGGTGCTTATAATGAATGGAAGGATGCCTTCTTATTATTTGGAAGTGCTTCTCTAGTCAAGAAATGAATAGCATAATTTTGAGAAAACAGGGCTGATTGCAGAGGCCCCATAACTTTTTGCCCCCATTTTCCATCTTTGCTGGTGTTTTCCTGACTTTAAAGGTGCCCTGGGTACTGCTAACCAGTCCCAGGGCCTGTGCTCTGTGTAAAATGGATATGCAAATTAGGCTAATTATAATTGGCTAAGTTAACCTACCTATAAGTCCCTAGTATATGGTAGGGTTGTAGGTTTAGGGACCACAGCATAGGTGGTGCACACCTAGGTGCACTGCTGAGGTGCCCAGTGTCATTTTAAAAGCAAGCCTGCCTTGCTGGCTGCTTTTAAATTAAAGTTATATGAAAATTCGACTTTGGAATTAAAGGTACTTCCAAAGTCTTAAACTACCTTATTTTTACATATAAGTCGCCCCTAAGGTGTGCCCTATGTGCCCCTAGGGCTGGGTGCCATGTAACTATAAGCAGGGACTTTATAAAAATAGATTTATAAGCCCTGGTGAGGTAAAAACAGCCAAATTCGTTTTTCCCTCATTGAAGTAAATGGCCTTCATAGGCTAGAATGGGCAGACTTTATTTTAAATTTTAAAGTCTCCTTAAATGTTACATACCAAGAATTTGGTATCAAATTAATTGTTGTAATAAATCCCACAACTTCCAGTTGTTGGATTTAATATAACTTGTTCAGGTAAAAAGTTTAGACTTTACCTAAAAAGTTGCCAATTTCAGCTCTGCATTGTTTTTGCTGCTGTGCTCTGATTGGCCAGCCTGCAGCAGCTTCTGCCAGGCTGCCTTGATGAGGTGTGAAGTGGCCAGGCTTCACACAAAGGAATGTGCTTGGGGGAGAGAATCTCCCCTCAGCAGATGGTGAGGCAGGAAGGGGGAGGGCTGCCAAACTGGTCTTCAAAGGCAGAGAAGGACATTTGCAGCACCCAGCAACACCCCCACATCCTGCAACCCCAGACAATTAGGTGCCCCCTTGATTAGATTAGGAGAGGGCAGGAGAGGGGTGTGTTTATGATTTTTAGCCACACCAGTGGGTGGGCTCAGCCAGATGTAACCTCCAAAAATCAGATTCATCCATGTTGGATTTTTAGAGACTGTTGCCTTCTGGGATGATTTTTGCCACACTTCCCAGGAAGTGGTCATCACAGGGGGACGACCCTGTCCCTGATTGGAGAACCAGGGCCCCCCTGCTTTTCACCCAGGAGCAAGGATAAAACTGGCAGACCTGCACCCACGCCTCAGATCCCCACCAAATTTCAAGAAGAAAGAACTTAAGGAGAAGAAGGACTGCCCTGCTGGACCCCTGGCCTGCACCTGGAACCTGCACTCAGAAGGACTGCACCAGCTGCACACTTGGGCTTCACCACAAGAAGGACTTTGCCTGGCTTCAACTGGTTCAAGGAGGGACTCCCTGTTTGCTACAGGTGAAAAATTGCTAAACCAGAGTCCCCTGCACCAACTCCTGAAGAAAGCGACCAGCTGACCACTGTCCAGTGGCCAAAAAGGAGTTCGCGCCAGGTGCATTCTGGGAGTTGAAGTCCGCACCCCCCAAGGACCATCACAGAACTTCTGGACCCTTGGGGTGAGCTGTGGACCCCAAAAGAACCTTAAAAGAACATCTGGGTGAAGCCCCAGAAGTTTGGAAAAGATTTGAGAATTTTTGGAAAAAAGCTCCAGAGAGGGACCGACCCGCCGCGGAAATTCTAGCCGGCTTGCCTCAACCGCGACCCGGCCTGACTTCGTGGTTCGTCCCGGTAAAGAAAAACATCCAAAAAAGAGACTAAGGGGGTTATTCTAACTTTGGAGGAGGTGTTAATCCGTCCCAAAAGTGACGGAAAAGTGACGGATTTACCACCAGCTGTATTACAAGTCCATTATATCCTATGGAACTCGTAATACGGCTGGTGGTATATCCGTCACTTTACCGTCACTTTTGGGACGGATTAACACTCCTCCAAAGTTAGAATAACCCCCTTAGTCCGAACGTAAAAAGTTGACCGGGACCTCCCAGCCATCGTATCCGAGAAGGGCTCCATGGACGTCGGATCAAGATCCTGGTTTACCCCGGTCGAAGGATTTTCATCTCGAAAAAACGACTAAGTCCGAAGGTAAAAGTCTCCACCGAGGAAACCCACATCGCGTATCCGGACAAGGGCTCCAGGAGGTCGGATTCAACTGGCAGGTTCGTCCCGGTGAAGAAAAACTTCAAAATAAAGACTAAGTCAGAAGGTAACTTTTTAACCGAGGCCTCCCGCGACCTGTAGCCGAGCAGGGCTCCATCGCGGTCGGCCTGAAAGTTTGACTTTGCCCCGGTCGAGGTGCAACCAGATGACCCGATTGGCGCTTTTTGTTTCTAAGCGCTAGAAAAGTAATAATTCTTTAAAAATTCATATCTCCGGTTCCCCTGAACCGATTTTAATCGTTTTTGTGTCATTTTAAAGATAAAAATATAAACTATTTTTATAAATTGGTTTTGGATTTTTAAACTGTTTCCTGTGTTTTATTTAATTACTGTTTTGTGATATTTGAATGCTTTACACTTTGTCTCCTAAGTTAAGCCTTGACGCTCGATGCCAAGCTACCAAGGGTTGAGCTGGGATTAATTTACTGAGACCCAACTGTACCTATGTGGAGGTTGGTGGCTTGTTGCTAGGTGTAGGTACCTACCTGCCCTACCAATAACCCATTTTCCAACAATAATGCTCTAAGTTTCAAAATTGAAAATAGTCAATATCATCATATATAATAATGCCTAGAATGATCTCTATGAATCATTCTAAACTTTAAGAAGTACAAGAGCGACACATTGACAAATTTTCCCGGCATAGTTACCTAGATATAAACGTATGTACAGAAACAGTGGTTCACCAAGCTCTCACTTACTAAACTATTGTATTTCAGCAAGCTTATTCAATCATTGAAAATACTGAATGTAAGTATAAAAAGCAATTTGTTTTTCCTCAAGCACTCAATTACAACGGATTTGTTATCCTTAAACCTCAAACATAAAAATTAATACATAAGTAATTTTTAAAGGTTGGCACAAAATAAAACGAGAGAGAGAGAAGAGCTTAGTTGCCCCAGTGATAACACAGAAGAAAAGGAAAAGTTCCATAATGTATTTTGACATCCATATGTTTTGTGTATTTGCAAGAGACACACATTTCAGAACTAGTCTTGCTTGGGAAATTATTTTCCTGGAGTTCAATATGAGATCAATTTCTTAAATGTGTCTGTCATATTTGTCTACAACGTTTCAACATCATTTGGAATCAGTCTCATCAGGACAGGCAGGATGAGGGTCATCTGTAGTAGGTCAAGTGAAAGAGCAATCATTTCCCTGAGGTACATGGTATAATGGGAGGCTACTGGTGCTATGAAGGCACAATGAGAATATATATTTTGGCCATGGAATGAGGGAGTGATTCATGTTTCATATGTGAGTACTGTGTGGGAGAAATCTCTAGAGCTATTGTGGACTTTTGGGTAGGATGTGACAGAAAAGGAGGGGTATCTTCTGTTTTCATTTTAAAAATGTAAAATGTCTGGTTCCAAAGGTCTGTCGCTTGCTTGCCTGGTCACTATGTGATGCACTATGCACTGAACTCGGTTGTGTTTGCATTGCCTTGCGATATTTCAATAAAATTGTGTTGAATAAAAGAAAAAAAGTCTCAACGGATGCCAATGTCAACATGTACTGACTTTGCGAAGGGCAACACCTGGGTGAGGAGAAGAAAAATGAATATTCACTCAGAGGATCATGATAGAGCTGGGGAATGAGGAGCAACATATACCCTGGGGAGCAGAAATGTTTCCTGTAGCAGGGCCATGCATAGGCATTCTACTAGCATTGTTGGAGGCTGTGTATTGGTGGGGGGTGCTTTCACAATAAGTAGACACATTGTCAGCAACAATGAGACAATTTCAGGGGCTACAAAAGTGCTGAAGTCACTGTAGGAAGAGTGCTGGGACCTAAAATCGGCAATTCACTATACTATTTGAGAAGCTTTGTGGGGGTTGTAGCACTGGGTTGTCCTCTCCCTCTGTGTCCCTCCTGCTCTCTGCCACTTGTGCTGCCGGGCTCATGCATGAGGTCCTAGGTCAGGAGTCCTCTGGCCGGTCCTTTGGAATAAAGGAGAATAATGCAGATGAGCTATTACTGACAGTATTCTGAGTGAAACTGCGATGTGAGATGTGAGACGCGAGACGTGTGTGCCGGAAGCCACGTGTGCACGGGTGCACAGCTGCAGCTGGAAGGCCAAGAGCTGCAAGGCCGCAAGCTCCAAACTGTGACGGGGAGTGAGAGTGGCTGCTTTGTGTTGGGGCATTGTAAGCAGCAAATGCAGAATCCAATGCAGCCCGCTATTGAAGGGGCTGTGTAAGCAGCAAATTTGGTATTCAACATTGCCCGCTACTGAAGGAGATGTAGGCCGTGTGAGCAGCAAACTTGGCATCTGGTGCGGGGTGCAGCCCGTCTGGCGTGCCATAGGGCAGCCAGCGGGCAGAGGAGTTCCCACCTCAACAAGGTGTGTACTTGTGTACTGGGAAGCCAGAGGAGTACTGGGAGTGCCGTGTGGCACCTGAAGCATTACTCAGAGCAACTCATGCGAGGCAGAGAAAGTTTGGAGTGCTGGGAGGCACTCGAAGCGTCACCCAGAGCGACTCACAGGATGCAGCAGGCACGAGCAGGAGACACAGAGAAAGAGGAGCCATCCGCTCACCTACCTACACGTCTCGGGAGAAGAGGATGCAAGCAGAGCCAAGCCAGGGTGAGGAGGCGGAGGGGCCTTTGAAGGAGGAGTGTTAACTATAGGGTGAGAGCTCCTGAGAGTCACAGCTCCCCACTTTACTCCATAAAATGCATCTCATCCGCTCCTGATGGCTGCCGGCTTTCTTTTAACCTGGCCACTACCAGTAATTAGCTGCAGTCTGTTGACTGTACATAGAAGGTCTACTGAATCGTTGGGGCATGGTTGACTCTTGCAGTGTGCCATCAAGGAGCCTATCCTTGGCTAATCAATGAAAAGGAGAGTGGAGGCAGGGACTGTCTGGTTGGAGTGATAGATCTATTTAGAAGAGCTGCTCTTTTGGCAACGGAAGCGGCCACGGGTAGTTCGTGGTGCAGCTTGTTACCTTTAACTCTTCTTCATCTTACCCACCCTCCCTCCCTCGTTCAGAACTTTGGACATTAATACTCCTTTCTCTTCATCCTAAAAAAGGAATTGCCATCTTGATGTAAAGCTGTTTTTTCTTAGGAGGCTTAGAAATGGAGCTTCTTATCCTTATGATTGGACTCACACTTATGCCCCAAGCTCTGTCTGGCAAATAAGTTTACAAGTAGAAGGATTTGACCATCAAAATAATATATTGGCACATCGGGGAAGTGGGAAGTATTACTAGTGTTTGATTTTTAAAGGCATCTGAAGGGAGCAATGACTGCCAAAAAATTGAGATCGGGTTGTTTGCTTCTGGGGAGGTCTTGGTTGAAAACTAAATCTAACCCCCTCCGCAGCAGGGATGTTGTAATCCAGGACTGAAGTGCAGAAATCAGATTTTTACCTTTTGGGAAAAGAAGAAGGCCCCATATGAACCACTTTAAATTAGTTTATTTGGCAGCAGGGACAAACAAAAGCAATACAGCTTGGAGATCCACATCATTCAAGCCTCAAGGGGTCAGCTCTACTTGATACCCCTGATGAGGCAGTTCAGGAACTTCTTACATCCCAGAAAGCCCTTTGCCATATAGAGGATCATGGCTTAAGAAAAACATCTTCCCCACCCCATGGTATTATTCTATCCCTAGCTTGTACCTCTGAGGGCTTAGCCTTAGAAAAGGCAGTGGGAAAGAAGCACTCGTACAAAGATCGGCTTTGGGGTGCCAGCTGGAAGGCTTTACACTTAGGCATAGATTTACATGAAAAATGTGGGCCATAACAGGGGGTGGATATAGTTCAGTCTTCTCGCCAGTTACTGTCTTCAGGTCTGCAGCTCTTTAGTAGTACTCCTTCAAACCATTCATCCTTGTATTCACATCTTTCTGCAACTCCTGATTTGAGTATAAATGATAATCTCCCAAGTAACCCCTCGGATCAAAATATGCAGGAATCTGCCTCTCTTCTTAGTTTAGAGAGACTGCTCTCTTCCATTTTAGATCTATTGGAAAAATGTGTTGGGGGTCTGATTGTATTTTTGTCACAGTTACAGTTATTCTAAAAGAATTGATCACCATTAAAGGAGGCAACCATAATTCAATCCTATCACATTCAGAAGGAGTTTTAGCACTGTCTTGTGTAGCAGAGAACACGGTTGCCCAGTCTGGGATTGACTTCTGCTCTTATCTGGTAAGCCTCCTTTTAAGGAGATATCTACAAACTCATCCTTATTTGAGAGCCTGGTGGGCTCCATCAGGTTTATGTTGAATTGCTTTTTACCAGAGTGTGGAACAGGAAGTGTTTCTGATCTTTAAGGCTTGCCCAAAGTTGGATACGTTAATTGGAGAATCTTGTTTGTTGGTGCAGAAGCCTATGAACAAAAATAAAATTGTAAGGGGGTAAAGAAGCAGAATCGCATCATTACTAATAAAGGTCGGAGAAAAGTGCGATTTACAGAGGTCTCCCCTTTGCCACAAGAATATCAAACATTGGAGGATCCTATCTGAAACCACCATCATGCAAATTTAGAGTCTAGAGTACTGGATGTTCTTTTATGTACCTCATGTATGGATCATAACATGTCACCACCACATGCAAGCTTATTTCACTTGAATCCCCTGGAGCAACCATTTGTGAATCCAAAATGGCTCAAGCCCCAGTCGGATCGGTTGCCCTCCAAGGGAAAGAAGCAGAGGCTGAACTACGTTTACAATTTGACTTTAGATTGTATTCTTCTTTTTGATACATATTTTAATTTTGAAGAAATGTTTTTCTGAGGTAGAGTCACTTAGGTTAATTGAAAGTAATGATATGCACGTGGTATCCACGGAGGACTCGAGCTATGGTCCCAAACCAAGGGTGTCCTTTTATTCGAAACTTATAGTTAATTTTGAAAAAAATAATTCAGAGCGGTTGTAATCTAAAGGTATTGATGTTGTTCCTATCCTAGGGGAGGTAGGGAGCAAGTTTGCTGATAGGGATGTGCAGCCCCAGGAATGAGTTGGTGGGCAAGTGTCCGCATCCCAAACTCTGTGTTATATCAACCCCCCCCCTTTGAGTCAATGGGGACTAAAAGTCTCTCTAGGGAGGCATGGCAGGCAGGTGATGCTTAAGGAACCCCCAAAGTGTCTACCCCAGAATCAAGTGGCAGCATCTACTCCTGGGATTGGTTACCAGATGTTTTCAGCAATTCTCCCATCTGTATCATCAAACTATCAATGAGCTTACCGTAATTTCCTGGAATGTTGTTGTCATTAGAAATAATGGGGAAAAACTAGAGTTTCTAATTTCATTACAAACAGATATAAACTGCCTACAAGAGACCTAGGCCTTGATTTATACTTTTTGGTGCAAAACTTCACTAACGCAGTTTGGCAGCAAAAGGTTTAGCACTGGCTTGCACCATTTCTGTGCACCAGCAGGCACCATATTTATAAAATGATGCTAGCCAGTGTAAAGGGTAGGCTGTGTAAAAAAATCAAATGACGTTAGTCGAGTGGGGCTGGCGATATGGAAGAAAGGGTTTTGCCCCAAACAATGACGTCAGACAGGTTAGAGTAAAAAAAAAATCACTCTAACCTGTCTAGAGTCATTTTCTGACACACAACCATCCATACCACATGACTCCTGTCTTAGAAAAGACAGGAGTCATGCCCACCACCACATTGGCCAGCACAGGGGACCTGTGCATTGTATGGGGGCCCATTTCAGGGCCCCCTATGGCACTTTAAAAAATAAAATAAAATATTTACCTGTACTTACCTGGGTTGGGGTCCCCTATCCTCCGCTGTCCCTCTGGTGTGGGGGTCCCTGGGGCCTGGGGAGGGCACCTGTCAGCTTATTCCATGGTGTTCCACTGTGGAAATAGGCCCACAGGTCCCCTAATGCCTGCCCTGACCCAGGCGGTAAAAAATGGGGCAAAGCAAGCTTTGCACCATTTTCTGACCCCTCCTCCAGTGCACCAGTTTTGCACGGAAGTATAAATACGGCATTAAGGCCATAGAGTCATTTTTTGCACGGGAACGCCTACCTTGCTTCTCATTAAGGCACAGTAGGTTCCACGTCCCAAAAATGACTTTAACTCCATAAATTTGGCGCTAGACGGGTTTAGTGCCAAAGTATAAATATTGAGTTAATTTTGCCCCGAATTAGAGTAAAAAAATATATATGCTAATTTGGTGCAAAAAGAGTATAAATATGCCCCATAGTGTGATGGGGAGTTCTTGTGTGAAAACTATTATTCGTCTTGTAATGCCACCCCTTCTAAGAGAGGTCATGCAAAGGGTGGGGTATCGTGCCTGCTGACTTATACCCTTAAATGGCATTATGAATGCTATAGAGACCCCAGCAATCTGTTTATGGCTATAAGCTTGTATGGTGTAGGAGAGGGGTCTGCTTGAGTTCCCTTGGTGTTAGTAAATTCTTACATCCCTCCCGGTGCCTCACATGATGCCCCTTAGATAAAGTATTTTTATTTATTAATGAATTCTGTGATAGGGAGCCTGCATCTCGAAATATTCTGGTTGGAAACCTAAACTGTAAAATCTTGCGATACTCCAATTCTGGGATGAGGAAAGATAGACAGCTTATGGAATCCCCACATGCGTTTCTTCCTATAAATGAGAACAGATAAGCGAGGGAAGCTCCTCCTTGAGCACTTGAAGATGAGTGACTACATCATCGTGAATGGTAGACTTCCCTCTGATTCACCAGCACAATATACACACAAATCACTAGGGAGAGCTGCAACGTTAGTTTATGGTGTGACTGGTTATCAGGCGTTCGATTTGTTACACTATATAAAAGTGATAAAGACAGTGTTTAGTGATCATAATACTCTGGTTATGTCTTTTAACCTGAAAGTGCTTCCCACTGATACTTGGGCTCTTGATGGATCAAAATCAAGATTTGATATTAAAACTGGAACAACACATTGGACCCTTGGTGTGATTGAGGGGCTGGAAAGTAAATTAGAGACCACGTCAGGCAATCCTGAAAGCTGGGCAGAAAATGTTTTGGATAAGTTCTCAGAGTTTTGCAGCAGCTGCCTGAGAACTCCAGCCAGTAGGCCATGGTTACGTTTATGGCAAAATCCTGCTCCTTAATTTTATTGAAAAGAGAGATCAATGTCCTTATCCGTAAACAACATAGGGAATACTCGCTAGAAAAAAATATACAGCTGTCCGTATTAAAAAGAAGAAGGAGGCATTTAAGGGCACGCGTCAAAAGAGATGTAAATGACACATTTTGGAGTAATATAAGGGAAGCATCAGTTAATGACCAGTCTAGACATTTTTGGTCACTGGTGGCTTAAGGGTGTGGCTCGAGAACTAGATCACTTCCAATGGTCATCAACGAAGCAATCCGGTCCACTTTTATAGCAGGACTTTACACAACGAATGGGACTATAGAGGAGTGGCGTTTAGCTAGTGACAATTCTTCTTCATATATTTCCCCCTCTGCGAAAGAAATTGAGGAGGTCATTGAAGGCATGTGTAGTTCGGCAGCAATGGGACCAGATGAAATTCCTATAATGGTTATAAAACACGATGTCATTCATTGGCGTAAAATCTTGTTTCAGGTCTTTCTGTGCTGTTATGAAACTAGGACAATTCCTCTGTCTTGGAAGGGCAGGATTATTGTCCCATTATTCAAGAAGGGGGATGCCCTGGGAACTATCACCAGATCGCTCTGCTCGACGCGGTTGGCAAAGTATTTGCTAAATGCTTGCCGTCTCACTTTAGTGACTGGGCAGAAAGAAACAAAATTATCCCACTGGTGTAATCTAGGTTCAGAAAGAAGCATGGAACAATTGATAACATCACAGCCCTCCAGGTAATAAATGAGAAATATGTCTCCATTAGAGGGGGGAGGCCTATTGATTTCACCACGGCATCTGACAAAGTAGATCGGGCTACGCTATGTAGAAAGCTCGCAAGTTTGGGCATGGCAAGTATCCTCTTAGTTCTGGTGATCGCCCACCTTTCCTCCACCTCGTGTAGGGTGCTGTTAGGTGGTGATAGAGGCTTGTCTCACAAATTTCAAACACTGAATGGTTCAAAACAAGGGTGAATGTTGGCACTGCTTCTGTTTTCCTTGTACATTTCAGACTTACCCAGCTGTTTGTCCTGGAGTGAAGGCTTCGCCACCATGCTGGGGGGGGGGGATAATATTTTCACTTTATGCTGATGATATAATCATCTTGGATCTCACCCCAAAAGGGTTAAATAATCGCCTGCATGCCTTGCAGCAGTTTACAGAGGCCCACTTTCTAAAGATAAACTGCTCCAAAAGTAGCATTTTGTGCTTCCACAGTAGGACGAAATTTAAATATGATAAATTCTGCTGGTCCTTAGGAACTTGTACCTTTTTTGAGGAGAAATAGTTTGCGGGAACCTCAGTGATAGGGCACACCTAGAACATAATTTAAGCAAGGCGTAATCTCAAGCTAATGGCCTGGACGCCCTCTCCTGGGCAACATGCAGGAGACATTTTAAACACCTCTAAGAGGTATTCCCAGCAAAGATACCACCCTCTTTACTCTGTGGTCTGGAGAAAGTAAGAGTCTCTAAATTGTTTTTTTTAGACAAGCTAGAGTGGCATGTCCTTAGAAAATTATCATTTGTCAGCTCAGTTTCCTCAGCAGCAATTTTAAGGCTGGAGATGGGTCTAAGAAGCACATTTGTTCAAGGTCTAGCCATGGTGGTTCGCTGGGTGGTTAGTTTGGAGAAGAGTGATGATGATTCTTTAAGGTCTTTGCTAAAGAAAGAAATCTTGGCTGGCCAAATGGGCAAAATATACTATTGATAGCAATTTCACATATGCCTTAGATTTGCTACTCTTAGATCCTGATTTTATTTTTAGACTTTCTCCCTCGCAGTTAAAAACCAACCTCATGCAAGCAACTTGATCGGTAAGCTTTTGCTTGGATAGAAAGGCCTATGCACACAGGCAGGGCTTCCAATCTGCAGTAGATTCTGTATTATTGAATCAAATTCAACCCTGTCTTATTTGGAGCCTACCACACGGGATTAGTCGGTTCTGGCTCCTACAATGGCAGGGGTTGCTTCAACTCAATATATTATGGGCAAGTTGGTATGGATCCTCAGCGATTTGTAACTTTTGTCAAAATGGCATCCAAGACTTGAACTATGTTCTTTTTATCTGCGCGGCTTTGCTGTGATACTGTTGAAGATTGTTACTTCCAATCTGCCTTCAACTTTCCTTACTTACTGTATCAGAAGTATTGCAGGCCTTTTATGTCCCTCCAAATGAATTGTTTTGCTACAGAATATTTAACTTTTTTAAGTGTTTCTTAAAATTGTAACAAATATATTGTTAAATTATTTTGTTAGAACTGGGGTACGTCAACTGTTTTGGAGGTTTATAGATTATCTATTTTGTGGTCTTTTTTTCTTATTTATATTGTGTTTTATGTGGAGCTCCATGGGAGTTCCGTATCATAAATAAATTGAAACTGAATTGAACTGTAGCACTTTAAGAGGTGAAAAAATACATGATTCTAGGCCACCCACACATACATTGAGTCTGACAGTACAGCTTTGAGCTTGACAGTGCATATCTTACTTTTCAGGGAGGTGATGAATCCCTTTGTGAATGACTGGCATACATTCCTACACCGCAGATTCACACTTCAAGCCATCACACTAATTTCAGTTGATGTATAAGCAGAAGATTTGCCATATATTTGGCAAAGTCAGGACAGGTATGTAAAAGTGCAAATACACTCAGATATATAGGGAAGAAAGTGACTGCAAATTGAGAGAAAGACAATATGTGGCTTGGCTTGTGAAGTGTAATTAGCAACTGTGCAAATCCATAAACAGAATTGAAGAGGAGTCTCAGCATTGATGATCACATGGAGGGAAATCGCATGGCAACTGGCATGAAAGTTCATTTAGTATAGGATTCTAATGTATCTATGATACAACAATACAAAAGGGGGTTGTGGTGCAAAACTGCAATATCAATGATAGCTGTAATAGGTTTCAATATCTCTTTAGAAAAGAAGATAACCTCAAGAGAATATAAACACCTTAGTTTTATTCTGCCAGTTGTGGTACATTCACCATGATGTTGTCTCTATCGTGCTTATTCATTGGTGTGATGTATTCTGCATGTCAGCTATAAGTAACGCACTCTCTCTAAGTGCCACTTAAAACATAAAAGTGCCAGTCCAAGGTTTTGTCAGGGAACATCTCTCACGACAGAAGCATGAAAATGTGCACAAACAAATTGAATTTCCACCAGATCCAGGCATGTCAGGGTTATATGTGTGAACAAAAGTGAAAAGAGAAATGTTTGTGAACACTTGGGCCCATATTTATACTTTTTTAGCGCCGCATTTGTGCCACTTTTTGACGCAAGTGTCAATGTGTGAAATTGGTGGGATGTCAGTGGACAAATAGATGCCTCTACATTCTGCAGAAATGCTTGTAGCTCTCACCAGTGTATTACAAGTAAGAAAATTGCTGCTACAAACAGTAACATGGAAATGCATCAGCACAAACTAAGTCAGACGTTTGAGTTTGATCAGAAATTTTAAAGAAAACAGGCAATATTGTAAGTCTTCAATTGTTAGCAATACTGGCAATTGACATCTGTTTCTACAACTTTGTGTATTCAGCAACTGTATTTGTAGGGCCTGCAAGCTCATGGGAATTTTTAAGGGCCTCATTTGTAGGGCCTTTGCACCACAGTTGCGTCATTTGTCATATTTACAAATTGTTATTTACACATTAACGGTTTAGGCCCAATGCCTCAGTTTGGGGAAAGCCCTGTGTCACTTTTTACTTGCAGTAGGTATAACGTGTGCAAATTAGGTGTCCCCTTGCAAAAAGCAATGCAGAACTGACAGTGAAATTTACATTTCACTGTGCCATTCTACAGCATCGCTGCATCAATATTTGAATGCCTGCTCAGAGCAGGCGTTAAACTGGGGCAGGGCTTTTACAATGGGAGCCTTCCATGCATTGCTGGAGTAGCCTAAATTGTTTGACGATAGCCCAGCAATGTGTCAATTTAATCCCACTAGAACTCTGTGTAGTAAATATAGTGTATCCATGGCGTTGTTAGGGAATCGTTATGAAGCGCAAGAAATCTGACGCATCAGGACAAAGCGTCAGCTTCTTGTAAATGAGGTCCTAAGTTTCACCAACTTTGAAGATGCCTTTCACATTGTGGTGACACTTAGAAAAATTTCACAGTCACCCTTGCAGTGACTTTGCTATCAAGTTGGTCCTCTGCACTCACCTCATTCTGTGTCTAGTTCAGACATACACCTTCTTACACAGGCTTCTGATTTCAATCTTGTGGAGCACACAACTAAAACCTGGACTGTTCAAAGTGACATCAGAAGTTAGTTCAGCATCTGAACCATTGCATTCTGAATCCACACACAATTTGATCGTATGTAAGTTTAGTTAGATTGTGTGGCCAGCACCATTTGTCTGAACAGTTGTGTGAATGTATTCATTATCACACCTCTATACCGACTCACCCCCTGAAATAATTCTGCTTGATGCAGTTCTTTTCTCCCCCACACTTGGCCATTGATGCCCCAGCAGTGCTCGTGCTTACCCATTCTTGCTGACTCAGCTTCAAGCTGTCAGTGCTCCACATTCGATCTGTGGATGATTCCTTCCTGCTGTCCTGATGCTCTCACCTTCTCTGGCTGGTCATTGGATTATTCAGCCTCCCCGTCTGCATCAGCTTAGCAGGCTCCACAAGAGAGATCAGCTCCTCCTGTCACTGTGCTTGACCACCCTCCTGAGGAGTTCAGAGGGTGAGCTGAACAGGTAGCATGGCAACGAGGGGTCCTGCTTAGTGAGATGTGTGTGGCCAAGTGATCAGCGACTGTAGCTCAAAGGTACATTTTTGCAAAGACGGAGAGCAGCAGCTGGGCAACAAGGCCCATATTTATACTTTTTAGTGCTGTATTTGCATCACTTTTTGATGCAAAAGCGAGACAAACTTACAAAATACAATTATATTATGTAAGTTTGTGCCATTTTTGCGTGAAACAATTACACAAATGCGATGCAAAAAATATATAAATAGCGGCCCAAGTGTGCATAGCTTCGGGACCTTGCACTGTTCTTTTTATTCTATGATTCTCACATGTGAAAACTACCTCAAAAGAGCAACCTGTTTAAATCAGAACTGTTTTACTTCTCTGCTCATCAATCTTTTAACCCCTTTGCTGCCAGGCTTTTTCCCCCTCAGGTGCCAAGCCTTTTTTTGGCTGTTTAGGGCAGTTCGCGTTTAAGCCCTCATAACCTTTAGTCCACATAAGCTACCCACGCCAAATTTGCATCCTTTTTTTTTTCAAAACCCGAGGGATTCTAGAGGTACCCAGAGTTTGTGTGTTCCCCTGAAGGAGACCAAGAAATTAGCCAAAATAAAGAGCAAATTTCATTTTTTCAAAAAAATTGGAAAAAGGGTTGCAGAAGAAGGCTTGTGTTTTTTTCCCCGAAAATGGCATCAACAAAGGGCTTGCAGTGCTAAAATAACCATCTTCCCAGCTTTCAGGAACAGGCAGACTTGAAACAGATTACCCCATGTTTCAACACAATTTTGGCATTTTACTGGAACATACCCCATTTTCACTATTTTTTGTGCTTTCAGACTCCTTCCAGTTAGTGACAGATATGGGTATGAAACCAATGCTGGATCCCAGAAAGCTAAACATTTCTGAAAAATAGACGAAATTCTGAATTCGGCAAGGGTTAATTTGTGTAGATCCTACAAGGTTTTCCTGCAGACAATAACAGCTGATATAAAAACAATATTGAAATTGAGGTAAAAAACAGCCATTTTTCTCCATGTTTTACTCTGTAACTTTTTGCTGTGATGTCCGATTTTTTAAAGCAATATACCATTACGTCTGCTGGACTCTTCTGGTTGTGGGGATATATAGGGCTTGTAGCTTCATCAAGAACCCTCGGTACCCAGCTGCAATAAATGAGCTGCACCTTGCAATGGGTATCATTCTAGACCTGTACACTACAATTAATTTGTTTAAATATAAAGAGTGAAAAATAGGTATCAAGAAAGGCTGTGTATTCCAAAATGGGCACATGATAAGGTGTTGAGAAGTAGTGGTTATTTGCACATCCCTGAATTCTGGAGTGCCCGTGCAAGCATGTGAATTACGGGGCATTTCTCAAATAGGCTTCTTTTTTACACAATGTCTTACATTTGGATGAAGAAAATGTAGAGAAATACAAGGGGCAATACACTTGTTTTGCTAATCTGTGTTGCCCCATGTATCCCGATAAAAATGGTACCTTGTGTGGGTAGGCCTAATGCTCGCGACAGAAAAGGCAATATGGACACATCACATTTTTACACTGAAATCTAACGTGTTTTTTGCAAAGTGCCTAGCTGTCGATTTTGGCCTCTAGCTCATCCGGCACCTAGAGAAACCTACCAAACTTGTGCATTTTTTAAAACAAGACATCTAGGGGAATCCAAGATGGAGTGACTTGTGAGGCTCTCACCAGGTTCTGTTAGCCAGTATCCTTTGTAAACCTCAAAATGTGGCCAAAAACACACTTTTTCCTCATATTTCCGTGAAAGAAAGCTCTGGAATCTGAGAGGAGCTACAAATTTCCTTCCACCCAGCCTTCCCCAAAGTCTCCTGATAAAAATGGTACCTCACTTGTGTGGGTAGGCCTAGCGCCTGTGACAGGAAATGCCCCAAAAGACAACCTGGACTCATCACATTTTCCCAAAGAAAACAGAGCTGTTTTTTGCAAAGTGTCAAGCTGTGGATTTTGGCCTCTAGCTCAGCCGGCACCTAGGGAACCCTACCAAATCTGCACATTTTTGAGAACTAGACACCTAGGGGAATCCAAGATGGGGTGACTTGTGGGAATCTCACCAGGTTCTGTTACCCAGAATAATTTGCAAAATCTGGCTTAAAAAACACTTTTTCCTCACATTTTGGTGACAGAAAGTTCTGGAATGAAAGGAGCCACAACGTGGGCACATCACATTTTCCCGAAGAAAACAGACCTGTTTTTTGCAAAGTGCCTAGATGTAGAGTTTGGCCTGTAGCTCAGCCGGCACCTAGGGAAACCTACAAAACCTGCAAATTTTTTTAAAATAGACACCTAGGGGAATCCAAGATAGGGTGACTTTTTTTGGGGCTCTCACAAGGTTCTGTTACCCTCACATTTTGGTGACAGAAAGTTCTGGAATCTGAGAGGAGCCACAGACCTGTTTTTTTGTAAATTTGGCCTCTAGCTCAGCCGGCACCTAGGGAAACATACCAAACCTGCACATTTCTGAAAACTAGACACCTAGGGGAATCCAAGATGGGGTGACTTGTGGGGCTCCCTCCAGGTTCTAATACCCAGAATCCTGTGGAAACCTCACAATGTGGCCAAAAACACACTTTTCCCTCACATTTCGGTGACAGAAAGTTCTGGAATCTAAGAGGAGCCACAAATGTCCTTACACCCAGTGTTCCCACAGGTCTACCAATAAAAATAGTACCTCACTCCGAGAGGCAGATTGGCCTAATAGAACTAGGCCGATCTGCCCCTAAGGGGAGCAGAAATGGCCTAAAATAAATTCTCCCCCACCCCCAGGTGAGAGTCCCTTGCCTAAGGGGTCGCTCCCCTACATAAAAACACAAAGTAAATTAAAACATATATTTGTCCCTGGTGTCTAGAGGTTTCTGCACCGCCTGGGGGGCAGATTGGCCTAATTATAATAGGCTGATCAGCCCCCAGGGCAGTCAGAAAAGGCCTAAAAATATTTTGTCCCCCTCGGGAGCGGCCTTTGCCCAAGTTGCCGCTCCCCTTATGCGCAAGTATAAAAAGAAAAACTCTGATGTCTAGTGGTTTCTGGCCCTCTTGGGGGCAGATTGGCTTAATAAATATAGGCCGATCTGCTACAAAGGGGGGCAGAAATGGCCTAAATAGAATTTGCCCCCCTCTGGGGAGTGACCCTTGCCTAAGGGGTCGCTCCCCAGACATAAAAACATGAAGTAAATTTTTTTTAAAAAGGTGCTTAGGGGTTTTATCAGCCTATAGGCCGATCTACACCGCGGGGGGCAGAAAAGGCCTAAAAATGTTTTGCCCTCCTGGGGAGTGGCCCTTGCCCAAGGGGCCGCAACCCGTTATTGAATTGCATAAAAAAAATAAACTCCCTGGTGTCTATTGGGCATTTCTGCTGGCCGATTCGCATTGCGATCGGGCAGCAGAAATGCTTGCAGAGACATGAAAGGAAAGGCCTTTCCTTTCCATTCATGCCTCTGCCTGCCCCCTCCTCCTGAGCGGAAGAGAAATGCTGAGCATTTCTCTTCCGCATCGTGCTGGAGGCGATTGCGTGCTGACATCATCAGAAGTCGCTGGGGGGGGATCGGTGGTGGAAGGGGAAGCGATTCTCCTTCCACCACCGACTGGGAGGGAGTGGAGGGAGGCCCACGACGGAGCTCTAGCGCTTCCCCATGGGCATGGTGCAGGACGAGCTGTTCTCATCACACGGGAACCAGCTCGCCCCAGGCACCCAACGGGTTAAGGCTTTTAAAGTGACTAATGGTGAATTTATCTTGAAAGCAATCAGTCCGATTTTTATTAGATTTAGACGTACCCAGGTCTACATGGATGCCTTAGATAATTAATATGCTAGAGTTTCAGTGTTTTAAGGACTACAGCAGTGATTATGAACACGGCGGGAAACACCGCATCGCCGGCGGTAAAAAATCACCAACAGAGGAGCGATCCGGACTGCCAAACAATGAACCAACTGAAACACAGGCATCTTGAAAACCACCCACCTCCAGTAGAGGAGTGCCAACAATGATGGCAGAGGCCGCCGACAGACCAACGGAAAGGCCCAACCCACCCATCAAATAATTAACCACTAGTCCGTCGTCAGTTGTAAATAGCAGGCAGCACCTTCCACTATACCCATGGCCATGCCCCTGACTAGTGTACAGAACCCTGCTCTACACCCATTCCCTAAACAACTTAAGGACCCAACGTGTAGGAGACCTGACCAAAACACCCCTACTCCCTACGGGAGCCATCATGTAGATGGACATCAGTCAGAGTCCCTGCAACTAAGCAGCATAAACCCGAATGCACACACAGATATCCATCAAGGGTCAAAAATATGGTATGTGTACTCATCCCCTTGTGACTGCTGTGCAGCCTTCAAGTGCCCATCCAGGTCTGGGTATGCCACCGCCAGGATGCGTAGCCTAAGGGGGGTCAGTGCCTGACTGGCACCCCTTCCCCGTTGAGAGGACTTCCCCAGCTGGGCCTCGCCGATTTTTCACGCCCAGCACCGCAGGTCCTCGCACCTCTTCCTGCAGTGGGTGCTCTGCCGGTTGTAGACCCCCAGAGTCCGCACCTCATTGGCGATGGCATGCCAAAGTGCCCTCTTCTGGTTTGCACTGACCTAAAAGGGACACACAGAAACGTAACGCAGAGATCAGTCACTTGGCAAACATATACAGCTGGCTATACGTCCACTATGGGACGGAAAGTACAAACAGACTAAGAGCACATATGCAGGCAGCATGTCAGGAACCATGGCCCATCCAGGGTCAGAGGTGCACACATATATGCTGCCAACACCATGCATTACACACAACCATTGCCCACAGTCCCCCTACTCACCTGTACCTCTGGCCGTCCGTAGAGCTTGGTGTACAGGGGCAGGGCCCCGTACCGAGCCACTCCAATTCCTCTTGGGTGAAGGCTGGGGCCCTTTCCCCTGCAACACGAGCCACTTCCATGACCAGAGGCAGGACACAACAGTACACTCAGTGGAGTACCTGCTTGCACAAGATCAGGGAGTCAAGTGAAGTTGGGGTGACTACTTCGCGTACGCACTGTGGTAGTGTGTACCGTCACCGCCGGCGGCGATCATTATACACTAAGATTCCCCATTGACACCCATGTTAACCAATGACTGTGCACGCGCGGTAAACACCGCCTTACGCTGTTACGTCAACCGCTAGCGGTATGAGGTCACTTCCACCACGACAATTCTGGATTACAGGGGGCAGACATTTTGTCAATAACTACGCATTTATAATACTGCCATCTGCACAATGCAAGCCCTAATGTTCACCAAACACACAGAAGCATGTGACCATTCACAATACCACACCTGACAAACCCTGAACAATAATTATGGTCTAGTTGATGTTATGTCAAACACATTTAGCATTTGTGTCCCTACAATCAAGTCAGCAGTGCTCAATGACTGACAATGTGTGCCCATGTATGTGTCTTCCTCACACGTGTTTCAAGTTCCTCCTCAGTACCAACCCTTGTGGCGAGGATGGGCCCCATCAGTGAACAGACCACTTGTGGATATGCAGACCATGGTGGAGCGTCACATCATTATCACTTACAGACTCACCCATGCAACTATTTTTTAACTTTGTGCATTACTCGATCCTGCACTGACTCCGGCAAATCGTAATCAGCATGCCATCCCTACTGAAGTGCAAGTGCTCTCTGCACTCCATTTCCTGGCCACGAGCTAATTTCAAGTGACAGTGGGCCTGGGTGCTGGATTTTCACAGCCAACGTTCAGCATGATACTGACAAGATTTCTGAATGCATTTGTATGACACCTGCAGTCCTATGTGAGGTTCCCCAAAATATTGACCTCCCTGCCATCAAGTCAGTCTTCTATGCCCTTGCCAACATACCCCATGTGATAGGTGCCATTGATGGCACCCACATACCTATAATCCCCTCAAGAGTCAGTGACCATGTGTACAGAAACCTTGATGATTCCTTTGTGCTGAGGAACAGTAGTGTGGCACACAAGATGGAACAACTACAAGAGGACAGAGGGTAGATCATAGGTAGGCGTTTCTGTCACTAACTGCCACCTAGCACACAGCCAGGCTGTCTGCCTCTGAGGCTTGTCAATGACGGTTCTGTTTTGCACCTCTTTCTAGGTGATTCTGGCTATCCCAACTTATATTCACTCCTGACACCAGTGAGGAATCCTGGGACAGATGCAGAGAGGAATTACAATTTGAGCCTTGGACATAGTAGGAGGGTGATAGAGCACACAATAGGTCTCCTGAAGGCTAGATGTCATTGTCTATATATCTCTGGTGGTTCCCTGGCCTATGGGACTGAAAAGGTGTGTAGAATAGTTGTGGCCTGCTACATGCTGCACAACATGGCAGTGAGAAATTCGATCCCCCTCTTGGAGGTGGAGGGTGCTGTATATCCAGACCAGCTTCCTCAGAGAGGGGATGAGAGTGATGGTGATGATGAGGAAGGGGAAGATGTAAATTCCAGGACCCAACTGATACAACCCTACTTCCAGTAACTATGTGGGACTAAGGGCTGAGATTGGTGTCTGTGAAACATACTGTCAGTGTGCCTTGTCATCTGGGGGGGTTAATGTACTAATTTCAACTGTGACCAGGTCTCCATAGGACAGAATGCAATATAGTTTTTTTTTTACTAAACACATTTAGGCACAACAACAGGTAAGGCGAGTGGGTACTTTCAAGCTACGCAGGTACAAATAAAGTAGTTATCAGCCAGTTGCATCCATACTTCACTTTGTTCACATATTATGACAGATGACAGTGTTACAGATGTGATATGTGTTTTATTTGATGCAGGAATTGAATCGTGCAAATTACAGTGATGACAGTTGGTCATGGGTGGTTATCCTAAATGCCAACATGGTTGTAGCCTTGTTGTAAGTATTGGTAGGTCCATCAATGGTTACATGGGTTATTATTTCTTGTTAGCAATGTTTGGTGGTTGAATGTGTGGGATAGTTGGTGGACAGATAGTTGCAGAGTCACTTCTTTGAGGGGGCCTTGTTCTTTGCAGGTGTTCCAGTCCCATATCTTGGCCAGAGGGTCAGTTTGGGCACCTGTTGTTGACCTATAGGGGATGAGATGGTTGTTCACTGTGTTTCCTCTGAGGGTGGTCCATGGGAAGTTGCTGCTGATGCTCTCATTGCCCGGTCTGTTTCCTGTGCTGTAGTGGGCCTCAGGCTGGGTTTTTACTAGCTGCAGCAGCACACCTGCTATGCTGTCCATTGTGGCATTGTGCATTTTCCACTGCTCCATGGCCTCTTGGTGGTGTGCTTGCTGCATCCTCTGACTCTGCTCCAGGGTGGATACTATGTCAGTCAATCTGTCATGGGTATGCTGGTAGGCCCCCAGGACCTCAGATATCACGTCCTGAGCTGCAGCATCCATCCTGTGGCCTCCCCCCTGGGCCACTGATGCCCTCCCACTGGGCCTAGCCCCCTGTGCCTGTGTCCCCTGCACAGGTCTGGTGGTGCCACTTCTACTGAGGCCATTGTCTTCCTGCTTGTTGGCAGGCGGTGACTGTGGCCTCTGTACTTGTGTTCCACAAGTCTGTGGCCTGGATACACAGGTGTGTGGACGGTTGCCCTGGGCTGATGTTCTTGTCTGGGTGGTAGGGGTGTCAATGGTATCCTGGGTGGGGCTGCTGGATGGTGACAGTCCAGGACTGTGTAAGGGGCCATCCTGCTCATCAGTGTCCAGGCTTCCATCCCCAATGTCCTGTGAGGTGCCTGTCTCCCCCAGGGGGCACTGGCACTCCTTGTCCTGTCCGTCAGGGTGGCATGGGTGGTGGTGCCTGTTGGGGGAAATGGACATGTCTGTTACATTCGCATGGTCGGATGGGGTGCAGAGGCCTGGGCAGGTTTGTGCAGCTTACACACTTTGGGACCATGCAGGATGCTTTAGTGGGTTAACATTTCTTTTAGCTTAGGATGTGGAGGTGAATTGTGGGTGTTATAAGCCATTGTGTTTCCTTGCAGGGGTGGGTGAATGTGCACAGGGGGAGGTATGTGGGCCTGTGAGTCCCTCTGGGTGCAGGATGGCTAGTACCTTTTCCTCCCAGTCAGTGTAGTCAGGTGGTGTTGGTGGAGCTCCTCCCCCTGTCTTCTGGACTGCAATGTGGTGCCTGGATGCCATGGCCCTGACCTTCCCCCGCAGGTCATTCCAACTCTTGCGGATGTCGTCCGTGGTGCGTGGATGGTGTCCCACAGCATTGACCCTGTTGACAATGGTTTGCCATGGCTCCATCTTCCTGGCGATGGGTGTGTGGTGCACCTGAGCCCCGAATATTTGTGGTTCCACCTTCAGGATCTCATCCACCATGGTGTTTAACTCCCTTTCTGTGAAGCGTAGATGCTTGGGGTGTGACATGGTGAGTGTGGTGAATGGTGTCGGGGGTGTAATCGCAGTGGGGGTGCTCTTCTGTGGTTCGGTGTGAGTCTTGTGTATTGTGGCGTTCGGTGTCTGCTTCTGGTGTTCTCTGTCTTCGTTGGCCTACTTTAATTGCAAAGGATTCTGGGGTGTGTCTGTGAGTGTTTTTATGGTGTTGTGGACGTGTATCAGGTGTGTGAGCTTCTAACTTATCCAATATGTGCACTGCTTACTGTTGGGTCCACTTGCCGCCCGTGGCGGTCTGCACCGTCATTGGTCATTCAGCTTCCACTGACTGCCAAAGTGATTTGTGCATCATTATTTGGAGGGCGGGATGTGGGTGTGCTCAGCGGTGGCCGGGTGGGAGGTCCAACATTTCCACTGACAGGGTCCTGGAGGAGACTGGTGGACTGGTGATTTTTGCCGGAATCTGTTTTTTGGTTCATTATATGGTGGGTTTCTGTTCACCGCCAATGGCGGCCTTCTGTTCACCGTCGCCATGGCGGTCAGCGGTGTTTCCTGCTGTGTTCATAATGACCACCTATATCACCATCTTGAACGCCTCCAATGAAGATCTAAGGGGACCAGTATGCCTTTTAAAACCACAGAGGAACAAACAAACTGATTAAAGAAAATCTTTCCTAGTCTGTACTCCCTCTTTAGATGTCTCCCAAAATGTAATCAATATCTCTCAGATCCCCTTGACCATTGCTCTTTAGTCCAGAAGCGCTTTACCATCACCACGTGTAAGTTCATTACTTAACTCGTTACCCACATTAGCTAACCCAATCAGACAAACTTAAAATATCAGTTTTCTGTTGGAACAAATTAAATTATAATGAATGCAGTTGCTAAGTCTACCAAATGCAAATTATTAGAATAATGGACACATTCAGGTGTGATGACAAGGTTCCCCTAGGTATATTGAAACGAGAAATTCACTCAATTGATCTCCAATCCCTTTCTGTAAGGGATACAAATATTTAGAAAGTAGGCACTCTGTATTACATTCTTTGCCTTACGTATTTTGAGACTAGAGATCGTGGTCACTTAAGCTAACACAAAACCTATACCGACTCCATCTTGCTTGTGTCACCTAAACACCCTGCTACAGCACTAACACAAGTCTGAGCTTCAGCAACTAATAATTAAATGTATTTTGCAGAGCTTAGTTCTGGTTTGCATGGGAGTTATAGGGAGTGAGGTATGATGTTCTATTTCTGGCATTTACAAGTCTCTCAAGATTGAGGCTGCAGTTGGAAAAACACACTTTTTAACAAACAATATCAATGAACCAGAAATGGTTGAATGCGTGTACGTTTGTCAGGCCTCAGAACAGAGCCGTTGAGTAAATCTGTATTTTATAACTACCTTTTGGTCAGACATTTAGTAAGACATCCAGGAGCTTCCAGGTCATTCAACCGAATACAACTCACTCACAAATAATGAACCTGATTGTGAATTTAATTTAAGGTTTAAGTGTTGACTAGATCTAATTTCAGCACATTTCATGAGTTTGCAACAAGATATTTTAAAATTAAGGATTGACATAATCCCTTTATACTCGATCCCTTTTGCTGCTGTTAAACAAAACAATTAGCCTGTCAAGAAGGGACTCGAAGGCCGAGGAGCCACTTGTGCCTACTGGTGCTGTAAGCGTAAGGAGCCAATAACACCCTTAGCGCTACAAAGCACCAATGCGACTCCCACTGTGCGGGACTCACCTGGAAGAAGCCCAGGCCCAGCCCCGGCCGAGTGTGGCCCGTCCTAGTCTCATTAGCAACAGAAAGATGCAGAACAGGGCTACCCCCCTTGACCGGGCAGTTGAATTCCACCGGGTCTCTTGCTGCATCAAGGTACTGTGCCTACTCCCATTGTTTGTTATCTATAGCGTCTGGGGTGAGTGTGCTTTTTGTCCTCTTTGACCATTTGGTGGCACTTGAGAATTTTTCCTATCATTGTGAGGCTTTTATTGATCTTAAGGTGGTTCTTTTTATACCTCAGAAAGTTGTATTAACATTGGCAAATGTAAGTACATGCTCCTGGAGCAATTGTCTGTTGGCTCTCCTAAGCCCACTACAATTGACAAGATGCTACAAAAGGCGATAGGAGTGGTAGCAACTGAAATTGAACTTACGGAAAGATGCTTATTTTTAAGCCTTGATCTTCCCAGTCCCACAATGGCAGTTCAATTTACAACCCCTGGAGGCCATGAGCACCCTAACAGTGACTCTGAGGTGGGGTTCAATTACTCAGGCTTTGCTGGGGTTGCTGACCAGGGTTTGGGGCCATCCTGCAATGACCAGAGACTGAAGACTAAGGCCCATATTTATACTTTTTGACGCAAAACTGCGCCGGCGCAGTTTTGCGTCAAACAAATTACCGCCGGCTAACGCCATTTTGGTGCGCCGTGCGGGCGTCATATTTATACTTTGACGCATGGCGGCACAAACAACAGGTGGGAGTCATAATTTGTAACGCACACCGCGGCGTCAAGTCGGAAAGGAAAACGTTAAGGAGGCGGAAATGACTGTGGGTCGATTTATGACACCGCAAACCGGATATGCGCAGTTTTTTGACGAAATAGCTTCAAAAAAACCCGCAAACACTGCCAGTTCACCAGAGGAGAGCCAAAATGGATCCCAGATGCCATTACAGACCCCAGAAAGATGACAGCAGACCGGGAACCAGCCAGGAGGATCCACACAAGAACCAGGACACTTTTAAGAAGAAAAGAAAGTGTCGCTTCAGTGCAGAGGAGCAGGAAATTCTGGTTAAAGAGGTGACGTAACACCAGCACCAACTGTTTGTCACCTCAAAGTTGCCAATGAGTAGGAGAGAGGCTATATGGCAACAAATTGTTGACAAGATTAACAGTGTGGCAGAAGTACGCAGAACAGTCATCGAGTGCAAGAAACGCTGGCATGACTGCAAACGCAGGACCAAGGAAAAGATGGCCAGGAACAGGAAGGCAGCACTGCAGACTGGTGGGGGGAGTCCAGCACACCAGGAGGCCCTGGACCACATGGAAGAGATGGTTGCAGCCGTCATCCCTGAGGAGATCGTCACAGGGATTCAAGGACAGGAGAGCGCAGACTACCACGAGACAACGCACATGCAGGGTAAGTTGCATGGGGAATTATAATGCAATAATGTCAACTGCAACTGGGGGGGGAATACCTACTACACATTGCATGTAAGTCATCATATACATGGAGTGGCATGGGTAAAGGGGCACAGCAGGGGGGCATGGCCTGCACAAACATGAGCTGGGGCACACCATTACACTACACCAACAATGGTCCCATGGGGGCATGCTGTCATGCCAACGATGGAGCAAAGGGAAAGCCACGACAGGAGGGAAGGCCACTACGTCAAACTGACATCCTGGCACTCATCAGCCAACATACCTCCTTCATTAACTAGGGCCCTATTAGCAATCCTGTAGCCAAACCGACAACTGCAATGTAACTGCAACAACAGTTGCCACTACCACCTCTGATCTGGGTGCAGCTCAAGTAGCCAATGGCAGTAACCTCCCCATGGAACATACATACCTAAATTAGGGGGTGAGGATGACAACTGCAACAATCTCCAGAAACAAGACAAAGGCCCCAGTACACTCAAATGTCAATGCCCATAGTTGCCGCAAACATCAGCCAATGTAAACAACAATAGGAGCGACACAGCACTAAGTTCACACCCATGCTGCATATGTCAGGGTCCATGCTGTGCCTGGGCAACAAGGCAACATCACAAATCTCATACTGCTCAGACAACAGCATTGAGGAGGGGACACATGTAACTTGTCACTGAAATACACCTGCACAGTCAGAGGGGGAAATAGGACACTGATACTATTATCAGGGCAATCCAATTTAACAAACATTACCCAACATCAGCAGGACACATTAACAATGTCAACATCCATATCAGATCATAACATTGCCATGCATAGGATATGCTACATGTCAATTACAATTAAGTCGATGTGAAAGATCAGCTATTGGGGCAGGTCCTGATAGTTAAGTGTGCTGCCAGGGCCATCAGAACACCCACAGCCAGTGAAAGGTCTCACCATGAGAAGGGATATACACGGAGGGTCGAGTAGGACAAAAAGGTGGCAATTCTCTATTTGGCATAAAGCAACACCTAGAGGCAATGAGGCTGACAAGTCTGATAACTCAATAACATACATGTAACACACCGGTGGGCCATAGGCCTGAAACAATGCCCATCTGAAGGTCTGCAGATATTAATACAAAACAAGATCACAAAGTGAATTCATCAAAAGGCAGGCACGTCACGTCAAAATTGTCACAACACAGACACACTAATTGTACCCTGTTTCATTGCAGGGGAAGATGGATCTCCTGCGGATATGCCTGTCCCAGATTTCCCTGATGACATGGATGACGAGCCGATAAACATTCCCCAGGAGACCATCCAAAAGGTCCTTGAAACCCTCCAGACCCCACCTTCAGTCACAAGGAGGAGCACAGAACAAGCAGCCATCACAGAGGATCCACCCACAGCCCCAATTGTAAGACCTGCCAGCTCCAATACAGCTGAGGACTCAGACGACACTGGCACCAGCTTTGAGAGAACAGTAGTTGGAGTACAGCGGGAGCTGGCCAAGGAGGTGCGGGTGGGGATGCAAAATATGGCAGCCAGCCTTGAGGGGGTGCGTTTGTGCATGATGTCATCTGCAGATCAGGCAGCAGCTATGCAAGCCCTAACATCCATACTGCAAGGACTACAAGAAACTGTCAAGGAATTCACCACTGCAGTAAGGGAGTTGCCACAACACCTCGCACCCCAAACCTTCCACTGCATGCACAAATGCAATCATGACTCCCTCAGGGACGACCTGGCTGCCTACCATCGTGATGTGGCTGCTATTCTCAAGAACCAGCAGATCCTCCTTGCTGTAGTACTGCCCTTAAGACCTTCACAGGGAGCAGCGACCGGGATGTCTGACTCCACGTCTTCTAACACTGAGGTGTGTGTTGCCCCTTCACAACCAACAACAAGGACAAAGGAGGCAACACACACATCAGAAGAAGAAGACATGGAACAGATCACCTTCACAAGGAAACGTACCCGGAAGCAGTAGTCCCTGCCACATGTCCGACATTTACCAAGGTCCTGCGCTTTGTAACTTGCCAGTCTTGCAACATTTGTGCTCAAGCACTGTTCTGCAAACCACTGTATATCTTGTCACCCAGCCCAGTGATTGTCTCTCTCCTACTCATTGCCAAATCCTGTCCCTCTGCACTGTCTGAAACAGCAACCCCCGCATGACAAAAGCATTTTGGTAAACCCTTGTGTTGGATCCCAATTTAAAATGTCACTATAATGGACTCACAGAAATGGACAATGCACATATAGCACTACAGCACTTTTCAATAAATAGCACTTACACCACAAATCTGTCTCTGGGTAATGTGACATATCAACTGCGCAGTAGATCATTTTAATGTCCCTACTGTCAAATAACGTAGCTTCTCAATACAACTGTCCAGATATTATGTAGTTAGATAAATCTGCACCAGTGACCATGATTGCATCATACTCTGCCCATCCTGAGGGAATAATCTGATGAAGTGAGAAACCATAGACCACCATGCTGTGTTGGACCTTGCTTTCAACATGTATGTGTGATATAGTTGTGGTCCTCTGCTATAGGCCTTCAAAGGAGATATGTACATGATATATGTCATTAAGAGTGTGTGTTTATGTGACCATTGTATGTTAGGCATCACATAAGCTCTGGGATGTTCCGTGTCCTACTCAGTATCTCAGCAATGCTCCATGAGGCAACACTCTTATTCTGATAAGTAGAGATGAAGCTGTGTAAAAAGGAATAGCCAGACCATGATATGGTGATTGTAATAGGTGTTTATTTAAAATAGTTAACTAAAGTGGTGAAGGTGATCATATTCAGAAGAAATTATTTACAATCTGTTGCCGCCTGCGTATACCAGCAGCTGTGTTCTGTAGTTCCCCCTCCTGTTGCAGGCCATCATCCTCCTCTTCCTCCTCTTCAGGCATGTGTGGGTCTGGTTCCAGGAGGGGAATGTTTCTTCTGACACAAATGTTGTGCAATATGGCACATGTGAGGATGATCCTACAGACCATCTCGGGGGAATATAGGAGGCTACCACCAGTGATGTCTAGGCAGCGGAACCTTGACTTGAGGATGCCGAAGGTCCGCTCGACAATGCTGCGTGTCCTCCTATGGGCCTCGTTGTATGCACGCTCTGCAGCTGTACTCGGGTTGCCAAATGGTGTCACAATCCATGGCTGGATGCCATACCCCTGATCAGCTGCAATAGAAAATGAATGGGATCATGTTGATGTAGCTGGCACTATTGAAAAGACCTTTAATGGCAGTAGTTGTCTTGTGTTGTCTGTGTCTCTTTTGTGTACTAATGTGACATCCTATGCTTGTAGGCTATACCATCTGCATTGTGTTGTTTCCTTGACTGAACAAGTGTTTGTCTGCTAACCGTTTGTCAGCAATATGTTTGGGGATTTTCAGTACAGTGTGCCCGCCCTAGCATTGTGACTTGTGATACAGGTGTCCATGGGTCTTCACTGGGGGTGAGATGATAGTTCCAAGCAGAGTTAAAATTGAAAGTGTTGTTAGCACGTTCATATGAAAGTACCCTGGACATCCCATACCTTTAGAATTAGGCAATGTATTAATGCAAAGGTCATTGGGACACTTACAATTTGCAAGGTGACATTTAGGCAACCACACTCATTGACGTCTTCACATTAGGCTGTACAGTAATTTCCGATGTGTGACAGGTTCAATGGTGACTTTAGAAACATGGCTAGTGATGTCATGACCTCAGTGTGTTCCTGTTGACATGTTGCTGTTGTGGTGTATGTGTTGTGTGTCCTAGTGGGTTGCTGTGCAGTGTATATATACTGTAAGTAGGTTTTTGTACTTACCAACAAGTAGTCCATTGCCATAACGTCCATCCTGGAAGTGTTGATTGATGGTGCAGTGATGGAAGATGAATGAGTCATGAACACTCCCAGGATATTTAGCCACGATGTTGGTGATCAATCCGTGGTGATCGACAATGGCCTGCACGTTGATGGAATGTGTGTGCTTCGTGTTGTGGTAGAGGTGTTCAGTTGCAGCAGGTGGCACAAGGCATACATGTGTGCAGTCGATTGCACCAAGGACGTGTGGGAAGCCACTGATTGAGTAGAACCCCTGTTTAGTTTCCTGCTGCTTCTGCATTGTGTTAGGGAAGCAGATGTGGCGGGGTGTCAGTCGAATGATGGCATCCAGTACTTTGGGCAAAAAGGCGGAGAATGATGGTTGTGATATTCCGCCTACCAGGGCACCAGTTGTTTGAAAAGAGCCACTTGCCAGCATATGAAGTACGGCAAGCAGCTTTGTTTCTGTTGGGATGGTGTGGGGTGTCAACAAAGTGGGGGCCAACTGCAGTTCAATGTTTCGCAGCAGCTGCTGAATGGCCTGCCAGTTCAACCGGTACCTCTGTATGATGTTGTGTTCCCTGAGGCCATGAAGGGTTGTTCTTGGGCGGAATATCCTCTCCTGCCTTCTGCGCTGCCTTTGGGGTCCCTGCTGGTGTTGTTGTAGCTGCTGTTGTTGTTACTGGGCTCTGCGTCTGCGTGCATGCTGGATTAGAATGACCTCCATGGCTCCCTGTTGCTGCTCTGCTGCTCTGCTGTTTGTTCTGTGTGTTCTGATTAAATACAGGTGTGTTTGCCTCATTTTAACGCCTGCCCTGACCCAGGCATTAATTTTTGACGCAAATCGGGCTGTGCGTCATTTTCTGGCTCCGCCTCCCGGACGTGCGTAATTTTTGCCCGAAAGCATAAATACGACGCACGGCCCTTTAAGCCATTTTTAGGACAGGAACGCCTACCTTGCATATAATTAACGCAAGGCCGGTTGCCGCATCCCAAAAATGACGCACACAGTGGAAATTTGTCATCCGCGGACGTCAAAGTTTAAATACGGGGCAACGTTTGCGCTGATTGTGCGTCAAAATTTTTGACGCACAATCGGCGCAGACGGAGTATAAATATGCCCCAAAGAATGCAGTTATTAGCAAATTGAAAAAAACAAAACCTAAATCCAGGCTAGCCCGAAAAAGTGTGGGGGTTGGGGAGGTTGCTATTTGCTGCCCAATAGCTTTATTGAGCACACCAGAATGGAAATTACTACTGGGCCAGTACTGTTGGGGGCATACTTTTTAGCTGAAGTCCAAAATATGTTGATAACTGTGCTGGCGGCAGAACTTTCTCCCTGGTAGCATGTTTGGAAAGATTGGAGCTAGCTTGTTGAGAAGCGAGTCGAGGTCACTTGGTAACCAAGTCTGTCACGTCAGTGGAAATACAAACAGAAGCCAGCCAGTTGACTCAACCAAGGGTCATTAATTGTTCCCTGTTGTGATCCCCCACCTGTAGTGGGAATGACTTAGACTCGAGTATTGGTAACTGGTGGCAGTTAGGGGTGCACAAAGGTGGCTCAAGTCTGAGCCAAGTTGAGAGGGTTCAAATCTTGAGACTCAGGATACAGGGGTGGCTGTGGTCGCTGCTGGGGATGACATAATCAGGTGTCAAGTTATAAACCTGCCCCCATCTCGTCCCCCTTGTGGTGGTTCTTTCTGGGGTCCCCAAGCTTATGGTGGATCAAAGGGAATCCCACAAAGAGCTACATAAGTGTAGGCACTGGCTGATGTATGACATGAACTCTCCCCCTCATTGGTGGATGATATTTTTCATACCAGACACGTAAGTTGAATTGCAAGTGTCTACAAGAACGCCCAGAGGACTGCATGATTGTCAATTTCAGGAATCCCTGAATGGCTCAGAGTCTTCTGCAGTCCAAAACTGCAGTGCAAAGATTGAGTGCTGGCATAATGATTTTGCCATTGGGCTAGTTTTATAAACCCCTTTCTATTATACCATCTGGTAGCCAGACTTACTATATCTCCAGTTTCATAGTCCATAGTCGTAGTGCTTTTTCTTATGGACTTAATGCTCACAGGGACAGGCCCCCCAGTTTTGTCAATACCCCAGCACTTTTGGAAGAGGTAGATTGACACAGAGATTATGGAATACATGTCGTCTGGGGGGGTATCTCGATCATTATCTACCCACAGTTATGCTCAACAAGCATTGAGCCCAGATAAAATGACTGGTAAAGTACATAGCAGTCCTCATGTTAGTAGTAAATTTGCAGCAGGTAAAGCCAAGAGTGTGTCTATGGAAGTATTGACGGGCTCTAAGGTGAAGGTTCTAAGGCCTGAGGATCCCCCAAGAGGCCCCATTTTTTCAGGTCCAGCTAAGGGAGGGTGGTAAGGGTACGTGTCTGATTGGGGACATTTTCCCATGGGTGAGGAATGGTGATCAGAGCAATGAGGCCGCCGAGGTTTCCAAGCAGCAATTAAGATCCCATAGTTCTGTCAAAGTTTTCTCTTGGAATGTGGCTGGTTTAAGGCATAAATTGGTCAACCCGGGTTGGGTGTCTTTTATAACTCAGTATGACATCTTCCTATTTCAAGAGATGTGGATGAGTGGGGATATCCTTCGCTAAGGGTATGCCACATATTCTAAGGCTGAAATCGGAGGGAGCTAGGGAGGCCTTCAGGGGGGTTGTCTGCTTGGGTTGTCTCACATCTGGGCTATTAGGTTACGACAGTGGTGACATCTAGCAGGGGCACTTTATTTCTCTCACTCTGGTCCTGAACAACGCAGAACTGTTTTTGATCAATGTCTATTCAAGGCCTGTAGTATTTGAATGAGAGTCCTTGGTTGTGGAGTGTTTGTCTGGCTTTTTGTCCCTGCTACCAAACAGTGCCTTCAACTTCATTGGAGGAGATTTTAACTGACTCTTTGAACCCATAAGTGCCTGAGCAGACAAATTTGTGTCTGCGGAAGACAACATGTGGTCTATCCCGATGCCTGGTTCCTTCCCGGTGAAGAAATGCACCCCTTAGGCACTTCAGATTAATCTGCTTGCATTGAACCATTCCATTCACGCTTGTCATGAGCACACTAACTCAGATAGCAAAGGGTTACATACATTTGATAGACCAGAAAGGACCTCACTGATAGATCATATCCTTATTGACGTCAGGTCGTGGGTTCATGTCACAGATATGAAAGTCATTGTAAGGCACGATAATGATCACAAGGCACTATCGCTTGACCAGTGATCCTTAGATCAAGGGGGGTGCTAAAGGAATCCTGGGTTGGATGACAGATTCATGATGACTGCCAATAGGCATAGGATCAAGTGGAATGAGATTGTCCAGTCTCCTAAATATTTTTGTCAGTTCTTTGATGTTATTGGTTCAACTTTAGAAAAGCTGGATGAGATTTTAGGCCGACTAACCAGTGGGGAAGTGCGGAGATGATGCATGTGGAGTTGATGGGAGAGCCTAAACATGTGTTTATTGTTAAGTATCAGACAGGTAAAGCCAAGGAAAGTTTGCCTCCTTGGTTTAAAAGGCAGTGTCGTCATGGTAAACTGGACCTTTTAAAGACTATCAAACTGAAAGAACCCGGGTTAGTACGTTCGGCCAGAAGCCTGTACAAAAGCAGCTTAGCCTCAGCAAAGAGAGAGTGGGAAAGCCAAAGGTGGGAGTCCATGCATCTCACAGTGAGGGATAAAGACTTTCATATGTTCAGGAGATTTGTTGCCCCATGGAACCAGGAGACTAAGGGTTCAACTAAAAACAACAGTTCTGCAGATCAATGGTAAGAGCACTTTTTGTCTTTGTATGATTTTTAATCTGATGTAGATAGATCTTTGGGTGTTCGCAAGGGGTTGTGGGGTGTCCCCCACTTGCTAGAGATTTGCCCCATGATTAGGATTGAGGAGGTGCTTAATGCAATCTCCAAAGTGGCTCCTGGTAAGGCTCCTGGCCTAGATGGAATCTTGGAGGAACTATATAGTTTTGCACCTGACATCTGGGCGCCTTACCAAGGTTTTTTTTTCAATGCTATTCTGGAGGGGATGCCAATGCCTGCATCATGGGCTGGTGCTGAAATAATACCTGTCTATAAAAAAGGCTCCCCTCTTCTCCCAGCTAATTATAGACCAATAAGCCTACTAACACAATGCAAAAGCTATTTGTGCGAGTGGTCTTAAGGAGACTCCAGGCTTGGATTGATAGAATAGTGTTCTAAGTCCTTTTCATGCTGGGTTTAGACAATGCACTCCCACTATGGATCAGGTATTTTGCCTCCAGCTTATATACTGGGAAACTGTGGTGTTGGAGGGTGCAAGCCTTTATGCGATATATGTGGATGTCCAGGCACCGTTTGATTTGGTCCCAAGAGACATTCTGTGACATCTGTGTAGGATCATATAAAGACTCCACAAGGGGAATTATGCCCAGGTACGGTTCTGTAAATTAGGATAACTCACCAAACTCTTTCAAGTTAAAAAGGGTGTTAGACAAGGTTGTGTGTTGGCCCCAATATTGTTCTCGTTGTATACCAATAGTTTCATGGAAGTTTTTAATAATATTTTGAATGACGCCCCTAGATTAGCCTACCTCTAGGTTTCCACATTAATGTTTGCAGATAACACCCTCTTATTGTCGAAGTCTCCGATGGGCCACCGGAGGACATTAGATTGCAATGTTAATTTGTTTAGGGTGAGGGGGTTGGAAATGAATGTGGGAAAAACAAAGTACATGGTTTCCACCCCTCTCCAATCACCAGATCAGGCCTTAAACTCGATGTGGTACGTTTGGAGAGGGTTAAGGTGTTCAGCTACTTGGGAATTATGTTATCGGAGCAAATGGACTGATAATCGCACATCTACAAATATTTTTTTTGACTTTGGTCTGGTGGCTTGGGGAGAGTCTTTAAAAGTGTGTTCTTTAAGCCAGTTAGTCCGGTGTGCGAACTATACGGGTCACAGGCTCTGTAGGTGATGATGTATGGGGCGGAGTTGTGGGTCCACAAAATGGCTATTGGCATCTCGAAACTGCTAAAACTCCCTTTGAGTACTCCACTCTTGCCTTTATGGTTTGATCTGGGCATCCGGCCCTTTGCTGAGAAACTGGGACTGTGGCCACTTCTCTTTGCGAGAAGGATATGGGCAACCCCCAAATTAGTTTCTTGTAGAAAAGGGCGAGAAGAGATTATGGGGGTCATTACAACATTGGCAGTAAAAGCCGCTTGCCGCCATGCAGAAGACCACCAACACACCACCGCAGCCGTGGAATTCCACCACGGTCATTATGACCCACAGCTTGGAATCTGCCAAAATCCAGACACCCACACAAGTCCGCCACACCAAAGGTCAGTGAGAAACTGGCGATAACAAAACCAACACCGTCACGCCAACAGGAATACGACCACACTATCACGACCCACGAATCCACGTGGCGGTCTTTCAACCGCGGTATTCCTTTGGCGGTACACACAGCTGCGCTCAAAATACACACACATTTACAAAACACATCCACGTTGGACAATTCGAAATACACACACCTGATACACATACATACACCACTCCCACACATCCAATACAATATAAAACACACACCCACATCACCCACAAACCCTTACGTCAACAATTGCGACAGAAGGCCAGAGAGAGACACCACCAGAAAGAACAATAGCATCCACAAGCAACCTACACCATCACTCACACAACATCCAAGCACCTCACACAACACACCTCTACATATCACCCCGCACATCACAACACACACCACCCCACACATCATCCACACCACCCCATGGCCCCGCAAAGACACCCCAGGTTCTCTGAGGAGGAGCTGAGGGTCATGGTGGAGGAAATCATCCAGTAGAGCCACAGCTATTCGGATCACAGGTGCAGCACACCACCATAGCTAGGAAGATGGAGCTATGGCGAAGATTCGTGGACAGGGTCAACGCAGTGGGACAGCACCCAAGAACACAGGATGACATCAGGAAGAGGTGGAACGACCTACTGGGGAAGGTGCGTTCCGTGGTCTCAAGACACCACCTTGCGGTTCAGATGGCGGACCCCCACCTCCTCCCCCAGAACTCACTACATGGGAGGAGCAGGTCTTGGCTATACTTTCATCCTGAGGGCCTCGCAGGAGTAGCTGGAAGATTGGACTCTGGTAAGGCAAATCTTTCACTACTTCATCCCCCACCCACCTGCATGCTATCACATACCCCCACCCTCGCCCTCACCCCCATCACTCCAACTCCTCATGTATGTCCCAATATCACAAACCACACATCCAAAAACCAAGCCCTGCATGTAACACCAAAGCATGGAAACCCATCACCAAAGCATGGCCACTGCACATACCCATACACCCCCCTAAACCATTATCAGATCACCCACCCATTACACACCATGGCACACACCAATGCAATAATTATGCCTTTACACCCCTGCAGGACCCCTACTCAACGTCACCAGACAGGAGGGTCCAGACATGTCCACTCCACCCACAGAAGAGGCCCACAGTGATGACAGCAGATCTGTACAACTGGATCCAGATGACAAGCCCGGCCTATCTGGGACCTCAGAACAGTCGGTTCCCCTCACACTGGCACAGGCCACCACAGAGCCTCCCCCCTCTGGAAACACCAGCACAGCACCCAACCAGCGGGCCCATACCTCTGTCCCCAGGACATGTCAATCAGCAGTGTGTCCATCCCTACAGGGAACCCAGTCTAACCCACCACCCAAACAACACCAGGGACCTGGGGGCAGTGGCAGTGGGCACACGGTTCAGGGGACAGAGGCCCAGGAACACAGTGGAACTGGTAGGACTGCTTTGTGACAGGGGGAGGACAGGCCCCGGAAACCCACTCTCCACAAGGCCCTCTCCAACATCATGGGAGCCTACCACCATGTCCAGGAGACAATGGCAATGGTACAGGCCAAGTTTCAGGAGACCCAGCGGCTGCGGGAGGAACAGTATTTGGGGTTCAGGGAAAAACTCAAATCCATCAATTCCACCCTGGGCACCATTGTAGGGGTGCTGAAGGAACTCGTCAACACCAGGAAGGACACTGTGGCACAACAAGGGGCCCCTGACACTAGCCTGGATGATGAACTGCCCACCACCTCCGCCGGTGCTAGTGGACAGGAGGCACCGCCACTGGACCACCACACCAGCACCCCACCCCCTGCAGATGGAAGAACCACCCCGCAAGCGGTCCCTGAGATCCAGGACAAAGACAAAGAACAATGCCAAGACCCCCGCCAAGAAATGAGACCACCCTGATTGTCATCCTTCTGTCCCACTTTGTCACCCTGTCCATCCTTAAACTGCCCCAGCTCCACTTCCTATGCCCCTTTGGACAATGCACCTGTGAGACTAATGGACTGGACTCTGCCATGGACATTCCTCCACCATCAACCCTGACCATTTTACAACCCCCTCCACTATTTAGCACTTAAATAAACACCCTTAAATCACAAAACTATCTGGAGTCAGTCTGTGCTTTCGAAAATGTGTATTTGCAATAACTGTGGAAAAATGCTATATCCATTGTATTGTCAACATACCTATGTCACACAGCTCTAGTCCATGAGGAAACAAAGCAGGTGTCACACAGTGGGACCTACATCTGTGAAATCGAAAGGGAAAGTGACAACTCAGGGTCCATACACTGTGCGAAAATGACAGACAGATGAGAGGTAGAAGGATCAAACAGATGTAGCAGGCAGTGTTGTCTTCTTACCTGTGTCTCACTGGAAGTATTGTTGGATCACCGTGTTCCTGTTGTCTATGTCCTCTTCTTCTACTTCCTCGTCTTCACTGTCCACAGCTGCCACAACACCTCCATCTGGACCATCCTCCTGCAGAATAGGCATCTGTTGTCGCAAAGCCAAGTTGTGAAGCATATAGCAGGCTACGATGATCTGGCACACCTTCTTTGGTGAGTAGAATCGGGAACCACCTGTCATATGAAGGCACCAGAACCTGGCCTTCAGGAGGCCGAAGGTCCTCTCTATAATCCTCCTAGTTCGACCATGTGCCTCATTGTAGCGTTCCTCTGCCCTTGTCCTGGGATTCCTCACTGGGGTCAGTAGCCATGACAGGTTGGGGTAACCAGAGTCACCTGCAAATATCGAGGGACAACTGTTAGAAACACACTAGCTCTTAGGGACATCCCCAGACACAGACACCTAGTCACACTGTATTGGTTCCATGTCCTCACCTAATAGCCACACACGGTGCCTCTGGAATTGCCCCATCACATAAGGGATGCTGCTATTCCTCAGAATGTAAGCGTCATGCACACCTCCAGCCCATGCACCTTCACCCAAAGTCACCAAACGTACACCTCCTACAACCACTACCTCTTCCTCCACTCCCAATCCCCCTCCATCTACCCATCCCAGTGTGTCCAAAAAACATTACCTGTCCAACCTTGACCTCTTCCCCTCACCTCCCCCACCCCTTCAGTCTCCTAGGGCCCGCATCTCCAGGTCCCACCCCAGCACCTCAGCCACAACATCAGCGGGAGCAGTGGTGCCCGTAGTGACCGGCTTCTGGAGTGCGCCGGCAGCAGGGCAGCCAGTGTGCCAAGGAGCCAGAGCACGGACAGTCCCCCACCTCAAAAATACCAAAAGTTGGCCAGTGCCCGGCAGGAGACAGTAAAAAAATCTTCAAACAAAGCTGCTCTCAAGGGTACAGGTGGGAGTGTGGATCCAGCTGTGCCACCATCCAAGGTGGGGAAGGAGCACACTAAAACTGGCAAGTCTGGGAAAACCTGCACGGCAGACAGGACCGCCACAAGCACCGCTGCCAAGGACACCGCCGCCACCAGCACCGCGGACAAGGACACCGCTGCCACCAGCACCACTGCCAAGGACACCCCTGCCACCACCACTGCTGCCAAGGACACCGCCGCCACCAGCACCACGGCCAAGGACACTGCCACCACCAGCACCGCTGCCAAGGACACTGCCGCCACCAGCACCGCTGCCAAGGACACCGCCACCACCAGCACCGCTGAACAGGACACTGCCGCCACCAGAACCACTGAACAGGACACCTCAGCCACCAGCACCGCAGGCCACTGAGCGCCAAGGATTCCTACGTACTGAGGCCACCACGAGAAGGATGAAACACTCTGGGCACAAAGCCCCCTCCAGAACCAGTGAAGAATGACATCCAGTACCTCTGTCCTTGGCAGGATGAAGCACTCTTGCCACAAAGCCCCCTCCAGAACCAGTGGAGAATGACATCCACCACCTCAGTCCTTGGCAGGATGAAGCACTCTGGGCACAAAGCCCCCTCCAGAACCAGTGGAGAATGACATCCACTACCTCTGTCCTTGGCAGGATGAAGCACTCTGGGCACAAAGCCCCCTCCAGAACCAGTGAAGACTGTTATCCACTTGAGAGACTGTGGCTTTGCACTCCCCAGGATACATCAATGGGCATGGAGCCCCCTCGTGGATCTGGCGTTGTGCACTCATCTGGCTGAGGTGCCCCCCTTCCCTTCCCCCTGAGGTGCCTGTTTTATTTCTATCTGATGCCCTAGCAGTGTTCTCTCCGTCTTGTTCCGGTATCTTGTGTGGGCCTCGCCCATGCATTTTGGGCCCAGTGGTTCACGGACTATGATGGTGGAATCCCTTGGACTTGTACTCTTGGTGTATATCTTTGTTTATAGTGTGAATATCTTTATATATGCATATATTTTTGATTCATGTCTTTGAATATATTACAATCATTCGACTCATTTCCTTTTGTCCTTTGTCCTTGTGGGTTGGGGGGTGTAACTGTAATGTATCATGATGTATTAGTGTGTGTGTTGTAGTGGGTGAGGGTGGGGGTGTTGCGTGTGAGTGTCACTCTCTTTCCCCCCCCCTCCCCTGTGTCATACGTGCAGTACTCACCGTGGTCTTCGTCAATGGCGTTCGTGCTCCTAGTAGAGGGGCCGGAAGACAAAGGCAGGGAGAATCTGAAGTTCCGGTTCCATGGCGTCATGGTTCCTCGTGGGGTGTGTAGAGGTGAGCGTTTTCCCTTCCAAGTCCTGTTCCCGCTGTTTTTTTGTTCACGGTGAATCCGCCCCGGAAAAGGTGGCAGATTGGACTGTTGTAATTCTGTTGGGCTGTACATTTTCCTCCGCCTGTCTATTGGTGGTTACCGCCGCGTGTTTGTTTGTACCGCCTTGCCGATCGGAGTGTTAAAGTGGCTGTCTATGTTGGCGGTTTCCGCCACGGTCATGATTCAAAAATGTTTCCACCGGCCTGTTGGCGGTTTTACCGCCGCTTTAACACTGACCACCAGGGTTGTAATCTTTTGCAGCGGATCAAGGTTATGGTATACAGCCATAAATAATGACCCCATTTCCCAACCCAAACACAGCAGAAGAGTGTTCATATAATGAGGGACATCAGAGGACACGGACTATTGTGGAGAGGACATTTGGCATCCTGATTTAGGTGCATGGACATCACAGGAGGTAGCCTCCTATATGCCCGACACATCGCCTGAAGATCATGAAATGTGCTATCCTGCACAACATATGTGTGTGGATGAATGTCCCGTTATATGATCAGGTTGAGGACCTACCTGAGGAGGAGGAGGAGGATGGTGGAGAATAAAATGAGGGGGAACAGCACAACACTGCTGCTGGGACACGCCTCTGACTGCACATCGTTGAGAACTTCTTCACTTAATAATCAAGTAACTCACCTTGTACATTTTCTCAATAAACATCTCACTTATTCACGCAGTCTGGCTTTGTTCTCTTCAGTCTCCACAACATATACCTCAGGATTGTGAGTCTAACCTCAGGGAGTATGTTACAAACACTAATCTGAAAAGTGCAGTAGCAACATCACAAATAGCCTCATCACTTGAATGTGACAACTGAAGGACACAATCTATGGACCACAGCATATTAATTGCATCCACGTTGCCAACCTGAGCAACAATAGCTCATGTGCATAGAGGAGGTAAACAAGAGCCCCACACATGAGGCAGTGGATGTCAAAACATGGTGATATTGTAATGTTTGAACAGACGACTAACACAACTCAGTGTGAGAGTTGCAATGGCTGCATGGAGCATGTGTGACAAGGGGGGGTACATCATTGGTGACAATGGTCATCACAATTAGCCCAGGTATGACTAGCAATGGAAGAAGTTGGGCCTGCACAGTACATCCATGGAAATCAGTCCTGCCACTTCTATGGGGCCCAATCCTGACACAGGGTACACATGACCCCACACTTTGCACAGACACGTCTGTGGAATGCACATCAGAATGGATGAGAACATATGCAGCTAGGGCTGCAGGTCCACCACACAAAAACAAGAACCATTGCTAAGTGAAATGAATTTAATATGACTTTTGTGTTCAAAATATGATATGGGTGGAATGTAGGCAGGGTGTGTCAATCACAGTATGTACCAAGTACATACACATGTCAGACATATGTGTAGTCCACACACAAAATGCCATAAACACAAGATCAACATATGGAGACAGTTGTCTGGAAACATTTCCTAGATAGCATTCATCAGCCGTCATCAACAATGCCCGAGCTGTGTATGTCATACAAAATGTTTTGCTCTGTAAGATAAGTACACACATCACATAAGTAAATACAATTCACAATCACATACCATAACTGTTACATAGTACTGACTGCCATACATAGGTGGATACTCTGTAGTCACACATGCATACATATGCACGACATGCAAATATTTGCATGCTATCGACTCTGTAACACACACATCGGTATAACAGACCAATCACACCCAAATCACATTGTTGCATGAACTACCACATGTGGCCATACACAAAATGCCAAACTGCAGCACAGCCCATTCCATTTGTATGTTGATACAGAGTGCATCCATATACAATGGAACAAAATCATGCAATCAGGAATAAAGTAAAAAGAAAATTGACGTAAGTTTGTCTAAAACATCTGCAAACACCCTTAGAGTAAATTCAACCTTTGCACTCATCTCAATGCTGATTTTATGTTAATTTGACGCATAAAGGTAATGCATCAAAATTAAAGAAGGCCATGCATCTGAAATACTCACGGAAATATCACATGCATCAAATAAATACACACATAACAGAAAACGTGACGCACGGGGACAGGAAGTGATGTAATAGGAAATCCTGTTTACGGGCATGGCAGTGGGTATACTTTCACTTTCTCTTTTCAGTCAGCGCCTCTTTTGACTGTGTGGTTGTGTCCTGGAGTTGGTGGTGTGTTCTTGTTCTGTATTGTATCTTGTGGTGTCCCTCCCGTTGTGTTTTTTTGTATTTTTGACTGTACTTTGTCCCAGTGCTTGAAGATGAGTGTGTTTTTTGTGTCTATCATTATATTTGTACTGTGGGTTGTCTGTCCGGGATAGTTGATAAGGTGGGTTAGTTGGGATTATTTTTTTAATCTTTAGTTTCCTTTATATTCATTTTGTTTATATTCATTATTGTCGTCAACCTGACCCTGATAGATATGTCTGGGAGGGAGAGGTTGACAAGTATGGGGGAGGAAGAGCTGGGAGGCTTTGTTTGGCTGCTAGTCCACCACCTGCCATTAATGTTGAAGATGGGGTCTGTGTGATCCAGGGCTACCAGACAGAGGTGAGGCGGCTGTGGTGGGGAAGCTGTTTCACCACCTGAAGAGGGTGTTTTGCAGGCACCGCAACGAGTACCAGCTCAAGCATCGCTGTGCAGATCTGGTGGCCAGAGAGTAGGATCTGCTTGACCATCTTGGTGTGGTGATCGGTGGCCCTGTTGGTGAGTCTCCTATTAGCACACTATTTACTGTTGCAATGCTTGTGGACTGGTTGCATGCAACCAGAATGAAGTCGAACTGCACCGTCTAGACATCAAGTTCACATGTTCTACCATTTTACCAATGCAGGGCAGGTGTTTGGTGAGTCATGCACAACCATCACTAAATCACATTTCAGGGGCCATGGTAACACCTGTACCCCAGCATAGTTTCATGTATAATAAGGCAAGACACTGCCAGCATACCATGTTTAACTGGATTGTGACAATAAAGTAGGGCAATCCCTGTATAGCGCTACATTGTCAGAATTTCACACATGATTCCTGCCATTATGTTTCCAAAGGGGGCATACCTGCCTTAGGGGGCACTGGCAGTGGGGCATTGGATACCATCAGGCAACTTTGCCACATCAGTCATGGATTACTCAACGCATAATAATTGCAGACTAAAAATTGACCCGAATGTCCATCACAAAGTGCCTCTGTGTGCCTTGCAGGACAAGCCAAAATACCTGAGTCAGTTGTCTTGCAGAGCATCAGAGTATTGTCATGTATTTCTCACTCAACTCCCCTTCATACCATGGAGTTCAGTCTTCTATAGATTGACCACATATGTTTGTTGCAGGGTGTAGTACTACATAAGTCTCAGGCCCAGTGTAAGTGTGCAGAGGCGTGGCCCTCACTCATCTGAGTGTCAGAGTCATTGTGAGTTTGCAGTGGTGTATCTGTTGCACTGTCTTACTCTAGGATAACTAGCTCACTCCTCTAAAATAGTACACAATGTAATATGTTGTCCACTAGCAGTGAAAGTGATATGACACTAAGCACGAGTTTCCATCCATGTCTTACAGGTGGACCTGCCCCCTACACCATCAGTGAAGTAGCAAGATTTGAGGACCCAGATGTATCCAGTAAGTTTGATAATGTCTGTCCTGTGTAGTGATTGACGGTTTTGTGTGAGTGAGTCATGTGTGTTGCACACAATGCTAGAAGTGATGACCTGTCAAATGATCAGATATCAAAGTAGGCTTAATGTTGACATTGTGTCCCATTTGAGGATTCCCCAAGCATGAGCAGAGAGTCATATCTTGTGAGGCTTCTGGTGCTCAATGGGCAGCATTGTGTAAACAAGGTGATGAAAAGCCACATGTAGGCCCATATGTGACTAAGAAGTGCACCGCTGTGAGAATATTGGCACTGGGACACACCATCATTCTCACAACACAGTGATGCACTATTTTGAATACCAAATGGTGCATCTCTGTATTGTAATGTACATGTAGGACTGGGTGGGCAATTGTACCTTTGCATGGTGCCCCATATTTTGTGCTCCATTTACATGGCACTTATGTGGAATGTAATAGGTGTGCATGCAGGTCAAGGCCAGACGTGTACAGGCATGGATATGGGTGTGTAAGGAATAGTATTGGCAGATCAGGTATTGATGGGTGTCTACACCTGGACACATGAATGTAGATGTGATAGACCTATGGTACCTGCTTCCTAGTTGGCAGCCCTCCTAACATATGGTCCACTCACTGACTCCATGCATGAGTGGGCATGCCTGGGTGGATGACCTGTACAGTTAAGTTGAATTATTGCATGGCCATTCCCCTCGAGGCATAGGGGGAGAGGAACAACAAATTTGTAGGTAGATGTGATGCTCATAGTGTAGGTGACAGTCATTTTGATCAAGCTTGCATGTGTAACTATAAACACTGACACCATTTGGTTTCCAACTGCAACCCATACTCCCAATACCATATTCAAGTTACTGGTGATGTATGGTTGAAAATTGACACAGGTGATAAGAAATATTGACCCTGATCTATGTGAAGTTGACTCTGCCTTTGCATTGTTACACATGGCACAAATCAATACACACTTAATTTGGTTTGGTTCCTAATCTTGTTGTGCATTGCTTTGGTGTCAATGAAATGATGTTAAGGCAGCATTGCAGTTGTATTCATCAGGGCCATTGTTTTATCCGGAATGTGAGTTGGAGTGCATGTGCAATTAGATGTATAGTGTAAGCTAATAGTCTGTACATAATCCATTCAATGATGACACTGATGGTTGCCTGTCTCAATTTAACAGCTGGCAACAATGAGGAACTGTGGGCATTTCAGAAGAGGGCAGTCCACCATAGGCATATCCTGGCAGTGGAATCTGGGTTCCGGAGGATGGCACGCAGCTATCGCAGGGAACGATCCACTGGGAAATGGCGGGCATTCACCCAAGGGGACCCTCACTGGCCACACACAGAGAACTAAGCACCACAGCTGTGCCGGGGGAACAGCTGCCACCATCACAACAGCCCCAGCTGCTATACCCTTAACATCTGTGCCACAGCCCACCCCACCTACTGCATGGACATGAATGCAATAAAGGAGCTACAGAGGGATGTGACACTGGTCCTTACAAATTTGGACAGTCTGAAAAAGGACGTAGAGAAGAACACCAAGAGACTGAAGTTCATCAAAGGAAACTCAAGAGGGCCAATCTGTAATTGGCTTAATGACTGTCACCCCCAGTTCAGTCCCCTTCCTCCTCATTTTTTTAAATATTTATATTGTATTTTAGGGGGTTAGTGTCACGTTAGATTAGGTTAGTATTTTAGATAGTAAAAGTAGGTTTTGTGGGAGGGTTTTCTACTTTTTACATGTTAATTTGTGGGTGGGTAGGTGGGGGTAATGTTGGGGCATTTATAATATATAAAAAATAAAATATAATAATCCCCCCCAAAAAATATTTGTTTAGATATAGGTAGTATATGTGTAGTTTAGTATATGTTGTCCTGCATGTGTCTTGTGATATAAGGGGGGGGATGTTTAGAGTGTGTTGTTAAATGTGTTAGGTAAGTTTAGGCAGGGTAGTTGGGGTCAGTTGTTGGTTATGTATAGTGTGGACAGGTAAGGCTAGGTTAGGATAGGTGTTCTTCATTCTTTTTAGTTTAGTTTAATTCTTATTAAGAATCTTTGGGCACTCCCTTACTTCATGTGTCATATGCTTGGGTCTCAGGGTCTTCTCATGAGTGTACAGCAAAAATTGTGTGTTGGCCTAGGGATTCAGTCCTGAATCCAGATCCCTCTCTTGATATGTTCATCACCTTCTTACAACTGAGCTGTCACATTGGCAGCTACAACACATCTACTTGTCCATGCATCTGCCATCCAGTCGTACCCACCACTCAAGGTGACTATGTAAACCATGTATTGGACGCTTAGGTGTGGTAATTCAGCTGTCATTGTTTGGGTCCTGTGTCGGAATGTTGGGAACTGTGGGACAACTGACAACAACCTACATTTCATATCTATACTGCTAAACTGACCAGTGCCAATTACAGATGAGGTTAAATACCTCTGTTTCACACCAATGTGTTCTACTGGTACTCCCAGCTGACAATATTGCCTGAGAACAGTTTCACAGCCATTCCTGCAGTATGTAGTGGGTAAAGCATACATGTGTTCAACATTTTTCACACACTCAGTGAATTGCTTGTAGTGGATGAGACCAGCATTGATGTTCATCGTGTAGGTACCTTGTGCATAGATATGTGCCCTCATATTCCTGCACTCTTGTACTGACACTCTGTGACTAAAGACATGTTACACACATCACAATTCATAAGCGTAGTGGATGTGCCACAATACACAAAGACATGCTGGTTGTGTAGGTGGTGTTTATTTACAAGTGTTGTGGTGCAATAGTTACAATGTCCAGGTCTGTGACCCCATTAGTGAAATCCATCCAATTGTGACACAACACAAGTCCAGGGTTGAGGGACATGTCATGGGACATGCTTGGGTAAAGTGTTTTTTCCCTTCAGGGGAACATAAATTGCCAATTGAAAAGTGAGAGACAATTGCAGTCCATAGCAGAAAGGTCAACAGTGTATCAGTGATGAGTGCATATATGCAACTGTGCTAACACTTGCATGATGTCAAGCACAGAACAAAGGAAAATATTGCCTATGTGGCATGGGCTGTTGCTACCGGGAACTCCTACAGAGGAAGATGATCTGTTTCACATCTTCATCCTCAGATGTGTGTGGTGTCTCCTCTTCCCTTGATGGTGGTAGTGGGGGGGTAGAGAGGGCCACACACACTTCAGTGGTTGGATGTGGACTCCGATTTCCCGGCAGCTGCCATCTGTGGAACTACATATGGCATCTCCGCAGCAAGGAGGAATTGCTGATTTTTTAGTATAGCAGCAACATCCCTGTGGTGGCAGCCATTTCTGCCCTGAAGGAGACCATTTCCCGGTGCATTGAGTCCATCTTGCTCTCAAGCACACTGATGCCAGTTTGGGAGGGCTGTTGTTGTGGCCTCTCCCTCATGGCAGCAGCTATGTCCCTCAGACAGTGCTGGACTCCATGTATTGGGGAGTGTGTGCTTTGGTTGGCTGCAGTCTGTTCAGTAGCCGTAACGATGCATGTGCGCAAACTAAGCTGGTTGCCATAGTTTGCATCCCCACCCACACCTTCCTGGTCAGCTCTCGCTGGACTCCTACCACTGTCGTCTCTAAGCTGGTCCCTGGGTCGTCTGAGTCCTCAGATGTGTCAGTGCTGGCAGGTCGTGCTATTGGAGTGTTGAGTGGGGCCTTTGGGATGGCTGCTACATCAATACTCCTCTTTGTGACTGAAGGTGGTGTCTGGAGGTTTACAAGGACTTCTTGGAAGGTCACTTGGCTGATGGTTGCCAACTGGTCATGCAGGTCATCGGGGTACTCCAGGACAGGCAGATCTGCAGGACAGCCATCATCCTCTGCATTGAGATGGTGTAAAATCAGACTATCTGTGTTGTGGCAGTTGATATGTCACGTCACTGACTTGCTGCTTGAGTTTCATTGTCATCTTAGTTCCAAAACATTGTTCCTGTACATCATGGCTGCAATCTACAGCCCTATCCCCCACCTACGTGTCAGATGAAGGGAAGCCCAGGTGGTGCAATTGGCTGTGTCAGATCTTCTATGTGTGATGTCTGTCCTTTTTGTGTCTTGACACCATCTTGTATTTGTCAACCCTCCCTATGCATCCATATTCATGGTGAGGCCTTGCAATAGGTGTTGCTGTGCTCATGCCACAGGACCACACATAGCAATTTCCCCCTGTCCCAGTCTTACATGTTTTACATACACCCATGCTGTGCTGAGACCTTGCACCACCCCAGGGATGGCATTGCCAGGACACTATGCTTTTGTTACCATTGATGGCTCCTCATGTTGATGCTTGTGTATGTGTGCAACATTACGTAGCACTCATGGACCTAGCAGAGTTCAATTTCATCTTCTGTCTGTGCAGGTGTGTTTGCCTTCCTACACACCTATCTCCTCCCCCTCAATGCAGCCCTCCTTGCACTATGATACATGAGTGCAGCATGGTGGCAGTGCAGCTAATTTGTTGTCCAGCTGTGTACATCATTCTGTATTTGACAGTGCCTGATGGTAAATGAGTGTATGGACATAGCCAGTTAACAGGAGTTGTACTTAGGTCAGGGCCTGAAGCTAGTTTGAGGTGATTCTGCAGGTAGTAATACTGGTCCCTCATTTCAAGTGTGTCAGTCCAATGGGCACCTGACTGCCATTGCCTATTTGACCACCCCCAACAGCACAGGTGGTAGTGGCAACTGTTGTCAATGTGGAATGGCCCATGGGCGATGGCCTGGCAGGTTTCTGGCAGCTTACCGGCTGTCAATGCCAGCTGTCCTGTGACACCAGACCAGTATTACGTTCAGCACTACCCTCTTGAACTGTTTTGGCATTCCCACCAGCCTTTGCATGGCGGTGAAATCCCCATACAAAGATTGTTGGTGATGTGCTGTGGTGTGCCCCTGCACAGCCCATGCACTTGGCATGGGCAGTGCAGGGGGTCCGATGCCCTGGCCATTTGCCCTTTCCAACTGCCTGATTTGCAGGGCTGAGTGCAGCGTTTCCTGTCACACCCAAAACTGGCACCGAGTCTATTTGACCTATCAAGAATGCTGTACTAAGTGCCCCACAGAGCTACCATGAGCAGACAGATTTTCAGCCAAATACAAAGGGTACACTGCATTGGCAGTCTTACCAACACCGGACTTGCCCATGCACCATCCCCCACCAGTCAACGTGGAATTATACACCATTATTTTCACTGTCATACCCCATGTGTTGTATGTGTTTGTTTAATTCCCCATTCATGTGTGTCTAACATGGTTGTGTCAGGTTAGTTGTGGGCTCAGCCTCTGACTGTTGTGACCTACTGTTTGCTATCTGTGGTACATGTTTTCTGTAGTGACACATTTTAGTTCAGCATCAAGATGTGTGGTGTGGTTCAATACTACTTCAGTTTAGTTGGTCTGGGTAGTGGCATATTACCAATGATACAGGGCCAGCCTGCTATTCCCCTAGCACCTGTTCAGTTAATTGTTCCCTTTACCCAGGGGGCACCCTGACGGCATGCTGGAGTGGTGGCTGCCTCATATGGATGTGCGGTGTTGGGACAGTTGCAATGACATGTTGTGTGCAGTGAGATGCAGCACACATGCATTTGGGCAATGAGGCATGACAGTTGCAAGGTGTTACTGCAAGGAACACCACCATGACGTTACCCCAGGAATGGTATTGACTGACTACCTAGTCTCAGAGGTCTTGGTTGTGTTGGTAGTGTTGATATGACTATATGCAAGGGATGTTGTGATGACACAACCAGTGGCACAGTGATTATACATGCCATCCATCCCATGTGCTGCATATGTACATGTAGGCATTAAGGCCTGGTGTTCAACATATGTCCAGGTTGTCTATGTGTTATGGTGCTTGGCACTACCAAGGCATAGGTACATGAAAAGCTTACATTTGCATGGTGCAAATTGCTTAATGTACATTGTGTCCCTCTGCGCTCCTTTGACATGCATTGTGTGAATCCTATGTGCCTCCCTTTTCTTGCACTTGACATTTAGCATAAATTTCCCCCATGCAACTTACCCTGAATTTGTGCTGTTTCCTGGTAGTCTGCGCTGTCCTGTCCTGCTATTCCTGTGCCAATTTCCTCCAGGATGACCGCTGCAATCATCTCCTCCGTCTCGTCCAAGACCTCTTGTGGTGCTGGACTCCCACCTCCAGTTTGCACTGCTGCCTTCCTGTTCTTTGCCAGTTTTTCCTTTGTCCTTCGCTTGCAGTCATGCCAGCGTTTCTTGCACTCCATTACGGCTCTTCTGACCTCTGCCACACTGTTCATCTTATCCAATATCTACAGCAAAATAGCCTGTCTCCTTTCAGTTGGCCATTTTGAGGTGATGAAGAGTTGGTGTAGATGCTCTGTCACCTCTCACACCAGTATTTAGTGCTCCTCTGCACTGAAACTACACTTTCTCTTTTTCTTCTCCCTCCCTTGGGTCTTGTCTGTGTCCTCCTGGCTGGTTCCTGGTTGAATGGGGTCTCCCTAGGGTCTCTCCTGGCTCCCTAGGTCCATTATGCCTCTCCTTTGCACTGTTTTCTCCGTTTGTGTCTGTATTTGACACTATTGCATGCAGAAATGGTGCATTTTCATTTTGTGACGTGTTTACATGTCGTAAAACAGATTGAAGTCATTTTTCCTCCGTTAACGTCATTTTGCCTTACGACAAGGCGCAATGATTAACGTCGGGAAAAATTACTATAACCAATTTTTTGCCCCACCAAGTGTCATAGAATAAATATGACGCCCGGGTGGCTTTAAAAAATGTTACTAGTCAGCACTAAACTTTTTAACGCAAAACTGCGTTGGCGCAGTTTTGCATCAAAAAGCATAAATCAGGGCCTTAGATTTTAAAGAACATTATGGTTTTGAACCTTTTTTTAGATGAGGTGCAGCCAGTGCTAGCAAGAAAGCTGTATTTGCAATTCAGGCATGGATCTCTTTCCCTCTCACGTTGACCAGCAAGTAGGGGAATGCTGGTAATTAATTGACTATGTTAAGCCCTGCATGTGATGGAGCCAATGAAAATGAGGTGCGCTTTTTATCCTTCTGTAATGTCTATAAATATCCCAGATCAAAATGGCTGGTTACTCTGTATTGAAATCTAGGTATAACGCAGCATCTTGTGGTACTTAGAATTTTGAAAACCAATGCATATCAACCAATTGTTTTTCTGTATCCAGGTGCCTGTTTATCGCCTGGTGCATACACAAGAGATGCTTGCGGTTACATTTTAGGGGTTGCTGGGGGGAACAAATTGTTTGTTATCTTTTATGTTTGTATTTTAGGTCTTGAATTAGGCTTTTGAGATGTGGGTAGTTGATATATTTTTATGATTGCAAAGAACTGAAATGTATCTATTGAGATGTCTTATTTATTGATGCACTTTTTTGGCTTTGAGCTGAAATAAAGTTAATAATCAATATTAGTCTGTCTTTTATTTTTTGTATTTCATTTCATTTGCTCAAACCTATTTTTAGTAGTAAGGACGGCACACGGGCTACAGACCTAACCAAGTCCTTCACAGGTTAAATGACGTTTATGGAAGTGGCAGTAGATGTTGCAGTTTTTATGGTTTTCTTGGATGAATAAGCACTATTGTTATGAAATTTCTCTGTGCTGGAAAAATTGTAATGTGTTTGATAAAATTGTGTTGAAATAAATAAATATTTCACTACCACTACTGATTGACAATGTCAAAATCGAAGGTGCTGGTGTTTAATTGGAGACAGAATTCATTGCTAGCAGTTTAACTGGGTCACCAAAGTGCCACTAAAATGAGCGAATAATTGATGAATTGAATTCATTTTGTTTTCATTCAAATATGTAATTTAGGCTGGGTAGCAAAATCATTTGTGTTGTTTGCACACAGTGTTACCTGACCACGTTTTTAGGGAATGCTCGAATAAATAAAGTCTACTTTTAGTAGCTAGGAGCCACAATAGCAGTGTCCTGACTCCTTTTTTAGGTCGAGCACAGGCATTCAACCTCGTGTATACTTTTAGTATACTTCTTATAGCTTAAAGTGATTTCATTTGTTGGTTGCAGTGTCCGTTAAAAAGTCTTGCTCACTAGTAGTCAGTCCTTTTCTCCCTCATTTTTCTGTTTCAGGGCAGTGACCTACTACTGTATGATTCCACTTTGGTTTCTTTATCTGTTGCTATGATGGGCTCTTGTTGTTATTTCTTTGGTGCTCCCCTTTCATTGTGTGTGTTTTAGGCTGGTAGCTGCCTGCATTTTATTGAAGCTTTCCTTTCCTCCCATACCCTCCCATGTCGCTGAAATTTGCTTTGGCTTTCTTCCAGTGCTGTCCTCGTTTAGCTCTGGCTCCTAAAATAAGCTTATTTTACCAAAGAAACACCCAGTCATTTAGCTGACTGTGTACAAAAGCCACAATATGCCATTTCTGGTAGAATGTAGCTAAACCTAGAAGCAATGAAATGAAACTTGCTTAGCTTCTCATTGCATCTCGAGTCTCTCATATCCAGGCACCTGCCTGGCAGCACTCACAAAATCACACACAGGACATTACTTATATCCCATAAATCTTCTCAGGCTGCTCTGAAGTGTGAGGAGAGAATTCTTGCAAGACTTTTCATTCTGTTAGAATAAAAAGAAAATAAATTTTCAGCCTTATGTTCCAATTTTTGTTCAGACGTTTACACAGCGCGAGTTACTGCATTCATCTTGTCTCTCCTCAAGGGCTTGTGATTTCTGATGCTCTATCTGCCTTTTACAGCACCTTTTGTTGCAAATTTAACAAAACACTACATACATTTAATATGGTTGATTCTGCATCAGTATGTTCCAAATTATATTTATGGTGCCTTGTTGCTAGATGGCACTCTGTGCACATGTCGTTCTCTGTTTTGTATTCCTAAACCCAGATTGATTTTAGTATTAAACACACACTTGCACCTAAAGTATTGTTTTTACATGAGATTTATATAATTTATGTGCTATAAAATGTATGTGCCCGACTGGCTATTCAGTAGCAGAGTCTAATATAACTAGCACAAGTACTATCGCCGCTTACATTTCACTCATTTTGACTTGCTTTACTGGCTCTTGTCAAACATAACACCACACAATTCAACGCCACACAATTCCACACCACTCAACTTAATTCCAGTCCACACAATACCATTCAACACCACATTGTTCCACACCAAACCACACCATTCCACTACACTACACACAATTTCACCACAAACCACATGCATCCAATACACATCACAAAATTCCAAATCATGCTATGTAATTCAATGCCATGCCACATAAAATCCCTTCACGCCACTCCACAACGCATAGCACTCCACATAATTACACTCCATGGCCTAAAATCCCACTCAACATAATTCCACTACACACAATACCACATAATTCCTATCCACTTAATTCCAATTCACATAGCTCCACTCAACGCCACACAATTCAAGCACACACAATTCAAAGCCAAACAATTCCACGCCATACAATTCCACTCAAACTCACAGAATTTTACTCCACACTACATAACTGCAATCCACACTATATAATTCAACTGCATTACAAATAGTTCCAATCCAAGCCACTCCACATAAATCCATACCACTCAACATAATTACAGTCCAGCGCTATTAAATATCAATTCTCCAAATAGCAAGGTTGCGTACTCTTGAATCTACCCCTGACTTTTTTAATACACACCATATAACCCTTAGCTCTCTTTTGTGGGTTCCTGCTTTCTTCCTTTGTGAGTTTTCCCACTTTCACTTCCTTGGTCTTTCCCCTTTCTGTGTTTTTCCCTCTCTTGCTTGCAGAAAATGTCTACCCACTAGCAACCACCAGATCAAGTTAAGCACTGGGTGCTTGCCCTCGTTCACAAGGTCTGTACATCTCCAGTGTCTTAAGGTCTTATTCTGATTAATTGTTTAGTGGTGTGTGTGTGTGTGGGTGTGTGGGTGTGTGTGCGTGTATATAGTTTTCAGGGTCTTGTTTGTATTACTATTGCAGTAGACCTGCTAGGCCTGAAAATGTGTAAGGCACTACACCCTCTAGGGTTTACGCATATAGTTACACTGCATTACTTTTTGCCATTCTGTTTTCATGTCTTTATGCCCTCTAGTGGCTGACTATATGGTTACCTGGCCATGTTTCTTACAAATGCTCTTTTCATTAAAAAGATTCTACAGTATTTGCTGCTCTTGGAAACTTGCCCCATAATGCTTTGCAGGGCATTCCTTTTACAAAACATTTTTGCCCGTAACTCACTGTGTGATGGTTCTAGGAGAAGAGGGCCACCATCATAATTTTTAGTACACACACTCTGTCTAAGGCATCTCTGGGTCCGCACACTAGGTTGGGGGGAACACAAAATATTAACCCCCCTCACTAGTCAATGCCATTTAAGTTTTACAGCTGGGCGTAGTTTATGTTTTAAGGGCCTTGTTTGTAATATTATTTGAATAAGCCTGCTAGGCCTGAAAATGTGTCATGCACTACACCCTCTAGAGGCTAAATATATGTGTAAGGAAATGGCTCCCTGTTGCAGCTACACTTTGTGCTGGGATCCTGCTAACTAGGCCCCAGCACCAGTGTTCTTTCACCTAAAATGTACCATTGTCGCCACAATTGGCACAACCCTGGCACCCAGGTAAGTCCCTTGTAACTAGTACCCCTGGTACCAAGGGCCCTGATTCCAGGGAAGGTCTCTAAGGGCTGCAGAATGTCTTATGCCACCCTAGGGACCCCTCACTCAGCACAGACACACTGCTTGCCAGCTTGTGTGTGCGGGTGGGGAGAAAATGACTAAGTCGACATGGCACTCCCCTCAGGGTGCCATGCCAACCTCACACTACCTGTGGCATAGGTAAATCACCCCTCTACTAGGCCTTACAGCCCTAAGGCAGGGTGCACTATTCCACAGGTGAGGGCATATGTGCATGGGCACTCTGCCCCAGGGCACTCCAGCTAGTGGACACAGCCCCCTGGACACAGCCCCCACTTTTGGCAGCAAGTCCAGGAGAGATAATGAGAAAAACAAGGAGGAGTCACTGGCCAGTCAGGACAGCCCCTAAGGTGTCCTGAGCTGAGGTGACTCTGACTTTTAGAAATCCTCCATCTTGCAGATGGAGGATTCCCCCAATAGGTTTAGGGATGTGCCCCCCTCCCCTCAGGGAGGAGGCACCAAGAGGGTGTAGCCACCCTCAGGGCTAGTAGCCATTGGCTACTAACCCCCCAGACCTAAACACACCCCAGAACCTAGGAACTCAGATTCCTGCAACCTAAGAAAAAGAGGACTGCTAAGCTGAATAACCCTGAAGAGAAGACGGAGACACCAATTGCTTTGGCCCCAGCTCTATCGGCCTGTCTCCCCACTTCTAAAGACACTGCTCCAGCGAAGCTTTCCCCAGGGACCAGCGACCTCTGAAGCCTCAGAGGACTGCCCTGCATCTAGAAGGACCAAGAACTCCCGAGGACAGCGGCTCTGTTCACCAAAGACTGCAACTTTGCAGCAAAGAAGCAACTTTGAAACAACTTGCGTTTCCCGCCGGAAGCGTGAGATTTGACACTCTGCACCCGACGCCCCCAGCTCGACTTGCGGAGAACAACCACTTCAGGGAGGACTCCCCGGCGACTACGAGACCGTGAGTAGCCAGAGTTGACCCCCCCTGAGCCCACACAGCGACGCCTGCAGAGGGAATCCCGAGGCTCCCCCTGACCGAGACTGCCTGCCTCAAAGACCCGACGCCTGGTAAAGACTCTGCACCCGCAGACCCCAGGACCTGAAGGATCCGACCTCCAGTGCAGGAGCGACCCCCAGGTGGCCCTCTCCCTTGCCCAGGTGGTGGATACCCCGAGGAGCCCCCCCTTGCCTGCCTGCATCGCTGAAGAGACCCCTTGGTTTCCCATTGAAATCTATTGCAAACCCGACGCTTGTTTGCACACTGCACCCGGCCGCCCCCGTGCCGCTGAGGGTGTACTTTCTGTGTGGACTTGTGTCCCCCCCGGTGCCCTACAAAACCCCTCTAGTCTGCCCTCCGAAGACTCGGGTACTTACCTGCTGGCAGACTGGAACCGGGGCACCCCCTTCTCCATTGAAGCCTATGCATTTTGGGCACCACTTTGACCTCTGCACCTGACCGGCCCTGAGCTGCTGGTGTGGTAACTTTGGGGTTGCTCTGAACCCCCAACGGTGGGCTACCTTGGACCCAAACCTGAACCCCAAAGGTGGTTTACTTACCTACAAAAACTAACAAACTCTTACTCCCCCCAGGAACTGTTGAAAATTGCAGTGTCTAGTTTTAAAATAGCTATATGTCATTTATGTGAAAACTGTTTATGCTATTTTGCTAATTCAAAGTTACTAAAGTACCTGCAATACCTTTCATTTGAAGTATTACATGTAAATCTTGAACCTGTGGTTCTTAAAATAAACTAAGAAAATATATTTTTCTATACAAAAACCTATTGGCCTGGAATTGTCTCTGAGTGTGTGTTACTCATTTATTGCTTGTGTGTGTACAACAAATGCTTAACACTACCTTCTGATAAGCCTACTGCCTGACCACACTACCACAAAACAGAGCATTAGAATGATCTCTTTTTTCCACAATCTTACCTCTAAGGGGAACCCTTGGACTCTGTGCATACTATTCCTTACTTTGAAATAGTGCATACAGAGCCAACTTCCTACAATATGGTTACACTTTATTACGTTATGCCATTCTGTTTTCATGCGGTTATGCCCCACAGATGCTGACTATATGGTTACACAACCATGTTTCTTACAAATGTTATTTTTATAATGGTGCCCTTTAATGGCTGTTTTGAGCATTACAGTCAAGATACTACAATATTCTCTGTACTTGGACACTCACCCCATTCCATGGGGCATTCCTTTTACAAAACATTTTTGCCCATAACTCACAGCACAATGTGCTCTTTCTGTCTAGGTAATCTCTAGGTCCCCACACTAAATTGGCAGGGGGGCAAAATAATAATATAAAAAGTATGATAAATAATGACAATATTTTCATTTTTTGCTGAAGATATAGGAGGAAGGTAACTAAATAGAGGTGCTTTAATTATATGCAGGACCACTGGTATCATGTGGCAGATAGGACCAAATCAGGGCAGGGTTGACCAATTTATGTGGAAAGAAAAGTCCACTTGTGCATTAACAACACCAATAGTTCTAACTCAGACAAATGCGATACCTATTGCATTGCAAATGCTGGTTTGGTTTCGCATGAACACATACACTAGGGTGGGATTTATTTTCTTATTTAAAATAACCCATACTACGAATCACGTTAGTCGCTGAGTTAGATATATATAACATTGCTTTAAGTCCAAGGACCAATTCGCTGTAAAATACATTTGGTACTGCCTCAGGAGCCAGACATATTTCTACAGGTACAATACATGCTTGCATGAAAACAAACATTCCTCAAGGCCTTTAATGCTTGTTTTGCTACTATTATTGCAAGTGAGAACAAGGAAAATTGGCGCAGTAAAAGAATGGCTCTTATTGTTTAAATATTACTGGATGTTTTCCACACCTGCATTGCGTCGGGACTTCAGAAGTCAAAAATTGAGGAGTAAATACCTAAATCTGACATCTATCATCTGAGAAGTTTCTGACGCTACTTCATATCCATGCCGTGACAGATCTTTCAATAAGTATGCCAAGAAAATGTTCATGTGTATAGCAGTACTGCACGGCCTACTGGTCCTCCTGTGGGAACACATGCTTTCCTTACACTTTCCTCCTTTTTAAAACAGTTTTTCGAGGATTCCATGTGTGATAAAAAACAAGCACAGAATACACTACATTTTCAGAAGTATGGGGTGATTTCAGGTTCTATATTTCATCTAATATTTCGCTGGCTGACAGATTCCTTTGAACACTAGTTATTTTTAACAAATTTATTTGTTATTCATTGTGGAGTTTTAAAAGCAGAATGTGTTAGCTTTAGATTATTAAATGGATGATCGTATTCAAGGCTTACTACATCAATTGTGCTGACTTTTCCCACAACACAACATATTATTTAATAAGTAGTTCCCACTAATGTCCATAAGTATAGCCAATTCTTTCATGAATCAAGCCCTCTGTATAGAATCTGAATGGTGCAATTGCCTACTAGTTCCTGTTCTGTTTACTTTATTTATCAAGCAAAACTAGAACATGTTTTCTGGTCTTTACATCTCTTAAGAGCTAATTCAATATTTCGACCGAATTGAATTTTGTTACTGGACTTGTGCTTATAACTGCCTTTTCTTTGTTAGAGACCCTGAATACAATTGCCTTTTATATGTGTCAGTTAAATAAATTGTTGGCTAGATTTACAAGGCCCTTGAGTCCATTAGCGCCACATTTGTAGCAAACATTTTTTTTTTGTAAATATGACCCTATATATATGATTCTGCAAAAAGTTGCAAATTTAGATTTATTACACATTTTGACTATGGCCCTCATTACAACCCTGGTGGTAAAGCCCACTGACCGCTGTGCTGCCGGCCGCCAACATACCGTGATCGAGGTGGAAATCCACTATGGTTATTATGACCCACACTTAGAAATCCTCCACAATACAGACACCCACACAAGTCCACCACACCAAAGGTCCGTGATAAACTGGTGGTACCAAAAGTCACACGTCACGCCAACAGGAATATGCCCACACTATCACGACCCACGAATCAACGTGGCGGTCATTCAACCGCTGTAAACCATTGGTGGTACACACCTTCGCGCTCAAAATACACACACATTTACAAAACACAACCACATTGGATAATTCAAAATACACACATGTGACACACATACACACACCACACCCACGCACTCACACCACTATAAAACACAAACCCACATTATCCACAATCCCTTACAATGAAATTTTTGGAAGAAGCAGAGAGAAAGGCAAAGACAACACCAGCATCCAGAGGCACACAACACCATCACTCATACACCATCCACGCACAAAACACCACACACCCCAAAACATCACCCCATACATCACATCACACATCACCTCACACATCACCCACACCACATCATGGCACCTCAAAGACACCCCAGGTTTTCTGAGGAGGAGCTCAGAGTCATGGTGGAGGAAATCATCCGGGTAGAGCCACAGCTATTCGGATCACAGGTGCAGCAGACATCCATTGCAAGGAAGATGGAGCTATGGCGGAGAATTGCTGACAGGGTCAACGCAGTGGGACAGCATCCAAGAACACGGGATGACAGCAGGAAGAGGTGGAACGACATACGGGGGAAGGTACGTTCCGTGGTATCCAGACACCAGGTAGCCGTACAGAGGACTGGTGGTGGACCTCCACCTCCTCCCCCACAACTAACAATATGGGAGGAGCAAGTCTTGGCAATAATGCATCCTGAGGGCCTCGCAGGAGTAGCAGGAGGACTGGACTCTGGTAAGTCATATCTTTACTATTATATCCCCCCAACCCTATCTGCATGCCATCACAAACCTCAATCTCTACCCTCATACCCATCACTCCAACACCTCACATATACCCCACTATCACAACCCACACATCCCAATACCAAGCCCTACTTGTGACAACAATGCATGGACACCCATCACAGACCTGCATGAACACCCATCACCAAAGCATGTCCTAGGGAAAGACTCACCCAGGGCACACAATCACCACGCACACAAGGGCCAAGGCGATTTTGCAAGCACAGTAGTAGAGGGAAATACACCCATTGCACAAGATGGCACACACAGATACAATAACAATGCATTTAGACCCCAACAGGACCCCTACAAAACGTCACCGGACAGGAGGTGCCAGCCATATCCATTCCCCCATAGAAGAGGCACACAGTGACGACAGCAGCTCTGCACGCCTGGATCAAGATGACCAACCTGGCCCATCTGGGACCTCTGGACAGTCGGTTCCCCTGTCACAGTCCCAAAGTACCACTGACCTCCCACTTCTGGAAACACCACCACAGCACCCACCCAGTGGGCCCACGCCACTGTCCATAAGACACGTCAATCAGCAGTGTGTCCACCGCTACAGGGACCCCAGGCAACCCCACTAACACAGGACGATCAGGGACCTGGGGTCAGTGGCAGTGGGCACACGGTTCAGGGGACAGAGGCACAGGATAGCAGGGAAGCTGGGAGGACTGCTGTGCGACAGGGGGAGGACAGGCCCAGGGAACCCACTCTCCACGAGGCACTCTCAAACATCATGGGAGCATACTACCATTCCCAGGAGACCATTGGCACGGTACTGGCCAAGTTTCAGGAGACCCAGCGGCTGCAGGAGGAACAGTACCTGGGGATCAGGGAGGACTTGAAGTCCATTAACACCACCCTAGTCACCATTGCAGGGGTACTGGCAGACATGGCCAACACCATGAGGGAGACAGTGGCATACCACCGGGCCCCTGACACCAGCCCAAATGATGAACAGCCTAGTGGACAGGAGGTCCCACCACAGGACCAACAGGCCACCAGCACCCCACCCCCTGCAGAAGAGGAACCACCCAGCAAACGGTCCCTGCGATCAAGGCTCAAGACAGAGAACATTGCCAAGACCCGCGCCAGGAAATAAGACTCTCCTGATTGTCACCCTTGTGTCCCACTATGTCACCCTGACTACCTTGAACTGCCATTGCTCCCCTTCCTATGCCCCCTTGGACAATGCACCTGTGATACCAAGATACTGTACTGTACCATATATATTCCTCCACCATCACCCCAGCCGTTTGCACATCCCCCTCTACTTATTAGCACTTACATAAACACCCTTGAATCACAAAACAATCTGGAGTCAGTCTGTACTTTCACAAATGTATTATTACAATTTCTTCGACAAATATCAATGTTAATGTTCATTTGCACATACCAATGTATGACAGTTGTTGGGCAGCAGTAATCATAGCAGGAGGCAGAATGAGGTACCCAGATCTGTGAAAAGGAAAGCCAAAGTGAACTGTCAGTGTCCATACACAGATGTTAAGAGGCTAACTTATACAATGTCCTACCGTAGTCAGATATGAGATGAGCAGTGCCAGTCTCTTACCTGTGTCTCACTGGAAGTACTGCATGATGATGTTGTTTCGGTTGTCAATATCTTCTTCCTCTGCCTCCTCTTCCTCACTGTCCACAGGCTCCACAGCTGCCACAAGACCATTATCAGGCCCATCCTCATGCATAAAAGGCATCTGGCGTCTCATTCCAGGTTGTGCAACATGCAGCATGCCATGATTATTTGGCACACCTTCTTTGGTGAGTAGTATAGGGAGCCACCTGTTAGATGGAGGCACCGGAATCTGGCCTTCAGGAGGCCGAAAGTCTGCTCAATAATACGCCTACTTCGCCCATGTGCCTCATTGTAGCGTTCCTCTGCCCTAGTCCTGGCATTCCTCACTGGGGTCAGTAGCCATGAGAGGCTGGGATAATCAGAGTCACCTGCAAATGTCGACCGATATCTGTTAGACACACACTAACCCTCAGGGACTACCCCATACCCAGACACCTATTCATACTGTGTGGGGACCTTGGGCTTACCTATTAGCCACACCCGGTGCCTCTGGAGTTGCCCTATCACAGAAGGGATGCAGCTATTCCTCAAAATGTAAGCGTCATGCACAGAGCCAGGATACTTGGCATTCACATGAGAGATGTACTGGTCTACCAAACACACCATCTGCACATTCATTGAATGCTAGCTTTTTTGATTTCAGTACACCTGTTCATTCCTGCGGGGGGGGATAAATGCCACATGTGTTCCATCAATGGCACCAATTATGTTGGGGATATGTCCCAAGGCATAGAAGTCAGCTTTCACTGTGGCCAAATCCTCCACCGGGGGAAAACGATGAAACTACGCATGTGTTTCAGCAGGGCAGATAACACTGGTCAATACGTTAGAGAACATTGGCTGAGATATCTCTGATGCCATGGCTACTGTTGTTTGGAAGGAACCACTTGCCAGGAAATGGAGCACTGATAGGACCTGCACTAGAGGGGGGATACACGTGGCATGGCAGATAGCTGACATCAGGTCAGGCTCCAATTGGGCACACAGTTCTTGGATTGTGGCACAATCAAGTCTGTAGGTGATAATGATGTGTCTGCCTTCCTTTGTCGACAGGTCCACCAGTGGTCTGTACACCGAAGGATGACACCATCTAATCAACTGCCCAAGCGGATGTGCCCTATGGAGGAGAATGGTGAGCAGAGGGTCATGTACCACATAGGTTTCACAAGTGTTTTTGCAGTAATGTGAGTAAATCCGTGTGTGGCGTTGTCTGTCCGTATTTCTTCCCAAATGTCCTGTGACGTAGTTTGGTGCCATGCCATGTTCCCCCCTGAAACGGCGGCTGCCTGACCTGTAAGAAAGGACAAGGGGAAATGAGGTAACTGCACTGGTGTTGTTCAGCGTTGCGATAGCCTTCGAAGACCACCGTGCAATTCTGCATTGGTTATCACTGGGCCCTCTGGGTTCCAGGAGCCAATGCCGATGTACACCGGCGGTGACGATATGCACTGCCGCGGACTTAACCGACATTTTCTATCTGTTCACTCACTTGATACCTGACCTTCAACAGGAGAGGACCACTGCTGTGACCCCTGTCTGGATGCGACAATGGCTCGAGTGTCTGGGGAAAGGGACCCTGCCTTCACTTCGGAGGAGTTGGAGAGACTAGTGGATGGGGTCCTCCCCCAATACACACTACTCTACGGTCCTCCAGACAAACAGGTAAGTACACTGTGAGCATGATAAGTGAGACATGAATGTATGGAGTGGTGTGGATGGAAGATACATGTGGGGTTGGGGGCTGAGGCCTGCATGAGAGGATGGTGAGTGTATGTGTGTCAGGGCATGGGTGGGAAGTGGTGAGCAATGAGTATGACGAACCGGACGGGGGAGTAATTTCCTATCATCCTACACCTTTCCTATAGGTCAGCGCCCACCAGAAGAAGGGTAGTTGGCGTCCCATCGCAAAGGAAGTGCGGACCCTGGGGGTCTATCACAGACGGAGCACCCACTACCGCAAGAGATGGGAGGACCTGCGCCGCTGGAGCAAGAAGACAGTGGAGGCCCAGCTGATCCCCTGATGTTCCGGATCCTGGTGGTGGCATATCTGGAGTTGAATGGGAACTTGAGGGCATCACAGCAGCCACAAGGGGGTGAGTACAGTCTCATTCAGCTGACTCTGCGCGCTTTACGAGGTGTCTGGGTAGGGGATGGGGGTTCCCCTAGGCAAGAGCGAACTTGGTAGGGTAGGTCCCTTGTTAGGCAGGATCTGTGGCACTTCAACCCCAATAGTGGAAGTGGCCATCTACAACTAGTCAGTGTCCTGTGTGTTCCAGGTGTGCAGCAAATGGGGTTAGGCATAGTCCCCCATGGGCAGGTGTTTTTCCTACTAACTGGTAGTGCATGGCCTAGTGCATGGGGCTGCTCCCTGTGTGTTGTGGCCACCAACGGTAGTGGTGTTGCTGGCATTGACCATGTATCTCCTCTGTCTTTCCCCCATCTTGTATTGTCACCCTGCCCTTGAGTACATTAGCATCATCTGGCGGAGGAGCAGATGCACCGGACCGGGAGGGAGCTGCTTCCCACATGGCCCTGGAGGGTGAATCTATGGAGTCTGAAGGCAACAGTGGGATGGAGGGCGAGGGGAGCTCCACGACGGGGACAGGAGGGGACACCAGCGACAGCGACTCCTCCTCTGATGGGAGCTCCCTTGCGGTGGCCGGCACCTCTGTGCCCACCGCAACAACAGGTACAGCCGCCACCCCCCCTACCGGCACCGCCCTCCCAGCAGACCCTCAGCATGTTCCCGTGCCCGCTCACCCTGGATGGTGGGCATCTCCTTTACCCCAGGCACCTCAGGCCCTGCCCCAGTCAGCCCTGCTGCCTTCAGTGAGGAGGCTATTGACCTCCTGAGATCCCTCAATGTTGGGCAGTCAATACATTTTGAATGCCATCCAGGGTGTCAAGAGGCATTTGCAACAAACAAATGCATACCTGGAGGGCATTCATTCTGGCGTGGCAGCACAACAGAGAGCATTTCAGGCTCAGCACTGATGGCAGCCATTGTCCCTGTGTCAAGCTTCCCCCCTTCAACTTCCTCTACCCAGACCCAATCCCCTGTACCTCAGCCTATCCCAAGCACATCATCAGACCAGCATGCACACACATCAACCCACAAAAGTGGCTCAGGCAAACATAAGCACCACACATCCCACAGGCACTCACACAAGCACCACACCCATGCAGACACACCAACATCCACTTCCTCCACTGTGTCCCCCTCCTCCACGTCCTCCACCTCCCTCCCTGTCTCGTCTCCACTCACACCTGCAAGCACGACATCTTCAGCCACTTCCTCCACCACCAGCACGCCTATCACAACACACCACTCATGAGCAATCACCACCCCCACAACCATGCACAAGTCCCTTGTGTCCTCTCCCAGTGTGTCTGTGAGCCTTCCTCTCAAAGTACACAAACGCAGGCACACACCCACCTAACAGCCATCAACCTCACAACAGCCTCCAACCCATGTACCTTCACCCAAACTCAGTAGACGTACACCTCCTATAACCACTACCTCGTCCTCCATTCCCACACCCTCTCCATCTTCCCGTCCAAGTGTGTCAAAGAAACGTTTCCTGGCTAACATTGACCTCTTCCCTACACCTCCCCCCGTCCTTCCCCTAGGGCCAGGACGTCTAGACCAGTACCTCAGCCACCAAATCGACGTCCAGTGTGGTCCCTGCAAGTCCTGGAGGATCGAAGGGAGCACCCATCAGGGCTGCCAGTGTGCCACTTACTGAAACTAAAGACCACCCGATTCCGCCACCTGCCAAGGTAAAGAATGGGCCAGCATGCAGAAGGGAAAAGACGCACCACCCACCCAGCAAGGCCTCTTCCAGAACCAAAGAGGACAGTTCCAAGGTCCCAGCAGCGACTACCAAGGGGGGAAGGGTCACAAAAGCAAAGGAAAGTCACCTCAGGGCACAGAGCCTCCTGGTGAGGGACTGGTTACCCCCATTTCTCATGACAGGCCAGCAACCTGTACCACGGTGGGCACCGCCGCATTGACCGCCACCTGCACCGCCACCTGCACCGCCACCTGCACTGCCACCTGCACTGCCACCTGCACCATCACCTGCACGGCAGCTGCCACAACTACAGTCACCAGCATAATCCCCAGTGGGCAGCATTCGGAGGCTGCTGGAGACTGCCTGGTGTCTTCCTCCACTACTACAGACACCTGCACCACAGGCAGCACCGGCAGCATCTCTGCCACAGACACCGCCGCAGCCACCACCACCTGCCCCGCCACGTACCCAGCTAGTGCCACTACAGAAGACATCAGCAGCATCCCCAGTGGGCAGCCGTCTGAGGCTGCAGGAAATGTCCTGGACGCTGCACACACTACATGAGGCACCACCACCAGCACTGGCACTACCAGCAGTTTGCAGCCTAAGTCGCCGCAGGGTGGAGTGTGGCTCTGCCTCCATGGAGAATCATGCTACCTGTTCCCTGAAAATCTCGTGGGTCAGACACCCAGGTGAGGGAATGGGAACTGCCACACCCCAGGTGCAGCATCACTGGGCACAAAGCCCCCTCCAGAACCAGTGGAGAGATACATCCACTCACCCAGTAGTTGGCAGGATGAAGCACTCTGGGCACAAAGCCCGCTCCAGAACCAGTGGAGAAAAGCATCCACTAACCCAGTCCTTGGCAGGATGAAGCACTCTGGGCACAAAGCCCCCTTCTGAACCAGTGGAGAAAAGCATCCACTAACCCAGTCCTTGGCAGGATGAAGCACTCTGGGCACAAACCCCCCTCCAGAACCAGTAGAGAAAAGCATCCACTAACCCAGTCCTTGGCAGGATGAAGCACTCTAGCCACAAAGCCCCCTCCGGAACCAGTGTAGAAAAGCATGCACTAAGCCAGTCCGTGGCAGGATGAAGCACTCCGGGCACAAAGCCCGAGAGATACATCCACTAACCTAGTCCTTGGCAGGATGAAGCACTCTGGGCACAAAGCCCCCTCCAGAACCAGTGGAGAAAAGCATCCACTAACCCAGTCCTTGGCAGGATGAAGCACTCTGGGCACAAAGCCCCCTTCAGAACCAGTGGAGAGATACATCCACTAACCCAGTCCTTGGCAGGATGAACCACTCTGGGCACAAAGCCCCTTCCAGAACCAGTGAAGAAAAGCATCCACTAACCCAGTCCTTGGCAGGATGAAGCACTCTGGCCACAAAGCCCCTTCCAGAACCAGTGAAGAAAAGAATCCAGTAACCCAGTCCTCGGCAGGATGAAGCACTCCGGGAACAAAGCCCCCTCCAGAACCAGTGGAGAAAAGCATCCACTAAGCCAGTCCTTGGCAGGATGAAGCACTCTGGGCACAAAGCCCCCTCCTGAACCAGTGGAGAGCTACATCCACTAACCCAGTCCTTGGCAGGATAAACCACTCTGGGCACAAAGCCCCTTCCAGAACCAGTGAAGAAAAGCATCCTCTAACCCAGCCCTTGGCAGGATGAAGCACTCTGGGCACAAAGCCCCTTCCAGAACCAGTGAAGAAAAGCATCCAGTAACCCAGTCCTTGGCAGGATGAAGCACTCTGGGAACAAAGCCCCCTCCAGAACCAGTGGAGAAAAGCATCCACTAACCCAGTCCTTGGCAGGATGAACAACTCTGGGCACAAAGCCCCCTCCAGACCCAGTGGAACAGGTCACCGACTTGAGAGACTGTGGCTTTGCACTCCCCAGGAGCAAGCAGTGGGCAGTGGACCCACTTGAGAGACTTGAGATACTGTGGCTTTGCACTCCCCAGGACCAAGCAGTGGGCAGTGGACCCACTTGAGAGACTTGAGAGACTGTGGCTTTGCACTCCCCAGGACCAAGCAGTGGGCAGTGCACCCACTTGAGAGACTGTGGCTTTGCACTCCCCAGGAGCAAGCAGTGGGCAGTGGACCCACTTGAGAGACTTAAGAGACTGTGGCTTTGCACTCCCCAGGACCAAGCAGTGGGCAACCCACCCACTTGAGAGACTGGCTTTGCACTCCCCAGGACCAGGCAGTGGGCATGGAGCCCCCTCCAGGAGCAGTGGCGTCGTTCCATCATACGACTGAGGTGCCCCCCTCCCCTTCCCCCTGAGGTGCCTATTTTATTTTTTACTTGATGCCCCTGCAGTGTTCTCTCTGTTTTGAGACAGGTGTCAGTGTGGGCTTTGCCCATGCTTTTTGGGACCACTGATCCACAGACATTTCATGGGACAGTGTACGGACTTGTGTACTTGCTGTATATATTTGTATATACTGATTATTTATGGTTCTCTTGGGCTATCTGATTGTTCGAATATTACACTAGTTAAACTCATTTCGTTTGGTCCTTGCGTTCTTCCAGGGGGTGACGGGGTGTATCTGTGATGTGATTGGATATGTGAGTGTGTGTTAAGGTGGGAGGGGGGTGGGGGGTGTTGGTTGTTGCTTGTGTGTGTCACTCTCTTTTCCTTCCTCCTCTCCCCTGTGTGCTATGTGCAGTACTCACTGTGGTTGTCGCCGCCGCCGTTCGTACAACTGGTAGATGAGAAGATACACCAACATTGGCAACACCTGTAGTTTGGGCTCCATGGTGTCCTGGTTCCTCGTTGGGTGTCGAGAGGTGAGTGGTTTCCCTTCAAAGACTGTTTCCACAGTGCTTTTGATGGTGTTGGTACCACCCCGGAAAAGCTGGCGGATTGGTTCCTTGTAATAGTGTGGGCGGTATATTATGTTCCGCCTGTCTGTTGGCGGTCACCGATGTGGTGTTTGTTTCAACCGCCTTCGTGGTCTGTGTGTTAAAGTGGCTGTCTGTGTTGGCGGTTTCCGCCATGGTCGTAATTCCATTTTTTTGACCGCCGGCCTGTTAGCGGTATAACCGCTGCTTTATCACCGACCACCAGGGTTGTAATGAGGGCCTATGTTTGTTAACTCACTGAGCCACCTGGAAAGTGAATAAAACTGACCTTTTGACTTCAGATCAAATGTATTACTCCTGTACCAATTTACAAATTTACTAAAGCACCAGCATATGTCACCAGAGAGTTCATATGCTGGACTATCAGTGCACACACTCTTCAGAAGCATAGTACAACACCTAGAACCACATTATCAGAAGCTGTATCCTGTTTTTAAAGGAAGATTGATTTGGAATATGATTATGTAGAAATAACTCACAATAGCCGAATTGTCTCTAGTGAAATAAGATGCCATGGCAACATGTCTAATATAATTATTAATCCAAGGAAAGAGAAATGCCAACAATAATAAGCAAGATTATTGACCTCATTACAAGTTTGGTGGTCTATCGACCGCCATAGCGGCGGCAGTGGTCTGACTGGCATCAAGATTGTGGTCGAACTGCTATATTACGAGTCATGCGGGCCTACGGAGCAAAGACTGCTGCGGTCCCACCGGCCCCACCAGGCAGCATAGACCACCACAGCCCCAAGGCGTCACAAAAAGGCTTATGGAGACTATGTTGCCACCAGACACATTAAGAGGTTGCACACCGCCATTGTAATCGTGGCAATCCAACCACCATGTTTCAGAAGCGGGTAACAGGGACTATAAATGGAAACACTCTCCTGCAGGCAGCCTTACATGTCTGCTGCCACCTTGGGACCCATCACACATGTCCTGCCACTGTTGTTGATAATCGATGGAGTACAATATCCACGCCCTCATGGGTGCAACCGACCGTATGTACACACACCTGCCTGTATCATTAACCATAACACCAGCTCGTTGAACAGTCGTTCACATCATACGGGGGTCAGACTACGGCCACCAAGTACATATCTCATTGTGCCACGGGTTCAGAAGCATATTCACAGCCACAATATGCCCCCTTTGGGCAGGTCACTCACACTGCACCGCAACACTGCACAAAAATCCACAACCACACACCTCAGGCACAGGGATAGTGAAGGATACACAACATTGTCTCACACATGTCCAACAACACACCAATATCAAATATACAAATACAACTCACATATTCACATTCCTCATAGGCCATTGACTGTTTTCATATACAACACACATAGATATGGATGTGGCATGGAACACAAACACCACTACCATTAACCCCTTTGCTGCCAGGGCTTTTCTCCCTCAGGTGCCAAGCCTTTTTTTGGCTGTTTGGGGCAGTACGCGATTAGGGCCTCATAACTTTTTGCCCACATAAGCTACCCACACCAAGTTTGAGTCCTGTTTTTTTTCCAACCTCCTAGGGATTCTAGAGGTACCCAGACTTTGTGGGTTCCCATGAAGGAGCCCAAGAAATTAGCCAAAATACAGCGAAAATTTCATTTTTGAAAAGAAAATGGGAAAAAAGGGCTGCAGAAGAAGGCGTGTGTTTTTTTCCCTGAAAATTGCATCAACAAAGGGTTTGAGGTGCTAAAATCACCATCTTCCCAGCTTTCAGGAACAGGCAAACTTGAATCAGAAAACCCAATGTTTCAACACACTTTTGGCATTTTACTGGGACATACCCAATTTTTACTATTTTTTGTGCTTTCAGCATTCTTCCAGTTAGTGACAGAAAGGGGTGTTGAACCAATGCTGGATTCCAGAAACCTAGACATTTCTAAAAAGAAGACAACATTCTGAATTCACCAAGGGGTAATTTGTGTAGATGCTACGAGGGTTTCCCACAGAAAATAACAACTGAAATAAAAGAATATTGAAATTGAGGTCAACAAAAACAGCCATTTTTCTCCACGTTTTACTCAGTAACGTTTTCCTGCGATGTCAGACTTTTGAAAGCAATATGCTGTTACATCTGCTGGACTCTTCTAGTTGCGGGGATATATAGGGCTTGTAGGTTCATCAAGAACCCTAGATACCCAGATCCAATAAATGAGCTGCACCTTGCAATGGGTATTCATTCTTTACCGGGTATACAGCAATTTATTTGCTGAAATATAGAGTGCAAAATAGGTTTCAAGAAAACCTTTGTATTTCCAAAATGGGCACAAGATAAGGTGTTGAGAAGCAGTGGTTATTTGCACATCTCTGAATTCCGGGGAGCCCATAATAGCATGTGAATTACAGGGCACATCTCAAATAGATGTCTTTTTTTACAAACTGTCTTACATTTGGAAGGAAAAAATTTAGAGAGAGACAAGAGGCAATAACACTTGTTTTGTTTTTCTCTGTTCCCCCAAGTCTCCTGATAAAAATGGTACCTGACTTGTGTGGGTAGGCCTAGTGCCCATGACAGGAAATTACCCAAAACACAATGTGGACACAGCACATTTTCCCAAGGAAAACAGCTATTTTTTAGAAAGTGCCTAGCTGTGGATTTTGGCCTCTAGCTCAGCCGGCACCTTGGGAAACCTACCAAACGTGCACATATTTGAAAACTAGACACGAGGAGAATCAATGATGGAGTGACTTGTGGGGCTCTCACCAGGTGCCGTTACCCAGAATCCTTTGCAAACCTTAAAATTTGGTCAAAAAAACACTTTTTCCCCACATTTCGGTGACGGAAAGTTCTGGAATCTGAGAGGAGTCACAAATTTCCTTCCACGCAGCGTTCCCAAATTCTCCTGATAAAAACAGTGCCTCACTTGTGTGGGTAGGCCTAGCGCCCGCAACAGGAAATGCCCCAAAACGCAATGTGAACACCATCACATTTTCCCAAAGAAAACAGAGCTGTTTTTTGCAAAGTGCCTAGCTGTGGATTTTAGCCTCTAGCTCAGCCGGCAGCTAGGGAAACCACCAAATATGCACATTTTTGAAAACTATACACCTATGGAATCCATGATGGGGTGACTTGTGGGGCTCCCATCAGGTTCTGTTACCCAGAATCCTTTGCAAACCTCAAAATTTGGCCAAAAAAACACCGTTTACTCTCATTTTTGTGACAGAAAGTTCTGGAATCTGAGAGGAGCCACAAATTTGCCTCCACCCAACGTTCCTCCAAGTTTCCTGATAAAAATGGTACCTCACTTGTGTGGGAGGCCTAACATCGGTGACAGGAAATGCCCCAAAACACAACGTTGACACATCACATTTTCCCAAAGAAAACACACCTGTTTTTTGCAATGTGCCTAGATGTGGATTTTGGCCTCTAGCTCAGCCGGCACCTAGGGAAACCTACCAAACCTGCACATTTTTGATAACTAGACAACTAGGGGAATCCAAGATGGGGTGACTCTTGGGTCTCCCACCAGGTTCTGTTACCCAGAATCCTTTGCAAACCTCAAAATGTGGCCAAAAAACACACATTTTCCTCACATTTTGGGGACACAAAGTTCTGGAATCTGACAGGAACCACACATTTCCTTCTACTGAGGGTTCGCCCAAGTCTCCCGATAAAAATGGTATCTCACTTGTGTGGTTAGGCCTCGTGCCCGCGACAGGAAATGCCCCAAAACACAACGTGGACACGTCACATTTTCTGAAAGAAAACAGCTGTTTTTTGCATAGTGCCTAGCTGTGGATTTTGGCCTCTAGTTCAGCCGGCACCTAGGTAAACCGCCCAAACGTGCACATGTTTGAAAACTAGATACCTAGGGGAATCGAAGATCGGGTGACTTTTGGGGCTCTCACCAGGTTATGATACCCAGAATCCTATGCAAACCTCCAAATTTGGCCCGAAAATGTTTTTTCCTCACATTTTGGTGACAGAAAGTTCTGGAATCTGAGAGGAGTCACAAATTTCCTTCCATCCAGCACTCCCCCAAGTCTCCCTATCAAAATGGTGCCTCACTTATGTGGGTAGGCCTAGCGCCTGTAACAGGAAATGCCCCAAAACACAACGTGGACACATCGCATTTTTCCCCAAAAAAGAGAGCTGTTTTTTGCAAAGTGCCTAGATGTGGATTTTGGCCTCTAGCTCAGCCGGCACCTAGGGAAACCTACCAACCCTGTGAATTTTTAAAAACTAGACACCTAGGGGAATCCAAGATGGGGTGACTTATGGGGCTCTCACCAGGTTCTGTTACCCAGAATCCTTGGCAAACCTCTAAATGTGGCCAAAAAAACACCTTTTCCTCACATTTTGGTGACAGAAAGTTCTGGAATCTGTGAGGAGCCACACATTTCCTTTCCACCCAGCGTTCCCCCAAGTCTCCCGATACAAATGGTACCTCACTTGTGTGGGTAGGCCTAGTGCCCACAATAGGAAGTGCCCCAAAACACAACGTAGACACATCACAATTTCCCAAAGAAAACAGAGCTGTTTTTTGCAAAGTCCCTATCTGAGGATTTTGGCCTCTAGCTCAGCTGGCACCTAAGGAAACCTACCAAACCTGCTCATTTTGTAAAACAAGACACTTAGGGGAATCCAAGATCGGGTGACTTGTGGGAGTCCCACCAGGTTCTGTTACCCAGAATACTTTGCAAACCTCAAAATATGGCCAAAAAAACACCTTTTCCTCTCATTTTGGTTACAGAAAGGTCTAGAATCTGAGAGGAGCCACATATTTCCTTCCACCCAGCATTTCCCCATGTCTCCTGAGAAAAATGGTACTTCGCTAGTGTGGGTAGGCCTAGCACCAGTGATAGGAAATGCCCCAAAACACAAACTGGACATATCACATTTTCCCAAAGAAAACAGACCTGTTTTTTTGCAAAGTGCCTAATGTGGATTTTGGCCTCTAGCTCAACTGGCACCTAAGGAAACCTACCAAACCTCCACATTTTTTAAAACTAGACACCTAGATGAATCCACGATAGGGTGACTTGTGGGGCTCTCACCAGATTCTGTTACCCAGAATTCTTTGCAAACCTCAAACTGTGGCCAATAAAACACATTTTCCTCACATTTTGGTGACAGAAAGTTCTATAATCTGAGAGGAGCCACAAATTTCCTTCCACCTAGGGTTCCCCCAAGCCTCCCGATAAAAATGGTACCTCACTTGTGTGGGTAGGCCTAGCGCCCGCAACAGGAAATGCCCCAAAACACAACGTGGACACATCACAAAATCCCCCAAAAAACAGAGCTGTTTTTTGCAAAGTGCCTAGCTGTGGATTTTGGCCTCTAGCTCAGCTGGCATCTAGGGAAACCTACCAAACCTGAGCATTTTTGAAAGCATGACACCTCGGGGAATCCAATATGGGGTGAGTTGTGGGGCTCTCACCAGGTTCTGTTACTCAGAATCCTCTGCAAACCTCAAGATTTGGCCAAAAAAATATTTTTTCTTCACATTTTGGTGACAGAAAGTTCTGAAATCTGAGAGGAACCACAAATTTCCCTCCACTCAGCATTCCCTCAAGTCTCCCGATAAAAATGGTACCTCACTTGTGTGGGAGGCCTAACACCAGTGACAGGAAATGCCCCAAAACACAACGTTGACACATCACATTTTCCCAAAGAAAACACACCTGTTTTTTGCAATGTGCCTAGATGTGGATTTTGGCCTCTAGCTCAGCCGGCACCTAGGGAAACCTACCAAACCTGCACATTTTTGATAACTAGACAACTAGGGGAATCCAAGATGGGGTGACTCTTGGGTCTCCCACCAGGTTCTGTTACCCAGAATCCTTTGCAAACCTCAAAATGTGGCCAAAAAACACACATTTTCCTCACATTTTGGGGACACAAAGTTCTGGAATCTGACAGGAACCACACATTTCCTTCTACTGAGGGTTCACCCAAGTCTCCCGATAAAAATGGTATCTCACTTGTGTGGTTAGGCCTTGTGCCCGCGACAGGAAATGCCCCAAAACACAACGTGGACATGTCACATTTTCTGAAAGAAAACAGCTGTTTTTTGCATAGTGCCTAGCTGTGGATTTGGCCTCTAGTTCAGCCGGCACCTAGGTAAACCGACCAAACGTGCACATGTTTGAAAGCTAGATACCTAGGGGAATCGAAGATCGGGTGACTTTTGGGGCTCTCACCAGGTTATGATACCCAGAATCCTATGCAAACCTCCAAATTTGGCCCGAAAATGTTTTTTCCTCACATTTTGGTGACAGGAAGTTCTGGAATCTGAGAGGAGTCACAAATTTCCTTCCATCCAGCACTCCCCCAAGTCTCCCTATCAAAATGGTGCCTCACTTATGTGGGTAGGCCTAGCGCCTGTAACAGGAAATGCCCCAAAACACAACGTGGACACATCGCATTTTTCCAAAAAAAAGAGAGCTGTTTTTTGCAAAGTCCCTATCTGAGGATTTTGGCCTCTAGCTCAGCTGGCACCTAAGGAAACCTACCAAACCTGCTCATTTTGTAAAACAAGACACTTAGGGGAATCCAAGATCGGGTGACTTGTGGGAGTCCCACCAGGTTCTGTTACCCAGAATACTTTGCAAACCTCAAAATATGGCCAAAAAAACACCTTTTCCTCTCATTTTGGTGACAGAAAGGTCTAGAATCTGAGAGGAGCCACATATTTCCTTCCACCCAGCATTTCCCCACGTCTCCTGAGAAAAATGGTACTTCGCTAGTGTGGGTAGGCCTAGCACCAGTGATAGGAAATGCCCCAAAACACAAACTGGACATATAACATTTTCCCAAAGAAAACAGACCTGTTTTTTTGCAAAGTGCCTAATGTGGATTTTGGCCTCTAGCTCAACTGGCACCTAAGGAAACCTATCAAACCTCCACATTTTTTAAAACTAGACACCTAGATGAATCCACGATAGGGTGACTTGTGGGGCTCTCACCAGATTTTGTTACCCAGAATTCTTTGGAAACCTCAAACTGTGGCCAATAAAACACATTTTCCTCACATTTTGGTGACAGAAAGTTCTATAATCTGAGAGGAGCCACAAATTTCCTTCCACCTAGGGTTCCCCCAAGCCTCCCGATAAAAATGGTACCTCACTTGTGTGGGTAGGCCTAGCGCCCGCAACAGGAAATGCCCCAAAACACAACGTGGACACATCACAAAATCCCCCAAAAAACAGAGCTGTTTTTTGCAAAGTGCCTAGCTGTGGATTTTGGCCTCTAGCTCAGCTGGCATCTAGGGAAACCTACCAAACCTGAGCATTTTTGAAAGCATGACACCTCGGGGAATCCAATATGGGGTGAGTTGTGGGGCTCTCACCAGGTTCTGTTACTCAGAATCCTCTGCAAACCTCAAGATTTGGCCCAAAAAATATTTTTTCTTCACATTTTGGTGACAGAAAGTTCTGAAATCTGAGAGGAACCACAAATTTCCTTCCACTCAGCATTCCCTCAAGTCTCCCGATAAAAATGGTGCCTCACTTGTGTGGGAAGGCCTAGTACCCGCGAAAGGAAATGCCACAAAACACTATCTGTTCACATCAAAACTATCAAATACAAAACAACCTTTTTTTGCGTGGGGGGGCATCTGCATTTTTGGTGGTCCTGTGCTCAGCAGCCATCTAGGGAAACCTACCAATCCCAGACTTTTCTGAAAACTAGACACCAGAGGAAGACCAGGGAGGTGTGACTTGTGTGCATCCCCCAATGTTTTCTTACCCAGAAGCCTCAGCAAACCTCAAATTTAGCTAAAGAAATCACGGGGCATATTTATACTCCGTTTGCGCCGAATTTGCGTCGTTTTTTTCGACGCAAATTCGACGCAAAACTAACTCCATATTTATACTTTGGCTTTAGACGCGTCTAGCACCAAAGTTCATGGAGTTAGCGTCATTTTTTTGCGTGAACACCTTCCTTGCGTTAATGATATGCAAGGTAGGCGTTCCCGTCTTAAAAAATGACTGCGATGCATATGCGTCGTATTTATACTCCCGGGCAAAAATGACGCCCGGGAGTGGACAGGACTAAAAAACCTGCAATTGCGCCGGATTTTAGCGCCTGGGTCAGGGCAGGCGTTAAGGGACCTGTGGGCTCAGAATGAGCCCAGAGGTGCCCTCCCCTGCCCCCAGGGACACCCCCTGCTACCCTTGCCCACCCCAGGAGGACACCCAAGGATGGAGGGACCCACCCCAGGGACATTAAGGTAAGTCCAGGTAAGTATTTTTTATTTTTTTTGTGGCATAGGGGGGCCTGATTTGTGCCCCCCTTCATGCCACTATGCCTAATGCCTATGCCTAATGGCCATGCCCAGGGGACAGAAGTCCCCTGGGCATGGCCATTGGGCAAGGGGGCATGACTCCTGTCTTTGCTAAGACAGGAGTCATTTCTATGGGGGATGGGCGTCGTAAAAAAATGGCGCAAATCGGGTTGTGGCGTTTTTTTTGCCTCAGCCTGACTTGCACCATTTCTGGACGCCCATACGCCATTTTCCCCCTACGCCGGCGCTGCCTGGTGTAACGCCGGCTAACGTCATTCAATAAATACAGCACCCGCATGGCGCTTCAGAATGGCGTTAGCCGGCGCTAACTTTTTTGACGCAAAACTGCGTTGGCGCAGTTTCGCGTCAAAAAGTATAAATATGGGCCCACATTTTTCCCACACTTCTTTGTGGGATGACCGCACTGGGACAAATTTCTTACCACCTAATTTTCCCCTCTGTCTCCCGGTAAAACTAATACCTCACTTGTGTAGGTGGGCGAAGTGCCTGTGACAGGGAAAAGCAAAAAACATGTCGAAATTGAGAGGGAACCAAAGAGGGTCCTAAAGGGCAGTTTAAAAAAAAAAGAACTTTTTTTGCCTGATAAGACAATGCTGGGTGGTAGATATTTTGTGGATTCCTGCAGATTCCGGAAGGTTCCATCACAAAAATGTGGGAAGAATTTGTGATTTCCAGCTAAGTTGGAGGTTTTCAGGGCATTGTGTGTAAGAAAATGTTGCGGGTGCATGTGAAGCACACCACCCTGGAATCACACAGATGTTTAGTTTTCAGATGTGTCTAGGTCTTGTGGATTTTTCTACATGGCATCGGCCCAAAGTCCAAAAAGTGCAGCCCTCACCATTCCAAGTGGGACGATTTTGAGAGTTAGCAAAGCTCTCATGGCCCAAATGTAAAACCAAAACCCAAAATAATCAAATGTCCTCTTGCTTTCCATGGGATAATATGTTTTAGTGTGCAGCGGGGAAGCTGAAAGACGGTTATCTCCTTCGGTTGGGGTGGGGGCATAACCATGCCCATACTGGTTGGTAGCCACCACCAACTATTTTTTAAATTTAATTCCCTGGCATCTAGTAGAGTTTCTGCCCCCCCGGGGTGTGGATCAGAGGTAATTGCCCCACTTCCCACTCGTGGACAGAACAACTTTTGCCCCATTTATTTGGGGTGGGAGTGTGGCCATACCCCCACCCTCTTATTTAAAAAAACAAAAAACTTCCCTTGTCTCTGGTGGGCTTTCTGCCCCCGGGCCTTCCAAAAATAGGCTGATCTGCCCCCATGTCCAACAGTCATGTGCCCACATGGGGAATGACCCCTGCCCAAGGGACTGCTACCCCAAACAAAACACACACATTCAAACACACCAATCCCTGGTATCTAAGTGGTTTCTGCCTCCCTGGGGGCAGATCGACCTAATAGAAATAACGTAGGCATTGACGTAGGTAATAACATGGATGCCCTGCCCCGAGGTTGTTAATCAATCACCATGCCTATCATGTGTCTGTGGCTGTGTGATCGATAGCCCAAATAGCCTGCACCTGGTTGTGTGCCCAGACATGTTCAGGCTGTCAAATGGTTGTGAAAAATTACAACCTAATAGCTTGCCCTGTATGTGGATCTATCAAGATGAGTCTGGCTGTGTTAAGGTATGTGTAAAATTAAAGCCCTACCATTTTGCGCACTGTGTGAGTCTAACAGGGGCTTGTTGGGGCATGTTAAGAGCTGTCTCAGCAGAGCAAAGGGCATGTGTGAATGGGCACGGTGCCTCATGATTGCCTAACACGGAGGTGGGGACTGGCAGTGGGAGTTTTAAAAAAAAGAAGTGGGATGTTTTAAAAGGATCCCATAAAACAAAATGCACAAGCCTGTCAAGGCTTCCTTCAAGTGTCACAGAATGAGTAACACAGTTAGGAAAGGGAAGAGTCAAACAATAGTGTCCAATCCCCCTGCAAACAGCTACAACAAACAGACTGTTTGAGGCAGCTGTAAATCAGACCCAACATGTCAGAGACACCCCACGGCTGTCAAGCTGAAAACCTTTTAAATGAATGGGCCCTTGAAAGCCTAATCTAAACAGCCGTAACAAACACAATGCCAGAGGATGATTTAAATCAGAGAGTATTTGTCAAAGCATCAAGCCTACACAAATATGAAGGGTCCCAGAGCTGTCAAAATGTTGAGGAAGGTTAGAATTTATGACCAGAGATTGTGAGGGTTGTGTCACAGGATGTCGTTTGATATGACCCTCTGACAGGCATCACTATTCCCACAGTATGGTTAGCAGGGCCCAGTTTACAAAGGGGCACAAACCATTGTTCTCTAAAGCATTATGGCCCTCATTACAACCCTGGTGGTAAATCCCACCTACCGTCGTGCTGAAGGCTGCAAACATACCGTGGCCGCGGTGGAAATCCGCTACAGGTATTACGACCCACATCTCGGAATCCGCCACAATCCAAACAACCCCACAAGTCTGCCACACCAAAGGGCAGTGATAAACTGCCGACACCAAAACCCACACCGTCACGCCAATCGGAATACGCCCACAGTATCACGACCCACAAATCAACGTGGCAGTCTTTCAACCGCGGTTATCCATTGGCGGTACACACCGCCCCACTCAAAATACAAACACATTGACAAAACACAACTACATTGGACAATTCAAAATACACACCCCTGAAACACATACACACACCACACCCACACACTCACATCACTATAAAACATACACTCACATTACCCACAACCCCTTACAACAATTTTGTTTTGAAGAAGCAGAGAAAGAGAATAGCAAACACAACACCAGCATGCACAGGCACACAACACCATCACTCATACAACATCCACACACCTCAAACAACACACACCAACACAACACATCATACAGCACAAGAAACATCCCCTCACACATTACCCACACCACATCATGGCACCTCAAAGACACCCCAGGTTTTCTGAGGAGGAGCTCAGGGTCATGGTGGAGGAAATCATACGGGTAGAGCCACAGCTATTCGGATCACAGGTGCAGCACATCTCCATTGCTAGGAAGATGGAGCTATGGCGGAGAATTGTCGACAGGGTCAACGCAGTGGGACAGCATCCAAGAACACAGGATGACATCAGGAAGAGGTGGAACGACCTACTGCGGCCTGGCAGGAGTAGCAGAAGGAAAGGACTCTGGTAAGTCATATCTTTACTACTATATCCCCCACCCCACCTGCATGCCATCACATACCTCCACCCTCACCCTCACCCCCATCACTCCAACACCTCACATATGCCCCACCATCCCAACCCACCCATCCCAGTCCCAAACCCTGCATGCAACACCCCTGCATGGACACCCATCACCAAAGCATATCCAGTACAGATACTCACCCAGGCCCCAAAATCACTAATCACACAAGGGCCACCACAATAATGCAAGCACAGAAGTAGAGGGTAACTCACCCATTGCACAAGATGGCACACACAGATACAATAACTATGCATTTACACCCCAACAGGACCCATACCCAAAGTCACTAGACAGGAAGTGCCAGACATATCCAGTTCCCCCACAGAAGAGACCCACAGTGATGACAGCAGCTCTGCACGCCTGGATCAAGATGACCAGCCCAGACCATCAGGGACCTCTGGACAGTCGGTTCCCCTGCCACTGTCACAAACTACCACAGACCCTCCCCCTCAGGAAACACCAGCACAGCACCCACCCAGCGGGCCCATCCCTCTGTTCCCAGGACACATCAATCAGCAGTGTGTCCACCACTACAGGGACCCCAGGCAAACCCACCAACCCAAGACAATTAGGGACCTGGGGTGAGAGGCAGTGGGCACACGGTTCAGGGGACAGAGGCACAGGATAACAGGGAAACTGAGAGGACTGTTGTGCAACAGGGGGAGGACAGGCCCAGGAGACCATGGGCACGGTACTGGCCAAGTTTAAGAAGACCCAGTGGACGCAGGAGGAACACTACCTGGGGATCAGGGAGGACTTCAAGTCCATCAACACCACCCTGGTCACCATTGCAGGGGTGCTGGCAGACCTGGCCAACACCATGAGGGACACAGTGGCACACAAACGGGCCCCTGACACTAGCCTGGTCGATGAACAGCCCTCCACCTCCGCCGGCACTAGTGGACAGGAGGTCCTGCCACAGGAAAAACAGGCCACCAGCACCCCACCCCCTGCAGAAGGAGAACCACCCCGCAAACAGTCCCTGAGATCAAGGAACAAGCCAGAGAACATTGCCAAGACCCCCACCAGGATATAACACTCTCCTGATTGTCACCCATTTGTCCCACTTTGTCACCCTGACAACTTTGAACTGCCATTGCTCCACTTCCTATGCCCCCTTGGACAATGCACCTGTGAGACCAATAGACTGGACTCTACCATGGACATTCCTCCACCATCACCCCAGCCCATTGCACAGCCCCCTCCACTTATTTGCACAGAAATCAACACCCTTGAATCACAAATTAATCTGGAGTCAGTCTGTACTTTCACAAATGTGTTATTGCAACCTCTCAGAAATATAGCAATGTCAATGATCATGTTCACATACCAATGATAGACATTTGTTGGGCAGCAGTAAACGTAGCAGAAGGCAGAAAGTGGGACCCAGATCTGTGAAATGGAAAGCCAAAGTGACATGTCAGGGTCCATACACAGAGATAAAATGCAGATTTATGTTATGTCCTACAGTAGTATGATATGAGAGAAGCAGTGCCATCCTCTTGCCTGTGTCTTACTGGAAGTATTGCATGATGATGTTGTTTCGGTTGTCTATATCCTCTTCTGCTTCCTCTTCTTCACTGTCCACAGGCTCCACGGCTGCCACAAGACCATCATTAGGCCCATCCTCCTGCAGAAAAGGCACCTGGCGTTGCAAAGCCAGATTGTGCAACATACAGCATGCCATGATTTTCTGGCACACCTTCTTCGGTGAGTAGTATAGGGAGCCACCTGTCAGATGCAGGCACCGGAATCTGGTCTTCAGGAGGCCAAAGGTGCACGCTATTATCCTCCTAGTTCGCCCATGTGCCTCATTGTAGCGTTCCTCTGCCCTTGTCCTGGGATTCCTCACTGGGGTCAGTAGCCATGACAGGTTGGGGTAACCGGAGTCACCTGCAAATATCGAGGGACAACAGTCAGACATCCTCCAACCCTTAGGGACTCTCCCATGCCCAGACACCTATGTCAACTGCCTTGGGACCTTGGGCTCACATATTAGCCACACACGGTCCCTCTGGAGTTGGCCTATCACATAAGGGATGTTGCTATTCCTCAAAATGTAAGCGTCATGCACTGAGCCAGGATACTAGGCATTCACATGGGAGATTTACTGGTCTGCCAAACACACCATCTGCACATTCATAGAATGGTAGCTTTTGCGGTTTCTGTACACCTGTTCATACCTGCGGGGGGGGGGGGGGACAAATGCCACATGTGTACCATCAGTGGTATCAATGATGTTGGGGATATGTCCCAGGGCATAGAAGTCACCTTTCACTGTGGGAAAGTCCTCCACCTGTGGGAAAACGATGTAGCTGCGCATGTGTTTGAGCAGAGCAGACAACACTTTGGACAACACGTTAGAGAACATTGGCTGTAACATCCCTGATGCCATGGCCACTGTTGTTTGAAAGGACCCACTGGCCAGGAAATGGAGCACTGACAGGACCTGCACAAGAGGGGGGATTCCTGTGGGATGGCAGAAAGCTGACATCAGGTCTGGCTCCAACTGGGCACACAGTTCATGGATTGTGGCACGATCAAGTCTGTAGGTGATAATGATGTGTCTGTCTTCCATTGTCGACAGGTCCACCAGGGGTCTGTATACCAAAGGATGACATCATCTCATTAGCTGCCCCAGCGGAAGGGCCCTATGGAGGAGAAGGGTGAGCAGAGGGTCATACACCACATAGGTTTCACAAGGCTGTTTAGAACAATCGTGATGTAATAGGTGTGTGGCCTGTCTGTCCGTATTCCTGGCGAAAAGCACTGTGACGTAGTTACTTGCCCTGCCATGTGCCCTTCTGAAATGGTGGCTGCCTGACCTGTAAGGAGGGACAAGGGGAAATGAGGTAACTGCACTGGCATTGTGCAACGTTGCGTTAGGCGGTCGAAGACCGCGGCACAGTTCAGCGTTGGTTATCATTGGGCCCTATGGGCCACAGGGGCCAATGACAATGTACGCCGGTAGTGACGGTACGCACCGCCGCGGACGTGACCGCCATTTTCTTACTGTTCCCTCACTTGATACCTGACCTTCAACCGGAGAAGCCCTACACTGCAAGTGCTGCTGTGACCTGTGTCTGGAAACGACGATGGCTACAGTGTCTGGGGAAAGGGCCCCTGCCTTCACTTCGGAGGAGTTGGAGAAACTGGTGGATGGGGTCCTCCCCCAGTACACACAACTGTACGATCCTACAGACAAACAGGTGAGTACACTGTGAGCATAGTGGATGGCACATGATTGTATGGAGTGTCGTGGATGGAAGAGGGTGAGGAAGGGGACAGGCCAGCATGTCAGGATTGTGTGTGTATTTAAGTCTGGGCCAGGGTGGGAGGTGTTTGGCAATGGGTGAGATTCAATGTACGGGATAGAAACATCCATTTTTACTTCACTTTTCCTCTAGGTCAGCGCCCACAAGAAGAAGGGTATTTGGCGTGCCATCGCCAAGGACGTCCGGACCCTGGGGGGTCTACCATAGATGGAGCACCCACTGCCGTAAAAGATGGAAGGACCTGTGCCGCTGGTGCAAGAAGATGGTGGAGGCCCAGCTGGGGATGGCCTCCCAACGTGGAGGGGGTGCCCGTCGCACCATGACCCCCCTGATGTACCGGATCCTGGTGGTGGCCCATCCGGAGTTGGATGGGCGCTTGAGGGCATCACAGCAGCCACAAGGGGGTGAGAACACTCTAATTCAGCTGACTCAGCACGCTTTACGAGGTGTCTGGGTGGGCAAAGTGGGCTGTGGGTTCCCCTAGCCCAAGGCTAACTTGGTAGGCTAAGTCCCTCGTTAGGCAGGCTCTGTGGCACCCCTCAACCCCACTACTGGTAATAGCCATCTACAGCAGGTCAGGCTCCTGTGACTTCCAGGTGTGCAGCAATTGGGCTTAGGCCTCCTCCCCCATGGGCATGTGATTTTGCTAAGAACGGTTAGTGCATGGCTTAGTACATAGGGCTGCTCCCTGTGCGTTGTGTCCGCCAACGGTAGTGGTGTTGCCTGCACTGAACATGTGTTCCTTCTGTCTTCCCCCCCTTTTTTGTTTTGTCTCCCTGTTCTTGCGTTTATTAGCATCATCTGGCGGAGGAGCAGTGGCACCGGAGCATGAGGGAGCTGCAACCCACATGGCCCTGGAGGGTGAAGCAACGGAGTCTGAAGCCACCAGTGGGACGGAGGGCGAGTGGAGCTCCATGACGGGGACAGGAACATACACCAGCGACAGCAACTCCTCCTCTGATGGGAGCTCCCTTGCGGTGGCGGGCACCTCTGTGCCCAACGCATCAACAGGTACAGCCGCCACCCCACCTACCAGCACCGCCCTCCCAGCAGCCCCTCAGCGTTTTCCCCGTGTCCGCTTACCCAGGAGGGTGGGCATCTCCTTCGCCCCAGGAACCTCAGGCCCTGCCCCAGTCAGTCTTGTTGCCCTCAGTGAAGAGGCTATTGACCTCCTGAGATCCCTCTCTGTTGGGCAATCTACCATTTTGAAGGCCATCCAGGGTGTTGAGAGGCATTTGCAACAAACAAATGCATACCTGGAGAGCATTCATTATGGGCAGGCGGCCCAACAGAGAGCATTTCAGGCTCTGACCTCAGCACTGATGGCAGCCATTGTCCCTGTGTCCAGCCTCCCCCCTCCACCTTACACTACCCAGACCCAATCCCCTGTACCTCAGCCGACATGGCAAACATAAGCACCACACATCCCACAAGCACTCACACAAGCACCATCCCCATGCAGACACAGCAACATCCACGGCCTCCACTGTGTCCCCCTCCTCCACGTCCTCCTCCTCCCTCCCTGTCACGTCTCCACTCACACCTGCATGCACTACATCCTCAGCCACTACCTCCATCACCAGCACGTCCATCACCACACATCGCTCACGTGCAATCACCATCCCCACTGCCATTCACACATCCCCAGTGTCCTCTCCCAGTGTGTCTGTGAGGCCTCCTCCCAAAGTACACAAACGGAGGCACACACCCACCCAACAGCCATCCACCTCACAACAGCCTCCGGCCCATGCACCTTCACCCAAATTCAGCAAACGTACACCTCCTACAACCACTACCTCTTCCTCCACTCTCAAACCCCCTCCATTTTCCCGTCCCAGTGTGTCTAAGAAGCTTTTCCTGGCTAACATTGACCTCTTCCCTACACCTCCCCCACATCGTTCCCCTAGGGCCAGGCTTTTCAGGTCCCAGCCCACACCTCAGCCACAAAATCCCCAGGCACAGTGGTGCCAGTAACTGCAGTGTCATCGAGTGTGCCATCCATCAGGGCTGCCAGTGTGCCACCTAGCGAGGCCAAGGACATTCCACCACCTGCCAAGGTGAAGAAGGTACCCACATCCCGGAGGGAGAAGCGTCACCTACCAGCCACCAAGGGCTCCTCCAAAACAAAAGGGGACAGTGGCAAAACACCTGCAGCAACATCAAAGGTGGGGAAGGGACACAAGCTGAAGAGCAGGTCAGGACAGGGCACAGTGGCTCCGACTGAGGGACAAGAGTCACCCCTTTTGTCAACCACTACACCAACCTGTACGGCGGCGGACAACGCCACCTGCACCATCACCTGCACAGCCACCAGCACTGCCACCTGCACCGCCACCAGCACCGCCACCTGCACTGCCACCTGCACCGCCACCTGCACGTCTGCAGCCTCAGTAACAGTCCCCAGCATCTTCCCCAGTGGGCAGCTGTCCGAGGCTGCAGGAGACTGCCCCGTGACGTGCTCACAGTGCCACCGCAGCTGACATGGCTACCATCCCCAATGGGCAGCCGTCTGAGGCTGGAGGAGACTTCCTAGACCCTGTCCAGCTTCCATGAGGCATGACTCTCATCACTGTTTGCACCTGCAGGTGGCAGGTGAAGCCGCAGCAGGGTGGGGTATGTCTCTGCCTCCATGGCGTATCATGTTACCTGTTCCTAGGCAATCTCATGGCACACACACCCATGTGAGGTAATGGGACCAGCCACACTGCATGTGCAGCACTCTGGGCACCAAGCCCCCTCCAGAACCAGTGGAGAATCACATTCACTACCTCAGTCCTTGGCAGGATGAAGCACTCTGGGCACCAAGCCCCCTCCAGAACTAGTGGAGAATCACATCCACTACCTCAGTCGTTGGCAGGATGAAGCACTCTGGGCACCAAGCCCCCTCCAGAACCAGTGGAGAATCACATCCACTACCTCAGTCCTTAGCAGGATGAAGCACTCTGGGCACCAAGCCCCCTCCAGAACCAGTGGAGAAAGGCATCCACTACCTCAGTCCTTGGCAGGATGAAGCACTCTGGGCACCAAGCCCCCTCCAGAACCAGTGGAGAAAGGCATCCACTACCTCAGCCCTTGGCAGGATGATGCACTCTGGGCACCAATCCCCCTCCAGAACCAGTGGAGACTGTTATCCACTTGAGAGACTGTGGCTTTGCACTCCCCAGGATAAAGCAGTGGGCAAATCACCCATTCGAAAGACTTGAGAGACTGTGGCTTTGCACTCCCCAGGATAAAGCAGTGGGCAAACCACCCACTGGAAAGACTTGTGAGACCGTAGCTTTGCACTCCGCTTGATAATGCAGTGGGCAAACCATCCACTGGAAAGGCTTGAGAGACTGTGGCTTTGCACTCCCAGGATAAAGCAGTGGGCAAACCACCCACTGGAAAGACTTGTGAGACTGTGGCTTTGCACTCCCAAGGATAAAGAAGTGGGCAAACCTCCCACTGGAAAGACTTGAGAGACTGTGGCTTTGCACTCCCCAGGATAAAACAATGGGCATGGAGCCCCCTAATGCAGAAGTGGCGTTGTGCGTTCATCCGGCTTAGGTGCCCCCTTCCCCTTCCCCCTGAGGTGCCTGTTTAATTTCTATCTGATGCCCCTTCAGTGTTCGCTCCGTTTCGAGTCAGGTATCTTGTGTGGGCGTTGCCCATGCATTTTGGGACCACTGGTCCACGGACAATGATTGGAACACTATTCGGACTTGTGTAGTTGGTGCACATATTTGTATATACTGATTTTTGAACTTGCACTGTCTGATTTTTCTTAATTACAATTGTTACAATCATTTTCTTTTGTCCTTGCATTCTTCCAGGGGGTGAGGGGGTGTATATGTAATGTTGCTGCATGTATTTGTGTGTATGGTGTTGTGGGTTAGGGTGGGGGTGGGGTATTGCATGTTGCGTGTGTGTGTGTTTCACTCTCTTTTCCCTCCATCCCTCCCCTGTGTTGTGGGTGCAGTACTCACCGTGGTCGTTGATGGCGTCTGTCCTGCTCCTGAAACAGAAGGAGGAAGACCAGCATGGGCAGGACGTGTAACTCGGGCTCCATGGTGTCCTGGTTCCTCGTTGGGTGTCGAGAGGTGAGTAGTTTCCCTTCTGTGTACTGTTTCCACAGTGCTTTAGATAGCGTTGGTTCCGCCCCGGAAAAGGTGGTGGATAGGCGTGCTTTAATACAGGGGGTGGTACTTTGGCCTCCACCTGTCTGTTGGCAGTGACCGCTGCGCGGTTTGTTTCTACCGCCGTGGCGGTCGGAGTGTTAAAGTGGCTGTCTATGTTGGCGGTTTCCAGCCATGGTCGTCATTCAAATTTGTTTTCCGCCGGCCTGTTGGCGGTATTACTGCTGCTTTAACACGGACCGCCAGGATTGTAATGAGAGTCATAGTGTTTCTAGAGAGTGTGAGACGGTATAGTCACAACGTAGAGTGGTTTAAAGCTTCAGAGCATTATGAGGAGTTTAGGTTCCTTAACCTAGATGGTATAAACTCCTCCTATTAGGGTGTTATAACTATACACCAGGCCGAAAAAACGCTCATAGAATGATTGTTACACAATGTGGGGCCTAACGATTTCTTCCAGCTACGTTTTCAGGGGCATGGTCTCAACAGGCCTCTGTTCAACAGACGGTAGTCTCAAGATGTGTTTGATGCTGTGACGTTTCTAGAATAAATGTCTAAGCTTTTACAGAGCAAGGCTGAGTTATTGGCATATGGGACCTTCAGAGTCATCACCCTCGTTGTGAGGGGTTGTGAGGCCGGTATTTCCAGAACCTTAAAGAGTGTCATGTATAGCAAAATCATCAGCAAGAAATATCAATGGTTTCATAACTTTAACACCAGAGCTACCAATATGTGTCTGGCAGTGAGCATTACAGGTTTGTTGATGGACCAAGCTACCCCAGACCATGTCATTATATCTATAGGGGCGGAAGCCCACAAATTGCTCCAAATACCGCCTGTCAGACTGGTTGGTTTTGGGGACCTGGGACTTTTTGAGAATCATTTTGCTGTTACGGTAAAAGTTCTGTACCACAGCGGTTCTTGGAAGTACTTCACTACCGATGAGCGTGTGAAAAACAAGACCATTTATGTGCTCCATCACAAAAAACACTTTTACGGTGTCTTGAACCTGAAGTGTTTTCTAGGAGTCAACTATGTGTGCGAGCATTGTGACCACATATACAACAACCTGACCAGGTATGTAATGTCCCAGGTGTAAAGCATATTTTATAGCCGGAACACGAGTGTTACATGCTCGAAGCCTTCCCCCAGAAGAAAACAGAAGACTATATCGTATTCGATATAGAGTGTACGCAAGAGACGGGTGTGCACCAGCCTAACTACATTTACACTTATCATCTAACAGCCAATGAAAACTGGGAGTTTGAAGGCAGGACATGCGTGAATGATTTCCTCAACACGTTCATGCAGCCAAAATACTATAAGTATACCATGCTGGCTCACAACTCGAAAGAATGCGATTCGTTCTTTATTCTCCGGGACCTGATTCATGAAAAGTTGGTCGTAGAACTCATCACCCAGGCCTCCAAACTGATGCTGTTAAAGGTTGTGCCTTTTGAAATTAGGTTCATAGACACTTTGTATTTTCTGCCCAAGAAGTTGAACAAGTTACCAAAAGCCTTTAGTTTTGAAAGCTGGAAAGGTTATTTCCCTCACTTTTTTAACAAATGGGCTAATCAAAATTACAGCGGTCCTATGTTTCCGCCCGACAGTTACGGCGTCAAGTACATGATACCATCTGAAAAAGAGATCTTTCTACAGTGGTATGATGCAAACCGTGAAAATCGGTTTCATTTTCAAACAGAGTTGAAAGATTACTGTCAGGCGGATGTCATGATCTTACGAAAAGCATGCAACCTTTTCAGAGACGCTGTGGTGGAGAAGACGAAACGGGTCAGGATTATCAAAACCAAATCCCATAAGAGGAAAGAAATAGTGGAATACCTAGACCCATTTAAGAACATCACACTGGCTTCCATGTGCACATCTATTTATCAGCACATTTATTTAAAACCTGAAACCATAGCTCTAGTACCGCCTGACCTCTATAACAGTAAACAGAAATGTTACTCCACCCTGTCTATTCAGTGGCTCATGTACGTCTCGGAGAAAGGGAACATCTTCATTCAACACGAATTGAAAGGTGGCAAATACAGTTTGGGCCGCTACTACCTAGACGGGTATGTGTTAATTAACGGGGTACCTACTGTCTTTTATTTTGACGGTTGCTTTTACCATGGGTGTCTACGTTGTTACAAACCCCATGAGTTTAATAGACTGCAGGGCACCACGTTTGAACATCTGCATCGTCGTACTCTGGTGAAGAGGCAGTATATTGAAAATAGCAGTTTTTTCTGAGAACCCTCTGGGAACATGAGTGGTTAGACGAGCTAACAAAAGATGTAGAACTCGGTGCTTTCATTAAGAGCCGGCAGTTACCAGCACCATTGGAACCTCGCAACGCTTTATTCTGCGGTTGTGCAAACGCCATACAGCTGTACTGGGTCGCTGGTGGGGGTGAGAAAATACACTACTAAGACTTCACCAGTCTATCCATTTGTGAACAAGGTGAAGTTGTACCCGGTGGGGCATCCTAGGAACATATATAGGAACTTCAAGTCCCTAGACAAGTACTTTGGTCTGATTAAGTGACAAATCCATCCTCCATGGAAGCTTTACTTCCCGGTGCCTCCGTACAGAGTCAACAGTAAACTAATGTTCCCCCTATGTCGAACATGCGCTGAAAGTAAACATACTAGCGAGTGTAGTCATAGTAATGAGCAAAGGCTGTTGGAAGGGACATGGTGTACCATTGAGGTACAAACGGCCCTCGAGAAAGGGTACCACCTCTGTAAAATACAAACAATTTGGCACTTTCCTCACACCACAACCCGACTCTTTTCAAAGTACATCAACTTGTTTCTCAGAGAGAAACAGGAGGCATCGGGGTATCCCGACTCGTGCATCGATGAGCCCTCAAAGCAAATGTACGTCCCCGATTACCACAATCATGATCGTATTACGCTGAGACCGGTGTTTTATTAAGGTTAACCCCGCCAGACGTCAGTTAGCTAAGCTCTCTCTCAATTCCTTATCGGGAAAATTCTCACAGCGTACCAACTTGTCAAACACATCCATCGTCACAGATCCAGATGACCTTTTTAAGTATCTATTATCCCCGTCTTACGACATATCCAGTTGTTAATTAATTGACGATGAGATGGCTATTCAATGCTGGAAATACACCAAAGAGTACCCCACAATGTGTAACAATATAAACATCTCCATAGCAAGCTTCACAACCGCTCACGCACGCCTAGAGCTTTACAGATTGCTGGATAAGCTTCATGACAGCTGTTTGTACCACAACACCAACTCTGTTATTTTTTGTTAGGAAAGGGGGTGATGAAGATCCTGCACTAGGTGATTGTCTAGGGGATTTGACCAGCAAGCTCAAAAAGGATGAGTACATACTCGAGTTCACCTCCACTGGACCCAAGACCTATAGTTACAAAACCTCTAAGAATAAGGTTTGCATGAAAGCCAAATGTATCACTTTAAACGTCACCAATACAGTAAAAATAAATGTTGACAGTCTGAAGGGTCTGGTACACGAGTACTACGCATCAAGCAATCGCGAAAATAATAAAGCGATAGTCATAAATCACCCTAGCAAAGTCAGGTCCAAAAAAAGGTGGAAAATACAACACAGCCGTTATATAAAACCCTATGGGTAGTGTTTGATAAAAGGGTAATGACCAATGACTACAAAACACTGCCGTACGGTTATTAAAAGACATTAGAGGGACGAACACCCAACCGCTATGGACACAAGGCTGCAACACCCGTTCTCCTGCATTTTAGCAGGTCCCTCAAATAGCGGTAAAAGTTATTTTATAAAGAAACTGTTAGAAAATGCTCCTGGTGTTTTATCTCAGACCCCTAACAACATTGTATGGCTTTATTCATGCTGGCAAAATCTTTACACTGAACTATCCCTAAAGTTTCCCCACATCAGATTTATAGATGGCATCCCAAGTAATCTCAACAACGATGACTTGTTACCTAAACATCTTGTAAACATGGTCATTGTGGACGATCTCATGAGCGATGGCAGGGACCACCCTGAGATCGAGAGGGCTTTTACTCAATATTCACATCATCGTAATCTAAGCATTTGCTACATCGAGCAGAACTTGTTTTGCAAGGGTAAGAGCAGTTGTTCTATAACTCTCAAGGCCTCATACCTGGTCTTATTTAAAAATCCCCATGACAAGTTTCAGATATCAATTATAGCTAAACAGATGTACCCCGGAAACACACAGTTTTTCATGGAAGCGTTTGACGACACTAACCCAAATAAAAAGAGCCATTAAAAAGACTTTTATAACATTTACACTCTAAACCTTATAATATAAGGTCGCTATCATGTCTGCGCGGCTACGGCGTAATTTAGCTGCGCTAAAAATGCTGGTCTCAGCCAGCCCCCTAAAAAGAAAAGCTATCCTGTGTGCGAATTTGGACGATTTAGTGGCTGCCATTTCAGAAATAGACCCAAACACCCTAAACGGTAATGTCCCAATATCAAGAGCCAGTTCCTTGTGCTGAAGAAGAAGTTCCACATTATTAAGAAAAATCAGAAATAAAAGGGCGTCACTCCTTTCTAAAAAGAAACTGGTCAAACAGCCAGAGGTTTTATAGGGGCGCTGTGGGTATTGCTATACCTCTAATTACAGGTCTCTTATCGAGGATCTGATGGCGCATGCCCAAAAAATTTACCTTGTGCCTCGCCAACAGTTGGGCCCTTCTACCACCGACGTCTGGGACACACGCAGAAACGAGACGCAGCATCTCGATGCTGAGATCAAAGCCATTTTGAACCGTACCGATTCAAAACCACACAACAAAGCGGGGCTTTACTCAGGAGCCCTTCAAAACATTTTACAGTATTACAAACAATGGAATGCTGAAAAAAAAACTAACTCTGTATACACCAGCCACAGAACAGCTGCCTTTTAAAAAATATAAGTCAGAAATATAGAGGGGTTGCACAAATGTTGCTCGGTAAAATGACTGCTACTAAAGATCTGACCTCTTGGACCAGGGTGAATTCAGTACAAGGGACAAATGGTTGCTGGATCGGGTTCCACGATTGTCGGTAATGCCGACCACCAGCGAAGGCTTAAATGTTTGAAAGATCTGACCCCTGGTGTTTTGACCACAAGTCCCACTGTGTCGACATCTCCTTTCTTTTCGCAGCTAACTTCGTCTAGGAGCAGCGACGCTCTAACTATGGACCCTAAAAAGAGACTGTTCAAAATTAACATGTGGCTACAATGTTATCGCAACATTTGAACAGTTGTACAGTTTTGTTAAGAGGTATGCGTCTCAAAAGATTTGTACTTAATTTATTTCTTTATCTGTGAAAATGTTTGTGCTGAAAACTGTTTGTAATAAACACTTTTAACTTTTCAACAGTCATCAGTCATCTTTTTTTTCATTGGTTTTTAAATGTGTGGATAAAAAATGTACACATGTTTAAAATGTATTTATTTTAGACAGTCATCAGTACAATTAGAAGTGTAAGGCCTTACACTTTTGACAAACACCGTATTCTGTTTTAACAACGCTTGACATAGTCCTTGAGTTTTCATTCATATATTTCATAACAATACTGTCTTTGTTTACTAGATCGGCGGAATACAGATTAAAAAAAATTCTAAGCGCCGTACCGTCAGACATTTTACTAATAGAATATATACAATGTTCCCCGCAGGTGATGGCTAGAGAATCCTGTACAAGCATCTTGCTATACACAACCAAGGGTGATGCTTTTTTTAACATATTTGACAGCCTGACCATGTCTGGGCACACAACCAGGCGCAGGCACTTAGGGTTATCAATAACATAGCCACAGACACATGACAGGCACCGTGATTGATTGACAACTTCGGGGCAGGTCATACACATCATTACCTACATCATTGCCTACATCTTTGCCTACGTCATCACGGGAATGGCACCTGTCAAAAATAGTTTGATGGAAGGTATCTCCTTATACTACTTACCCATTGATCCGTTTCTTTTTAGTCTTTACAATATGATATCTTCCTTCTGATTTACAGGAAACAGTTACAATGAAGGGTTGGGAGTTTTCAGGAAAAGACATTGGTCTCATAAAAGTAGTTGAGCTAGTTAAAGTCCCAGTCAAGCCAAATGTGTTTTTCTCCAGATTCCCCAGTACCACATGACAAAAGACACCATTGAAGGGATTGCACCTATATTGCAGAATTCGTAAGGCAAGGTATTCTAAAAGAAGTACTGAGAGGCCCATGTAACTCATCTATAATGAGATTTAGAAAACTCTGTGGGAAATTTCGAATTATTCAGGATTTGAGGAAAATCAATGATATTGTGATCAAATGTTGTCTGTGTACCACATCCAGTAGTGATATTATTTCATATCCAATGTGATGCTGAATGGTTCATCGCAGAGGACCTATCACAAGCATTCTTTTCTGTGCCTCTTCATGAGGATATCAAATTTATTTTCTGTTTAAAATTCTTGGATCGCGTATATTGTTGGTGCAGAATTCCTCAAGGTTGTTCAGAGTCCCCATCCATTTTCAATTAGATACTGAAAAAGAACCTGGAAACATAGGAAATGCCTTTCCATTCGACATTGGTTCAGTACATTGATGATTTTCTAGATTGCTTCAAAGACAAAGGAAGCATACAGGCACAATACTATCGCATTACTAAACCATTTGGGAAAGAACCAACACAAGGTGTCCCCAGCAAAATTACAGTACTGTCAGAAAGAAGTCAAACACTTAGTACATTTGATTGAAAAGGGAGCAAGGGAAATTTCCACAGAGGGAGTCACTGTGATATTGCAGATGAATCCCCCAGCTACACAAAGAGATGTCATGATGTTCCTGGGAATGGCAAGCTAGTGTCGCCAGTGGGTTCCAAATTTTTTGATAATTTCCAAACCATTGTAGAAGCTGACCCTCAAAGATGTTAATAGTCCCCTAGAATTAGATCAAGCATGTATGAAAGCATTTACTGAGTTGAGAGAAAGTCTGTGCAAAGCTCTGGCTTTGGGAATGCCTGACAAAACAATGCCATTTATGTTGTTTTGTCATGAACGCAATGCATATTCTCTTTCTGTTTTGACACAGGTTCATGGTGGTGTAAACCGTTCCGTGGCATATTTTTCAGCTAATTTGAAAAGGTCTACAGCAGAGTGTTTACAAAGAAGAAAAGAAAATGTGTATTAAAATGAAATATTTGCAAAGAGAAGATGATGTTTGGGTGTCTGGGGAGGGCCAAGTATTTCTGCCGAATTGTCTGCTGACTCAAATGGCTAAATATTATCATGGTGAAGCACATGTTCGGAGGGATGCAATGATTCAAAAGCAGACATGGTTTAATACAAAGTTTAGACAGGTTGCAGAAGCAGTTTGTCACCACAGTATCATTTGCCAGCAGATGAACGTGGGAAAAAGAACTGTTATTGACATGAGCCACATTGGGAGATGAGAGGTCTATTTAGCAGAATGCAAATGGATTTCATTGAAATGCCTGTGTGCGGAGGATTGAGATATGTGTTGGTGATTGTCTGCATCTTTAGTCATTGGATTGAAGCATACCCCACGTGCAGAAATGACAGCCTTACTTTAGCAAAGTTATTGATTAGGGAGTTAATACCATGTTTTGGTTTTCTGGTCTCTTTAGAATCAAATAGAGGGAATCACTTCAACAATGAAGTTATTAAATTACTATGTTCAGCCTTAAACATTGAACAGAAGTTGTACTGTAGCTATTGTCCTGAAGCCTCAGGACATGTGGACCAGATGAATAGTACCCTGAAGTCACGACTTGCAAAAATGTCTGCCTCCCCGAATCTGAAATGGCCAGATGCGTTGCCACTAGTTCTGATGGGCATGAGAAACACATCCAACATGAAAACTGGCTTTTGCCACGTGAAATCCTTGTGGGCAGAGCAATGGGGTTGCTAGTGGTTCCTGCCAATGCTCTTGTGAACATAACACATGATATGATGTTGGACTACTACAAGGGTCTAGCTGATGTGGTTCACTCTTTTTCTCATCAGGTGGAAGCAACAACTGTGCTGCCATCCCAAGAACAAAGTTGGGTGCATGTCAGTCACATGCGAAAGGCACCCTGTCTTCTGGACAAGGAAGAAGAGTTGTTGAGAGTACCAACAACATGCAAGCAAAGTACAGAAGTCGAGAGGTAAACTGGAGAATCAGAGATAGACTCTGAGCAGACGCAGGAAAATCCAGATACTCCTGTAAGAGACAAGACTGAAGGCTTACAGAAAACTGACTTTGAACCCGTCTCAACTGAGGCAGCAGGAGAGTCTAGTCAAAGGAGGGCTCTCCCAGAAGCAGATGATTGGAATGAGCAATCAGAGCAGCCCACTGACCCAGCAGAAGGGATTGAAGCAAACCAGAATAAAACAGATCTGACCTCTCAAGAACCAGTTGCAGGTACCTCATGTCACAATCCTGTAGATCAAGAAGAAACTGCTAGTCCAGCACTAAAAAGAGCATTAAGACAACAAAGAATCAAACACATTATCAACAATTGAAGAAGAAATAAACACTTCAAGAAAAGAAGATTTTGGTGATGGAGAACTAAGTGGAGATCGAAAGCTGAAAAGAAAGCGAGTTGCAAATTGAAGATACTCTGGGCCTGAATGGTCACATACAACTACTAATGAGTGGCAAAGTGAATTTTTGTCTTTTTGTTTTGATCGTGAGATTCCAGGTCACTACTTTGGCACATGGAGTTGGTCCATGAACTGAACGTTGGGAAAAGATTCTGTGATGCTGAGAAAAGAAAGTGACATTAAAGTAACCTGGAAAGACTTTGAAATGAACTGATTTGACCAGCTGTTTTTTTACAAAAAAGCCTTGGAATAGAAACTGAGAGCTGTAAATAATCGCAAAAAAGATTAAAGATTTTTTACTTTTTTTCTGCTGCCCAGTTCCATTTTTCCTCTTCCACTTTCTGATTCTTTACAGATCATGGATATTCATAACAAGCAGTTTAGGTTTTGTAAATACTTAGGTATTGGATTAGCAATTGTGTGTGTGACAGTATGTTTGCTATTGATAGTGAGCCTGAGGTTTCTTAGTAAAGTTGAAACTAATCAGACTTCTTCTTTAGAAATGACTACACTTACAGAATTAGATAAGTTTAGGAAGGATGAGAAATATTTGTACCTAGATGACTCAGAAGGAGATCTTTCTTCTAATGTTTTCTATTGCTTACTGTATGAATATGTTGAGACAATGAATGTAAGAGAGTGTTATGTTTGCACCAAATTCCTTCATCAGTGGAGGAAGGAATAACCAGTCACAGCTTTCCACAAACATATGGAATTAGCTGCAGTCTTCTATTAACACGATTCTATGACCAGGAATACATTCAATATTTCTACTCAAACCATGATTAAGTGTTTTCATTTGTTCCTATTATTAGATACCTGAATAGAGTGGATAGAGAGGAGCATATTGAATTAGTCAGAGGATTCTTTGAACCTACACTAACATTTGGCACAGCTTATGTGCACAGGAATAATCTCACATGCTTACTTACACCAGTAAAAAAATTGTTTATTGACCAGACTGAAGAAAGACATTGAAGGAGAAAATAAATAAAGGGTTAGTGAAAGGACATTTAAAATGACCATGCATTTAGTGTTACCAAAATACAAGGGAAGTTAGCTTTAGATGCACAACATGTAGGGAAGCTTTATGTATATATATATCGCAATCCAAGACTGACATATTATTTGTGGGAATGAGTGTGTTCCTTTTTCAGAGTAAATGGGCTTTCATGCTAAATGGACAAGACCCAGCGATTCCTGGGGTATACTATATTTGTGGACAAAATGCCTATTACCGTCCAAGTGGATTGTATGGTACATGCTATTTGGGAATTGTTTTTCCAAAAATTCATCAGTTTGAGAAACTGAATGAGACATCTAACGTGAATTAACTTCACCTTGCTAGATCAAAGAGATAATCTTACTCTAGTATAACTGGAGACATTTTTGGAGCAATTATTCCTTCAGTAGGAGTGATCCTAAATTCTTTGAAAATGTGAAAGTTGTCAACTATTGTGGATAACATGCTGACAAGTTTTTCTGGAGCCATGGTCCTAAGGGTCTCTGAAATGGCGGCGGTATGAACTATGACTCTTCAGAATCACCTTGCGTTAGATATCCTTTTACCAAAGGAGGGCAGAGTCTGTACAATGTTGAAATCGCAACATTGTTGTACTTACATACCTGATAACAGTAGAGAAATTAAAAACTTCATTAACAATCTGAATAACGTTAACTCTGACCTAAAAGTTCTGAATGAACCTGGAGTTTGAAAAAAAGTTGGTTTTGCCTCTGTGGGAAATTGGCTGGGCAACATAGGGAAAGGGATAATTGTGAAAATATAACATATAATATTGATTATCATAATTGGTATCATTGGCACATAGGGAGCTCATAAACGGTACACTATTATTAAAAGACAGAAAATGAAAAATGATCAGAGGATGGAAGAAGTTAAATTGGCAGAGGTCCGCACCTTTAGGGGGCTCTGAAGGCCGGCACGATAAAGGGCGCCAAGGCACAGCAATTGTGGCCCAAGGGCAAAATGGCAGGGGCATGCAATAGCAGCCCCCAAACCCCACTCGGCTGGACCAGAAGTGGGGGTGCTGAGCGAAGTAAGTCACCATGAAAAGCGTGGGTGGCCCAAAAAAACAGTCAATGGGAGGCCACGATTTTTTTTTTAAATGTGCCCGCAGGGAACTTTGGCCCCTATAAGTGGTGGGGCACACAAGGATTGGGCACTCTCGAGACCAGTAGTGCCAGACAAAGGACGATGCCACCATCTCTTACCTAGATGCTGGTGGGCAAAGCATCTCGACTTGTTTGGCTCCAGGCCAGATAGCAAGCAGAGGACTGCCACAAATTCGGTGATGCAACTCTGTGGGGCGGGCGCTCGGTACAGAGGTAGAAACGGCGCTGCCTGACCAACAGTAGTACTCAAAGAAGGAGCCAGCAGAGGACAGCCATGAGTTGGTGATGTAACTTTGTGCCCCCCCCCTTTACGGAAGAAGAGGAAGAAGCTGCGTGCAGCAGGAGAGCAGGCATCCTGAGGCAGCACGTTCCGGTGGAGCCCACATCTACAGCCAAGGTTTCTTGTGGGTTTGTTGTGGGTCAAAGGCGAAGCGGCATAGATCCAGAGGCCCGGCTGCTTGACCGTGATTCCCTACAACAGAGCGTGGCGCTGCAGCATCGGAGGCTCAGAGCGGAACAAGCCCCACCCACCGAGGGATTTCCCCTTAAGGCCTCAAAGGCAAAGGAAGAGTCAGAGGACAAGGTGGGGTAAGATTCCCATCACTGTCCCAGCTGTCCCTTCCTTTTAACTGAAGGTGCAGGAGCGGCCCCTCTGCATCAGGTGCTCTGGAGGGGGTGGCCCCAATACCACGAGGTGAGTGCCACATTAGCAGGCACCTGGGGTTAGTGTGTGAAGCGTACTGTTCAGCAGACGCAGGGGCGACCCTTAGGCAAAGAGGGAGAGTGCTGAGTAAAGCCCCTCTTCTGAAGAGAGTGACGTAAACTGGAAGGCGGCCACTGAACAAAATACAACAAGAAAGTCGAGCAAGTAGCCCAGAGTGAAGGGTTTCCATAGGGAATTTCGGCAACAGGCAGGAGCAGCTGAAGACAGCCCCTGTGGGGGTGATGCATACCGGACTGAGCTAAAAAAATACAAAAAAATAGAGAAACAAAAGGGGACATAAGAAGGCCTAAGGCTCCAAGACTGAACACAGCAGGATGGGCTGGGGACAGCCCCAGTAGAGGGTGATACAACCCAGGCCAAGGAAACAGGTGAAGGCAGAGTAGTGCTTGGGGACAGGCTACTAAGGGCAATGTGACCCAGACCATGCCAGAAGACAAGCCAAATATCACAGCAGCACCAGCAGGCGTTGGCTGGACTGGACTGCGACATGGTGGAGCAAGCCAGCATATTGCAGCCAGAAGACATCGAAGAAATAATAAAGGCAGCAAAGGAGACAACCACCACACACAACAAAGACTGGCTGTTAGCCCAGCTGAGGGGCGCTCAGGGCAGGCAACGCACTCTGAAAATCCCTAGCAACAGCGGCGAGAGCATGGAACTCAGTGGGGGCAAAGCAGAAGGGAGCAAGGAGCTGGAGGGGCCAAAGAAGCATTGCTGCATTGCCAGCAGAGACAGTAAGAAGACAGTGAGAAGGAAAGCAGATGGAATCGCCCAAAGGCACCGCAGGAGTCAGTGCCCAGCTCCAGCACGAAGCAGATAAGTACATTTGTGCAAGCCTGTCTGAAATCTATTGTGATGCTGCTGTTTGCCAAATTTGGGGGGGCAGAGGCCCTGGGGAATGCTGTGGCAGAGGCAAGCAGAGTAGCCGCAAGAGCTCAAGCAGGAGGCACAGGCTCGGCACCCTCCCCCATGGGTACCACACAAACAGTTCCCACTGAGGCATGGGGTAGCAAAATGTAGTTCAGTGTCCAAGCTACAAACAGGGAGGGCCTGGTGCCGGAGGACTACAAGAGGGGCACACTGGGCCGCCCATCCATGGTGAATAGTACCACAGGGTTATCTAGTTTGATACCATTGGCAGTGAAGAAGCACATTTGACACAAGGAGTTCAAAGATATTTTCTCTCTCTTGGAGCTTTGGATTGAGGGGCTGGACCTCGCCACATGGGATAGGAAGAGAGGGCTTGTGTGAGGAGAGAAAGGAATTTTGACAGATGGCTGGACGTGTTTAGAATGATGGCTTGTGTGATTGTGGAAAAATTCCCCCACTGTACGAAAGATTTGTAGTTGTACGAGTCAAAGATTCAGGAAGCCTTCAGGCAGTTTGCAGGTGATGCATGGCCAGACTATGACAAGAGCTTGAAGGTAAAAATGCAGGCTCACCCTGACATGGAGTGGGACGAAGAGGACATGTCCAGCTACCTACATAAGATGATGGTGGCCTGGGAGCAAGGCCTATAATGGGGAAACAGGATCACCCCTTTTGTAAAAGTTAGTTCAAAGGGCACCAACACAAGCAGAGGTCCTTTCTTAAGCAAAGGCAATTCCAAGGCTGGAGAAGGGGGCAGTCTGGGAAGGTTTTCGCACCTGGGGCCCGCTTGTGAATTCAGACATGTATGTTCCATGTTGGTGCTGGCACCAAGTGGTCAAATGCAAGAGAAGCATGGGTGACAGAGACAGGGACAGGAAAGATAAAGCAAAGAAAAAGTAGCTCCCCCAGGTGGGGGCTGAGCGCTGGGTGGGAGGGTTATGTGCTAGCCCACTCCCCCATCAACTCGCACACATTAAGAGGGTTAGCTAATGGCTATGACAATAAGGAATACACTTTTTTGTTATGAAAAGGCTTTAGGATACCTGTAGTGAGGCATGTCTGCTCCAAGGGATCCAAGAATCTGTGCTTTGCTGAGGCACACCCAGACATTGTGCACAAGAAGATTGCCAAGGAGAGGGAACTAGGGAGGAAAGAGGGCCCCCTGTTGGGAGGAATTCCAGAGGGGCTAGTGGTCTCCTTGCTAGTGTGGTACCTAAGAAAGAACAGGGCCAGTACCGGTTGATTCACCACTTGTCGTTCCCAGAAGGGGAGTCAGTTAACGATGCTATCAACCCTGGGGAGTGCGCAGTCAATTACGCATCAGTAGACGATGCAGTGGATCAAGTGCGATTCACAGATCCTGGGACTCTAATGTTGAAAGCAGACATTGAATCTGCTTTTCAGCTCCTTCTGTCCTTCTGGACAGCTACCACCTCCTGGGCCTCCAATTTGAAGGGGACTTACTTGACAAGGTCCTGCCCATGAGCTGTTACATATCCTGTGCATACTTTGAGAAGTTTGAGTCCATTTTGGAATGGTCCCTCCACAAACGCCACCACAGGTGGGACAAGTTTCATTATTTGGACAACTTCCTGTTCTTGGGTAGGAAGAGCAGTGATGAGTGTGGGAATCTGTTGCAGGCATTGGAGGCGCTGGTTGCGGAGCAGGGTGTGCTGTTAGCGGCAGACTAGATGATGGGCCCTTCCACCAAAATAGTGTTCTTAGGGATTGAGTTAGACTTGGTGGCCGGCACATTGCGTATCCCGTGGACATACAGGACATAAGGCAGAGAATCAAGTTTCTGTCCAAGATTTTAAAGGCTACCTTAGGCGAGTTGCAGGAGCTGATTGGCAAATTGAATTTTGCAGCAAGGGTCATCCCGGTGGGATGGGTCTTCACAAGGAGACTAATCAAGCTGACCAGAGGTCTGAAGAAAAAGCACCACCACGTAGGATTGAGCTCTGGGGCGAAGCAAGACCTAATCACTTGGTTGACCTTTTTAGCAAACTTCAATGGAGTTCTAATATGGAGCAAATGGTGGGTCACCAGCGAGGAGGTAGCTTTGAACACAGACGTGGCAGGCAGCCTGGGTTTTGGGGCAATCCTAGGAGACCAATTGTGCACAAAGCATGGCCCCCGGAGTGAGCAGAGGCTGGGGTGACTAAGAATATGGCCTTCCTCGAACAGTTCCCCATTGTAGGGCTGCTGATCATTTGGAGCACAAGATTAGGCAATTTAAACCTAACAATTTGGTCAGATAACCAGGTAGTGGTGCAGTCCATCGACACGGGGCAAGGTGCCCAGGGAAGCACAAGCTATTAAGGAGGTTGGTGGTCCTACAGCTGAGGAACAATCTGGAATTGAGGGCAAGACATGTACAGTGGATTAACAATGCTCAGGAGGATGTTCTGTCTCACTTTCAGATGGAGAAGTTCAGGGAGCTGGGTCTGTCAGCGGAGAAGAGCATGACACCCTTCCTGGAGGAGCTGTGGCCCTTCCCTGGTGTGCCTTGGAGCTGCAAGCCGAGGTAGCAGACCGGTCACTTGCCTTAGGATGCTTCACGGTAGTGTAAGGTGGTCAGAGAGGAAAAGGGATCAGGACATGGCACTCGTAACCATGCCCGCAAACCAGCAGAGCACAACAGACTATGTAAGGTAGCAAGATGGGCCTAAAGATTATGAGATAATGCATTACCCCTCCTCTCAGTAGAGACTGTAAAGCTCCAGCTCAAGGACCAAGCAGCAACACTAAACACCAAACAGACACAGGTGCTAAGTAGAGAGTAAGCAGCATAAAATGTATCCATGGTGATTGTCATTAATTATTGATGGATTTATGACCAGGTGTTAATATCACTAATTGATTTTCGCCTGTGGTATGATTTATGACTTTGTGTCAAGGCATGTGTTTCGCGTTGGGCACAAAGAAACAGCGATATTGTACAACTGTGAATAAAGCTTTGGCCAAGAGCTTCCACAAATGATGAGTACAGACTTTGAACTGCATGTCATGTGATGTGGGAGTGGCTGCTTGCGTAGTTTATAGAAAGGTTGAGAAGCAGATATTTCGATGAAAACTGGAAAAAGAAAAGAAATGTCAAACATTATCATGAAACAAAATTTTAGTTTAAAAAAAAATGGTGTTGTGTGTTGTACGATATGATGACACATTTAGTCATCAGAGGATGGATTGTGAAAGCTGAACTAATTAGTAAAAAAAATTGCATTGATTAGCAGTTGAAGAATTTACATGGATTAGGCTAATATAGAAAAATCAAGGGGCATATTTATACTCCGTTTGCGCTGAATGTGCGTCAAAAATTTTGACGCACAATCAGCGCAAACGTTGCCCCATATTTAAACCCTGACGCCCGAGGCCGCGCACGAGAAAAATCCGCAGTGTGCGTCATTTTCTGGAAGCGGCAATCCACCCTGCGTTAATGATATGCAGGGTAGGCGTTCCCGTCCAAAAAACTAGGCACACGGCTTTGCGTTGTATTTATGCTTCCGGGCAAAAAGGACTCCTGGCCGGTAGGCGGTGCAAAACAATTACCCAAAGCCCGATGTGCGTCAAAATTTAACGCCTGGGTCAGGGCACGCGTTAAAATGGGGCAAACACACCTGTATTTAATCAGAACACACAGAACAAACAGCAGAGCAGCAGAGCAGCAGAGCAGCAGAGCAGCAACAGGGAGACATGGAGGTGATTTTGATTCAGCGTGCACGTAGACGCAGAGCCCTACAGCAACAACAGCAGCTACAACAACAACAGCAGGGACCCCAAAGACAGCGCAGAAGGCAGGAGAGGATATTCCGCCCAAGAACAACCCTGCATGGCCTCAGGGAACACGACATCATACAGAGGTACCGGTTGAACTGGCAGGCCATTCAGCAGCTGCTGAGAAATATTGAACAGCAGTTGGCCCCCACTTTGGTGACACCCCGCACAATACCAACAGAAACAAAGCTGCTTGCCGTACTTCACCTGCTGGCAAGTGGCTCGTTTCAGACAACTGGTGCCCTGGTTTGTGGAATATCACAACCATCATTCTCTGCATTTCTGCCAAAAGTACTGGATGCCATCATTCGCCTGACACCCCGCCACATCTGCTTCCCTAACACACTGCAGAAGCAGCAGGAAACTAAACAGGGGTTCTACGCCATCAGTGGCTTCCCACACGTCCTTGGTGCAATCGACTGCACACACGTACGCCTTGTGCCACCTGCTGCAATAGAACACCTCTATCGCAACAGGAAGCACACACATTTAATCAACGTGCAGGCCATAGTCGATCACCAAGGACTGATCAGCAACATCGTGGCTAAATATCCTGGGAGTGTACATGACGCATTCATCTTCCGTCACAGCACCATCAACCAACACTTCCAGAATCGACGGTATGGCAATGGACTACTTGTTGGTAAGGACAAAATTCAAACTCTTATACACACTGCACAGCAACCCTCTAGGACAAACAACACCTACACCACAATAGCAACACCTAGCCAGGAACACACTGAGGTCCTCACATCACTAGCCATGTGTCAGAAGTCACCATTGAACCTGTCACACATTGGAATGTACTCCACAGCTTAATGTGAAGACATTAATGAATGTGGTTGCCTAAATGTCACCTTGCAAATTGGAAGTGTCACAATAACCTGTACATTAACACATTGCATAAGTCTTAAGGTATGGGATGTCCAGGGTACTTTCATATGAACGTGTTAACTACACTTTCATGTTTTAACTCTGCATGGAACTATCATCTCACCCCCAGTGAAGACACACGGACACGTGTATCACAAGTCACAATGCAAGGGAGGGCACACCGTTATGAAAATCCAAATACAGACTGCTGACAAACGGTTAGCTAACAAACACTTGCTCAGCCAAGGAAAAAACTCAATGCAAAACTTTTCCCCTACAAGTACAGGTTGTCACATTAGTACACAAAAGAGTCACAGACAACACAAGACAACTACTACCATCAAAGGTCTGTACAAGAGTTCTTTCTACATCTAATTGATCCCATTCTGTGTTTCTCTTTCAGCTGACCAGGGGTAGGGCATCCAGCCTTGGCTAATGACACCATTTGGGAACCCGACTACTGCTGCAGAGCGGGCATACAATGACGCCCATAAGAGGACACGCAGCATTGTTGAGCGGACCTTTGGGATCCTAAAGTCAAGGTTCTGCTGCCTTGACATCACAGGTGGTAGCCTACTATATTCCCCAGAGATGGTCTGTAGGATCATACTCACTTGTGCCATATTGCACAATATTTGTGTAAAAAGGAACATTCCCCTCCTTGAACCAGACCCAGACATGCCTGAAGACGACGAAGAGGAGGATGCTGGCCTGCAACAGGAGGGGGAACAACCAAACACGGCAGCTGGAGTGCGTAGGCGCCAACAGCTTGTAAATAATTTATTTTCATAATTTGTTATATCAACACTTATTGCACAATTGTAAATAAACAAAGATAACAAACACCACATCATGCTTTGGCCTATTCATTTCTGCCCACCTTTAGTTGGAATGTGCTTAAGAAGAATGTCGTCTCATTGAGCAATAATGACATAACACTCATCACACAAAAAATATACACCACAAATGTCTGCACAGAGGCTATGATGTTACATGATACATTACCATCCACAGAGGCCAACAGGAGTACAAATGTGGCAATGACACATGCCTGATCCAGACACCTGAGACAGTCTCTCACTCAGCACAAAAATGTAGATCATTTGAAAGTTTCATTACACGTGTTCAGTGACAGGGTGGGACCATTCATGTGTACGTGACCATGTCTTCAATGGCTTATATCAGTTTTTGATATAAACAATACCCAATTGGAACAACATTAGCTGCCACTAACTCATGAGGAGACCTTGAAGTTACAGTGACAACATACACCCAGACAGTTGATAGTGGATCCACATTCGCACACACATATAAACATATGTCATCCAATCAACCAAATATTTGCAAGCAGCCGATCACAGTAGTGTCCCAGTTCGAACCTAGCAGGAAGAATGTAACATGCCACTAAACCAGGTAATGCATAAAGGGCCAAATACATCAACAACCTATTTGTCATCAGCACATGAGGAACGCCGAGATTTAGCAAACATAGTCAGTGCAAAATGGTATGTCAGATTGCTCCAAATAATCAATAGGGCAAACGTCAAATGGGCTAATGGGATGAATGAATGGCTAACGGTGATTCATACCCTATGGCCTTCCATTAGCCTGCTGCTGCAGGTTTTGCATAACAGAATAAATGAAAGCCATGGATAAATTTGCAAATCTGGAAGGGCAAACCCTAGGGTGCTCAGGGCCTAAGTCCACCTCTACCGCCCCCCAAATATACAAGAATTGTGTACTTGTGAAGTAAACACATGCATAAGGCGCATGTGTGGCCTACATGTCAAAAGTCAAACACAAATCAGATACACAAAATCATAATAGGACATGGTTAGCCCCATCAAAAGTGTAAGTGACTATTGCACTCCCTGTTTGGACTATAGATAAATGAATTACCGTGATAAATGTGGACACATTTTTGAGAAGGAATACATCCTGGTATCCCATTCATCATTTCAAAATAGCCATCAGCAATTACCCAAAATATGTGTACAAATATGGTTAATACATGTTTTGAGGTATCATAAATATTACAGTGTGAATGCCTACTATACATCCAATAAGGGACATGTGTCATAGCTAACCACAAATGTGTATCACATAACACCGTTTGGTCATGACAAAGTTCCTTTCACAACTTGAAAAAATGAAGACATAATTTTTAAAATGCGTCAAATTTCCACGCATACAGCATGGGCGTCATTATTTTTTGACGTACAGGAGTGCACAGAATGCAGAGTCAAAAAATATGATATGAAAAATAATAAATTAATAAGCTACATTACATGTCCACCATATTGTTTATGAAGCGTCAAATTTCCACGCATACAGCATGGGCGTCATTATTTTTTGACGTACAGGAGTGCACAGAATGCAGAGTCAAAAAATATGATATGAAAATGTATAAATTAATAAGCTACATTACATGTCCACCATATTGTTTATGAAGCGTCAAATTTCCACGCATACAGCATGGGCGTCATAATTTTTTGACGTACAGGAGTGCACAGAATGCAGAGTCAAAAAATATGATATGAAAAATAATTAATTAATAAGCTACATTACATGTCCACCATATTGTTTATGAAGCGTCAAATTTCCACGCATACAGCATGGGCGTCATTATTTTTTGACGTACAGGAGTGCACAGAATGCAGAGTCAAATATAAATTTTCATATATGTTTCTCATATTTGCCAGCAAATTATAATTCTACACTAGAACTGTAAACTCAGCCTCACACAAATGTAAGGGAACAATGAAGAAATTACTTTTGACTCTGCATTATGTGCAATTTTATGCGTCAAAAAATATGACGCACAATCTGTATGCATGAAAATATGACGCATAACGGAAAAATAAAAACGGCGGCCATTTTATGCAGGAAGTGATGTAATAGGATATCCTGTTTACAAAATCTGTACTGTGAGTTTACTTTCACTTTCACTTTGCAGTCTCAGATTTTTCTAGACTGTGTGGTTGTGTGAAAAGTGTAGTCCTGTGTTTTACTGCTTTTGTGTCCTGTGTACCTTGTATTTTGTGCTTTTGTGATCATAGTCTTGTTGTCTAATATTGTCTTAGTCTGTTTAGTATACTTTTGTCAAATCCTGTTTTTGTTTGTATTGTCTGTGGGAGTCTGTTCTGGGTAGTTTAACTTTGGGGTTAGTTGGGCTATTTTTCTTAAGTTTTCTTTTTCATTCACTACTCTACCTTTCCCCATTTCCCAATTTTACTTGTTTGTCTCATTTTTCACCTTTCAATTTGTTAATATGTCAGGTAGGCCTCGGCTTGCCAGGATGGGTGAGGAGGAATTGGGGGGATTCATTTGGCTTGTTTGCCATTTCCTCCCACTCATGCTGGAGGATGGGGGCTGTATCACACGGAGGCATGTAAAGTCCGGTGGGGGAAGGTGCGCCATCACCTGGTCCAGGTGTACGGGAGCATTAGGAATGAGCATCAACTAAAGCACCGCTGGGAAGGTCTGATATCCAGGGAGCAGGATCTGCTGGACCACCTGGGAATCAGGATTGGTGGCCATGTTGGTGAGTACAAATCAATTACATGTGAATAATTGAAAGCTCTGTGGGGACATGTGATGATTGTTACCCAATTACCCAATCTGCTAGATAAGTAGCTGACTGTGTGTAATGCTAGGGAAACCTAATGTGTATTTGTTGCACAATGTGTAGGAAGACCAATGCTAGCAGTCAGATGGCTCATGTTTTCAACACATACCGGATGCCTGTAGCTGTATGTAATGTGTTGTTGCCTTTTTGTCAGACAAGCGACACGTTAATGCCTCGATTTGAACTCTACAGGTCACATTTGCCAGTGAGAAAGTGATGTTGAAACAACATACCTACATATGTAGACACCATAGCTAGACAGAAAATTGTAAACCCATGATGATGCTATAAATGTGTGGTGCCTTCACGTCACATGAAGTTAGCTATGTTGTCCACACATATGTCACATGTGTGTCTGGTTGCTGTGTGTTGAAAATGTCAACCTTGCCTGTTTGAGTTTGAAGGGTCATGCAGTCCTCAAGTAACCAGCTTTTGGATGTCTCTCTGGGATGCACATGATGAGATGAATGCAAGCCATTATTGTTGGGGAATACTAATGGAGGTGTATATTTGACACCACATGACTGTCCTGGCCACTGCATGTGTGTAGTAGGGTGTGTAACTGTAGCAGGAGACTCATCCAATGTTAATGTTGATTAAAAATTCATCCATGCAGTATGAGCATGTGTGAAAGTGTATCATTACGCATGTCATATTCACACAGTGTCATAGTAACTGCAATTATTTGTCAGTGCACGGAGTCTGAGTATATTATTCCTTTCATGCTTTACAGGTGGACCTGCACCGTACACCGTGGGAGAAGTGGCACATTTTGAGGACCCCGATACCTACAGTGAGTGTGGCCTGAGTGCTATTTTTATTGTTTGCTAGTGATGCATGATGGACTACTGTGTGTTCAACAGAATTCATGATTTGATGCGCTGCCCGTTCATTGGCATTGTTGCTTTAGTGGGATTTCAAATATCACTTCTGTTTCTGTAGACCAATACTTAGCCATCTCTCAGATTTAGGGGCTGTAGGTCATTCCAGTCGGCCCGCTATGGGGAATGGGATGAGTCATGTGGAATACACTGGTTAATGTAAGAGTTGCTCTGGGACTTGGCTTGAACTGAGTCTGCATATCAGACTGACATTCTCCCAGATAGCTTTGGCAAATGGCTTGTATAAAATATGCAGCTTCCTAGTTGAGGATGCACTGTGTACACTGTAGGTTGGATCTTCCGGGGGCATGTACTTCCACAAGTTGAACTAGAAGTGTGTGTGACTAGAGTGCAATGGCCTAGGTGTTCAGTCGACTCATGATCATGGGTGTTCTTGCTCCTCTGTGTGTGTGGTAAAACATGCCTCACTGATAGTATGTGATGTTGGCCTGAGTCAGTGCATTTTGACATGTGTGGACCTTGGATATGACAATGTTTGGCTGACTCCAACGTGTTGCTAGCCCTTCATTGGTGTTGTGTGTGTAGGCAAATACTTGTTGACCTTTCTATACACTCCTGGGTGTGCATTGAACCTGGGATTGTTGGTTGTTCTTCCCACCCCACCCTCAAAGACTGCCATGTGATTGGGAATAGGGTACCTAGGACTGTAGCAAACAGTATGTTACACGTACTTGTGACCTTTTGCAACTTTGTTTAGAACCTAGTGTACACATTCGGTTATGGCCCATGGGTTCAATATTTGCAAACAACAAATTACAAATGGCATTGAGTGAGGGTTGTGATAGTTATCACATAGAGTGACATATGTAGTGAAGTCAGTATGCGGAAGAGGTTCAGGCATAATGTCAGCTGCATTAGGCATTATTTGGATGAGAAGTTTAGGCTGATGTCATCCATCATGTAGAGACATGGATATGCTAGGTGTGAGATGGCCTTATGTATGCAGGCTTCACATGTACTTCCTCTGAGACTTTCAATGAACTATGTTGTGACAATTGCTGTGACAAATACAGTACAAGTAATGTACAAATAACCGATTGTGCTATTCCACCCAATGCAATTCCCATGGTAAATATTTGCCATATCTCTTCACAGCTGCAAACATGAGTGCCGCAGATAGACACCAGTTTGAGAGGCGTGCCATGCGATACCGGCACATCCTGCAGGTGCAGTCGGGGTACAGGAGGATGGCCCGTAAATACCAATCAGATCGGGCCTCCGGGGCATGGTGGGCCTCACCACAGGGTGGCCCTACATTGCCCACAACAGCCACCACCACCACATCCACCAGGTCTCCCCAAGTGGCCCCAGCAATGTCGGGCACAGTTGACCCTGGCCCCTCATCAAGACCTGGACCCAGCCATGTTCAACAACCAGGACAGTCCAGTGGGCATTCAACTGCTGGCACAAGGTCCACCTCGGCCGGCACACAGACTGCATCAGCACCTCCTGTGGACCCAGCCGCATTCCTGGCATTGAGCCGTAAATTGGACAAGGTGTTTACAAAGGTGGACAAGCTAAGCCAGGATGTGGCATATATCAAGAAAAGGGTTCGGTCCATCAGGCGGACCCTACGGAGGGCCAACCTCTAGGACTTTTGCCATGTTTGACTTTTACCCCTCCCCTCTCTCCTCTTTCCTATTTTGTACTGATAGTTGGGTTTTGGGGATTAGTATTAGGTTAGTATAGGTAGTTAGCTTAGTTAGTGTTAGGGAAGAGGGTGGGGGGTCCTTATTCTTTCTATTTTTCTTTATTGTGTGGGTGGGTGGTGGTCAATGTTGGGATTCCTGTTTGTTTAAAAAAAAAATACAAAAACAAATATTAAAAAAAATACAAAAAAATATATGATTGTTTAGGATAGTATAGTATGTGTGTAGGTTAGTATGTGTTGTCCTGCATGTGTCCTGTCTCATAATGGTGGGTGGGGGGTTGATGTTTAGATCGTTTCGTTATATGTGTAGAGTAAGTTTAGCTTAGGTTAGTTAGGGACAGTTGTGGGTTAGTAGTAGTCAGGTTAGATTAGTGTGGGTATTACTTTTCCCTTAGTTGCCTCTTGTGTGAATAAATAGTAATAAATATTTAGTTAACCCTTTACATGATGCGTTAGGTGCTACTTTATCATGGCCTTGACATCAGTGTAGGTGAATGTTTTTCTATGACATTAGTGTCCTATACTAGCCATCCCCAGAAAATTGAGGTTTAACATGCCAGCTACCCGTGTGCTAACTTGGTAAGTATCCACCATTTGGGAGACCCACCATTGGTAGTTTGCATCGATCACCAAGGTTTTGTGTTGGTCAGTATGTATTCTACTTCACAAAGTGTGCTTCCAGACTTGTTATTGTGGGTAATTTAATAGGTCGGACTGCAGTATGATGTTCAGGGAGATCTTTGTAGATGAGGTGTTGTTAACACTCTTGTCTTGTTGCCTTCATTGCTGACCTAGATCATGTGTGTAATAATTCAGCATGACTATCCTTCATGGAAGTATACTCAGAAAGGGTGATTGATGCAGTGTTTTCTTTTTTTGTTTGGTTAGATTTTGCAGCATAATTTCATGTTTTAGTATTGCATGGTGCCTACATATCTCAGCCACCATTAGTTGAATAGAATTGCTATAGATGGAGCATTATTCTGTCCAACACAGCATGATTGTGTGTGGTTTGTCCCTTCATCAGTTATTCTCCTCAGGATGGTAAGGCTATGATGCAATCCTGGCCACTGCACAGATGTATCAGACTACATGATGTGAGGACAGTTGTATTGACAAGCTACATGGTTGCCACACAGGCACTTTAGAGTTATGTACTGCACAGTTGATGTGTGAAATAAAACAGAGACATATTAGGTGTGCAAGTGCTATTTATTGATAGGTGCGGTAGTGCAAAATGTCCATTGTCCATGTTTGCTGGGTCCGTTCTGGTGCAATCTTACATGGTGATCCTACAGAAGGGGTGTGGATGAGGCTCCTGACATGCTGGGGTGATGTCACAGACAGTGCAGAGGGACAGGAATTGGCAAATAGTAGAAGAGAGACATTCACTGGCAAGGGTGACAAGTCATACAGTGGATTGCAGAACAGTCATTGAGTGTAGTTGTAGTGAGACTGGCATTTGACAAAACGTAGGACCTTGGTCAAAGTAGGCCATGGTGCAGGGACTAGTGCTTCCGGGTACTCTTCCGTGAGAATGTGATCTGTTCCATGTCTTCTTCTTCTGATGTGTGTGTTGCCTGGTTTGTCCTTGTTGTTGTTGGTTGTGAAGGGGCAACACACACCTCAGTGTTAGAAGACGTGGAGGCAGACATCCCGGGGGCTGCTCCCTGTGGAGTTATTAAGGGCAGTACTGCAGCAAGGAGGGCCTGCTGGTTTTTGAGAATAGCAGCCACATCACGATGGTAGGCAGCCAGGTCTTCCCTGAGGGGTTCAATGTTGCATTCGTGCACACATTGACTGGATTGCAGTTGTAGGTGTTGTGTCAACTGGATGACAGCTGTGCTGATTTCCTTCTGTGTTTTGGCAAGTTCCTGCAAGATAGATGATAGGGCTTGCATAGCAGCTGCCTGATCTGCAAATGACGTCATCCACGAACGCACCCCCTCAAGGCTGGCTGCCATGTTTTGCATCAGCACCCACACCTCCTTGGCCAGCTCCCGCTGTACACCAACTACAGTTCTTTCAAAGCTGGTGCCAGTGTCGTCAGAGTCCTCAGCTGTGTTGGAGCTGGCAGGTCTTACAATTGGGGTGGTGGGTGGTTCTTCTGTGATGGCTGCTTGTTCTGTGCTCCTCCTTGTGACTTAAGGTGGGGTCTGGAGGGTTTCAAGGACCTTTTGGATGGTCTCCTGGGAAATATTTATGGGCTCGTCATCCATGTCATCAGGGAAATCAGGGACAGGCATATCGGCAGGAGATCCATCTTCCTCTGCAATGAAACAGGGTACAATTAGTGTGTCTGTGTTGTGACAATTTTGCCATAACATGCAAGCCTTTGGATGACTTAACTTTGTGCTCTGGTTTGGTATTGGTATCTGCTGTCCTTCATATGGGTATTGTTATAGGCCTATGGCCCACCTGTGTGTCAAATGTATGATATAGAGTTATCAGACTTGTCTGCCTAATCGCGTCTAGGTGTTGCTTTGTACCAATTTGGGAATAGCCATCTTTTTGTCCTACTCGTCCCTCCGTGTATATCTATTCTTATGGAGAGACATTTTGTCATGGGGGCTCTCATTATCCTAAATGAGACTACTGGATTTCTAGGCAGCAGGATAGCTAATGGTGTGGGGGACTGAGTCTGACCCACTTGTAAATAACTCTGTCACCCTAATTCTTTCTTTTTGCTCTGGCTAACTAGCAGTGCCTCATGTCTCCCACGGCAAAGAAATAATTCGACAGCCGAGCGCATGACATCTTTGGAACTTCTCAGGGAAGTCGTGGTCACTCAGATCCAAACCAATTCTCTCTTTTCCAGTATGATCTCATATACAAATGACAAAGACAGTATTTGTTTTATATGATGATTTAATAAAACAACTGACTTTTAGATAATTAGGTGTGAGCCGCAATAACCCAAACAATACAACATGGTAGAATTGAAATAGTCACCAGGAGAGTAAAACATTTGAACAATGCTATCATGGTGCCTAACTGTTTCTACTCTCCCTCTGCTTGTTCTATTTAGAGCACAGCATGTTAAGCTTCGAGCTTCCGTGTCTGAATCACTAGGGAGACATCAGCCCTCATACCTGAGCAATGGCCTGTGATCTGGTTCAGCATCTGCAGCAAGGCAGGCAGCGTCTAGTTGTGGTTCTCTGTTCGGAAACTCCCTCTTGCGTGTATTGGGACAAGGAAGTGATTTTATAACTATCATGTCAGCGTGATGACAAAATGGCCCTACGCAAAAATGCCAATTCTGAACTCCTACCACGTCTATCGGCAATGTACCAGACTGAATCCTTGACTGGAGCACAGAGTGAATATGTTATGGAGAACTCCAGTGCTGAAGTAGGCAAAACAGTGTGATATGAATAAAAAACAACACTGTAGAACTGGCTATTTGCTAAATAACTGATACGAAGCCTAAAAAAAGCATTTAGTGCAAAGTGCACAGAGGCTCTAAGCTGTTAGCAAATGAATAAAAGTACATTCAGGGCAAAGTGCACAAAGGCATAAAGCCTGAAGCTAATGCGCAAAGTATACGTAAAACTTACCACACTACACTTTGATTGGCTGTGGGTGTTGTGAATGCCCTGGCAGCACACTTGCCTCTCAGGACCTGCCCCACACACTTTTTATTCACATTGACCTAAATGTAAATGTTATGTGGCATATCCTATGCATGGCAATGTTAGGATGTGGTATGGATGTAAACATTGTTGATGTTTCGAGGTGATGTTGGGTAATGTGTGTTTAATTGGATTGCCCTGTTTATCGTATCAAAGTCCTATTTGGTTCTCAGACTGTGCAGGTGTGTTTCAGTGGCCAGTTGCATGTGTCCCCTCATCAATGTTGATGTCTGAGCAGTATGACATTAGTGATGTTGCCTTGTTAGCCAGGCACGTGAGGGACCCTGACATATGCAGCATATGTGTGTCCTTAGTGCTGTGTGGCTCCTATTGCTGTTTACTTTGGCTGATGTATGTGTCAAGTATGGGCATTGGCATTTGAGTGTACTGGGGCCTTTGTCTTGTTTCAGGAGATTGTTGCAGATGTCATCCTCACCCCCTAATTTAGGTATGTATGTTCCATGGGGAGATTCCTGCCATTTGCTACTATAGCTGCACAGAGATCAGAGGTGTTATTGTCAACTGTTGTCGCAGTTGCATTGCAGTTGTTGTTTTGGCTACTGGATTACTGATAGGAACCTAGTTGATGTAGGATACATTTTGACTGACGAGTGCCTGGATGTAAGTTTGACGTAGTGGCCTTCCCACCTGTCGCTGCTTTCCCTTGGCTCCATTGTTGTCATTACAGGATGGCCCCATGGGACTGTTGTTGGTGCTGTATTTTGTCGTGCCCCAGCTTCTGTCTGTGCTGGCCATGCCCCCCTGCCATGCCCCTTTACCCATGCCACTTCATATATATGCTGAGTTACATGCATTGTGTAGTAGGTATTCCCCCCCCCCGGTTGCAGTTATCATTATTGTATTATAATTCCCCATGCGACTTACCCTGCATGTGCGTTGTGTCGTGGTAGTCTGCCCTGTCCTGTCCTTGAATCCCTGTGACGATCTCCTCAGGGATGAGGGCTGCGACCATCTCCTCCATGTGGTCCAGGGCCTCCTGTTGTGCTGGACTCCCCCCTCCAGTCTGCAGTGCTGCCTTCCTGTTCCTGGCCATTTTTTCTTTTGTCCTACATTTGCAGTCATGCCAGCGTTTCTTACACTCGGTGAATGTTCTGCATTCTTCAGCCACACTGTTGATCTTGTCCACAATTTGTTGCCATATGGCCTCTCTCCTACTGATTGGCAACTTAGAGGTGATGAACAATTGGTGCTGGTGTTCCGTCACCTCTTTAACCAGGATTTCCTGCTCCTCTGCACTGAAGCGACACTTTCTTTTTTTTCTATAAATGTCCTGGTTCCTGTATGGATATTCCTGGCTGGTTCCTGGTCTGCTGTCATTTTCCTGGGGTCTGTTGTGGCATCTGGGATCCATTTTGGCTCTCCTCTGCTGAAAGGGCAGTGTTCGCGGGTGAATTTGACGCTATTGCGTTAAAAAAAACGGGGCTTTACGGGTTGCGCTGTCGTAAATCGACCCACAGTGATTTGCGTCGCGTTAACGTTGGTTTCCTTTACGACTTGACGGCGCTGTGTGCGTCACGAAATAATGACTCCCATCTGTTGGTTGCGCCGCCGTGCGTCAAAATATAAATTTGACGCCCGCACGGCGCATCGAAATGGCGTTAGCGGCTTTAAAATTTTTGTCGCAAAGCTGCGCCGGCGCAGCTTTGGGTCAAAAAGTATAAATATGGCCCCAAGTGTTTTTAGGAAATGTGCCCAACTAAGTGGCCATCATGACGTATACAACATTAATAAAGAAATTAAATTAACTGTTTAAATAATGTGCACAATAGAATAAAATGTATTAGTAGACCATACCAACGTATAAATAATATATATTTGCTTAAACTTATTATGCATAGATTAACTGAGAAATGTTGGGCCTAGTTGACCACGTATCATGTTAAGTTTCATGGCATTAATAAATGTTCGTAAATGTTTTCTGCTACAAGAAAGAAACTTCAGTAGTTTATTGTTCATTTTAAATGCAGAGTTGACCAAATAGTTTGTAGTGTTGCAACTTTAAACTAGATGATGTCTTAAATTTTCTTGTGAGAACTGTCTGCTGTAATATGATGTACCCTGTATCGCTACAATTGTATCATTGACGGGAGAGAAGCAAATGTTCCCAAGATTTGACAATGGTTTCGCTGATGAGAGTAAATTGCAACTAAAAGTTACCTAACGGAAACTGGTGACAGGAACAAGAGAAGAGGAGCCAATAATCGACGTGTGAAAGACTGTCTAACTATATCACAGATTTGTGATATTAGTAATTGGTTCAACTGAAAACAGCCGATATTCTGACCAATTACAAAGTGAGAAAATAATTTATGGATTTTCACTTTTCCCCAACTACACTTAGCAAGAGAGTTAGTTGCAGTTAGTTCCAGTTCAGTTCAAGGATGAGATGCAGTTAAACCAAAAGATGTTTCAGGAGAAATCCAGAGCAGTCCTAGATACCCTTTGTTAGACTCAATGCTTAGCGACTGATTATTAATACTAGAGTTATTTTCTTAAATGATGGCCTACTAATTTGGTTAGGCTAACTTAGAGCCCACTGTGGCTGAGCCAATCCCCTTTACTTTCCTACTGCGAATACTTACAAGACGGATGTCCAACTGACAAAGAAGTCTCTGCTTCCTGATCCATTCAGGAGAGGCATAATGAGATGCAATTCTATCATGTCATAGATTGTTGTCTTTCTTTACTAGGTACCAATCGTTATAATTTTTGTTAGAGCCATAGCTAGGTGCTTTCCAAAATAACTTTTTGTCTAACTTTTACTTTTGCATGAAAGCTAATCATGCAATTCAAATTAGAGGATTAGTTAGTGTTTCCATGTTCATCAATCACTATTAACCAAGGATTGATTTTGTTCAACTGTGAATGCCTAAATGTATGCTATCTCATTAGTCCAGTTGTTGTTGATATTAATTTGTGCGGTAGCTCTTTAATGTTTCATATTAAATGCTTTGGTGAAATTGAGGTTCTTCCGTTGATTTGGTCAACCTATGTTGTTTATATATGTCTATCAGCTGATGTTGAGATTGTTTCACATGACTTTTGCATTGTTAATCTAGAGAAATAAATATTCTTTACTGAAAGGTGTGGTTATTCATGGTTACATGGGCCATGGTGTGTAAAGTTTACTGAGTCAAACTTTGATAAATGTTTATTGTATTTTGATGTGTTATTGTTAATTGAGTTATGAGTAAGGTCTGTGCCCATAGTGGAACCCTCTTAACTGAGTCAAAACGTCCATCGAACCTCTAACACGTCCCCTTATGAATACATTATAAAAAGACAAATAAGGCCAGACGTGTTCACACACGTGATGTCATTTGGCTTGCAGAATTCCTCTGCTACCGTCCGACAGTTTGTTAACAGAGTTCTGGCTAGGAAGGAGGCTTTCTGTGCCACCTACTTAGACAACTTTCCCATCTACAGTGCCAGCTGGGAGGAACACCTGCATCACTTCCAAGAGGTGCTTCAAGCCCTGCAACAAGAAGGCCTGACAATCAAGGCCAGCAAGTGCCAGATTGGGCAGGGTTCCATTGTGTATTTGGGAAACCTGGTAGGCGGTGACCAGGTGCAGACCCTACAGGCCAAGACTGAAACCATCATGGCTTGGCAGCCACCTAAGACCTAAACAGAAGTGAGAGCTTTTCTAGGTCTCACTGGCTATTACAGAAGATTTGTTAAGCGATATGGCACCACTGTTGCCCCCTTAACTGAACTGACTTCTAAGAAGCAGTCCAGGTTGGTGAAGTGGACAACAGTCCATTTATTTTATTGAATCCAAATCCAGTAATACTTTTGGTCATTACCCATACATTTTAGTATAGCTTGTTTAATATCATATATGCAGTGTCTCATAGAGGATTAGGAGCTGATTAAGCTGCTTGTAGCACTCCCGATAACAGCGGTGCTATGTATTGCCCGACCTCGATTGTGGCCAGGTGGCAGTGGTGGCAATCCTATCAAAGTTGACAAAGAAATAGTCGGGATCCTCTCCAACCTGGTATTTCCTGAGGACTGTTGCATGGACATTCGGGGGTACCTGTGTGCTGGAGATAGCGTCAGTTACATTAAAAATGGTGGTGTGTTGGACACTCTGTGTCACACCATACGTTCTGCCTGTTCTTTTACGGCTGTTTGTAAAGTCTCTCACTCTTTTTAGTCTACTTGTGCCTGTAGTTCCATCACCAGAGGCAAATGTCTCTGGCCTTCTGCTAGTTGTTTAACCATTGCCTCCATGGTTATCAGTAGAGTTACTGTGGCTGTCACCTATATTTATGTATGGATTTTTATATATACATATGGCAAAAGTCAGTGTTGAAATGTTACATGTTCAGTTTTTATTTGGTGAGACAAATTCCCCAGTCACAAAAAGAGAGTCAGAAAATATACAGAACACTGTCAATAAGTAATGGATGCTGTTGGCGTAGAGCGTTCACTCGCGTTTCCTATTTGGATGGTGTGGCGCAGAGTCCTAGGTGTGCTACCCACCCTCAGAGTCAGGTAACAGAAGCAATCCCCGAAGGCAAAAACAGATACAGAATACAAAAACTGCTAGTTTCAATTAACACCATACTCTCTGTCTTGGTTCATTCCAATAGGGGATGGGGTAGTTGGCAAGTGTATGTGCGTTACTGGGAGGGCCCGTCACCAGTCATAATGCCTTATCATGCATTCTTCACTGAGTGTCAAAGTGCCATTCTCCCCATGCTCATTTCACCCCAGCCCACCACCCTTGATAAAATCCCTTCCCAGAAATCAAGACTTGCCTGAGACCACGGCCCTCCTGTACCATGGTTGGGAAAGCCTCAGCGTCTCTCTGTCCCCGTGGCTCGCAGGAGTGCTACACACTTCTTACCTCACTTTCCCTGAGCTTGTGGCTGTGTTCTGTGGCTGCTCTTCTCTCTGGCTCCCAATGACAATCCACTGATGTCCTTTCCTTCTCACGCTGTTCCTCCTCCTCACTCCGGACCTTGGAATCCTCTGGATTTCTGCAGTTCTGCCCTCCGTGTTGCTTCACACCTCCTTTTCCGTGCTCCTGCACTCTCACACCCCAGTTTCGACGAGTCCTTCCTTTTTATCACAGCGGTCGTCCATAGTGGGTGTGAGAACGTCTAGTCTGCTATATTTACTTCCTATGGCCCGAGAAGTAGAGGCCATGTTGGGGCTGTTGGGTGAACCCGCCGCTGTACTACAGAACCCTTTAGCAATACAAAAGGATGATGGACGGAGTGTTGAAACTTTTCAAACACTGACCCCCAGTCACAGATCCAAATCCATTGTTTTTTTTGCTCACCATGCCACCCCAGTTTGGACCTAACCATATGCTAATTAGTATTGACCCTGCTCCCCCTTTGAACATTCCAGCCCGAACTGCCAGGCCAGGTCCTCCCTGGACTGGAAACAAAAAAACCTGGGACTAATTTCAGGGTATCACTCTTCATCAGCCAGGCTAGCTTGAATCCAGTGGCCCAGTGAGCAAAGGACCCACGTTGAAGTGAGTCATAGTTGTTGGCTGATGTATCCACACCTGCCTAGGGAACCTCCATCATCATTGGGATTGGCTACTTGCTAAGTGTGCATTTCGTGAAGCTCACTTTGGTTAAGTACTTTTAAAGTTTCATGCCCATAAGTCTCTCATGTCCTCTTCCCCGGGGAGGTTTTGCATTGGTTATGCTTCTTTGGTATTGTTTTTATGCAACATATGTGTGTACAATATACAATAGATCTAATGTATGGTTGCACTCACACTCAACACATATGAGACTTCTCAAGGGCAGGGGGACACATTTACCCTACTTATCCCAGTGTAGCATTATTCACCATTTATCAGATGACACAGGGCCCGACAAGAAGTCCTTGCATTTCTAGCTTACTGAAATTCAAAGTATTGGATTATCCTTGTGCATCCTTGTGTGGCACAGGTATGATGTGAATTCTCGAGGAGTACGGGTATGATTATCTGGCTATTAGTTCAGCCATGCATATGCATATACTGCATAATCTCTCCAGTTTGGGCATTGAGGTTGTCATATTAGGGTGATCACGTTGTCATGTTTATTGAGCTAAATATATGTGGATGTGTGGAAAAGTATTATGCCCTCACATTCTTCACACCTCCCTTTATAGCAGGTAAGTCTTTGTGTGTTCAGAAATAGTTTCTCACTGTGTGTTATTCAAGTAACTGCAGCTTTTTGTCACACCCTGCTTTTTGTTACATTTGGAGACAACACATTCCTCATTCTGCCATTGCAGTAGATGTACTCTTTGTATGTGCATTTCCAAAGACAGCATGTGGAAGTGACTTTAGTTCACTCTTCTTGAGATGCAAAGAAGTGGGTTTTTACCAATACACTTCCACCATGGCATATGTTGAACTTTCAGCAAAAACACCCACAATACTCTGAGTGGTTTTGGACAAATTGTTGGTGAAGAGTTATTAGTATAGGATATTGTGGGTCTCACATATTGTTTATTGTGAGTATACATTTTTAATTTGAGTATACACCAACATTTCCTCAACGTTTAGCTGACTAGACAGAATCCATTTGGAAGACATCAGGTGACATGTTGAGATGAGAAGTATTTCACTGAAGAGATACAAATTGCCATTAGGAAAGATAGGGTTTGTTTAAAAGTCTACAACTGTATACGCCCAACATGTGCACAAACAAGGAGTACACTTCTGGGTTACAAAGGAGGTGGCATGAGGATAAACATAGGATCACCAGGAAACTGCCCAGGAGGCCCAGACAAATATTATGTTGGAGTTCACCAATGAAAATTGGAGAACTCCACATCTTCCTCCTCTGATGAGTGTTGTGCTTTCCCTGCAGTTGGTGGTGTATGGGAGGCATCTGAGGAACACATACATTGGAGGCAGAAGACATGGCTCCCCTAACCCCACCAACATTTATCTCCACCATTAAGGCAACCGCAAATCTCTGACAAAGGTCTCATGACTTGTCAACAAACCAACAAAGTTGCAATTAAGGTCACCCATTTTTGTATGTAAGAGTCCACCTTGCTCTCTATGGATACAATAATGTTATGGATGGCCCCCTAGGTCTATGGCTACTTCACTATTGTCAATATTAGAGAGTTGATGTTGTTCCATCTGCATCATGACACCAGTAATGTCAGCCGGGGACTCATAGATCAAATGGAGCCAAGTGTAGATGCCTGCAATTGCCTTAGTGTAAAGAAATGGCTCCCTGTTGCAGTTACCCCCCACTTTTTGCCTGATACTGATGCTGACTTGACTGAGAAGAGTGCTGGGACCCTGCTAACCAGGCCCCAGCACCAGTGTTCCTTCACCTAAAACGTACCATTGTATCCACAATTGGCACACCCTGGCATCCAGATAAGTCCCTTGTAACTGGTACTTCTAGTACCAAGGGCCCTGATGCCAAGGAAGGTCTCTAAGGGCTGCAGCATGTCTTATGCCACCCTAGAGACCCCTCACTCAGCACAGACACACTGCTTACAAGCCTGTGTGTGCTAGTGAGAACAAAATGAGTAAGTCGACATGGCACTCCCCTCAGGGTGCCATGCCAGCCTCTCACTGCCTATGCAGTATAGGTAAGACACCCCTCTAGCAGGCCTTACAGCCCTAAGGCAGGGTGCACTATACCATAGGTGAGGGTACCAATGCATGAGCATGGTACCCCTACAGTGTCTAAACAAAACCTTAGACATTGTAAGTGCAGGGTAGCCATAAGAGTATATGGTCTGGGAGTCTGTCAAACACGAACTCCACAGCACCATAATGGCTACACTGAAAACTGGGAAGTTTGGTATCAAACTTCTCAGCACAATAAATGCACACTGATGCCAGTGTACATTTTATTGTAAAATACACCACAGAGGGCACCTTAGAGGTGCCCCCTGAAACTTAACCAACTATCTGTGTAGGCTGACTGGTTCTAGCAGCCTGCCACAAACCGAGACATGTTGCTGGCCCCATGGGGAGAGTGCCTTTGTCACTCTGAGGCCAGTAACAAAGCCTGCACTGGGTGGAGATGCTAACACCTCCCCCAGGCAGGAATTGTCACACCTGGCGGTGAGCCTCAAAGGCTCACCTCCTTTGTGCCAACCCAGCAGGACACTCCAGCTAGTGGAGTTGCCCGCCCCCTCCGGCCAGGCCCCACTTTTGGCGGCAAGGCCGGAGAAGATAATGAGAAAAACAAGGAGGAGTCACTGGCCAGTCAGGACAGCCCCTAAGGTGTCCTGAGCTGAAGTGACTCTAACTTTTAGAAATCCTCCATCTTGCAGATGGAGGATTCCCCCAATAGGGTTAGGATTGTGACCCCCTCCCCTTGGGAGGAGGCACAAAGAGGGTGTACCCACCCTCAGGGCTAGTAGCCATTGGCTACTAACCCCCCAGACCTAAACACGCCCTTAAATTTAGTATTTAAGGGCTACCCTGAACCCTAGAAAATTAGATTCCTGCAACTACAAGAAGAAGGACTGCCTAGCTGAAAACCCCTGCAGAGGAAGACCAGAAGACGACAACTGCCTTGGCTCCAGAAACTCACCGGCCTGTCTCCTGCCTTCCAAAGATCCTGCTCCAGCGACGCCTTCCAAAGGGACCAGCGACCTCGACATCCTCTGAGGACTGCCCCTGCTTCGAAAAGACAAGAAACTCCCGAGGACAGCGGACCTGCTCCAAGAAAGGCTGCAACTTTGTTTCCAGCAGCCTTGAAAGAACCCTGCAAGCTCCCCGCAAGAAGCGTGAGACTTGCAACACTGCACCCGGCGACCCCGACTCGGCTGGTGGAGATCCAACACCTCAGGAGGGACCCCAGGACTACTCTGATACTGTGAGTACCAAAACCTGTCCCCCCTGAGCCCCCACAGCGCCGCCTGCAGAGGGAATCCCGAGGCTTCCCCTGACCGCGACTCTTTGAATCCAAAGTCCCGACGCCTGGGAGAGACCCTGCACCCGCAGCCCCCAGGACCTGAAGGACCGGACTTTCACTGGAGAAGTGACCCCCAGGAGTCCCTCTCCCTTGCCCAAGTGGAGGTTTCCCCGAGGAACCCCCCCCTTGCCTGCCTGCAGCGCTGAAGAGATCCCGAGATCTCTCATAGACTAACATTGCGAACCCGACGCCTGTTTCTACACTGCACCCGGCCGCCCCCGCGCTGCTGAGGGTGAAATTTCTGTGTGGGCTTGTGTCCCCCCCGGTGCCCTACAAAACCCCTCTGGTCTGCCCTCCGAAGACGCGGGTACTTACCTGCAAGCAGACCGGAACCGGGGCACCCCCTTCTCTCCATTCTAGCCTATGTGTTTTGGGCACCATTTTGAACTCTGCACCTGACCGGCCCTGAGCTGCTGGTGTGGTGACTTTGGGGTTGCTCTGAACCCCCAACGGTGGGCTACCTTGGACCAAGAACTGAACCCTGTAAGTGTCTTACTTACCTGGTAAAACTAACAAAAACTTACCTCCCCCAGGAACTGTGAAAATTGCAGTGTCCACTTTTAAAACAGCTATTTGTCAATAACTCGAAAAGTATACATGCAATTTTTATGATTTGAAGTTCCTAAAGTACTTACCTGCAATACCTTTCGAATGAGATATTACATGTAGAATTTGAACCTGTGGTTCTTAAAATAAACTAAGAAAAGATATTTTTCTATACAAAAACCTATTGGCTGGATTTGTCTCTGAGTGTGTGTACCTCATTTATTGTCTATGTGTATGTACAACAAATGCTTAACACTACTCCTTGGATAAGCCTACTGCTCGACCACACTACCACAAAATAGAGTATTAGTATTATCTCTTTTTACCACTATTCTACCTCTAAGGGGAACCCTTGGACTCTGTGCATGCTATTCCTTACTTTGAAATAGCACATACAGAGCCAACTTCCTACATTGGTGGATCAGCGGTGGGGTACAAGACTTTGCATTTGCTGGACTACTCAGCCAATACCTGATCACACGACAAATTCCAAAATTGTCATTAGAAATTCATTTTTGCAATTTGAAATTTTTCTAAATTCTTAAAAGTCCTGCTAGGGCCTTGTGTGTTAAGTCCCTGTTTAGCATTGTCTTTTAGAGTTTAAAAGTTTGTTAAAAGTTTGAAATTAGATTCTAGAAACAGTTTTAGATTCTTTAAAAAGTCTTCCAACTCTTAGCAAAATAATGTCTGATACAGAGATGAATGTGGTGGAACTCGACACCACACCTTACCTCCATCTTAAGATGAGGGAGCTAAGGTCTCTCTGTAATATCAAAAAAATAACCATTGGCTCCAGACCTACCAAAATTCAGCTCCAGGAGCTGTTGGCAGAGTTTGAAAAAGCCAACCCCTCTGATGATGACCTCACAGAGGAAGAGATTAGTGACTTGGAGGCCAATGTCCCTCCTCCAGTCCTAAATAGGGAGAACAGGACCCCTCAAGTCCTGTCTCCAACTGTGTTAGTCAGAAATAGTGAGTCCCTCACAGGAGGGTCCCACATTTCTGAAATCACTGAGGATGCTCTCAGTGAAGATGACCTCCTGTTAGCCAGGATGGCCAAAAGATTGGCTTTAGAGAGACAGCTCCTAGCCATAGAAAGGGAAAGAAAAGAGATGGGCCTAGGTCCCATCGATGGTGGCAGCAACTTAAATAGGGTCAGAGATTCTCCTGACATCCTAAAAATCCCCAAAGGGATTGTAACAAAATATGAAGATGGTGATGACATCACCAAATGGTTCACAGCTTTTGAGAGGGCTTGTGTAACCAGAAAAGTAAACAGATCTCACTGGGGTGCTCTCCTTTGGGAAATGTTCACTGGAAAGTGTAGGGATAGACTCCTCACACTCTCTGGAAAAGATGCAGAATCTTATGACCTCATGAAGGGTACCCTGATTGAGGGCTTTGGATTCTCCACTGAGGAGTATAGAATTAGATTCAGGGGGGCTCAAAAATCCTCGAGCCAGACCTGGGTTGATTTTGTAGACTACTCAGTAAAAACACTAGATGGTTGGTTAACTGGAAATGAAGTGTGTGACTATGTTGGGCTTTATAATTTGTTTATGAAAGAACACATTTTAAGTAACTGCTTCAATGAAAAGTTGCATCAGTATCTGGTAGACCTAGGTCCAATTTCTCCCCAAGAATTGGGAAAGAAGGCAGACCACTGGGTCAAGACTAGGGTAACCAAGACTTCCACTGGGGGTGACCAAAAGAAAGGGGTTACAAAAACTCCCCAGGAGAAAGTGGGTGACACTAGAAACAAAGAAAAAGAGTCCTCTGTAGGCCCCCAAAAACCAGAACAGGTGGGTGGGCCCCAAGACACAACCCAAAACAAAGGTGGGTACCAGGGTAAGAACTGGGATGCCACTAAGGCATGGTGCCACAACTGTAAACAGTCTGGGCACCACACCAAGGACACTTCTTGTCCCAAAAACAAACCCCAGAACAAAATTCCAGGGGTAACCAGTGTAGCCATGGGAGATGACTCCTCAGATGAGGAGGTCTTCATAGCTTTCAACTGGAAAATGGGCCCAACAGGTGAGTTGGAGATTCCAGAGGGAAATAGACACTTCCACCACCTACAGGTGAATGGAATCCCAGCCACTGCCCTGAGAGACACTTGTGCCAGTCACACTATTGTGCATGACAGGCTGGTGCTCTCAAACCAGTACATCCCAGGTGAGATGGCCAGAGTAAGAGTGAGCCTAGACAAGGTCACTAAGAGGCCTGTGGCTTTAGTACCCATGGAAGTGGGTGGCACTCTTAGCTGGAGAAGGGTAGTAGTCAGTACAGACCTCCCCCTTGATTGTCTCCTTGGAAATGACTACCCAGAGGTTAGTCAGAGCCCAAGAGAGGAACTGGTCCAGTGCCAGTCCTCTCCCAAGGATTCTGGAAGTCCTGCCTCTGCAGTAAATGCAAGCAGGCCCCAGAAGAAGAAGAAAAGAAAACAGAGTAGGAAGGGTGGACAACCTTTAGCCAAGGTTACAGCAAGCCAAGGAGATTCTGCTCCAGTAGGGGAGAACTCCAAAAATGGCCCTGATAAAGTCCAACCTGACCCACAAGAAGTCCTGGCTAGTCAGGCAACTGTTAAACCTGAGTGGGTGGCTCCTCAGCTAACAGAAGAAAGAGTGGAAGAAGGGTGTTTACTACAAGATGTGGTAACCCCCCACTCTAATACAGCAGACAGGCAACCTGAACCCAAAGAGGCCTGTAACTTAGCCCCTTCCCTTTTAGGTGAAGAGCTAAAGGTGTGGTTCTGGGCACTGACAGCTGTCAGTGGCCTCTGCTGGGTGTTAGCCTTTATGGCTGCACTATCCTTAGCATGGTGGTCTGACCCCATGCCAAATAGCAAGTTAGGCCCCCTGACCCTATTGGTCATGGTGGGGTTACTCCAGCTCTGGGTAACCTCTCTGGGTAAGCTAGGGGTAACCCTGGCCAAGATAAGATTAGCAGAGGTGGATACCTCTAAGACCAAAATAGAAAGAATGGGTGGAGACATTGAAGAGGCAGACAAGAGGCAATTCAGACTAGGTCCTATCACTGTGGAAGTAGGTCAGTTCCCCAAAGGGAATGACCTGAACAGAAGGATGTAAGGCAGAGTAGGCCCTGCAACTAACCAGCCTATTTCTCCTACTCTTCCTCGCCTGACAGACTAGGAAGACTCTCCCAGCTTGGGCTGAGTCTCCTGGCCTGTGGGCTGGGGGGGGCTTGTGTAAAGAAATGGCTCCCTGTTGCAGTTACCCCCCACTTTTTGCCTGATACTGATGCTGACTTGACTGAGAAGAGTGCTGGGACCCTGCTAACCAGGCCCCAGCACCAGTGTTCCTTCACCTAAAACGTACCATTGTATCCACAATTGGCACACCCTGGCATCCAGATAAGTCCCTTGTAACTGGTACTTCTAGTACCAAGGGCCCTGATGCCAAGGAAGGTCTCTAAGGGCTGCAGCATGTCTTATGCCACCCTAGAGACCCCTCACTCAGCACAGACACACTGCTTACAAGCCTGTGTGTGCTAGTGAGAACAAAATGAGTAAGTCGACATGGCACTCCCCTCAGGGTGCCATGCCAGCCTCTCACTGCCTATGCAGTATAGGTAAGACACCCCTCTAGCAGGCCTTACAGCCCTAAGGCAGGGTGCACTATACCATAGGTGAGGGTACCAATGCATGAGCATGGTACCCCTACAGTGTCTAAACAAAACCTTAGACATTGTAAGTGCAGGGTAGCCATAAGAGTATATGGTCTGGGAGTCTGTCAAACACGAACTCCACAGCACCATAATGGCTACACTGAAAACTGGGAAGTTTGGTATCAAACTTCTCAGCACAATAAATGCACACTGATGCCAGTGTACATTTTATTGTAAAATACACCACAGAGGGCACCTTAGAGGTGCCCCCTGAAACTTAACCAACTATCTGTGTAGGCTGACTGGTTCTAGCAGCCTGCCACAAACCGAGACATGTTGCTGGCCCCATGGGGAGAGTGCCTTTGTCACTCTGAGGCCAGTAACAAAGCCTGCACTGGGTGGAGATGCTAACACCTCCCCCAGGCAGGAATTGTCACACCTGGCGGTGAGCCTCAAAGGCTCACCTCCTTTGTGCCAACCCAGCAGGACACTCCAGCTAGTGGAGTTGCCCGCCCCCTCCGGCCAGGCCCCACTTTTGGCGGCAAGGCCGGAGAAGATAATGAGAAAAACAAGGAGGAGTCACTGGCCAGTCAGGACAGCCCCTAAGGTGTCCTGAGCTGAAGTGACTCTAACTTTTAGAAATCCTCCATCTTGCAGATGGAGGATTCCCCCAATAGGGTTAGGATTGTGACCCCCTCCCCTTGGGAGGAGGCACAAAGAGGGTGTACCCACCCTCAGGGCTAGTAGCCATTGGCTACTAACCCCCCAGACCTAAACACGCCCTTAAATTTAGTATTTAAGGGCTACCCTGAACCCTAGAAAATTAGATTCCTGCAACTACAAGAAGAAGGACTGCCTAGCTGAAAACCCCTGCAGAGGAAGACCAGAAGACGACAACTGCCTTGGCTCCAGAAACTCACCGGCCTGTCTCCTGCCTTCCAAAGATCCTGCTCCAGCGACGCCTTCCAAAGGGACCAGCGACCTCGACATCCTCTGAGGACTGCCCCTGCTTCGAAAAGACAAGAAACTCCCGAGGACAGCGGACCTGCTCCAAGAAAGGCTGCAACTTTGTTTCCAGCAGCCTTGAAAGAACCCTGCAAGCTCCCCGCAAGAAGCGTGAGACTTGCAACACTGCACCCGGCGACCCCGACTCGGCTGGTGGAGATCCAACACCTCAGGAGGGACCCCAGGACTACTCTGATACTGTGAGTACCAAAACCTGTCCCCCCTGAGCCCCCACAGCGCCGCCTGCAGAGGGAATCCCGAGGCTTCCCCTGACCGCGACTCTTTGAATCCAAAGTCCCGACGCCTGGGAGAGACCCTGCACCCGCAGCCCCCAGGACCTGAAGGACCGGACTTTCACTGGAGAAGTGACCCCCAGGAGTCCCTCTCCCTTGCCCAAGTGGAGGTTTCCCCGAGGAACCCCCCCCTTGCCTGCCTGCAGCGCTGAAGAGATCCCGAGATCTCTCATAGACTAACATTGCGAACCCGACGCCTGTTTCTACACTGCACCCGGCCGCCCCCGCGCTGCTGAGGGTGAAATTTCTGTGTGGGCTTGTGTCCCCCCCGGTGCCCTACAAAACCCCTCTGGTCTGCCCTCCGAAGACGCGGGTACTTACCTGCAAGCAGACCGGAACCGGGGCACCCCCTTCTCTCCATTCTAGCCTATGTGTTTTGGGCACCATTTTGAACTCTGCACCTGACCGGCCCTGAGCTGCTGGTGTGGTGACTTTGGGGTTGCTCTGAACCCCCAACGGTGGGCTACCTTGGACCAAGAACTGAACCCTGTAAGTGTCTTACTTACCTGGTAAAACTAACAAAAACTTACCTCCCCCAGGAACTGTGAAAATTGCACTGTGTCCACTTTTAAAACAGCTATTTGTCAATAACTCGAAAAGTATACATGCAATTTTTATGATTTGAAGTTCCTAAAGTACTTACCTGCAATACCTTTCGAATGAGATATTACATGTAGAATTTGAACCTGTGGTTCTTAAAATAAACTAAGAAAAGATATTTTTCTATACAAAAACCTATTGGCTGGATTTGTCTCTGAGTGTGTGTACCTCATTTATTGTCTATGTGTATGTACAACAAATGCTTAACACTACTCCTTGGATAAGCCTACTGCTCGACCACACTACCACAAAATAGAGCATTAGTATTATCTCTTTTTACCACTATTTTACCTCTAAGGGGAACCCTTGGACTCTGTGCATGCTATTCCTTACTTTGAAATAGCACATACAGAGCCAACTTCCTACACTTAGCCATACCCTTATTAGCGCTCAAACACCTATGGACTCCTTCTAGGGTGTCTGCTATGGTCTCCATCCGCGTCCGTAACTCATCAGCTACTGCTGCTGACTCCTGCCACTTGCCGTTGAAATGCAACTTGGACATCCTCGAAGGCTCTAGTTGGGATTGCACCTCTAGATGGGGCCTGTCCTGTGGACGGTGGTTGATCTGAAGATCCTGCAACGTTGTCTTCAAATTCCAGGACCAAAGGAGGTGAATCTATAAAGTCAAGGAGTTGTCAAAAGGGGTCATCATCAATGGGGGTCAGGGTGGTTTCTTCAAAAGGCTGGTCATCATGGTCTGGCTGCTCTACAGGAGGTGCTGTTTGTCCCTCTTGAATGAAATAGGAATATGTCAATAATGATCCATGACAGATGTAGAAAAAAGTGATCTTGCTGACTTTCTGACAGGATCTTTAGATTTTAACGTACACAGGGATATGTTAAACATATGTTATTAGGAATAGATAAGACCATGTTAGACTATTGTAGTCTTTCAAATGGCAATAACTTAACCTTGTTCACACCAAACAAGTATGAACATGGGGGACTATTTGCTTAATAACACACAATGCAACACAGCTTAGCAGCTTTCTGGCCTGCCCTGCATGAACGCCTTAGTGCAGGTAGGAGGCCCATTTTACATTTGACATTATTTTTCTGGTTTGTGGCTACACTAACTATATTTGCTTCTTTACACCATTACTGAGACCATTAGACCATGTCACCAGAGGGCCAGCATTCCCTCTAACCGTCATTTAGCACCACAGCAGTGTCCAAGTCATGTATATTTTGTTTGTTTTTTGCAGGTTATCCTGCATTCTGCCTTTCACACAGTAAAACACACTAATCTGCTTTGTTGTACTGTTTTGCATGCAATCTTAATAAAAATAAGTGGCCTAGGGGTCATATTAGCCACACATCCACATAACTCAACACAGCAAGCAACCTTGATGAACTGAAGGAATGGGTACGGACATGTACATAGTATACTTAGTTTCCTAGCACACACATTCATCTCCAGAGTCTAAAACAGTAGACACTGACAGCCACCTCTGAAGCGGATGGTAATCATCACAATTGGAAATATGCAACATACCAAGCTCACTCATTTCCTTTGAACACAAGATACTCATCAACAGATTCCGGCTATTATCTTCACTCAGCCACACTGAGTTGTACTTGTACAGACTCCTCAGGCAATCATCATTCAGACCTAGGGACCCTACTTAATCTCACACACTGATGACACCCGATCATACATTGACTCAGAAGACACAAACACCACCAATATTTGTTACATTATGCTATTGTCCAGTATGCCTACCTATATGTGAGAGTAACGGGTCAAATTGAATCACCATAGATGTTAGGATATTCTAGAACATGTACCTACCCTGGTTGTCCAGACAACTAGGCTGAAATCTCTCACCCTCCAACCATCCCAGACACTTCTACTTCAATCTGTTTGTCACACCTAGAAGGCACTACACAACCCATGCCCCACTAACCCCACCCACCATCTACACTTCCAACAAACAATCATGGACCTCTGCGGTGCATCACTTGCATTAATAACTGTATGAGCAAAACAGGAAGTAGGGTGGTCTCTTACACGGCAGACAAACACCTGTAAGAACCTCACCAAGCACATCAGGACAGCAGAGTAGACAATGGTTTAGTGCTAATGACTGTAAACCTGGCTCTTCAAGTGATCCTACTTGGAGATTCGGTACATACTCAGTACCTAGCTACCCTCTTGGATAAGAGGCAAAACACATTACTTTACATCACATTGCATTCACGTTTGGCTGAGTAGCCCCAAGACGAGCACACTTACTTCATTGTGCAAGAGAGCTGGCATTGGCACTGACATATCAGCCCAGCTTTCAAAATCCATGCATGATGTGCTGTTCCAGTCGTGTTTTTTTTGTTGCTATTGTGGGACTTGTAATCCAGGTTTATAGTGTTGTAGATTAAATCAGAGGATTTATTGGACAACTTGGACCGGTCCAGCACTTCACACATAGATCAGAGAAACTTGACAGTCTAGACATAAACATATGTGACTGAGTAATTAATTGACAGTTCTGTGATGCATGAGTTAATATGTGAGATAGTCCTGCCATTTCCCATTCACACAGTGCAATTCAGCAAAGTGTCTTGCTGCACTGCGCTACATGACAGTGTTAACCATATGGTCCTTTGTTTTCACTTACCCTGTAGTTCTTCCAGGTCCTCAAATGTAGCACTGTCCTGTCCACCAATTCTTGGCAGTAACTCTGTTGGGATGAGTGACACCACCTGCTCCTCCCACTCTTCCTGGAGTTCAGGTCCTCCTCTGGTCCTCATGTCTGCCCTAAGATTCTTGGCCATTTTCTATTTGGTTCTGTTCATGCCACCTTTTCTTAAACTCCAGCACTTTCCCTTTTTTTCCTACATTGTTGACTTTATCCAGTATGGATTTCCAAATGGCTTCCTGCTTCCCAAAAGGAAATTTGGAGGCAAAAAGCAGAAGGTGTTCAATGTTTATCAACTCAGCTATTAATATTTAGTTCTCCTCCTAACTGAAATTGGACTTCCTCCTTCCCTGGCCTGCTGTCTGGGCATCTTGACTGGGTTTGGGGTTGTCCCCTCCTGACTGGTTGAAGGTGTCCCCTCCATTTTTTAAAGTTATTTTTGGTCTGCTGTTTTTTCTGCTGTTCTGTGTTTTGAATTGTGTTATTTTTTTAAGTATCCTGCCATGCAATACAGTCCTAAGTGACGCAATGTTGATTTGCTGCAAGAAAGAAATACACTACATGGAACAGAAATGCTACACCTCATCACTAATAATCGAGCTTGATTAATATGGAGCTGTTACTCTCAAGTGATCAGGAATAACTAATTTATTTAATACAAGCTAAATCCCTTGTGGATGAGACAGGGCAAGTCACCACTTTCACATGTATTAGGTCCTTTTCAAGTGTTCTTGACGACAGAGGAAAATCATAAGGAAATTATGAACTTTGCTCGAGTGAGGTAATAGTTCGTGAATCGACCATGCTCCAGTTCAGTGATTCATAAAATTCACAGCTGGACATGTGATTTTGGGGGCAAACAATCCCTCTAAACTGCTACTAAATACATTCTTAGGAGCTCCAGAAACTCTGTCATTCAGAATGTCCCATGGAGAAGACCTGCACTTCTTAGTGTTAGATATTACTCCAAAAACAGAACCACTTTCTACTTGCATCTAGTTCACTGTCACCCAAGTGAGAGGCAGATAAACGGTTAATGTTGGACATCAAAGGTCTGATACAGTAATAACTGCCTGACTTCTACTGTTCCTTCTTATCGAACAGAATTATGGCCCTCATTCTGACCCTGGCGGTCGGTGATAAAGCGGCGGCCAACCCGCCAACAGGCCGGCGGTCCAAAATATGCAATTCTGACCCTGGCGGGAACCGCCAACACAGCCCGCCGCATTAACACTCCGACCGCCACGGCGGAACAAACAAACAGCGCGGCGGTCACCGCCAACAGCCAGGCGGCAGACAATGTACCGCCCACCCTATCACGACCCACCAATCCGCCACCTTTTCCGGGGCGGGAGCACCGCAGCTAAAAACACGGCGGAAACAGACTACGAACGGGAAAACGCTCACCTCCACATACTCCACGCGAGATTCCGGCAGTATGGAACCCGAGTTACAGGTCATCCCCGCACTCCTATACCTGCTCCTGTACCAGGAGCACGCCCGGCGGCGCGGAAGACATCGGTGAGTACTGCACCTACGACACAGGGGAGGGAAAAGATTACCGGCACACACCCACCCACCCACACCCACTACAACACACACATCAATGCATTCCCACAGATCACTGTCACAACCCACAAACCCCCCCCTCCGAAATAATGCAAAGACCAAAAGAAGAGATCTTAAATGGGCAGATATATTGAAAAATGGACAGCAGTAATCCAAATAAATAAATAAACTATGTACAAAATATATACATCAACTATATGTAGTCCAACCACTGTCCGTGGACCACAGGGGTCCTGAGCAAAGGGGCAAGGCCCAGTCCCACGACAAGAACTCCACGGAGAGAACACTGCAGGGGCATCAGAAAGAAAAAAGGACAGGCACCTCAGGCGGAAGGGAAGGGGGGGCACCTCAGCCACTTGAGTACACGACGCCAGATCCACGAGGGGACTCCATGACCACTGGGCCATCCTGGGGAGTGCAAAGCCACAGTCCATACAGTCCATACAGTGGGTGGCCTGCCCACTGGGCCATCCTGGGGAGAGCAAAGCCACAGTCCATACAGTCCATACAGTGGGTGGCCTGCCCACTGGGCCATCCTGGGGAGAGCAAAGCCACAGTCCATACAGTCCATACAGTGGGTGGCCTGCCCACTGGGCCATCCTGGGGAGAGCAAAGCCACAGTCCATACAGTCCATACAGTGGGTGGCCTGCCCACTGGGCCATCCTGGGGAGAGCAAAGCCACAGTCCATACAGTCCATAACAGACTCCACTGCCACTGGAGGAGGCATGTTGGCCAGAGGACATCCTGCAGCCCTGCCCGAGACAGATCCTGCCCTGCCACGTCTGCCAAAGGGCCAGCGGTTCTTGCCTGGAAGGGCCCAGTTCAGTGGTTCTTGAGACGGCGGTCCCCAGCGGAGCGGTGCTGGAGACGGCGGGGCCCAGTTCAGCGGTTCTTGCCTTGAAGGGCCCAGTTCAGCGGTTCTTGCCTTGAAGGGCCCAGTTCAGCGGTTCTTGAGACGGCGGTCCCCAGCGGAGCGGTGCTGGAGACGGCGGGGCCCAGTTCAGCGGTTCTTGCCTTGAAGGGCCCAGTTCAGCGGTTCTTGCCTTGAAGGGCCCAGTTCAGCGGTTCTTGAGACGGCGGTCCCCAGCGGAGCGGTGCTGGAGACGGCGGGGCCCAGTTCAGCGGTTCTTGCCTTGAAGGGCCCAGTTCAGCGGTTCCTGCCTTGAAGGGCCCAGTTCAGCGGTTCTTGCCTTGAAGGGCCCAGTTCAGCGGTTCTTGAGACGGCGGTCCCCAGAGGAGCGGTGCTGGAGACGGCGGGGCCCAGTTCAGCGGTTCTTGCCTTGAAGGGCCCAGTTCAGCGGTTCCTGCCTTGAAGGGCCCAGTTCAGCGGTTCTTGCCTTGAAGGGCCCAGTTCAGCGGTTCTTGAGACGGCGGTCCCCAGCGGAGCGGTGCTGGAGACGGCGGGGCCCAGTTCAGCGGTTCTTGCCTTGAAGGGCTCTGTTCAGCGGTTCTTGCCTTGAAGGGCCCAGTTCAGCGGTTCCTGCCTTGAAGGGCCCAGTTCAGCGGTTCTTGCCTTGAAGGGCCCAGTTCAGCGGTTCTTGCCTTGAAGGGCCCAGTTCAGCGGTTCTTGAGACGGCGGTCTCCAGCAGAGCGGTGCTGGAGACGGCGGGGCCCAGTTCAGCGGTTCTTGCCTTGAAGGGCCCAGTTCAGCGGTTCCTGCCTTGAAGGGCCCAGTTCAGCGGTTCTTGCCTTGAAGGGCCCAGTTCAGCGGTTCTTGAGACGGCGGTCCCCAGCGGAGCGGCGCTGGAGACGGCGGGGCCCAGTTCAGCGGTTCTTGCCTTGAAGGGCCCAGTTCAGCGGTTCTTGCCTTGAAGGGCCCAGTTCAGCGGTTCTTGAGACGGCGGTCCCCAGCGGAGCGGTGCTGGAGACGGCGGGGCCCAGTTCAGCGGTTCTTGCCTTGAAGGGCCCAGTTCAGCGGATCTTGAGACGGCGGTCCCCAGCGGAGCGGTGCTGGAGACGGCGGCCATTCTATGGCCAACTGCTCATTGCCTGGTGGTGCCCTCCTGGGCAGCGGGGATGGTGCTCCTTCAATGCCCACCTGGGCTGTGGGTGGTGGGGCCCTCCTGGCCAGCTGGGCTGGGTCCTCCCTGGGCAGCGGCTATGGGGGTGGTGGGCTCCTCCTGGCCAGCTGGGACGGGTCCTCCATGGGCAGCGGCTATGGGGGTTGCGGGCTCCTCCTGGGCAGCTGTGACGGGTCCTCCATGGGCAGCAGGCCTGCTGCCTGACTTCTCCGCCTTGCTGCCCTTGCCCTCCTTAGTCGGGAGTCTGTGGCCCTTTCCTCCCTTTGGAGCTGTGGCTGTTGACGGTGGCTGGCTAGTGTCCTGGGGGGATATAGAACCCGGGCTCCTGCGGCAGCCCTTCCGCCTTCTGCTCCTCTTCCCAGGGGGTGGGCTGGCTGTCCCCTTGCTGCTGGGCGAAGATCCAGACCTGCGGGCTGGTGGGCTCCAATACCCCTGTACCCTTGTCAAGGGGGCTGCAGGGCTGGTGGTGGCTGAGGTGCTCTTCTTACCCCGACGAGAAGGAGGGGGGGGCTCAGGGTCAGGAAAGAAGGTAGCAGTAGAGAGATAGATTTTCTTGGGACAATGGATAGTGGTAGGTACAGTGGGTATGGGAGTGGAGGGAGAGGATGTGGTTGTAGGCGAGACAAGTTTGCTGTCTTTGGGTGCAGGTGCAGGAGCGGGAGGCTGTCGTGAGGTGGATGGCTGTTGGGTGGGTGGGTGGCTGCGTTTGTGTGGTGTGGAAGAGGGGGTGACAGACACAGTGGGAGAGGACACAGGGGGCGTGTAAATGGCAGTGGGGGTGGTGACTGCACGTGTGCGGACTGTACTGGAGGGTGTGCTGGTGATGGAAACACTGGCTGATGGTGAGGTGAATGAAGGTGTGAGTGTAGACGTCACAGGGAGGGAGGAGGGAGACGAGGAGGTGGGGGTCACAGAGGTGGTAGTGACTGTTGGCATGTCTGCATCGGAATGTTGCTTGTGTGAATGTCTGCGGGATCTGTGGTGCTTATGTTTGGATGAGCTGCTCTTGGGTGTTGAGGTGTGTGCAGGCTGGTCTGATGGTGTGGGTGGGACAGGCAGAGGAACAGGAGACTGGGAGGAGGGAGTTAGTAGAGGGAGGCAGGAGACAGGGACAATGGCTGCCGTCAGTGCTGAGGCCAGAGCCTGGAACGATCGCTGATGGGCAGCCTGACCCGAATGAATGCCCTCCAGGTACGCATTGCTGCGATGAACCTCCCTCTCCACCCCCTGGATGGCATTCAAAAGGGTAGTCTGCCCAACAATGAGCGTTCGGAGGAGGTCAATGACCTCCTCACTGAGGGCAGCGGGGGTAACAGGGGCAGGGCCTGAGGTGCCTGGGGCGAAGGAGATGCCCGGCTTCCTGGCAGAGCGGGCACGGGGCGAACGCTGAGGGGCTGCTGGGAGGGCGGAGATGGTGCGCTGGGTGGCGGCTGTACCTGTAATGGCGGGGGGCACGGATGGTGCCACCCCGCAAGGGAGCTCCCTTCCGAGGACGTGTCCGTGTCGCTGCAGGGTCCAGTCGTCCCCGTTGTGGAGCTCCCCTCGCCCTCCGTCTCACTGGTCCAGTCAGACTCTGTGGCATGGCCCTCCTGGGCCATGTGAGATGCAGCTCCCTCCTGCCCCGATGCCACTTCTCCTCCGCCTGATGATGCTGATGCACACAAGCACAGAAAGACAAACAAAAAGGGGGGGGGGAGAGAGAAATAAAGAGATTTTGAGTACATGGATCACCGGTACAGTTAGCGGACATGACAGACACAGATGCCCCCTGCACTAAGTTGCGCACTTGGGGTTCGCTACGCATTCCGTGGAACATGCCCTACACGCCTAGAGTTGACAACTGCACCCATGGATGACACTGCCCAGGGATGGCTGTACTGGCACACTACTGAGGGTGGTGGCTGGGGACACAGGGGCTTACGGGGGTGCCCAGCCTACAGATATCGCCCTGGCCTAGGGGGACCCACAGCCCTCCTCCCCCACCCAGACACCTCCACTGCGCGACAACAGAGTAGATTATGCTTGTACTCACCCCCTTGTGTCTGCTGTGCTGCCCTCACGCGCCCATCCAAATCAGGGTAGGCCACCGCCAGGATCCGGAACATCAGGGGGGTCAGTTGACGGCAGGCACCCCGCCTACGTTGGGAGGCCATCCCCAGCAGAGACTCGGCGGTCTTCTTGGTCCCGCGGCGGATGTCCTCCCACCTCTTGCGGCAGTGGGTGCCCCGTCGATGGTGGACCCCCAGGGTCCGGACTTCCTTGGCGATGGCACGCCAAATCCCGATCTTCTCATGGGCGCGGACCTATGTGACACGTATAGGGAGGGAGAAATACCACGTTCAAGTTTGTCTGCATTTTCGTTGCCAGTGGCCCAACGCCCCCCATCCCCGCCAGGCCCCCCGCCATGCCCCCCGCCAGGCCCAGCATGCCCCCCATCCCCGCCAGGCCCCCCCGCCAGGCCCAACATGCCCCCCATCCCCGCCAGGCCCCCCGCCAGGCCCCCCGCCAGGCCCAACATGCCCCCCATCCCTGCCAGGCCCCCCCGCCAGGCCCAACATGCCCCCCATCCCCGCCAGGCCCCCCGCCAGGCCCCCCGCCAGGCCCAACATGCCCCCCATCCCCGCCAGGCCCCCCGCCAGGCCCCCCGCCAGGCCCAACATGCCCCCCAGACCCGCCAGGCCCCCCGCCAGGCCCAACATGCCCCCCATCCCCACCAGGCCCCCCCGCCAGGCCCAACATACCCCCCATCCCCGCCAGGCCCCCCCGCCATGCCCCCGCCAGGCCCAACATGCCCCCCATCCCCGCCAGGCCCCCGCCAGGCCCAACATGCCCCCCATCCCCGCCAGGCCCCCCCGCCAGGCCCAACATGCCCCCCATCCCCGCCAGGCCCCCCCGCCAGGCCCATCATGCCCCCCATCCCCGCCAGGCCCCCCCGCCATGCCCCCCGCCAGGCCCAACATGCCCCCCATCCCAGCCAGGCCCCCCGCCAGGCCCCCCGCCAGGCCCAACATGCCCCCCATCCCCGCCAGGCCCCCCGCCATGCCCCCCGCCAGGCCCAACATGCCCCCCATCCCCACCAGGCCCCCCGCCAGGCCCCCAAGCCAGCCAGTGGCCCCAAATCCATATTGAATTAAACTCACTTGTTGGTCTGGAGGACCGTAGAGTAGCGCATACTGGGGGAGGACCCCATCCACAAGTTTCTCCAACTCTTCTCCAGTGAAGGCAGGGGCCCTTTCCCCAGGCGCAGCAGCCATTGTCCCTTCCAGACCGAGGTCACAGCAACACTTGCAGTATAGGTCCTCTCCTGTGAAAGTTCAAGTCGCGAGTGAATAAGTAGATAGAAAATGGCGGTCACGCCCGCGGCGGTGCGTACCGCGGCGGTGCGTACCGCCACCGCCGGCGCCCTTCGCCATTGGCTCCTGAAACCCATAGGCTTCAATGTTAACCAATGCGGCTTCGCGCCGCGGTCTTCGACCGCCGACCGCCGCGGTGTGCCACGCCAGCGCATTGACCTCACATCCCATTGTCACACTTCACAGGTCAGGCAGCCGCCATTTCGAGGGTCCACATGGCTCAATTTCAACTGCGTCACACAGGCCTAGGCCTTGCATAGCCACACAGACATGCCATTCACTGCATAGAGAATCGTTTACTGTGCAAGCTGTGAGTACGTACCTGTGGGTTGCTTGACTGTGTGCTCCATGTTGTCCTTCCTAGGCACCGTCCGCTGGGTTTGGCGAGGAGACGGATGAATCCTCCCGTGTACAGGCCGCTGGTGGACCTGTCGACAATGGAAGCACGCCACATTATCCTGACCTACCGGCTTGACCGTGCCACTATACATGAACTGTGTGCCCAGCTGGAGCCCGACCTGATGTCCCCCATCCGCCAACCCACAGGGATTCCCCCTCTGGTGCAGGTGCTGTCAGTACTCCATTTCTTGGCAAGTGGGTCATTTCAGACAACAGTGGGAATTGCTTCTGGGATGTCTCAGCCCATGTTTTCGAAGGTGTTATCCAGAGTGTTGTCTGCCCTGATGAAATACTTGAGGAGCTACATCCTTTTCCCTGAGGTGGGCGAATTGGCTACAGTGAAGGGTGATTTCTATGCCCTTGGACATATTCCCAACGTCATTGGTGCCATTGATGGGACCCATGTGGCTTTGGTTCCCCCAAGAGACAGGGAGCAGGTGTACAGGAACAGAAAAAGTTACCATTCCATGAACATCCAGGTGGTGTGTTTGGCTGACCAGTACATCTCGCATGTAAATGCCAAATTCCCTGGGTCAGTGCATGACGCCTACATCCTAAGGAATAGCAGTATCCCTTACGTGATGGAACAGCTAGAGAGACACCGTGTATGGCTATTGGGGGACTCTAGGTACCCCAACCTGTCGTGGCTACTGACCCCAGTAAGGAATCCCCGGACCAGGGCAGAGGAACGGTACAATGAGGCCCATGGGCGTACTAGGAGGGTGATCGAACGCACCTTCGGCCTCCTAAAGGCCAGGTTTCGGTGCCTGCATATGACAGGTGGATCCCTAATGTACTCACCTAAGAAGGTGTGTCACATCATCGTGGCCTGCTGCATGCTTCACAACCTGGCTTTGCGCCGCCAGGTGCCTTTCCTGCAGGAGGATGGTCCAGATGGTGGTGTTGTGGCAGCTGTGGAACCTGTGGAGAGTGAAGAGGAGGAAGACGACGGGGATGAAACAGACAACAGGGACAGAATCATTGCACAGTACTTCCAATAGGACACAGGTAACAATTCAAACATAATTTAGTAAATGTAAACTACTCTCCTGCATCTCTGCTGCCTGTCTATTTGCCCCAGTGTATGATGACTGAGTTGTGGCTTTTCCCTCCCTATTTCAGATCTGGGGTCCCCACTACGAGTCCTGTGCTTCGTTTCCCCATGGACTACAGCTTTGGGACAGCTGTTTGTTGACTTCACTATGTACAAGGACATATTTGCACTGTCATGTCAATTACAATATTTTGAAATCACAGCCAGACTCCAGATAGTTTTGTGCAAAATAGGTGTTTATTTCAGTGCTCAAAATGGGATGGGTGGTTTCAAGTGGGTGTGGGCTATGGTGAAGGAATGTCCATGGCAGAGTCCAGAGTAACAGTCACACAGGTGCATTGTCCATAGGCCTGTGGAGAGATGGAGCATGGGCAGTTCAAGGATGGACAGGGTGACAATGTGGGACAGTGGGATGACATCAGGTGGTATCCTTTGCTGGCGGGAGTCTTGACATCCTACTCTGTCTTCTTGCGAGATCTCAGGGCCCTCTTGCGGGGTGGTTCTTCTCCTGCAGGAGGTGGGGGTCTGGTGGGCTGCTGTTGTGCGGGGGCCTCTTGTCCACTAGCGCCGGTGGAGGTGGTTGGCTGTTCTTGGTCCAGGCTAGTGGCAGGGGCCCTTTGTTGTTGTTGAGTGTCCGTCCTGGTGTTGATGAGTTCCTGCAGCAGCCCTACCATGGTAACCAGGGTGGAGGTGAGGGCTCTGATGTCCTCCCTGTACCCCCGATAGTGTTCCTCCTGCAGTACCTGGATCTCCTGGAACCTGGCCAGTACCGTCGCCATCGTCTCCTGGGAGCGGTTGTATGCTCCCATGATGGTGGTGAGGGCCTCGTGGAGAGTGGGTTCCCTGGGCCCGTCCCCACCCTGTCGCACAGCTGCCCTCCGAGTTGCCCTGTTTCCCTGGGCCTCTGCCCCCTGGCCGGTGTGCCCACTACCACTGCCCCCAGGTCCCTGTTGTTGTTGGGGTGGTGGGTTATCCTGGGTGCCCTGTAGTGGTAGACACACCGCAGATTGACGCGCCCTGGAGACAGAGGCATGGGCCCGCTGGGTGGGAGCTGTGCTGGTGTTCCCAGAGGGGTTTGGGTCTGTAGTGGCCGGTGCCTGTGTGAGGGGAACCGACTGTCCAGAGGTCCCCGATGGTCCGGGCTGGTCATCAGTGTCCAGGTCGACAGAGCTGCTGTCATCGCTGACGGCCTCTTGGGTGGGGGGTGTGGAGAATTCTGGGCCCTCCGTGGCGGTGTGTTGGCGGTCGGGTCCTGCAGGGGTATAGAGGTATAGTTATAGTTTCAATGTGTGCCATATGGGTGTATCTGTGGGTTCCCGTGTCCCCAAGTGCTGGCATTCGTGTGTGGGGGCTTTGGTGAGGGTGGCTTGTGGGGGGGATGTGTATATGCATTGGGCATGCTTTGGTGATGGGTGTCCATGCTTAGTGGACGCATGCAGGCCTAGGTTTTGGGATGTGTGGGTTGTGATGGTGAGACATTGGCAGGGAATAGGTGTGCTGGGGGTGGGGGTGAGGATGGTGGTGGGGGTGAGGATGGTGGCGGGGGTGAGGGTGGGGGTGAGGATGGGGGTGGGGGTGAGGGTGGGGTTCGAGGATGGGGGTGAGGGTTGGGGTATGATTTGGCATGCAGGTGGGGGGGAAGCAGTATTGAAGCTTCAACTTACCAGAATCCATTCCTCCGCCGACTCCTGCGAGGCCGTCAGGATGCAGGATGTTCAAGACTTCCTCCTCCCATGTTGTAAATTGTGGGGGTTGAGGTGGGGGTCCTCCGCCAGTCTTCTGCACGGCGATGTTGTGCCTGGATACCATGGAACGCACCTTCCCCCGTAGGTCGTTCCATCGCTTCCTGATGTCTTCCCGATTTCTGGGGTGCTGTCCCACAGCGTTGACCCTGTCGACAATCCTCTGCCATAGCTCTGTCCTCCGGGCAATGCTGGTGTATTGGACCTGTGTGCCGAAGAGCTGGGGCTCTACCCGAACGATTTCCTCCACCATGACCCTGAGTTCTTCGTCTGAGAAGCGGGGGTGTCTTTGAGGTGCCATGGAGTGGTGTGTATGATGTGTGGGGTGGAGTATGTGTAGTTAAGTGTGTTGAGTGTGGTGGTGTGTGTTGTTTTGTGTGTGGATTTTGTGTGGGTGATGGTGTAGTGTGCCTCTGTGTGATGGTGTTCTGTGATCGCTGCTGTGTCTCTCAGTGCTTCTTTTGGGATTTTGGTCGAAGGGGTTTGTGGGTGATGTGGGTGTGTGTTTTATATTGTATTGTGTGTGTGGGAGTGGTGTGTGTATGTGTATCAGGTGTGTGGAATTCAAATCGTCCAATGTGGCTGAGTTTTGTTTGTTTGTGTGTATTCTGACCGCGGCGGTGTGTACCGCCAATGGAAAACCGCGTTTGAAAGACCGCTGCGTGGATTCGTGGGTCGTAATGGCATGGGCGTATTTCTGTTGGCGTGACGGTGGAGGTTTGGTCACCTCCACTTTTCCGCCGACCGCTGGTCTGGCGGTCTGTTGTGGCTGTCGGATTTTCGGAGGTTTGGCTGCTGCGGGTCAGAATGACCGTGGCGGATTTCCGCGACCGCGGCGGAATTATGGAGGATTTCTGACCGGCGGTAGGCGCCTTTTACCGCCGAGGTCAGAATGACCACCTATATCTCTTTATTTCAGAGATCGTTTCATTATATGAACCGGTTTTCAACTTTTATAGGAAGGTGATTCTCATTTTATAGGGGGTCGTCTGCAAACGAGTGGTGTACCTAAATGCCACTTAGGTTCACAGGAAACCTGAATCTGCATTCATAAATATCAAAACCGGATTCACAGTCACATTTAAGTGTGATTTATGACCTTATTAACTCCTGTAAACATTAATGAAATTGATACTTCATAAGAATCCACAAATATTTCAGTAGCATTTCACCCCCTGAAAATACACAACTACTCCTCGTAAGGGCAAGCATGAGAGTTGGAAAGGGAAAGCAACGTTCCTAAATACAATACATATATAAATCTAATATAATAAGGGTGTTAAGGGGAAGGTGAATGGAAAGGGAGTTTTCAACAGGGAAAGTTTTTTGCCTTTGGGGAAGCAATTTGCTTACAGAGAAGCGCACATCACACAACAAGTAAGTTCCTGAAATTGGTTAGGTTTGTATTATAAGGGTTAGAGCACTGGAGACCTCATTATGAGTAGGTTGGCTGCTTCAATGTGACCATCTCAATTTCATGTTATCTGGTAAAACTGCAGGAATACTGCAGTTTAATACAGCTTTTAACTGTCTGTTTTTAAAGAATTATTGCGACCAGTACCGACACATACAGTGGGCCTTGGGTCGGACCCTTGTATCCAGACTTTACAATTAAGAAAATACAGCATTCCCCTCTGTGGGAAGATGCCGCCAGTCTACTCAGCTCTTATAGTAAGGTGACAAAAGCACCATTCTAGGTCAGACTGTGGTAACAATATTCAACATCCAGCTGAGACTTTAATAATTCCAACCTTCCATCCTTCCCCAGGTCATTTTTTGTCCTGATGAGACCCTAGTATCCAGTATAAGGGTCGAAACTTCATCTTTACATTAATCAGACAAGACCTCTTTGATTATGTTTTGAATTATCAATCAATGTATTGAAAAGCATACTTTATAACTTAATAAGAGGCTGTCTTTGTGAGATACACTAAAGACCACAGAACTATAAGCAATTTACTTATTGATTTATGGTGTGGTGTCTCTTTTCTCACTTGGGGATCACTTTTGTCAACTATCATTCTTTGTTCATTTTCCTAAAGTATGATTATAAAAATGATTCACCATTATATGCTGATTCAGATTCCAAAGCATTCACACGTGTTGGTACTGTATTTAGTGGAGTGTTTTATAAAGATTGTAGACAGATGATTTTCGTCTTCATTTAAGAATTTTCTGTATGGGTTAACCAGTACAAGATTTTTCTGCTATAATATTTAAATTTATTGAAAATGGGTTTCACATGGAAATGCGTTTTGTGATAATTATACCACGGTTCACATGGACATTCTGGGATGCTCTTGTATTTGTTTAGTGACTTTTTATTTTTGGCTTTTCCTTCATATCTGCCCGTCCCATCATTGCTCTCCGTTGCTCTCTCCCTCCACGCCCCTTGCTCTCTCACTACTCCCCTGACCCTCTGTGTCACATTCATTTTTTTATTGAAAAAAATAGTGCTTTTTTGTTCTTTTCAGTGCTGGAAGCTACAAGCTCGTGGGCTGCTTCTTGTCAATACTGTAGGCACCTTCTATGTTTTAATATACTGGTGTCCTGATGCTTACCCGCACATGTGTGTTTTTGTTTAGTCTTCATTTGCTTGCAGATAAAATGGATCGCAACACACAAGGTGTGTTTTTACAATATGACGGATTGTGACTGAATAAACCAGTAAAGAGGTTGCAATAAAACAAACTCCACCTGATCCCCCTTGGCTCAACCAGTTTAATCATTGTACCAGAAGGGTTGATGTCCTTTGTCCCATCTGGTGTAACAAGCAATCCCTTATACTTGCTAAGCTCCTGCTATTACCACCACAGTACAAGTCCAACCTGCACACTTGATCTACTGCCTTCAACCTGCTCTACAACGTATGAGGGGTGCCCAGAAACCGGTTTATGCAGATCTCTCCCCTAGCAAGCAACATCAAATTAAAGAAACGTCTCTTGACACTTGGCGCAATGACCAAGCTCTATTGCACATCCATTCTGAAACAAGATCAATAGGAGAGTAACCTCCACTTGATGACCCGTTAACTCAGAGACTGCCTTAGCTATACCCTCCCAAATAAAGTTCAATTTTGCACAGGTAAGAACATATGGACATCATTGGCTTTCTTTTGCCTGCATTTGTTACAAAATGGTACAGGAGCTTTCAGAAATTCATCTTCTTTGGAGACAAATAAATTCTGTGCAACATAAAGACATGATTTTTTTCCTGAGGACTGGTGGTCTGACTGTATCATTTATGAGATGTAAAGACTGCATACATAAATTGGGCTGCCGCTCTACTGGCAAGTAGCCTTCCCACGGATGCAGAGGGGCTGTACTTCTTTTATTTGCCTCCAAAGGGCCAATACCAAATACAGATCTCCTTTTTTAGGGGTACAGGTTCCTGTGCTCTCTCTTTATGTCCCCACCACTCCTCAGTAACCCATTTTTGTGTTGCACCACATAAAAGTAGCTGCCAATCCTTGAACAATGAGACAGTGCCCTTAGTTTTTTCACAGACTTACCCATGAGATTACTCCATTACCCTCCCTCAGTTTCCCCCAAGATGTAATACCAGCCTCAATTATAGGAAACATAAGCTCATCCTCTGAAAAAGGGCTGGGGTCCCAGGTGAATTCTAAACTAGGCCATGCTAGTAATAACAAATATACAGTATTCTTCTAATATTGTGCCATACTTCCACAAATGCCTATAATACCTTCAGTCATAGCTTCTTGAAAAATGTGAATCCCCAAATTTATAAAGGATCTCATTCGATCATGTTGAGCACAGCATAGCAGCATATAATACACCCCTATTATAATTATCTGAAATCGACAATAGCATTCTACTCTGCCTGAAATGAAGCAAATAATAATATAGCAAGAAAACTGGGAAAAACCACCCCTCCTTTTTAGGCTCCTCCTGCACAGTGCTTGTGCTGTGCTCGTGAAATCTATTCGATTGAATATATCTTAAAACGGGCTTATATTCTACCTCAATTAATATTTGTCCTGTGCTTGTCACTTTTATTTTCCTTCATTTTTATTAGTTGTAGTGTTGTATTTCCGGTGTGCTTCTGTTATCAGTATCCTGTGGCCAAATTACGCATTCTCATCCACTGCCTGCTGGGATCGGACTCCTTTTAACTTACTTTTGCGTACTTTTGCTGATGCATTTGAAGAATTATATTCGTGCTAGCACGCGCGGCTACATTTCTTTCTTTCTCTGACACTTTCATAATTTCAGTTGGCCTTGATTTAACTTATCCTGGCTGCACAAATGTGTTCATGTGTTGGTTTACCTGGGTTGCTTCTTTTTGCCCTCCAACCCACTACCTCTCTGTGTTGCTGACAACCCCCCAGTGTCTCGCTACCAGTCCATCCATCTGTGCTTATTTGTGATACTTTGTTATGTTTCTCCCCAGCACAAGCCCAGGCATGTCTTGGGTTACAAAGGAAACTGCTGCTTACCCAGGCCTATTATGGTATGAAGAGGAAAACACTGTATTTACTTTAATATGACAGAAGCTGCTGCAGGACGGTGTTTTCAACCTTTACCGTACATCACAAATGATGGGCTTCCATTGTCAAGGTGATAAAACTGGCAATGTGCTCTTCGCTGAGGATGCATTTGGGTGACAGCTGGGGTGCTTGCATATTCCATGTGTCTTTATAGTACTCTAAGTTGGAAATGCCAAAATTGTTAACATATTTCGCAGTTCATGCAGTTCCCGCCTTTGTTTTAATTCATTTAATAATGAGCATAGGTTATGCTTGAGAATGCCACAGACTGCCTCTGTACACCCTTAAATGGCACATATTATATATACCTTGTTCAACAGAAGCCTCACTATCTCTGGCGCCAGCCTGACCAAAACAGGGGCCGTGCTTTCATAATGGAGTTCGCCTTTCAAGGAATATTATTCCAGGCCCATCTGCTGTTTATTGAGTTGGGTGACATTAAACATCAGCTCCAACATATCCCTTGAGGCAACCAGTCACTGCATCTGGCAGCAGACTCATTTTTATTGTGGATGGAGCGCACTTTTTTTCACACTCTGTTGGCCGCCTCAGCTTCCTGAGTGTTGTCATAAACTCTGGTGCAATTCAGAATGTTTACTTTGATGCTATAGATGAGAAGGCCGCAAACTGTTGCGTGTACACTACTCAAGAGTCCCGCAGTTGGAATTTGAGGGAGAAGAGTATACTGAAAAAGTAATGGTAGCAAAACAGTCTAAAGGCTACTGAGAGCCGATAAAGAGAGTACCAAAGGACCTGCTGCTTTCTAAAGGACATGCCTGGTGTGGTGTGGATCTTTCTTCACATCCCTGTTCACATCCTCTGCTTTGTAGGCATGGGTTAGTAGCCCGAACTTACATCTTTAGTGGACTGAGAGCCAGTGGAGATTGTTGAAGTGTAGAGACATGCGCTTATTTCGCACTGTATTCAGGATGACGCTGGCAGAGGCATACTTGGTAGTTTGGAGTCGGCGTAGAACTTGAGTTGCGGTGCTAAATACATAAAGACGCAGACTTTTATCTCTCAAGTTAGGTTTCAGTCCAATCTAGCTACACAGGGGCCACTGAGTTCGGGGGCTGCTAAACGGACATCAATTACTACAAGTTCTATGTGTTATATTGAGCAAGAGGCTGTAGAAGCAGTCCTGGACTCTCCCACAAAAAATATAATTCCCTGTTCTGTCTTGAACCATTTTGCATGCTGAACAGTTACAATTGATACATGTGCCTCTAGTACTCTGGCTCCACTGACTTCCAGCTTTCTTCTGGGGATGCAGGTCAGTGCTGGATCCTTGTGGGATAGACTTATGTCCATTTGGGGGGAGTATCTAGTGCTGTAGTTGTATGTGGTATAACAAGGACCCTCCTTTTTTGACTTGGATTCTTGGGTGCACATACTTTGAGCAAGACAACTTTGATCTTAAAGATTGTTCTTAGAGTTTAGCAAATATATTGGAATATCACATGAAAGGGATTACTGTCACTTTCTGCAGATTTTGCAGCAGGACCAAATCATTTTGTTTTATGCTGCTTTCAAATCTACTCATATCCTATACCGCAAGGAAAAATACCTTTAAATCTTCACATGAAATCCTGTGTACTTTCCATCCTTAATAGATTCCTGCTCTGTTGTGTCAGTCCTGATCACTCCTCACTAGCGCACAGGATGTCAGCATACAGATGTTATCTCAGTACCATGCAGGATGTCAACGAAAAAGGGAAAGGACAGTTTTAATAAATCCATTGGGCTCAAGTTTGTGCAGGGGATCACAAAGTTTCACTGTCATGATAAGGGCACTGTGTAGTTTCCTGGCAAAATACTCATACTTTTAATAATGGTCATGCAAAGTTTCAGTGAAGAGGGTGTAGTGAAATGCCCATTTTTTCCTAGGTTGTCAGTTCAGAGTTTCCCAAAGGTTTCCAGGATACTCCTGTCTCTTACACAGAGCTAATTCTGCCCAATCAACACACCAAACAACAATACAATTTGCAAACCATGGGAATATATAAATTGAAAAAGTCTCAGGAGAAGGAAGCCCACCATCCCTACTCTATTTGAGCAATGTGCTGTCCTCATTGATACCTTCCCCTAAACTACATCCGATAGGAGTGAGTACTGTGTTGTCTCGCCAATACCCCATTTGTTTTAGTGGCCTCTGCTAAGATGCTAAAATAGCATTTCATTCTGTGCAGACTCACTCTGGGCTTCAGCAGGAAGAGGGACCACAATAATGCCCACTCATCTTCCTATCCATCCTGTCATGCATTCATCATCCGTGCATTCATTCACTCACTGCTCTTTCATCCACCCATTCATCCATCATCTGCTTTTTTTTACAGATAAAAATCAGTCTATTTTGCTTTAAAACAAATCATAAAGCTTGCATCTGCTCCAATATAAGACCAATTGTTGACATGTCAGTCAGGAAAGGGGAGAACATTGTGGGTGGGCATTGCTTTAGTACTGAGAAGAGCAGGACGAGTGTCATGGTTGCACATCACTGCAGCATGAAGATCCTGCTGGGCATTGCAGACTGTTGTAGCTGGAATTTCACGCTGGTGGTCACTGCAAGCTGTCGATGCTGTAGCACAAAGTGCAGATCTCACATTGCCGATTGTTGTTGGCAGTCGCTGTAGTGTGAAGAGCTTGGTTCACCAGAGCTTTGCATTAGTGTGGGCGGCAAGATCTTGGAGTGAACCAGCCTGTTTGCAATCATAAAGCACCCAAAATGTCAGGGTTTCTGATTTCGCCAGGAGGATGCCACACCAAGGATCCAGGACCAGAGAGGCACCTCTTAGGGATGAGAAACTCCAGCTCAGCTCTAGACAGGTCCAGTACAGCAGGTCAGTTCGTCAGTTGCAGAGAGGCCTCTGGAGCTTATTGAATCACTGTATCTCAGAATAGAAGGTCAGTCACCTGACTCTTGGAGTCACGTCAGCCGGGGATGACGTTTGAAGGTCCAATCTTCCTTCTCAAACAGCAGGGCAAGTCTCAAGATGCAGGGAAGTTCTTCTTCTATAGTATTCACAGGCCCAGGAGTGTACTGAAGAGTGGGTCTGAGAGCCCTATTTTTATATTTGGTAATGTCTTTGAAGTATAAGATACTTCTGGAGTTTCCCCCCTTCAGATGTGTCTGGACTTTCCTGCTTGCTTGCCCTAGTCCCAGTCTGCCTGCAGCCACTATAGGCTAATGTGAAGTTCTTTGTATGTAAGCTGAGGCAGTATCTGAGTCCAAGTAGGGCTGTGCACAGCTTCATCCCCCCATGCTGTCTTGGATGGCCCATCCTGCTAACACCCAGGGTCTCTATTGTGTGGTTGTCTGGGAGGAATACACAAAGGCCAATTACAACTATACCTGATCATGTGTCCAAGAAAACAGTCTGCAGGAAACAAATGTTTAGGACAAGAAAATGACAATTTTCTAAAAGTGGCATTTTCAGAATTGCGACTTAAAATCCTACTTTGCAGTCAAAGAGGGTATTAAATTACAATTCCTCAGACACCAAACATGAAATTCCTACCTGCTCCTAAGTAAAAATGATCACTTATTAAATGTAATGAGGTAACCAAATGTTTTATATAGGAAAGACAGGCCTTGCCATAGTGAAAAATTAATTTGAGAGTTTTTCTCTAACAGGACATCGGTAACTTAAAAGTACATGTCCAACAGTTTAAATACAGCACACCCTGCCCCTTTGGCTGTTTAGGGCCTACTGTAGGGGTGACATATGTATTAAAAAGGAAGGTTTAGGTCTAGTTAAAAGTTTATGTCACCAGGTTAAAATGGATGTTTGAAACTGCACACACTGGCTGCAATGATGAGTCTGAGAGAGTTTTTATAGGGTTCTTAGGTGGGTGGCACAATAAGTGCACAAGGCCTACTTGTAGCATTTAATTTACCAGCACTGGTATGTGGTATATTACTTTACTAGGGACTTACAAGTAAATTATATTATATTGAGTGTAAGACAACTTTACAATGTTTACAAGAATAGGAGTGAGCACAAGTACTTTAGCATTGGTTAGATTTGCGCAGTCCTGGATCTAACAAAAACAAATCTAGCAAAATAGGAGGAGTGAAGATAAAAGGTTTGGAGGTAAACTACACTAAGGATGTCAGGTGTAACATCCAATTCTCGTACTATCAGTGATTTGCCCTAAATGATAGTCTTGTGTCCCTACAACCAGCTACTATTTGCCCAATAGACTGATGTTCTAAAATCAGAGTTGACTAATTCCTTTCTCCCTTCATTGTTTGAAATAATCTTATCTGAAGGAAGTCAATCTGTTCAAAATTGTGGTCAATGGTTGCTATTCATGTACTACTGGATCACAGAAATATATACTACTACACTCAGGATCACTCAGAGTTCACTGGATTCCTCAACTGACAAAGTCAACCTTCACATTTCAAGGGATTCACTCAGTTGGATTGCTGCACTTGTGTGACCCATAATATTAATGTACCATCACATAATACCAAATTTGTTACAAAAAAGATCACACTTGCGAGGATCGCAAATACGAAAATGAGAGACTAATCTGAAAGTGCTCATCCTCGGTAAACATGTAACCAAGTAACAAGCCCTAAGGAACCATGAAATGGGTATCTTGCAAGGAATGGCACACTTAATACCCCTTTTAACATTCTGTTGTTAGATGAGATGATGAGCTGTGAAGGATTTTACCATGAAAACCTATCATAATTCAGACATTAAGGCTCCAGAATATGTTACTAGTTATAGTATGATTTTAGTAATGGATCTACTGCATAGTGATTGGGCTGCAGGAATGCCCACTAGATACCAGGGATATTCTTTCCTTATAGTAAACAAGTAAAGGGAATGGCCCCTTGGACAAGGGCTGCTCCTGAAGGGGGTCATTTTTTTATTAGGCTTTTCTGCCCCCCACGGAGGGGACAGAAGCCATTAGGCACAAGGGATATGTTTTTTTGAAAAGAATTTAGAGGTGGGGAGCGACCCCGTAGGCAAGGGTTGCTCCCTTTGGGGCAAATTGTTTTAAGGTCATTTCCTATCTTTATTAAGCCAATCTGCCCCCAAGGGAGGTAGAAACCACTAGACACCAGGGATTTTATTTCCACCACAATTTCATGAAAGGGGAGCAACCCCTTCGGCAAGGGTCGCTCCCCTGGGGGGCAAATTTATTTTAGGCTATTTATGCCCACCTTGGGGGAAGATCAGCCTATTTTAATCAGGCAGGTCTGCCTCCAAGGGTAGCAGAAACCACTAGGCACCAGGGATTTTTTTTTTTTTTTACAGATGGGGAGTAACCCCTTAGGCAGGGTCGATATTGCAGGGGCAAATTTATTTTAGGTCATTTCTGCCCCCCTTGGGAGCAGATCGGCCTATTTCTATTAGGCCGATTTGCCCCAGGGGAGGGGGGAGAAACCACTTAGGTACCAGGGAATGGTGTGTTTTGTTTGGGAGGGCAGCCCCTCCCATGGGGGCACATTACTGGTGGCTATTTCTGTCCCCTTTGGGGGCAAATCAGTCTATTTTTGTAAGGCCCATCTGCCCCCAGGGGGGCAGAAAGTCCACCAGACACCAGGGAAGATTTTTTTTCACCTCAAATAAATGGGGACAAAGTTGTTCTGACACCAGTGGGCAGGTGGGGCAATTACCCCCGATCCACTCCCGGGGAGGGGGGGCAGAAAGCCTACTAGATGCCAGAGAATTAAAAAAAATAGTGGGGTGGTGTCTATCCACCAGTATGGGCATGGTTATACCCCACCCCAAGTGAAGGAGGTAACAGTCTTTCAGCTCTCCCCCTGCACACTAAAATAACTTATCCTAGTGGCAAGCAAGAGGACATTTGATTATTTTAGGTTGTCGTTTTACATTTGGTCCATGAGCAATTGCCTAGCTATGAAAATCATCCCACTTGGAATAGTGAGGGCTTCACTTTTTGGACTTTGGGACGCTGCCATGCAGAAAAATCTACAAGAACTAGACACATCTGAAAACTAAACATCTGGGTTAGTCCAGGGTGGTGTGCTTCACATGCACCCCGGAACATTTTCTTACCCACAATGCCCTGCAAACCTCCAACTTTGCTTGAAATCAGACATTTTTCCCACATTTTTTGTGATGGAACCTTCTGGAATCTGGAGGAATCCACACAATTCTGACTACCCAGCATTGTTGCATCTATACCGATAGAAACTCCGCCCCACTTGTCAGCCTAAAAACATTTGTTCCCAAACTGCTCTTTTGGACCCGCTTTGGTTCCCCCTCTATTTTGGCATGTTTTGGCTCTTCCCTGTCACAGACACTTGGCCCACCTACCGAACTGAGGTATCATATTCATCAGGAGACTGAGGTGAATGTTGGGTGGTAGGAAATTTGTGCTGGTGCGGTGATCCCACACAGAAATGTGTGAAAAATATAATTTTTTAGCTACATTTGAGATTTGCTGAGGATTCTAGGTAAGAAAACACTGTGGGATCCACACAAGTCACACCTCCCTAGACTCCCTCGGGTGTCTAGTTTTCAGAAAATTCTGGGTTTGGTAGGTTTCCCTAGATGGCTGCTGATCCCAGGACCAAAAACACAGTCCCCCCCAACAAAAACAGGTATACAGGTTTGTATTTGATCATTTTGATATGTCCATGTAGTGTTTTGGGGCATTTCCTGTTGCGGGAACTAAGCCTACCCACACAAGTGAGGTACCATTTTTATCAGGAGACTTGGGGGAATGCTGGGTGGAAGGTAATTTGTGACTCCTCTCAGATTCCAGAACTTTGTGTCACCGAAATGTGAAGAAAAAATGTTTTTTTGGGGCAAATTCTGAGGTTTGCTAAGGACTCTGGGTAACAGAACCTGGTGAGAGTGCCACAAGTTATCCCATCCTGAGTTCCCCTAGGTGTCTAGTTTTCATAAATGTCCAGGTTTGCTAGGTTTTCCTACGTGCCGGATGAACTAGAGGCCGAAATCCACAGCTAGGTACTTTGCAAAAAACAGGTCAGTTTTCTTTGGGAAAATGTGATGGTTCCATGTTGTGTTTTGGGACATTTCTTGTCGCAGGCCTAGGCCTACCCACACAAGTGAGGTACCATTTTTATCAGGAGACTTCGGGGAATACTGGGTGGAAGGAAATGTGTAGCTCCTCTCAGATTCCAGAAGTTTCTATCACCGAAATATGAGGAAAAAGTGTTTTTTTGATAGATTTTGTGGTTTGCAAAGGACTCTTGGTAACAGAACTTGGTGAGAGGCCCACAAGTCACCTTATTCTGGAGTCCCGTAGGCGCCTAGTTTTAAAACAATCCACTGGTTTGGTAGGTTTCCCTAGGTGCCTGCTGAGCTACGGGCTAAAATCCACAGCTAGGCACTTTCCAAAAAACACGTCAGATTTCAATGTAAAAATGTGATGTGTTCATTTTGCATTTCCTGTCGCAGGCATTAGGCCCACCCATACAAGTGAGATACTATTTTTATTTGGAGACTTGGGGGAACACAGAATAGAAGAAAACGTTTTATTGTCCCTTGTCTTTCTCTACATTTTTCCCTTCCAAATGTAAGAGATTGTGTAAAAAAAGACATATTTTTGAGAAATTCCCTGTAATTCACATACTAGTATGGGGACCCTGGAAGTCAGAGATGTGCAAATAACCACTGCTTCTCAACACCTTATCTTGTGCCCATTTTGGAAATACAAAGGTTTCCTTGATACCTAGTTTTCACTCTTTATATTTCACCAAATTAATTGTTGTATACACGGTATTCAATGAAAACCCATTGCAAGGTGCAGCTCCTTTATTGGCTCTGGGTACCTAGGGTTCTTGATGAACATATAAACCCTATATATCCCCGTAACCAGAATAGTCCAGCAAATGTAACAGTATATTGCTTTCAAAAATCTGCCATAGCTGAAAAAGTTATAGAAGAAAACGTGGACAGAAATGGTTCTTTTTCACCTCAATTTCAGTATTTTTTTTATTTTAGCAGTTACATTCTATAGGAAAACCTTGAAGGATCTACACAAATGACCCCTTGCTGAACTGAGAATTTCATCTACTTTTCAGAAATCTTTAGTTGTTTGGGATCCAGCATTGGTTTCACACCCATTTCTGTCACTAACTTGAAAGAGGCTGAAAGCCCAAAAATCTGTAAAAAATGAGCTATGTACCAGTAAAATGCCAAAATTGTGTTGAAAAATGTATTTCTCTAATTCAAGTCTGCCTGTTGCCGAAAGCTGGGAAGACGGTGATTTTAACACCTCAAACCGTTTGTTGCTGCCATTTTCAGGGGAAAAAAACACATGCTTTCTTCTGCAGCCCTTTTTTCCCATTTTTTTTTACAAAACGACATTTTAGCTGTATTCTGGCTAATTTCTTGGTCTTCTAAAGGGGAACCCACAATCTCTGGGTCCCTTCAGAATCCCTAGGATGTTGGGAAAAAAGGACACAAATTTGGTGTGGGTAGCTTATGTGGACAAAAAGTTATGAGGGCCTGAGAGTGAACTACCCCAAATAGCCAAAAAAAGGCTTGGCACAGAAGGGGGAAAACTCTGGCAGCGGAGGAGTTAATAAACAGCTGGGCTGTTGACATCTTATTAAGAACTGCATCTGCTCCAGTAGGCGGTCGCATCAGTTGGAAAAAGAAGGTGTGTCAGCATTGCTAAGGGGGTCCAGTCAGGTGAATCCTTATGCTCCCAGGTTTATGATTAATTTCCCTCTCCTCTTCTCTGCTGTATTAGGTGTAAGGGATCTGAGTTAATTGTACTACTAAGTCTGTCCTTGGGCTGTTTTTAAATTTGCATAATATGAGCTGTAAATCAGGTCTCAAGAACGTAGATTCATGCCTTCCTGACCAGCCGTATTTTCTCTTGTGTCTGCCTTTTTGCTTGCTGACCTTGCCCAACTGAGTATTGGATGTTATCTTCACATCGGTTTTGATTTGAGTTTTTTGGTGGTCATGGGTGGAGGCAATTCTCCAGGATTATGTTTCTCCTATGTTCACCTTGCCTCCAACAACTCTTTAAGGAGTTTTAAATGGTTTTCATTGAGGTAGGATTTGTGGTTAAAGTGGATATATATTTTTTACTTTCAAATTTTTTCAACTTTCGTCCTCTGGCATGATCCTGTATTGTTGGTATTTTAATATTTGGTAGACCTACCTGGTAGCGGAAAAATGTTTGAAAGCGATCTCTTTTCATTGGCGTAACTATTACCTCCATTTGAATATTACTGAGTTATGGTTTAAATACATGGTGGGCATAGATATTCTTGTGTAAAGAACTGAATAACACAGTGTGATGCATGATCTAGGATTACCACGAGCATGTCTATGGCCTTTGCGTGAACAAAATGGACAATGAACACGTGTTTAACTAGCAGGTTTATTCTCACATTTGCATGAGAATCATGGACTGTGCACACTGTGGTGAAGGGTTTTGAAGCTTTTTTTCCCTCTGACTCAGTAGGTAAGAGATAAAGATGTAAATTAGTTTTTTATTGTGTGGCTCAGTAGAATATAACGTGCTGCAGGTCATTGATAGAAACATTGGATCTGAAGTGTCTTTCCTGAAGAAGGCACTGGTTCAAGGAAATGCGTGCAGAGACAAAGAGTTCAAGCCGCATAGATTATGAACAGTGTGTCATTTTGGAAAGAAGAATGATTAAAGCCACATGACTTGATTAGTAGTTTCTCATGTGGAAAGGAAGTGGACATCTTCCATAATATAAATAGAACATTGTTAATGTGCGGAAAATATTGTATTCTGTCAGCAACTGTCAAAAACGCATGAAGCATAAATTGAAGCTGCAGCACAAAAGTAAATATTGTTAAGAATTGGTATAGCTTTGACACACATGATATCTATATGTTTTGTATATTTTGTCTGACATTTTAAGTAGCGCAAAAGAGTGGTAGAGAGCGAGTGAGGTTGAATGAAGGTGCCTGTAGCATATATGCTGTATGTTATATGTGGATGTGAGTATGCTTTTTTATGAACGTTATTGTTCATTATTGTTTGCTGTGATTATGTTAAAAATATTGATGATCAAACAATGACAATAAAGATATATAGGTGAGTGTATTCTGTCTGAGTCATATAAAGGCATTCAGAAATTTGTACATTGATCTTGGTCCAGAAAGTGTGCTTTCTGTGATGTGGTGTAAATTAGGTTTTAAAAATATTTGTATAATGGACAGTTTGGTTCGTGGGACTCTGGTAAGAGTCTATCAAACCCAGTTTTAAAACATGCAGCATTCTGATGGGCCCAGGGGACTTTTTTAATCCTTGGACCAATTTGTTTCCATGGCATACATGCTCCAGTGGAAATGAACGCTCTGATTGGCTGCCTGTAACATCAAGAAAAATGTTGGAAGCAGCCATTACAGGACACGAAGACTTAGGGCATGATTTAGAGTTTGGCAGATGGGGTTACTCCATCACAAATGTGACAGATATTCTGTGCTCTGTATTACAGTCCCATTACATCCTATGGGAATTGTTATATGGCGGACAGGATATCCCTCATGTTTGTGATGGAGTACTCCGTCCTCCAAACTCTAAATGAGGCTCAAAATCCTCTGTCCTGAGTTTTCTTATAAGAAAAAAGATAACGGAGCAGGGTAGTGATACCCTGTCCCCCAGGCCCTCTGTGGACATCTCAGATGGCCCCCATGCCAAAACATTTTTAAAAAAGACACAATACTGCTGGTGTCCAGCGAAATTGCATTTAAAAAAAAGAAAATGGTGCCCAATGGCAACGATTAAAAACAAAGTGGGGTGAGTGAGCATGGCCCTCCTCTCCAAACCCCATCAAGGCCTCAAGATCCCCATCCCATAGGCTCCTCCAGGATTGTGAGTCCCTCTATCTGGGACTCTTAGGGATCTTCCCCAGGGGGTGTGGATGGCTGCCCCCATGTTATTGTTGACCTGTATGCACTCCCGAAGAATTCAGGCACACAGCAGTATCATCCTTGGGACCTTTTTAGGCCACTTACCTGCATTTTTTCATGTCAAAATCCAAGCCTGTCTATCAGTTCACATTCTCAGAGGCAATGACAAACACAGCCCAGGTCAAGACACCAACCACTGACTCAGTCCTAGCTCCCACCTTCTAGAATCAGCCCTCTCTATGCTCTAAGCTGGCTGAGATTAAAGATTCTATCACACAGATATCCTCAGCGGTCTCCACAACAAACGTGGAAGAACATTCTATGCAAAGTGAAATCAGCTTGTTTCAAGCCAGACTACCTACACACCTGGCCACTGTTGAGGGGCAGCAGATGGGCATGAAATCATGCCTATATGGACTTCTGAACTAGGGCAAAGATATCTGCTAGATCTAGCAGAAGGTAATCAAGTTGGAATAATGCAACTGCTAAGACAACAAAAGTTTTCATTGTCCTCCCTGAGCACGTTGAGAAAGATGATATGTACCACTTCCTGGGCACACTGATCCCCACTCTCATAAATCTTAACTTTACCCCCTCACTGGAATTCCGTAGGGCACCTCTGATCTCCTACATTCATGTGCCTGAAGACTGTCTCTCCTGCCATGTCTTGGTGTGCTGTGTAAGGCACCAACATGCTAGAGAAATCCTGCAGGAAGCCAAAAACATGGCTCCTACTGTCATGAGAATGCTCAAATTCTGCTTGCAGTGAACTTTTATGCACCTACTAACGTCAACCAGAAGCAGTTACTGGTCTCTGCCCATGATTCAAGAAGAAGAACATTACATATGGTTTACTGGAACCCATCACTGTGCTCAACTCCATTCAGGGCAGTACGTCCAAATACTGTGACCGAAGGAGCTGGAGTCCTTCATAGATGCCTTGGATGACATAAACACACATGCTGCTCCCTCTACATCTCACTCAAACTCCTTGCCCCCGACATTGTGTGATTAACAAATACACTTCTTCCTTGGATAAAATTAAATGGTGGGACTCAGTCACATAGAAGTGGTTTCAAATTGCTCGACCATAATCCGGAAAGCCTTCCCATCCAAGAGGTAAATCAAGATCACCTCTTAAAACATGGTGAGCACTTTGTCTCCAGTGGCACTTGGGGGGTACTAGTTTTGCAACACATATCTGAGCCCATTGTGTAAATGTGCAGCTCATTCTTCCCTCATTGTTTTCCTCATTTCTTCATTGTATAATAATTTGGAGGTTTGTTGTTGATCACCCTGATACAAAGTTCCTAGTTCATGGTTGGATTTGGTATTCTGGGGTGTGAGGTCGGGTGTAATGGTGACAGTGTTGCTATTGCGAATTTGACTGTAGACCCATGGGCTCTGGAGTACTGAGTCCCACTCATCAGGCCTGCTCTCGCTCTCTGGGGATGCCTCTCCCAACTTGAAGCTACCATATTCAGAGCCTTGCTTCTCAACCAATGGCCTACACTGGAGTTTTCAGCTCAGTGGGCTGCCCCAGTCTTTTAGATACCAGTGCCTCCTCTCAGGCTCCATCTACAGGTTCATTTTTTGGGTTCATCGGAGGACCTCACACAATCCTGATAATTCCCACTGTAGACGCAGGCTTCCCAATTATCACTGGGTGATCTTGGTAGCAATCCTGCTCCAAACTGTCCATCCTGGTGCATGCTCACCTATGACCCCACACACTGCCTCTGATTACACCCTCACTAGGTGCACCACCCTTCATATCCAACACTTCTTGGGCCCCTAGCTTGTTAGTTGGTCTCACCCCAGGGCTTACATCAGAACCCTACAGCTAATACTGACTGTTAGACCTGTCAGCTCTTGGCATGGTTTCCCCTGTAGTGTTTGCTTCTGACCTCCTGTTTTCGATCCTCTGCTGAATTTTGATTTTTCCAGGCCTTAGGTCTTTGGGTTCTTCACCACTGCTGGCCAGTGCTAAGTGGCCATGCTCCCTGTGTACATTTTATTGGTGGTTGGTGTCTCCATGATGGGCTCATTTAATTTACTAGTAAGTCTTTAGTAAAGTGCACTATGTGTGCCCAGGACCTGTAAATCAAAAGCTACAAGTGACCCTGCAGCACTGATTGTGCCATCCACATGAGTAGCTTTGTTCACATGTCTCAGACCTGCCACTGCAGTGTTTGTGAGTGCAGTTTTAAATTGCCTGTTTGACCTGGCAAGTGCACCCAATTGCCAGGCCTACATTTTCCCTTTTACTACATGTAAAGCACCCCTAAGGTAGGCCCTAGGTAGCCCCATGAGCAGGGTGCAGTGTAACTAGAAGGTAGGACATGTGCTAGTGTGTTTTACATGTCCTAACAGTGAACTACTGCCAAATTCGGTTCTCACTGTCCGAAGGCCTATCTCTCTCATGAGGTTAACATAGGGGCTGCCTTTAAATATCTTTTAGGTGCAGTTTCCCACTTGCAGGCCCAAATCCTCCCTTTTACTATGTTCAAAGTCACTCCAAAAGTAGACCCAAGGCAGCCCCATACGCACGGTACAGTGTTTTTAAAAGGTAGGACCCATGTACTAGTGCATTTTCCATGTCCTGATAGTGAAATACAGCTAAATAAGTTAATCTCGATTGCAAGGCCTATCTGTCCCGTAGGGTGACATTGGGATTGTCTTGAAGTACCTTCAGGATCCCATTAGGAGCAGATAGAGATGTGGAGTTTGGGGTCTCTGAACTCACAATTTAAAAAAACATCTTTTGGTAAAGGTGGTTTTTAGATTGTAAATTTGAAACTACCACTTTTAGAAGGTGGGCATTTTCTTGCTTAACCATTCTGTGTCTCTGTCTGGTTGTGGAATACACTTCTGCATCAGACTGACAACTGGGCTGTTTGTGAATTTACTCTAGACAGTCACACAAAGGAAGCTGAGGTGTGCCCTGCATATCCTGATGGCTCTTCCTGGGCTAGAGTGGTAGGAGGAGCTGACACTTGCACGTGAATAGGGCTGTACCTGTTCTTACACAAAGCAGTCTCCAACCCCTGGAGTGTGTCTGGGGCCAGGGCAGGAAAGGCAGGGTCTTGTGCACTACGAAGTCTTTCCTTTGAAGTTTGCCTACTTCAAAGGCAGAAATGAGTATAAGTATTGGACCTCTGAGACCACAACTTTAGAATCCTTCTGGACTGAGGACATTCTGCCAGGAAAGAGAGATAGATGCTTAGACGGAACTGCCACTCTGCCTGTTGCTTTTCTGTGCTGGCCTGCTGCTTCTGTCCTGGGAGTGAAAGGATTGGACTTTGTTTTTTGTATCCTGCTTCAAAAGGTTCTCCAAGGCTTGGACTGCGATTGCCGCTTGTTAGAAGTCTTAGGGACATCAAGGACTTCATCTGCCAGCACCTAGGCTCTCTTGCTGAGTGGTGCCAAATCCTGTTCCTGAACCCTTGAGTGTGAGTTCTGGTGTGACCAAGAAGTAACCAAGCACATCAACTCCAGAGTGCCTTTGGAACTGGAGCCACTGTCTTAATCTGTGCTGCTGCCTTCACTGGGTCCATGGTCCCCGTTGAGTGCAATGACCGGGACAACGACACAGGCCAGATGCTGCTGCAGCGCCACTGATGTCCCACCACAGCGTGAGTTCCAAGTGCCGTGTCACTGACACTCATGACACCTGTTTCTGCCACAGCATCTGTGGTCCCGTGGTGTGATTGCAACACTGCAATGTCGATGCCTCATGTCTTGACCTGCTGGATTCACCTAACCCACTGGATCATAAGGAACTGATGCCTTCCCACCGGCACGGAATCACCTCCCCTGCAACTGTAAGGAACCGATATCCCCCACCCCTGCCTAGCAATAAGGAACCAATGCCTCCCTTCCCCAGTAGCAGTAAGGAACTGACACCACACCAGCTCCAGTGATGCCTCACATCCCAGACTCTGTGCGAAGACTTTGCTTCCTCACCGTTTTCAATGGTACGGGGTCCATGCAATTCTGTGACTGGCCCACACTCCCTTGCAAGTACCATGAGACTGTTAGGAACGACTCCATCAATGACGTCTTGATATCTCTACTTGTAGGTATTGTGTTTGTAAGCACTTTGCTGAGATTTAATCTTTAAAAATTCATATCTTTGGTTGTGCTATGTTGATTTTTTGTTGTTTTGATCTTGTTTTATCTAGATAAATATTGTCTATGTTTCTAAACTGGTGTGGAATACTGTTATTGTGTTCTCACTGTTTTACTCTGTGTGTGTACAAATACTTTACACGTTGCCTCTGAGATAAGCCTGACTGCTCTTGCCAAGCTACCAAGGGGGTGAGCAGGGGTTATCTTAGCTGTGTGGCTCCCTTACCCAAACTAGAGTGAGGGTCCCTACTTGTACAGTGTTCAAACCACTAGCAACTGAAGACCCCATTTCTAACATCCATCTTAAGGGAAGTCCTCTCCTCCTCCAGTTGCATCTTCATCCTTCTCCACTTCTCCAACGACCTTCCTGAACTCAATCGCCCTGTGAGCTGCCGCACTACTGCTGGGAGGCATGGTCAGAGGAGTAGTGCAAGCACCACATAGCTTCTCTTTTGTGCCCCTGGGCACTCTCGGTAAAGGTCTTCATCCCCATGGTGTCTATGTCCTTGTTCCCTTGATGTTCCCTGCTACAGAGCCCCCTACCAGGAAATATGCAGTGGTCTGACAACAGTCCTGGGAGATAAATAGCCTGAAAGGAGAAAGGTTGGAGAGCTAAGAACCATTGCAGCACCCTGGCATTAGTGTCCTTATGTCTGGCCAGCCATTTGAGGGGAGCATGACCAGTCAGCATTTTAAAAGAACGCCCCAAAAGACAATATTGTAGAGTCTCATTGGCCATTTGATCGATAAACATTCTTTTTCTATTGTGGGGTAGCATGTTTTACAGGGTAGAAGCTTCCTGCTAATATAAATTACAGGATGAAGTTGCCCAGAGTCATCAGTCTGAGACAAAATTGCCCCTATTCCCTGGTTGGTGGCGTCTTCCTGAAGTATGAACAGTTTCTTAAAATCCAGCCATATCAGAGCTGGATTGTGACAGAGAGGGCCGTCTTACCCAGTCAAAGCACTCACATTGATGGGGAGTCAGCTTATAGATTTTGGCCCATATTTAACAGAAAATGACAGAGTGCGGCACTGCATCAAAAATGGCAGCACCGCACTCCATCATTTTCACAATGCAGGGATGTGCTGTATTTAAGTGAATATGGTGCAACCCTGTATTGTTCCCTGCGCTGGCGCTAAATTATGCTTCCTAGTGCCGATGCAGGCATCCTTGCACCATTGTGCAAGGATGTCTGTGTTGAGTGGTTTGATTGTTTATGTGCGGAAAGGTGTACCTTCCTGCACATAAACAATCACTTTTTAAAATTATTTTTATGTGCATGAAGGGACACCTTCCCGAACATAAACAATCATGTCTGGCATTTTGCTGTTTTTATGCATGCTGCAGAATGCAGCACACATAGAAATAGCAAAAAATGAGGAGGAAAAAAAGCATTCCTCCTCGTTGCGCCTTGCTAATGCAGCCCCTGGGGTTGCATTGCATTTTGGTGCTGCCTCAGGTTTACGAAAACGTGTAAATCTGAGGCAGTGTCAAAATGCAATCGGTGTTCGCAGCCAAGGACATAACGGTTACATCCTTGGCTGCGGAGCTGAGGTGCCAAGGATGTAACCATTATGTCCTTGAACTGGCGCACCCCCATGAGCCTCGCCTCGGCACCCCCAGTGCAGGGATGGAAGGGGAATCACTTCCCCTTCCACCCCCACCCCTCCTGATGCCTCTGTGGCGTCTGAAGACACCAGCGCATGATCACGCTCTGACCTCATCAGAGGCCTGCCCCTCTGCGCTGGGAGCTCAGCTACCAGCGCTGATCGGAGGAGAAATGCTTTTGCATTTCTCCTCCGATCATGTGGAGGGGCCGAGAGAGGCATCAAAGGAAAGGAAAAGCCTTTCCTTTCCTTTTATGTCTTTCTCAGCATTTCTGCTGCCCGATCGTGATGTGATCGGGTAGCAGAAATGCCCACTAGACACCAGGGTCAAGGGCCACTCCCCAGGGGGCCAAATTATTTTTAGGACATTTCTGCAGCACACATAGAAAAGCAAAAAACGAGGAGGAATAAAAGTATTCCTCCTTGTTGTGCCACTCTAACACGACCCCTGGGATGGTGGCATTAGATTTTGACGCAGCCTCAGGATTACAAAATCTTGTAAATCTGAGGCAGGGTCAAAATGCAATGGGTTTTGCTGTGACACGCCCACCACAACACCCTTTGCACACCCCTTTGACACAGATAACTGCTTCGGAGGAGCCCATATTTACAAGGAGGTGTAACGCCACAAAAATTGACGCTACACCTCCTCGTAAATATGGAGCAGAGGTCACTGCCACCTGAACGTCATGTATAGTGACCTTCCAGTGGCACTAGGGGCTCATAAATATGCCCCTTCCTTCTCTACAGCTTGTTGTCTGGCCTCCGGTACTCTATAAGGAGGGAGGCATACTATGTTGCATGGTTCTGCCTGAATATTATGTTCAGCTAACTTTGTTCTCCCTGGTATCTGTGAAAATACATCTTGACGTTAGTTGATTAGGTCTTGGATTTGATCTATTTGTCTATTTGACAGTGTGGGGCCCATCACTATTTCTTTTCCTAGAGCATGCCACTTGAGAGGGAATCGGGCAATGTCTATAGGCTGGGTGTCAGATGCAGATAATGATATGTGGGCAGGTCTCTGTACTTCCCCTCAACTTCCTAGCTTCCCAGGAGGTGATAAGGTATATCTGGCCTTTCTCTGGTACATAAGGTATGACTGGATGGTAGGTTGCATGTGTCATTTGTGTGGTTACTGTGAATGGGACTAACCATTGTGCAAGTAGTTTTAATGTCTGAGGATGGGAACACAACCAGGGCTTTATCTCCCACCTGTAACTACCATAACTGCACTGACCTCCTGGTCAGTGTCTGCTGCCCTCCCTAGCTCCTCTGGCTGCTGCCTCCTCTGCCTTCTGCCTCGAATGAACTGAGAGCCTTCCGACTCTCAGTTCCACTCTCAGGGTCGTCCCTGCTCCTCATCCCTGGTGGTCTAGTCGCATCAGAAGTAAATATTTTTCTCTCTGTTTCTCTTTTCACTCTTGCTTTTTCTGTCTTCCTCTTTTCTCTCTTGTTTTTTCTGCCTTTTTCTCACTCGTTTTTCCTCTTCTTCAATCTTGCTTCCTTTTCTTCTACCCCCTCTCCTGCGCCGCTCTGGGCCCCTGCGTCCCTATCTCCCCGAAGCACCTTTCCTGCCCTCCGGCCTCCCAGCTGACGCCGCCACCCACCCCCTCCCCTTCTCAATGGCGCCCGCAGTGCTGTGAGAGGGCAACTGCACTGACCTCCCCAGCTCCACTGGCTGCTTCTGCTGCCTCTTCCTTTTGCCTGGGAGAAACTGAGATCCTTCCGATTTTCAGTAACCCTTGATCTCCGTTAAACCACCCCTTGACCCCCCTCCCATGTCACTCCAGCCCCTGCGGCCCCAACCCCCTCCCCCTATGAAGCTCCTTTTCCACCCTCCCATCTCCCAGCTAACTGCACCACCCACCCCCGCTTCTACATGGCAGCATAGCTCTGTGAGAGGGCAACTGCACTGACTTCCTGGTCAGAGTCTGCTGCCCTCCCCAGCTCCTCTGGCTGCTACTGCCGCTGCCTTCTGCCTGGGATGAACTGAGATCCTTCCATCTCTCAGTTCGAGGCCCTTCTCCACCCAAAGGCTCATCCCTGTGCCTCATACCAGGTAGTCTAGAAACCATCACAAGTAAGTATTTTTCTCTCTGTCTCTCTTTTCACTCTTGCTTTTTCTGTATTTCTCTTTTCACTCTTGCTTTTTCTGCCTTTTTCTCAATCGTTTCTCCTTTCTTCAATCTTGCTTCATTTTCCTCTGCCCCTCCCCACGAAGCACCCAGCGCCAGGTTCCCTGGATCTCTGTTAAAACACCCTCTGGCCAGCCTCCACTATGATGCTGAGACCTTCCCCCACCCAACATCGAACGTCTCAGTAAATGCTGCATCATCTCCCCCAGGGACAACCACTGACCTTTCACCAGCAGGGACTGCAACTTCAGCGCCAGCCTCAACAAGCTGAAGGTACTCTCCACACACAGAGATACCAACATCTTCCACAACCCCATCAACTGCCTGCTCCTGAACATCCGCTCCCTTCACAAACACACCACCAACTCTGGGATATGATCGACACCTTACAGAGACCTAGACCAATCCCACCTCAGGAACAGACATCGCCATCTCCATTCCTGATGGATACAGCATCCTCAGGAAGGACCGGCCCTCCCACCCAGGCAGAGAACTCACTTCATTCACAAGTCCTCACTGCGTGTCAAGGCTGTCCCAGAAGAACAATGCACTACCACAGAACACCTTCCCTTCCGGGTCCACTTCAACCACAACTCCTCCGTCTGGGGCACCCTGTTGTACAGGTCACCACCCAGCATTCATAGATGATGTTGTAGACATTACTACCACCCAGGCCTTGGCGTCAGATGACTACCTCCTTGGCGACCTGAATTTCCATGTTGAGGACCACGCCAACCAAAACACCACTGCTCTACTTGAAAGACTAGCCGCCAGCGGCCTCAGATAGCTGGTCTCTGCACCCACACACATCACAGGACACACACTGGACCCCATCTTCACCTCAAGCAACCGGATCACCATTGTGACCATCTCCACCCCAGACTGGACCGACTACCGTTGCATTCACTTCACAATTACCACATCTGCACCCGTACCCCAGGACCCCTCACAGGAAATAGAACAAAGTCACCAACTAGCAACTTACCTCATCTCTCGCCAAATCCCTCCCTTTGATGACGCCAACACAGCAGCACGCAATCTCAACACATAGATCACCAAATGCAGCGACACTCTAGTCCCCCTCTGGGTGACTTCAACCAAACGCATAGCTAAGAAAGACTGCTGGTTCACCACTGAACTCCAGAAATCAAAGAGTACCTGCAAACATTTAAAGAAGAAATGGAGGATCAGCTGAACCAGTGAATACCTCTTTCTCCTTCAGAGCTGAACAGCCAATCCAGCAAAGACTTCACCTCCTTCAGAGCCGCAACTGCCACCCATCACAAAACATCAGGAACGCAAGGAAGGATGCACTCCAGGATTGGTTCAACTCCTCCACACACATCTCAAAGGAACTCTTCTCAGTCATCAACAAGTTCACAAATCCCCCCTCCGAAGCCGCAAGCATCCCCTATTACAGGACCTCTATGACAAACTCACCACCTTTTTCTACCACAAGATCCAGGACATCTATAACAGCTTCATAACATTTTGGCCTCAGAACCTGTGACTGACCTACCACCCCAGAACCAACCAAGACCATCCACAGCTAGTCCACACTCAGCACGGAGAAAACAGTCAGCATCATGAACAGCACCCATGCCGGAGCCCCCACAGACCCCTGCCCACACCACATATACATCGGAGCCAGCACATTCATCACTTCATGAACTGAAACACAATGAACTGCTCCATCAACACTAGCATCTACCCCAAAGACTGGAAACACACAAAAATATGCCCTTTCCTGAAGAGATGTTCGGCTGACCCATCAGAACTAAAGAATTTCTGGCCCATCTCGCTGCTACCCTACCCCACCAAAGTACTGGAGAAAGCTATCAACGCACAACTATGGAATTTCATTGAGGACAACAATCCCCTGGACAGCTCCCAGTCCGGTTTCTGCAGCAACCACAGCACAGTGAGAGCCCTCCTGGCAGCCACCAACAACATCCGATTACTCCTAGACCTCGGCCACATCGCAGCGATCATACTCCTCGACCTCTTAGCAGCCTGCATCACGGTCTCCCAAAGCACACCACACACCAGACTCCACGACGTAGGAATCCATGGAAGAACCCTGGAATAGATCAACTACTTTCTTTCCGGGAGGACTCAGACACATCCAGACCCACACGGGTCAACTGCAGAGTCCCACAAGGATCCTCACTGAGTCCCACACTGTTCAACGTATACATGGTCCCTCTCAAAGCCATTGACATAAGCCACAGTATGGACATCGTGTCATATGCTGATGAGACACAGCTCATCACTTCCCTCACCGAGGACCTGGTCACGGCCAAAAGGAACTTCTGCTCTGGAATGGAAGCCATCGCCACCTGGATGAGAAAAAGCTGCCTGAAGCTCAACTCCTACAAGACTGAGTTCATCATCTTCAGAAGCTCCACCTCAGCTTGGGATGACTCCTGGTGGCCAACATCCCTAAGCGATCCCCTGCACTGGCTGAGCATGCCTGCAACCTAGGCATCATCCTCGATTCCTCCCTGTCCATGACCCTCCAGGTAAAATCAGTTGCCTCCTCCTGCTGGCAAACACACTGCAAACTTTGGAAAATCTTCAGATGGATCCCAGCAGACTGCCGCAGGACAGTCACCCACGCTTTGGTCGCAAGCAAGCTTGACTATGACCTACGACAATGCCCTCTATGCCGGCACCTAGACTAGAAACATAAAAAAAGACAACTCATCCAGAACGTCACTGCCAGACTCATCTAGTACCTCCTACGCCGAGAACATATCTCCCAACAGCTGAGGACACTCCACTGGCTCCCAGTCAAGAAACAAATCACCTTCAAACTACTCACCCACACATACAAGGTCATACACAATACAGGACCAGCCTACCTGAACCACTGCGTCTACTTCCACACCCCAACCAGATCCCTCTGCTCTGCCCAGCTGGCCCTGGCCACCATCCCTTGCATTTGTGAAACCACCACTGGAGAACGATCCTTCACCTACATCGCAGCAAAGAGCTGGAACAACTTCCCCCTGCACTTGAGACAAAGGCCGTCGCTCACCATCTTCAGTAAGAACCTGAAGACGTGGCTCTACGGATGAGGCTCCTACCCTCCTCTCCCCCCCAGCACCCTGAGACCTCACAGGTGAGTAGTCATGCTTCACAAAAACTGGTTGATTGATTTGATTGGTAACTTACTGTTGTGGTCGTACCCAGACTTATGTTTTTCCTGCACTTTTTCTATGTGGTTCCTAACATCCTCCCACAGGCTTTCAAGTAGAATCCAACAATAGCTTTCCTTCATCTTCCTTTGCCTCCCACTGCTCAGCCACCATGCTTAGGAGAGTATGAGACTGCCTCATAAACACTAACAAAAAAAGGACTGTGTCCCATGGTATATTGTATATGGAATCGAATAGCATACAAAACCACAAGTATTTTCTTATCCAAATGTTGACTTGATTCAGAGATCAATTTTATAGTACTATCTTGATAGTTATATTGTACTTTTCAATGAGACTGTCTGTTTGGGGATGATATAATGAGGTACTGATATGTTTTATTCCTACAGGTGACATATTTGGGACATGAGTCGTGACATGAAAGGACTGCCCTGGTTCATAAGGAGTTCCATGAGAAACCCTACACTAGAAAAGAAATACATCATTGCCTGAGCAACTGTTTTAGTGGTCATATTGGACAAGGGTATTGCGTCGGGGTATCTCGTGGCGTAATCAATTAGGACTAATATATACTGGTAACCCCAAACAGATGCAATCAAGGGTCCAACCAAATCCATCCCCTCTTGAGAAAAGGGTATGTCCATAATGGGAAAATGTCTCAATAGTGCTTTGACAGTATGGGGGGGTTTTGACCAGTTGGCAATGGGGACAAGTGTTACAAAACCTATATATTTCAGAAAATATACCCAACCCTTATAAGCGTTGCAACAAATATGCTTCAGTTTTCTCCCTCCCATACTGACCCCCTCCATCTTGACTATGCTCCAAATGAAGCACTTGTTGTCAAAATGGTCAGGGTACTAGGAGTTGAGTGATCTTTTCCTCCTTTTTTTCACATTTCTATGCAAATCCCTTTTTCATACTGAAGTAAATTCCAACCTGCCCATTCTCGTCAGTTACAGCACTGGCCAAGGCCTGTTGCAAAGTTGGGTCTTTTCTCTGGGTGACCCAGAAACTACGGGGTTCTGGTTCCATGCCCGTTGTTGGGGAAGAAACAGGGGATGAATTAGTCTCACCTGCGAGGACATATTTCCTATTGTGTTTTTGTTTTTCTCTACAGGTTTTTCTCTTTCCCTTGCCCCCACTTATTGTTTCTGTTTGAAAAGATGCCCCTCTTAACCAGTCCTGGTGACTCTCTGACTGTCCAGCTGCATCCAACAACAGAGGGACGTTTGCAGAATCTCTGCCTATGATCATCTCTTCCACTAACTTTGGAATACCCCCTGCCTATATCTGTTCATCCTGCCCTCTCTAATTAATTGTTACATCTGCCACTGGATAAGCTTTGCTATTCCCATGACCACATGTTTTGATTACCTGTTCTCCTTTCCACCCTTGTTGTGGTAGTACTCGTGCTGCGCTAATCATGGAGTCTCTGGAACCAGAGGCTAATGTGAGTGTATTGAGTTTTATTGATTTTATTTATTTTGGTGTACCACCTCCTACCCACAAGATCCTGCCTCATGAATATCTCACCTCCATAGGTTCCAGAGCCTGTGCCTTTTGTGGACAATTCAGTGCTATGTGACCCCATTTTGACACTGAAAACATCGTGGCTCCTGACTGTATTTCTTCCCTGGGTATCTTGGTATGGGGTGGATCCTTGTTGTACTTTTGGGGCTGACTTTGGGAATGGTACATTTTTCCAACTAGTGGTTGTGAGGGAAGGTCTCCATGCATGGGACATTGTAAAGTTGAGTGACTGGTGGATGGCACAAGTTAAGTCAGTGGCTAATGGAACAGTGACATCTGGGTGTTGTCTAACCCAATTCGTAGAGGAAGGGACTCCAGGTACTGTTTTAGTAGGACTTTGTTCACTATTTCCTCTTTTGTGGATTCTGTAGGTTTTAACCACTTCATTCCTAGATCTTGGATGCCATAGAACAGAGCTCTAGGTTTATCTTGTTATTCCATTTCTCTTTCCTAAATTTGGTGCAGTAGTGTTCCCTATCATAACTTCGTCATTCTAAAATTGCCCTTTTTACTTCCGCATAGGGAGTAGCTTCAACAGAGTTGGCTGTCTGATAGGCCGGTTGGAGTTACCCTGTCAAAAGAGGGGCTACATACTCCAGCGTTCCTGAGACCAATTGGCGGAAGTGGCTACCCTCTCAAAGTTTGTAAAAAAGGAATTAGGGTCCTATCCACATTGACACTTTTGCAGTATAGAACTTGGTACATTTGGATGGACCTTTGCACTAGCAATTGTTGCAGTCAAATTCTGTATAGACATCTCATGTACCAGTTGATTATTAGCAAGAATCATGGTTTGGGATTTAAGCGCTGTCTGTAGATTCTCTCTATCCTGTTGGACAGCTTTGTCTTTTCCTTCCACAACCAACTTTAAGTGCCTTTGACCCTCGGCTAGCTGTTTGATCATACTAATTAGGGCCATGGTCGGTTCTATCCCCATACCCCATAGTTTTGGTTAAGCCCCACTTCTGACAGCACTGTGACAGGGTCAGGATAAAGTATTTCTGGTGAAAAGGCTCTGTACCTGGGTAAGACTCAGATGTTTTTCTTTTTTAATTATTATTAAGCCTTATCTCTCTATAAAGTTACAATATTTGTGTGTTTGCTTCACACCATATTTTGTTTAATCTTCTTTTTGTTTCTTTCTTCTCCTTTTCTTTCCTTTAGGAGGGGGACCGTAGGTCCTTCGATGCTTCCTTTTTTCAGTATGCCACAGAGAAAATGAAGAATACAGGGATTCTGGTAAGTCTTTTTTGAGGGGTTATTTGTGTCCAAAAGGGGTGGTGGTAGTGAGGGAATGTTTTGTGGATACCAGATTGTTGGGCCTTTACACTCATGCCACCATCACCATCTCTGTATCAAGTGTGGTGTTTTTCTGCATCCTTCAGTACTGCCCCAGGGTCTGTCATGTAACAGGGACAAACTAGACTTAGTGACACAGAGTACAGAGTCTTCCCCTCTCTCGTCCAACTCACCCTCTCTCCCCGCCATCCACAATGTCTGTGTATGCCAAACCCGGACCTTGGATGGCCATGTTCTTCCAGGAATGTGGCAGGGTGTCTGGGTTCCTGGGTGGCCTCAGGATGTGCAGGCTCCAATGACTTTACCAGTCCATGTCTTTCCTCCTCCCACTCCACATCTCGCCTCCTCGGGTTGCTCTCATCCACCTTGAGGGAAGGTCCTCTCCTCTTCCTCCGGTCACGTCTTTCTCTTTCTCTGATTCTCTGACGTCCTTCCTGAATCACTCGCTACCCCTATGAGGAGCCGCACAGCTGCTGGGAGGTATGATCAGAGGAGTAGTGTGAGCACAGTGTATCTTCTTGTTCGAGCTCCTGGCACTTCCCAGTTCCCTGGATCTTCCCTGCTACATACCTATAGTGCTTTGCAGCCAGACTCCAACCCACGTCTAGGGCAGTGTGACAGCTACACTTGGTGCATACTTTCCAGACCGCCATCACACTGGAGGGGCTGGGTGTGAAAGAAGGTACATCTAGATAGTAATAGTCATCCTGGGCTGGGAAGAGTGAGGGTTGTTCACACCTTACATGTCAATAGGCTGTGTCATGCCCTCACACAATGGGCTGGTTACCCCGTACTGAAGTCTGGAGACAGGGCTGGGTTGAAAGGGTGTTGTGCTTCACTTGAAAGGGTTCCTTTGAGGTCAACCCCTGAAGAAAGACATTTTTGATTATGCGTACAGAGGCTCAGACCCCATGAATTTAGATCACTTTTATAACTCAGACTGAACCTCTGTCAGAAGGATTGCTGAGCTGCAGAAATGACTCATCTGGACTGCTCTTCTTTTGGTGCCCTGTTGTCTGCGGTCTGCTGGGTGGCATAAAGGACTCACTGGACTGCTTTTCTGCTTGTTGTCCTTCTGTGAGCTGCTCCCTGACTCTGGGACTTGAATCCTGGGATTCGTTGTGTGGTGGATTGCCTGGTTGCAGCTCCATGACTTGTGCCTAGTGCTCGCACAAGGGACCTATTGGTGTTGCCCCACCTGTTCTTTCTGGAACCTCAGGGTCATAAAGAATTCTCTCATCTACCCCACCCGTGGAACCCTGCAGTTGAAGAGTCTGGCTACAGGGCATTTGCAAAGGCCAGCATGTGGCTGACCTACCAGTCCCCTGAGGGCTTCTAAAGTGCTGGTGCCATTGTAAAAATTGAGCACCCTGAGGGGTACCACTGGCACTGTAGGGTCGATGACTAACCCTGCCAGAATTCCCTTTAGGTGCTTGAGAGGAGCACTGAGAGGTCATACGGTTGCTGAAGGTCTGCAAGTTCTCCCTGTGACTCACCGTGGAAGTAGTATGTGGTGAGCCACTGAGAGCTCCATGTCTTTCTCCCTCCTTGAGGCCGCGCGGAACTGAGGTCCGCATTTTGACCCTACCTCCGGGATCCAGTACTCAGGACGGAACCGCGGCCAGGAGGGAAGCCCTCTCAGTGCAGACTCCTGCCCAGTGATGCTGAGTGCCAGGATCGTCTTCTGAGGCTTCTCGCCGACTGAGTCACCACCGATTCTGGGGCGGCATCGTACCAACAAGGGGTTCATGGTATCTCTAGTCTCTCATTGCCACTTCAACCCACTTGCTAGCTCACCTGGTCTACTTGGTCTAGAGGGGATGGGAGCGTAGTGAGCTAGGAGTATTCTGTGCCCCGCCTTTAAAGAACGAGCTTGTGTTCTCGTAATGCAATAAAAGGATTGACTAAGAGATGCAAGAGCAGTTCTAGTGGGCTTTACAGGCATTTAAGGTGGTAACAGGAAAAGTACCTAACCAAGCAATATTATTTTACCTGTGTTGTGTCTAGGATAAGAAGGGTTATCTTTACATACTAGATCACAGTGTCCTTCTTAGTCAGCGCGTGGGGGCTCCCATGTCATGCAATTTTCTTTTCTCATAAATACAATAATTTACTGTGTGCACAACCAATTACCATGTGAGACCTAGTAGTAGCACAGGTGCTCCTGGGACCTATGTATTCACTGCACACCATAGTATGTGAGTTGTCTGCACCCTTATGATTACTTCAGTATTTGAAACCTTCCCCTGCAAAAGTATATTTGGGGATTGTGTTACTATAGAGGCTGCAACCCGCATATTGTGTACACGTGTTTCCTAGGAACATAGAAACTATATCTCATAGAGTATACATTTGGGGCCAGATGTAGGTAAATTGGGTTTTGCGACTCACAAATTGCGAGTCAGAGTGACTCGCAATTTGCGAGCTGCAAAACCCAATGCACAACAGTGTCCCTGACACTGTTTGTGACTCGCAAGGGGATCGCAAATGCCCACCTCATGAATATTCATGAGGTGGGTCGCAACTTGCGACCCCCTTGAGACTCGCGGCACTCACACAGATGGTGGCCTGCTGGAGACAGCAGACCACAATGTCTGTGACTGCTTTTAAATAAAGCTGTTTTTTTTGTAATGCAGCCCGTTTTAATTGAAGGAAAACGAGATGCATTACAAAACTAAAAAATGAAACGCTTTTGTTTCATTTTTTCAGAGCAGGCAGTGGTCCACAGGACCACTGCCTGCTCTAGAATTTTTTTTTTAATGCCATTCACAAAGGGGAAGGGGCCCCCTGGGGACCCCTTCCTTTTTGGGAATGGGTTAGCACCCATTTGAAATGGGTGCTAACTGCGATTGGTTTGCGACTGCGTTCGCGGTCACAAAGCAATCTGGCATTGCACTGCAACTCGCAATTAGGAAGGGGACTCCCCTTTCTAATTGGGACTTGCAAACCTGTTTTGCGATTCGGTAATCAGGTTACTGAATCACAAAATGGGTTTTGTGCATTGTATAGTGCAGTTTGCACGTCACAAACAGCGAAAATCGCTGTTTGCGACGTGCAAACTGTTTCCTACATCTGGCCCTTGGTGATTCATGTATTTCTGGTGACATTTGGAGGTTCCTGCATTTTTCTTTCTAACCAAACTACTGAATTTCATGCCCTGATGTAAGAATGTATGTTGTTTAGGTACCTACACTGCCAGGTTCCTGAGTACTACTGCAGAGTTTGCATAATATGCACAATATTTATGATTTATGTCTTTTTTGGTCTAAAATATATATCTACAATATCAGAAACATATGTTTTTATATAATCCGGTGTGGTCTCTTTTGTGGTAAATTTATTGTGTCATTGATGTGAGTGTGCTGCGCAAACTCTTTACACATTGCCTCTAGGGATAAGCCTGAGTGCTCGGTGCCATACTGCCAGGGGATGAGCACAGGTTATCTTTGGTGTGTAACTTTCTTGCCCTGACTAGAGTGCTGGGTTCTGCCTAGTTTATGTGCATACCCTAGACAGCAAGAAACCCCATTTCTAACAGTTAGTTTGCACCAATGGCAGACAAAGGGGGAAAAATGGAATAATCATTACAAAAATGAATGATGCTAATGTGTCTGCAGTCTATCACAGGCAGGGTGTCCAGGAGGATATGGAATTATACCTAAAAAAGATGAATGATGTTGTGCAGCTGTGTAACTATGGTGGATGGATGGATTGATGCTACATGAAAATAATACGTAAAGAAAGCAAGAAATTAATAAAGAAAGAAAACAAATATAAAACATTGAATTAAAAATTAAAGAAGCTAAAATAAAACTAAAAACTAAAATAAAACAGAAAAAAGAAAAAAAAATGAATAATATGAATAATAAAATGTTAAAAAATAAATACAATAAAAAACAATAAATAATTGCCGTTGTTTGTATGGGAGTATGAGAAGAAACCTATTGTGAGTCAAGGAGATGTAAAATGAAAAATGCCAGAAAATGCATGTAATATGAGCACTGTTCATCAAAATCATATTCATAATATACATATGCTACAATGAGCCTCAAGCATAATATTAAACTGATTTTTCATTCATCCATGCAAGCCTATGCCTAAAACAAAGGCTGGATGCACAAAATGGCTGCCAGCATCATTGTCGAACAACAACAGTGGCAAGGAGGCTTGGGGAGCAAAAAACACATGCAACACTATGGCAAAGGCACACTGGCTGGATGCACAAAATGACCACCAGCCACATGGTCAAACAACAACAGCAAGCTAGGAGACATGGGGAACAAAGAACACATGCAAGACAATGAAAATAGCACAGTGGCTGGATGAACAAACTGGCGGTCAGCCACATGGTCATACAACAACATAGAGCAAGGAGGCCTAGGAAACAAAGAACACATACAAGCTTATGACAAAAGCACACTGGCTGGATGCACAAAATGGTGGCCAGGCACATGGTCAAACAACAACAGCAAGCAAGGAGGCATGGGGCAAAAAGAACGCATGCAAGCCTATGGAAAAAGCACAGTAGCTAGATGCATAAAATGGCTGTCAGCCACATGGTCAAACAACAGCAGTGAGCAAGGAGGCATGGGGAATAAAGAACACATACAAGCCTATCACAAAGGCAGACTGGCTGGATGCACAAAATGACCGTCAGCCACTTGGTCAAACAATAGCGAGCAAGGAGGCATGAGGAACAAAGAACACATCAGTCAAACAGTTTTTGTAAAGCACTGCTACTCACCTGTGAGGGTCTCAAGGCACTGGTAGGGGTTAACGGGGGACTCATCTGAAGATCCTCATTCAAAGAGCCACGTCTTGAGATTCTTCCTGAAGATGGTGAGCAATGAGCTTTGTCTGAGGTGCAGGCCTATGGTAAAAGAGCACTGACCGGATGCACAAAATGGCTGCTGGCCACATAGTCAAACAACAGCAAGCAAGGAAGCATGAGGAAAAATAACACATGCAAGCATATGGCAAAAGGATACTGGCTAGCTGCACAAAATGCCCTTCAGCCAAGTGGTCAAACAACAATAATGAGCAAGGAGGCATGAAGAACAAAGAACACATTCAGGCCTATGGACACAGACTACACAAAATGGCCCCTGGCGACATGTCATGGAGAACAAAGGCAAATGGTGGCCGATGATAAACGCACACACACACACACACACACACACACACTGGCCAGAAAAAAGGTTGCATGATGGTAACACTGAATAAAACACTACCATTAATACAGCAATGCTAAACACGAAAATTAACTGAGCTATAAAAGTTTTACAAGTTTTACAACAACACACATCCTCCTATGGCATAAAATATTACCACAAAAAGATAATGCACAGAGTGCTGAAACTTTTAAAACACTCACCTCAGTCACAGATCTGGGTTAAATCCACTGTACTTTTGCTTATCATGCCACCCCAGTTTGCACCGAGCCATAACCAAATCAGTCTTGAACCTGTTCTTCATGGGAACAGTGTAGCCCGAACTTCCAGGCCAGGTCCTCCCTAGACTGGAAATAAGAATTCTGGCACCGGTTTCAGGGTATCATCCCTCATCAGCTTGATTCCGTTAGCACATTGAGCATCAAGTATAACACGAACATGTACACTTTTTGCAGAAAAAAACATGAAACTTCAAACAATAGGCAACATTTGTAATTCAATCCAATGCCATCCTTGCCCTAAATAAAGTTTTTTTTAAATATACACATAAACTTTTCTTTCATGCACTGATTACTAGTACTGGGCCTTCTGGCTGGATGGCCCATTGAAAGACTAGGCCACATAGTAAAATAAATGAATGTTGCAAATGTAACAAACATGGAGAAATTGTACTGAAGTGGGCAACATTTTTTCTTTACAAATGATAAGAAATGAAATGCAAAAAAACATAACTAGGCCCCTACTTACACTCCGCCCACCACGATTACATTTAAAAATCAAATAAAAGTACAAATGAATACTGATGTATACCCTATCAAACAAACAACATCCTTATAGAATAGTGTTTGAATTTACTTGAGTGATATCACAAAAACAAAGGGGCAGATTAAAGAAAAGTATTTTCCTGCACCTCTTAGCGCCCCCCAACTGCCACCATGTGTGCGTCATATTAAAAATACGGCACACCATGGTGAAGGGTAGGGGAAAACAGCATCAACAATTTTGACGCTATTGATGTACTGTTCAGAGTTACTGCCAAAGGTTTGGCAATAACCCTGAACCCTTTGAACGCTTGCTCTGAGCAAACAAATGATACAGTAGAATCTCCTAGATTCCATTGTGCCATTTTTGCAGTCCCCCTAATGGGGAAATGCCCCCTTTGCATACATTATGCATGGTGCATGCAATTTTTGAAGCCTAACACCATATTAGCATCAAAAAAAGTGACGTTAATGTTGCGCTAGTACTTGTTAAATTTGGGCCAAAGTCCTTAAATCCAAGGGTATATGTCCAGCAGACAAAGAGAGTGATCCTTTCACCGTGAAATCAAGTGAAAAGTACCCAGGAGATAGACAAAGTACTGGGAAGAGCCTGCTGGACGGGAACAGGAAGTTAAAGTATCTCAAGCACTTCCTTCCTGTTAGAAAAATAAATAAAAAAAATAAAAAGTCTTCTTGCACTAAAAAACAACTTGAACGGTGCGATGGAAAAGAAACTCACTCAAAAACCTCTTTTTGAGTAGATTTACCTGCTCTTTGAGTAGAAAATCCACTCAAGGTACGTTTGTTCTTGCGAGTGGCACTATATTGCCAGTGTTGCGGCCGGAAGCTGCACCAGAGGGTGAAAAACCTCATGGGCACTCTCTAGCGGTCTAAGAATATTGTGGGGCTCGTGAGCAAGTGTCGAAAACAAATCTTGCATGCATGAACAGAAGCAAAATAAAATCTCTGCATTATACAGGATGGCAGAATTCAGGAACTCCAAGCTACTCTGCATACCATGGAATGTCTGAATTCCAAAAACTCCATGAATGGATCACAGTTTTCCACCCAGGCCTATTTAAAGCCTTATGGTGAAGTAAGACTTTAAATTTTAAGTCTGTAAATGGCACTTTTAGAAAGTTGCCATTTTCTTACTTTAAACATTCTGGGGGTCATTCTGACCCTGGCGGCCGGTGGCCGCCAGGGCCACCGACCACGGGAGCACCGCCAACAGGCTGGCGGTGCTCCCACGAGCATTCTGACCGCGGCGGTTCAGCCGCGGTCAGAAGCGGCAAGTCGGCGGGCTCCCGCCGACTTACCGCTGCTCGGGGGAATCCTTCATGGCGGCGGAGCGCGCTCCGCCGCCATGAGGATTCTGACAGCCCCTACCGCCATCCTGTTCATGGCGGGAAACCCGCCATGAACAGGATGGCGGTAGGGGGTGCCGCGGGGCCCCTGGGGGCCCCTGCCGTGCCCATGCCAATGGCATGGGCACGGCAGGGGCCCCCGTAAGAGGGCCCCGCAAAGTATTTCAGTGTCTGCCTTGCAGACACTGAAATACGCGACGGGTGCAACTGCACCCGTCGCACCCCTGCAACTACGCCGGCTCAATTCTGAGCCGGCGTCCTCGTTGCAGGGGCATTTCCTCTGGGCCGGCGGGCGCTCTTTCGGAGAGCGCCCGCCGGCCCAGAGGAAATGTTTAAATGGCCGCCGCGGTCTTTTGACCGCGGTGCGGTCATTTCACGGCAGTACCTTGGCGGACGGCCTCCGCCGTCCGCCAACGTTAGAATCACCCCCTCTGTGCCTTTGCCTGTCTCTGAATACATGTCTCAGATGGGTGACAGCTGGGCCTTGTGCATTCCCTCTAGACAGTTACACACAAAGGAAGATGATGTGTGCCACTTACATCCTGATGGCCCATCGATAGGCTGATGGGTCTTCCTGTGCTAGATGAGAGGGAGGAGCTGACACTCACACCTGAGTAGGGCTGTGCTTGTTCTCACATAAAGAGCTGCAAAATCCCATGTACAGGGTTGGGAACCTGGAAAGGAAGGGCAGGGACCCAATGATCTTCAAAGGCCTCTCTTTGAAATCTCCCCTACTTCTAAGGCTCAAATGGGTATAGGTAGTTGACCCCAAACCCCATCAAATTAGTACATTTCTGGATATGAGGGCATTCTGCAAGGAAATAGGATTGCTGTGCTACCAGGAGAGGGCTGCCACTCTGCGGAACTGCTTTGCTGTGCTGCCCTGCTGCCTTGTGCCAGGGAATGAGAAGGACTGGACTTGCCGCTCTACATTCTGTAAAGACCTTTAAGTGATTCCAAGGGCTTGTAGGCTTGCCTTCTGTTCTGAAGTCCAGGTCTATCAGAGACGTTCTACAACCCTGCTCAGCTGCTGGACTCTGCCAACTGTGAGTCCTGTCCTTCCAAATGCTGCTAATCCAGTCCTGGGTCTTGAAAGGGGACGTTGCAGCTGTTTTCATGCAACAATCGGTGCATCAATGCTGTTATGCTGATCAGAACTGCCCCATCCTCCCTCAGCGCTGATACATCGCCGCTGAGGTTGAGGACTTTGCATTGACGACTGCTCAGCACCAGCCTTGACTCACCGTCTTCACATTGCTGGCTGTGCAGATCAATGATAATGCATCACCTTCATCAAAATGGGTTTGACTTTGCACCTCTACAACATCACTTTGTCCACTGTGGCACTCAATGACTACACATTCCCCAGTATTATGCAGAGCAGAACAGATGCATTGCCTCCTTGACGCCAAGGCAGCCCTCCATTCAAGATATTTTTCAGCAGGTCCTGCATGGGTCCTGTCGCTGGTCTACCCATCATCATGCTCAGCTTGAACTTTGGATTTACCTCAGTCTAGTGTGACCTCAAGTAACCTTTTAGCGCTATTGATTTCTAAGCACTCTTGCAGTTTACTGTTTAAAAATTCATATCATGAGTTCTACTTATTGGATTTTTGTTGTTTTTGTCTTGTTTTATTTACAAATATATTCTTTATTTTTCTTCGCTAGTGTGGAGTCTATATGTGGTGTTTTTACTGTGTTACTGTATTCTAAGTGTTACTCAAATACTTTACACATTGCTTCTTAAGTTAAGCCTGACTGCTCTGTGCTAAGCTACAGGAGGATGAGCACAGGTTATTTTAGGTAGTGTATCTGACTTACCCTGGTCTGACTTACTCTGAGTAGGATTATTGTCCCTAATTGGACAGGGTGCATACCTCTGCCAACTAGAGACCCAATGTCTAATAGTCTTGTGGTTCGACTCTCTGGGACACTGTGCTGTATTTTGGTCTGAGTGTTGGGGACCACAGGGCAGATACCACCAAGGAGAGGGGGGTACATGAGCCCCTCCCTTTTTTGTAACTGTTTTGGCCCCAGAGGATGGGTTCCCCTCGATCAAGTAAAGGCCAATGTAGGAGAGCTGCATGCCCCCCCCTTTAATAATTATATTTGGCTCTGGGGGATGGGGCCTCTATGGCCCATAAGTGGCTCGAGGAGGTTGGGCTGCAAGTCTCCCTCCCCTTAAACTTACATTTGGCCTGAGGCTAGGAGCTCAGAGTGACTCTGGGAGGGTCCCCACTTACATCCCACCAAAAGATATAAATAAGAAAACACCCGTCCCTGGCCAAGCTCAGAGGTCTAATTCAATAATAAGTAAAACGCTGATGGGTGATTTTTTGTTGAAACAAAAAAAGCTGCAATCCCACTGAAGTCCCATGGTATTCCTACAGGAAAGCTGTTTTCTTTAAAACAAAAAAATATTTTGGCCCCAGAAGGGTGCCTCTCCCCCAACAAGGCCTAGTGGGCAGGCTATCCATACCCTTTTCCCTTGTGCCTTTTTTTTAATCTATATTTAGGACCAGGGACTAAGTCCAAGGAGTCCTTTGATGACTGCCACAACCTTTTCTAAGATGTTGCACCAGCCAATCAGAGTGATGCTCCCACAGTATCAAGATGGTCCACAAGGGTAAATATGCCCCTTGGGCCAATCAGAGGGCTCTCTTTTTGAAACTGGGTTTGAATACCCCGAACCCAACCATCCAGATGTACAATTATTTTTGAGACTTACTATCTCAACAACTACTTAATAGATTTGCACCAAATCACAGAAAGCATACTTTCTGGACCAGTATCTATCTACCTGACAAATTCCAAATTTGTTGTAATTCTGTTCAACAGCTTTTGTGGTAGACATGTTAAAGGAAACGTCAATGGGACCCTTCCTATCTCTTGATCTTTGCTTGATCCATCACCTCAAAACTTTCCACAAACAATTTAGACCACCTTTTGGGAAAGGTTTGTGAAGATTTGTCAAAAGTTATTAAAAAATAAATAAAAAAGGCATTTCCTATGGAAATGTTGACCTGACTGTAACTACCCATTTGCAACTGCCACTGGAGAAATCTATCTATCTATCTATCTATCTATCTATCTATCTATCTATCTATCTATCTATCTATCTATCTATCTATCTATCTATCTATCTATCTATCTATCTATCTATCTATCTATCTATCTATCTATCTATCTATCTATCTATCTATCTATGTATGTATCTATCTATCTATCTATCTATCTATCTATCTATCTATCTATCTATCTATCTATCTATCTATCTATCTATCTATCTATCTATCTATCTCGGCTCTGACAAAGTAGTACATTTTCTTACTGAGCTTAGCTTGAGGGCCTTGTTTGTTTTCCCTACTTGTAAAAAACACATCTTACGTGAAACTCCAGGGTAAGCAAAACAAGTGACAGCTGCCTAGCCTAAAGTAGGGAGGGGAAACCATAACGGTGATCTGGTTATCTGTCATATGGTGACCCAGTACTGGATGGCCCATGAGGACTAGCAGAATCAGCTGAGGCTCCATTGGTGTAAACCCAGAACTTTCCACTACTCTAAATAGATTTGGGAAGCCAGGGCCCAGCAAGGCAATGAAAGCCAACACAAGCCCTTAAGTTTTGCAGGGCTGCCTTGCATTGTTCTGCATGGCATTGTAAATCTAGAGTAACACAAGGCAGGGCAAGCTGCCAGTGACGGCTGAAACCATTTAAAAGTAGTAGGATGTGTAGGGGGTGTGAGAATAGCACACAAGGGGAGTGTGCAGGCGGAGCATGCAGGGGGATTGAGGGTTTTAATAATGAAAATATATAAAACACTTACCTGGTGCTTCCAATTGCCTCAGGCTCCTCTGCTTCCTGGTCCCAGCAGTCCATTGGAAAGCTTCAGAGACTCCCTGTGCAGTTCCTGCACTGCTCTCATTCTATTACCAAGCATGGCAACAGTGCAGGGATTGGCCTGAGCTGGCTAATTTATCACTTGCTCAGGCACTGTGGGTGTGTGCTGTTTCTACAACCCAGCTGTCAAATACAGCTGGGTTGTAGAAACCTCATTGCGCAAGTCTGTTTGGCTGGCGTAGGATGGCTGGCCAAACTGACATGCGCACTTAAGTGCACTCCTCTCCACTCCTCCTCCCCCTCCCATGGCCTAGCTCCACCCCTCCCTGCACAAGCTGACTCAGCTAGCAGCTGAAATATAAAATCATAATAAAATATTGTTTAATTTTCAGGTGCTGGGTCTGAGCCAGTGGGGGTACCCTCCTCCGCCATTGCGGAGGAGCCGCAGCTGGTTGCTGCTTTACATTACTCTGCATGGAGAAGGTGTTCCATGGGTGGAGTTTAGGTGTTCACTCACATCTACCCATGGTTTATGACGCATTCCCAGATTTACTAATACTAGTATACCTTGGAATGTATCAGGATGTTATGTCTTCCCATGTGAGGCAACAATATGTGCATTTCTTTGCGTTATTTTCTCCTACATTCTGCAGCATACATAGAAAAAGGAAAATGCCTCTAGGAATTGTTTTTGTGCAGGAAGTTGTCCATTCCTTTCGAAAAACAATCCTGGCTGTAACTTAGCTACCCCAGCACCATGGTATAAAAACACCTGATTGGGTGCACCAACAGAGAGAGAGAGCAGGAATGCTTCATATGTTAGTAATTATGGTGCACTTCTGCTCGCTACATTCGACACAACACAGCAAGTTGTTTTACTGTGTTTAGCAGCATTAAATATTAGTAAAACTATACACAAATATTTGGTGGACAAGACAACCACCAAACTGCCCCACTCCTCCAACTCACTGCACCGTCAAACTCTAAATGGCCTTCCTAGTCTTTAATAATATCTGCTGGCCTTAAACTCAGTACAAAGGGTGGCCTTTTTAAGAAAACACACCTGGTCCAGATTTGGACATGAGTGCTTTTTGCCTGTAGAGTGTAGTTTTCATTCTGAAATAAGGTGAATAAATATCACATGTTTTTCACTTCCTGGCATGCAGATCGTATTCAAAACCAAATAAAAGAGAAATCAAACGTGAACCCAGAAATACTCAAGATTATCGTAGCGGTTTTTCTGAAAAGTTGCTGGCCATAAGAAAATGCTTTATTTTTTAAAATCTTAAAATCTTGTACCTAAACGTCAGTCTGTAGTAGGTGTCATTTGACTCCCTTGTAATTGTCAAAACGTTTTTTCTGTTCATTAAATGCAGCAGTCTGATCTATTTCCCTTGCTGACCGTGGAAAGAAGCCTCTTTTTGGCTACATTCCCTGTTATAGCTAAATGATGAATGTAGTCTCTTTCTCGAGGAGTCTCAAGTGAGAGCGTTGCCTTGGGGTAACGATTCCTGCATATAACAATGCACAACACAAGCCTGTGTGTCACCACGAGTTATTTGGTGAAAAGCCCTACTTTATTTCCAGCCAGACGAATTCCATCACTGCAAACTACTGTACGCGAGAGTTCACTTAATATTTGAAAGAAACATGCTTTTCGTTCAAGATAAAAGCATTTTATAGGTTGTCTGGGATTTCAAATGTCTGTCAAATGTTTAATTTATAAAACATATTTTATTTATTCAGACTTCACTACGTGCTGGAGCTGCCAAGTGCAATCTAAAAGTAAAACGACTTCTCATCGTAATTTTTAATGGAAATACTCTTGTAATGTTTTCTCTATGAGGAAGAACTGCCCTTTGTAGTCATTTTACATCTAGTTAAGACCACACGCACACTGGATGTAAAATAAAGAATGCTTGAGAACTTTAATTTTCAAACTACGGTATAATAAAACAAGAGCACAGCATAAAACAATGAAATTCATTTTTGTGAGCATTTTTCATTTTTTTAATTCATTTATTTTTTATCTATTTTGCACACCCGTTTATGGAACTAAGCGTGCGCCTACGACTGAAGGATGCATTTGGGATGTTTTTCTGTAAACAACAGACTAGAATGCAAGAAGTTAACCTCAGTAAAGATCCTGAAGCATAATAAAGTATATCGTCCAAAATTTGCAGATGTGGTAATGTCTACTGTTAGCAGCTAGGTAAGACTTAGGCGAGCCCATTTTCAGTGACCTTCTTAAACCGATGAGGTCGGGTGCTATTTTTATCGCCACTAGGAGTGAGTTCCAACATCATAGCAGGATATAGGTTTGATTGGAGTTTTGAATGGGGTGTCAGGTGAGGCCATAGCACATAGTTAACCACGTCATTCTCGGAGGATGTTATGCAAGTTATTATCAAAAAGAGAAGGATGAGTAGGATCGGCATTTGTCCCTGACTTCTGCCTTCACTACAAGGCAAGATCACGAGCTTAGGGAAGAGGAGGAAGGCAAAATAGGTGGATGATACATTTGAACTCTGAGTTTAGGATAACCTAGTGTTGCTGTCTCCAATTGTTGCTATCACTAACTCTTGCATTCACAACCAGTTTAAACTTCAGGAATCATGGACAAGTTCAGATGGTTGTTGTGGGTAAGCTGTGGAATAATCAAGGCCACTGATTGTGCGGCCGCAAGAATTTTTGCATCAATATAGATTTTGCTGCATTTGCCTGGTAATTCATCATCTGCAGCATAATCTGCAAATGTTAACAAAAAATGTGTTCCTAGCTCAAATGGTTCAAAAGTTACTAAAAATGCAGCAATAATTTACTGAATCCTGCTGCATTATTTAGGCCTCTGGTGTCGCATAATTCCAGTGGCCCTGGGAATAGCGTGTCAAGGGCTGGATACAACAGCGGCATCACTTTCTCTTGACACCCTTGCCACTGGAAAGTGCAAATTTTACTGTAATAATGACAATGTCTTACAATCCATTTGCCAAAACACATCAGTCTACTAAGAAGGATCACAGCATGGAAGAAAATGCCAGATGGGCACATAAAATCACGAGGGCAAGACGGAGAAATAGATGATTGAACAAGTATTTAGGAAGAAGGTCAAACAAGGCTCTAAACTGCACTGATTAGTAGGGCATAACAGGATCAGACAAAGAAGCCAGAATCCAAGATAAATAGAAAAGAAACAATCAGGGAGAAAAATGTAGTCAAAGGGGTGATGATCCTGATGCAAAGACCCTAAGGTAAGACTCCTTTTTAAGCAAGCCAGGACTCCATGTTCTACCTGATCACTGACATGGCTACCTTTGACACAGGTGCCATCTTTAGAAGAACCTGTGAAAGTATCTAATCCTCCACTGAGCTTGATAAGACACCTAATGCTACAAGTGCCTTGTTATCTATATTTCAAGGTCTGATTATGAAAATAAAATAAACTATGTAGTCTGAATTGATGTATTTTTGCCATACTTGTTTAGACTGGTTGGTCCTAAGACTAGTAAATTAATGCATACAGGTCGTGTAAGAGATTCCTCAAACAATCCTCATGTAAGATAAGATCAGTGGTAAACTAAATGAAAGGCTCATAAAGTGACTTTAACCCAGGTTATCACACAAGATAGTGCCTGAGATCCTGACAGAGACTGCCAGATTGCTGTACTGCTATGGCATCTAGTCCTTTGCTGAGAGCTGATACCATTCAAGGGAACACTCTCTCCTAGCTACTGGTAATCACAGCTTCTTGCTTTAAACAAGTATGCAGAGCGCTGAATCCAAAGAAATTCTAGATGAAATCTAGACTATTCCTGATCTCATTGTATAGTGCATTGTGGGAGTCTTCAGGGTGTTAAGTTGCCAAATGACATGTTCACTATATTAGAAATGTTTATATTATTCTCATTGTTACTAACATTCATGCCGTTTAGCTATTTTACATGTGCTAAGCAACCAACATGATGAGACTGTTGAAATAAAATATTTTAACAAGTAAATTGTCTTTTCTCTTGGTTCAGAACTTGTGTGTGATATTCCAAAGAACCAAATTGAGTTTGAATTACTGCTTTGCCTCTGACCCCTTTTTAACGAACTGTTAGTAAACCAAAAAGCACAGACATCATATAAGCTATGTATTGAGTGGGGTTTTGTGGTGCTACAAAAACCTGTACTTTCATGCTAAAGCATTTATCCACTGAACTGAGGCCCTGGTTTATACTTTTTGATGCAAACCTGCATTAGTACAGGTTTGGGTCAAAAGGTATACAGCCGGCTAGCGCCATTCCTGGACACCAGCCTGGTGTCATATTTAAGCTATGATGCTAGCCAGCGGTAAGGCCCAGTTAGCGCCAAAATTATTGACGCTAACCAGGTAGGGGAAGCGTAGGGGAAACTGGAAGTTGTGCGTGAAAGAAAGGCGCTGGTCAGGTTAGAGACAAAAAATGACTCTAACCTGATTAGCATCATTATTTCCACACAAAACCCCCATGGACATGACTCCTGGTTAAGTAAAGACAGAAGTCATGCCCCCCAGCCAATGGCCATGCCCTGGGGACTGAAGTCTCCAGGGCATGGCCATTGGGCACAGTGCCATGTAGGGGGGGCCAAGTTAGGCCCCCCCATGGCACTTTGTAAAAAAATACTTACCTGGACTTACCTAGGATGGGTCCCCATTCTTAGGTGTCCTCCAGGTGTGGGTGCGGGTGGGTGGGGGTGTCCCTGAGGGCAGGGAAGGGCACTTGTGGGCTGGTTCCATGGTCTCTGACCTTAGAAATAGGCCCACAGGTCCCCTAACGCCTGCCCTGGCCAAGGAGTTAAATAATATTGCTAAGCAGGCTTAGCACCATTATTTAAGGCCCTCCTCCTCCTGTGTGCAATTTTTGCATGGGAGGATAAATAAGCTGTTAGGGCCTTGAATCATTTTTTGCCCGGGAACGCCTACCTTGCATCTCATTGATGCAAGGTAGTTTTCTGCAGACAGAAAATTACTTTAACTCCAATATTTTAGTGCTAGACATGTCAAAATGTAAATATAGAGTTAAGTTTGTGCCGGATTTACGTAAAAAAATAATTCAAATCCAGCGCAAACAGAGTATAAATATGCATCTAAGTTCAGGCATCTGTGGATGGGAATGTCAAACCTAGAACAAAGCCAAAGCCTTGATTTACTCAGGAATCCAAAGACAATTCAAGTAGGACAAGTTATGATGTAAGTATGAGTGGTCAGCCTCTTTATATAGGGAAAAACCTGGAAATGGAGCTGAAGGAAGTAGAGGCACATTGTCTGACTGAAAAAAGTCACATGCTTAATATGGTTCAACAGCCATCTCACTGATAATTAAGAAGGGAAGTCTGATTCAGGTTTGCCATGGATAACTGCAAGTTTTCTGACTATTGAGTTCTACATTTATGTTATTGTTATCATGTTTGCTTTTACATTTCCTCAAGTTGTGTTATGCAGCCTCCATCCCTTGTCAGCTGTCTCCTTTTATCAAAGATTTAGGGAGTGATGTGAGAGATTACTTTTTTACTTAATCGTCATCTATATAAAGCAAATCAGAAGTGGTCAATCCAAGTTTGGATCAGATGCTTTGTTTAGCATGCATGCAAAATTGTGGAAAAACAGCACATTTCAGTGACAGACATGCCTGTATTAATATTAACTCATATTGCTTGATATGTTGCTTAAGACAAAGCCAACTTTAAGAACCCATACACTGGTGATCTGTTAATTTCTCATCGATTGCACTCAATCAGTCAGCCTTGCTCCCTTCAACATGACCACCACCAACTTCAACAACAGAGTACCCCAAGGATCTGCTCTCAGCCCCACATTGTTCAGTGCTGACATGGCACTTCTTGCTAACATCATCCAGTTTTACAGAATCAACTTAATCTCTTATGTCGAAGTTACCCAGCTCATCCTTTCCAAATCCAACAAAAAAAAACAGCACCCCAAACTTCTTCACTGCCTGCATGTCCAAGCTGCAATTTGGATGAAGATAAGCTGTCTGAGACTCAAGACAGACAAAACAGAAGTTGTACTCTTTGGCGAAGACAGCTCACTATGGAAGTGTCCAGCAGATCTTGGACCAACACCATGTCCAACCAACAGAGCCAAGAACCTAAGAATAGTGGTGGACAACCAACCTGAGATGACTAGATAAGTCAAAACAGTCATCCCATCCTGCTTCTACATATTCAAGAATGTGTAAATGTCTTTAAATGACACCTGTTCAACATTGGCAGAAAAATCTCCCAGGCATTCATCACCAGCAGCCTAAACTACAGCAACACACTCTATGTTGGCCTCACCACCCAAATGACTAAAAGATTTCAAACCATACAGAATGGAGTACCAGACTCACACTCACAAACATCACCCCACTTCTCAGAGACCTCTATTGAGTCCTTGTTCACAAATGCCCAATCTTCAAACTCCTCATGCACACATATATACAATGTCCTGAACAATCTGCCCAAATCAGGCCACTCAGAACTCTACAACTGCCTCCATTGCCACACGTCTATCAGAAACATCCGCTTATTTCCCGCACATGTCCCTTGTCTAAGCAAAGCCAGAGCTGACAGTTAAGCATTCTTGTATTTCACTTCTAAAGCCCAGAACAACTTCTCTCTACACCTCAGAGCCATCTCCTCAGTCCTTCAGTTCTGCAAGAAACTTAAGACTTTGCTCTTTACCTAGTCTTCAGACACAGGCCAGCACAACTGCCATTCCCAGGGGAGATGTGCACTCCACAAGAATAACATAACATGACATGGCAAAACAAAACAACACAACACAAAAAACATGATCTTCTAGTAACAAAAATAATGACTCATTTTGGAATACCTTAATGAGAGTAGCATCCAGTAATGAATTTTTGACAAATAGATCAATTTTTCCAATGATTAATGCTTATTGTTTCATCTTTAGATACACCTGATGAAGGGTTTTGTTTACCCGAAATACATTGAGTACTTTGAGATATTGAATTTCATTGAGGTGAGTTGACATTTCAAACAGGATGCATGTTGAAGTAACAAAGATTGTTTTGTTGGATACCTTTACATGGCCTGAAATGGATAGTATTTAAGCATTTGACATTCCAAAGAAAATGTCAGTTTTAAGCCAATTTATTCACTGCCAAATTGATTGAGTCCACATGCCTACTTAAAGTTGTACATCTTGGGACAGGCTAGTCTTCTTCCTATCTATGCTCATGCGGACAGCGCACACACCAAGACAGCACACACATATGATTTGTTTAATTTACTTGTTCACCCAACTGAATTGAGTGCCTCTATCGAGTTTCTCTTTTTATCAACATCAAAATACAAACATCCCTTCAGGATATGCACTGTTACCTAAAAAACTGCAGCCTACAATGAAATACTAAGTCAAATAAAAAAATAAATATATAACCATCAAAACCCATTACAGATTTTGTACAGACACAGATTTCCACCATATTTAAAATCTACCCACACACTAACGTTTAAGGGTGCTATTATCACTTTAACCAGTGCCTTTGCTGGCACCTACAGAAATCCTTCCTTAGTATAGGATATGCAACTAACCTAGAATTTCCATACAAAAGAAAAGATCTAATAGCTTCAGCATAAGTCTACGTCAAAATAGGGCACTAGATATTAGCATATGCTAACTGAATGTCCCTATTACCAACAACATGGAACAAAACTAGCTCCACTAATGGATAGTTTTGAACTTACTTGGGTTGGTTGCCGTCACTGATCAGGCCACAGACACAAGCAATTGCATTCCATGATTGAATGTCTATGACAGCACCATGGGCCCGATTATGATATTGGCGGTGGAAGAACCGCCAATGCTGTGTTGGCTGTTGGACCGGCGCTGTTGTGGGAGTCTGACCACCACATTAAGAGGTTGGCAGGCAGCTGCACCAACCTCCCACCATCCCTGACAGGATCTTAGATCCCGACGGGCTGACGGTGGTGCATGTTGCAATCAGCCAGGACGGTGCTGAATTCAGCACCACCCAGCTGATTACAGCCTTAATCTCTGCCAGCCTTTTCATTTCAGTTTCACAGTCATGAAAAGGCTGGCAGAGAACACAGGCCACAGGGGATCCCTGCACTGCCCATGCCTAACACATGGGCAGTGCAGGGGTCTCCCTCCCCAGCACTCTCAAAATGCACACTGTCTGCTATGCAAACAGGTCACATTTTGAGGGTGCTGGGTGCATCAGCATTGCCACCGGCTCTATTATGAGCAGATGACAGTGGTACTGCCACTTACCTGCTGGGCTGACTGGCAGAAATCTTGGCCAGTCAGCCCAGCGGGAAAGTCTTTATGGGGCCGGTGTGGAGGCCGCCTGCATGACAGCAACCACCCTGTTGGGAGTTTGACGGACAGGTGTTCCCATCTGCCAAATTCGTATTAGGGTCCCATGTTCCTAGAACTAACACAGACAATGCAGTGGCCATGGTTCCTTCCCAGGAACACTTACAAGAAGCCACTCTACACTGTGCCAATTACTAGAAATACTTAAAAAGGAACAAAACAACCAGGCACTAACAATTGAACAATCCCTAACCCAACTCAAACAAACAGATGAACTTCAAACTACACAAACACATGCACTCCTAACAAGCAAAGTGAGACTCTTCGCTAATAATGCAGACCTAATATATCTAAATTCAATACCAAAAACCTTACTTTATGAAAACCACACTGAACAACCATTTACAGGTCTTAAAACACAAACAATCGTACTTTATTAATATTTATTTCTAAATAGTATTAAAGCTAATTTAAAATACCAATTCAAATACACAAAGTGCAAAAGACACAATTTCAGATTGATAGTTACATTGTACAATCAGTTAAAAAATATACAAATAAACAATGCAAAATAACAAACATTATTTTAAACAAACAAACCAACGATAAAAAATTATTGAAAACCACAACAATTCACATCTTTGGGCCGCTAGGTGTGAGCGTCGGCCGCTGGCCGACGCCTGAAGTACCTCCCTGGTGCGGGTCATGACCAGTGGCCGACACCAGGGAGGGGGTTAAAAAATCCTCTGGATTTTTTTTTGGGGGGGCTGGGAGACGCGGAACAACTTCCGTGTCTCCCCCCCCACCCCATGGCACGCTGACATCACATTTTTCCCCACCGGAGCAGCAGAGGAGCAGGTAAGCGTCCTCTTCCTACTCCAGTGGGGAAAAAAGTGCAAAACGGCCTCCCCAGATGCCAGGGATCTCCATCGATGCCTCCCTGGCACTGTTTCCTGGCCATGGATCGCAGCACAGCTGCAATCCATGGGCAGGAAATGCCCCTAGACACCAGGGATCTTCTTTGGGGGATCGGCCCCCTTGTAAATGGGCCACCCGCCAGTGGGGGCATTATTTATAAAAAAAATAAGTTTGGGTTGCTTTGTGGGACGATCGCGCCCCCCCAGATAAAAAAAAGAAGTTAATAAAAAATTAAAAAATGGCGGGGTCGACCCTCCAAACATGGGCAGACCCCTGAGGGGTCTCAAAGGATCCTCGTTTTCCCTGGGAATATTAAAAAATAAATAGGCTGACCCTCTATGGGCCATTGTTTTTTATACATGTGTGATTTGCCAAGGGGAAGCATACATGTATGAAAAAAATAAGTGATGTAGAGAGTTAGTCTCTCTCTCTCTCTAAATATATTTATATATATATATATATATATATATATATATATATGTACATATATATATATATATGTACATATATGACAAGTCTTTATAGATATGTATATATATATATATATATATATATATATATATATAGCCACGACACCTGGTCTGCAAGCAAACGCGCCTTTCTGCCGGTGCACACGTTAGGGCAAAGACCAGCAACCCTCATATATCCGACACAGAAGTAGACGTGGCATTCCTGGAGTGTGTAAAATAAAGTGTCATTTATTTCTTAAGAAAGCATCGGATCTCGCAGATATCACAACGCGTTTCGACATTACGTCTTTATCTAGTGATTTCATCTGTCCCTCAGTATCTCTCCTCACGTCAGGTTTTATAGACCGCATTCCGAAATAATTAGTTCAAAGTCATATCAGATGGTGAGGGAACCTTCCCTCTTCGTTAAGGCACATTATTTCAAAAATATTCACATTTGCCAAAGCCACACCAATAATCCACATTTCGTAGTTGCAAAAAACCAAACACATCGTTTTTTTTTTCCAACACAGACTTAATCTGCTGCTGTTAATGGCCACCTTGATGACCGATCACGTCAATTAATATCCCAAAAGTCACTGCATACAGAGGCTTATGTATGATTTTGTACTAGTATTAAGAGTATATGTTAAGGTTTTGCTAATTAATCACTAGGCCTTAGTTAGCATGAGTCGGGCCGAGCTGCCCGGTTTCATATTAAATGTGTTTTTTCTAACGTGCAGTGTTCTGACTTGCTGAAGGACATGAAGCCGTACTTTTCCAGAAGTTAGAGATGTGTGTGTGTAACTGTAGTAAATCTTCTCATGAGAACCCGACTTGCCCAAGGAGACATTCTTGCCAAATGCAACAGTGTAATTCGCAACAGGTACAAGGTCATTTAGACTAGGGAAAACAATGGGACTACTGACTTGAGTAACAAATGTCACTTATTCCTCACCTGACATTCTACCCGTTGGAGGCGTCAAACCAAGGAACCAATAAACTACGTGAGAACTGTTATGGGGTGACAATCGTAAGGAGACGACAAGTAAACCATTGGATGGAAACTTGCCCAATTGGAAATTAGGGGACTGTACAACAAGATCAATGTAAAATTCTTGGACAGGAGGAGAAATCAGCCATTCTGAGCTATTATATGCCATTATATGACATTACAAGCCATTGTGTGTCTTTTGCTATTGCTTAGCCACTTTGTTACTCTGCCCAAATACTTTGCTGTTTTGAACTTTGCAATCCATCCTCACTTACTTTGCCTTGCCCGATTCAAACTTTTCCTCCTTATGAGGGAGCTATTCCGTTTTGCCCGGTCTTACTGAACTTTGCTGTGTTTCCTGGCTGATGGTGAATCAACTGATGTCCTGCAGACGAAGACTGACTCTTTATGCTGACCCATTACGGAGCGTAACTATATGATGATGAAATTGTATTGTCTGTTTGCCTTTTCTTTCTATGTACCAACTGCTTCTTTTGATATAGACCATAGACAGATGTTTTTCTAAACTGATGTTGCTAAATTGTTTTGCATGAAGCCCAACATGCTAATGCTGATTCGAGGTTAGTTAAGGAGTTCATCAAACGGATGCAAGCAGACAAATGACTTCATCTTTGCTTTGTTGAATAATGTGCTAATGATAATCTGCTAAAGTTAATCCATGCTGACATCGTGCTATGTTCTAATGTTCATTATCTTTGCTTTGATGAAATCCTATTCGAGTTGCCATATTATGACAATGTTGATGTGTTTCCTGGTTTTGAGACTAAGGCCCTCATTCTGACCTTGGCGGGCGGCGGAGGCCGCCCGCCAAAGTCCCGCCGTCAGGTTACCGTTCCGCGGTCGAAAGACCGCGGCGGTAATTCTGACTTTCCCGCTGGGCTGGCGGGCGGTCGCCTTCAGACCGCCAGCCAGCCCAGCGGGAAAGAGGCTTCCACGATGAAGCCGGCTCGGAATCGAGCCGGCGGAGTGGAAGCTGTGCGACGGGTGCAGTTGCACCCGTCGCGTATTTCACTGTCTGCGCAGCAGACAGTGAAATACATGTAGGGGCCCTCTTACGGGGGCCCCTGCAATGCCCATGCCAGTGGCATGGGCACTGCAGGGGCCCCCAGGGGCCCCGCGACCCCCCCTACCGCCATCCGGATCTCGGCGGTCCGACCGCCGGGATCTGGATGGCGGTAGTGGGGGTCGGAATCCCCGCGGCGGTGCAGCAAGCTGCGCCACCGCGGAAGATTCAATGGGGCCGCGGTACACTGGCGAGACCCCGCCAGTGGTGCCGGTCCGACCGCGGCTTTACCGCCGCGGTCGGAATCCCCATTGGAGCACCGCCGGCCTGTCGGCGGTGCTCCCGCGGTCCTCCGCCCTGGCGGTCAAAGACCGCCAGGGTCAGAATGACCACCTAATAAACTTGATAGAACAATTGTAATCAATAGGGAATAAATATCATAAATCGTACTAAATTGTGTGTGGTTCTTCATGGCTAAAAGGTCATGGTGGTTTCCGAGTCTTATTGATGCCATTGATTACTTTGATTGATTTACTATTGTGAATATTGATGAGGTTATTGATTTGTTGATTGACATGTTGACTAGTTATCTCGTCTTAAGGAGACTTCAATCATGGTCAAAAGATTAATCGGCCTAAAACGAGTCCCAGAGTGAATAAATTATCTAGTTTGGAATGCGTCATCAATTCTCACGGAGTACCCTTTCTTCACCAGCATGTCTACCTTACTTTCAACGGTAGATATGCTCACTCAATTTGAGGAATCACTTTGTACAGCATACTTGGACACCCCCAACTTGCATCCACAAACTAGTATAGGTTCACTTGGCAACTATACAGGTTTAGTCAGGACTCTGATGAGAACAGAGACATGAATGGGTAAGGAAAGCTTAAGGTAGGTGTGCCTTCACAGGGATATTGCACAGGTAGAAGTCATATAGTAAAGGTAGTACAGATGTACATTATCTACACCTATGGATTCAAACCCCTTGGTGCCATCCCAGCACTGAAGGAGAATGACTTGTATAGGTCAGTGTTTGACCTGCTTTTCATGTTCATCCTCCATCAGAAGTTAGTAGATGCTCAGTTTGCTTTATAAGTCCATAACAGTCACATCGCTGCACATAATGTTGGCTGGGACATATGCTACGTTCTCATAGACTCCCTGTGTGCCAAACACTACCCTTTTTCATAGCCTATGACCTTAGGGAACATCATGAAAAATCCCCAGCATGCCTCCCTTAGTTTCAAAGGTAGATATGCTCACTCAGTTCGAGGAATCGCTTTGTACGGCATACTCGGACACCCCCAACTTGCATCCACAAACTAAAAGCTATTAGATTTAGCACAGTGAGTGTGTTAAAGATGCATGAAAAACATGTCTTCCTGGCTGTCACAGGAGTCATTAGTAAAGGTTTGTTATGCATGCATTTGGTAATGTTAAGAAAGAAGGAGGCAGTTACTTGACAGGTGGTAAAATGTAGTCAAACTTATTCCGTTCTGTCACGTGCGATTGTGATAGGCCCTTGTCTGGCAGCGGTAAGTTAATGTGAGTGCACTGAATGGTTGGATTGGGCCGGTGGCAGGCGGTATGAAAGGGTTGTTTGTTGTGCGTGAATGGCGTGTGAATGGACCATAAACAGGTTGGTGCCTGGACGCAGCTTAATGGCCCACCTTCAGAAGTCTTGGTTTCAATATTCAGCTACTTTGATAAGTATTCATTCTTTAAAACCATAATTTCCGGAAGTGCTAAAACCAACCAGTGTGAGTGGTGGGTTAACTTTAACAAACTAGTACCAGGGGAGTCAAGGGGGCAGGACTTGTGTGGCTCTCACCAGTTTTCCTTCACCCAGAATCCCCTTGAAATCACAAAATGTGCTTAAAAAACACATTTGCATTGCATTTCAATAAGAAGAAGTCAAGGGATCTGCAGGCAGCCACAAATTTTCTACCACTCAGCATTCCACTAAGTCTCCAGTGAAAAACTGCCTCACTTTAATGAGTGGGCAAGTGACTACAACAGGAAAGTACCCAAAACGGATTGTAGAGACATTAAAATTACCTACCACAAAACAGCCTCGTTTTTTAACACAGCACCTAAGAATTTGTTCCTGGGCTCCGCAGCCATATAGGGAAACCTACCAAATGCAGACGTTTCTGAAAACTAGACATCCAAGGCAGCCCACGTAAGTGTGGTGTGTTTGGATTTCACAAAGTTTTCTTACCCATAATATCCTGCAAAGTGAAACGTTGATTAAAACCACTATTTTTCCTTTGTTTTTTATCACAGAAACTACAGGAATGTGCAGGGATCCTCAAAATTCTAACCACCCAGTGTTTCTCCACTTGTCCTGATAAAAACACAACCCTACTTGTGTGCCTGCACCTAGTGCCTGCGTCAGGAATGGATCACTCCAGGGTTAACAGTAGCTCTCATGCAAGGACTACTATTGACCCTTCTGTGATCCATTCCTGTCGCAGGCTCTAGGCCTACCCACACAAGTGAGGTACCATTTTTATCGAGAGACTTGGGGAAATGCTGGGTAGGAAGACATTTGTGGATCCTCTCAGTTTCAGAATTTTCTGTCACTGAAATGTGAGAAAAAAAGTGTTTTTTTAGCCTAATTTTGAGGTTTGCAAAGGATTCTGAGTAACAAAACCTGTCGAGAACCCCAAACGTCATCCCATCCTGGATTCCCCTAGGTGTCTAGTTTTAAAAAATGCACAGGTTTGGTAGATTTCCCTAGGTGGCGGCTGAGCTAGAGGCCAAAATCCACAGCTGGACACTTTGTAAAAAACAGCACTGATTTCTTTTGGAAAATGTGATGTGTCCACGTTGTGTTTTGGGGCATTTCCTGTCACTGGCACTAGGCCTACCCACAGCAGTGAGGTACCATTTTTATCGGGAGACTTGCAGGAATGCTGGGTAGGAGGAAATTTGTGGCTTCTCTCAGATTCCAGAACTTTCTGTCACCGAAATGTGAGAAAAACGTGTTTTTTTGCCAACTTAAGAGGTTTGCAAAGGATCCTGTGTAACAGAACCTGGTGAAAGCCCCCACAAGTCACCCCATCTTGAATTCCCCTATGTGTCTAGTTTTCAAAAATTCACAGGTTTGGCAGATTTCCCTAGGTGGCGGCTGAGCTACAGGCCAAAATCCACAGCTCGGCACTTTGTAAAAGACAGCTCTGATTTCTTTTGGAAAATGTGATGTGTCCATGTTGTGTTTTGGGGCATCTCCTGTCACGGGCACTAGGCCTACCCACACAAATGAGGTACCATTTTTATTGGGAGACTTGGGGGAACGCTGGATAGGAGGAAATGTATGGCTCCTCTCAGATTCAAGAACTTTCTGTCACCGAAATGTGAGAAAAAAGTGTTTTTTTTGGCACATTTTGAAGTTTGCAATGTATTCTGGGTAACAGAACCTGGAGAGAGCAATACAAGTCACCCCACTGTGGATTCCCCTAGGTGTATAGTTTAAAAAAATGCACAGGTTTGGTAGGTTTCCCTAGGTGGTGGCTGAGCTAGAGGCCAAAATCCACAGCTAGGCACTTTGTAAAAAACAGCTGATTTCTTTTGGAAAATGTGATGTGTCAACATTGTGTTTTGGGGCATTTCCTGTCGCGGGCACTAGGCCTACCCACACAAGTGAGGTACCATTTTTTATCTGTAGACTTGGGGGAATGCTGGGTAGGACGTATTTGAGGCTCCTCTCAGATTCCAGAACTTTCTGTCACCGAAATGTGAGGAAAAAGTATTTTTGGGCCAAATTTTGAGGTTTGCAAAGGATTCTGGGCGACGCAACCTGGTGGGAGCCCCACAAGTCACCCTATCTTGGATTCCCCTAGGTGTCTAGTTCTAAAAAATGCACAGGTTTGGTAGGTTTCCCTAGGTGGCGGTTGAGCTGGAGGCCAAAATCCACAGCTTGGCACTTTGTAAAAAAAACAGCTCTGATTTCTTTGGGAAAATGTGATGTGTCCACGTTGTGTTTTGGGGTATTTTCTTTCGCGGGCACTAGGCCTACCTGCACAAGTGAGGTACCATTTTATCGGGAGACATGGGGTAACACAGAATAGCAAAACAAGTTTTATTGCCCCTTTCTGTTACCGAAATGTGAGAAAAAAGTGTTTTTTTTGCCAAATTTTGAAGTTTGCAAAGTATTCTGGGTAACAGAACCTGGAGAGAGCCATACAAGTCACCCCACTGTGGATTCCCCTAGGTGTATAGTTTTTCAAAAATGCACAGGTTTGGTAGGTTTCCCTAGGTGGTGGCTGAGCTAGAGGCCAAAATCCACAGCTGGGCTCTTTGTAAAAAACAGCTCTGATTTCTTTTGGAAAATGTGAAGTGTCAACATTGTGTTTTTGGGCATTTCCTGTCGCGGGCACTCGGCCTACCCACACAAGTGAGGTACCATTTTTTATATGTAGACTTGGGGGAATGCTGGGTAGGACGTATTTGAGGCTCCTCTCAGATTCCAGAACTTTCTGTCACCGAAATGTGAGGAAAAAGTGTTTTTGGGCCAGATTTTGAGGTTTGCAAAGGATTCTGGGCAACGCAACCTGGTGGGAGCCCCACAAGTCACCCTATCTTGGATCCCCTAGGTGTCTAGTTCTAAAAAGTGCACAGGTTTGGTAGGTTTCCCTAGGTGGCGGCTGAGCTAGAGGCCAAAATCCACAGCTTGGCACTTTGTAAAAAAAACAGCTCTGATTTCTTTGGGAAAATGTGATGTGTCCACGTTGTGTTTTGGGGCATTTTCATTCGCGGGCACTAGGCCTACCTACACAAGTGAGGTACCATTTTATCGGGAGACTTGGGGTAACACAGAATAGCAAAACAAGTGTTATTGCACCTTTCTGTCACCAAAATGTGAGAAAAAAGTGTTTTTTTTGGCACATTTTGAAGTTTGCAATGTATTCTGGGTAACATAACCTGGAGAGAGCCATACAAGTCACCCCACTGTGGATTCCCCTAGGTGTATAGTTTTCAAAAATGCACAGGTTTGGTAGGTTTCCCTAGGTGGTGGCTGAGCTAGAGGCCAAAATCCACAGCTAGGCACTTTGTAAAAAACAGCTCTGATTTCGTTTGGAAAATGTGATGTGTCAACATTGTGTTTTGGGGCATTTCCTGTCGCGGGCACTAGGCCTACCCACACAAGTGAGGTACCATTTTTTATCTGTAGACTTGGGGGAATGCTGGGTAGGACGTATTTGAGGCTCCTCTCAGATGCCAGAACTTTCTGTCACCGAAATGTGAGGAAAAAGTGTTTTTGGGCCAAATTTTGAGGTTTGCAAAGGATTCTGGGCAACACAACCTGGGGGGAGCCTCACAAGTCACCCTATCTTGGATTCCTCTAGGTGTGTCTAGTTCTAAAAAATGCACAGGTTTGGTAGGTTTCCCTAGGTGGCGGCTGAGCTAGAGGCCAAAATCCACAGCTTGGCACTTTGTAAAACCACGTTGTGTTTTGGGGCATTTTCTTTTGCGGGCACTAGGCCTGCCTAAGTGAGGTGCCATTTTTATCAGGAGACTTGGGGTAACACAGAATAGCAAAACAAGTGTTATTGCCCCTTGCCTTGTCTGTAAAACAGTGTGTAAAAAAAGACATCTATTTGAGAAATGCCCTGTAATTCACATGCTAGTATGGGCACCCCGGAATTCAGAGATGTGCAAATAACCACTGCTTCTCAACACCTTATCTTGTGCTCATTTTGGAAATACAAAGGTTTTCTTGATACCTATTTTTCACTCTTCATATTCGAGCAAATTAATTGCTGTATACCCAGTATAAAATGAAAACCTATTGCAAGGTGCAGCTCCTTTATTGTCTCTGGGTACCTAGGCTTATTGATGAACTTACAAGCCCTATATATCCCCGCAACCAGAACAGTCCAGCAGATGTAACCATATACACGTCGCAGAAAAAAGTTACAGAGTAAAACAGAAAGAAAAATGGCTGTTGTTTTCAGCTCAATTTCAATATTCTTTTTATTTCAGCTGTTATTTTCTGTAGGAAAACCTTGTAGGATCTACACAAATGAAACCTTGCTGAATTCAGAATTTTGTTTATTTTTCAAATATATTTAGCTTTCTGGGATCCAGCATTGGTTTCACACCCATTTCTGTCACTAACTGGAAGGAGGCTGGAAGCATAAAAAAAGGTAAAAATGGAGTATGTCTCAGAAAAATGCCAAAATTGTTTTGAAAAATGTGTTTTTCTGATTCAAGTCTGCCTTTTCCTAAAAGCTGGGAGGATGGTGATTTTAGCACCTCAAACCCTTTGTTGATGCCATTTTCAGGGGAAAAAAACACAACCCCTCTTCAGCAGCCCTTCTTCCCATTTATTTAAAAAAAATAATAAGTTTTGCTCTATTTTGGCTAATTTCTTGGTCTCCTCCAGGGGAAATCACAAACTCTGGGTACCTTTAGAATCCCTAGGATGTTGGAAAAAAAGGACACAAATTTGGCATGGATAGCTTATGTGGACAAAAACTTATGAAGGCCTAAGCCTGAACTACCCCAAATAGCCAAAAAAGGTTTCAGCACGGGGAGGGAAGGTCCAGCAGCTAAGAGGTTAGGCTATACATAAACACAAATAACATCAAAAAATGTACAGTGCCCTCTCCATATCTTAAATAAATAAACCTATATATCACTTATGATTTGGTAGCTGAAGTACTGGTCAGTGAAATAACGATCCAAAAATAAAATCCCTCCCAAAAGAAGATCAATAAAGAGAACCCAAATATGCAAACACAAATCAGATAAAAACATCACATATGACTCTGGTGATCAAGAGAATACACTCAAACCCCTCTAAAAAGTGGCAACAACTAAATACTCAAAGAAAACTTAAAAATCAAGGAAAAGATAAAAAATAATTTTGGATAGAAAAATAAAATGATTACATGCTAAAAATAAAGGTGGCTCTCTGAAAATAGAAACCTATAAAGGAAACATAGACAACATAACTCACACAAAACACTTGCAACTCTAGTACAAAAAAGCCCCAAACTCAAAATCAATGTTAAATGCATATAACATACATAAAAAACACAAATAAATATTACCTTTTGCAATACTCTAACCTTACAAACACATATTACATTAAAACATAAACTAAAACAACATCTAAATACAATGCTTCCATAAACTTCACAGTCAAAAATTAGGAAGAAATAATGCAAAATCAAGCAGTCTAGATATAAATGATGGAAAAATAAAATTAGAAAAATACTTACATTCCATAGATAGCAGTGTAAAGAAACAGTCATTTATTTATTAATGGTAGGTACTTGATTTCAAGTTTGGCGGTTGGGATACTCCATCACAATGTGAAAGATATCCATCCACCATATCCACCATATTACAGGTGTGTTAGACTTGACACTTTTTGCAGGGTCATCCCCAATCTTTTTGCCTCCTTCCGCCTATTTTTTCTGACCTCTTTTTGTTGGTTTGGGATTCTGGGCTCTTTGCCAGTGCTAAACAGTGCTAAAGTGCATATGCTCTCTATGTAAATTGTAATGTTTATTGGTTTATTCTTGATTGGCATATTTGATTTACTAGTAAGTCCCTAGTAAAGTGCACTAGAGGTGCCTAGGGTCTTTAAATCAAATGCTACTAGTGGGCCTAGAGCACTGATTGTGCCACCCCCATCGAGTAGCCCTGTAAACATGTCTCAGACCTGCCACTGCAGTGTCTGTGTGTGCAGTCTTGCACTGCCAATTTCCCCAGGCATGTATACCGACTTGCCAGGCCTAAACCTTCCCTTTTTATACATGTAAGGCACCCTTAAGGTAGGCCCTAGGTAGGCTCATGGGCAGGGTGCAGTGTATGTTAAAGGTGGGACAGGTACTTATATGTTTTACATGTCCTCACAGTGAAATACTGCCAACTTCGGTTTTCACTGTTGCAAGGCCTACCTCACTCATAGGTTATCATAGGGGCTGCCCTTAAAAGTTATTAAAGCACAGAGTCCCTTTGGGAGCAGATAGAAATGTGGAGTTTTGGGTCTCTGAGCTCACTATTTAAAAATACGTCTTTTAGTGAAGTTAGTTTTTAGATTGTGTGCATGAAAATGCCACTTTTAGCAAATAGGCATTTTCATGCTTAAACCATTCTGCGACTTTGCCTGTTTGTGGATTCCTTGTCTGGGTCAGTTTGACAGCTGGGCTTTTTTTACTTCTCTCTAGACAGTGACTCAAAGGTGGCTGGGGTGTAGCCTGCATATCCTGATGAGCCATCTGTGCTGGAAGGGAGGGAGGAGTGGTCACTCACACCCGAAAAGGCTGTGCCTCCCTCCACACAATGCAGTCTCTAACCTCCTGGAATGTGGCTGGGGCCTGGCCTGGACAAGAAAGGATCTTACAGACACTTGAGGCTTTACGTTGAAGATTTGCCAACTTCAAAGACAGAAAGGGATGTAATTATTGTACTAAAAACCCCTGACTTTAGATTACTTTAAGAATTCAAGATGAAACTTTGCCTGGAGAAGAGCTGACGAGCTGAGGAGAGGTGCTGCCCTAGGCTGTGACTGGCCTGTGTTGGACTATCCTGCAGTTGCTGCTTCTTCCTGTGCAAGGGGTCAGAGACTGGACTTTGTTGCATTCCTGCTTGAGAATTGTCTCCAAGGGCTTGGAGTAGAGCTTGCTTCCTGTTTTCAAGCTTCAGGGACAGAAAAGGCTTTACCAACCAGACCTGAGTCTATTTGCTGTGGACTCTAGCTTGCCAGAGGCTGCCATTCCTGGACCCCTGGAAGTGAAACAACCGGATGATGCCATGCAACTTAACAAAGGACGCCGCTGTGCAGTACCGCAACGCCACCTGCCCCAAGGCCGTGGACCTCTCTGAGTGCAATTAATCCAATGACCCTGTGAGCTGATGCTGCTACCCCGGATCCGCAACGCAGCTGCCCCGAGGCCTTGGACCTTGTAGAAGTCTAACGACCCTGTAGACCTTGCTGCAGCCGATGTTCCTGCCTGACTTCGCTGACTCTGGAGTGTCGTAAGTCTAATGTCCGTGTTGACTCAAAGCCATTACCACAAGCACCTGCGGCCCTGTGATGTCATGGTGACCTGGTGAGGGTGCCCGCAGCATCATGACTCCGCTAGACTTTGCAGCTGTCGGAACCAAGGAAGTGACTTCGCATCTGACTCCGCTTCACCTCCACCGCCCTGTAGTGAGGACCCGAAGCCGCTGCACAATGCCGCAGTCCTTCTGCCCAGTGGCACCGGAACCGACGCCTCATTGGACTCAGCAAAGTCGCTCTCCTTGACTCCATGCACTAGCCTGTTTTCTACTTGTTTCTTAAGGTACTGTACCTGGGGGTAGAACGACTCTGTAAATGGCGCCATTGGTGTCGCATTGTAGAAAACGACTCCGTCACGACACCCACAGTACAAACTTCCAGTATTTGTCCCACAAGGCACTGTTTTCTTGCTTTTAAGTGCTAAATTCATATTTTTAACTGTATATTGTTGTTTTTTCTCTGTATTTGGTCTTGTTTATTTAGATAAAATATTTACTATTATTCTAAACCTGTGTTTGCAGGGTCATCCTTAATATCTTGTAGTGGTTCACTTATTAGTGAAGCAGTGGAGAGCTGAAGCTGGATGCCATGATGGCTAAGTCCAGTTCAGATGGTGGCAGCAATAATCTTAAGTTCAGTGCTGATGAAGAAATGCACATGCTCAGAGACTTGGGCCCATATTTATACTTTTTTTGCGCCACATTTGCTTAGTTTTTTGACGCAAAATCGGCGCAAACGTACAAAGTTTGCGCCGCATTTGCGTAAAAAAATAATGCAAAGGCGGCGCTAAAAAAAGGATAAATATGGGCCTTGGTGCCCAACTTGGAGGAGGAGGTTTTCACACACCAGGAGGTTCGGGGAATGAGGTAGCTCCAATGGTGCACAGGGTCCCTGAGATGGATTGGGGAACTGGCATGGGGGGTCATATTCCTTGTAGTGGGAGGGACACTCTACAGGCCTTAGGGGAGAGAACAGAGATACTGGTTGTGGAGTGTGGAGACACCTCAGAAGAGTGTGGGTTGAGTGTCAGGGACAGTCAGGTACTGTCTCACCAGTCTCAGGAAGGTGATGTGGGGTACTTTTTCAAAGCTGTGGCACTGGATGGTTGGGTTATGGGTAATTTGATTAATTCATGTGATGGGTTGTGTGATGTAATTGCTAGAGAGCATATGTCCAGTCCTTGTTTTCCAGGGCTACGCCAACACCTGGTGGAGTGTGAGTTCTCTGATTCCAGGGAACTTACACTGGATGCAGACTTCTTGGTGAGTACCAGAGAGTCTGAAGAGGCATTTGGGGTGCTCCTAAAGGGAGTGGTCTAGGTGTTTCCCAACCAGGTGAGGTGTAAAGGATTGTAGTGTCCCAGGTAGGTCCCATTGTAGTGGGATGGGTGAGGGATCCCATGCCTAGTCTCAGAGGAGAGGGAAGGGGGGTGGGCTGAGTCCCAGAGTGCCCAAGGTCCAGTCCCACGTCCTGGTGGGTTCCATGAGTGAAAATCAGGAGGGGAGCCTAGACTGTACCGTAGGGTCGTCTGTTGCAGGAGACCCCATAGTGTCAGGAGAACTTGGGGAGGTGGCTGAAGCCAGCGTCCCACTGGTTCTGGTGTCTGGTTGTACCACTCCTAGTGAGGGGGCTCAGAAATCCAGACAGAGGGTTAAGAGGGTGTTGTGGGCCCAGTGGAGAACCTGGCGGATCAGGGGTTAGCTCTAAGGTCAGAGTCCCAAGGAATGACCTTGGTGATACCATTTCTGGACTGGGGGGGACCAGGCTCTGCCAGCTGAGCAGAGGTCAGGGGACCAGAGCCAGCCAGACTTTCATGTGGCCCTTAGGCAAGGTGTTTCCCTTTTGGGGGATAGGTGTGCTACCAAGAAAGTCCTGGCTTGCCAGGCAATGGTCCAGTCTGAGGGTACAGACCCTAGACTGGGGGATCAGGTGCAGAGGCTAAACTCGGACCTGATGGGGGGGTTGGCGCAATCACACCCCGGTGTGACTTCGAAGGGTACTCTCCATGGTGGAGGGGTGCAGAACCCTGGGAGTAGGGGCAGGGGAGGGAGAGACCCTGGATTGAAGGGCCAGCTTCAGGGTGCTCCCCTCTGACCTGGAGGAAGGAGCCACTGCTAACAGTGCCCCTTCCATGTTGGATTCTGGGAGGGGAGACTTCTAGTAGGGGGGTGCAGGACCCCAGAAGGAAGAGCACAGAGAGGGAAGCCTAGCCCCTGGCCCTAGTCCAACCTGAAGGTCCAGACCCCAGGTTGAAAGACCAGTTGCAGGTTAACATCCCTGCACAGTTGGGACAATTGTGCAGGAATGCTTCCTTGAAACCCCCTGGCAATTCTGGATTCTGGGGGGGGGGCATCAATCCTAATGGGGGGGTGCAGGACCCCAGAAGGAAGGGCAGGGGGGGGAAGCCTCACCCCTGGCTCTGGTCCAATCTGAAGGTACAGTCCCCAGGTTAGAAGACCAGTTGCAGGTTAACATCCCTGCACTGGTGAGAGAATTGTGCAGGACTGCTTCCACAAGCAGCCTGACAATTCTGGACTCTGGGGTGCCACTCCAGTGTCAGGCTGTCGTCCCTGACCTAGTGGAAGGGAGAGTGGTCAGAGTGTGCCAGGAACCTCTGGCTACTTCCACCCACTCTCCACAGTCACAGTAGTTGGAGCACCTTGAAGGGCCTGGGGCCTGGCTCTCATCCCTGACAGCTGTCAGTGCCCACTGTGGCTTGCTGTCCTGGTGGACAGAGTTGTGCTGGTGGAGACAATAGTCACACCCCGGGGGTAGAATGGGCCACACCACTGTGTTGGCCCTGGTGGTACTATCTGCCCTCTGGGATATATCTGTGAGCAGAGTAAGGTTAGGTGCTGTACAGATGGTATCTGTAGATGAGGAGAAGGGGTTCCAATGAGTTAACTTAGTGGGCCCTGAGAGTATGGACAGAGGGATCCAACTGGAGTCAGGAAGGTGTAGAACAGGAACATGCCCCTGCTGTTGCGGGCCTGGGTCCCTATTTTATCACCCCAATCAGGGAAGTCATCAAGGTATTGATTAGTCTCACCTTGCTTCAGGCTGGTGGGGGTTGAGTTGGACATGGCCCTTTTTGCAGGGTCATCCTTAATATTTTTCCCCCTTCCTCCTATTTTTCTGACATGTTTTTGTTGGCTTTAGGAGTCTGGGCAATTTACCACTACTAAACAGTGCTAGAGTGCCCTCTCTGTGTAAATTGTTGATGGTTTATTCCTGATATGCATATTTGATTTACTAGTAAGTCCCTAGTAAAGTGCACTAGAGGTGCCTAGGGCCTGTACATCAAATGCTGCTGGTGGGTCTGCAACACTGATTGTGTCACCTACATGAGTAGCGCTGTAAACAGGCCTGCCACTGCAGTGTCTTTGTGTGCAGTCTTTCACTGCCAATTGAACCTGGCAAGTGTACTCACTTTGCAGGCCTAAACCTTCCCTTTTTACACATGTAAGGCACCCCTAAGGTAGACCCTAGGTAGCCCCATGGGCAGGGTGCAATGTATGTTACAGGTGGGACATGTACTTATGTGTTTTTCATGTCCTCACAGTAAAATACTGCCAAATTAATTTTTCACTGTTACAAGGCCTATCTCTCGCTCATAGGTTAACATGGGGGCTACCCTTAAATGTTATTAAAGCACAGATTCCTCTTGGGAGCAGATAGAAATATGGAGTTATGGGTCTCTGAGCTCACAATTTAAAAATACATCTTTTAGTGAAGTTGGTTTTAGATTTTGTGTTTGAAAATGCCACTTTCAGAAAGTAGGCATTTTCTTGCTTAAACCATTCTGTGACTCTGCCTGTTTGTGAATTCCCTGGCTGGGTCAGTTTGACAGTCGGGCTGTTTGCACCTCTCTCTGGACAGTGACATAAAGGGGTCTGGGGTGTAGCCTGCACATCCTGATTGTCGAGACGGGGCAACTCACCTGAAAAGCAGGATGTCTCCAGGGGTGATTGTATGCCCCCCCCAAAACTCCTGAAACACCTCTTGGCACTTCCTGGTGGACACAGAAACCGCGACAGGTGTCCCAGAAGGAAATGTTGAGTGGAAGAGAAAGAGACAAAACACTGCCATGTCTTGCCGGTCCAGCCAGGCACCCTGTATCTTCGGGGGGCAGGTCGTTGTTGACAGAATGATAGTAGAGTTAGCGCACTCAACTTCTTTGAAACTGAATCTCTCTGTCTGATATGGGCACGGGAGCGGTAGAAGTAAACCAGGAAAATTACTAACACTGCATTACCAAAAACCCAAACTGAGTACCATAACAATAAGTACTGTGACACTACGGCTGGCTCCACAGAGATTCACTGTTGCGCACTACAATTAGAACAGTGGTTGCACTTATCATGCACAACAAAGACGAACAAGGGCATTACTTCACGTATAACTTTCCTGCATGCATAGGGTTAAACTAAAAGGAACAAAAACAATCCAAGAAATACAAATGTCCACTCTGGGTTTAAACAGTTAGGGTGGCACAGTTTGGTTTGGTTTCACTGTGTGTGTGAAAAACCCTTCAAAAGCAAATTTCTCAAACCTGAAACACAGGCATGAATGACACAATTTAAATGCAAGAGTTTTGCTATTAGATTCAGAAAAGTCACGTAAATGTTCTTTTAAAATTGCACTGTCACTTTTTGTAGTACTTGAGCTCGAGCAGATTTCTTGAAGCACATTTAGGCAAGTAACTACAATAATAATGTAGAATGTTCAGAAATGCATTTGTCTCTTAAAGATAAGCACTCTGCCAAAATACGAGGTTTGAAATACACCAGCTGTTCTAGGAAAGCGCAGCGCTCAAAGAACAAACTCCCTGGAGAATACTAGTCATTTAGCTGCCGTCTTTTCCAGAGTTCTGGAGGAATACCTGGTGTCAGCTGGTACAGGAACGAAGAAAAGAATTGCCTCAAAAGTCTTGAATACGAGGATGACAGCAGGGGCTGGACTGCCAAATCAGATGCTGAGATCATGAAGCAAAACAAAGCCAAGCAGATAGGCATGCTTCACTCTGCTATTTATAGCCAATCAGGACAGCAGTTGAGTTTCCACATGTGGATGAGTCACCACACCCAATTAGAAGCACATGTCGACACCACACCCAATTAGAAGTACATGTCTACACCTGCTCACATTAGCAAACGAGCACTGGTAAAACAAACATTGATAAAACCAATTGTGTAACATAGCACATTATGTTTACTTAGAAACATGAAGGTTTAACCAAGAACAGAGATACGATTTAACCCTAATCCCTGGGAATGCTGGCAGATAACGCAGGCGGCACCTTGGGGATTCCTGACACTGATGAGCCATCTGTGCTGGAAGGGAGTGGAGGAGTGGTCACTCACTCTCCGGAATGGGCTGTGCCTGCCCTCATACAATGCAGTCTCCAACCTCCTGGTGTGTGGCTGGGGCCTGGCTTGGACAGGAAAAGATCTTACAGACACCTGAGACTTTACTTTGAAGTTTGCATCTTCAAAGGCAGAAAGGGGTTTAAGTATTAGACCCAAAACCCCAGACTTTAGATTGCTTCAAGGATTCAAGAGGAACCTCTGTCTGAAGAAGCTGAGGAGAAGTGTTGCCCTGGCCTGGGCTGTGTTGGCCTATGCTGCAACTGCCTGTTCTGCCTCTGCAAGGCGACAGAGACTGGACTTTGTTTCATTCCTGCTTGAGAAGTGACTCCAAGAGTATAGCTTGCCTCCTGTTTTGAAGCCTCAGGGACAGGAAAAGCTTCACCAACCAAATTTGAGTCTACTTGCTATGGACTCTAGCTTTCCAGAGGGTGCCATTACAGTTCCTGGACCCCTGGAAGTGAATTCCTAGAGAAAAAACAGTCTAACGATGCCGGATGATGCCATGCGACTTTGCAAATTATGCTGCTACCCAGAACCAGGACGCTGCTTGCCCCGAGGCCGTGGACCTCCGTGAGTGCCACCAGTCCAACGACCCTGTGAGCTGACACTTTACCCTGGAACTGTGACACCACCCGCCCCAAGGCCGTGGACCTTGTAGAAGTGTGATGATCTTGTAGGCCTCATGTCGCTGGAGCCGCTGCTCCCACCTAACTTCGCTGACACAGGGGTTTCGTAAGTTCAACGTCCTTGATGACCCCATGCCATCACAGTGCCTGCAGCCCTGTGACGTCATCGCTACCTCGTGAGGTTGCCTCGCAGCATCGTGACTCCGCCGGACTTCACATCTGCCGGAACCGACTTAGCATCAGACGCCGCTTCACCTCCACCACCCTGTAGTCAGGACTCAATGCCGCTGTGCAACGCTGCAATCGTTCTGCTCCGTGGCACTGGAACTGACCCCTCATCGGACCCAGTGAAGCAACTCTCCCCGACTCTGTGCACCAACCTATTTTCTACTTGTTTCTTAAGGTACCATACCTGGGGGTTGAATGACTCCGAAACGGCGCCATTGGTGTCTCATTGTAGGAAACAACTTTGTCACAATGCCGCACAATACCAACTTGCAGTATTTGTGCCTCAGGGCACTGTTTTCTTCCTTTTAAGTGCTAAATTCGGATTTTAACTGTATATTGTGGATTTTTATTGTATTTGGTCTTGTTTATTTAGATAAAATATTCACTGTTTTTCAAAACCTGTGTTGTGTCATTTTGTAGTGGCTGACTGTATTACTGTGTGTGTTTGTACAAATACTTAACACATTGTCTCTGAGTTAAGCCTGCCTGCTCATTCCAAGCTACCAAGGGGGTGAGCGGGGCTTAACTTAGTGTGATTCTCCTTTATCCTGACTAGAATGAGGATCCTTCCTTGGACAGGGGGTAACCTGACTGCCAACCAAAGACCCCATTTCCAACAAAGCACATTATATTTTATGGCATTTGTAATATGGCAGAGGGGATATCTGTGATGTTTGAGATGAAGTATCCCACCACCAACCTGTACATGAGGCCCTAAATATAATCACAAGCAAAAGCTTTTGAAAAAGATGTGTTTAAAACAATGCACAGTAATACTGATACATTTGTTAGCATATTTTTAAATACTAATATTAAAAAAGACCGGTTATAAATATAAGGACATTGTTTTTCAGCACTTTTTTGACTATTATAAAACTTTCAAAATGTAATTAATACATAAAATATTACATGACCAATAAAAATAGTTCTTTAAAAACTGCATAACTAGAAATACAAATATATGTATTCTACAACTATATCATATAGGTGATTGTGATTATTCTCAAGTACCAAAATACTTATTTTTTTAAACTATAAACAGCCCACATAACTTATTGTAATTGGGAAAAGATAATGCACAATAAAAATGGCATATAGTAAAAGAGATATGTAAGAGTAACATCTTAAAGTGATTATTTACAAAAATTATATGAATTAGCAAACAACAATTTAAAAGATAAATTGTTATTACTTTTTAATGTGCAAAACTAAAAAATAGAGACAAACGCAACCAGGTTCTGGATATCACATTTAAAATTACCAATAAAAACCTGGAGAAAGTGTTCTACTTTGGGTAAAGTCTAATTTACCACACCCATTGCAAACGTTAACACATTGGGATAATAAACTTGAGGATTGGGGTCAGATTTACTATTCCCACTTAAAATTTATCAACATTAGGGGAGATGACTTAGGAGAAGTTAAGGCTCATATTTATACTTTTTGACGCAATCCAGCGCCAGCGCTGGTTTGCGTCAAAAATGTTACCGCCGCCTAACGCCATTCCTACGCACCATGCAAGTGCCTTATTTAAGGAATGACATTAGCCAGCGCTGGGGACTGGTCTGAGTAAAAAAAAATGACTCAAACCAGGCAGCGCCGTCGTAGAGGAAAATGGAAGTTGTGCATCAAAAAATGATGCAAGTCAGGTTTGAGGCAAAAATCATGCCTCAAACCGGACTTGCGCCATTTTTTGACGCACAACCCCCATTGAAATTACTCCTGTCTTAGCAAAGACAGGTGTCATGCCCCCTTGTCCTATGACTTCTGTCCCCTGGGCATGGCCATTGGGCACAGTGGCATGTAGGGGGGGCCAAATTAGGCCCCCATGCCACTTTAAAAAAATACAAAAAATACTTACCTCAACTTACCTGGGATGGGTCCCCCCATCCATGGGTGTCCTCCAGGCGTGGGCAAGGGTGGCAGGGGGTGTCCCTGGGGGCAGTGAAGGGCACCTCTGGACTCCTTCCATGGTCAGAGACCATGGACATGAGCCCACAGGTCCCTTAACGCCTGCCCTGACCCAGGAGTTAAAAAACAGCGCACATCAGGCTGTGCACTGTTTTTTAAGGCACGCCCACGCCTGTGCGTCAAAATGACGCTGGAGTATAAATAAGGCGCACTGGCCTTAAAGTCATTTTTTGGGCGGGAACGCCTACCTTGCATGTCATTAACGCAAGGCAGTTTCCCACATCCAAAAAATGACGCACACGGAGGAATGCGGCCCAACAAGCAGGAAGAAGGAGCGAGAGATGGTCGAGGAGGACGCTGAGGAATGAGACAGGAGAGGACGGTGCAGAGGAGCAAGAGACGAGAGAGAAAGATGCGGGGTGAGAAGCCCAAAGGAGATACACGTTCGAAGCGAAGAGCACATCGGAGAAGGGGAGGAAGAAGCCCCCAAGGAAAACAAAACAGCCCGCTATGTCCCAGGAGGGACGTGGCTAATGCCAGTACGTGCCTGCATACTAAATCCCTCTACATATTTTGGAAGAGGGAGGGTGTAGCGGGGAGGGAAGAGTGAAAAAGAAAAGAAGGGGACATAAAGGAGTATTGACCAGATGCATTAAAACAAACAGAGGCAAACTGATTGTGAGAGAAAAAAATAACTGAAAACAGTTTATACCAAAACTCAGTTCGAATTTCTACCTTTGTATTTCTTTTGGGTTGCACACCATCGCCAACACCCTCTGCCACTATATTGAGCCCTAATAAAGACAATATGTAAATTCAACTAGTCACTATCCTTCACTGACCCTGGGTGTTTACTCCTTTCTTTTTTCTTCTTCTTTTGTTGTTTTTTTTCCTTTCCCCTTTTCCTGCTCTCTTTATTTTCCTCCCCTCCCCTCCCACCAGGATTATAAAACAAAATACTCAAAACCAAAACACTAACCTCTTGTCCCTCTGTTCCTTATTTCCACTCCTGCACATCTTTCTCAGAGGGAACGCTGGTACCAGGACCGGAGAGTCATCTAAGAAGAAAGAGAGGGCAAGACTGTTAAGAAAGAGTCCAAAGAAGAAATCGACTAGAGAGAGACAAAAGGAGAACAGAAGAAAGAGAGAGTTAGTTTAATTAAAAACAAAAACCATATAAGAATAAGAAGAAAAATGTAATAAAAGAAACCACCATACCCATCTATTTTAAAAAGTTCTCATTACGTTTATTTTCTAGCACAAACTCTGACAGGACGACCATTAACATACCCACGACAACCACTTTGAAGAAAGTGTTGAACTTCGAGAGGGTCAGTTTTACTATGTCTACTCCAAAATTAAGCACCTTGGGGAAAGTGTTGGGCTTTGGGTAATTCAGATTTACTATTCACACTGCAAGCCTAACCACATTTGGAAACGTGTTTTGCTTTGATGTTCACATTTACTATTCCCACTCTAACCATAACCACTTTGGGGAATGTGCTGGACTTAGAATATGTCAAATTTACTAGTCTCACTTTACACATAACTACATTGGGGAAAGTGTTGGTCTTTGGGATTGGTGGTTCGGATTGACTAATCCACTCCAAACATAACCACACTGGGAAAAATGTTGGACTTTGGGCTTAGAATGCATTATTCCCATTCCAAACCTAGGGGACGTGTTAGACCTTGGGGGTTCAGATTTATTGTTCCCACTCCAAATGTAACCACGCTGGAGGAGGTTTTGGACTGTAGGGGTTTATATGTACTAGTCCAACTCCAAAACTAACCACATTAGGAAAAGTATTGGACTTTGACAGAGTGTTGAACTTTGAGAAAAAGTGTTGATTGGAGAATGTGCAGGACTTTCAGTTATCAAATGTAATCACTCCCAAAACATGCTAATAGACATGCACTAAAATTACAAAGAACTATTTTAAATATCCCAAAAAAGTTAACCACATCACGTAAATAAGTTAAATTGGAATTGCTACCTCAAATATACCACATATTTACTACATCTTAAAAACTGATGATTATAATTATTTAAAAAAATACCTTTTTTAATTTAAAGAAATTAAAAAAGCTGGCAATGTTCTATATTTTTAATTGTTACATAACGTTTTAACTCCCAATGAGATTAAAAGAAAACTTACAAAACCACCTATAATTAAAACAAAAAAATTTACTAAAAAAGATTAAAATACATTTATCTTAATTTTAAAAAAAATATCAAAACTAATAGTAAATTACACCGAACAAAAATATTTTTACAAAAATTATAAACAAAAATACTTGCAATAAATATTAAAAAATAAATGACTTTTGCTTAAAACATTAGATATTAACATGTCAAATTTACATAGCTAATATTAAAAATAAGAAAATGTTTAAAACTATTATTTCATAAACAATCTCAGCAATTTTAAAGATAACAAACTTATAGAATTAAAACTTTCAATTTACTCCCCACCTATTGCCCTATAGACCCAAGTGCCACTCTGAAAATTATGATACATGCAAAAAACATTTCATAAACAAAGACTATATTTGAATGAACAAAATACACTTAAACACAATATAAACTACAACAATATAACACAGCATGGAATTTGCTGTTGCACAGTTATTTTAGAATAGCCAGTATGGAAATCTATTTATTTGACTTTTTTATCATACCTCCTTAAAAGTGTTTTTCTTCCGTGGAAGCATTGCAGTATTCCTGCCCTTCAGGCCCTGAATAAAATCTGGCTCATAAACTCTCATCCCTGGGCAAACAGGAATATGCAAATAGGAGTATGTGCATGGATTGGAATTTTCAGGTATAAGATAATTGTCATACTCTCCTGTTTTCCCCTGACAAACATTTTGACAAGTCAAACTTGCTGAAACTTGTATTGGAAAAAGCATTCAACACATGCACAATTATGGGTCAGATTTAACAAAAAATGACAGTGTATGGCGCTGCACCAAATTTGGCAGCATCATGCACTGTAATTTTCAAAATGCAGGGATGTGCCTTATTTGAAAGAATACGACACACCCCTGTGTTTCCCCCTCACCGCACTAAGAGGCATTTTTATATTCTACCTGCGCCGGATTTGTGTCATTTTTGTTTACGCAAATTCGGTGCAAAACTAACAACATATTTATACTTTGATGCTAGACCCTGCTAACGTCAAAATATCTTCATGTGCGTAATTTTCTGGATGCGTGAAACCACCTTGCGTTAATGACATGAAAGGTTGGCGTTCCAGTCCAAAAAATGACTTAAACGCCCGTGTGCCATATTTATCCAATCACGCAAAAATCCCGCACAGCTGGGAGGCGGAGTCGAAAAATGACGCACAGACCGATTTGCATAAAAAATTAATACCTGGGTCAGGGCAGGCATTGAAATGGGGCAGACACACCAGTACTTAAGAAAAACACACAGAAGCAACATCAGAGCTCCAAAAGGAAGACATGGAGGTGCTTTTCATCCAGTATGCACAAAGACTCAGAGCACAGGACCAACAGCAGCAGCTTCCACCACACCAGCAGGGACCCCAAAGGCAACACAGAAGGCAGGAGAGGATATTCCAGACCAGGACAACCCTCCAGGGCCTCAAGGAACATGACATCATCCACAGGTACAGACTAAACTGGCAACCCACACAGCAGCTGCTGCACCACATTGAGCCACAGCTGGCACCCAGCTTGCAGACACCCCACATAATTCCACCAGAGGCCAAGCTGCTAGCTGTCCTCCACATGTTGGCAAGTGGCTCTTTTCAAACCACTGGTGCCCTGGTTGCCGGGATCTCAAAGCCCTCACTCTCTGCCTTCCTACCCAAGGTATTGGATGCCATCATCTCCCTCACATCCCGCCACATCAGCTTCCCCAACACACAGCAGAAGCAGCAGGTGACCAAACAGGGCTTTTATCAAATTCATGGCTTCCCGCATGTTCTTGGTGCCATTGACTGCACACATGTACAGATTGTGCCACCTGCTGCAACCGAGCATCTATACCGCAACAGGAAGCACACACACTCCATCAATGTGCAGGCCATTGTGAATCACTAGGGATTAATCACCAACATTGTGGCAAAGTATCCTGGGAGTGTACAAGATTCATTCATCTTCTGCCACTGCACCATCAATCAACACTTCCAGGATGGACGATATAGCAATGGCCTACTTGTTGGTAAGTACAGAAACCGAGTTATATACACACAGAACAGCAACCCTGCAGGACATACAACACATACACTACTACATGGACATGTGGCCAGGAATACACTGAGGTTGTGACACTGCTAGTCATGTCTGAAATCATGACCCAGTGGGATACACACCTATGGACAAATGACTGATGCAAATAACAGCAGATGCCACGCCAGAGCCACAAGGGACCAATTTAAAACCACCCAGTGACAATGACATGGCCTTAACTGGCAGTACAACTTGGAAAATGAATCTTCCAATATCACATCAATAATACTCAATCACACACCCTTCCAAGCAATACGTACTGTGCAAGGGGTGTGTAATGTGTTTCGCTGCAGGTCAAACACCATGAGACACATAGCATGATGATGCTGACTCTATTGAAGCTGACATGTAAACATTGAGGCCATACCAACATCTCACATCACTCCTGTGGTGACATTGCCCGCTACCAATAAGCAAGTGGACTGTGCAAAGAACACATATTGATGTGACAATATTGCCAAGTGCACATTGCTACACATACGGATTGAGACAAATACACATATACAAAATAGATGTACAGGCACATGGACCATCTGACACTTAAACCTTCAGCCCCACAACCAAGTTAGCCAGCTTACCTGGACCAGGTTCAGTAGTGTAGGTACACGTTTGCACAAGAGCCAACTTGGTGAGGGCACAAAAAAAGGTTTGCATAGAACTTGTCACACATGGGATATTTGTGCATTGTCAATTGCGAACACTTCAGTGCTGCAAACTTATGGAGATGTGTTGTACATTGTCACCTAGCCAAATCAAAGTGCCTCACTGTGTTTTTCACATGCTATTACATATGTTGAATTGGATGGGATGTTCAGGCCATATAGTGCTACCGTGTTACCACCACAGTGGAATCAATTCTGTGTGTGGAAGTATCATGTCATCTCCAATGAAGGCACATGGACACTTCTTTCACATGACATAATGCATGGGAGATACACAATGAACTGCAATTTTACAAATATACCGCTGATATCAGGTCAATCAGCATAACATCAGTTTAGATAAATAAACAACCCAATGCTGAAAGAACATCCTAGAAGCCTAGGATCCCACACAATAACAGAAACACAGATGAGTCACAGAAGACACAAGATAACAACTTTCATGCAAAGTGATAATCAAGGTGGAACCAGCATCTAAATATTTACGCTCATTTTCTCTTTCAGCTGATCTGGGTTATGGGATCCAGCCATGGATCATGACCCCATTTGCCAACCCAAGCACAGCAGCAGAGTGTGCCTATAATGAGGCACATCGGAGGACACGCACCATAGTAGAAAGGACTTTTGGCATCCTGAAGTCAAGATTCAGGTGCCTCGACATCACCGGAGGCAGCCTCCTATATTCACCTGAAATGGTCTGCCAGATCATTTTGACCTGTGCCATCCTGCACAACATTTGGGTAAGGAGGAACATTCCCCTCTATGAACCAGACCCACAAATGCCTAAAGAGGAGTAAGAGGAGGATGCTGTTATTCAACATGAGGGGGACTATCCAAACACTGCTACTGGATTGCGTCGGAGACAACACATTGTACAAAACGTCTTCGAACTATAGTCACCATCACCACTTTCTTACCTTATGTCATTAAGCACCTCACTTTATCACTCAATCATGCTCTGGGTATTTTTTTATGCATCACCTGATCCCTAGGAATCATAGTCAGAGTTTAGCCTCATGAAGCATTGCAGAAATACAGATTAGGATACTGAAAAAGCAAAATCACATTTGATGGGTATGAATGTACACCCAACAACACACACAGTGGAAATGACATATGTCCTGTCTATTTCACATGTGAAGGGAAAAATCAGAGGACCACATCTATGACACCCATCCATGTTGCCAACATAGTTCATTGCAGCACATGACACACAACTAAGGGCCTCATTATGACCCTGGCGGGCGGCGGAGGCCGCCCGCCAGGATCCCGCCCTCCATTATACCGCTCCGCGGTCTGAAGACCGCGGAGGGTATTATGAGTTTTTCCCTGGGCTGGCGGGCGGTCTCCAAAAGACCGCCCGCCAGCCCAGGGAAAAACTCCCTTCCCACGAGGATGCCGGCTCGTAATCGAGCCGGCGGAGTGGGAAGGTGCGACGGGTGCAGTGGCACCCGTCGCGTATTTCAGTGTCTGCAAGGCAGACACTGAAATACTTTGCGGGGCCCTCTTACGGGGGCCCCTGCCGTGCCCATGCCATTGGCATGGGCACGGCAGGGGCCCCCAGGGGCCCCGCGACCCCCCCTACCGCCATCCTGTTCATGGCGGCTTTCCCTCCATGAACAGGATGGCGGTAGGGGGGGTCAGAATCCCCTCGGCGGCGCAGCGAGCTGCGCCGCCTTGGAGGATTCTAAGGTCAGTGGAAAACCGGCGGGAGACCGCCGGTTTTCCCGTTCTGACCGCGGCCAAAGCGCCGCGGTCAGAATGACCAAGGGAGCACCGCCGGCCTGTCGGCGGTGCTCCCGCCCCCGTTGGCCCTGGCGGTAGAGAACCGCCAGGGTCAGAATGAGGGCCTAAGACATCATCAATCATAAGGTAAAAAAGTGTTTCATACATGAGGCAGTGGATGTGCTATTGCATTGGTAACAGGAATGTATGACCAGACCCTTGACAGCAGTAAGTGTGATATGAGCTATCTTTGCAAGGAGCATGTGTAACAAGGAGTCCAACTACACTTAAAATGGATAGTGCCCCAGGTATGACAAGCATTGCTCACAAGACATGCCCTCCGCAGTCCATCCCAGGTAATAAGTCCTGCCACTGCCATGTTTTCAGTCCCTTCCCATCCTTCTCTAGGGGGACCTGTAAATGGACTGTCTGTACCCTGTTAACCTTCATCTCCACACACCCAGACTCCTATTCTTACTCCTGTGTGCTTCCCTTTTCAGTATGGCATGCCATGCATGGACTTCAGGTCCGATAATGCACTGCCTGGTAGTCGGTAGGACCAGTAATCAGCTGTCCATTACTTCCCATGTGAAAGGTTCAGTTGGCACTTTGAAGTTGATTCTCTACTACAGGGCTTGTGAGAGACTGAAGCTGCACAAACCTGTGAGCACTTCCATGCAGACCAGCCATTTGAACCTGCATTGCCATTGATGCTGCCTGGAACTGCTTAGAAGCTGACATTTTCTGAATGTTCTTGTTGTGGTTGTGCATTGCCGTATAAATCACTTGTGTAACCCAGACCTTGGGGGACTGTGTAACGTTGCAGCCCACAGCACAAATATAGTTTTTTGTTCCCACAGTGCTGTTCCAGCTTTTCCCAGTCAGAGTCTGCTCACTGTTTCTTTGACTTGTTCATGTTTGTTCCTAACATAGCCTGCATCCTGTTAGCCTGGCTGGTTCCTGTCTTTGCGGTAACCATAGAGGTTCCCTGTGGCTACATTTTTCTCATAGTTGCTTTCCATGCCCTCTCTTTCCTCATGGGGTATTGTGTCTGGTAGGTCTACGATGAATCCTTAAATAGATAGTATAGTTTAATCAGTTTACTTATCGTATTATGGTCTGGGACATGTATTCAAATTGCGTGATCCAGCCCCAATCCCTTGTCTGGGTTTCATGTATTCATGAGTGACAAACAGTGACAGTGTACGATGGCTGTATGCATGGATTGGGTACGGTGCCTCCAGCACAACAAACAAGTTTCCTAATGTGTATGAAAGGACAAAATATGTTTGTGCCCTGGCGATCACACACAGATTCACATTGGCCGCAACCTATTGATGGTGCTTGCGTGGTGACTAGCTGTGAGATTATTCAGCACAGAGGCACTGATGTTCCCTGTTGCAGTGGGAATTTGAGAGGCCACCCTGTGTAAAAATGTTGTGATGAAGCCTGCCTGTTTTATATTACTGATCCATAAAGTTTTTTGAGGACACCAAGGTTGCCCTGTTGTCAACCTTATAAAAATTCTGCAGTGACATAGCTGGAGTATCCCCATGTGTGTCGTCAATTTATCTTTGGCTTTAGGTCAATTCTGCTTTGAAGGATACGCTGTTAATACATGGAATGGCTCAACAGACTCATGACTAAACCTGCACGTAACTGTGACAACATGGAGGCCAATACTGACACAGGGTACACATGGCCACACACTTGAACTGGACAGCTTTGTGCAATGAACCACTTGAAATATGTTAACATATGCAGCATGGTCTGCTGGTCCTCCACTGCCACAGGAGAAACATAGGTCATTTATATGACTCAAACTGTGGTGTAGCATAACATTTTTGGATTGTTTTTGGCACTCTGTGTCACAAACACTGTACCTACCTAGCATGTTCAAATGCCTGACTCATGGGTAGTATACAAACAAGTGACCAGGAAGTGGAATCCAACATTCCAATACATGTGATGGCTTACCCTTGTAACATTGCCATTATCAACCGTCCTCTATCTATCCTGTGCATAGTTTGTCATGGGAGATGTTTTGTCCCCAAAGTCAGGGAAGTTCACACAGCATTAGATGCTACGGGTATGACAAACACATATCCTGACCAATGTACCACAATGAATGGCATCTGATGGTTATCCACATTTACAATACATGCATACAAGCACATTATTCAAAACACATCTTGTGACGTTCACACAGAGGCACAACCACAATTGAAATAGCCAGTTCTCAGACATATACACACAGGCCAGGAGTGAATGTATTTAGTTGTGTAGCCTTGCTATCCTCTATTGACGCACCACCTGCTCAAACTAGGGAATACCAATTTTTATTCCATATGTTTGGGTTGCTGTTGCGTCAGTTAAAAGTGCTAATCCAGCACAACAAAATTAGTATAATGGTCCGCAGTAGTGTGGTCTGCCACATGTGCCCAAACATTGGACACACACAGCAGGCCATAACAGCCTATCTCTGTATAGTTACAGCTTTCATGTACATTAAAAATGAGAAAAATGACACAAACACAGTTAAAGACAGATATTTTGATGCAAACGCATAAAAAAGGCACATATGTGTCAAATTTTGCTGCATATGCATTGAAAAATGATGCTCACAGCCATTATACATTTATAGGTCCCTAGCGTTAATTCCAACACTGCACCCCATGAAATTGGTTCTTCATGAAAAATATATTGATCTTTGAATGCAGGGGAATCTTTAATTATTTGTGTCAAACAGTTTTGACGCAAAGCCCCTGGGCGTCATAACATTTTCACGCATCAGAATATAAATGCACCGCATATGAGACAGGAAGTGATGTAATAGGATATCCTGTTTACAGAAATGGTACAGTGGGTGTACTTTCACTTTGCAGTCTGTGATTCTTCTAGACGGTGTGGCTGTGCTGAGAGTTTTGTCTGTCCAAATTGTGCTTTTGTCTCCTGTGTGCCATTCCAATTGTCATCTGTTGTTTTTGTAATTGTCTCAGGGAATCATTGTAAGTGTGTATTTGTCATTTTTTGTTTCTGATTTTGTCTTTGTACTGTTGGGAGTGTGTAGTGGGTATTGTTAGTTGGGGTATTGTTGGGCTCTTTGTGGGTTATTTAAGTTTCATTTTCCTCCCTCCTTTCCCTGTATTTTCCTCTTTACCCTTTCCTATCCATATTATTTTTGTTATGTTGGGAAGGCCACATCTGGGGAGAATGGGCGAGGAGGAGCTGGGGGCATTTGTTTTGCTGGTGTGCCACTTCCTGCCCCTGATGTTAGAGGCTGGTGGCAGGGTGATACATGGGTTTCACACAGAGGCGAGGAGGCTCAGGTGGTCCAAGGTGCTGTACCATCTGAAGAGAATATTCAACACATAGGGCAACGACCACCAACTCAAGCATCGCTGGGCTGACCTTGTTGCCAGAGAGCAAGACCTGCTGGACCACCTGGGTGTGGTGATTTGTGGCCCTGTTGGTGAGTACAATTCAGACTAATGTGCACATTTAAATGCTCTGTAGTGACAGTAGCAGATTTGTTGACATGCTGCATGAAATGTTTGGGGACATGTGGAATGCAAGTTAAATATACAGTGGCCCTGATTTATACAATATTTGCTACACATTACCGTCATTTGTTGACGCAAAAACTCAACAAACATACAAAACACAACTTGATCTTGTCAATTAGTGCTGCTTTGACGTCAATATATGATGGTAATGTGGCTCAAACCTATGTAATATTCATGGGAAACATCCTTTTTTACGACTTTTTTTTAACGAAAGTCGTGGTTAACGAAAGCGCAACAACGCTTTTTTTAACCACGACTCCGGTTTTTTGTGCCTTAACTATGTATGTTTTGAACAACGAACATGCGTGGTTAAGGTACAAAGAAGGGAGTTGGCGAAGGTTAGTGGTGGGTTTAGGTTTTGGGGAGTGGGTGGGGGGTCAGGGGGTTTTAGGTTTTGGGGTGGGGCGTTTTTGGTTTTGGGGAGTGGGTGGGGGGTCAAGGGGTTTTAGGTTTTAGGGTGGGGTTGGGGGGTGGGGTGATTTTGGTTTTGGGGAGTGGGTGGGGGATCAGGGGGTTTTAGGTTTTGGGGTGGGATTGGGGGGTGGGGCGTTTTTGGTTTTGGGGAGTGGGTGGGGGGTCAGGGGGTTTTAGGTTTTGGGGTGGGGTTGGGGGGGTGGGGCGTTTTTGGTTTTGGGTAGTGGGTGGGGGGTCAGGGGGTTTTAGGTTTTGGGGTGGGGTTGGGGGGTGGGGTGTTTTTGGTTATGGGGAGTGGGTGGTCAGGGGGTTTTAGGTTTTGGGGTGGGGCGTTTTTGGTTTTGGGGAGTGGGTGGGGGGTCAGGGGGTTTTAGGTTTTAGGGTGGGGTTGGGGGGGTGGGGCGTTTTTGGTTTTGGGGAGTGGGTGGGGGGTTTTAGGTTTTAGGGTGGGGTTGGGGGGTGGGGCATTTTTGGTTTTGGGGAGTGGGTGGGGGGTCAGGGGGTTTTAGGTTTTGGGTTGGGGTTGGGGGGGTGGAGTGAGGGATGTAGGGTGAATGGTGCCTATTGCTAATGATTTTATCAGGAATGCCTTTACAGCGAAATATCGTTGTTAAGGCATTTGTGGTAAAATCATTAGTATTAGCAACGAGGTCGGTGTTCCGACCTCGTTGTTAAGGCAGTAGTTGTTTTTGAAGTCGTTGTTTCGTCGTACAATCAATATTCATGGTCTGTGAGTGTACCAGGAATGAGATGTATTTCACATGCTAAAGCAAGGAATGAATGTAGTCCCCAATTATTTGGAATACATGTCTGAACTATATTCATGGCCATAGGTACAAAGTTCTTCCTTACCTCTGGTAATATCTTAGGCTGATACTTTGTCTTGGTTTGTGCAGCATTTAAATTAGAAATGGATGCCAAAGTAATGCACATGGGATAATATCTAAATGTTTGGTGCTACTTTCCATAGCTGTAGCGTAAAACATGAAGCAAATACTACACATTGAAGAAAAAAAATATCTGGCCATGCAATTCTCATAAGTTAATGGATCATCATGGGATACCTGAACTTGGTGAATGCATGGTCACACATTATTACTTGCATGATGTTCTGCAAGGGACCCCTGACCGCTTCCATCATACATATAAAGTAACAAAATAGTTTGCTAGTTTACGTTTGGTGCACCCCTGCTGATCTAGTGCAGCATATGTACAATAGTTAACTTCTCAGTATGAAGGCTATCACAGACATGGGTATATGCTAAGATCAGCAGACCAGCTGACTGCTGCCATTCCTAAGGTGCATACAAATTGAGACCTACCTGATCAAGATTGCCACAGTAGGACATTTGCTAAACCATGTTTCAATTAGGGGACCATGTCAGTTCGTTGTATACCCACAGATTACCCAACTTGACAAATGTAAGATGATTAAAGTGGCTAACTGTGATTTACAATACAAGATATATGTACACAGGGCAATGGGTAACACATTTCAGGTGCAATGACTACACCTGTGCCCATGCATTCTGTCACGGATGTTCAAAATAGACACTGTCAGCATATATTTCTTTGTTGTTTTGATTTAGATAAATGGCCAATCCATGTTTAGCGTAAGATTGTCATCAAGTAACACACAGGATCCCTGCCATCATGGTGTCATAGGAGGCATATACGGCTGTCGGTACACTGGCAATGTGGCATATGTCACCTACAGACAACACAGGCACACATATAATGGACCATAGAAAGCATAATAATTCATGAGCTAACCTCAACCCACATGACCATCACTCAGTAACTGTTTGTCCCTTGATGCACAAGCCTCAATACCTGAGTGACTGGTATTGCAGGGCACAAGGAATGTGGCTTTGCATGTCTATCATAACAACAAATGAAGAAATGGAGTACCATCTATAAATGAATCTGCACCCAATTGAGTAATCATGTTTGTCACCACATGATTGTTAGGGCCACTACATCTGTGCATATGTGTGTGAATCACTCACTGGAGTGACAGGATCAATACATGTTTGCAGTGGTATGTCTGTTGGCGTGTATACATGCCTGAGGTGCTGGTCTATCATATATAATGTCACACACAGTGAGTTTTTGTTCTTAGTGTTGTACAGTGCACAGACATTGAGCACATTTCACCCTACCATGTTTTACAGGTGGACCAGCCCCCTACACAATTGGAGAAGTGGCTCGATTTGCAGACCCAGACACATCCAGTAAGTGTTGATATGTTAGTTCTGTGTTGTGTTTGCAGCTGTTGTGTGATTGACACCTGTGTGTCGGACACATAGCAAGGTATGATGTGCTGGCACATGATCTGATATGTGACTTGACTGGAGTTTGACTTGTTTTTCCATATTTGAGTTGGACAATCAGTAGCGTAGAGTCATATTTTTGGAATCTAGTGCTGCGCTGTAGGCCTGGGCAGGTGAACAGGGTGATATTTGTTGCTACATATATGCCAATTAAAATTTTGGAGGTAGTCATTTTCATGATTTTGTCAGCAAGTCATACCCTGATTCACACAGAACAGTGATGCCGAAGTATTACCCACAGACGTGAGCCTCCCTGTTAACTAATGAACATGTTTGACTTCCTAGCAGCATCTAGCTCCACATGTTGTGCTACGTTTATGTGGCACTTGAGTAGAATGTCACAGGTGTGCAAGCAGCTCAAGCCCAGATTGGTGCATGCATCTAAGTGCTTGTTTTTGGAAAGGTATTAGTGATATCAAATGATGTGGACAATTGTCAACAATTAGGTACATAAATGTGGATGTGATTGTCCAATGTTTGTATCTATTCTAGTTGGAAGCCCTCCTTACCTGTGGTGACTGACTAAACCCATGGCCAGCTGTCCACAGCTTCCTGGCTGTCCTTGATGTTTGAAAGTATGTTTCATGTCCATCACCCCCTGAGGCACAGGGTTAGGTTTATGAAATATGTGTAGCTAGGTGTGAGGACCCCAGTGTAGAAGACAGACATGTAATTCCAACATGCATTTATTCCAACCTAGGATACCCCCTCATGATCAGCAACTGCATACCATCCTGGCAATTCCATTTACCAATCACAGATCTTGTGGCCCTTGATTGTCATCCAGAAGATAGTCATTAGTTGGCCTATCACATGTGGACTACTTGCAGCATTTGTTTTGTGACTAATGGCAGAACAATGATGCTTAGATCGTGCAGGTACACACCTTTTTGAGCATTGCTGTGTTGTTAGATCGGAGATGTGTGGGCTGCGTTGGCATGTAATTCCTCAGGGACAATCTATGATCTGTACTGTGATTTGGGCTGTTTAAGCTAATTTTGAGGAAGTGTTTGAATATCATCAGTAGATGTATCACACAATGATGTAATTAATGTTTGGCTTTCTCTTTTTTTACAGCTGCCAACATGGCTGCCAATCAGATCCGAGAATTTCAGAGGAGGGTGATGCGTTACCGCCACATTCTGGATGTGGCGTCTGGGTTCCATAACATGGCATGGCGTTATTGCCATGAGAGAGCCACAGGGGTCTGGAGGGCATTTGCTCAAAGAGGGCCATCTGTGCCCACAACAGCCGCCACCACCAGAACCACCACTCCAACCCAAGTGGCACCAAGGATGACAGCCACTGTTGAAGGTCCCTCTACATCATCCGCTCCTGGCCCACAAACAGCAGCTCCTGCACCTCCCCCTCCAAGCATGGCACCGCACCAGCACAACCATCCACTTTTGGCACACAGACCACCCCTGCTGCAGTCATAGACAATGCGGAATTTATGAACATGCGACGTGACATGCAACGGATGTTGCGCAGGATGGACAGGCTGCAGCAGGAGGTGTCCCGCAATAGCAGGAGACTGCGTGGGATAAAGAAGATCCTACGAAGGGCAAACTTGTGACTGTTGGACCCTCAGCCATGATTCCCTCCCCTCTCTACTCTTTCCTGGTTCTTATATTTAGTGGGTTTAGGGGGCTTAGTGTTAGGCCAGAATAGGCTGTTAGTTTAGTTATTATAAGTGGGTTGGGGGTGGAGGGGATTATATTATTATATGTGTCTTTTTGTGGGTGGGTGTTTATGATGTTGGGGATTTGTGTATAAAAAATACAAAAAAATATAAAACAAAATACAAAAAATATATATATTTGATTAGGATAAGAGAGTATGTGCTTAGGTTAGTATATGTTGTCCTACATGTGTCCTGTCATATAAGGGGGTTGGGGGATTGATGTTTAGAGTGTTTAGTTAAATGTGATAAGTAGATTTAGCTTAGGGTAGTTAGGGCCAGTTGTGGGTAATGTGCAGTTAGGATAGGTTAGGTTAGTTAAGGTGTTTCCCCTAGTTTTAGTATCCTTTTTTTTACTGTTAAATAAATATTTAGGTACTCCTTTGCAGTATGTGTCATATGCTTGGGTATCAGGGCCTTGGCTTGGGTGAACAGTGTCAATTTAGTATTTGCATTTGTGTTCCATCCTGCATCCAACTCCCATTATTGACATGGTTATTCCCAATTCCAATTGAGCTGTTACATTGGCAGCTACACCAAAGTGACTTCTCTATGCATCTGCCATCCATTGCACCCACCACTCAAGGTTACTATGGTTCCCAATGTGTTGTTAAATTTGGATGTATGTTTTCAATCTGTCATCGTTTGAGACCTGATTTGGAATCTTGGGCACTGTGGTACGTCTGCCTGCAGCCTGATGTTCATGTGAACCCTGATAAGGTGAGAGATGGTATAATCTTATGTAGTATTGTATACATAACTCACACCTATCATTTCTTACATTGTATTCCCAGGTCACATATTTGTCCATACACTCGTACACATCCATTCCTGTTGTATGGTGTGTGTGTGTGTGTGTGTGATGAAAGTTTATAGTCAGATGTCACATGCATAAAGATTGTCTAGAAGGGAATTTCAAACACATACATTTTCTGCTTAAGCATCCCTTGAAGTGGACTTTTTCAGTCCAACACAGCATTATACTGTTAGTTTTCTATTTACTACAGAAATAACCCTCAGGAAGCGCACATAATGATATAGTCCAGACCCCAGTGCATAGTTATCAGCCCACATTCTTTCAACACTGTTGTATTAACATTCTATGGCCCCTGACATGTGACATGCATCACAAATCTCCTACACAGTTGATGTGTCACATTACATAGAGACAAAGTAGTTGTGTAAGTGCTATTTATTTTAAAGTGCTGTAGTGCAATATTTACATAATCCAGAATTGTGAGTCCAGTAGTGTGACGCATTTGATTGTGATACTACACAGGTGCAATGGGACATATGATTGGACATGCTGGGGTGAAGTATCATACAGTGCAGAGGAACATTAATTGCCAGTGAGGTAGTGAGAGACACTCACAGAGCATAGTGTCATGGTAAACAGTGGGCTGGAGAACAGTGCATGTGAGCAGCTGTTGCAAGACTGGGATGTTAACAAGCCCAGGACCTAGGATTTAATTGCCCATTTGGCATGGACTTCTGCTACCGTGTACTCTTACGGGTGAAGGTGATCTGTTCCACGTCTTCTTCTTCTGATGTGTGTGTTGTCTCCTCTGCCCTTGGTGGTGGTGGGTTTGAAGGGGCAACACACACTTCATTGTTTGAAGACGTGGAGTCAGAAATCCCGGTAGCTGTCAACTGTGGGGCTATTAAGGGCAGTACTGCAGCAAGGAGGAGCTGCTGGTTCTTAAGTATAGCAGCTACATCACTGTGGTAGGCAGCCAAGTTGGCCCTGAGGGTGTCATTATTGCATTCGTGCATGCAGTGAAAGGTTTGGTGTGTGAGGTGTTGTGGCAACTCCCTTACTGCAGTGCTGATTTCCTTTACACTTTGTTGAAGTCCTTGCAGAATAGATGTTTGCGCTTGCATGGCTGCTGCCTGTTCAGCAGATGACATCATGCACCAACGCACCCCCTCAAGGTTTGCTGCCATATTTTGCATCCCCACCCGCACCTCCTTGGCCAGCTCCCACTGTACTCCAACTACAGTCCTCTCAAAGCTGGCGCCAGTGTCCTCAGAGTCCTCATCTGGGTTGGAGCTGGCAGGTCGTACAGTTGGGGTGGTGGGTGGGTCCTCTGTGATGGCTGCTCCTTCTGTGCTCCTCCTTGTGACTAAAGGTGGGGTCTGGAGGGTTCCAAGGACATCTTGGAGGGTCTGCTGGCTAATTTTTGTCAGCTTGTCATCCATGTTATCAGGGAAGTCCAGGACAGGCATATCCCCAGGAGAGCCATTGTCCTCTGCAATGAGATATTGTACAATTAGTGTGTTGTGGTATTTGTAATGTGACGTGACTGACTTCCTGTTAGTTGCACATTGTGATCTTGGTTCCTGTTCATTGTTCCTGTCATTAAGATTAGCAGTCTCCCAGGCCTATGCCCCACCTGCATGTCACATGTAGTGTGGCCAGTTTGGGAAAATGTCTGCCTCACATCCTCAGATGTAGGTTCTGCTCAAATTGTATGTTGCCACCTTCTTGTCCTACTCAACCCTCTGTCTACTTCCATTATCATGGTGTGGCCTTACAATGGCTGTGGGTGTTCTGATGGCACTTGCACCACACTTAATCTGGAACTGACCCAGTCTCAGATATTTCACATCCACCTATGTGTTGCTGAGACCTAGCATATACTATGTATAGCACTGGCATGACACAATACAGGTGTCAGCATTGGCAATGTGTACTGCTGATGTTGGGCAATGTGTGCTACATTGGATTGTACTGGTGGTCCTAGAAGTGTTCCATTTCCTCTTATGACTGTGCGGGTGTGTTTCACTAGCTGGAAACATATGTCCTCCCCCTCAATGCTGTTGTCTTAGCACTATGACACTTGAGATGTTGCATGGTGGCATTGCAGCTATTGTGACACAGGCACATGGTAGACCCTGATATATGCAGCATGGGTGTGATATCACTGCTGTGTACCTCATAATGTTACATACAAAACCTGATGTTTGTAGCGCCTATAGACAAGAGCATTTGACAGAATTTGCTCATTTTTATTAATTACAGGGGATTGATAACGTTGTCATCCTGAACCCTCTATTATAGATGTGTTTGATCCATGGGCACGTAACTGCCATTAGCTACCTGACCTGCGCACACAGCAGAGGTGTTAGTGGCAACTGTTGTCATTGGTAAATACCACTTGCAGATGTGGCCTGAGACTGAAAATTGATCCCTGGTTCACGTAACAACAAGACCAGCTGGCGTGTGACAACAGGCCTGTATTACGTTGTACCCTACCCTCCTGGACCGGCTTTGCTTTTCTAACATTCTTGGCATGCAAAGGTTGTTGGTGTAGTGATGTGCTGTGCCCCAGGTTTGCCCTGCAAAGCCCATACCCGTGCCGTGCCCCTTTGCCCTTTCCACTGCCATGATTACCATGGCTGACATGCATTGTGTAGGGGGTATGCCCCCCGGCTTGCAATTAACAAATAGGCATTTTTGTTCCCCATGCCACTTACCCTGCATCTGTGTTGTATCCTGGTAGTCTGCGGTGTCCTGTCCTTGAATCCCTGTGACGATCTCCTGTGGGATGACGGCCACCATCTCCTCCATGTGGTCCAGGGCCTTCTGCGGTGCTGGACTCCCACCTCCAGTCTTCAGTGCTGCCTTCCTGTTCCTTGCCATCTTTTCCTTGGTCCTGCGCTTGCAATCATGCCAGAGTTTCTTGCACTCAGTGACTGTTCTCTGTACTTCTGCCACACTGTTGATCTTATCGATAATTTGTTGCCAAATTGCCTCTCTCCAACCAATTGACAATTTAGAGGTGACAACTAGTTGGTGCGGGTGTTCTGTCACCTCTTTCACCAGTATTTCATGCTCCTCTGCAATGAACTGACACTTACTTTTCTTCTCCCTCTCCTGGGTCTTGTGTGGGTCCTCCTGGCTGGTTCCTGGTCGGTTGTCATCTTCCTGGGGTCTGTCATGGATTCTGGGATCTATTTTGGGGCTCCTTTGCACATTTTGCTGTGTTTGTGCCACTTTTAGATGCTATTGCGGTGAAAAATTGTGCGGATCCGGTTTGCGACATCATAAACCGGATTAAAGTCATTTTCGCTGCATTAACGTCGTTTTTCTTTACGACGTGGCGCATAGGTTTGAGTAAAAAAAAATTACTCTAACCAGTGGTTTGCGCCACCGAGTGTCAAAGTATAAATTTGACCCCCGGGTGGCGCAAGGAAATGGCATTAGCCGGCGTTAAAATTTTTGAATCCAAAAGTATAAATATGGCCCTCAATTTGCTGCCATGCACCAAAGCAGCAACCCTTGCACCATAGTGCAAGGATGGCTGCATTGACGGGAAGATTGTTTTTGTTCAGGAAGGAACACCTTCCTGCACAAAAATAATCTTAAATGGTGATTTGCTATTTCTATGTGTGCTGCAAGATGCAGCACACATAGAAAGATCAAAAAATGAGTAGAAGTGAAAGTGTTTCTCCTCGTTTGCCCATGCTAACATCACCCCTGGGGTGGCGTTAGATTGTGGCTCTGCTTCAGGTTTACGAAAACATGTAAATCTGAGGCAGAGTCAAAATGCAATGGGTGTTGTTGTGGCATGCTCACAGTAACACCCATTGCACGCCCCTTCCACGCACAGTGCTGCGTGTGAAGGGGTCGTATTTACAAGGTGGCATTAAGCCACAAAAAGTGTCTTCACGCCACCTTGTAAATACGGTGCAGTGCATAGCGCCTCTGAAGTGTCACTAAAGGTGACCCTCCGGTGGTGCTAGGAGCTCTTAGATATGCCCCTATGAGCCTTAAATCCTAGCTAAGAACAAGGTGATTTCATTTTTAAGTGAACAATGAGAAGTAGGCAACATTTGATGCATCAAATAAATAACTCACACTGGGATAGTGATAATTATCTGGCGTGGTAAATATTTTACCCTAAAATGACCCACAGCTTTTATTTTTTATTAATAATTCTGTTTCCTGGTAGAACTTTACTGCATGTGTACTCTTTGAAAAGTCTGTCTGATCGACCCTGTTCTGATGATTCTATATTAGCCCAGTTAATATTTTGTCTGGGATGACATCACCTTTCTTGCACTACTCTTCTTTTAAGGATTTTTGGCCAATCCAATTTTTCTCCTCATACCCCCTTTCCTGGATTCACCCTATTTTTCTTGGAGGAAGATTGTTGCAGCTACCTGCTCATCACTTAGTTTATCCTCATTACACTCACCCCCTATCTCTTGTGAAGAATCTGTATCAACAAATCTATGTTGTCGTGTTTTCTACCTAGGATAACATTCAGCAGGTTGTCAAAACCAACCGGGTGAATTGCCTTCTAGAAAAAAACAAGTATTTAGTGTAGGCTGTATCTAAGCCTTACACATCCTCATTTTAAGGAGTTTTCCCTTTGCCCATTTTCCCGTATTATACCCCTTCCCTGTATCCCAACTTTTTCCTCCCAGATTTTTCTTGGGGAATATTACTACCACTTTTCTAGTGCCAGCTCTTTCTCAGTTCATTTCTCTTTCTTAGTGCTACTTTGGTTTTCTGGCACTCTATCCTCCTTGTACCTATCTGGTATTTTTCACTACATCCCTCCCCCTTTTTCCCTACTTAATTTTGCTTTACGTCTTTCTTCTTGCTACTCTGTCCCTTCCATTCTGGATCACAGTAGACATGGAAGAATGACCTCTCCAACCCATTTGTTTAAGCTTTGTTTATCTTTCCTTTTGTATTTAGTCTTGAAATTCCTAATGTTGTACACATTTAAGAATATAGGCCCTCATTCTGACCTTGGCGGGCGGCGGAGGCCGCCCGCCAAAGTCCCGCCGTCAGGTTACCGTTCCGCGGTCGAAAGACCGCGGCGGTAATTCTGACTTTCCCGCTGGGCTGGCGGGCGGTCTCCTTCAGACCGCCAGCCAGCCCAGCGGGAAAGAGGCTTCCACGATGAAGCCGGCTCGGAATCGAGCCGGCGGAGTGGAAGCTGTGCGACGGGTGCAGTTGCACCCGTCGCGTATTTCACTGTCTGCGCAGCAGACAGTGAAATACATTTAGGGGCCCTCTTACGGGGGCCCCTGCAATGCCCATGCCAGTGGCATGGGCACTGCAGGGGCCCCCAGGGGCCCCGCGACCCCCCCTACCGCCATCCGGATCTCGGCGGTCCGACCGCCGGGATCTGGATGGCGGTAGGGGGGGTCAGAATCCCCGCGGCGGTGCAGCAAGCTGCGCCGCCGCGGAGGATTCAATGGGGCCGCGGTACACTGGCGGGACCCCGCCAGTGGTGCCGGTCCGACCGCGGCTTTACCGCCGCGGTCGGAATCCCCATTGAAGCACCGCCGGCTTGTCGGCGGTGCTCCCGCGGTCCTCCGCCCTGGCGGTCAAAGACCGCCAGGGTCAGAATGAGGGCCATATTTTTGGACATGAGTACCAACCTAGCTTGGAACCCCAGATCATTAGATTTTCATGGATAAAGTGTTTTATCAGTATCATATGGCTCCAAAATGGAATTTCATCAGCCCTGGTGCATCAGTCTGGTGTTCTCCATTTTGTATTTTTGCCACTATGATGGAATACCCTTTGATTTGGTGTTCTTGTGTGATTTCATCTTGAGAATGGCTGTTGATGTTGGTATGAAATTGTTGTTTAGATTGGGTATGCCTATATACTGTGCCTACATGATAAAACCCACTACAAAGTATATATGCCAATACCACTACATAAAGTATGAGGGGAAACATTTTTTGTACTCTGTATCTGTATTGTGGCTTAAATTGCAGGTGGGAAAATGACTATAACTTCATGTTTCTCATCGGTACACATGAAAGCAATGGTAGTAGGGAATTGTTGGAAATTGTGGTCTTTACAGGGTCAACTCCAAAACAATTGCCTTCCTCCTCTTGCTTTTTGCTGGATTTTTCCAGAAAGAAGAGTGGTGTACTGTAGGAAAGTACCATCTCCCTTGGCATGTTACCCCCATTTTTACCTGCATGTCAGTATGTTTTTGCCTGTCTCACTGGGATCCTGATGGTCAGGACCCCAGTGCTCATGGTTTATGGCCTAATGTGTGTGTCTGTGTAGTGCTTAACTGTGTCACTGAGGCTCTGCTCATCAGAAGGCTCAGTGCTTATGCTCTCTCTGCTTTTAAACTTGTCACTGTAGGCTAGTGACTTCATTTACCAATTTTAATTGGCACACTGGACCCCCCTTTAAGTCCCTAGTATATGGTACCTAGTTACCCAGGGTATTGAGGTTCCAGGAGATCCCAATACGCTGCAGAATTTCTTTTGCCAGCCATAGGGAGCTCAGACAAATCTTACACAGGACTGCCACTGCAGCCTGCGTGAAATAGTACACACACTATTTCACAGACATTTTCACTGCACTTAATTAACTTATAAGTCACCTATATGTCTAACCTTCACTTACTGAAGGTTAGGTGCAAAGTTACTAAGTGTGAGGGCACCCTTGCGCTAGCAAAGGTACCCCCACATAGTTCCGGGCCATTTCCCCGGACTTTGTGAGTGCGGGGACACCATTACACACATGCACTACATATAGGTCAATACCTATATGTTGCTTCACAATGGTAACTCTGAATATGGTCATGTAACATGTCTAAGATCATGGAATTGTCCCCCCATTCCAACTCTAGTATTGGGGAGCCAATTCCATGCATCCTGGGGGCTCCACCATGGACCCCCAGTACTGCCAAACCGGCTCTCGGAGGCTTGCACTGCAGCTACAGCTGCTGTCACCTCACAGACAGGATTCTGCCCTCCTGGGGTATGGGCAGCCCAGTCCCAGGAAGGCAGAACAAAGCATTTCCTCTGAGAGCAGGGTGTTACACTCTCTCCCTTTGGAAATAGGTGTTACAGGTTGGGGAGGAGTAGCCTCCCCCAGCCTCTGGAAATGCTTTGAAGGGCACAGATGCATATGCCAGTCTACACCAGTTCAGGAACCCCTTGTCCCCTGCTATGGCGCGAAACTGGACAAAGGAAAGTGGAGTGACCACTCCCCTGTCCATCACCACCCTAGGGGTGGTGCCCAGAGCTCTTCCAGTGTGTCCCAAACTTCATCCATCTTGCTTTGCAAGGTGTGGGGGCACACTGGAGGCCTCTGAGTGGCCAATACCAGCAGGTCATGTCAGAGACCCCTCCTGATAGGTCCATACCTGATAAGGTAACCAATCCCCCTCTCAGGGCTATTTAGGGTCTCTCCTGTGGGTTCTCATCAGATTCTGCTTCCAAGTTTCCTTCAGGAATCCTCTGCAACAACTTCAGCTTCCTCTGACCTCGGATCAACTGCAGCCTGTTCCAAGCAACGCTGTAACTCAACAAAGTATCCACAAGAGATATTTTTCTTCAGCAACCTTAGCTCCAAGGCAGCAACTGCAACAGTTTCCACGGTATGCATGCTCTGAGGACTCTCTGTCTTCATCCTGCACCAGGAGGACCAAAGAAATCTCCCGTGGGGTGATAGAGTCACTCCCCTGCTCTAGCAGGCACCTTCCAAGACGATGACCGATCCCTTGGACTCCTCTCACAATGACGAGTGTGCTCCTAAGGACACACAGGGTGGACATCATCAACATAGACTGTCCTGAGGTCCTGCTGAACCAATTTGCAGTAGGTAAGACCTTGCCCTCCCAGAGAGAGATGGTAGCCCTGTGTGCTGCATCTTCTTCTCCTCCTGTGACACTCAACTCGCTGAGTTGTTCTCCAGCGGTTTGGGACCTTCCTTTGTAGTACTGCATCAACCGCATTTTGTACCTCCTTTGTCCCTATGTCCTGGGCCCTCCGGGCATGCTGGCTGGCATCCTGATGGCTCTATAAAGTGCAAAGAGCCCCCTCTTCCTCCTCACACAGAGTTGAGGCCCCCAGGTGCCTCCTGGGTCCATCCAGTTCCATTTTGATGCAAAACACACTTTTGTCATAGCCAAGGTTTGTTGGCGACTTCCAACACGAAATCACATCTGCAACGATCTTCTCGTTGTGGGACATACTTTGCATCACACAGGAACGCGCTGGCATCTTCCTAGGGTGCATTTCTGCAGTCTTCGACTAACCATAAACTCTTCTTTTGCAACCTCTTCTGGGTTGGTAGGGGCTCCTGTCCTTCCTGGAACTTCTTTCGACTTATGGACTTAGTCCCCTTCCTTTTCAGGTCTTCAGGTCCAGGAATCCAGCAGTTGTTCTTTGCAGACTTGGTTGGCTGCTGCAAAATCTCAATCACAAGGTGTAGTGTGTCCTAAGGAAACTTGCTGTACTTTACTCCTGCTTTTCTGGGCTCTGGGGTGGGGTAATTTACTTACCTTTACTGTATTATTACTCTCCCAGCGATTCTGCACACACTACACTTGTCTGGGGTGAATTCGTGATTCGCATTCCACTTTCTTAGTATATGGTTTGTGTTGCCCCTAGACCTATTTTCTCCCATTGCAATCTATAGCATTTCCTATTGTTTGCATTGTTCTATGACTATCTACTTGTCTAATTTTGGTGTCTAGTGTATATATTGTGTAATATACTTACCTCCAGAAGGAGTATTGTCTCTAAGACATTTTTGGTACTGTGTCACCCAAATAAATACCTTTATTTTTTGTAACACTGAGTATTGTTGTTACTTATGTATAAGTACTGTGTAACTATAAATGGTATTGCATGACCTTTGCATGTCTCCTAGTTCAGCCTAAGCTGCTCTGCTATAGCTACCTCTATCAGCCTAAGCTGCTAGAACACTACTACATTTCACTAATAAGGGATAACTGGACCTGGTATAAGGTTAAGTACCCAAGGTACCCACTACAAACCAGGCCAGCCTCCTACATGTACCATATAATTAGGGCCTGTAAATTAAATTGCTACCAGTGGGCCTGCAGCACTTATTATAATGTCTGAATAAGTAGAACCTTACATCATGCCCCATGCCTACCATTGAAGCCTGAATGCATTATCCCACTGTTATGTCGACTTGGGCCTCAAAACCCCTTGCCAATCCTGAACCTCCTCTTTTATTACATTTAAGACAGCCCTAAGGTGGGCCCTATACAGCCCATAGGGCAGGGTGCTATGTAATAAAAAGGTATAACATGCACTTTTATGTCTTACATGTCGTAGTAGTGAAAAAAAATAATTTTTTTATTTCACTGCTGTGAGGCCTACCCCTTCTATTAGATAACACTGGGGAATCCTTATTACATTTAATACGCTATAATTCCTAAATGAGAGGAGATAGATATAGCAAGTCTGGTACCTATGAACTTATAATGATAAACCCTCTTTTTAATGGTAAAGTCAAATTTACCATTACAAGTTTGAAAATGCCACTATTAGAAAGTTGGCATTTTCCTGTCCTTAGCCCTCTGCGCCTGCAGCCAGCCTTAGGTTACATGACTGGTTATAGCTGACAGGTGAGACTCTGTGAATTCACCCCAGTCACACAAAAGTGTCTGAATGGCCTTTCCCCTGGCAGGATGGGGGTTGGAGCTGACCACAGCCACCCCTGCAGCGAAATAGGCTGTGCTCTGTCACAATACAATAGGCTTAACAACACTGTACTGCTAGCGCAGCCACCTAGGAGCCAGGGCAGAGGTTGCAGGAACTTCTGGAACTTCAAGAACCTTTCTGGAAACCTTGCCCACCTCCTAGGAGCAGGGCACCAGGATATAAAAATAGGGCCCTGAGACCTACTCTTCAGTTCACTACTGGCTCTGTAGAAGGACTTTCAGAGGACTGCCTGCTGCTCTGACCTGCTGTCCACTCTGCCAGACTACTACTGTACCTGGTTCTCCCACTATGTTCTACTCTCAGCAGCAAATCCATTTCAGCGATCCTTCACGAAAGGGGTATCTAACCTCATGGAACTGTCAAAAGGCAAAGATCTTAGTGGATCAGAGCTTCCTTACATTAACTACTTTGGTTATTGACATAGATTAACTTTGCTTGTACTAAGTAGTGTGTCCTCCTAACTTCTCAGTTGAGTCAAATTTAATATGTGAAATCATTAATTATTGTTGTCATTTTTTTCAGGGTCCTCCACCATGTCATTTTCATTTGAACATTCCAAAGCTATTACATTTGCAGTGATATGTTGTAAAGTACAAAGTGAACATGTGTTCATACTGGGACAGACACCCACTTGGGATGGACAGATCTTGTACAGAGACAACCTGCACTGTGATTGAATGGAAGTTCCTGAGATTGTTTCGGGCCTGTTTTCTGGGTGATGGTGCCATCAAGGCAATGCGTACCACTTAACTTGCTCAAACCACATGCGTATGTCAAGCCAGAGCATATTGTTCTTCCTTCACATTGGCTAAGTCTTCAATTTGTGTATGGTATGGTTTGTGTATGGTGGAGGTAGCTTTTGGTGTGTCACCTCATAGCTGAAAGAAGGTTTTTTAGTACATCACTGAATTGTGGTTGTGTCATTTCACCCGATACTGCCACAGTGCCACAGTGTCCTGCAATAGTCATGGTCGTCAAATTGTGTTGCTGCCATGATACAGATTATTGGTGTAATTGATGTAGGATTCCTATTGTGATGGCAGGATGTATGGCTCCAGCTGATGTCCTGCATCAATTATAATTTGCCTATTTAATTTGATCTCATACAACATTCCCTTCCTTCCATACTGTAAAGGTCATGGAGTGTCCACCCCTGAACGGCACAGACTAATGGGGTTATGCATGGACTGTGCAACTCTGCTTTGATTTTGTCTAAGGCTTGTTGCCTACATATGTATTTTACCAAAACATTTGGAATTTGATTTGTTTTGTTCGAATGAAATGGGTAAAGCATTACCTCTTTGTCATTTTTACATTTCCTGCAAACAATTGTTCAACAGATTTCACAAAATGATGGTGGAAGACAGACATGAAAAATTAAATGCCAGAATAACTGCAAAAACAGTCTGGTAATTTGTTTCCAAATCATGTATTTGCATGACACAAAGGAACATAAAGGTGTCTCAAATAATGAGAAAAATGAACTAAAACTAAAAGTCTATCATTGTGGATGAAAGTATAACATAGAGGCACTGTACAAAATACAACTGTCCTCAAAAAACTAAATAGTCCACACAGTGAATGCTAGACAAATTCTGGAGGAAAATAGTATCTGCGTCTCTTGGAGGTCATGGTGGGGTTCTTGCCATCCTCTCATGGTGGTCTGGATGACCGTCCCCTCCAGGGAGGGAGGCACAGGGGCAGGGGATGGGGTGGGAGTTGCAGGCTCCTCCTGTGTCACAGCCTTCCTGTCTGTGGCTGGCAGTGGTGCACTTGTCCAGATGAAGGACCACAGACAGGGGCAGATAGTATGAGAAATGTCCAGCACATCTGATGGTAGTCAGGGGGATAATTTTGTCGTTGTGATTACGTATTTCCAATATGAGCTCCCTCTCTACCTTCTTGATCTCCTGGAGCTCAGTAACAACCTGGCCCATCATGTCTTGGGACTATTGTACTGCTCCCAAGACTTAGGGGGTCATTACAACATTGGCGGTAAAAGCAGAAGACCGCCAACATACTGCTGCAGCCGCATAATTCCGCCACAGCTATTATGACCCACATCTCGAAATCCGACAAAATTCAGACACACACACAACTCCGCCACACCAAAGGTCAGTGATAAACTGGTGAAAAAAAAAAACTCCACCGTCACGCCAACAGAAATACGCCCATGCTATCACGACCCACGAATCCACGCGGCGGTCTTTCAACCGTGGTATTCCACTGGCGGTACACACCGCCGTGCTCAAAATGCACACACTTCTACAAAACACCGCCACATCGGACAATTCCAAATACAGACACCTGATACACATACACACACCACTCCCACACACCCATTACAATATAAAACACATACCCACATCACCCACAAACCCCTACGACCAATATTACAGAGAGAAGGCCAGAGAGAGACACCACCATCCACAAACTAGCATCTACAGGCACTCAACACCATCATCCACACAACTTCCACGCACAAAACACCACACACCACTACATATCACCACACTTATCACCACACACACCACCCCACACATCACCTACACCACCCCATGGCACGGCAAAGACACCCCAGGTTCTTGGAGGAGGAGCTCAGGGTCATGGTGGAGGAAATCATCGGGGTGGAGCCACAGCTATTTGGAGCACAGGTGCAGCACACCTAAGTTGCAAGGAAGATGGAGCTATGGAGAAGAATAGTCGACAGGGTGAACGCAGTGGGACAGCACCCAAGAAATCGGGAGGACATCAGGAAGAGGTGGAATGACCTACGGGGGAAGGTGCGTTCCGTGGTCTCAAGATACCACCTGGAGGTTCAGCGGACTGGCGGCGGACCCCCATCTCCTCACCCACAACTAACAACATGGGAGGAGCAGGTCTTGGCGATTCTGCATCCTGAGGGCCTCGCAGGAGTCCGTGGAGGAATGGACTCTGGTAAGTCAAACCTTTAAGGACCATATCCCCCATCCAACCTGCATGCGATCACATTCCCCCACCCTCGTCCCCTCCCCTATCACTCCAACTCCTCACAAATGTACTAATATCACAAACCACACATCCCAACACCAAGCCCTGCATGCAACAACAACGCATGCACATCCATCACTAAAGCATGCCCACTGCACATACCCATACACCCCCCTAAACCATCATCACACAAGTCCCCACATAGGAATGCAAGCACTAAGGTACATAGTCACCCACCCATTGCACACCATGACACACACAGATGCAAAAATTATGCTTTTACACCCCTGCAGGACCACTACCCAACGTCACCAGACAGGAGGGTCCAGACATCTCCACCCCACCCACAGAAGAGGCCCACAGTGATGACAGCAGCTCTGTCCAACTGGATCCAGATGACCAGCCCGGACCATTGTGGGCCTTGGGACAGTCGGTTCCCCTCACACAGGCACAGGCCACCACAGACCTTCCCCCCTCTGGTAACACCAGCACAGCACCCACCCAGCGGGCCCATACCTCCGTCCCCAGGACACGTCAATCAGCTGTGTGTCCACCACTACAGGGAACCCAGGATAACCCACCACCCCAACAACAGGGACGTGGGGGCAGTGGCAGTGGGCACACGGTCCAGGGGACGGAGGCCCAGGAACACAGGGGAACTGGGAGGGCTGCTGTGCGACAGGGGGCAGACAGGCCAAGGGAACCCACTCTCCATGAGGCCCTCTCCTCCATCATGGGAGCATACCACCACTCCCAGGAGACGATGGCAACGGTCCTGGACAAGTTTCAGGAGACCCAGCGCATGCAGGAGGAACCGTATTTGAGGTTTAGGGAGGAACTCAGAACCATCAGCTCCGCCCTGGGCACCATCATAGGGGTGCTGAAGGAAATACTCAACACCAGGAGGGACACTGTGGCACTCCAAGGGGCCCCTGACACTAGCATGGACGATGAACTGACCACCACCTCCGCCGGTGCTAGTGGACAGGAGGCACCGCCACAGGACCACCACACCAGCACCCCACCACCTGCAGATGGAGTACCACCCCGCAACCGGTCCCTGAGATCCAGGAACAAGACAGAGCACGATGCCAAGACCCCCACCAAGAAATGAGACCACCCTGATTGTCAACCCACTGTCCCACTTTGTCACCCTGTCCATATTGGAACTGCCCCAGCTCCACTTCCTATGCCCATGTGGGCAATGCACCTATGAGACAAATAGACTGGACTCTGCCATGGACACTCCTCCGCCATCACCCCTCACCATTTAACTTCCCCCTCCAATATTTTGTATTTAAATAAACACACCTAAAGTACCAAAAGATCTGGAGTCTGTCTGTGATCTTGAAATAGTGTATTTGCAATTACAGTGACAAATTTTCCAGTAAATAGTAATGTCAACATACCTATGTCACACAGCTCTAGTCCATGAGGAATCTAAGCAGATGACAAACGTTCAAACCCACACCTGTGGAACCGTAAGGGAAAGTGACAACTCAGTGACCATACACTGGGTGAAATCGACAGACAGGATAGAGGTAGAAGTGTAAGAGTACTTGTAGTAGGCAGGAATGTATTTGCACCTGTGTTTCACTGGAAATATTGCTGGATGACTGAGTCCCTGTTGTCAATGTCTTCTTCCTCTGCTTCTTCCTCATCACTGTCCACAGGCTCCACAGCTGCCACAACACCGCCATCTGGACCATCCTCCTGCAGAAAAGACACATGTCGTCGCAAAGCCAAATTATGAAGCATACAGCAGGCCACGATGATCTGACACACCTTCTTTGGTGAGTAGAATACCTGTCATATGGAGGCACCTAAACCTGGCCTTCAGGAGGCCGAAGGTGCATTCGAGCACCCTCCTAGTCCGCCCATGGGTCTCATTGTAGCGTTCCTCTGCCCTGGTCCTGGGATTCCTCATTGGGGTCAGTAGCCATGACAGGTTGGGGTAACCAGAGTCCCCTAATAGCCACACCCGGTGCCTCTGTAGTTGACCCATCACATAAGGGATGCTGCTATTTTTCATGATGTAGGCGTCATGCACTGAGCCAGGGAACATGGCATTCACATGGGAGATGTACTGGTCTGCCAAACATACCATCTGTACATTCATGGAATGATAACTCTTCTGGTTCCTGTACACCTGTTCAATCCTGTCAATGGCACCTATGATGTTGGGGATATGTCAAAGGGTATAGAAGTCACCTTTCACTGTAGGCAAATGCTCCAACTGAGGGAAAACGATGTAGCTCCGCATGTGTTTCAGCAAGGCAGACAACACTCTGGACAACACGTTGGAAAATATCGGCTGGGACATCCCTGATGCCATGGCCACAGTTGTTTTGAAAAGACCCACTTGCAAGGAAATGGAGCACTGATAGCACCTGCACTTGAGGGGGGATTCCAGTGGGATGGTGGATTGCTGACATCAGTTCTGGCTCCAACTGGGTACACAGTTCCAGGATTGTGGCATGGTCAAACCTGTAGGTGATGATCAAATTTCTTTCCTCCATTGTTGACAGGTCCACCAGCGGTCGGTACACCGGAGGATTCCGCAATCTCCTCACATGTCCCAGCGGACGGTGCCTATGAAGGACAACATCGAGCACAGAGTCAAACAACTCAGAGGTATGTACCCACAGTCTACACAGAACACCAAGCATACACAAAATCTGGCCTGTATGTTTGTTGAGAGTAGGCCCAGGTATGTGTGACGCAGTTGGTAATTAGGCCATGTGGGCCCCTGAAATGGCGGCTCCCTGACCTCTAAAGCGGGACAATGGGATGTGAGGTAACAGCGCTGGCGTTGTACACCGTCGCGGTAGGCGGTCGAAGACCGTGGCGCAATGCTGCATTGGTTAACATTGGACCCAATGGGTCCCAGGAGCCAATGACGATGGACGCCGGCGGTGATGGTACGCACCGCCGCGGACGTGACTGCCGCGGACGTGATCGTAATTTTCTAACTGTTTAATCACTCGATACCTGATCTTCGACAGGAGAGGACCTACACTGCAAGTGCTGCTGTGACCTCGGTCTGGAAGAGACAATGGCTTGTGCGTCTGGGGAAAGGGCCCCTGCCTTCACTGCAGAGGAGTTGGAGAAGCTCGTCGACAGGGTCCTCCACCAGTACATGCAGTTGGTAATGACTTCTCTTCTTCCCCTGTACATTTCATGTAGGTCAACGCCCACCAGAAGAAGGATATTTGGTGTGCCATCGCCAAGAACGTCTGGACCCTGGGGGTCCACCACAGACGGAGCACCCACTGCCGGAAGAGATGGGAGGACATTCACCGCTGGAGCAAGATGACGGCGGAGGCTCAGCTGGGGATGGCCTCCTAATGTGGGAAAGGTGCCGGTCGAACCATGACCCCCCTGATGTTCCGAATCCTGGCGGTGGCCTACCCTGAGTTGGATGGGCGCTTGAGGGCATCGCAGCAGACACAAGGGGGTGAATACACTATCATTCAGCTGACTTTGCGCCCAGTGAAGGTGTCTGGGTGGGGGTGGAGGGCTGTGGGTTTCCCTAGGCCAGGGCAAGGTCCGTGGGCTAGGCCCATTCGTAAGGCATGGCCCTGTGGCCCCCCACCCTACCTCTGTAGAGTGCCAAGTACAGCTATTCATGCCCCTGTGTCATCTATGTGTGCAGATGTCGTCCATAGCCTTGTAGGCCATTTCCCAGGAATTGAACTGTAGACCCCAACAGCGCGATGTAGTGCAGGGGGCTGCTGTGTCTGTATTGTCCGCCAACGGTAGCGGTAAGTCATGCACTCACCCTGTCTTTTTTCTGTTTCCCTACCCCCTTTTCTTGCGGTCTCCCTGTTCTTGTGTGCATTAGCATAATCAGGCGGAGGTGCTGTGGCACCGGAGCACGAGGGAGCTGCATCCCACATGGGCATGGAGACCCACACTACAGACTCTGAATATACCAGTGGGACAGAGGGCGAAGGGACCACCACGGCGGTCACAGGATCTGCTACCAGTGACACGGACTCGTCCTCCGATGGGAGCTCCCTTGTGGTGGCGGCAACGTCTGTGCCACCCACTTCAACAGGTACAGCCGCCACCCCCCTACCAGCACTGCCCTCCCAGCAGCCCCTCAGCCTTCACCCCGTGCCCGCTCACCCAGGAGGGTGGGCATCACCTTCGCCCCAGGCACCTCAGCCCCTGCCCCTGTCAACTCTGCTGCCCTCAGTGAGGAGGCCATTGACCTCCTCAGGGCACACACTGTTGGGCAGTCTACCATTTTGAATGCAATCCAGGGTGTAGAAAGGGAGTTGCAACACACAAATGCATTCCTGGAGGGCATTCATTCTGGTCAGGCTGCCCTTCATCGAACCCTTCAAACTCTGGCCTCAGCACTGATGGCAGCCATTGTCCCTGTGTCTAGCCTCCCCCCTCCAACTTCCTCCACCCAGACCCAATCCCCTGTACCTCTGCCTATCCCAAGCACACCATCAGACCAGCATGCACACACCTCACCACACAAGGGAAGCTCAGACAAACATAAGCACCACACATCACACATGCACTCACGCAAGCATCACACACATACAGACACACCAACATCCACTGCCTCCACTGTGTTCCCCTCCTCCTCGTCTCCCTCCTCCCTCCCAGTCTCGTCTACACTCACACCTGCATGCACTACCACTACAGCCACTATGTCCCGCACCAGCACACCCACCACCACACCCCGCTCACGTGCACTCACCACCCCACTACCATTTACACGTCCCCTGTCTCCTCTCCCAGTGTGTCTGTGACGCCCCCTCCGAAGATACACAAACACAGGCACACACCCACCCAACAGCCATCCACCTCACGACAGACTCCAGCGCATGCACCTGCACCCAAATACTCAAACGTTACACCTCCTACAACCACCACCTCTTCCTCCACTCCCAAACCCCCTCCAGCTAGACGTCCCAGTGTGTCCAAACAATTTTTCCTGTCCTCCCTTAACCTATTTCCCACCACCCCCCGTCCAACTCATAGGTCTCGTACTAGCACCTCAGCCAAAAAATCTCCAGGACCAGTGGTGCCTGTTGTCACAGGTATGTGGAGTGCACCGGCCACCAGGCCAGCCAGTGTGTCACGGAGCCACAGCACAGCCAGTCCCCCTCTGTGAAGCACCAGAAGTTGTCCAATGCCCGGAGGGAGAGGGGGAAGACTCCAGCCAGCCAAGCCGCTCACAGGGGTCCTGGGGGGAGTGTGAAACCTGCAAAGTCTGAGAGGAGCAGCACAGCGGAGAAGACCACCATCATCCCCGCTGCCCAGGAGGCCACTGCCAGCCCCATTGTCGCCGCCCAGGAGGCCACCGGCAGCCCCATCGTCACTGCCCAGGAGGCCACCGGCAGCCCCATCGTCGCTGCCCAGGAGGCCACCACCAGCCCCATCGTCGCTGCCCAGGAGGCCACCGCCAGCCCCATCGTTGCAACCCAGGAAGGCCCCACAAGCCACAGCCCAACTGACCAGGAGGACCCCGCAAGCCACAGCCCAACTGACCCATGAAGGACCACCAGTCACAGCCCAGCTGGGCAATGACGGACCGCCAGGGCAAGCACCGCTGAACAGGGCAAGGACCGCTGAACAGGGCAAGGATCGCTGAACAGGGCAAAGACCGCCATGGCAAGCACCGCTGAACAGGGCAAGGACCGCTGAACAGGGCAAAGACCGCCATGACAAGCACAGCTGAACAGGGCAAGGACTGCCGAACAGGGCAAAGACCGCCATGGCAAGGACCGCTGAACAGGACAAGGACCGCCGAACAGGGCAAAGACCGCCATGGCAAGGACCGCTGAACAGGGCAAAGACCGCCAAGGCGAGCACCGCTAGCCTATTAGCGGCAGGGGCAGTGACGCAACTGGGACCGTCACAGGGTGAGTGCTGCACTCTGTGCACCAGTCCCCCTCCAGAACCAGTGGAGACATGCATCCACTACCTCAGCCCTGCACAGGATGAAGCACTCTGGGCACCAGTCCCCCTCCAAAACCAGTGGAGACATGCATCCACTACCTCAGTCCTGCACAGGATGAAGCACTCTGGGCACCATGCCCCCTCCAGCACCAGTGGAGACTGTCATCACCTACCTCTGTCCTTAGCAGGATGAAGCACTCTGGGCACAGAGCCCCCTCCACAACCAGTGGAGACATGCATCCACTTGAGAGACTGTGGCTTTGCACTCCCCAGGATTGAACAGTGGGCAAACCACCCACTGTAGAGACTTGAGAGACTGTGGGTTTGCACTCCCCAGGATTGATCATTGGGCAACCCACCCAATGTAGAGACTTGAGAGACTGCAGCTTTGCACTCCCCAGGATTGAACAGTGGGCAAACCACCCACTGTAGAGACTTGAGAGACTGTGGCTTTGCACTCCCCAGGATTGAACAGTGGGCAAACCACCTACTGTAGAGACTTGAGCGACTGTGGCTTTGCACTCCCCAGGATGGAACAGTGGGCAACCCACCCACTGTAGAGACTTGAGAGACTGTGGCTTTGCACTCCCCAGGATTGATCAGTGGGCAACCCACCCACTGTAGAGACTTGAGAAACTGTGGCTTTGCACTCCCCAGGATACATCAATGGGCATGGTGCCCCCTCGTGGATCTGGCATCGTGCACTCATCCGGCTGAGGTGCCCCCCCCTTCCCTTCCCCCTGAGGTGCCTGTTGTATTTCTATCTGATGCCCCTGCAGTGTTCCCTCCGTCATGTTCGGGTATCTTGTGTGGGCCTCGCCCATGCATTTTGGGCCCAGTGGTCCACGGACTATGAATGGTGCAAAACCTGGACTACTAGTCGTGGTGTATATTTTGTTTATAGTGTATATATATATATATATATATATATATGTATGTTTTTGCTTACTGCATTTTGATATATTACAATAGTTACACTCATTTCCTTTTGTCTTTGCATTCTTCCGGGTGGGTTGGGGGGTGTTACTGTAATGTATAGATATCCATTGGTGTGTGTGTTGTAGTGGGTGAGGGTCGGGGTGGGGGTTGGGGTGTTGAGTGTGTGTGTCCCTGTTTTTTGCCTCCCCCCTCCCCTATGTCGTAGGTGCAGTACTGTTAGAAATGGGGTCTTTGGTTGACAGTCAGGTTACCCCCTGTTCAAGCAAGGACCCTCACTCTAGTCAGGGTAAAAGAGAATCACCCTCAGCTAACCCCTGCTTACCCCCTTGGTAGCTTGGCAGAGCAGTAGGCTTAACTTCAGAGCGCTAGGTGTAAAGTATTTGTACCAACACACACAGTAACTTCATGAAAACACTACAAAATGACACAACACCAGTTTAGAAAAATAGGAAATATTTATCTAAACAAAACAAGACCAAAACGACAAAAATCCGACATACACAAGTCAAGTTATGAATTTTTAAAGATTAAACTCAAAAATAGTGCTTAGAAACAAAAATGCTTCGATGAGATGTTAACACGGCGTCATGACGGAGTCGTTCCCAACAAGCCGACACCAGCGGCGCCGGACACGGAGTCGTGTAGACCCCCCAAGTACAGTTCCTTTGGTGAAGAGTGAAAACAAGCCGATGCGCGAAGTCGGGAATCGCGGCGTCTGTGCGAAACGTTGAATCTGTGCACTTCGAGCGGCGTCGGTCACGACGTGGTGAGGCGACTTCCACGGAGTCGCAGACTTCAGTGGGGCTGCTGCGGCATTGGGCCTGGGAAGAGCGTCGCGTTCCAGCGAGGGTCACAGCGTCAGGTGCAGGCAGCGTTACCGGAATCAGCAGCGGCGTCTGTCCGAAGTCGTCCGAAGTCGATTTCCTTGGATTCCACCAGCTTTCCTTTCAAGGTCTCAGGGACTGGATAGGGCACCACTTGTCGGGGCAGGAGTCTCTCCAGAGACTCCAGGTGCTGGCAGAGAGAAGTCTTTGCTGTCCCTGAGACTTCAAACAACAGGAGGCAAGCTCTAACTCAAGCCCTTGGAGATTTCTTCACAAGATGGAAGGCACACAAAGCCCAGTCTTTGCCCTCTTACTCTGGCAGAAGCAGCACTGCAGGAAAGCTCCACAAAGCACAGTCACAGGCAGGGCAGCACTTCTTCCTCAGCTATCAGCTCTTCTCCAGGCAGAGGTTCCTCTTGGTTCCAGAAGTGTTTTTTTAGTCTGTAGATGTGGGTGCCCTTCTTATACCCATTTTAGTCTTTGAAGTTACCTTTCTTGAAAGGGGACTCACACCTACTTGAGAAATCCTGCCTTGCCCAGGCAAGGCCTCAGACACACACCAGGGGGTTGGAGCCTGCATTGTCAGAGGCAGGCACAGTCCTTTCAGATGAGAGTGACCCCTCCACCCCTCCCTCCTAGCAGAGATGGCTAATCAGGAAATGCAGGTTACACCCCAGCCCCCTTTGTGTCACTGTCTAGTGCGAGGTGAAAAACAACCCAACTGTCAAACTGACCCAGAAAGGGAATCCACAAACAAGGCAGAGTCACAGAATGGTTTAAGCAAGAAAATGCTCACTTTCTAAAAGTGGCATTTTCAAACGCACAATCTTAAAATCAACTTTATTAAAAGATGTATTTTTTAATTGTGAGTTCAGGGACCCCAAACTCCACATGTCCATCTACTCTCTAGGGGAATCTACACTTTAATCATATTTAAAGGTAGCCCCCATAATATCCTATGAGAGAGACATGCCTTGCAACAGTGAAAAACGAAATTGGCAGTATTTCACTGTCAGGACATATAAACCACATTACTATATGTCCTACCTTATCCATACACTGCACTCTGCCCTTGGAGCTACCTAGGGCCTACCTTAGGGGTGCCTTACATTTAAGAAAAGGGAAGGTTTAGGCCTGGCAAGTGGGTACACTTGCCAAGTCGAATTAACAGTGTAAAAATACACTTACAGACACTGCAGTGGCAGGTCTGAGACATGATTACAGGGTTACTTGTGTGGGTGGCACAACCAGTGCTGCAGGCCCACTAGTAACATTTGATTTACAGGCCCTGGGCACCTCTAGTGCACTTTACTAGGGACTTAACAGTAAAACAAATATGCCAATCATGGAGAACCAATTACGTACACATTTTAAACAGGAGCACTTGGACTTTAGCACTGGTTAGCAGTGGTAAAGTGCCCAGAGTAACAAAAACAGTAAAATCAGAGTCCAGCACACATCAACAACCTGGGGAACAAAGGCAAAAAGTTAAGGGAGACCACGCCAAGGATGAAAAGTCTAACAAGTACTCACTGTGGTCTTCGCCGCCGACATTGGTGCTCCTCGTAGAGCCTGGCCTGGCAGTTCGGGCTGGACTGTTCCCATGTGGAACAGGGTCAAGACTGATTTGCATATGGCTGGGTTCAAACTGGGGTGGCATGGTGAGCAAAATAATGGATGGATTAAACCCAGATCTGTGACTGGGGGTGAATGTTTGATTGGTTCCGCATTCCGTCCATCTAGTTACGCTATCCCACAGCGTTTGTATTTTGCTTTGCTTTTGCCGCCCTAAGTGCGCCGGGTATGCCCAGACGTGGGTCCCGGGCTCACTGTGCCACTGGATTCAAGCTAGCCTGGCTGAAGAGGGGTGAAACCCTGAAACCGGTCCCAGGATGCTTGTTTCCGGTCCAGGGAGAACCTGGCCTGGCAGTTCGGGCTGGACTGTTCCCATGTGGAACAGGGTCAAGACTGATTTGCATATGGCTGGGTTCAAACTGGGGTGGCATGATGAGCAAAATAATGGATGGATTAAACCCAGATCTGTGACTGGGGGTGAATGTTTGATTGGTTCCGCATTCCGTCCATCTAGTTACGCTATCCCACAGCGTTTGTATTTTGCTTTGCTTTTGCCGCCCTAAGTGCGCCGGGTATGACCAGACGTGGGTCCCGGGCTCACTGTGCCACTGGATTCAAGCTAGCCTGGCTGAAGACGGGTGAAACCCCGAAACCGGTCCCAGGATGCTTGTTTCCGGTCCAGGGAGAACCTGGCCTGGCAGTTCGGGCTGGACTGTTCCCATGTGGAACAGGGTCAAGACTGATTTGCATATGGCTGGGTTCAAACTGGGGTGGCATGGTGAGCAAAATAATGGATGGATTAAACCCAGATCTGTGACTGGGGGTGAATGTTTGATTGGTTCCGCATTCCGTCCATCTAGTTACGCTATCCCACAGCGTTTGTATTTTGCTTTGCTTTTGCCGCCCTAAGTGCGCCGGGTATGCCCAGACGTGGGTCCCGGGCTCACTGTGCCACTGGATTCAAGCTAGCCTGGCTGAAGAGGGGTGAAACCCTGAAACCGGTCCCAGGATGCTTGTTTCCGGTCCAGGGAGAACCTGGCCTGGCAGTTCGGGCTGGACTGTTCCCATGTGGAACAGGGTCAAGACTGATTTGCATATGGCTGGGTTCAAACTGGGGTGGCATGGTGAGCAAAATAATGGATGGATTAAACCCAGATCTGTGACTGGGGGTGAATGTTTGATTGGTTCCGCATTCCGTCCATCTAGTTACGCTATCCCACAGCGTTTGTATTTTGCTTTGCTTTTGCCGCCCTAAGTGCGCCGGGTATGCCCAGACGTGGGTCCCGGGCTCACTGTGCCACTGGATTCAAGCTAGCCTGGCTGAAGAGGGGTGAAACCCCGAAACCGGTCCCAGGATGCTTTTTTCCAGTCCAGGGAGAACCTGGCCTGGCAGTTCGGGCTGGACTGTTCCCATGTGGAACAGGGTCAAGACTGATTTGCATATGGCTGGGTTCAAACTGGGGTGGCATGATGAGCAAAATAATGGATGGATTAAACCCAGATCTGTGACTGGGGGTGAATGTTTGATTGGTTCCGCATTCCGTCCATCTAGTTACGCTATCCCACAGCGTTTGTATTTTGCTTTGCTTTTGCCGCCCTAAGTGCGCCGGGTATGACCAGACGTGGGTCCCGGGCTCACTGTGCCACTGGATTCAAGCTAGCCTGGCTGAAGACGGGTGAAACCCCGAAACCGGTCCCAGGATGCTTGTTTCCGGTCCAGGGAGAACCTGGCCTGGCAGTTCGGGCTGGACTGTTCCCATGTGGAACAGGGTCAAGACTGATTTGCATATGGCTGGGTTCAAACTGGGGTGGCATGGTGAGCAAAATAATGGATGGATTAAACCCAGATCTGTGACTGGGGGTGAATGTTTGATTGGTTCCGCATTCCGTCCATCTAGTTACGCTATCCCACAGCGTTTGTATTTTGTTTTGCTTTTGCCGCCCTAAGTGCGCCGGGTATGCCCAGACGTGGGTCCCGGGCTCACTGTGCCACTGGATTCAAGCTAGCCTGGCTGAAGAGGGGTGAAACCCCGAAACCGGTCCCAGGATGCTTGTTTCCGGTCCAGGGAGAACCTGGCCTGGCAGTTCGGGCTGGACTGTTCCCATGTGGAACAGGGTCAAGACTGATTTGCATATGGCTGGGTTCAAACTGGGGTGGCATGGTGAGCAAAATAATGGATGGATTAAACCCAGATCTGTGACTGGGGGTGAATGTTTGATTGGTTCCGCATTCCGTCCATCTAGTTACGCTATCCCACAGCGTTTGTATTTTGTTTTGCTTTTGCCGCCCTAAGTGCGCCGGGTATGCCCAGACGTGGGTCCCGGGCTCACTGTGCCACTGGATTCAAGCTAGCCTGGCTGAAGAGGGGTGAAACCCCGAAACCGGTCCCAGGATGCTTGTTTCCGGTCCAGGGAGAACCTGGCCTGGCAGTTCGGGCTGGACTGTTCCCATGTGGAACAGGGTCAAGACTGATTTGCATATGGCTGGGTTCAAACTGGGGTGGCATGGTGAGCAAAATAATGGATGGATTAAACCCAGATCTGTGACTGGGGGTGAATGTTTGATTGGTTCCGCATTCCGTCCATCTAGTTACGCTATCCCACAGCGTTTGTATTTTGCTTTGCTTTTGCCGCCCTAAGTGCGCCGGGTATGCCCAGACGTGGGTCCCGGGCTCACTGTGCCACTGGATTCAAGCTAGCCTGGCTGAAGAGGGGTGAAACCCCGAAACCGGTCCCAGGATGCTTGTTTCCGGTCCAGGGAGAACCTGGCCTGGCAGTTCGGGCTGGACTGTTCCCATGTGGAACAGGGTCAAGACTGATTTGCATATGGCTGGGTTCAAACTGGGGTGGCATGGTGAGCAAAATAATGGATGGATTAAACCCAGATCTGTGACTGGGGGTGAATGTTTGATTGGTTCCGCATTCCGTCCATCTAGTTACGCTATCCCACAGCGTTTGTATTTTGCTTTGCTTTTGCTGCCCTAAGTGCGCCGGGTATGCCCAGACGTGGGTCCCGGGCTCACTGTGCCACTGGATTCAAGCTAGCCTGGCTGAAGAGGGGTGAAACCCCGAAACCGGTCCCAGGATGCTTGTTTCCGGTCCAGGGAGAACCTGGCCTGGCAGTTCGGGCTGGACTGTTCCCATGTGGAACAGGGTCAAGACTGATTTGCATATGGCTGGGTTCAAACTGGGTGGCATGGTGAGCAAAATAATGGATGGATTAAACCCAGATCTGTGACTGGGGGTGAATGTTTGATTGGTTCCGCATTCCGTCCATCTAGTTACGCTATCCCACAGCGTTTGTATTTTGCTTTGCTTTTGCTGCCCTAAGTGCGCCGGGTATGCCCAGACGTGGGTCCCGGGCTCACTGTGCCACTGGATTCAAGCTAGCCTGGCTGAAGAGGGGTGAAACCCCGAAACCGGTCCCAGGATGCTTGTTTCCGGTCCAGGGAGAACCTGGCCTGGCAGTTCGGGCTGGACTGTTCCCATGTGGAACAGGGTCAGGACTGATTTGCATATGGCTGGGTTCAAACTGGGGTGGCATGGTGAGCAAAATAATGGATGGATTAAACCCAGATCTGTGACTGGGGGTGAATGTTTGATTGGTTCCGCATTCCGTCCATCTAGTTACGCTATCCCACAGGGTTTGTATTTTGCTTTGCTCCTCGTAGAGGAGCAGGAAGACTGGCGCTGGGAGAATCTGAAGTTCCGGCTCCAAGATGTCCTCCTTCCTCGTGGAGTGTGTAGAGGTGAGCGTTTTTCATTTGAAATGCCTATTTCTGCTGTGTTTTTATCCGCGGTGAATCCGCCCCGGAAAAGGTGGCAGATTGGCCTGTCATAATAGTATGGGCGGTACATTGTCTCCAACCTGTCTGTTGGCGGTGACCGCCGCGCTGTTTGTCTGTACCGCCGTGGCGGTCAGAGTGTTAACGTGGCTGTCTTTGTTAGCGGTTTCTGCCATGGTTGTAATTGCAATTTTTTTACCGCCGGCCTGTTGGTGGTCTTACCGCCGCTTTAACACAGTCCGCCAGGGTTGTAATGACCACCTTAGTCTATGGTGGTCTGGCTGATGAAGACACCTGTGGCCTCACTATCCTGGCCCATTGATTCCCTACCACAAAGCTTACCCCCACTACTCTGTGCCCTGGAGGCAGTGTGTCCCATCCCACTGGATCCAGGCACAATCGGAGGCAGTGTTGGTTTTGTTTCAACAGCAGCTAGAACTGGGGGGCACAAGACTGAAGTGATGTTCCTTTGGACACAGGAAGTGGAGGTATCCATTGGCTGAGGTGTTGTTGCTGCCGGGAAGGGAGGTGTAGGTGTGGGCCAAGTCTGACTCACTGGAGCTGTCTGGCCAGACAGACCATATAGAACAGGCTGCTCCCGATCATCTGACTTGCAGGAGTGGAGTCCTCACTGAAGGCTTGATCCTGGGCTGGAGTGGAGGTGTCTTGAGTGGCAGAGTGTGATCTAGGGAGTTGTACTTAGAAGAAAGCATACAATATAACATTTTATCTGGTGTGTACTTCATATGTGTCTTTAGCTACAAATGAGGCAAACTAAAAAAGTAAAATCAGACTGCTAGAATAATTAGATCTTTGTGTGATTTTCATTGTTATGCAAATGCTGGCTGATTTGCATAGATGCAAACTCCAGTGATGACGTTGTAGAGATGTCCTGAAATACAAAATGTTATTTCAGTGATTGCACATTAGATGTAGCAGACATTCAACTCCACACAGTGGTGAGTAGATTAGAGTATTGTACCATTCCAAGGCCTAGCAAGCTACAAAGAATTAGACAAACTGTGATTCAACATAATAATAAAACTGACACTGGTCATCATATGGACAGTGCAAAGTAAATTGTGTGTGGATACAACTTCTATTCTGCATGCCACATCACATGAAAGGAAATCTTGGATTCAAAAGCCTATGAATTATGTGAGCATTTACATCACTTCAATGTAGCTATAAAAAGGTGTCAACATGTTTGAGGTACACACCAATTGACATTTTCATCCATGAAACATTTTTGAGATATGTGCCCGTTTTCATCCATGACACGTTTTTGACATATGTGGAAGTGAAGGAAGTTAGAGCAACTTCACATTAAACTATTTTTTACTGGTACAAAAACAGAACATCATGGTAGTTGTAGTCATGCGTTAACAACATAGACAATAGTTGTTCGTAAGTGGGGTACACATATCTATTTAAAAAAATATAGTAGAGATGAAACACATTTACCACATACACACGCATATGGGTATGATGTCAATAGGTGGAAATACCACTTACAAGCAGTATACGTTCATGTGCAAATGGATGGAGTTTTGGAGCTGTTTTTTGAAGAAACACAACATACATTGATAGAGAACAAGGGACTAGACAAATTCAAACAATGGTCCATCGGGAACACCACACCATCTGACTAAGCATTTCGCACATTGTTAAAAATAAGGATACAACCATGATGCTAGTATTTGGTATTAAATATATTATTTTGTGGATTCAAGTTTAAGTATTTCTGTTTGATAAAGGTGTATGGACATTCTAAATGTCTGACTTAAGGGGATGGCTCAATTTGTGATTGTGGAGCCATTGCTAAGTGCAACTTACCATTCTTCACTCCACCAGGGATTGCAGTCAAGCCTTCAAGATGTAAGATCTGCAAGAACCTCTCCTCCTAGGGAAAGAGTTGTAATGGTGGGATGGGAGACACAACCAGTCCTCTGGGCCTCCATGTGATGCTTGAAGGCCAGGAAACGCACTCTCCCCCGCAGGTTGTTCCACCTCTTCCGAATCTCCTCCTGTGTATGCAGGCTTTTAGATGCAGCACTCACTCTGTCCACTATTCTGGACCACCTTTGCCTTTTCTGAGAAATGGTACTTGTGCCTGTGCTCCAAACAATTGTGGCTCTTCGCTATTGATTTCATCCACCATGACACACAATCCTCTCTCTGTGAAATGTGGATTTCTCCTCCCTGCCGTAGTGAATACTTGTGAAAAAAACTAATGCTCCAAAAAGATGAAGGATAATTCACAAACATAATATTAACAGAAACACAGTGGGAGAGTAACACAGAGAAAAAGCTGGCTCCTGTGCGTCAATTCCTGCATCCAAATGATCTGCTGCAGTCTGATGGCAAAAGATCAAGATCTGAATGGAGTATGCTTTGTAGTGTGTTTTGCAGGTGTTCACAATTATCCAATATACAACAGATGTGAGCCACTAGCATCCAGCCATTAGTTACAACTGTAGTACTGTTCTGAATGGGTCCTACAACAAACTCCCACCATCTTGGGCCTGCCACTGAAACACCACCAAAAGGATTGTGTGATTTAAATAGGCTCTGCAGGATCCTGCCGTCAAGATGGTGACAGATCGGCTTTGGAGTATTGGAGCATTTCAGCAGTGGGATGCAGCTTGAGCGACGGGGTGGACTCCGTCTTTATGGTCTTTGGCTCAGCTGCACTACATCTAAATACAGTGGAAGGAACATCGTCAACTTGATGCTCTTTTAGGGTCCACAGCAAATGCAGCTCATGGGTAACACCGTCAAGATCTAAAGCAGGCCCTTATGGTCAGGTTTATACTTTTTGATGTAAAACTGAGCTCATTTTTTCTGATGCTAACCATTGCACCTTGTTGTAAGGCAAAAGTATGTTAACGCAGGAAAAATGACTCTAATCCGGTTCACGACATGTAAACACGTCACAAAACGGATATGCACCATTTTTCACTGTAATAGCATCACAAAGCGAGGCAAATGGAGCAAACAGTGCTAAGGAGCCCCACAATGGATCCCAGAAGCCAGGAGAGACCCCAGGGAGACCCCAGACAACCAGGAACCAGCCAGGACACAGACAGGATCCTGGGGAGAGACAAGAAGAAGAGGAAGTGTTACTTCAAAACAGAGGAGCATGAAATACTGGTGAGAGAGGTGACGGAGCACTAGCCTCAACTCTTCATCACCTCTTAATTGCCAATTGGGAGTACGGAGGCAATTTGGCAACAGATTGTGGACAAGAATAACAGTGTGGCAGCGGTCAGGAGAACTGTCACTGAGTGCAAGAAACACTGGCATGACTGTAAACAGAGGGCAAAGGGAAAAATGGCAAGGAACTGGAAGGCAGCACTGCAGACCACAGGTGGGAGTCCAGCACCGCAAGATGACTTGTACGAGATGAAGGAGATGGTTGCAGCCGTCATCCCAGAGGAAATCATCACTGGTATCACAGGACAGGACAGCACAGACTACCAGGAAACAAAACAGTTGCATGGAGGACCGAAATGCCTAAATGTCAAGTGCAAGAAGGGGAGGCACATACCTACTACACACTGCATGTCAGCCCTGCAAATCAGGCAGTGGAAAGGGCAAAGGAACACGGCATGGGACTCCCTGCACTGCCCATGCCAGATTCATGGGCTGTGCAGGGGCATCCAGGGGCAAAGCACAACACCAACAACCTTTGCATGGTGATATACCACCATGCCAAGGCTGCTGGAAATGCGGAAGCAGACCAGGAGGGTAGGGTAGAGCGTTAAACTGGTCTGGTGTCACAGAACAGCTGGTATTGTCAGAATGTAAACTAGAGGACATTGCCCAGTCTCAGGCCATTGGCTCAAGTGGCATTCCCCATTGACAACATTTGCTACAACTACCTGTGCTGTGTGCGTTGGTCAATTAGGAAATGACAATTAGGTGCCCATGGAGCAAACAGACTCCAAATGAGGGTTCAGTATGACTAAGTGATCAATCCCCATCAATCCCTATCCAAGTGCAACTCCTGTCAACTGGTCATGTCCATAAACTCAATAACCAACAGGCACTGTCACATACATAATGATGTACACAGCAGTAATCTCATACCCATGCTGCCCATCCCTGGGTTTACCCCGTGCCTCTGTCACGATAGCTGCAATGCCACCATGCAACATCTCAGGTATCATAGTGCTAAGACAACTGCATTGAGGGGGAGGACATATGTGTATAGGAAGGCAAACATACCCACACAGTCACAAGAGTAAATGGACTTCTGCCATGTCCATCAGTGCATTGTCTCATGGAAATACCATGCATGGTGTGGTGCTAGTTCTCAGCACCGCATCGTTGTATGTGTAAAATGATAGACTGGGACAGGGCCATATTGCCATGTGTGGTGCTGTGCCATCAGTACACCAATAATAATTGCAAGGCCCCACCATACAAATGGAAGCAGACGGAGGGTTGATGAGGCCAAGAAGGTGGCAAGCCACAATTTGGACAGAACCCACACCTAGAAGATGTGAGACACACAATTGCCCAAACTGCCCACTTGTGACGTGCAGGTGGGGCATAGGGCTGAGAGACTGCAAACAATAATGACAGGAACAATGCATGGGAACCAAGATGATAATGTACCACCAACAGGAGGTCAGTGACGACACATTACAACTGGCACAACACAGACACACTACTTGTACAAAATCTCATTGCAGAGGACAATGGGTCTCCTGTGGATCTGCCTGTCCTGGACTACCCTGATGACCTGGATGACCAGCTGACAACCATCAACCAGGAAACCCTTCAAGATGTCCTGGAAACCCTCCAGACACCACCTCCAGTTGCAAGGAGGAGCATTCATGCAGCAGCCATCCCAGAGGACCCACCCACTACCCCAATAGTAGACCTGCCAGCTCAAACACAGATGAGGACTCTGATGACACAGGGACCACGGTTAAAAGGACAGTAGTTGGAGTACAGTGGGAGCTAGCCAAGGAGGTGCGGTGGGGATGCAAACTATGGCAGCCAGCATTGAGGGGAAGCGCATGTGCATGATTACGTCCGCAAAAACAGACAGCAGCCAAACAAGTCACACAGTCCCTACTGCATGGAGTCCAACAGTGTGTGAGGGACCTAACCACTGCTGTGAAAAAGCTGCCACAACACCTGCCCTCCCGATCTTGCTGCTGCATTCATGACAACAAGCAGGACTCTGTCCTCCCTCAGGGCAGACATGGCTGCCTACCACAGGGATGTTGCTGTCATACTTAATAATCAGCTGCTCCTCCTAGCTGCAGCGATACCATAAGTAGTTCCACAGATGGCAGCTGCTGGGAATTAGGTGTCCACTTCTCCAACCACTGAAGTGTGTGTGTCCCACTCAAACCCACCACCATCACCATCAAGGGCAGAGGGGAAGACACACACATAAGAGGGGGAAGATGTCGAACAGATCATCTTCACCCGAAGGAGTACCCGGTAGCACCAGCCCATGCCAAATGTGCACTGTTTTTCCTTTGTCCTGTGTTTGAAAACATGCCAGTGTTGCTAGAGTTGGTGACATGCACTCTTCACCGACAAACTGTTAACCTTTCCACTATGGACTGCAATTGTATCTCACTCCTCAATTGGCAATTAATGTTCCTCTGCACGGAACAACACTTCACCTCAGCATGTCTACTGACATGTCCCTCAACCTTGCACTTGTGTTGAGTCACAATGGAATGCTTTACACTGATGGGGTCACAGACCTGGACTATGTAAATATTGCAGTACAGCACTTTAAAATAAACAGCACCTACCCACTCATTTTGTCTCTGTGTAATGTGACACATCTGCTTTGCTGGAGATTTGTGATGCGTGTAACATGTCTATGGTCACAGAGTGTCAATACCAGAGTGCAGAAATAATGTGGGCAGATATCTATGCACCATGTATCTACAGATGAACATCAATGCTGGCCACATTCCCTACAAGCAAGTCACTGTGTATGTGACATTTGCTTTAAAACATACATGCCTCTCCCACAACATACAGCAGGAATGGCTGTGTAAGAGTGCTCAGCCAATAACGTCAGCTGGGAGTACAAGTGAAACACATTTGTGTGAAATTTGTATACTTGACGTAATCTGAAATTGGCACTACTCAGTTTATCAGTGTTCACATGTACTTCATGCTGCAGGCAGACGTCCCACAGTGCCCAACATCATGACACAGGATCAAAACAATTACAGCTTAAAAAACACACCTACCTGTCCTATACATAGTCACGTTGAGTGGTGGGTACAATGGATGGCAGATGCATTGACATTTAGATTTGTTGTAGCTGCCAATGTGACAGCCCAGTTGGAAGTGGGAATGAACATTTCAAGAGAAGGATGTGGATGCAGGACAGAATTCACATGCCAACAGACAATTGGCACTATACACTCAAGCAAAGACCCTGAGCCCCAAGCATATGACACATGCAGTAAGGAAGTACCTACATTTTAATAACTATGTACGGAACAGAAGTTAAAACTATGTAACACACCTATACTAACCTAATCTATCCTAACTATACATGCCCCACAACTGGCCCTAACTACCCTATGCTAAGCTTACTTACCACATTTAACAACACATTCTAACCATTTGCCCCCCACCCCTCTTATATGATGAGACACATGCAGGCCAGCATATACCATTCTGAACAAATACTACCTAATACTAAACATATATATATTTTTTGTATTTTTCTTTAAATACACAAAAGCCCCAACATTAACCCCCGCACAAACTAACATGTAATAGTATGAAAAACCACCCCAAACCTACTTATCCCATCTAAACAACTACCATACACTAACCTATCTCTAAACCCCTTAAACCCACTACAAAACAGTATGAGGAATGAGGAAGGAAAGCACTGAATTATGGGTGAGGGGAGGCAAGAGTTCACAGGTTGGCCCTCCTCAGTGTCTTTTTAATTGCCTTCAATCTGTGTGTGTTTTTGTCCATATCCTTCTGAATGGTGTCAAGCTTTTTTAACACCTTCTTCATGTCCCTCTGGAGCTCAGCAATTGCGGTCATGTCCAATGCAGCAGGTGTGGTGGTCTGTGTTGCAGAGGTTGATGGTGCAGCAGGTGTGGTGGTCTGTGGTGCAGAGGTTGACGGTGTAGCAGGTGGGACAGATGTGACGGAGGTGGCTGTGGTACTGTGTGTAGTTGTGGTGGTGGCTACAACCTTTATGGCCAATGCCGGTCCCCTTGGCTGAAAGTCCACCATTCCCCTGTTGCTCACTCTCTTTGATAGCGTCGTGCCATCTTTCGGTACCCAGACTCCACATCCAAGATGTGTCGGTATCGCATTGGCCGCTTCTGGAAAGCCCTGATTTCCGCTACATCCATGTTAGCAGCTGTAAAAATTAGACAGGCAACCATCAGTGTCATCATTGTGTGACACATGTACAGATGAAGATATAACACTCTGCCTCGACTTGCACATGTAGTCCAAATCACAGTCCAGATAACACAATGTCCCTGTTGAATACAATGGAAATGCTGCAGACCAATCTTATCTTTTACACCACAGCAAAGCACAACAAGAGTTGGACCAAATAAAGTGATCTGTGCATTGATGTAGTGCAATGTGTCACAATGCAAATGCAGCAACTACTTCACATGGGCCAGGCCGACTAATCTTTATCATCTGAGTCAACTTCAAAGCACACAAGACCAGTGACTTGCAGATGTAATATGCAGGATGGTATGCAGTTGCTAATCATAAGCGGTCAGTGTTGTTTGGGACACATGCATGCTTTAATGAGATGACTGTCATCTGTACTGTGATCATCACATCTACCTACATATATATTGTTCCCGTACCCCTGTGCCTCAGGGGGCATGGGCATGCAATACATCATCACAACTGTTGAGGACAACCACAAAGGCATGTCCACTTGTACATGGATTTTGTAAGTGAAACACATGTGAGGAGGGCTGCAACCTAGGAAAAAGGTATCCACAGGTCATTCACATCTACGTTCATGTGTCTAGTTTTGGACAACCATTGACACCTGATCTGCCAACACAATTCCCAAAACACCCACATTAATGCCAGCACACGTCTGGCCTTGACCAGCATGCACGCCGATGGCATACCACATAACTGTCACATAAATAGAGTACACCTTATGGGGCTAGATGCTGAGGGACAGTTACCCATACAGTCTTACATGTACATTACAATACAGGGATACACAATTTTGTGGGGAAAACTGAAGCATCACTGTGTTGTGAGAATGAGGATATGCCCCAGTGCCAATATACTGACACTGGAGCACTTCCAAGTTACATGTGGGCCTACATGTGGCTAGTAATCACCTTGTTCACACGCTGCTGCCTATTGCGCAGCACAAGGCTCCCAAGATATGAATCTCTGCCTGTGAACGTCTAACCCTTGCACGGACAACTATGTCAACATCCAGCCAAGTAATATATCAGATCACGTGCCAGCTCATCATCTCTTGCAATGAGTGCAACACACAAGAGTAACTCACACAAAAGCTGCAATCACTACACAGGACAGACATTATCACACTTACTGGATACATCTGGGTCCTGAAATCGAGCCACTTCCAAGACGGTACAGGGGGCAGGTTCACCTGTAAGATATGGAAAGGAAATATATGCTCAATGTCAAATCACTGTACAAACGTGTGCACAACATATCACAGTGTGTAACATTTTACATGAGTGAGCTGGTGATCCTTCATGTAGACAGTACAACAGACATATCACTGCAAACTTACATTGACTCCAGTGAGTGATAATCACACATCTGCACACATGCACTGGGCCTAACAATCATGTGGTGCTAAACCAGACTACAACCATTTGTGGCTAATCCATTTCAGATGGTTCTCCATGGCACAATTTGTATTTTTGTGACAAATTCAATGGCACTTCCCTGGTGCACTGCAATACAAGTGACTCAGGTACTGTGGCTTGTGCATCAAGGGACAATGAGTTACTGTGTGATGGACACTTTTCATGCATTTAGTGGTCTATGAGAGATGTGGCATGGGTGCATGTAAGTAACAAATGCCCCATTGGCAGTACCCTAAGCTGTGTATATCCCCTTTGCCAACATAATGGCAGGGATCATGTGTGTGTAATGATAACAATGTAGCACTAAACATGGATTGCCCACTTTGCTGTCCTGATAGAGTGAAATGTGGTATGCTGACAGTGTCCTACCTGATCATCATTGACAGAATGCATGGGCACAGGTGTTGCCATTGCACCTGAAATGTGTGACTAAGGGCCACATGTACGAAGATCAGGTTTTGAGAGTCACACATTGCGAGACTTAACAATTCACAATTTGCGAGTAGGATAATATGATGTACAATACTGTCAATGACACTGTTTGCAAATCACAAATGGGGTAGCAAATGATCTACCTCATGAATTTTACTGAGGTATATCTCATTTTGCTGGGCTCTGCAGACCACCATGTCTGTGACTGCTTTCAAATAAAGATGTATTTTCTTTTTTTAAATGCAGCCTTATTTTATTAAGGGTAAACAGAAAGCATGTCAAAAACAAATATTATGAATTTAATATTTTTTTTAAAGCAGACAGGGGTTCACTGGACCACTGCCTGCTCTGAAACAATTTGGCGTGCATTCACAAAGAGGAAGGGATCCCATGGGGACACCTTCCCTTTTGCAAATGGGTTAGCACCAACTTGAAACTGGTGGTAATTGCAATTGTTTTGTGACAGCATTCGTGGTCACCAAACAATCAATCAGCGGACTGCGACACACAAATAGGAAGGGAAAACCCCTTCCTAAATGCCACTAGCAAACCCTGTTTTGTGATTCGGCAGTGTGATTACAGAATGGCAAAATTGGGTATGTGCATTGGAATAAAAAAAAAAATCTTGACGTTAACACACAAATTCTGAAAACTCGACCGTTTGTGACAATTAAAAATAGCTTGGTACATGTGGCCCTTAGTGATAGTCATACATGACTCAACAAACCTCAGGACTGCATTGTTAACATGTATAGACATGTGGACTTCATCTCAGTACTGGGCCACTAACACTTTGTTCTGCTTGCATTCAACATGGCCACAAACATTGCAGGCAGCACGTCAAGACATCTGCTACTGTCACTCAGGAGCATTCTACTGTACGCATTTGTCAATGTGATACTTACTAACAGGGCCACCGATCACCACACCCAGGAGGTCCAGCAGATCCTGCTCTCTGCCCACTAGGTCAGCCCAACGATGCTTCAGCTGGTGCTGATTCCTGCTTGTATGGTAGACTCTTTTGAGGTGGTAGAGCACCTTGCCCCACCACAGCCGCATCGCCTCTGTGTGACACCCATGTATCACACGACCACCCATCTTCAGCATTAAGGGAAGGAATTGGCACACCAGCCACTCAAAGCCACACAAAGCCCCCAAGCTCCTCCTAAAAAAGGAAACTCACAGCCCAATCCTAAGAACCCCAACTAACCCAAGTAATCTAACCCCCAGACAGACACCGGAGAGTACAAATACAATCTGAAGCACACTAAACTAAACAAAAGCACATACACAGGTACAATAAACAAACAGAATACACAAAAGACGCAATCGAGACACCAGCAACACCGAGACATAGCCACACAGCCAAGAGAAAGCACAAACTGTAAAGTGAAAGTGAAAGTACACCCACTGTACCATGGCTGTAAACAGGATTTCCTATTACATCACTTCCTGTCTCCTTTGCGGCCCGTTTTCCATCATCTGTGTATTTTCTTTTGATGTATACGATGTTTGCGTGAATATTTTCAACGCATAACCTACATGTGCAGCAAAATACCACACATTACCTGCACACTCCAATTTCAATGGATATCCGCATGCATGTGATGCACCAGTGGAATTCACGCTAAGGGCCCATGTATGGTTAGTTAGCGTTTGCATGATTTTTCGACTCACTTGCATCAACATTTTTGACTCAAAATGTGATTGCGTGATTTTCAAATATTTACCATGTATGCACCCTGTGTCAACATGAAGATAGGATGGTATGGCCTGCAGTCTGTGCTATAGTGGTTTGCCACATGTGGTAGAGCATGCAACTGTGTGTTTTGGGTGTGAATGATCTGTAACAACAGTATGTGTGTTTCTGAAGGAATGGCATGCAATACATTGGACGTAATGCTAATGTATGAATGTGTTCCAAATGGGTATCTACATCTGATGGCAATCAGTGATCTACAACAGTCATGATATGTGTTTGTAATATGTGTTGACTCATGTAATGTGGGTAGTTGTTTGACTTTGGGGACATTACATTTCACACGACAAACAAAACTCAGGGATGATTGAGGATGGCTGATGAGTGCTATGTCGGATATGATACCCCTCATATGTCATCAATTGTTGGTTATGACTTCATGGCGACTTGTGTGTGAACTACACAAATGTCAGACATGTGTACATGTTTGGTAAGTACTGTGTTTGAGACACTGTGCCTTAATTCCACCCATAAAATGTTTGGTATACGTCAGTTTGACTCATAACAATGACCTATGTTACTTGTGTTGCTGTGGTGCACATGCTGCCCTGCATGAATGTGTTCACATATTTTCAGATGTGCATTCCACAGAAGTGTCCACTTGAAGTGTGTGGGCATTTTTACCCTGTGTCAGGATTGGGAGTCATGGTGTTACGGTTTCAGGCTGGTCTAGTCAGGACTCTGTTAGGGGCACCCCTTGAGTTCACAGAGTATCTCGCAAGGAGGTAATGTACCAAAGCAGAAGAGCATCTAAAGGCATACAACGGGAAAGACCAGCTATAGTAAGGCAGAGAAAACAGAAATATGAAGGCACAGCAACCTTAGAGTGAACAAATATGGAACGGGTCAGTAATGGACAAACACTCTAAAGTTATCACTAAGTTTATACACAGGATAAGGCTCAGAACCTTCCACAACAACAGGGAATGTCAGTGCCTCTATGAAGATTAATCTTACAAATAGTCACCACACAAGTCCCATTGAAAGGAGGCAGCGGAAGTGATTCTGTGTCTGGACCCTTAGGGCACCAACAAGGATAGTACTTACATACACGAGACTAGCACTTGTGGGTCCGGCTGGAGACACAGTGGCAATTCCTGGAATAGAGCCATAGCACACTGTCACTGTTAGTCACTGAAGACTACATGCAACACTAGACAAAGGGTGGGGGCTGGATTTGCCTCCTGGAAACCAGGTGCCAACCCAAGTACAAAGGAAAACACTTCTACACAGGTGAGGACTGATAGGACACTTACCAGACACGATAACCCAAGAGGAAACAGAACACAAAGGAACCAAATGGGAGGCAAAGCCAGGCACAGGGAGCAGGCTCAAGCTGACGCAAAGGCTGAAACAGGTCTGGGAAACAGAAAGCAGGCTTTGGCAGAAACAAATATGAACAAGGCTGAGAAACATGGAACAAACTCTGACTGGAACAAGCAGGAACAGGACTGGGTAAACAGAGAGCAGGTTGAGGCTGAATCAGGGCTGTAACACAATCCAATAAGGTGTCTGGAACACAAAGGAATCATACTCCAATGCACAATGAGGAGCTTCAGGGAATGGCACCTTATACGCAGTTCCAGGCAGCAGCAAGGCCAGGGCAGAGTCACATGGCTGGCCTGCACAAGGAAGGTCACAAGTGTGTGAAGCTTCAGTTTGTCACAAGTCCTGGAGGAGAGAATCTAGCATAAAGAGACAGCCTGACTTTTCCCATAGGAAGTAGTGGACAGAAGATTACAGGTTTTACAAGTCCGTGCATTATGGGGCCTGAAGTCCATGCAAGCTAATGTAGTTCTTCTGTAGCATGCCAAATGGAAAAGGGAAGCAAACAAGAGTCATAAAGTGACTCTGGGTGAGGGTTAATGATAATTCCCAGGGTACAGATAGATAGTCAGTTTACAGCACCCCCCCTAGAGATGGGAGGGCAGAGACGTAAGACATGGCAGTGGCAGGACTTATTTCCAGGGATGGACTGCGCAGGGCATGTGTTGTGAACATTGCTTGTCATACCTGGGACACTTATGCTATCCATTTTCACAAATGATGCCCCCTTGTCACACAAGCTCCTTGCAGAGATTGCAAATGCCACACTCACTAATGTCAAGGGTCTGTTCATACATTCCTGTTCCCACTGATATTTCACATCTGCTGCCTCATGTATGAGGTGCTTATTTACCTTATGATTGGAGATGTCATAGTTGTGTGCCATATGCTACAGTAGACCATGTTGGCAACGTGGATGTGTCATATGCTGTTGTCCATTCGATTTTGTCCTTCATATGTGAAATTGAAAAGATTAGTATTTTTATATGTGTATGATGTTTGCTTTACAATCATATGCATCACATGTGATGTTGCATCAGAAATAGTAAGATTTGTCTTTGTAACATGCTCCCTGAGGTAATACTCACATTCTTAATGAACATGTGATGGAGAATGAAGAAACCAGAGTAGGATTGTCTGATCAAGTAAGGTGCTTATTTACATATTTTAACAAGGTGTGTAGAGTGACTATTGGTTGATAAAGTTTTGTACAATTAGCTGTCTGAGGTGCATTCCTGCTGTTGTGTTCTGCTGTTCCCCCTGCCACCATCCTCGTCCTCCTCCTCCTCCTCCTCAGGCAATTCTTGCTCTGGCTCATATAGAGTGATGGTCCTCCTCACACAAATGCTGTGCAGGATAGCACAGATAAGTATAATTTTGCACACAATATGTGGGGAATATAGGAGGCTGCCTCCTGTGATGTCCAGTCACCTGAATCTAGACTTCGGGATGCCAAAGGTCCTCTCCATAATGGTGCGTGTCCTTTGATGTGCCTCATTATAGACACGCTCTGCTGCTGTGCTTTGGTTGGGGAATAGGGTCATGATCCATGGCTGGATCCCGTAACGCTGATCCGCTGCAAAAGATAATAGGAGTGAGTATTTTGTTAGTGCTTGCAACAGGAATGTCATGTAGCTTGGCATTTGATATCTTGTGTCGTCTGTGACTTATATGTGTTTGTGATAGTGTGTGAGATCCTGGGCTTCTGTGAAGATTTTCTGCAGTGGGTTGTTTGACTCAACAACTTGTGTTTGGCTCATTGACCTGTGATCTATGATTTTGTTTCCAAACTGTTGGTCAGTATGTATTTTCCATACGTTGTGCAGTGTCCAACATGTTTTAGTGAGTTTTCACTGGAGGGGACATGATACTTCCACACACACAATAGATTCCGATGTGGTGATAATATGGTTGCACTACATGGCCTGGACATCCCATCCATTTAGACATATGTCATTGCAGATGAAATGCAACAGTGAGGCCCTTTGATTTGGCTAGGTGACAATGCACAACACATCTCCATAAGTTGGCAACACTGAGGTGTTCAGAAATGACAATGTACAATTGTCCCATGTGTGACTTGGTTCTAGGCAAAGCTTTGTTGTTCCCTCTGCAAGTAGCTCATGTGCAACCGTACACCTACACTACCAAATTTTCTCCAGGGAACCTGGCTAACTGACTTGTGGAGGTGGATGTATCTATGCAGGAAGGACCATCTCCCTGTACAAATGCTATTTTGATTGACAATTGGCTCTTGAGTGTGTGCAGCAGTGTGCAGTTTGCATTAGTGCCACATCAATATGTGTTCATAGCACAGTCCACTTCCTTATTACTACCTGGTAACGGCACCCCAGGAGGGATGTATGATGTTGGGACTGCCTCAGTATTTCCCTGTCACCTACATGTGAGTCTGCATCATCATGCTATGTGTCTCATGGTGTTCGACCTGCTGCAACACACATTGCACACCCCTTCCATTCTACATCCTGCTTGGGAGGGTGTCGGATTGACTATGTGGCCTATTGTAATTGTAAATGGTTCATCTTCCAAGTTGTACTTCAAATGCAGGCAATGGCATTGTCACTGTGGGTTTTGACATTGGTCCCTTGTTGCTCTAGAGTGGCAGCTAACGTTTGTGGCATCCGTCATTTGTCCAGAGGTGTGTATCCCAATGTGTCAGGGTGTAGAACATAACTACCAGTGTCACACCTCAGGGTCATCCTGCCCACGTGTCAATGTAGTGGTGTATGTTTTGTGTGCCCTACAGGGTTGTTGTGCTGTGTGTATACTGCTTGGTTTCTGGACTTACCGACAAGAAGGCCATTGCCATATTGTCCGTCCTGGATGTGCTGATTGATCATGCTGTGGTGGAATATGAATAAACCATGGACACTCCCAGGATACTTGGCCAAGATGTTAGTGAACAATCCCTGGTGGTCAACTATGGCCTGCACATTGATGAAATGCGTGTGCTTTCTGTTCCGGAATAGGTGCTCGTTGCTGCAGGTGGTACGATCCGGACATGGGTGGAGTCAGTTGCACTGAGCACATACGGGAAGCCATGGATTTGGTAGAAGCCCTGTTTTATCTCCTTCTGCTTCTGCTGGGTGTTGGGGAAGATGATGTGGCGGGGTGTGAGGGAGTTCATGGCATCTACAACCATGGGCAGGAAGGCAGAGAATGAGGGGCACCCGTTGTCTGGAAGGAGCCACTTACCAGCAAATGCAGGACAGCTAGTAGCTTGGTCACCGGTGGTGTGTTGTGTGGTGTCTGCAGGTTAGCTGTTACTTGTGGCTTAATATGGTGCAGCAGTTGCTGTATGGCTTGCCAGTTCAATTGATACCTCCGGATGATGTCCTGTTCCCTGAGGCCATGGAGGGTTCTGTTCCTGAAGACCCTCTCCTGCCTTCTGCGCTGCCTTTGTGGGCTGCGATGGGGTGGTGATGGCTGCTGCCATTGGTCCTGTGCTCGGTGTTGTCTTGCAAGCTGCATCAGTAGCACCTCCATGTTGTCCTGTTGGTCTGTGATGTTGCTTGTGTGTGTTTTCCTTAAGTAGTGGTGTGCCTCATTTTAATGCCTGCCCTGAGCCAGGTGTTAAATTTGACGCGAGTCTAGTTTAGCGTAATTTTTCAGGTCTGCCTCCCACCCGTGCATCATTTTTGCCCTCTTGGATAAATATGGCACTAAGGTGTATGAGTCATTTTTTGGATGGGAACACCTACCATGCAACTCATTGATGCAAGGCGGTTTCACGCATCCTTAAAATGGCATTAACTCCGTATTTTTTGGGGGGGATTCGGCCCTCATAACTTTTTGTCCACAAATATAAATATGGAGTTAAGTTTGTGTTGGATTTGCGTTAAAAAAATGACACAAATCCGGCGCAAACAGAGTATCATTTTGGGCCTTAATCTTTTAGACATGATTGGTGACTATTTTCTTTCTATGTTTCTTTTGTGATTTCTTAGGTTGCTTTTCTCTTAAAGTGTCTCTCAGCAACTGTCCTGATGATTACTGTGGTCAATTTAACAATTGGGGTCGAAACATCAACTTTCTAATTTTACGCAATATGGACTGCATTATTTGTTATTATTAGTAGTTGTAGTATTCAAATGTTTTGATACTCTTGTTTGTTCTGGAGTTCAGCAACTATAAGAGGCAATGCTTTTATTGCAGACTATTATTTGCATAAAAAAGTGTCTCTGTATTCTTGAATCAGTCTTTGCACCTTTTGTTTGTTCACTAATTTGCACTGCATTGCGCTGTTGCACTTACTGCACTTATTGAGTGTTATAATACTACAGTAACAATTTGTTTTTATGACTTTTGAATAAACAAGTCTCTTTTTGCATTACGCCTCTATGTGTTTATTTGTTTGGACTTTGACCAAAAAAAAATGTTTGCTTGTACTTACCTATTTGTATACATCTCTCTCCTCTCTGCCTGAGCGAATCAAGTATTTATTCCATTAGAACTATCCTTCTTCTTAGGGTTGTGGGGTTTATCCTGTAAATTGTTATGACAAATATGTGCAACATGCATCTATTAGGTCTTGTGTATTTAACAATTTGGGCACAGGGATCCCATTAATCTAATATTATAATATCTTGCAAAGTCAGCACCCACTTCACTAAGAAACCTGAGCTTTACACTTGGTAGCTATGTGACCAGCTCTAGGCTTTCCACTAGAGACATGCATACCAAGTATGCAGAAACTAAGAGTGCATTGACAGGTGTAGTGATATTGTGTTTGTATTTTTAGACTCATTCTTACTCTCACCTTGATTTGCATCAGTACTAGGGGGTATATCATTGTACATCCACACGGAAATCTACATGATTTCGATGTGAATATTCTTTGTTCATAAATGTAAGTATCATATCAAACATATTTTTGTATATGTATACATTTCTCAAAATAGACCTTTGTTTGAGAATTGGGCCCAATTGTGGCTGATGTGTATATATGTGAGAAGGATAATGAAAAGCAACCACATGTCCAAAGCTTGTTTATTGCTACCTAAACAGTTTTGCTAAGTAGTCTTCTGATGTTGACTTAATGAATTACATAACATCAGAATTTCTTCCAATTCCAAAAAGCAATCTAAATTTAAAACATCATCCAGTACCTAATTTAATCAGGTGGTTGCCGTGGGGGGAACTGACACTTGTTTTCGGGTTGTGGCACTTATTTTTCCTAATCAGATAATTACTGAGTTCATGAGAGATAAAAACACCACAAATCAAAAAGGAGAAACAAAAAGACGGTGAAACCATTTTAAAGGGAGAAAGCAAGAACCTGCAAGATGGACAAGGGGCTGGAAGTGCCTCATAGTGAATTAAAGAGGCATAAGGTGGATTTAAAACTACCGGACTTGGTATTAGGTGAGCCGACATTGAATTGCACTGGCCTTGGGATTCCAATCAGAGCTTCACGGACCAACACTTTTTCTTTCACAAATAAAGCACTGATGGTTAACATTTGCTTCTTAACAAATAGAATCCTGTGGGTTGTAGCAATCTATTGTCTGCGCCCACACCAACCCTTAAATGTGTAAGCTCAAACCTAATGGAAAAATAATTTGTGATGACATTAGGAAACTAATGAGAAGGGGCTGCATCACACCTGAAGTTATATTTCTAATATTTCTATTTTAAAGGGGACATCAGGATAGGAACATTCAATAGAAGCTGGCCATTAGACACAATGCAATTTATTAAACTTTATATTGTCCTGAGATTGATACCAATCACTGCATGCTATAAGGATAGTGTGAAATTAGAAGATACTCAATTTTAAAATGAAAAGCTCTTAATTCATACAATTAGGAAAAACGTATTAGGTATAAAAACATACATTACAGTTATAGAGCACGGAAGCTGAGTGGCTCAGTGGAGTGACTTTCTCAAAAACTACATTCACATTACAGAACATGAACAGCATTGAAACTGCTACCTGGGGCAAGGTTTTTGCTGTTGTCAGTGTTGTCATTTTCTGTTTACTCTCAAAATGTGGTGGCATGTCAACATGTTTTCTACTCTAGCATCATGGTTCTTTAGCATGTACATTATTACAAGGTCATGAGTTAGGCAAACAGTTACGGGTGAAAAAAATGAGCACAACATATTATTCACTCTCTAGAGGCAATCTCTGAGAAATAGGAAAATCACTGTTTAGGTGTAATTGACAAATATTTGCAGTTGGAGAATAATATCAATAGACTTGCATGCCAATTTTTAAGAAAGCATTATTATTATCTTTTTTTTTAAATCAGTGTTTTATGCATACATAATATGTTTACAAATACCATACATGTGCAGGGCTATCTTAAGTAAGTCACATACACTAAAATAAGTACAAATGATAGAAAGACACATCACTGAAATTATTTTGTGTGGATTGTGCTATTTCTAGTTAGAGATAAAAGATGAACCTAAATATTACCTATATTTATTGATTTTAAATTTGAGCTGTTTTGTGTAAATCCAAACATTAATAGGTACGTTACAGAGCAAAGTAACAAACACAGAATGCACATACAACAGTAGTTGTTTAAATGTAAACAGATTAGAGACAAATTATGAAGTGGGGAATAGCAGTAACTGGACCAGTACAGCACAACATCATGGTGAAGAGAATTGATTTTCCTGCTGTCATCTAGGGCTGCCTTAGGCTCAAGTTGTTTTAGAGATTTTATTAAAGAACAAGCCTATTTGATTAATAACCCATATGAGTGAGATTTAGGCATAACCAAAAAATGAATTTAAATATGTCCTTTCCTTTCTAAATTTTGCATGAACTGTTTTTGCTTGACCTGTTTGATTTGCTAAGGTTAACAAAATCTAACAAACCTTAATTAGGAAGAAATGCTTCTATCTTGACCTTTGCATGGCCTATTCAATGATACAAACTTGCTATGCTAACAAAGAAAATTATATAATTGTATTCTTTCTAACTGCCTGACCTGCATTGGAATGAAAAAAGTTGGTAAACTAATCTGAAACTTGTTTCTTTAAGAATAGGCTTTAGTGTGGAAACCTAAGAGAAAAGCATAATATAAGTTTATTCATACTAACCATTTACATGAGTGTAATTTCTTTAAGAGACCAAGTGGGAAATTTTAGAAAGTTGTCTGAATGTATCTCCTAATAGTATTGTCTTTCTTAAAGGTTTCTTTCTATGGTGAAATCATCCTTGTCCCATGGCTCCCCTGGTACGATTGGCTGTTTAACCTCTTTGCTCCCAGGCCTTTCCCCCTCCCGTTGCAAGCTGTTTTTTGGTTATTTCGGGTAGTTTGCGTATAGGACCTCATAACATTTTGTCCACATAAGCTACCCATGCCAAATTTACATCCTTTTTTCCAACCCCCCAGAGATTCTAGAGGTACTTGAGTTTGTGGGTTCCCCTGGAGGAGACCAAGAAATTACCCAAAATACAACATTTTTTTCCCAGAAAATAGCATAAACAAAGGGTTTTTGATGCTAATATCACCATCTTCCCAGATTTCAGGAACAGACAGACTTGAATCAGAAAACCACATTGTTCAGAACAATTTTGACATTTTACTGGGACATACCCCATTTTTACTTTTTTTGCGCTTTCAGCCTCCTTCCAGTTAATGCCAGATATGGGTATGAAACCAATGCTGGATCCCGGACAGCTAAATATTTCTAACAAGTAGACAAAATTTTGAATTCATCAAGGGATCATTTGTGTAGGCCCTTTAAGGTTTTCCTACAGAAAGTAACAGTTAAAATAAAAAAAAATTGAAATTTAAGTGAAAAAACGAGCCATTTGGATCCACGTTTTCTTCTACAAGGTTTTCCAGGTATGGCAGGTTTTTGAGAGCAGTATACTGTTATGTCTGCTGGACACTTCTGGTTGTGAGGATATATAGGGCTTGTAGGTGCATCAAGAACCCTAGGTACCCAGAGCCAATAAAGGAGCTGCACCTTGCAATGGGTTTTCATTGTATACCGGGTATACAGCAATTCATTTTGTGCAATACTAAGAGTGAAAAATAGGTGTCAAAGAAACCTTTGTAGTTCCAAAAGGGGCACAAGATAAGGTGTTGAGAAGCAGTGGTTATGTTTACATCTCTGAATTCCAGGGTTCCCATACTAGCATGTGAGTTATAGGCATTTCTCAAATAGATGTCTTTTTTACAAACTGTCTTACATTTGGAATGAAAAAATGCAGAGAAAGACAAGGGACAATAACACTTGTTCTTCTATTCTGTGTTCCCTCAAGTCTCCCAATAAAAATGGTACCTCACTTGTATGGGTAGGCCTAATGCTTGAGACAGGAAATGCAATATGGAAACATAACATTTTTATATTGAAATCTGATGTGTTTTTTGGAAAGTTCCTAGCTCTGGATTTTGGCCTCTAGCTCAGCCAGGACCTAGGGAAACCTGACAAACCTGTGCATTTTTGTAAAGTAGACACCTACGAGAATCCAGGATGGGGTGACTTTTGAGACTCTTACCAGGTTCTGTTACCCAGAATAGTTTGCAAGCCTCAAAATATGGCATAAAAAACATTTTTTCTTCACATTTCAGTGATAGAAAGTTCTAGAATCTAAGAGGAGCCACACATTTTCTTCCACCCAGCATTACCCCAAGACTCCTGATAAAAATTATACCTCACTTGTATGGTTAGGCCTAGTGCCCGCAACAGGAAATGCCCCAAAACACAACATGGACACATCACATTTTCCCAAAGAAAACTGAGCTGTTTTTCGCAAAGTGTTTAGCTGTGGGTTTTGTCCTCTGGCTCATCTGGCACCTAGGAAAGCCTAGCAAACCTGGACATTTCTGAAAACTAGACACGTAGGAGAACCCAGGATGGGATAACTTGTGGGACTCTCACCAGATCCTGTTACCAAGACTCCCTAGCAAACCTCAAAGTTTGGCAATAAAACACTTTTTCCTCACATTTTGGTGCTGCAAAGTTCTGGAATGTGAGAGGAGCCACAAACGTCCTTTTAACCAGCATTCCCCCACATCTCCTGATACAAATTGTACCTCACTTTTGTGGCTAGGCCTAGTGCCCGCGACAGGAAATGCCCCAAAACACTATGTGGACACATCAAAATTATCAAATACAAAACTACCTGTTTTTGCCGGTGGGGTCACCTGCGTTTTTGGTCCTGGGATCAGCAGCCATCTACCGAAATCTACCAAACCCAGACATTTCTGAAAATTAGACACCCGAGGAAGTCCAGGAAGGCGTGACCTGTGTGGATGCCCCAGTGTTTACTCACTCAGAATCCTCAGCAAACTTTAAATTTAGCTAAAGATATATCACTTTTCCCACATTTCTGGGATCACCCCACTGGCACACATTTCCTAGCACCCAACGTTCTCCTCAGTCGCCCGATAAAAATAATACCTCACTATTGTAGGTGGACCAAGCGCCTATGACAGGGAAGAGGCAAAAACATGTTGAAATTGAGGAGGAACCAAAACGGGTGTAAAACGTCAGTTTAAAAAAAAGTTTTAAGACTGACAAGTGGGGCAGAATTTTTATCAGTATGGATCCGACAATGCTGGGTGGTAGGAATTTTGTGGATTCCTGCAGATTCTGGAATGTTCCATCAGAAAAATGTGGGGAAATTGTGTGATGTCAAGCAAAGTTGAAGGATTGCCGGGCTCTGTGGGTAAAAAAATGGTGCAGGGTGCATGTGAAGCACACCACCCGGGACTCACCCAGATGTTTAGTTTTCAGATGTGTCTAGGTCTTGTAGATTTTTCTACATGGCAGTGTTCCAAAGTCTAAAAAGTGCCACCTTCTCCAATCCAAGTGGGACGATTTTGAGATTGAGAGGAGCTCTCATGGTCCAAATGTAAAACCAAAACCCAAAAATAATCAAATGTCCTCTTGCTTGTCGTAAGGGTGGGGGCATAACCATGCCCATACTAGTTGGTAGCCACTATCCCACTATTGTTTATTTTTTTGTAATTCCCTGTCATCTAGTAGGCTTTCTGCACCCCCAGGGAGTGGATATGGGGTTTTTGCCCCACCTGCCCACCGGTGAGCAGAACAACATTGTCCCCATTTATTTGGGGTAGGATATGGCCATACCCCCACCCTCTTTTTTTGAAAAAAAATCTTCCCTGGTTTCTGCTGGGCTTTCTGCCCCCCTTTGGGGGCAGATGGGCCTTCCCAAAATAAGCCAATTTGCCCCTAAGGGGGGCATAAATGGCCAACAGTAATGTGCCCCCCTGGGGAGCGACCCTTGCCCAAGGGGCTGCCCCCTCCAAACAAAACACACACACACACAAATCCCTGGTGCCTAAGTGGTTCATGCCCCCCCAGGGCCAGATTGGCCTGATAGAAATAGGCTGATCTGCCCCCAAGGTGGGCAGAAATAGCCTTAAATAAAATTGCCCCCTATGGGAACGACCACTGCCTAAGGGGTCGCTGCCCATCTATAAAAAATAAATCTCTGGTGTCTATTGGTTTCTGTCCCCTTTGGGGGCAGATTGCCCTAAGAAACATAGGCCGATCTGCCCAGAAATGCCCTAAAACATTTTGTCCCCCCAGGGGAGTGACCCTTGCCTAAAGGGTCGCTCCTCACTATATATAAGTAAAAATAAATACCCCTGGCATCTAGTGGCTTCAGCCCCCTGGGGGCAGGTCGGCCTAATTAAAATAGGCCGATCTGCCCCTGGAGGGCATAAAAGGGCTAATGTATCCATCCCCCCCTGAGGAGTGACCCTTGCCAAAGGGGTCTCTCCCCTCATGCCAAGCACAAAAATCTTGATTGATTTGGATCGGGCTGAAGAAATGCTCAGACATACATCAAAGGAAAGTAAAGGCCGTTCCTTTACTTTGATGCTTTGATGCCTCTCTGCCCACCCCCACCCTCTGATTGGAAGAGAAATGCAACCAATTCTCTTCCGATTGCATGGGGGTGGCCTCTGATGAGGCCAGCGCGCAATCGCGTGCTGACATCATCAGACGTCACTGTAGAGGGGCATGGGGGGACCAGGGATGGAAGGGGAAGCGATTCCCTTTCCATCCCTGCCCTGGGGGCTGGGTGGCAGGCCCTTGGGGGGAGTGATAGAGCTCCCCCCCATGGGCCTAGTGCATTACATAACGGATAATCCTCAGCACCCGAGCAGTGCTGCTGAGGACGTAACCATTACATACCAGGCACTGAAGGGGTTAACATTCCGAGATGAAACCTTGTCATGAAGTGTATATCTTAGTAGTCATGTATAAATATGTCCCAGGGAAAGAATAGGTAGCAGCACCGCAACAACAGATTTAGTGATAGGAGCCCAGTGACAGCGATCATTGCTTACACAAACTTCTATCTCTCACACTGATTCAGATTTATTCTCTCTCTGAGACTCAGAGAGACTTTGTTTTCAGCCTATACTATTCTCCATCAGAGTCTGTCTAGACTGTTTTAATGCTGAATTTTTCTAATGAATATTCCTATATTCTGAGTGTTGGATTTGTGTAAAATCATATCAACTAAGAGAAAAACAATGTACGAATTTGATGTTGCGCTCACTTGAGTGGCCGCCAATGTTCACGAGTTGTACTTATTATTGGCTTATTAACGTAAAATGTTGGGCTTATGTTTGATTAATGTAGCAATATGTCATATGGAAGGAAGGTTATGTGTTATGTATTAGCTTTATTAATCGTAGGCCTCAACTTAGCGAGGTTTTGGGCCTAGTTGCACGGCCTCATGTCAAGCTGCAATTCTTAGGTGACTGATAAAATGGCTGCTTACCAAATTAAATTGTGATTTTCCACTGTATTGACCATGTGCCCGTAGCTGAAGTTTGTGCTCATGAGAAACTTCTTGCTAGAAGATGCTGTACTAACTAGGGAAACATTGTATAATGTAGTATGTGTAAGAGTGACCTTCCCAGGAAAAGGCAATGGATACACTGACTGGAGTATAAGTTGCAACAATATTGATACCTGACAAGCCAAACGAAGGGAAGAGGAGAAGAGGCGCCAATCATCGACATGTGAACCATGTAGTATTAAAACCTTAGATTAGGGGTTTTATTTTAATTGGACTAAGTGTAAACATGTGATTCTTTGATCAATAAAGACATGAAAAGTAGTTTTAGGAATTCAAACTTAGCTGGACTGCACCAAAAGTATAGAGTCCACTTTTCTGTTATTCTTTTCCACGCTGCATGTAGAGGCGTTGCTTTTTCTGAACTTTAAAGCTGAATCCTGAGGTCTTACTGACCAAACTGATTTCCTATTGACGAAGACTGTCGTAGCTTGCTGAACCCTACTGAGGCAATCTGTAACGATGTTACTGATTGTTATGTCTATTTAATTTTGTTTCTAGGTACCAACTGCTATTTTGACAGAGCCATAGTTAGATGGTTTCCAAATTTGTGGGATTAAATTGTTTTGCATGAAGCCAAACATGCTATTCTAATCTGACGTTAATTAGGGTTCTCACTGATGAAGAACACTACATGTATTAACAGTTGATGTCTTTTCTTTGCTAAATCTAACTGCACGCTATTTCATTGCCACAGTTATTCATACTATTAATTTGTACTGTAACTTTAGAATGAGTAGTAGCTCAAGCTTTGATTAGATTGTGATTCTTTTGCCGTTTTGGTCAGCCAGTATTGTTTCGGTATGTGTATCATTTGATATTGAGATTAAGGGCCATATGTACCAAAGCATTTTCCCATTGACACAGAATGGGTAAAACCCTTTGATACATCTGGCCCTAAGTTATGTAACTTTAGCACTGTTAATATAGGGAAATAAATATTCTAACTTTTACATAAAGGTGTGGTTATTCATGGCCTAGAGGTCATGGTGTGTGGAAATTACTGATTCCTATTGATTATTGATGTCATTGATTGTTGTTATTATTGATCTGTGTTGGTACACGGTTACATGGTGGGAAATACTCGAAGCGCACTCAAAAGGTCAACTGGCCTATACCCGTCTTCCTTGTAAGTTTACTTAATAAGGAATGATGAGCCAACAGAGAAGGAAGCAGAGGATGGTTTGTCTCCTTAAGAGTCCATCATAGATGCCCGGTACATGGTTTGTCTCTTTAAGAGCTCATTATAAAGTCCAGATATAGGCAGAAGAGTGCTTGTCCCAGAGATAGTAAGCAAGGAAAAACAGGTGTTCCCAGAAATGGCAGTGGGGTAAGGGTTAATATCACACAAAGAGCAGAAGATTCGCCGATTTGTGAGATTTGGTGATACAAAATAGAGAGAAAATGTGCCCCTAAGTACCTGAAACAACTTTCCCAGAATAGTGGAGTTTGCCAATGATTGTTTGAGTATGTTCTTGGTGTTCCAGTGACAGTGTGAATGAAGTAGGTTTTGCGCTTGCACAGCTTATGCAAATCGCAGGTGAATTTTGATGTTTGTGAGGGTTTGGAGAGTTTGTGTTCTCCAAATGAAATTGTAGAAAGAGTGTGTGTACTCTGAAATGGGAAAGGAGTAGAGTCATCGAACTTCACATGTGGGTATCGCTTTGTGCTAAAAAATTGTCCATGTGGTTGTTGGTATGCAGACCCTAAGTGGTCTAAGACACCAGACTATATTGAAAAGTTTATGAGACACGTGGTTTTTGTTGTCATTTTTCTGGTTTAAGAGGTTGATCGGGCATGGTCGACAAGTCAGAGTGTGAGTCAAAGTGAGTGAAATAAGTTTTCGACTTAGATTTGGAGAGTGCTATGTGCACCAGGACAGACCTACTGATCAGTTGAGAGTGAAATTTGCAGGTCGAATTTTGCTTGCGAAACTGAGAAAGAAGGAGTAGCTGCTAGAGCAAAACGCTGTCAGTGAAAAATCCGTAAAGTTTCTGAAGCAATTGTGTTACCTTACCTGTTTTTAGAAATGGGGTCTTTGGTTGTCCAAGCAAGGACCCTCACTTTAGTCAGTGTAAAAGAGAATAACCCCTGCTTAGCCCTTGGTAGCTTGGCACGAGCAGTAGGCTTAACTTCAGAGTGCTAGGTGTAAAGTATTTGTACCAACTCACACAGTACCTGAATGAAAACACTACAAAATGACACAACACAGGTTTAGAAAAATAGAAAATAATTATCTTAACAAAACAAGACCAAAATGACAAAAAAAACACAATACACAGGTCAAGTTATCAATTAAAAATCAAAAAGAGTCTTCATGTAGTTTTAAACACAAACTAACACTGTTAGCATGAAAATGTACCTCGGGTGCGTCAAAAATAACTCCGCACAAGTGAGGGTGCATCAAAAAGGGCTTGCGATGTGTCAATTCCACTCACGAGCGGTTCCTTACGTCGTTTCTCCTTTCATTGGGTCGGGGCGCGTTGTTTCTTCTCTCTGCAGGAGACCGATGTGTCGATCTGGTCAGCACTCTCGGGTCTGGGCAGGTTTTGCATTGTTTTTACATGCCCAGCAGTGCTTGCATCGGAAATCCAGCCGCATGATGATCTGAAAACCACACAGTGTGGGTTGTGATCTCACCAGCCACCATCAGCGCTGCTGTGCGTCATTTCTCCAGCTCCGTGCATCAATTCTTTGGTCGCCTTGCAGCGTTCTGTGCATGGATTTCTTCCTCTTAGGCTGCCAGCTTCTCCTTCAAGGGTCCCAGGAACTGGATGGGCTCCACAGGGCAGAGTAGGAATCTCTCCAGACACTCCAGGTGCTGGCAGAGAGAAGTCTTTGCTGCCCCGGAGATTTTAAACAACAGGAGACAAGCTCTAAATCAAGCCCTTGGACATCTTCACAAGATGGAAGGCACACAAAGTCCAGTCCTTGCCCTCTTACTCGGGCAGAAGCAGCAACTGCAGGATAGCTCCACAAAGCACAGGCAGGGCAGCTCTTCATCCTCAGCTCTTCTCCAAGCAGAGGTTCCTCTTGGTTTCCAGAAGAGTTCTCAAGTCTGTGGTTTTGGGTGCCCTACTTATACCCAATTTCTCCTTTGAAGTAGGCCTCCTTCAAAGCAAAGTCTCTCTTGAATGTGAAATCCTGCCTTGCCTAGGCTATGCCTATGCCCCAGACACTCACCAGGGGGTTGGAGACTGCATTGTGTGAAGGCAGGCACAGCCCTTTCAGGTGTGAGTGACCACTCCTCCACCCCCTCCTAGAACAGATGGCTCATCAGGAAATGCAGACTTCACCCCAGCTCCTTTTGTGTCACTGTCTAGTGTGAGGTGCAACCAACCCAACTGTCAAACTGACCCAGACAGGGAATCCACAAACAGGCAGAGTCACGGAAATGGTATAAGCAAGAAAATGCTCAATTTCTAAAAGTGGCATTTTCAAACAAACAATCTTAAAATCAACTTTACTAAAATGTGTACTTTTAAATTGTGAGCTCAGAGAGCCCAAACTCCACATGTCCACCAGCTCCCAAAGGGAATCTATACTTTAATCAGATTTAAAGGTAGCCCCCATGGTAACCTACGAGAGGGACAGGCCTTGCAACAGTGAAAAATGAATTTAGCAATATTTCATTGTCAGGACATGTAAAACACATTTCTATATGTCCTACCTGAACCATACACTGCACCCAGCCCTTCGGGCTACCTCGGGCCTAACGTAGGGGTGTCTTACATGTAAGAAAATGGAAGGTTTAGGCCTGGCAAGTGGGTAAACTTCCCAAGTCGAATTTACAGTTAAAACTGCACACACAGACACTGCAGTGGCAGGTCTGAGACATGATTACAGAGTTTCTCAGGTGGGTGGCACAACCAGTGCGGCAGGCCCACTATTGGCATTTGATTTACAGGCCCTGGGCACCTCTAGTGCACTTTACTAGGGACTTACTAGTGAATCAAATATTCCAATAATGGATAAACCAATTACATACAATCTACACAGAGAGCATATGCACTTTAGCACTGGTTAGCAGTGGTAAAGTGTGGTAAAGTGCTCAGAGTTAAAAAACCAACAGAAAGAGGTCAGGTAAAATAGGAGGCAGGAGGTAAAAGGTTGAGGATGACCCTGAATGAACTCAGAAGTCTAACACCTGTATTAAATGGAAATATTTGTTTTTGACTTGATTAATGCTCTCAATAATTTTGCAATCGTTTTGTGTGAATCTGAGTATGGGAGGACAAGCCGCAAGACTTTGTCAGCTGCAATACATGTGAGTGTGATGTCTTTGGAGCCGCACTGGGATAGGTTGGTCAGTGAGAAGGGTTGCACATGGATTGGCAGCTGTCGGTAAAGCACAATTGGTTGAGAAAGTGGGTGAAGAGAATTCTAGGATTAAAAGTCACTTCCTGATTTGATTTACAATAGCATAGAGGTTGAAAAAATGAAAATTTTCAAAGCTGTAAAGAGTGCTTTAAGGTGAGATACTTACACTACAGTACACCAGCTTACATTGTAATCAAAGAGTAGGGTGTCATGCCATGTCTTCGTTGAAACAATGGTGAGCTTACCATTTCCTGCCTTTCCTGCCCATGGTACATTTAATTTGAGGAGTTTAATCTGAGGTGGGTGCTGTATAATCTGAAACCCCCTCCGAGACCAGTACACCTTGAGGAATTGGCAATCTGGGAGTTAGTAGCCAGAGAGCAACAGCAACAGTAATTCAAGAGGAGGATGAGAAAGTCAGAAAAGACACTAGCGGAGGCTAAATGGGACAGTGATCAGAAATTGTGGAGAGCCAAGACATTACAGGGGACTAAACTGTTTCCAGCAATTACACAAGAAAGTGAGTGAGAAGGAAGAAAAGCTACCAGAGAAACAAATAGAAGCCCTTCTGTGAGTAAGCAGTGGAGATCAAAGGAGTCTAAAGGATCTTTTACACTTGAGGAAGAGTCAGACGATGATGAGTTTATTTTGCAGTTATTGAGAAACCGCCCCCCACCGCATGCAGCACAAGAGAATGGTCTGAGCACTAGTGTAAATCCTTCAGTATCGACCTAGGTTAACATGACAATGAGTCAAGTGCAGATTAATCCTAGCATGACACAGAGATCAATGCCGAGCAGTCTCAATGCACCTATTACTCCGGTAGCATGAAATCAGATGCCGCAGTCGAGCATTCCGAGGATTTACCCTGATGTACCTATAGTGGAAACTGTCCCAAACTAGACGGTGCCTACAGGTCACGTTTTTCAGAAACCGATATTGGTTTATTGCCTCAAGTGCCATCACGAGCAATGTCAAAGTACTCTCCTGCAACAGGGACCCAGACAGAGATGTCTGTGTTGATGAGTCTGAATATGGTAATTGTGGACCTGCAAAACTTAAGTATCAGACCAAGCCCGGATGCCTTATCTGTACCTGTTACTATTGGCCCAGTTGTACCTTTGTTCGCACAAGAGAAAACAAGTGTAGATGGACAGGGGGTCCTGAGTCAGAATTCAATGAGGGAAGGACTTAATGAGAATTCCCGAGTAGCCTCTCCGATGGGATAGACCTTTGACGGATCAAGATCCTTGCTAGACCTTAACCCATTTGGAGCTCTACCAGATACTGTAATAGGGTCCAACGTTAGTAACAGCCTGAAAATACTGGCACTGCAGTCCCCGAATTCAGTGGTGCAATAAGTGTCACATGCCCAGGCCAGCAATATTTCACTGTAAGGCTTGACTGCCCAATGATTGGCTGAACCACCCCACTGTGCTCCTAGGGGAGAGGAGTACTTGAACTACACAAGACTGAGAATGGAAGCAGGTGAGCTCATTGAAGGGACTATGGGTGTGAACAGACTAGAGCCCTACACAGAAGCTGAACTGAGATACCTGTGCCCTTATGAAGGAAGCAAGCAATGTGCATCAAACGTTAGCAGACTTGGTAGAAAAGTACGGCATAGAAATAGAGAAAGTAAAGCATTTGAATGGAGTTACAGGTTAGATTTTGGCACAAAAGACTTCGAACACGTGAGATCTGCAGGAATGAAGGCACACCTTATGGAGTTACTACAAAGTGTCCAGACATGGTGAGCCTTCGACAAATGGGAAGGCAGATGGGTACAGAAAAGAAATAAAAGATAAAGGGATTTTGCGAAGCGAACTGCAAATGTGCAGCAGAGCATGATCCAGTGAACATATTACAGATGAGAGAGATTCCAGTAGGGAATTTTGTCATTGTCCCTTGGAGCAGAAGTGACATTCTGTCTTTTACAAATGACTATCCCAGGCTGCGAGGGAAACCAGTAGATGGGTACCAGCAGATAAACAGGTATGTGAATCTTGCAAAGTGCCTGTGTGAAGACTTGAACACTCTATTACAGATAGTGGCTCCAGCTGATCTGTGGATGGAGTGTAAGAGGATTATAGATTGGCCGACAAAAGAACCAGAGAGAGATCTGAATACGGGTGCGCCATCTCCTGAAGTAATGAAATATTATTAAAAAGTGATTGAATTTTTGAAAACTTGAATTTCATCCAAAAACTTCGACTGCCAGACAATAGACAGGACAGCTCAGGAAGCAAAGGAGTCAATACATGCGTATTATGAGAGATTGTTGCAGGCATTCAAGCATTACAGTAGTACAGAAACGATCAAGCCAAAAGACATGATTCATTTTGTGTTCAGATTTGTGGAAGGATTGAGACCTGAATTTAGCCAGATGATTTAGAATCATTTGATTTGCTCGCAAGCAAAGTTGATTGATGAGGTGTTGCAGTATGCAAAGTACTGTTGTGACAAGATTGAGTTGAAGCAGAGAAAGCTGAAGGAAAAGGTGATAGCAATGCAGATTAAAGTGGCACAAACAGGGATGCAGGGAAATTTTCTACACACAGCAGCAGCAGGGAAATGTGTTGTTTCAAAATCAGATGAGAGGTAAAGGTCACAGAGGAATTGGTAATGGGAATCGTAGTCCTGATTTGAGTAATGTAGTAGTCCAGAATGATGTGCAGGGAATGAAAAGAGTGTTGCCTTGTCATGCTTGCAGAGCGGTCGGACATTGGAAGCCGGAGTGTCCGATGATGGTAGAGGATGGTGTTGTTCAGCAAACAAGTGACATCAGCTCATTCCAAAACATGAGAGGACCAATGATGAGTGGTCATGAGAGAGCGTAGCTTATATAATCTATATTAACATGAAATGTTTATGAATTAATGTGTGATAATGCCGCATAGAAACTGTAATAATTAATTTTTGCTTAAAGGTGCACTTGAAATGTGACCATAGGGAGTGACCGCCAAGGTATACGTGGACTAACAAAATGACTAATGTTTATGAATTATTATAATTGAATACGTTTATACTAATTATTAATGATTATGGCATTGAAATTGTGCTAAAATCCTTGTAGGCCTTAAGTTAGCATGAGCCAAAGCTTAGCTGCCTGGCTCTCATACTAAATGTATTTTTTCTAACTTGCAGTGTGCTGACTCGCAAAAGGACACAACCTTTTGTTTTTTCTTCAAACTAGAAGCTGAATGTAACCATAGTAGATCCGTTCTCATGAAATTCTCATTGCTTGTAGAAAATGTTGGTCAAAATGCAACAGTGTAGATTAATGTAATGTACAAGGTCGTTCAAACCGGTGAAGACAATGGAGCTACTGACCAAGAGATGTGCAAAGAATTACAGAAGGATGAAATCATACCGGACGTGCTTCCTCTGTAGACGTCAATCATATGGACCAATAAAATGTCTGTAAACTAATATGGGGTGAAAGATTAATGACATAATCTGTTTTCTAACTGGGTAAAGATAGTGGGGTATAACCATGGACCAATGAAATTTTAGGGGAATGTACAACGGAAAAGGGATAAAAACCCATGACATGAGGAGCCATTGAGGTGGGTTAGGGAATGCTATTGATTTTATCTAGAAACTTTGTCACTCTGTTTGGTGACTTACTTTGGTTTTACTTAAACCATCCTTTTCTTCGATTGCCCATTTTACACTTTACCTCCTTACGAGGGAAGTGCCCCTTTTGCCCTGGACCTGAATTCTGACTGATGGCGATTTGACTGATGTCCTGAAGACGAAGACTGAACCTGAGTGCTGACCTAACCCTTGGCGGGTAACTATGACAATTAAATTGTGATTTGTCTGTTTGCTTTTCCTTTCTAGGTACCAACTGCTTACTTTTGACAGGGACCATAGTTTAGATGTTTTCCAAATTGGAGTTCTAAATTGTTTTGCATGAAGCCCAACATGCTAATGCTAATCAGAGGTTAGGACAGGGGTTCATTACACCCACGCAAATAGACAAATGACTGAATCTATGCTTTGTTGAACTGATGCGTTGATGACACTTTGCTAAAATTGACTTATGTTGACGCTGTGTTATGTTCTAATAATTGCATTCCTCGCGTTGTTTAAGTCTTATTGGAGTTGCCAAATTATGACAATGTTATTGAGTGTTTTAGTTTTAAGATTAACACACATGCTTTTAGAATTGTAATAAAATACGGAATAAACATCATAAAATTCTACTAAACTGGTGTGGTTATTCATGACTGCAAGGTCATGGTAGTGTCTTGAGTTGATTAATGACTTTGAATAAAGTGAAATGCATTGTGATAATAAATATTGCTGATATTATTGACGTATTGACTGACATATTGATCAGCTATCTCGTCCTATGGTGTCTCTCAACTGGGTCAAAAGATTCATTGGCCTAAAACGAGTCCTGATGTGTAATAAATTATCACAAAGGGATGCGTTAACAGTCATAATCCGAATTTTCATAATAATGTGAATCAAATGTACAATTTTCAACCCATGCAGCAGGTGCAATTGCCACGTGTACAAATTACACAGTTGTAGCGAATGCAGAAGCAGGTTCAAATGGTACCTATACAGCAAATTCAAATACCTCAATCTCCAATGGAACAGCAGCAGGTGATGCTTCCTCAACAGGTCACAGGTCAGAAGTTTAGCCAAAGTAATAACACAGTTCACCAATTCCCGTTACACTGTAAAAAATGGAATAAACGATGATTGGGTGAATGAGAGTTCGGATGAAGAGGAATGTGTGCTTGCAGGTTTCTTAGAAGTAGATCAGAAAGGCTCATATGTGAAGGGAAAGTTAATGGGTCACAAAGTTTCATTCTTGGTTGACACAGGAGCTACACACTCTACAATGAGAACTGCAGATGTTCCGAACTTGCCTCTTTCAGAAAGGACATTCCAGATTGTAGGATTATCAAATCAGTATTTGACCAACCCAATTAAAGAACCAATTCAGGTTAAAATTGGCAACTTTATAGGATTGCACAAATTCGTAGTCTGTGATTCAAGTCTGGTATCCGTACTGGGAAGAGACTTGCTGTGTAAAACCAGGTGCTCCATTACTTGTTCAAACAATGGGATCGAGATATAGGCGAATAGTGATGATGAGGACAGCCTAGCTCCAGAGACCGAGTGTGAAACTATAAATGAGGAGTACCCCCTGATTAATTTATTTTCCATATTCACAGTGAAGGAGCATCCACTGATTTATAGGGAACAGTTAAAAAGAAAGTGAGGGAAATTACAGGGAAAGAGATAGGTCTGATAAAGGGAGTTGAGCCAGTTAAAGTTCCTGTAAAGCCAAACACAATTTTTCCTCAGATTCCCAAGTATTACATGCCACAGGATATCCTTAGGAGGTTTGCTCACATACTTGCAGAATTTGTAAAACAAGGGGTTTTAAAAGAGGTGTTGAGCAGCCCATGTAATTCATTGATAATAGGATTGAAAAAGCCCTGTGGGAAAGTTTGAATTGTTCAGGATCTGAGGAAGATACATTACATTGTGATCAAATGGTGCCCCATGGTGCCAAATCCAGCCGTGATTCTGTTCCCAATTCCATGTGATGCTGAATGGTTCACCGTCATAGACTTGTCACAAGCCTTCTTTTCTGTGTCTCTTCATGAGTATAGCCAATTTCACTTTTGTTTCAAATTTTTGGAACGAATTTACTGTTAGTGTAGAATTCCTCAAGGGTTTTCAGAGTCACCTCCCATATTCAATCAGATCTTGAAAAAGAATTTGGATACGTTGGAGTTGCCTTTCCATTGACATTGGTACAGTACATTGATGATCTGCTGATTGATTCTAGAACGAAGGAAGAGTGCAAGTATGACACAATTGACTTGCAATACTGTCAGAATGAAGTGAAACACGTGGGTCACCAGATCGAAAAGGGATCACGAAAAGTATCCAGAGAAAGGATCACAGCCATATTGCAGATGAGTCCCCCAACCACCCAGAGAGATGTCAGGATGCTTTTAGGGATGATAGGCTACTGTCGCCAATGGAGTCCCAATTTTTCAGTCATTTCCAAACCATTGCAGAAGCTGACTCATAAGAAAGTTACCAATCCCCTAATGTTTGATCAGGCTTGTATGAAAGTGTTTTCTGAGTTGAGAGAGAGTTTGTGTAAAGCTCCGGCTTTTGGTATGCCTGACTACACCAAGTCCTTCATGTTGTTTTCATCATGAGCATGATGCATGTTCTTTGTCTGTCTTGACACAGGTTCATGGAGGTGTAAACCACCCAGTAGTATTTTATTCAGCTACTTTAGACCCAGTTGCAGCGGCTTTACCAGGCTGTTTGTGTGCAGTTGCAGCAGTTTGACAGAGCCTCACACAGTGTGAAGGCATTGTGATGGGAGATCCCCTAACAGTTATGGTCCCTCACTCAGTGAAAGTTTTACTTACCCAAACCAAAACTCAGTACCTGACAGGTGCAAGATTGACGCAATATGAGACGAGTATCCTAGGGTCACCAAATGTGTCATTGAAAATATGTACAGTACTTAACCCGGTAATCGTGTTTCCAAATGAAAATGTTGAAATTGAGAAGTTGGAAGACATTGAGCATGATTGTCTTGAAGTAACTGATCTGTGCACAAAACCGAGACCTGCTATTAGAGAGCCTGATTGGAAGACATTGACCACATTATTTTTGTTGATGGTTCCTGTCTAAGACACAATACAGGAGTACTGAGAGCAGGATATGCTGTGTGCACACTTACTGGTATACTGGAGGCGTCTTGGCTTCGAGGAGTATATTCTGCACAAGTAGCAGAACTTGTAGCCCTTGCTAGAGCTTGCCATGTTTCTGCTCAGCTTAAAGTTACCATCTATACGGATAGCCAGTATGGATTTGGAATAGTCCATAACTTTGGCCAGTTGTGGTCACAGCGAAGTTTCATGACATCTTCTGGTTCACCAGTGAGAAATGGTGAAAAAATTCAAGATTTTTTTAAAGCTATTAAGATGCCTGAAAAGATTGCCATGGTGAAATGCAGTGCACATCTGAAATCGCAAGATTTTGTGTCAATGGGAAATGGATATGCGGATCGAGCTGCAAGGCTCTGCGCATTAAACTGTATATCATTCAAGGATAAGTGGGAATTGTTACCTGAAGAAGATGAAACATGTCCAAGTTATGCATTACATGTGATAGATACATTGAAAGAATTGAGAGCACAGCAGAATAATGTTGACAGGGAATAAAAACGATCATGGAGCAAAATGAAATGTGTACAGCAACAGGATGAGTTGTGGGTTTCAGAAGAGGGTCAATTGATTTTGCCAAATAGTTTATTGGTCTCAAGCGACTAAGAATATCATGGTCAAGTACATGTTGGGAGGGATGCCATGGTTCTTGTTTTTAAATGGAATTGGTTCGTTCTGAGATTTAGAGAAGTTGCTGAAGCAATTTGCCATTGTTGCGTCACTTGTCAACAGATGAACATGGGAAAAGGCACAGTGGTTATTTTGAGCCACATAGGAAGAGCAGCAGGTCCACTCAGCAGAAGGTAAATGGATTTTATTGAAATGCCTGTGTGTGGAGGGTTGAGATACGTGTTGGTGATTGTCTTCATCTTTAGTCATTGGATTGGATTACACTGAGAAATGACAGCCTCACACTAGCGAAACTACTGCTTAGGGAACTGACACCACGTTTTGGGTTACCGATCTCTTTAGAATCAGATAGAGGAAGTCACTTCATCAATGAAGTAATTAACTTGCTATTTGCAGCATTGAAGTTTGAGCAGATGTTGCATTGAAGTTACCGCCCTGAAGCATCAGGACTAGTGGAACAGATGAATTGTATTTTGAAACCAAGAAAGGCGAAAATGTGTGCATCCACGAATTTGAAATGGCTTGACGGGCTGCCGTTAGCTCTGATGACAATGAGAAACGCACCCTAAAGGATGACAGGAAAGTCACCACACGAGATCCTCATGGGCAGAGCAATTAGGTTGCCAGCGGTTCCTGCAAAGGCTCTTGTGAACACAACAGATGGTATGGTGTTGGACTACTGCAAAGGTCAGGCTGAAGTTTGCTCTTTCTCTCAGCAGGTGGAAGCCACACACTGCAAATGTCCCAAGATCAAGGATACAACCTGGGAGAAGGTGACTGGGTTTTGGCCCGAAAACATGTGAATAAGACGTGTTTGGAACCTCGGTGGAAAGGCCCTTTCAAGGTAGTTTTAATCACTACCACAGCTGTGAAATGCGTTGGAGTTCTGAACTGGATCCACGCCAGCCACACAAGAAAAGCGGCACGTCCTTTGGAAAATGTAGAGGAGTTGTTGAGAGTACCAACAACAACCAGAGCCGGAGAGAGAAGAAAGAGGAACTGAGACTGGATATGAGAGAGATAAGAACGGTTCAGTCACCCCTGTGAGAGACAAAGGAGAAGACCTCTAGGAGAGTGACAGTGAACACATCTCGATTGAAGCAGCAGCAGAATCTAGTCAGAGGAGGGCTCTCCCAGACATAGATGATTCTGAGAGACAAACAGAGCAAACGCCAGACCCAAGGGGGAAGGAATTGAGGTGGATCAAAGCCAATGTGGTCTGACTCCTGAACCAGTTGCAGGTCAGTCGAGAGAAAATTCTGCAGAGCAAGAAGAAGGTTTGAGTTCAACACTAAAAAGAGCATTGACCAAGGGCCCACTAAAAGGAGATAAGTGGCTTGAGTCACAAGCAAAGAGAAAGGAAGAAGTTGTTGTGACAACAATCAAGGAAGAAGTAGATATGACAAGGAGAGAAGACCTAAGTGAAGGAGAATTGAACAGAGATCGAAAGTTGAAAAGAAGGAGAATAGCAAGTCGAAGGTATGCAGGTCATGAATAGGCGTAAGCAACAACAAGTGAATGGCAACAACATTCAAGGTCAATGTTTTGGCACTTGAAAGAAGCTAACAAACTAAACTGTTGAGATAAATTGAGAAAAAGTAGAAGAAAACAACTGTTGAGAGTAACTGGAAAAGACTTTGATAACCTGATTTGACTTTTGAAAACCTAATTTGACAAGCCACTAAACCCATTTTTGACAAACATACCGATTTTGAGAAAAAGGATCCTGGAAGTGAGACTGAAAGCTGTAAATGACTGCCAAAAGATGATTTTTGTTTTTGATTTTGCTGCATTGTTTCTAAATTCTCTCTTCCACTTACTGAATCTTTACAGATCATGCCATTAGCCAGCATGGTAGGAAGAACAGATGTTATAAATACATGAGTATTGGTTTGGCAATTGTGTGTGTGATATAGCGTGTAATATTGATTGTGGGTATGATTGTTCTTGACAAGAGTTAAGTCAACCATACTCCAGCTTTAGAGACAATAGGGAACTTTCTTCTTATGTCTTCCATCGCTTATTGAGTGAATATGTTGAGATGATGGGTGCAAAGAATTGTTATGTGTGTACACAGATTCCTTCATCAATCGAAGAAGGAGTTACCTATCATAGTTACTCTTACTTATGGGCTACGTTGTAGTCTGTTACTTACAAGATTTATAACCAGGAGTACATTCAGTATTTCTACTCAAACCACGATGTAGTGTTTTATTTGTCCCCATAATTATACATTTGAGTAAAGTAGCTAAGGACAATAACATAATATTAGTAAGGGGTTTCTTTGATCCTACATTAACTTTTATAACAGCATACTCACACAAGAATAATCTGACATGCTTGCTCACATCATTAGAAAAGAGCTTCTTACATCAGACAGATGACAGGAGAAAGGCATTGAAGAAGAATTTAGAAAGGGGTTTAGAGAAAAGGACTTTCAGAAATTATTATGCTTTTAGTGAAATAAAAAAAACAAGCGAAATCAGCTTTAGATGTGCAACACGTAGGGAAGGTTTGTGTATATAGACCTGAATCTAGTACTGCCACTTTATTTGTGGGAGTGAGTTAATGTAGACTTGTGTTTTTGTTTCATAGTAAATAGACATTTATGTTGAATGGACAGGATTTAGCGCTTCCTGGTATATATTACATTTGTGGACCTAATGCTTATTACCATCGTCTGAGAGGATGGTACGGCACATGTTACTTGGGGATCACTTTCCCAAAGATATTTCAACTTGATTTCAACTTGATGACTTGCAAAGATTTCTGAAACTGACTGAATGATATCACATTAGAGAAAAGAGAGAGTCACCTTCTGGTAGAGTGGGAGGTATATTTGAAGCAATGATTCCTTCAAGTTAGAGTTGTTCTGAATTCTATAAAGATTCGAAAGTTCTCTACGATTGTGGATTACCTGTTGCCAAATTGTTCAGAAGCCATGATCCTGATAGACACAGAATTGGCTGTGGAAAGAGCTATGACTCTTCAGAACCACCTTGCGTTAGACATTCTTTTAGCAAAGGATGGCAGAGTTTGTAAAATGCTTAATTCGGGGTATTGCTGCTCGTATATTCCTGATAATAGTAAGTAAATTAGAAGCTTACTTACTAATATGACTAAGATAGTGTTGATTTGAAAGAGTTCAAATAACAAGGTATTTGGAAGAAATTTGGCAAAGGATTTGTTTCAGTGGGAAATTGGCTCAGCAACATTGGGAAAGGGATAATATTGAAAATAATACAAAGGATATTGATTATTGCGATTTGCATAATTTGAGCATGGGGATATGTAAATTATGTAGAATTATTAAATTGAAGAAAATGAAAAATGATCAGAGGAGGGAAGAAATGAAAAGGGAAAATTTGTTTCGGGAAAATTAAAAAAGGGAATGAAGATTGAAGGGGATAGCGATGACAAAAAATGAAGCTGAAGCCAAATTAAATTTTGTGTGGGAAGATTTGGTGTGATCACACATTTAGTCATCAGAGGAGGGATTGTTAACGCAGAATTTTACTAATGAATATTCATGTATTCTGAGTGTTGGATTTGCGTATAAAACGTATTAACTTAGAGAAAAATAATGTACGCATTTGATGTTGCTCTCACTTGAGTGGCCTCCAATGTTCACGAATTGTATTTATTATTTTCTTATTAATGTAAAATGTTGGGCTTATGTTTGATTAATGTAGTAATATGTCATATTGAAGGTTATGTGTTATCTATTAGCTTTATTAATCGTAGACCTTAACTTAGCGAGGTTTTGGGCCTAGTTGCCCGGCCTCATGTCAAGCTGCATTTCTTCGGCAACTGATAAAATGGTTGCTAAGAGAATTAAATTGTGATTTTCCACTGTACTGACCATGTGCTCTAGCTGAAGTTCATTCTCATGAGAAACTGCTTGGTAGAAGATGCTGTACTAGCTAGGGAAACATTGTACAATGTGGTATGTGTAAGAGCGAGCTTCCCCGGAAAAGACAATGGATGCACTGACTGGAGTATAAGTTGCAGCATTATTGATACCTGACAAGCCAAACGATGGGAAAAGGTGAAGAGGAGCTAATCATTGTCATGTGAATTGTGTAGTAGTAAAACTTTAGGTTTGGGGTTTTATTTTCATTGGACTAAGTGTAAACATGTGGTTCTTTGATCAATAAGGACATGGGAAGTAGTTTTAGGAAATCTAACTTAGCCGGATTGCACCAAGAGTTGAAGGCCCACTTTTCGATTATTCTTTTCCACGATGCATGAAGAGACTTTGCTTTTTCTGAACTTTAATGCTGAATCCTGATGTCTTGCTGACCAAACTGATATCCTATTGACGAAGAGTGTCACAGCCTGCTGAACCCTACTGAAGCAAGGTATATGATGTTACTGATTATTATTTCATTTTGCTTATGTTTCCAGGTACCAACTACTATTTTGATAGAGCTATAGTTAGATGTTTTTCAAATTTGTGTGATTAAATTGTTTGCATGAAGCCCAAACATGCTATTCTAATCTTATGTTAGTTAGAGTTCTCACTGATGAAGTTCACTACATGTATTAACAGTTGATGTCTTTTCCCTGCTGATCTAAATGTATGCTATTTCTTTGGTGAGTTATTCATACTATTAATTTGTACTGTAACTTAGGATGTGTAGTAGCTCAAACTTTGATTAGATTGCGATCCTTACGCCGCTTTGGTCAGCCAGTATTGTTGCTGTATATTTATCATTTGATATTGGGATTAAGTTACGTGGCTTTAGCATTGTTTAAGATAGGGAAATAAATAGTCTAACTTTTACATAAAGGTGTGCTTATGTTAACGCGTCCCTTTAAGATAATTTATTACACATCAGGACTCGTTTTAGGCCAATGAATCTTTTGACCCAGTTGAGAGACACCCTAGGATGAGATAGCTAATCAATATGTCAATCAATACGTCAATAATGTCATCAATATTTATTTTCACAATGCATTTCACTTTATTCAAAGTCATTAATCAACGCAAGACACTACCATGACCTTGCAGTCATGAATAACCACACCAGTTTAGTAGAATTTTATGATGTTTATTCCCTATTTGATTACAATTCTAAAAGCATGTGTGTTAATCTCAAAACCAAAACACTCAATAACATTGTCATATTTTGGCAACTCGAATAAGACTTGAACAACGCGAGGAACGCAATTATTAGAACATAACACAGCGTCAACATAAGTCAATTTTAGCAGAGTGTCATCAACGCGTCAGTTCAACAAAACATAGATTCAGTCATTTGTCTATTTGCGTCGGTGTATTGAACCCCTGTCCTAACCTCTGATTAGCATTAGCATGTTGGGCTTCATGCAAAATGATTTAGAACACCAATTTGGAAAACATCTAACTTTGGTCCCTGTCAAAAGTAAGCAGTTGGTACCTAGATAGGAAAAACAAACAGACAAATCACAATTTCATTGTCATAGTTACCCTCCAAGGTTTAGGTTAGCACTCAGGTTCAGTCTTCGTCTTCAGGACATCAGTCAAATCGCCATCAGTCAGAATTCAGCTCCGGGGCAAAAGGGGCACTTCCCTCATAAGGAGGTAAAGTGGAAAATGGGCAATCTAAGAAAAGGATGGTTTAAGTAAAACCAAAGTAAGTCACCAAACAGAGTGACAAGGTTTCTGGATAAAATCAATAGCATTCCCTAACCCACCTAAATGGCTCCCCGTGTCATGGGTTTTTATCCGTTTTGCGTTGTACATTCCCCTAAAATTTCATTGGTATACGGTTATACCCCACTATCTTTACCCTATTAGAAAACAGATTATGTAATTAATATTTCACCCCATATTATATTACAGACATTTTATTGGTCCATGTGATTGACGTCTTCGGAGGTAGCACGTCCGGTATGATTTCATCCTTCTGTAATTCTTTGCACATCTTTTGGTCAGTAGTTCCATTGTCTTCACCGGTTTAAACGACCTTGTACATTACACTAATTTACACTTTTGCATTTTAGCTAGCACTCTCCTACAAGCAATATGAATTTCATGAGAGCAGATCCACTATGGTTACATTCAGCTTCTAGTTTGGAGAAAAACAAGAGGTCATGTCCTTTTGCCAGTCAGCACACTGCAGGTTAGGAAAAATACATTTAATATGAGAGCCAGACAGCTATGCATCGGCTCATGCTAACGTAAGGTCTTCAGAATTCATTTAGCATTTCTGTAATAATATAATCCTTAGTAATTAGTACAAATCATACTTTAATATCATATTTGATCAACATTAGTCATTTCTATTAGTTCCCATATACATTGACGGCCACTCCCCGTGGTCACATTTCAAGTGCACGTTTAAGCAAGAATTAGTTACTACAGTTTTTATGCGGCATTATCACACATTAATTCATAAACATTTCATGTTATTATAGATTATATAAGTGACGCTCTCTCACTTATTCATGGCCGAGGGGTCATGGTGTGTGGAAATGACTGACTCCTATTGATTATTATGTAATTGATTGTTGTTATTATTGATCTGTGTTGGTACGGGGTTACATGGTGGGAACTGCTCTAAGTGCAGTCAAAATGTCCATCGGCCTATAAACGTGTCCGTTGTAAGTTCGCTTTATAAGGTCTGGCGCAAAACAACTGCCTCTTAAACGCTTGTTCTCTTTTCATATTTTTTTCTAAAATACTTTAACTTACTGATTTAGAATGCTAGAGTAGGGATAGACTGCAGGTCATGCTTTATGCAATGTTCTGTAAACCTTGATTGTCTGACAAAAGAAAAAGATTCAGGAATTATGATAAACAAAACTTTGAAATCTAACTGCAACTTTCATCATTGACTCCTGAAATAATATTTAAACGCATTGTGTTTTGGTGAGTTGCAGCTTTTCATTTCCAACCCATACCCAAGAACCCTTCATGGGTGTCTAGAAGTTGTGGAGTATTCTATAAAAATAGAATCCCTTGTGCTGTCAGGCTCCAATGTGGCAGTGGGGTAACACATCTGCCACCGCCATGCTTGTATGATGAAGAGCATCTTTCCTATCCACCAGCATCTGCTGCCGGAATACCTACAGAAGCAGGGAAAGTGAAATTATGCAGCTCGCCATCACTTATATGGAGAGTCACGCACACAGGGAGACAGACACTCAACAGTGGCTGCTTTTATGGCATGAGTAGTTTCTTGTGACACTGACACAGTTACACAGAACCCTATTTTTGCTGTCTTTTTTATTTAAAACAAATTGTAGGCTGTACAACACTGCAAATGTGGCAAAAGATTGAAAGAATATAGGAAGTTGCGAAGCAGATAGCCAAGGAAATATACAAACACATAAAGCAAGTAAAATACTTTAAGTGTTTTATTAATTATATGCAAGAAATGTAAATGACCAAATATTACATATGATTTATCAACTGGTTATTCAGTCTATGGGCCAAGATTCTCCAGATCAACCGCCATCCAATGAAGTGTTTGCACACAAAGGAATACGTGCTGCAGCCCCCCTCCATGCACAGAGGCTATGGTACACCGCTTAGGATTGCAGTGTCAGCATTATGCCTAGACTTGATCTCTCATGCGGCAAATCTATAGAAAAATAAGAAAAACTACTAGAATATAAAAGAAGAACTCGTTCTAGAACAAGAAATTGGCTGCCTTGTGCAGCAGGAGTATGTACGTCATGCAACGATGTTTTTATTATCTTATTTTAAGAGTTTTTCTGTGCAGGTGTTTGCATCTTTTCCTCACAAAGTAACAATCGTTTAAACAGTTTACGAAAAATTACACATGTTCTCTTTGTACTAAGTAAAAATGTCACCTGACAATGTTTGAGTCCCGTAACACTTCCAAGGGGCAACGTTCTCATGAGAATAGTATTTAATGCACACTGCAGTATGCACATTTCAGAATCCAATAGGCTCTTAAAACAGGATGAGTCACTTTGTGTACTCATCTCAAACCTCAGTCTTATTGGAACCCCAATTGCTCCAAAGCAGTGTTGAGTTCCACACAAGGGATTAGTAATACATTGTTTTCTGGGAAAATAGCTGTCTCTCGAGAGTTGAAGTTATTGAACATAGTAACGGGAGGACGGTAGACGAGGGATCCTCTGAGGGTGGTCCTTGGGTCGGTGCGAATCTGAAAATGCAGGTGTTCAGCGGCGAGGGGGGGGTCTTCGGTGGAGGTGGTGACGCTGATGGAGTCTTTGAAGATGATGGCGACACCTCCTCCTACTTGGTTGGTGCGGTCTTTTCTGGAGATCTTGTAGCCTTCGGGGATGGCGGTAGCGATGTCTGGAGCAGAGGAGGCGTTCATCCATGTCTCCGTGATGAAGGCGACGTCCGGGGCTGTGGAGTCCAGGAGGTCCCAAAGTTCAACGGCGTGCTTGTGGACGGAACGAGCGTTGATCAGGATGCACTTGAGGTGGTTGATGGCGCGTCAAAGAGTTCTCCAACCCCAGCGCCAGCGCCAACGCCGTCACGCCCTCACAGGATTTGTGCGAATCCCTCGCCACTTTCTTCCATCGCAAGATCAGCGACCTCCACGACAGCTTCGGACACCAGACCCAACCATACACCACTGAACCCGCTTCCCCGGACATCACCCTCAACAACTGGACCCACATCAACACGGAAGAAACCAAATCCATCATGAACTCTATCCACTCCGGCGCCCCTTCGGACCCCTGCCCGCACTTCATCTTTAACAAAGCCGACTACATCATCGCCCCGCACCTCCAGACCGTCATCAACTCTTCTTTTTCTTCTGCTACCTTCCCCGAATGCTGGAAGCACGCTGAAGTCAACGCCCTACTAAAGAAACCTACGGCTGACCCAAGCGACCTGAAAAACTTCCGCCCCATCTCTCTTCTATCTTTCCCAGCCAAGGTAATAGAAAAGACCGTCAACAAACAGCTGACCACCTTCCTGGAAGACAACAACCTGCTCGACCCCTCACAAACTGGATTCCGAACCAACCACAGCACGGAAACCGCCCTCATCTCAGTCACAGACGACATCAGAACCCTGATGGACAACGGTGAAACAGTCGCCCTCATTCTCCTCGACCTCTCGGCTGCCTTTGACACCGTCTGTCACCGCACCCTAATCACCCGCCTACGCTCCACCGGGATCCAAGGCCAGGCCCTGGACTGGATCGCCTCCTTCCTCGCTAACCGCTCCCAAAGAGTTTACCTCCCTCCGTTTCGCTCAGAACCCACCAAGATCATCTGCGGCGTACCTCAAGGCTCATCGCTCAGCCCGACACTCTTCAATGTCTACATGAGCCCCCTCGCCGACATCGTACGCAAGCACGACATCATCATCACCTCCTACGCCGACGACACCCAACTTGTACTCTCCCTCACCAAGGACCCCGCCAGCGCCAAGACCAACCTACAAGAGGGTATGAAGGACGTCGCAGATTGGATGAGGCTCAGCCGCCTAAAGCTGAACTCTGAAAAAACGGAAGTCCTCATCCTCGGCAACACCCCGTCCGCCTGGGACGACTCCTGGTGGCCCACGGCCCTCGGCACCGCACCGACCCCCGCAGACCACGCCCGCAACCTCGGCTTCATCTTGGACCCTCTTCTCACCATGACCAAGCAAGTCAACGCCGTGTCCTCCGCCTGCTTCCTCACTCTCCGCATGCTCCGTAAGATCTTCCGCTGGATCCCCGCCGACACCAGAAAAACCGTGACCCACGCCCTCGTCACGAGCCGCCTGGACTACGGCAACACCCTCTACGCCGGGACCACAGCCAAACTCCAAAACCGCCTGCAACGCATCCAAAACGCCTCGGCCCGCCTCATCCTCGACGTGCCCCGCAACAGCCACATCTCCGCCCACCTGAGACACCTGCATTGGCTCCCAGTCAGCAAAAGGATCACCTTCCGTCTTCTCACCCACGCACACAAAGCCCTCCACAACAAGGGACCGGAATACCTCAACAGACGCCTCAGCTTCTACGTCCCCACCCGCCCCCTCCGCTCCGCTGGCCTCGCACTTGCTGCCGTCCCTCGCACCCGCCGCTCCACGGCGGGTGGGAGATCTTTCTCCTTCCTGGCGGCCAAGACCTGGAACTCCCTCCCCACCAGCCTCAGGACCACCCAGGACCACTCCGCTTTCCGGAGACTCCTAAAGACTTGGCTGTTCGAGCAGCGATAACCCCCCCTTTCCCCCCTAGCGCCTTGAGACCCGCACGGGTGAGTAGCGCGCTTTATAAATGTTAATGATTTGATTTGATAGTAACATAAGCTCTCTGCATCTATAAAATGATGAAGTCATTTAATGTCATGATGAAAAGCAAGCAATGAGGATAGGATACAGGGCATGCATTACCCTTTATTGCCCGAATTCTGAGAGATCTGATCAGCTGATGTAAGCTCTGAGGTTTTAATGTAAGCAACTGCATTTCAAGGGCTTTATTATATATATAGTGGCATATTTAGGAGCCCCTAGCACCACTGGAGCATCACTTTTAGTGGTGCTATGCACTGCACAGTTTTACAAGGTGACGTTACGCCACCTTGTAAATACAGCCCCTTTACACGCAGCACTTTGAGTAGAAGGGGGCTGCAATGGGTGTTGCTGTGGGCGAGCCACAGCAACACCCATTGCATTTGACGCTGTCCCAGACTTACAAATTTTCGTAAACCTGAGGCAACACCAAAATCTAACGCCACTACAGGGGTGGCCTTAGTATGGCGCAACAAGGAGAAATGCTTTCATGTAGTTTTTTGCTCTTTCTATGTGTCCTGCATTATGCAGCACATATAGAAAATGCAAATCGCCATTTAAGATTGTTTTGGTGCAGGAATGTGTTCCTTCCTGCAAAAAAAAGAATCTCTCCCTCAATACAGCCACCGCTGCACAATGTTGCAAGGGTTGCTGCACTGGTGCACGGCAACAAATTTAGCTCTGTTGCAGGAGGAAATACAGGGGTACGCCATATTTGATTAAATACAGTGCATCCCTGCATTGTGAAAATGACGGTGCATGATGCTGCAAAATTTGGTGCAGCTTCGCTCACCGTCATTTGCTCTTAAATCTGGCCCATAGTGTGCATTGTCCTTGTTTGCGCCGCTGCACATTTCCGACTAGTTGCGGTAGGTGCAATCAGGAACGGTGCATCTTATTGCAGATAATAAACCGCCCCACGGCAGCCACAAACTTGCAGCTCACGGGGGTGGGCAGTGCATCACTAAAAGCAGGAGTGACTGAAGTAGCTTCTCCGTCGTCTTTCCAAGTGCAGGGAGCACGCAACCTACTTTACAAAACGGGACAGAGATTCAGTGTTTTTTTAAAATACAAAATTGAAAAATGGTTTTATATTCTTAGCAAATCGCCACTATTTCTGCTCACAAAACACATGCCTCGAGGTCGGACTTCAGATGCATGTACAGAATAATCTAAAGGACAACGTCACTGATTTATAGATTTTGGAAAATAAGATATATTGAAGCGATCAATGCGCGTCTTGTGGAATGCATCACATTCAATTGCTCTGGGATGGTGCACGTTTCGCCAATCCCTATCGTGAAAAATGAGGCACAAGCGAGGTAATGTACCTCCGCGCACGCCATCTTCATCTAACCACGGTGTTTGTGAATTTTCTTAAGTTTGCAAAATTTTCACTTGGATGGAGTAATAGTAGGTTTTGCGAGACAAAATCTCAATAAAATATACCCTTTCACGAAACCGTGTTTACAGAAAAAAATCGACTCAGAAAAAACACATTGCTGATCTGATCGAGAATATAACGTCTTTAAAAGAAATCATATTGTTAAAACTTTTAATTCTTTAAAGTTATGAAAAAAAAATTCTGTAGGGGTGGCTAACATTTAGACGAGAGACTAAAATCAGTAGCATAACATTCTTATAGATGCTCAGAAAATTCGGTGACTTTCTCCTAAGACATACATTCAATTTTCTTCAGTTGCTGCTGACGGCACATGACCTGTTTGTAGCTGCTTCCGAATGAAGGATTATCGACTTTACTAAGGGAGGGCTAATGTTTACTCTATAATGTCAGTGGATTGGTTTATCATTAATCTACATTTAAACTGTCCTTATCTTCAGATAACAGACTGAGAGGTCTGCACTGAATGTCTTTAAATGATACTTTCCTCTCTGAAAAATAATTAACATTGCCTGAAAACTTGCCACAATGTGTCAATTATCTAAACAGCTGATCATTGTTCAATTCCCTGCCTAGGCCACACAGTATGTCTCCTGAAGGAACTTTATAGTTTTCAGCGAAACTAGCATACAGTGGCAGAGCTGAAATTGCACTTTTCTGTTCTCACTGAGCATCCATTATGCCCCACAACATATCCCTTTTTAGGTCTAGCATGACACCACAGCTGTTGTCAGACCTTATGTGATCAATAAAAAAGAGCTTTCAGAAGCATTAGTGAGGAAAGGGCTTTTACTCCGCTCACATGTTGGTTCTCTGAAGAACAGAACTTTAGTTGGCAAAAATAGAGTGCTCCCACTGGAAAAGAGTGGTTTCACTGTTTGCCTTGTAGGAAAGCCTATGCTCAGTACAACAGGTATGTGTTAGCTTTGGAGACAAGCCAATGGTTAAAGTTAGAGGCCTGATCTTTTCATTATGTAAAGGTATAGCCAAGACAGTAGGCCTGACATATTTATTGTGAAAAGCATATGTTAAAGGTAATAAGCATTTACGGGTGGATTTTTATCAATTTGTAGTAAAGCCTGCATAGTGGTATTTTCTTACATGAAATCTCACAGATGACAGTAGTAGGGAAGGGTTTAGATGTTGGTTTCACCCTCTGACAAACTTTTGGTATAAATGATTTGCGCTGTTATAATCTTGTTCCGCCCTCACAGGAGAGACAATATTTTTCTTTGCCAAAAGTAATTTTGTATACATTTGACAGTATGCCTGATTGTTGCCTCATGGAAAAAAGTATGCTCAATATAGAAGGCCTGGGTTGTTTTGATGACAAGCTAATGATAAATGTTATAGGCCTGATCGGTTCACCTTAACCTACATAAACCAGGCATTTATGTGGATGACGTATCAGTTGCCCTCTTAAAATGATGTGGCATGGGCTAATCCTTGTATACTAACAACTAATACCGGTGAAAAATGTTACAAAAGAGAGCATCTTTATATATTGTTGTGAGCAAAAGCAAATTATACACTCTTTTTCCTAGTTTTCCAGAGGAATTTTAAAAAAATGGTCACAGTGGAATGTTTAAATAATGGGTGAAAATGTATGAGTGCATCAGTAGCAATCTTAAAGGTGGTAAAGCTTGAGAATATATAATTCTGGTTTGAATCAAGTATCCTTCTTAATTTGTGATTGCTTGGCAAAAGACATCAAAGTGGGACAGTATTAGTGGTAGTGCAACTGAGTTGGTCATTTGTGTGTGATACATCAATCAAAATAGAGTCATTGGCGGGCCCATTCTCAAAATCCAGCGTCATGAAATTCCAGTCATCATAAATTAATTGCATACATGTGGTAATCATTTAACACATTGATGCATTAATGATAAGGCACAAGATTTAACAAGGTCCAGAGTCACCCCAAAACTACATGTATAGAGTAGTGTACGCAAACTGGGTAAGTAATTTGTATATGATGCATCAATTTATGTAAAGTCATTGACAGGCCTATGACTCTTTAGCAACATTTCACAAGATACAAGATCATAAAATTACAATCAGTCTGCCATCATGTCTCCTTTTCATGCATGTGACAATCAGTTAAACCATTGATGCAATAATGTCAATACACAACATTTTAAAGTGATGCAGAATCACACAGAAAGTGGTATATCAAATTGGGCACATAATTTATGTATGATGCATCAACTTGGTCATACAGCTTTCACTGATTTACAGTCTTTATCTTGCAGTAAGCCTTTAACCTAAGTTCAGGGTCATGAGTTGAAAACAGTACAACAACCTATTCTATTTATACATAAGTAACCAACAGTTTCTCCAAAGGTTTTTTAATCACTCAAATGTATCTGCCATGACAGATTCTTGATTTTGTTTGGTCCACTGTAAAGAACATCAACAATATTTCTAATCTGTCAGGCTATTAGTCTGTAGATCTTTTGGCTTTATCTTCATGGGAGACTGTTCTATTACTTATTAGGTAAAATCCCTCCAAACCATTGTTATTATCTAGATGGTGTGTGGTCTTTTTTGATACTGGATTCATGATTGGCATATGGTCTTGTAGGGGGTGATTTGGTCCAAACTAGAGACTTCATACATTGCTGTGCCGAGTAGATTAGGGTTGTACCTCTGTTTGATAATCTAGTTCTTTTGGGATTTGATCAGATATGTTTTGTTGTTCCTACAATTTCTTCATGTCCGGATGAATTCACCCCTAGAAATGTTATGTATGAGGTTCTTAGGGTGACAACTAGCCACACGTAGGATTGAGTTGGATGCAATTTCTGTGAATCCTACTGTTGACTTTGTTTTCTTTTATGTGAAGTGTGAGATCCAGGTACTTAACTTGTGTAAGTAGCTGTGAGTGGGTATGTGAATGGCTGTATGGGTGTGTGAGTGGTTGTGTGAGTTGCTCTGTGAGTGTGAGTGGCTGTGTGAGTGACCGTGTGGGTCTGTGACTGGGTGTGGTAGTGGTTTTGTGGGTTTTTTAGTGGATGCGTGAGTGTGTTAAGGAGTGTGTGAGTGAGCATGTCAGTGGTCTGTGAGTTGATGTATTTTATTTTTAATTGAGATCTGGATCTGCAGATCTTTTGCAGAGTCACACAGGGCCACATTGAGCGCTACAATGTATCCGAAGATCCGAGCATACCCCCCATAAGGGGTCCCTCAGAGACCCTCCCATTAGTCCCTTGGAGTCAGTTTACCTCTATCCTCAACGCCCCCAGGAACCGTGTCCCGAGAGACAAAATGGCAACCCCAACTTTTCTCTCAGGTTGCTGCCAGCTAGGCACAGCATTGCTGCTGGCATGTGGATCTGTGTCTCTAGATGTACATAAATCCTTTGTCTTTAACAACTCCAAAACTACTTAACAGATTTATACCAAATTACGAAAGCTACTTTTTCTGGAGGAAGATCTAGCTTACTGACATTTAGAGTCACTCCATCTAGCTGTTTTGACTGTAATTGTGTCTAAAATCCCTATGGTAAATTGCATGGGGAAATGCATTTGTGGGCTGCCCCTTTTTATTTTGCCCTGCTTGAAAATTACCCTGAAACTTTCCAGACAGCAGCTGAAGTGAGCAGCAAACTCGTTTTTAAAATTTCATTAAAAAATTGTCAAACATGAAAAAAGCATTTTTGGTTTGCTATTAACTTTACAACATTTTGACTCACCTTCACAAAATGTTTTGAAAATTAAGTTTATTTACCTTGGCTCTTTTCTGGAAAGTTTCACGGTGATCTGTTTAGTAAGGGATAAGTTAAACAGGGGGTCCCAAAACATGGTTTCCCAAGGAAAATTAAACACAGCAACAGCCAAAACAGCGAAATGAAATTGCAGTCATTTTAGGACTCTGCGACTGAGTCCTAGGTCCTGGAAATACGTTTAAAAAAGATATATGGGGCAAGGTAGGGATATCCTTCGCCCTAGGCCTGGTGGGGGAGCCAAAAATGTAATTTTCAAAAACTATTTTACTACAGATTCATGGCCCCCCTTCTCAAGCCTTTGCTAGAACCTGGGGACCTCACCTTCCAGGGAAAGTTCAATCATGGTGTCCTGCAAACCCCTTCCACAAGGGCACCATCTTTTACCTGCTCACCAGGGTTAGGGAAGTTCTATGTGTTCCCACCTGACTGTATCAGAAAGCTCCTCCCACCAGATGGGAGCACAAAATATTCTCCCTGCCCTCCTGTTGCGGGCAGAAAAACATAGAATTGCTTCAGCAGGCGGGAGCAGGAAGAAAAGTTGCTCCCCCCGGTAGGGTAGCAATGCCCCCCCCACACATCATCCGGGATGGGTGCAGGCAGTGGAACCAGAGGGACTGGGGTGCCTTGGGGCTCTTTTCATAGCCCCCAATGTTGGAAATGCTAAGGGGTGCTCTGGGTAGGCAAATGGGACAGTTTTTAAAAAAACTATTTAAAAACATGCTGCTGGCAGCTGCTTGGCCCATGGGGCCCCTTGCAGGGAGCCAGCAGGGCTACTGGGGCACTGAGACAAAAAAATCAAAGAAAAATTGAGCGATAGGAGCAGCTCTTGCATTATTCACTGCTCTGGCATGGAGTGACCCATAATGCTCCGCTAGGGTTTTTTACTGATTTTTTTTTTAGGCGGGTGGTGCCCCTAAATAGGACAGGGGCACTACCAAGCATTTCTTAATGCTGTAGGAGTTAGCAGAGAGTGCAGAATTCTTCCTGTAACATTAAAAAGAAGCAGGTTACCATGACCCTGGGAGAGCGAACCATATTTTTAAGCACTTTTAGAACTTTTTAACTGGAGAAAAGGACATATTGAAGTTTTTTATCAATAAAACGTTATTAACTTTTTTATGGCAATTGCTTTTATCAAACATTCCAATATGTGAAATAATAAAATATACATTTGATTATAGATACTGGTGATTTGTTGACAAAGACAATAGGTCTGTTTATTATATGTTGATATTCTGACCTCTTGATAACGCCAATATGCCCATTTTTTATATTTTGGTGTTTTGACCCTTTGACAAAGTCAGTAAGTGTGCCTTTCTGAAAATGCCACCTTTTAAATTGTAACATCTCATGGTCAGTTTGCGGGATTGATCTGTAGTGAGGGCTTGTACCCAACCCATTGACATACTCAATAAAAGCCATACCCTGCAAGGGGTTGGGTGCCAACAACAGATTGGGAATAGGGCCCTTCCAGAGGCCAGTCTCTACAGCCTACCGCACACTGTTTTCAGCCAAAAGTCATGCGCAGCAAGGGGTGGTGCTGCTTTCAGGGTTAGGTGTAAGGCCTGGCAGTGAGCCAAAACCTCCACTCAGCGACACACTGTGCATGACCAAAGGTAGTGCACAATTGACTGGGTTGAACAAAAGCTATTCCCATGCCATGCACCGTGATAAACATCTTACTTCACATTTTTTTTAAACTACAAATTCACAGAAAAAAATCAAAAGTTAAATTGATGTTATAGTTAGGAATTGTAATATTATGTTACTTTACATTTAAAGAAAAGCCATTGAAAATCACTCAAAAAAACAAAGGTTAAAGGCAAGTAATAGTAAAGTGAAAATGTCAGTCAAAAATTCCATTTTGATCTAACAAAACTACTGATATTCACCAGGTATAGTTATCTCAAATAACAATACATTGTGCCCTAAATTAACTATAACTTGTGTCCTTGCCATGTACTGCTAGTTCTCTCACGTACTGCATCATTCAAGACATGTTCTTTCATATCATTCATAACATTACTGCAACATCTGAAATGGCATCACCGTGCCCTGTCCTCTTCCTCCTGCATGGTCTTTTTTGCTGCCACTTCCCCCCGTCCCAAGGTTTAGCTTGCTTCCCACACCCACTGCCTTCATGTCTTCAGTTGTCTGAGTGTATGTACAAGCCACCCCACCACGAATGTATGTCTGATGTGCTGATACTGCCCCTCTTATCCTCCATGGATAGATTGTTGCCCCTGTTCTTTCATTTCCCTCCATTGTCTGAGTCCATACCCTAGCCCCCTCATTCTAGCCCTACATGGTTTGATTGCTACCCACTCCCCCATGACCTCAGTTGTCCTTGTTCATTCCTCTGTCCTGTCTCTCCTGACTTCCATGGTCCAGTGAGGTGACACTATGCCCCTGCCTATACTGCATTGTCTGTGGTGATGCCGCTGTCCTCTGCCCAGCATGGTGATTTTGATACCTATGTAACTGCTCCCTCCCTCCTGCCTTCCATTTGCCTGAGTTCATGACCCATGACTCCTGCTCTCCATGGTCCATTGTGCCACTTCTCCTTCCTGACCTCCATGGTCTATTGTGCTGCCATTGCCCTTCTTGACCTGCGTTGTCTGTTGTGCTGCCATTGCCAAAGCATGAACTCTGCTCAATTCTCGCTAAAAAGATAAATAGGTTGCAAACAGCAAAAAAGGGTAAGAATGATGCTTGGCATCAAGAATCACACCATGATAAAACCACCTTTTACGTGGCTGTAAAGCCTGTTTTTCAAGCAAAAGGGTTACCACTTCTCTCTTCAAATAGAGGAGGAACACCCCCTCTCACACCGATGTGCCATGAGGGTGTCATGCTAAAGAAAATGCTTGGGCTGTTTATTTTTCTCATTGCACGGTGTTAGACAGGGACAGTGACAAGTGGATTTTCAGTCACAATTAAATCTGTCTATAACATCACAGAGTTAGGATGAATAAATCAGCTAATGGAATGAGGGTAAGAATGAGAACAAAATAGAATGTGTTAGAAGAGAGAAAGAGAGGAAAGGATTAGAGGGATGGGCTGCTACATTATAACATAATCAAAAGTTGATTAATACTTTATTGGCTCTTGCTTTCTGCATGTCTTTGCACAACAATGTCATACACCAACCCCATAAGGGAGTATTATAAGTGAACTATGGGAATGGGTGAAGTGCTTCCAAATATAGAGACAGGAAAAAAAAGGATGTTGAAAACAGGGCAGAAGACTGTGGCCCTCATTATGACTTTGGCAGTCTTTTCCTAAGACCGCCGAAGCCATGGGCACCAGAAGACTTCCAGTGCTGGTGGTCTTCTGACCACCATATTGTGAGTACTGAAGGATTTCTGCCACAATGTGGGTGGAAATCCTCCAGTAGTCGTGCTGGCAGTTGGAGGTGCAGAGGTGGTTCCAGCGCCGGCCCCGCCCCACCAAAAGGACACCGCCAGCTGTATTACGACCTGTAATATTGCCTGGTGGTGTCCTGATGGTGGGGCTCTGCCTGCAGCAGGAGCACCAGGTCCTATCCCCTCAGGGAGGAGCACTTCATCGGATGAGGTAAGTGTCCTTCACAAGGGGAGGGGGTGAGCGTGTGAATGGATGTGTGTGAGTGTGCGTATGCGTGTCATGAATGGGGAGGAGGAGGAGTTTGTGCATGTGTCTGTGTGTGTCTGAGTGTAAATGTAGTGATGCTGATGCGTGTGTGGGTGAATGTGAATGCTGGGTTGGGGTGTGTGTGTGTATGCATGTAGATAGGGGTGGAGTTTGTGTGTGTATGTAAGTTGAGGAAAGGAGGGGGTGGGGGTAGAGTGTGTATGTGTGTCAACGGGGGTGAATGTAGTGAGTGCGTGTTTGAGTGAGGATGTTGTGCATGTGGGAATGTATGGGTTCGGGGGCTGTTGTGTGTGTGTACGCACATGAGTATAGGGGTGTTGTGAGTGTGTGCGTGAGAGTATAATGGTGTTTTGAGTGTGTGCGCATGAGTGTAAGTGTGTTGTGAATGTGAGTGAGTGTCAGGATGTGTGTGTCTGGTTCGTGTGGGTGCATGGGTGTATGCAGGTGTGGGGGTAAGTACGGGGATTGGAGGGGTGGGGAGTGAGTACATGTATGCAGGTTGGGGGAGTCACTACTGGTAGCAGGGGTGGGGTGCTATGGGGGTGTTCAGGGAGGTAGAAGATGAGAACGTTGTAAGGGAAGGAGAGCTCTTTGGTCGATGGGGGAGTCGTGTACCGGAGACAAGAATAAAAATTCCTGTAGCCTTTCCGCCGGGGATTTCGTGGTGGTGCTACCACCACAAAATCCCTGATGAAAAGGGAAGTCCTGATACTGCCTGTGGTATTGGGTGGACCACCAGGTCGGAGATGCTGATCTCAGGCCCAGCTGTCCAACCCCCCTGGCGGTACCAGCGGGGATGTGGCAGTTTGGCACAGGCCAAACCACCACACTCATAATGTGGCTGTCTTCACTGCCGGGCCATCGGCGGTGAGACTGCCACCCCGGCCCTGGCGGACCACCAGGGTCATACTGAGGGCCTGTGTGTGTGAGACAAAGCTAAGAAAGACAAAGGGCCTCATTATGAGTCTGTCAGTCTTCAGACCACCAGACTCGCCATGGCAGTCAGATCGCCATGGCTTTGATTGTACGACCGCCAAATTACAACTGTAGTGGTCAGGCTGCCAAAGGGCCGCTGTCCCAACCAGGTAGATGGTTCCAGACAGTGGTTCGGCTTGCAATCAGCCATGGCGACACTGAACTCAGCGCTGCCATGCTGATTACAACCCACTTTCTGCCAGCCTTTTCATGGCTGGGACCCTGACATGCAAAGGGTGGCAGAAAGGTAGTGAAGAGGGCCACAAGGGGGGCCCTGCACTACCCACAACTATGTCATTGGCAGTGCAGGGGCCCCCATGCCCAGTGCCGTTAAAAAGCTCACTGTCTGCTGGACAGTCACAGGATGAAAAGAATAAGTGTCTGGCTCACTCACTCCCAAAACCAAGGGGGTTTTATATACATTTTATATTAGGTATTAAGAGAAAACTGCACATTGAGCATGGTCTCGTTAGTGATAGTATGTGTTGGAAAAATCAGAATTAAGATCGTCATAATAAAGTACATGGCGCCAACTCACTTTTACAACATACTCCTGTAGCTTCTGTGCTGTTGTTGTCTAGAGATGCACAACACAAAATGATAAAATTTTCAAACAATAACCAGTTCACTAGTGTATGCTATCAGGCCTACTTTGGAACTACTGCAGAAATATTTTTGGAAATGCAACATTTAGTACACAAAAAAAGTTTCAGTCACAATAGATGCTGCCTAAGGAAAATAACCAGTTATGTCACAGTGTCTCGAGCTTCGTAAAGACTGTGGGGAGAGACGATACTCTGGGGGGCATATTTTGGGAGGGAAATGAGCTGGTGCAAGTTGAATAGAGCATCAGAACACCATCCATATTAATAAAAATGATGTCTTCTGAAACATATGGCATAACTATACCACATGAATAAACATATTCAATTGAAAAAACAGCTTCTAAATGACAAAACAAACTGTTTTAATTGGAATATTAATGATCCAACAATTATGACCATATTCACCATAAAAATCATTAGTATTCCATAATAATAATTCCAAAATATTTTGTCACCCAAACTTGTGTATTAGAAAGACCTTCAACATCCCATAGGTGAACGTTATAATCCTGAAAATATCAATGACTGAAGTCGTCTCTTTGTGAGCCATTTAATTTCACTTGGTAGTAAGTTTTCAACATGATTTCACTTCTAAATTCTGCACAGGTTTTCTAGAGTAATATCCAGATTGACCCTCATTTGGAGAACAAGATGGTTGCAATTGTCGAGAAAGCAGGATTAGTTAATTTCCATAAAACACACACAAGTTTTGTTGCTGTAAATCTTTCATAGTTGACCAGAAAAGGAGTTAATTCCAGCATTTTTTCAGAACTTGGTACACATTACCTACAGCAATAAAGTTTCAGCTTTGGATGTGTTGTGATATCGAACAAACAATTGTATTTCATTGCCGTTGTAGTTTTTCTATATTTGATTTATACTGTATTTTTAGGTGCCAATAGTGTTTGAAAAAATATTTTGGTACATATACTTTTAATGTGGATTTTTAAAGATTGTACGCATACAACTTGATATAAATAGAAATAACATCATTTCATTGACATGTCAGGTTATATTTTAAAGACTGCGTGAATCATTGACTCCTAAAACTCCATATCTGTTTTTTGTGAGCAATACATTTTAATTTATAATCGTTAGAAACTAGTAGTACGTGGTGCTGTGATTATCAGATTAGGGCGTAGCATGCTCGTGGTTTGTAGCTGGCTGTGGATAGTGTTTACCTGGATAAAGAGTGGTGGACATGTTTAAAAAGGTTAATCAGTTAACCATTTATTGCATTGTGTTTGATTTCATACTCGTTTAACTGTGCTGCAACATATACTTTTTTCATTATATTCCTGAACATCCAGTATTAAAATTTCTTTTGAGTAAGCTAATTTGGGCTCTTATGGATTGTCTCTAGTTCTTCTGGTTCTAGTAATTAGTGCCTTTACATGGAGGGCAACTGTCCATTACTTCCCCATGAATGTTTAGACTCTTGGGGCCAGATGTATCAAAGGGTTTTACCCATTCTGTGTCTATGGGAAAATGCTTTGGTACATATGGCCCTTGATACTGAAGAGCCACTACCTGAGTCTTCCACGTCTTGCAATATATTATGAATTTGACTTCAGCTATGCTACGTGGATGATTGACCTCTTTCATTTTCAACTGTGTTATTTATGGTAGCGTCTCGACCACAACAAATGTAAGCCTTTGTATTGCACTTCCGGTGGGTTATTTCATTAAAACTGCTGACTTTAGTTGTTGTCTAACCCATACAGCTTAATAAGAGTTTCCTTTCTGTGACTTTGTGTATGTAGCTATATTGGAGATTTTGGAATCTGTAAATGTAAAATAATGTAAGTTTGAAAAATGTAAATTTAATTTATTTAATTCAATATTGTTTAGAGGCTTATAAGGTATGTCTAATAACTTGTGACATTTTTCATTTCACACATCCTTTCTTCTTATTTTTTAATGTGATCTTGATTTGCAGTACTTCACCCCATTGCACTGCCAAACAAATGGCTAGATGCCACAGCAAGATGAGGCTCAACCACTGCCAACTGCACCCCTCCTGGAACCCACTAAGCCCTGCCAATGCAATGCAATCTAGCTAGGTCACCTTGTTTTCCCTTTCAACCATTGCCTTTTAGCTGGATCATGCTGAAATGTCTGGCCTGGCATAAAGGGGCACCCACTAACTAAACTCCACTACCCGGATGCCATGCTACCTACAAATTATTGTTGTGACAGCCACTGTACTCACCCCCTTGTGGCTGCTGTGATGCCCTCAAGTACCCATCCAGCTCTGGTTAGGCCACTGCCAGTATGCAGGCCATCAGGGCGGTCAGGTGCTGATGGGCACCACTTCCTCGTTGGGAGGCCATCCTCAGCTGGGCCTCCGCGGTCTTCCGTGCCCAGCATCTCAGGTCCACCCACTGTTTCTGACAATGGGTGCTCTGCCTGCCGTAAACCACCAGGGTCCACATGTCCTCCTAAAATCCCTTCTTTTGATGGGTGCTGACCTGCAGAGGCAATACAAATGGGAGGACACCATTACACATACAATCCAGCCTGTCACATATATGGCCCACCAATCTTGTTTGCATCACCATTGGCACACACATCGCCCGGCGCACACCATGTACACCATCACAAGACATCCCCCCGATGACACGATCCTTGCCCACATATCTCCATGCTTCCTTCACACATGCATCATGCACAAGGTGTACTTACTTGTTGGCCTGGAAGCTCATACAGCAGTCGGTATTGGGAAGGACCCTATCCACCAATCGCTCCAACTCCTCCACAGTGAAGGCAGGGGCCCATCCCCTGGTCACACGAGCCATGGTAGGTTCCAGACACAGGTCACAGCAGCACACGCAGTGTAGGTGTTTTCCTGTTGAAGGTCAGGAAACAAGTGAGGAATCAGATAGAAAATGGTGGTCACGTCCGCTGCGGTGTACACCCTCACCGCCGGAGCTGATCCCCATTGGCCACTGTACTCCATAGAGACGCATATTATCCAATGAGGAATTGCACGGCGGTGCTAGACTGCCTTCCACCACGACGCACACAGCGTCGGTGGTGTTACCTCACTTCCGCCTGTCTCTACATACAGGACAGGTGGTCGCCATTTCATGGTAGTGGACAGAGATCAGATTAACCTAAACTGTGTCACTGCCTAGATTTGCCCATACCTTACCATTCCCACTGTCCCATCACATAAATGCACTATGTAAACTGAGGTGGGGGTTCCATTGTTTAAATTGTGACAGCCTACTCACTCTTCTGTCCTTTAGATACCTACCGCTGTGGATTAATGGGAGGAGAAGACAATCCAGTGTACAGAGCTCTTTTGAACTTGGCTACACTGGAGGACAGGCACACTATACTGACCTATAGACTGGACAGGTCCACAATCATGGAGCTGGGTGCCCAATTGAAGCCTGATCTGATATGAGCTATCCGTCATCCCACTGGGATCACCTCTCTTGTGCAAGTGCTATCAATGCTCCATTTTCTGGCAACTGGTTCTTTCCAAGTGACAGTGGACTTGGCAGCAAAAATGTTACAGCCAATGTTTTCAATCGTGCTGGCAAGGGTTTTGTCTGCCCTGGTGAGACACTTGTGCAGCTACATTGTTTTCCCCCAGGTGGAAGATTTGGACACTGTGAAGGTAGGATTCTATGCAATGGGGCATATCCCCAATATTATTGGAGCGATTGATGGGACACATATCATGTTTGTCCCCCCGCCAGAATGAACAGGTGCTCAGGAATCGTGAGAGTTTCCACTCACTGAATGTGCAAATGGTCTATCTGGTGGACCAGTTCATCTCCCACATCACTGTCAAGTATCCTGGCTCGGTGCATGACACCTTTGTCCTGAGGAATAACAGCATCCCAAATGTGATGGCCCAACTACAGAGGCACAGGGTGTGGCTAATAGGTGAGCCAGAGCCCCCACCCACTGTATGTCAGTATATGCCTTCAGGTGTTATCCCCATAGAATTGTGTAAGGCTACATTTTGTCCCTCATTACCTGCAGTTGACTCTGGCTACCCAAACCTATTGTGGCTCCTGACCCCTGTGAAGAATGCCAGGACAGGGGCTGAGGACCGTTATAATGAGGCACATGGGTGAACCAGAAGAATAATCGAACGCACCTTCAGCCCCATGAAGGCAAGGTTCAGGTGCCTCCATCTGACAGGTGGATCCCTGTGCTACTCACCCGGGAAGGTCTGCCAGATAGTAGTGGCATGCTGCATGTTACACAACCTGACCCTCAGACGACATGTGCCTTTTCTGCGGGAGGAGGAGACTGGAGATTCCCCTGTGGCAGCAGTGGACCCTCAGGACAGTGAGACTGAGGAGGGAGAGGATGAGGACAATAGAACATCAGTTACACGTCAGTACTTCCAACACACAGGTGAGACAGTGGAACTGACCATTGCTTTGACTATTGATGTTTTCTGTGTGGGTGCAGCATGATGGCATTCACTTCCTTTGCATTTCAACTTACTGTCACCTCTTGCTTCTCATTTTCCAGATGTTGGTGATATGACAACACTGCCCTCATGTGATCACTACAGGCAGTTACAGGTCATTATTTGTATGCTATCACAGTGTTCAGATCATTTGCACTAGATGTGACTGTTCCCACAAATGCACATTTTTAAAACAGAAAACAGTGTCACTCAAATTGTGTTCAAGGGTGTTTATTGTAGTAAATAAGTTTATACAGTATAAGTAAATAAGTGACTGAAAAGTGCAATGGAATGGGGTGATGGTAGAGGAAGGTCCAGGGTATTGTTCCTGTCTGTGTGTAGCACAGGTCCAGTGTCCAAGGGGCCAGGGAAAGGGGAGCAAAGGCAGTTCAAAGTGGACAAGGTGACAGAGTGGAACACAAGGGGGACAATCAGGAGAGTCTCATTTCCTGGCTGTGTTCTTGGTCTGACAAGTGTCTCTGGCTTCTGTCTGGGTCGCAGTGAATGTTTGCAGGGTGGTTCATCTTCTGCAGAGGGGGGTGTTGTTGTCCTGTCGGTCCTGTGGCGGGGCCTCCTGCCCACTAGCTGCAGCAGATGTGGTGGGATGGTCAATAGACTGGCTGGTGGTATGTGCCCGCTGCTGTGCAGTTCATTCCCCCATGATGTTGGCCATGTCTGCCAGCAACCCTCCTATGGAGATCATGGTGGTATTGAGGGCCTGCAAGTCCTCTCTGATCTCCTGATAGTGTTCCTCCTGCAGCTGCTTGTTCTCCTGCATGTTGTTCAGAATCTGGCCCATCGTGTCCTGGGATTGTTGGTAAGCCCCCAGGACATTAGTGAGTGCCTCGTGGAGAGTCGGTTCCCTGGGCCTGTCCTCCCTTTGGCACACAGCGGTCATCCCAATGTCCCTGTTGCCCTGTGCTCCTGTTCCCTGAATGGTGTGCCTACTGGCACTGACCCCAGGTCCCTGATTGTCTTGGGTATGAGGTGTGGACTGAGGTCCCTGTACAGGTGGGCACACTGCTGATTGACGTGTCCTGGGGACAGAGATGTGAGTACGCTGGGTGGACGCTGTGGTTTTGTAAACTGATGGGGGAAGCTCTGTGGTGGACAGTGAGTGGGCTGGGGTGACCGACTGACCAGTGGTCCCTGATGGGCCAGGTTGTTAATCCAGATCCTGAAGTCCAGAGTTACTGTCATCACTGAGGGCATCTTCTGTTGGGGGACTGGCTTGTCGTGGCACCTCCTCTCCACTGACATTGGCTGGGGCACCTGCGGGGATGTAAGTGATGTATTATGCTTCATGCCTGTGACATATTGTACATCCTTAGCTTCCCCTCTATCATTGCTGTAGTCCTGCCACCTTTGTTTGTGTAAGGTGATGTATTGTGGGATTGTTAGTACCCCTATTATGTGCATGCTTTGGTGATGGGTGTTCATGCAGGGCTGGGAGGGCTGTCCATGCATTGGTAATGCATGCAGGGCTTGGCCTTGGGGTTAGTCAGATGTGTAGGTACAGTGTGTTGGATGGGGGGAGTGATTGGATTAAGAGTGAGGATGTGGGATGGCATGCATGTGGGGGGGATAAGTGGTAAATGTTGATTTAACAGTGTCCAGCCCTCCGGATACTCCAGTGAATCCCTCAAGATGCAGTAATGCCAAGACTTTGTCCTCCCATGCTGTGAGCTGTGGGGAAGAGGTGGGGGTCCACTGCCAGTCCTCTGTATGGCGAGCTGGTGCCTTGTTGCCACGGAACATACCTTCCCCCATAGGTGGTTCCACCTCTTCCTTATGTCGTCCCTTGTTCTTGGATGTTGTCCCATGGTGTTCATCCAGTCCATGATTCTCCGCCATAGCTCCATCTTCCTTGCAATGGATATCTGCTGGACCTGTGCTCCAAAGAGCTGTGACTGTACCCTGACTATTTCCTCCACCATGACCCTTAACTCCTCATCTGTGAAACAGGGGTGCCTTTGTGGGGCTATGGGTGTTTTGTGGAGCGTGTAAGTGTGTGGGTGTTGGGTAGTGTGATTGGGTGTGCGTAGTGGAGTGTGTGAGGGATGTATGGGTGCATGTGTGTAGTTGTCGCAGTGGTCTTTATGTCTGTCTGGTGGTAATGATTTGTATTTATAAGGGGTTGTGGGTAATGTGAGTATGTGTTTTATAGTGGTGTGAGTGGGTGGGTGTGGCGTGTGTATGGGTATCAGGTGTGTGTTTTTTGAATTGCCCAATGTTGTGTAGTTTAGTATTTGGGTGTCCATTCTGAGTGCGCCGATGTGTACTGCCTGTGGTTTACCGCCATTAAATGTCCACCATGGTGATTTGTGGGTCATGATGTGGTGGGCGTTGTTTTGTTGGTGTAACGGTATGGGTGTTGGTACCAACAGTTTACCACTGACCTTTGGGCTGGCAGATTTGTGTATGTGACTGTATTCTGTCGGTTTGGTGTGTGTGTGTCATAATATGCCGAACGGATATCTGCCACCGCGGTGGTATATTGGTGGCTGTTAAACTTTTCATCCTTGGTGTGGTCTCCCTTAACTTTTTGCTTCTGTTTCCCAGTTTGTTGATTTGTGCTGGACTCTGATTTTGCTGTTTTTGTTACTCTGGGCACTTTCCCACTGCTAACCAGTGCTAAAGTGCAAGTGCTCCGTTACAAAGTGTGTATGTAATTGGCTTATCCATGATTGGCATATTTGATTTATTAGTAAGTCCCTAGTACAGTGCACTAGAGGTGTCCAGGGCCTGTAAATCAAATGCCACTAGTGGGCCTGCAGCACTGGTTGTGCCACCCACATAAGTAGCTCTGTAATCATGTCTCAGACATGCCACTGCAGTGTCTGTGTGAGCAGTTTTTAACTGTAAATTCGACTTGGCAAGTGTACCCACGTGCTAGGCCTAAACCTTCCCTTTTCTTACACATAAGGCACCCCTAAGGTAGGCCATAGGTAGCCCCAAGGGCAGAGCACAGTGTATGGTTAAGGTAGGACATTTAGTAATGTGTTTTATATGTCCTAACAGTGAAATATTGCTAAATTCGTTTTTCAATGTTGCAAGGCCTGTCCCTCTCATAGGTTAACATGGGAATGGACATGTGGAGTTTGGGGTCTCTGAGCTCACAATTAAAAAATACATCTTTTAGTAAAGTTGAGTTTGAGATTGTGTGTTTGAAAATGCCACTTTTAGAAAGTGAGGATTTTCTTGCTTATAGCATTTCTGTGACTCGCCTGTTTGTGGATTTCCTGTCTGGGTCAGTTTGACAGTTGGGCTGGTTGCACCTCACACTAGATACTGACACAAAGGGAGCTGGGGTGTAGTCTGAATTTCCTGATGAGCCATCTGTGCTAGGAGGGAGGGGAGGAGTGGTCACTTACACCTGAAAGGGCTGTGCCTGCCCTCACACAGTGCAGTCTCCAGCCCCCTGGTGAGTGTCTGGGTCCTGGACTGGGCAAGGCAGGATTTTAAATTCAGGAAAGACTTTGCTTTGAAGTAGGCCTAGTTCAAAGGAGAAATTGGGTATAAGAAGGACACCAAAAACCACAGACTTTAGAACACTTCTGGAAACCAAGAGGAACCTCTGCCTGTAGAAGAGCTGAAGAGCTGCTCTGCCTGTGACTGTGCTTTGTGGAGCTATCCTGCAGTTGCTGCTTCTGCCAGAGTAAGAGGGCAAAGACTGGACTTTGTGTGCCTTCCATCTTGTGAAGATCTCCAAGGGCTTGATTTAGAGCTTGTCTCCTGTTGTTTGCAGTCTCAGGGACAGCAAAGACTTCTCTCTGCCAGCACCTGGAGTCTCTGGAGGGACTTCTACTCTGCCCTGTGGTGCCAATTCAGTTCCTGGGACCCTGAAAGGAGAAGCTGGCAGCCTAAGAGGAAGAAATCCACGCACATAATGCCGTGCGGGGAAAAGATCGACGCAACTCCGATCTGCGGCTGAAAAATCGATGCCCTGCCGGCTTTGCGGCTGATGTTCGACGCTCGCCTGCAACACGACCGAAGAATCGGCACACAGAGCTGGAGAAACGATACGCAGCATCGCTGATGAAGGCTGGAAGAGCGCAACATGCAATGCGTGGTTTTCGAATCATCGTGCGGCTGGATTTCCGACACAAGTACCGCTGGGCGTGTAAAAACAACGCAAGGCCTGCCCGGACCAGAGAGTGCTGACCGGATCGATGCATTGCTCTCCTGCAGAGAGAAGAAACTACGCGCCTGACCCGACGAAAAGAGAAATGAAGCAAGGTCTCGCTCTTCACTGAAATCGATGCATTGCAAGCCCTTTTTGACGCACACTCACCAGTGAGGGGTTATTTTTGACGCACCCAAGGTAAATTTTCACCCTAACAGTGTTAGTGTGTGTTTAAAACTACATGAAGGCTCTTTTTGCTTTTCAATTGATAACTTGACTTGTGTATTGTGGAGTTTTCTCATTTTGGTCTTGTGTTTAGATAAATATTTCCTATTTTTCTAAACCAGTGTTGTATCATTTTGCAGTGATTTCATTAAGTTACTGTGTGTGTTGGTACAAATACTTTAGCACTCTGAAGTTAAGCCTATTGCTCGTGCCAAGCTATCAAGGGGGTAAGCAGGGGTTAGCTGAGGGTGATTTTCTTTTGCTCTGACTAGAGTGAGGGTCCTTGCTTGGACAGGGGGTAAACTGACTGCCAACCAAAGACCCCATTTCTAATGGCGGCCGTCAGTGTGGCGGTATTTGGGATTTACCACTAATGTCATCATGAGGGCCATAATGTGTGAAAAGCCTTAACACATATTTTTGTATTGGGAGGGACTTCTTCCAGTACTCAATACATACTTCAGAAAATGCACACACTTTGCACTCTGGCACAAGGATATGTGTGCTAGCATATGGCTGCCAAAAGTGTACAGGTAGACAAAAAATGCCTGTATCTTATTAGATATGGCACATTTTTTCTCTATTCATTTTACGTAAGGCAGGGCAGCAACTTTTGCCTTGTGTCAAGAAGTAGTAAATCTGTGCCTCAATCTCACACAGTCTCACTCACTGTGACTTGACTGTCACTCAGTTTCACTCACACACATGCTTACACATACAGAAACATTTTCGCACACATACGCTGTTAGAAATGAGGTCTTTAGTCATCAGGGGTATGCACCAAGTCCAAGAAGGGGCTACCACTCTAGTCATGGTAGGCCAGATACATACCAAATGATAACCTATGCACACCCTCTGGTAGCCTGACACAGAGATATCCAGCTCTAAAGAGGCAGTGTGTAAAGCATTTGTACAACACATACACAGTAACACAATGAAAACATGCAAAGTGACTCCACACAGCTTTAGAAAAGTAGCCAATAGTTTTATAAATAATTCAAGAGCAAAACAGCAAATATCCAAGAAATAGAAGTTGAGTTATGAATTTTGAAAGAATAAAAGAGTTCTAACACTTAGAATCAAAAAGTGCTTTAGGGATTACTTGAGGTTGTGCTGCACTGGGACAAGGTTAAGCGTTCAGGCCACCCTTAATGGAGGGCAAGCTGGCTACAGGACCCATGCAGGCTCGGCAGAGCAAAGTACCTTTATCGTGGTCGCAGTCACAAGATGTGTCACTTTCCCTCATGCAGTGCTGATGATGCATTGGTTTTAAAGGCAAAGCACCGTTGCTGCAAATCCTCAGTTCCAAAGACAGGTTTCTCCACGCAGTGAAGAGATGTGCAGATCTTACTTCAGGAGTGGTAGTGATGTGGTGGTTCTGATGTGGCGACGATGCAAAGACAAATCGCTGGCTCTGAATGCTCTGTGCCAGTTCTACTCCCTTAACAGGGTAGATGTGTCGGTTGCCACTTCCAGCAGGCAGTAGATGCATCAATTTTGCTGGTGCAAATACCTGGATCCAGTTCCCATGAACGAGGCACAGGAGCAGGGGTAGAGACTTTGATATCCCTGAAATTTTGGCAGCAGGGGGCAAGCCAACAAGCCCTTGGAGGTCACTTTCGGGTTCAAGTCAGAACTCAGCACTCCCTCAGCAAGGTCAGAGAGCAGCAGGCCACAGGGCAGCACAGCAGAAAAGCATTCCTTCCAGGTCAGCAGTCCAGCAGAGTGACACTCCTTGACGCAGCACAGCAGTTCTTCTGACAGAGCCAATTTGTAGATCCAGAGAGTCTGATTTGGTGGAGTCAGAGACCCAGTACTTATACCCAAATATGTCTTTGAAGTGAGGATGACTTAAAAGAAGGGAATTTGAAGTGCACAAGTACCCTTTTTTCCACAGCCCTGGCTCCAAACTATCAGTAGGGCTCTTTTGTGGGGACAGGCACTGCCTATTGATGTGTAAGTGTCATCCCCTCCCACCCTTCCAGCCCTGGAAGAGCCATCAGAATGCAGATGAATGCAGATAGGCACTCAGACACACCTAATCTCCCTGTGTTTGTGGCTGTCTAAAGGGAATGTACAAAGTGTAGCTGTCACCCTCCCCAGATGTGTATTGAAGACAGGCTGCAGGCACACAGAGCTGGAAGAGCAGAGTAATATTCACTTTCTAAACATTGCGATCCTAAAATGGCAATGTTAAATCTGATGTTACCAGTAAAGAAGATTTATCATTACCATTCCAAACCTATGAAACATAAAAGAGCTAGGGCCAGATGTAGCAAGCAGTTTTGCCCATTCTGTGTCTATAGGAAAATGTGTTCGTACATATGGCCCCTAGTCCCTTCTAATCAGGAAAGTTAGCATAGAAGTCAAACTTCTTGCAATATATTATGAATTATAAATTCATAAATTATGAAACTTCACACACAGGCCCTGCAGTGGCGGACCTGGACCATGTTTAAAAAGCTACAATCAGTGCTGCAAGCCCACTAGTAGCATTTAATTTACAGGCAATGGGCCCATATAGTGCACTCTACTATGGAATTATAGGTAAATTAAAAATGCTAATTGTGGATAAACCAATGTTACCACATGTTAAGGAGAGAGCACAAACACTTTAGCACGGGTTAGCAGTCATAATGTGCACAGATTCCTAAAGCCAACAAAAGACTAGGTCAGAAAAACAGAAGGAGAAAGGCATAACTTTGTGGTGACCCTTCAGAGAGGCCTGTTTTCCAACATGTGCAAACTCTCTCACTTAAGTCTGCATGTCATCTGCAAACATGCATACAACATACATTTAAAACCAGTTCTAGTTAGCACAGCTCCCACAATAGGTCACAAGGTGCAAGCCAGGGATTGTAGCTGTGATCCCTGACAGCCCCTAAATGATGTCCAGGGTGGTCATAAAAAATCCATTGCCTTTCCAATTTGCATGAAGCTGAACATAAACGGAACTTTGGTTCATGCTAAAGTGCCATGAAATGTTTTACATTTACAGGTGTGGTGGGAGGAAGCTCCAAAGTGGTGAGTTTTTTATGAGTGGAGTTCTGGTCCCAAAAACGTTGTACTTCTCAGGGTGATAAAAGAGTTTCTTTTGGGGCTTTTGTGAGCCTGTTGTGTTTTTGATTGGGTTGGTACACAATGTTGTACCTTAAAGGTGTCCATGCTCTTGTTTGTCTACCAATTATGGTATTTTGCAATTAGAATGTGTCTTTATCAGGAGCATGTGAAACTATTTCAAAGAAGATGCTGCGGTCAGATTCCCTCTCTCCCGTTTTTTTATGTTTACTGTTTAATTATTGCCTGTGCAACAGTCACTGTGCCAGTGCCATTTAGTAGTTGTTAGACCTGGCATCCTTGGTGTAGTCTCCCTTGTCTTTTTTGACTGCTTCCCATGTTTTGACTGTTTGCTGGACTCTGTTTATTCTGTTTTTGGTACTCTGGGCACTTTACCACTGCTGACCAGTGCTAAAGTGCAAGTGTTCCTGTGTAAAGTGTATGTGTAATTAGCTTTTCCATGATTGGCATATTTGATTTACTAGTAATTCCCTAGCAAAGTGCACTAGAGGTGCCCAGGGCCTGTAAATCAAATGCTCTATGGGCCTACAGCCCTGGTTGTGCCACCCACATTAGTAGCACTGTAAACATGGTTCAGACCTGTCACTGCAGTGTCTCTCCCATAGGTTAACATGGGGAGCTGCCTTTAAATATCATAAAAGTGTAGTGAATCCTATCTTGTTTTAATGGGAAACAGGAGTTAGCTTAGCCTTATGGCTTGCGAACCTGTGCCCCCGTCATCTAGTGACTTTTATCCTACTTAGCTTGCTCTGTTTTAGCACAATTATGTAATTATATCTTTCCAAGATGGCTGCATTGTTTCTAGTTAGGCCAATGTTTTGGTTTCACATTATCAGTGCCACCGCGCTAAGGCGTCAATATCAAGCGACAAAGATAAACAAATTGCAGGTATTCACATTAGGTACTTTTCCTCTTCACGCCTTCAAGGGAATTGTTTACATGGATTGCCTTCCCAAGCTTGTCTTGTTATCTATTGTTTGGGATCAGACCTACGTCAGGGGTCCGAGCAGATCTGTATAAATGCACCTCACTTAGACAGTCAGAGGGATTCCGACCAGATGCCATCACTGCTATCGATGCTGCACGTCGTCTTGATGCTGACCCAGTATTTGTGTCCCTACGGAGTCTAAGCTAGTGACCTCATCCCAAAGTAACGAGGGTTGAGGGGCTCTTCTCATGGAGATGGCATTGGCAGATTAGGTTTAGCACACCTCTTTAGGTTAGGGATTAGGTTCATCGTGTTAGGGTATTAGGACACATTTTATATCTCATGTCACCTCATGTCATTGCAAGATGGTGGGGGTCTTTGTATTAATGACTCTCATATTCAATATTCTGTTTCTTGCATTATTCGTTATCCTGATCATTGCAGCCCATGCAAGTTATCGTAGATTGCAGTTTTGTTAAATAAAACCTATTGAAAAACTTCACTGCATCTCCTTCATTGCCTGTGTTTAGTTGAGACGTTGTTCATGTAAGAAAGGGGTTATTTCTGTTTAACCACAACACTCCCTGAGATGTCACACTCTTGAGTCCATGCGTAAAAGCTGCCACAAATCACCTTTTACTCTTGGGTTTTTGGTGAGGTGCTGCTTGTGAGCCGAGAGGGTTGGGACAACAGTTGCGACTTGTTGTAGGACTGGCATAGTCACTTCCAAACATATGTACTGTCATCCTTAAACCAGCAGTCTTGCCCAGAACAAGAATCAAACTACAACAAAAGTGTAGATTCCCTTTCAGAGCAGATAGAAATATTGAGTGTGTGTTCTCTGATCTCATTTGAAAATACATGTTAGTGAAATTGGTTTTTAAGTTGTTAGTTTGAAAATGCCACTTTTAGAAAGTAGGTATTTTCTCTTTTTAAACATTATGTGACTTTGCCTGTTTGTGGATTCCCTGTTTGGGTCACACTGACAGTTGGGCTGTTTGTGAATCTCCTCTAGACAGAGATACAAATGGAGCTGGGGTGTAACCTGCATATCCTGATGAGCCATTTGAGCTAGTGAAGGGAGGCGTGGTCACTTACACCTGAATGGGCTGTGCCTGCCCTCACACAATGCAGTCTCTAACCCCCTGGTTTGTGTCTGGGGCCTGGCCTTGGCAAGGAATGATCTTGGGCCAGATTAATGAAAGCATTTTGCATTCGCAAACGGTGCGAATGCCCGTTTGTGAATGCAAAATGCCATTTCAGAATGTATGAAATACGTTCTGAACGCAATTTTAAGGAATCGCTAAAATAGCGATTTCTTAAAATTGTGACCCTGTTTAGAGAGTCGCAAATTGCGATTCTCTAAATTAGAAATCGCAAATCATGATTCCTTATTTGCGATTCCTTAGCACATGTATGAAGCAATTCCTAAATGCGATTTTGGCATTTAGGAATTGCTAATTACCACCAAGTTGAACTTGGTGGTAACCATGTGCAAAATATAAAAATTCATTTAAAATTCATTTTTAAATTGTACATGTAAAGCACACATGCCCTTTTGGCATGTGTACACCTTACATGTCCCCCCAAAACCTTTTGGGGTGCAGTAGAGGGGGCCTTAGGACCCCAGCACCGTGGGGTTTAGCATTTCCAAAATTGCGATTTCTGGTTCAGAAATCGCAATTTTGGAAATGCAAAAAATTCACAGATATGGGCCAACAGGCCCATAGGTGTGAATGGGGCCGGTATCGCAATTTGCGAATCGGTAATAGTATTTGCGATTTTTAAGAAATCGCTATTACCGATTCGCAAATTTGATACATGGCACTTTGCGAGTCGGAAATAGCGATTTCTTAAAAATTGCTATTTCCGAATCACAAATGGCCTTGATGATACATCTGGCCCCTTGTGAACAACAGAGACTTTCCTTTAAAGTTTACTTACTTCAACGGCAGAAAAAGGTATAAGTAGTGGACCCAAAACCCCAGACTTTAGATTTCTTCAAGACCACTTTAGGATTCAAGAGGAACCTCTGCCAAGGAGAAGAGCTGAAGAGCTGAGAAGAAGTGCTGCCCTGCCTGTGACTGCGCTTTTTTAGGCTATTCTGCAGTTGTTGATTCTGCCTGTGAAAGGGGACAGAGACTGGACCTTGTTGTGCATTCCTGCTTGAAGAATCTCCAAGGGCTTGAACTGAGCTTGCCTCCTGTTTTGAAGTCTCAAGGCCATCAAAGACTTCCTCTGCCAGCACCTGGACTCCCTGCTGAGACTCCTGCCCTGCAAAGTGGTGCCCTATTCAGTCCCTGGTCCCTTGAAAGGTGAAGTTGGCAGAACAAAAGCTAAAAATCCACGCACAGAATGGGGTGCGAGGAAATTTTCGATGCACTATCTGCAACGCGGCCGATAAATGACGCACCACCGACATCGTGGCTGAAATTGATGCTTCACCTGCATTGCAGCTGGGAGATCGATACATTGTGGCTGGAGAAATGACACGCAACACCTGATTGCCGCTGCTGATGACGACGCAAACCCCACACAGTGTGGTTTTCTATGACCATGCAACCAGATTCATCGTGAACCTGTGCAAATCTGAGGTGTCCTGTCCAGAAATCAACGGATTGCTCTCTTGCAAGGGAGAAAAATGACATATCACCAACCCCACCGGAGAAGAAATGATGCACGGCTTCAGTTGCGAGAAAGGAATTTCCGGTGCACGCTCGCCTGTGAGGCTTTTTATTTATACAAACAAAGTACTCTGTGTAAAATCAATGTTTCCATTGTTTTCTACGGAGTAAGAATCTTATTCTTTTGAAATTCATATCTTGGCTTGTGTATGTGGATCTTTGTCATTTGGGTCTTGGTTGATTTAGATTAATATTACCTATTTTTCTACATTGGTGTGGTCTTGGTACAAATACTTTTCTCATTGCTTCTGAGTTAAGCCTACTTGCTCATGCCAAACTACCAAGGGGGTGAGTGGGGGATAACCAGGTGTGTTTCTCCTTTGCCCTGACTAGAGTGAGAGTCCTTGCTTGGACAGGGGGTAACCTGACTGCCAACTGAAGACCCCATTTCTAACAGTATTTCAAGCAGAACATTAGTACTAGACTGAATCGCACTGGGGGCAAAAAACAGGCCTGGGTTCCAAAATAAAAGTGCCCCCCATTTAGAGAATCAAACAGCTAAAAAGTATTCCATATTTGAAAATCAGGGAAGTTTTGAACTTGTGAAGACAAGATGTATGTGTTTTATATGTGTTTTGTAAGATATGGTTGACTGCATGAATTTGTGCTTGCTGCACCCAATGTTTGTAGTCATATCAGAGAAAACAACTGGCCCACAAGATCATAAAACATGCCCAAAAACAGCCCAACCCTGTTACACAAAGAGTAATGCTAGAAACATCCACAGGGTCAGATGCTTTCCAACCCTGTTACCACAAAGATAATGTTGTACAGTTCGATAGGGCCACAGGCAGGAGCTGCCAGTTGTGCAATGTGTTTTTTATTACATTGATTTATGGCTGAAGTGTAGAGTGGTGCCAAATATGACACCCATATTCTAAGCATTAATTATGTATATTAAGTGCACATCTGTAGTTGGTAAGCAGTCCAATAAAATGCTAGAGATATTTCTTGAGGTAACAAACAAAGCTTTTGCCTTTGTAGACAAAGAATTGTTCTTATGTCCCCAACTCTTTACAAAATGCAAGCAAAAAAAGCTTCAATATTAGCTTAGTTGTATCTGGTAATCATGTAAGCATTGGAAAGGATCTGTGCAGTGCTTAATTTGTAAATAAAAAGGTTCTGGTGCCCAATGCCCTCCCCTTAAACACGCAGCTCTTGAAATAAATGTGTGAACATGGAATACTGAAGAGGCGTAATCCTGAAGCCATCTCGGACCTCTTCAATCCATATGGAGCCACTCCCTGCCCCTTCAGATCACTCTTGTAGCTTTCTACTTTCTCCCTTTGTGATGCTTTTTCATTTTTCCCTTCATCAGTCTTTCCCATATGTGTCTTTTTCTCACAGCAAATGCTTGAGGCCGAAGAATAAGCTCTGGCCATCAAAAATAAGTGCTGGTGCTCAGCACCGGAAACAACAAGCACAAATTAAGCACTGGATCTGTGAGGAGCGCCATGTGTAATGTTTAGGACACTGGATCTAAAGTATGAGTTGGACATGGGACTGTGCTGTGTGAAAAGGGGCATGGGCCACTGTAAATTAGTATCTACATTGTGTTTGGGGGCTCTGGAAGTAGTCTGTGGTCTATGGGGTCTAACACTATTAAAATCACACGTAGGATCTAGGCTTCTTCATGGCCCTGGTCCCACAGAGAGCAAGAAAGTGATTGCAAGTTGTAGTGTGAGAACAAAACCTGAATTGATATTAACTAAGAAATCAGTTGGCTTGGCTAAGTGAGTCTATAGATTGCTAAAATGTTCTTGTTCACATTTTCATGTGTTCTAATGTACTTGCAGCCGTGCCCATTATATTGTACCACTGCATGCATGACCCAATAAATTATGCTATATGACTAAATGTTTGAGGCTGTTTATTGCACTTCCATACCACAGATCAGACTGTCTGCATTGTATTGCACCACTGCATGTGTGGTTCTGTGCATTATATGGGACAAGGTACAACCTAATGTATGGTATAACAAAATTGTAAGTGTGCTTGAAGTTTCACAACCAAACAGAGGAACAAAGCCAAGTGGCTTTATAAAATCACAGAACTGCAATATAACGTACATTACGTACATGTGTTGCTATTTTATTCTATATGATACACGAGAATGGGAGCCAGCCTTCCGTCACTGATTTCTTGAAAGGAAATATAGTGGATTTGTGTATGAATGCACTATATTGAAAATTATTATCTCAACATGTGATAAATCTTTGCAGCAGGTTCATTAAACTAATGAGCTGTCCCATTACTTCAACCACCACAGTTTGATGGCTCTCAATATGTTTGGTTGTAAAACACATCTTCTGTTTCAAATCTATCTTCTTGACAGTTAGTCTTGGTAAGAAAGAGTGGAAGAACGGAGGAAATCTCAGGATTGAGTTGTAGCTGCTACTTAAACAGTGATGCCCTTCAGTGTGTTTGATGATTTCTCATCTTTTTAGTGAAGATACCGAGAGGGGACGCACTACCGCCCTGTTTTAGAACTTGACGTATATGTTGCTCCTTCACAACGGTGACAAATATCCCATCTGCTGAAATCTAAATCCCATTATATCCAATGGGATTTATATTTCAGCGGACGGGATATCGTCACTGTTGTGATGGAGTAATCCGTATGCTGAGTTCTAAATCAGGCCTTAGGTGTCCACAGATAAACCCCCCTCTTGTCCCATAGACTTTTTTTGTGTCCTGCACATTTTGGGAGCAACAGTGATGGGTGAACACAGGAGAAGATGTATTTCTTGCATTCCAAAGAAGTGTGCCTGTGGAGCAAAATGAATCATGTCTATCAGCAGAAGAGGCTCCTCCGTAATAGTGGAGGAGCAGTGTCCCCTTGCTCAGAGTCACACAGTGAAAAATAAAATTATAATAAAACATTTTTGTATCCTTTTATTTATCTCTACCTGGCAGCCATGGAATCTAGGGTGGGAGGACGGGCCATGGCAGGGAGGAGGGGTGGTGGGCAATGTGAAGTGAACATGTTGATTTGGCTGGCAGTCTTTAGATGGCTAAACTGGCATGCACACTTACATTTCTCCAACCCAGCTGTGTTACACAGCCATGTGGAGAAATGGCTCAGGCTCCTTGCGCCTGAGAGAGAGTCAGACCAGAACTCTCAGGCCAATTCCAGCACTGCTCTCATACTTGGTATAGCATGAGAGTAGCATCTAGATTGGGAGCCTGTGCTTTTTGCCCCAGTGACTGCCGGGAGAAGAGGAGCACTGAGGCGGGAGGCAGAAGACGTGGGAGTGGCAGGTATGATTTATTTATTTTTTTGTTATTATTCCCCTAACACTCCTCTCTAATACCCCCTCCTCACCATATTAGATCGGCAGCCACCACTGTCTGTCAGGCAGAGCATCTAGAGGGAAGGCTCTTCTGACCAGAGTTTCCAGGTCTAGCAACAATCCATGGTATATTTCATATGATTAAATATTTTTGTACTAACTCTACTATGCTGCAGAAGGTGAGAGGGCTGGGTAGAAGAGAAATCCTTATTATGTAAAGGGGAGCATAGGATTCAAACAGAGTTGCAGGTTGAAAAGGGATGGGAAGTTCAGGATTCTTAAAGCACAAGGAGGTCACCCTTTTGAAGGGAATAAGAAGCACAGGGTGAAAGGGGTTGCAACCTATTCAGAATACATACTAAAAGGTTGAAGGAATGGTGGGTGGAGAGGAGTAGGTGCAAAGGGATGGGGAGGGCAGAATGCAATGAGTGGAGTGGAAGCAGCTAGTATAGAGCACAATATGTTTGAGATGGGCAATGCAAGGTGCAAGAGAGTTGATAGTGCAGTGCATTAGGAGCTGGGTAGTGCAGGTTCCAAGAAGAGTGTTTGCAAATGGAGTGCTGGACAAATGGAGCAAATAGCAAAGGCAATAGGTCTGGATTTTTAAATCTGAAAGTGTGTTTTTTTATTAGAAGAGGTGTTTATCTGGCTGTGTGGTCAATGGGTGGATAAATGGGTAGTTAAATGGGTGAATACGTGTGCCTATGCATTTTTAATCCTTCACAGGAATCAAATGGGCAAAGAGGTAGATGGACCTTTGGACCCAGAAAGATGTGTGGTGGACCACCAACGATGTTTCAACATTACACCAGCAATTTAGACACCATGATCAATGTGGCCATGGAAATAAAACTCCAGTCAGAAATGAAGTTAAAAGATTTATTGCAAACGCAAGCTCAAAGTCATGTAGACAATGGGCAAAACCAAGTTATAAAGATACATAATCATCAAGGATTGCCCAAGGCAGCAAAATAAATTAAGGCCAACTAGCAATAATAAAACATATTTTTCATGAAGAATAATACATAAAGTCAATAAGAATATCTGATATAATACAATGCTCAGAATTTGCAATCATTAGTCACATTTAGCAGAGTCAATAATCTTTGGTTTGACAAAGGCCAACCCTACAGCTAACCAAGTCTGGGAAATACACGTGTGGGAATGAACACATGTGGATAAAATACAAAAAGTACCAAAGTTCAAAATAATTTAGAAAAAGATGATCTTGGATGGCAGGTCACTAAGTAAGTTTAGGAAAAGGTAAGTAAAAAGAGAAAGCGTCAGGATATCAGAAGCTCAGGCACGAGATTTCTGAAAGGGCAAAATATAGGGTCACTAAATTTAAACAGAACATTTTAGGTGTAAGGGCAAATGGCAGAGAGGAAGATAACTCTCCAAAGGATATAGCATTCAGGGAATTTTCATCAGCAAGACATCAGGATCGGCAAGCATCAGGACAAACTCAGTGTTAGAAGTGGGGTCTCTAGTTGGTAGTTGTTTACATCCTGTCCAAGTAGGAACCCTCACTCTAGTCAGGGCAAGGGAGCCACATAGCAAAGATAACTCCTGCTCACCCCTTGGTAGCTTGGCACGAGTACTCAGGCTTATCTCAGAGGCAATCTGTAAAGTATTTATACATACACAGTAAACCAGTGACAACACTACAAAAGAACTTTACACCAGTTTAGAAAAATAGCCAATATTTATCGGAATAAAACAACACCAAAATGACAAAAATTCAACATACACAAGCAAAGATGCAATTTTTTAAAGGTTAAATCTCAATAAACGTGCTTAGAAACACAATAACTTCAACTAAGGCCATCACAAAGTCGTTTACTGAGTAACTCCCAACATTCAGGTGCTAGTCGCAATAGAGTGTGGGCTGGTCATGAAGTTGCACGGATCCCAGGCACAGTACCTTCGGTAAATGGTAAAACAAGGATGTTGCATGGTTCAGTGTGGTGAGGCATCACTGGCGCTGATGCAGCATTGATTACTTACTGCTAACTGGCAGGTGTGGTATTAGTTCCTTACTGCCAGACAGAGGGGGTGAGGCGTCGGTTCCTTATGGTTGCACAGGAGATGATGCGGTGTCGGTGTTGAGGGGCCAGTTCCTTACAATCCAGCGGGGTTGGTGAATTTAGCAGGTCAAGAAGCAAGGCGTCGACTTTGCAGAGTTGCGATCAAAGCTAGGGACCACAAGTGCATACCTCAGCTCCCTTTGTGTGACTGTCTAGAGTGACTTCACAAACAGCCCAGCTGTCATCCTGACCCAGACATGTATTCCGCAGCCAGGCAGAAGCACAGAATGGTTAAGCAAGAAAATCTCCACTTCCTGATAGTGGCATTTTCAAACGTACAATTTAAAAACCAACTTAACCAAAAGATGTTTTTTTAAATTGTGGGTTCGGAGACTCTAAACTCCACATCTATATCGGCTCACAATTGAAAATTACACTTCAAAAATATTTCAAAGTATTCCTCATTCTAACACATGGGAGAGAAAGGCCTTGCAATAGTGAAAAGCAAATGTATCAGTAGTTCACTATCATGACATGTAAAACACACCTTACATGTCCTACCTTTTAAATACACTTCACTCTGCCCATGGGACTGCCTTGGGCGTACCGTCGGGCTGACTTACATGCAGTAAATGGGAGATTTTGGCCTGGCAAGTGGGTGCACTTGACAGGTAGAACTGGCAGTTCCAATCTGCCCACACAGACACTGCAGTGGCAGGTCTGAGACATGTTTACAGGGCTACTCATGTGGGTGGCACAAACAGTGCTGCAGGCCCACTAGTAGCCTTTGATTTACAGGCCCTGGACACACACTGCATTGTACTAGGGACGTACTAGTAAATCAAATATGCCAATTACTAATACAATTTAGGTAGAGAGCATTTGCACTTTAGCACTGGTCAGCAGTGGCGAAAGCAAAGTTCAGCACAGGATCAAAACAGGAGGTCAGAAGCCAAAAAGACAGGGGAAACAATGCCAAGATCTAACAGGTCTAACATGAGTTCCCACCAGCTGAAATTAGTGAGAACTACACAACCTCATGGGAGTTGTCATCACTAAGGTGGAAGAACCTGGACAGATCATCAGCATTGGTGGGTTCTGCTTCATGGCAGTGTTCCACTGTAAAGTCCATTCCCTGTAGGCAGATGGACCACCTCAACAATTTAGGATGCTCACCCCTCATCTGCATTAACCATCTGAGGGGCTGGTGGTTTGTCTGAACCCGGAGTGAGTCCCACACAAGTAGGGTCTTGGTTTCTTCAGCATCCAGACCACAGCAAAAGCTTCTCTTTCTATTGCGCTCCACCTCTGTTCCTAGAAAAGTAACTTCTTGCTAATGAAGGCTACCAGTTGATCTAGGCCCTCTTCATGTAGTTGCAAGAGCACGTCTCGCACAATATGCTCTCAAGCATCTGTCTGCACCACTAATTCTTTGGAGAATTCAGGAGTTTTGTGCATGGGTGCTGTGCACATGGCCTCCTTCAGGGTTTCAAAAGCAGTCTGATATGCCTCTGTCAAGATTACCTGATGGGCCTGCTTCCTGGAAGTCAGCTCTGTCAAGGAGGCAAAAATGGTATCATACCCCTAGATGAACCTCCTGTAGTACCCGGTGATACCTAGGAAGGCTCCCACCTCTGTCTCGGTATTGGGGGAACCCCAAGCCAGTATACTATCAATCTTGGCTTGTAGGGGCACCCCCTGGCTAGTCCCTACCTGGTGTCCCAAGTACACTACAGACTCCTGCTGGCCCTCAACACTTCATGGAGGTGCTACAAGTGATCCTCCCAGCTAGAGCTGAGGACAGCAATGTCTTCCCAGTAGACGGCACTGAAGCTCTCTAACCCAGCAACTACCTGGTTGACCGGCCTCTGGAAGGTGGCAGGGGTGTTCTTCAACCAAAGGGCATGACACAGAACTGGTAATGCCTATGGTGTTGAGAATGCAGACCTCTATTTGGCCCCCTCGGTTAAGGCAATCTGCCAGTACCCAGATGTTAGATCAAATGTGCTGATGTGCTTGTCAGCTCCCAACCGGTCAATGAGCTCATCAGCTTAGGGGGTGGGGTGTGCATCAGTCTCAGTGATGGCATTGAGCCCCGAGTAGCCAAAGCAAAACATCAGTTCAGGTGTGACACCGGGTAGAGCAGCATTCAGCGACCAGAACCATTGGGCTGGACCAAGGACTATTGGAGTGTTCAATCATCCATAACTCCAGCATCGTTGAGACTTCCTCTTTGATTTTTTTCCTCTCAATCAGTCACCCAGTAAGACTTGTGTTTAACACGAAGGCTGTCCCCAGTGTCAATATCATACATGCACCAATGGGTGACACGAGGGGTAAGTTAGAAAATAGAGCTGAACTGCCCCAGGACTGAGGACAGTCCCTCTGCTGTTCTAGGGTCAGAGTAGGGGTAAGGTTTACACCCTCTACTGACCCATCCTGCTCTCTGGAAGACAAGAGGGCAGGAAAAGGCTCACTCCCTTCTTCTGTCCCATCATAAATGACCAAGAGCATGGTCAGATCAGATCTCTCAAAATGTAGCTTGAGGTTTACGTGCAGGAAACTCAAAGGGTCCCTAGGCACTGCATGTCCACCATGTAGGTGACGTTACACTTGTATGCTCCTTCACCATAATTGGCCCAGACCAACAGTCTTGGAGGGTAAAGGGCTCTACCAGGGCCATCATCTTCACTTTCTGGCAGAAACTCAAACAGAGTGATATTCTGGTCATACCAACATTTCATGTCCTCCTGGCCAGGGGCAGCTCCTCCGTTAAGTGGAGGAGCGTCCCCCCCCCCGGCCAGCAGCAGCAGCTGCCAAAGTTCTACAATTAAAATGATAATATCCTGTGTTTATTACCGTTTTATTGTAGAAGAGACAAGGCCATGGGATGTAACGAGCACAGAGGGGGAGTTCTCAGCACTCGCCCTCAATGCCCATGTGTGTCTGGCCGGCCAGCTCAGGCTGGCCAAACATACATGCACACTAAGCTCTGTCCAACTGGGAACTCAGTGCCGGGTTGGAGAGGGCAAGTAGACTCTTCCAGTCTGCCTGGGAGAGCCCTAGCTGGGCGCTCCGACTAATCCGAATGCTGCTGTCATGCTGTAGCACAGTGAAAAAATAAAACTCCCCAAGGGTAAGAAACTAATCAACACACAATGTCAACTATTCAATCATTCTAATGATCAATCTCAAATAAAGGAATCTGATAATAATAATTTAATAATACAATGCCATGCAGTAAAAAAAAAAAAAACAATATAACAACAATCCCAATACAGAGCAAATTGATAAAAAATCACACATAAAAGATAACATCCAACATGAGGGAGACAAAATAAGACATCTACTATAGTCTATTATATGTAAACTGTCCCAGTTCTGGTAAATACAAGCCAATCGATTTCTGTAACTAATCCCTGTTCGATTAAGGCCTGCTCCTCTAGGTCCAGTAATGCCAATTAGCGTTGATGCCTTTCATTGGTCTTTAAGGTCCTTTCACCACCTTCTTCAGGACTAAAGAAAATGCTCCCAACATATATTGAGCAAATCTAAATAAACAAACAAAAGTAAAACGTAGCTATCCCAAAAACTTTACATCACCCTTCAGGATAACCCCCCCCCCATTTCACTGACACCTCCCGAAATAGTAAAACAGTATTAAAATGCCCAACGTTAATAATTAACTCTAGATTCCTTTATAGAGACCATCACCATAAGAAAATTCATTATCAACTTTCCGCAAGCACACTTTGTGGGGAAAATATATAAATATATATTCTTCCCCAATCCTCTATATATTAATCACTCACCTCCATCAAAAGCAAATCAAACCATCATGACCGATCCATATGTTAATATGTATACTGTCCTTTGCTTCACAATAGTCTTTTAAAAGTTAAATTCTTCATGGATAGAATAAAATCAATTAATAGGTTGCCATAGTCTCTTCAAGTAAATCTTGCAATAATTGAATTGTGTCAAGTGTTAGTTATCCACAACCCATTAGTTTTCACCAAAAATAGTGCATGTAACCATAGGTGTATAAATAATAAAACAAAATCAAAGTTAAAAGATAATTCATTCAAAATCTACCAATGACCTACATGGGGTTTATCATAGAATAAACTCTCTATATAAACAAATAAAATCAATTAAAAGATACCCCAATCACATCAATAAAATCTTCTAATTATTGAGTTATGTGAGTTCTCAACCACATGCAAAACCCATTTATTTTTATCATATATGGTGCGTGTGCAGATAGGGTGTATAGTTAATCTGATAAGATTATTCATTAAAAATCATATCAATATTGGCCATGGAATCCACAGTTTCATTTAAAAAATCCCCTGGGACCCTATATTGTCAATACGGTTCCCAGCCTCAAATCTGCAAATAAAGGACAACAATAGAGTATTCCATGTTTGAAACAACACCCTCCCCTTCTCTTATTTTTTATGCTGTTATGTGAATTCACCAAAAAGGGAGTCAAGGGACTAATAATACCCAAACTCCCTATCTAGCCATCCTCAATACTACATAACATATATCTCAATCACCCGTCTATTATCGTAATTTATAAATAAGGTAAGCCTCATATAATGTACAACTTATCATACACAGGGTCTTAATCCTATATTGAATTGTCCTGTTTTTCTCATTTTCTTGATTATTAAAACCCCCCATCCAAATACACTACAACCAAAGGAACATTGTATGTTATTTTTTTTAAATGTAGCAGCATGACAGCAGCATTCAGATTGGCCACAAGGAAAGTGGAGCTGCGCGGTGGTGGCAGCGGCGGATTCAGGTACATTTTTTTTATTATTCATTTTTCTTCACCCCCCAGGCGCCACCCAGCCCCAGCCATACACCGTTAGCGGCTCCTGCTCCTGACTAGCTTTCAAATTCTCATAAGCAAGTTTTTGGAAGCAGGCTGTCTGATTCCTGAAGGCCAGCATGTAACTAAATACATTCTGAGGTGACGTCATGGGAGCTTGCTCCCAGCTCTCCTTCACTTAACTGAGAGGACCTCTCAAAGGGTGCCCATACAGAAGTTCAAATTGGCTGAAGCCAACCCCCATCTGCACTACCCCCCAGGAAGAAAATAAGAGGCATGGTAAAAGGATGTCCCACTTATGCTTCATGAGTTCTGAAAGACCCAAAATCATCCCCTTCAGGGCATGGTTGAATCTTTCAACCATCCCATTGCCGTGGGGTTGGTAAGGCATAGTGAACTTGTAGGAAACACCACGTGCCTTCCACATGGCCTTCATGTACAATGACATGAAAATTGTACCCCGATCAGATACCACCTCTTTGGGGAAACCAACAAGGGTAAAGATCCCCAGGAGTGCCCTGGCCACAGTGGGCACAGTCACCGACCTCAGAGGGTTAGCTTTCAAGTATCCAGTGGCATGGTTCACCAAGACCAGGATAAACCTGTTGCCCATGCCTGTCTTGGGATCCAGAGGCCCCACAATGTCAACACTCACCTGCTCAAAAGGTGTATTCATGACAGGTAATGGCTGAAGAGAAGCCTTGCACCTCTTCCCACATTTGCCACTCACCTAGCAGATCTGACAGGTCCTGCAGAATGCATCTGAGGCCTTCCTCATTTGGGGCCAATAGAAGGGTGACAAGCCTGTGAGAGGTCTTGTCCTGCCCCAAATGGCCTGCCAGTGGCAAATCATGAGGCAGACTCAGTAGGAAGTATCTGAAACACTGGGGTACCACCAGCACATGGGCTGCACCAGGCTCAGCAGCCTTAGGCTTACTATACAGGATATTAATCTCCCAGTATATCAGGTGAGATCCAAAAGTGTCACCAGTTGCCTGGGTCTTGGCCTGTTTCCGAAAACCCACAAGAGTAGGGCATGCTTTCTGTGCTGCACAGAATTCCTCCCTGGTGGGGACCCCTTTCTGCTGTCAATGAGTCAGCTCAGGTAGGTCCCTGATTTCAGCCACTTCTTCTCCTGTAAGTTCCAGGGCATCCCCCTAAGGTTCAGACTTCTCCCGGACCATGGGAATCTCAGGAGCAGGTTTCCCATGACCCTAGCATGTCCTCCTTCTGGCAGGCACCTGGGCCACTGTTTTAGGCTCCAGGTCCTTCTTATTACCCTCTCTGGTGGCCATGGACCGTGTGGTCATGCATGCCCACTCTGACAATCCCAACATCACCAAGTGGGACATCATCTCTACCTCCTTCCAGGTGGTATTGTAGTGTAGCCATTTTTAATATAGCTTTTGCGCGTTTGCTTAAAGCATTGGGCCTTTGTGCACTTTGTTCTAGATGCATTTTATTCAGCCTCGCACTGTTATTTTTCAATAACCAGTTTCACGGTCTTGTTTTATTTTCTTCTATCACACTGTTTAGCTTACCTCAGCACCGGAGTTCTCAAACAATCCATTCTTGCTTGCTCTGTGCTTCAGTCAAGGATACAGTCTGGTATATTGCCGATAGACGTGGTAGAAGTTTAGTCTTTAGGGTTTGTAGAAAGTACACATTCTTACGTAGGGACGTTTCTTAGAACATCGGCATGTTAGTTATAAAAACACTTCCTAGTCCTGGTACACGTAAGAGGGAGATTCCGACCAGGGAACCACAACTAGATGTTGACTGCCCTGTTGCAGATGCTGATCCAGATTACAGGCCTTTGCTCAGGTATGAGGGTTGATGTCCTCCCGGGGGAACCTGAAAGGCAGGCTTAAAGCTTAACATGCTGTGCTCAAAACAGAACTTAGAAGAAAGAACGTACTATAGTAGCACTATGATAGCGTTATTCTTATGTTTCACTCTCCTCGTTACTATTTCAATCTTATTTTGTTGTATGGTTCTGGTTATTGCGGGTCACGCCTTGTTATCTAAAATGCAGTTATTTTATTAAACTAATCATTAAAACTCAAACTGCCTTTGTCATTTATATATGAGACCACACTGTGTATGAGAGAACTGGTTGGGATCTGAGTGACCACGACTTCCCTGGGAAGCACTAAGATGTCATGCGCTCGGTTGCCCAATTGTCTCTTCCCTTTGGGAGAGATGAGGCACTGCTAGTTAGCCGGAGCTCAACCTGGGTTTGGGGTGACAAGGGTCCTTCGCTGTGGGTTAGACTTAGTCCCCCACACTGCAAACGATCCTGCCACCCAAAAATCCTGTAGTCTCATTAGGATAATGAGAGCCTACGCGACATGGCGCAGCCAATGTTTGGTCTGGCTCTAATTTTCGGGTCCACCAGTCTCTCTCGGTCTCATATATTATAATGATCCCTCAGTTCCTTTAACGGAGACGTCCGTGGCACTGAGGACTTCCACCATCGCGATATAAGTAACCCTAGATATAACGGATGGATGTTCAAGCTTGAACCTCAAAAGGAAAGACCCCGTTGTTGGTGTGCCTTCTCTGAAGCATCGCTGTTTTTCTAATGGCGAATCCCCAGGTAATACAAATAGCTCTTAATATGAGACAACCGCTCACAGCACATTTGCTTGCACATGGTCTTACGATCCAGTGGGGTCCAGTCATGTTTGTGGTGGCCGCCCATGCATCCTATAGAACAGAACTTTTTTACTCTTGGGTCACATTTCCAGCAGTTGATGGGAATACAAATGCATTTCACACATACACGATTGCGAACGCGCCTGGCCAGTACAGGGCGTACGCATATTTAGAGATACCTCTATCTTATCAAGAACATAATAATTGGCTTGATGGCGCCCTACCCCATACAATATTGCCAGTAAGGTTAGGTCTACTGAGTAATGATGGTCCGACCTGGCCACATATACACCACATCCTGCGGTTGCAAATATGCCGGTGCTGAAGTTCGTTGTTTATATACAGACTTAACGGCTACATATAGACGCTTAGTACAATTTGTGATGCAGACACTAAATACAAACCCAGCGCGTGCTGCTCCAGCACAACAACATGCAGTAGCTCCAGGTATAAACCCGGCGACTGTACACTCTATCATGGGTAAAGTTCCAGCAAAACGGGAGGAGACTCCATTTTGGCTGGCGCAAAAAATTAATACGCTGGAGGCGGTGTTTCCCCATACGGGACCTCAGGACAAACATAGAATATTAACTATGTGTTTACCATTTGGCATGGTTCCCACAGTGGAACATTGTAATACATGGGGCACGGTGTTTGCCGCGCTCTACACAACAGCACACGGTACACCGACATTGACAAACTTACTGGAAGTGCTTAAACAGATTCAGGATGAATACGGGGCTGCCCCAGCCTTAGATTTGGGAATGCAACTGATGGGCAATTTTGCCACGGTTTCCTCAATAATACTAAGTAATCTTAAAGGGGAGGCAGTTGCACTAGCGGTGCGTATGCGTCTTCGTGACGTCCCGCAACTATAACAGGAGCGGGAACTGCCTAAAATAATAGCGGAAACATATTCCAGTATCGGTCGAGATAGCCTAGGGGCTAGACCACAGAAACCACAGTTTCAAGGGAAAATTAGTAAAGATAAGACTAAACAGCAACCTGAGTGTAATAAAAAGCTCTGGGAGAAAAAACAACAGACACCTAAAAAAGAAAGGGGAGAATCTCCACGACCGGAGACCGCGCAGACTAGGTATAATCTCAGAAATAGGGATAATTTGAAAACGCCTGATAGATATCAATACGCTGATACACGCCAATCTCGTTCCTTTCAGGACTCATCGGAAAAGAGAAATGAGAGAGGTGGGCGGTCAGAGCGGAGAACAGAGTACGTGAAACCCAGACAGGAATCACAACGCTCTTCAGAGGTTTCTGTCAAGAAGGAAGAGAAACCGATGCAACAAAAACAACAGTTTAAGAAGAAAAAAGTGGCGGCAGTCTCAGTTAGACATGCCAAACAGGAAGAGAGTTCTCTTGAAGGACAAGACATGGGCACTAGCACTGCTAGACAGCGCGGCAGAGGTCACAATAGTTCGCCGGAATGTTCTAGAGCATCTGGAGGTGAAAGCAACTGATGACTTCATACAAGTTGAAACAGCAGATATGCGTGTCTCTGAACTCGATAGGGTATATACAGTGACTTTACAATTGGAAGGAGGCATTGAACGCACTATAAACGCAATCTTTTGGGATCGTGTAGTCAAGATATATGACATTTTGCTGCCTGAACAGGATTGGCCGCCTGACTTTGTTCGCACCTGCCCAGTTGGGGAGGAGGTTATTAAACCTTCTTTCTCACCACTTGTTCCAGGGGAACTTGCAGAGTCCTATAGCATCAAATGGGCTCTAGCACAAGCACCTGCCTTATATAGAAATCACGTAGGGTGGGATAGAGATTCTCCATTTCATGTAATTCCGATTAAATGTGAACCTCAACCACAACCACAATATCCAATAAAACATGAAGCAAGGGCACCAGTGAGAGAAATACTTACGCAATTAGAATACCAGGGAGTAATTGAACCCTGTGTCTCGCCGATGAATAATCTCTTATTCCCTGTAGCTAAACTGGACCATTCATGTAGAATAGTCTTAGACTACAGACACTTGAACGGACATACACATACATATGTTATTCAAAATTCATATAGCGCCGCACTGATGAACAATATTGTACGGAAAAAGTACAAAACGACTTTAGACATCTCGAATGGTTTCTTCTGCCAGAATATAGCACCCGAAAGTAGGGACCTTACAAGCTTTAGTGCGTTAGGCTCCCAGAAAAAATTCAGTCATTTGCCTCAGGGGTATAAGAATAGCCCAGGACTGTTTGCGGCTTGTGTGACTGAAATTTTACACAGGTTGGACCCTGAAGCATTGTCATATGTAGATGATATATATGTCACGGATGACGAGTTACTACAACATTTAAGACGGGTAGCCCGCATTGTTGTTGGGTTTGCCAAAATCAGCTACAAATTTAACTTCAAAAAATCTAAAATTGCCTTCCTCAGCGTCATATTCCTGGGATATGAGCTTTCAAATGAAGGTAAGAGCCTAGCGCCAAAATTTGTAAAAAAATGTGCACAATTGCAACCACCTAATACAATTAAGAAACTCCAATCATTGTTGGGATTTCTAAATGTTGGCAGAACATACATTCCAGATTATGCTACACGCATAAAACCATTATACAAATTAATACGTCCTGATTTTTCAAGCAAATTCCGGACAGTTGAACATACACATACTCTTCTGGAGTTACAAGCAGATCTCCTAGCTGCAAAACATTTACATACACGGGACAATAAAGACACATTTGGTCATCAGGGGGATAGCTGGGCCCAATGGGTTTACGTATGTCACATTTAATGAAGGTGAGACAGTCCCGATTGGATACAAGTCCCACTTGTATTCGGCTGCTGAACAACGATTCGCACCAACAGAGAAAAGTCTCACTGCTGTACAGATGGCTGTAATTAAAGAACGACCTCTTGCCCAGGGCAAACGCATTATAGTTGTTTCTCCTATTCCGGCCCTAGAGGCCGTTACAAAAGCGAGTGTTCCTAATGCGAAAGCACTGCACCCGCGATGGATATAATGGGCTATGTCTTTAACAGCCACTGATGTAGATTACATTTTTGACCCAAAGTTACAGACTCAGGAATTTCTGCAATATGAAATTGAATATCCAGTTCCCGCTGACACGTTGCCTATTGATCACTATCAAGTAGTCATATATACCAATGGCTCTGCGCAACCGGCAGTGGGGACAAAACACCAATATTCTGCTGCATGTGCAGTAGTGAGCGGCCATATGGTGGGGGAGAAATTCTGCCCCCAACATACTTATACACAAACCTTAGGGGACTGTACGGCACAATTGGCTGAGCTGAAAGCTCTATTGATGGCATTAGAACATACAGATCCAACACAGTTCACACTGATAGTTTGTGATTCGTATTATTGTGTCCAGTCTTTTAATGAATACCTACATTACTGGCGCTTGAATGGGTTCAGAGATTCAAAGGGCAACACCATAAAACACAGACTACTGTGGGGGAAGGTAGCGGATCTGAAGGAGACGCTACCCAAAGTCCATGTTGTACATACTCTTGGACACCAGCGCGTTGGAATACATGTTGCTGGGAATACTTTGGCTGATGAAGCCGCAAAGTCGGCAGTGGCAGTTGCCACTGTGGCGGCAGTGACTCGTTCGAGTTCCAAACCAGACACAGAGATTCTGGCTGCCATCAAAGCTACGGTTGATGGCACGCCTTACCCTAAAGGATTTCCTAATAAATATCAATACTTTATGGGAAGTGTGCTGAATGCTGAGGTTAAAATTCCAGGCGTAGGCGTACGCAAGATCCCCAATAAAGTTGTAAGACTTCAATTGATTAATGGAGCGCATGAGGGGGTGGTATCTGCACATGCTGGCGTGGCCGCCACAATTTCGCTATTACAGGCCCGTCACTGGTGGCCTGGTCTCTATAAGGAGACTAAGCAGTATGTCCTTTGTTGCGACATCTGTCAACAAATTAAAGTTTCAACAGCTAAGCTCCCGCCGCAAACGCCCCTCTTAATATCAAACAGACCATTACAATGTGTGTACTTGGATCATTGCGGTCCACTGACACCGGATAGTGCATACAAATATATACTGGTGGCTCTAGATTCTTGCTCCAGATTTGTGTGGGTGTGGCCACAGCGCTCGGCTGACGCTCGAACTGTTATTAAAGATTTGGGTGTCTTTGTCGGTACATATGCAGTTGCGGCGTTCCATTCGGACCAGTGCCCTGCTTTTGCCTCAAGGGCATTCAGGTGTGGTACTTAAAATTCTGGACCCGTGTTATAAACATCGTCGTATCACAACGATTTTGGTATCAGCAGACCGAGAATGATTAGAATAGTATGCACAAGCATTGTATTCATATTCGGGTGACGAAATCACCCGAATATCAGAGTTTCCGTCCTGAACCCTCGGGTTCCATTTAAACGACAGCCATTTTGTGATTGCCCTCACATAGGCCAATGACTAATGCCGAAAACGAGTCTGAAGGACACGTACATCTTTGCTGACTCCTCTGTGACCTGGGCAAGCTGATTCCACTGCCTGAAGCCAAACCTGTTCGGCCAGTTTCTTTCCCAGTGGCCGAATGAGATTAGTATCAAGGCACAACACATCATAAAACCTTTCATCACACACAAACCATGCCTAATCTTACATGCACCTGTCCCTGTTTCTTTATTTATGACTTGCTTTACAAGGAGGAGGTGCCTGTTTATATTGGGGGTCCGTTGATATCTGATGAAAGTACTGAGCCTTGCCGGGTAATTGATTGAGGGCTGGACAAACTGAAATATGGGCTTGTCATCATAACCCTGCTATTTCTTTGTAGTGAAAATATGTGAATGGTCAACTGTAAAATAAGGAATGTTTGCCCAAAGCATAATATTTTGTATAAAAGAGAAGGTTAGCTTTGCAAGAGGGGCAGTCTCCTGAGAATATACACTGTGTTGTACTTCTAGGATACCTGTTACTGGCTGCAGCCAATAAACAAGATCTTTGACTTCACCAAGAAGACTCTGTGTTTCTGTAGTCTGAAACAGGAAGGACTCGAAGTCTTAGGGTGTGTTCCCTGGCACCACTGGGTTCTGAAAAACCCAGTACTTCAGTTGGCGCCCAACGTGGGGCGATTTCAGCGGTACCAGTCCAAGCCAGAGGTTCGTGAGGAGCTTTGTGTGAAAATTCTGGAGGGAGGCCGCCGCTTCATCGACCCCTGTATGTCGACGTGGTCCGAAAGTCTTTGCTGCGAGGTTCCCCGCTTCCCGACGGCTACAAAGGACTGCTGCCCTGACTATCGCCCTGTTTTGGACCCTTGATGATTTGGTAGAGCGAAACAATAAACGAGTCTTCTGGTGACGTCATCGATACCTCAGTTAAGTATAAGTGGAGCGTCTCCCAGTCCTTAGTTTGGTTCTTAGTTTGGTATCCCCTTGGGATCTTTGATTAGGAACTTGCAAGTACCAAAGCCGAGGGATTCGTGTATTCACGAGACTATCGTATTCGATAATCCTTTGAAGTTTGACGCTAGACTAGAGAGCGAAGATGCCTAGTCTTAGCAGACATAGAAATTTGTTTTGTCTTGGTTATAATAGGGATTTCCGATTGGAGGACTCGTGTCCGGTTCCTCCGATTGGAACTCCAACCTATGAACTATATGTGAAACATGGCATAGGCACCCTCACATATAATGAAGTATGGATCCGATACACCAGGAAAGATGGTGTTTTAAAATGGCCCCAATATGGTAGTTTTGACACAGAGATTCTGGATAATCTGGAGGTTAAACTTTTTAAGAAGACAGCCCGGCCGGCGATGTTTGACTCTTTCCGCCTATGGCGTAAGGAAGCCAAACAGAAGGAAATTAAATTAGTAAAGAGAAATAAGAGGGAAGAGGGTATCTCGATAATGCAAGCTGCCATGCAGTTTAAAGATGATGAAGAAGAACAGATGAATGAGCAGTTGCACAGGCAACGTAAATTGGTGACCGATAAATGTTATCCAGTTTTTCCGCTTCTTCAGCAAGATGCAGCAAAAGAACTTGAGAAAGATCCTTTAATGTCACACTTGTTGAGTTCGCCACCCCCTTATGCGCAGAATGATACAGCACCCCCGCAACCTTTAGCTGTGCAACCTCCGGTTATTGTGCCTCAGGTTCTTCCACAGCCGCCAGCTCCTCTTCAGTTGGCTCCTACTACTATGGCGCAGCCCCTTCAAGGGCCGCCGACTTCGCTACCTGCTCCATCTGTACCTCCTGCGACTTTATGTACTACATCGACTGCCTCTTCTGGTGTTCTTCCTGATACTGCCTCTGCGTCTGCCTTGCCTCCCTCTGTTTTTCCTCCTGTTCTTTCATCAACTTCTCCTTCTGTCCGACAGAGAATGACAGATACTGTTGCCAGCCTTATATTTCCTCTCTTTGGGTCGTCTGGTGTGACCCCAGATTCGGAGCGTAAACAGTCGCGTAGTCAACTGCCTAATTCTCAAGAGAGAGACATGTTTGACCGTATGGCGCGTAAATGGGTTGTTTACCCTTTAAGATACGATGTAGAGTCTGTTATGGATGTCTTCCGTCAATGGGAAGCACCGAAACAAAGATACGTTTTTGAGAAAATGTGTGCATTCCTTTGTGAGGAATTGGAGGATAATGATTTGGAAACAAATCCGCCTGATTTGTGCCGTGTACGGTTTGAGTTTGAAAAAGGCACGATTGTGGGTCCCGATGTTGAGAAAGCAGTTGCGACGTTGTTGTCCTTTAGGAATAAGGATCCTTCTCAGTCATTGTTCCAACATGACTCCTCTGTTAAAAAAAAGGTGCGACAGTACCCAATGAGAGAAGTCCCTCCGGTATGGAAGGACGCCGTTGCGGCTGATGTTGCTAATCAAATTGATGCTGTCCCAGCTCATTTTCAGCGTGTTTGGGTACATGTTCCGTGGAAGCGAGCTGAAGTTTTAACCCTTAAGCAGACTTTGCCTGATCCCCGTAAAAACCCTGCAGGGTATTATAAGGAATTATCACAGACTGCAGACTCATGCATTATGAATTTAGCCGACATAGACATGTTATTTGGGAATGTTGTTCCACAGCCTTTGTGGGGATTGATTCGCCATACAGATCATGCACAAGAGTTAGGTGACTCATGGGCTAATATTAGTGCTGCAAATGATAGACAAGTTGGTGGTGCCAAGCCTGAGCCTTTGGTATCAGAAATGCCTGCTAGGATCATTACTTACATGAAGACTTTAATGCCTGCGATGCGTGTGAATTGGGATAAATTGTCTGCGTGTAAGCAGAAGAAAGATGAAACAGTGTCTGATTTCTTCACCAGGTTTGAGGAAACGTTTATCGACCACAGTGGTCAAGATATGAGTACAGAAGGTGGTCAACGGTTGTTCGTCGACAAGTTTGTGCACAATTTGCTTGCCGAGCTGTGTAAGAAATTGAAGGATTCAGAGAGTTCTTGGGCCGTTTCCTCTTCAGCACAAATATTGGCTACTGCACAGTACTACGAAAATAGGGATAAAGATGAGAAGGATAGAGCAGACAAGATGACTAAAGAATTAAAGACGAAGGTTCTTTTACAACAGGCGTATCCGCCACGTGGTGGTCAGAGTAACTATCAGCAACCTCAACAGTTCCAGAGAAACTCGCAAAGGTTCGAGTTTTCTCAACCACGTGTTCCTGTAGGTCCCAATCAGTGTTCATATTGTAAAGAAGAGGGTAATTTCAAGTATAGTTGTCCTATTTTGTTACAGCGTACGAATGGTGCTTCTGGCATAAGAGGTTGAGGTGTTCAACAAGCTCCTAGAGGTAGAGGACGTGGAAGTTTCCCCCAGAACACGCGTTCCTTTCCGTCTCAAAACTCAATGAATAGTTTTGACCAGCAACATAACGCGTCTGGTAGGACGGCTCAGTACTATGCTGACGACTACTATGCAGAAGATGAGAACTTGGAAGGTAATAATTGCTAGGACAGCCATAGACGAAGAGAGGGAGTTTTTTTAGTTCCAGTAGATCAGAATGGACCTTATGTTAAGGTGATTACCTCAGGTGTGTCGGAACCTTTTCTGTTGGATACTGGTGCTACAAAGAGTTCTATTATGCACTCAAAACTCCCTGGCGCACCTTTGTCTGGCGAGATGAATGTTTCAGTAGGTTTTTTTGGCGCCCCAGTTAGGAACCCGATTTCTAGTCCTATGTCCCTTTCTGTTGGACCTTGTGAATTGGAAGCACCCCTTATTCTGACGACAGGTTGTGGTGAAAACTTGTTAGGATTGGATTTGTTGAAAAGATTGTATGCGACATTATATTGTTCTCCTTCGGGAGTACAACTTACACTGGGTAGGAAAATGGTCTCTCCAATGTATTTGTCGAAGGATAAACTTCCGACCGAATTGTCGTTTCTTCCTGATACCATTTGGGCTACTGGTCCTAATGACGTGGGTCTGTTGGAAATACCGCCTTATGTTGTGACATTGAAAGCCAATGTTAAATTACCACGCATTCAACAATACAAGATCTCTAGTGAAGGTGAAAAGGCGTTGCTAGCGATCATTTATGATTTAATTGAAAAAGATGTAATTGAAGAGACAAGAAGCAACATTTGTAATAGTCCTGTTCTGCCTGTTTTGAAATGTACTGACCCCTCTAAGCCACCTGTTTACAGGCTCGTGATTGATCTTAGAGAGGTAAATAAAATAGTTGTGCCACAGTTTCCAGTTGTTCCTAATATCACTGCCCTATTGACTATGATTCCAGCTTCCGCCACCTGGTTTTCGGTGATTGACTTAAAGAATGCTTTCTTCAGCATCCCGATTGCAAAGGAGAGCAGGGATATTTTTGGCTTCAGTTTAGGAGGCCGAAGTTTCCGCTTCAAACGCGCTCCACAAGGCTACTGTGAAAGTCCATCAATATATAGTCAGGCTTTAAAAAAAAAGCTTGATGCAATTGTTTTACCTGACGGCGCTACCCTTATTCAGTACGTCGATGATTTGCTAGTCGCTACAGATACTGAAGAGATTTGTAAAGAAGCCACCTTGTCGTTGTTGCGTCATTTATCTGATTTACATCACAAAGTGTCCCTTTCAAAACTGCAATATTGTCGACAAAAAGTGACCTACTTAGGTCATCTCTTATCGAAGGAGGGAAGGAAACTGACCTCAGAAAGAATTCAGGCAATTGCAAAATTGAGTGTGCCAAGGACACAGAGAGAAGTACGTGCTTTCTTGGGCATTACATCATACTGCAGACAATGGATACCGAATTTTTCTTTGCTGGCCAAACCTTTGGTAGCATTGACCTATAAAGATACACTGAACCCCGTTCCGTGGTCTGAAGATTGTCAGAAAAGTTTTTCCGAATTGAGTAATGCATTGTGTTCGGCTCCTGTGTTGGGTACCCCCGACTACAGTAAGCCATTTACACTGTATGTCCATGAGAAAGAGGGTTGTGCATTGTCAGTGCTGACACAGTCTTTTGGAGACAAGCAGCGCCCATGCGCATATTTTTCGTCAACTTTGGATCCGGTAGCTAAAGCATTGCCGAGTTGCTTGAGAGCCACAGCGTCAGCAGCTGTTTCTATTCGACAGTCTGCTGGGTTAGTGATGAATAATATGTTGATTTTGATGGTTCCACATGCAGTGGACACGTTGTTAAACAGGACCAAGACACAGCATTTAACTAGTGTTCGATTGTCAGGTTATGAGTTGACACTGTTAGCGAGTCATGTGCACATAAAGAGGTGCAATACGTTGAATCCAGCCGCGTTATTGCCGATTTCAGTAGAGACAGATGATGTTGAACAACATGATTGTTTTCTTAGGACAGAAGAAGAAACGAAAGGGAGAGTAGATCTTAAAGATACTCCTCTTGTAAAGTGTGATGGTACCTTATGGGTGGATGGTTCATGCTTCAAGCTTCCGAATGGTGATACGACTGCAGCATATGCTGTCACAACTTTGCATACGATTGTTGAAGCTACACGTATACCACATAATTCAGCTCAAGCAGCAGAGCTGATTGCACTTACGAGAGCGTGTGTGTTATCGAAAGGAATGAAAGTGACCATATATACCGACAGCCAGTATGCGTTTGGTGTGGCCCATAGTTTTGGACGATTGTGGAAAGAACGTGGGTTCCTGACTTCGCATGGAGCTAAAATTCAGCATGGTCAGTTGGTGAATGAGCTTCTTGAGTCACTGACCTTGCCATTACAAGTTGCGATTGTGAAATGCAGTGCACACAAGAAGGTTACTGATGATGTCGGTCGTGGCAATGCATTTGCTGACGAAATCGCAAAAGAAACAGCAAAAGATGTGATGAATCGAATGTATGTTGCAGGCCCCGCAAGATGGGTTGGTGACGTTGGAATATGTGAAGATACGATAGAGGGTGTGAAGTCTCTTCAAGCTGAAGCTTCAGAGAAAGAGTTGAGTGTGTGGAAAGAAAGTACGGGTAAATTGGATGAAAATGGTTGTTGGGTTGACTTGTCAGAACATCAGCGATGGTTGTTACCCGATGCGTATGTGCTTGCAGTGGTGACAATGGCTCATGGAATGGCCCATATCAGTGTGAAAGGGATTTGTAAGTTGTTGGCTCCAGTATGGCAAAATACTGGAATTCCTAAATGTGCAGAGAATGTGGTCAAGAATTGCATGGTGTGTCTGAAATACAATCCTGGTAGGGGAACCCCAACTCCAGCTGGTCATTTTGCGCCTCCAACGTATCCGTTCGAGGTTTTGCAGCTAGATTTCATCCACATGGAAAGGTGCAACAATCTGAAATACGTACTCGTTGTTGTTTGTGCTTTTTCAAGATGGGTAGAAGCATATCACTTAAAAGACAACACTGCCTTATCCACAGCTAAAGCCCTTGCCAAAGAATTCTTCCCTAGGTTTGGAATGCCGAGAATGGTCTGGAGTGATAATGGGAGTGAATTTGTGGGTCGAGTGATGAAAAAAGTATGTGAGGGGCTAGGTATCCAGCAAAAATTCCAAGCTGCAAATCACCCCCAATCAGCTGGACTAGTAGAGTGCTATAATGGCACGCTAAAACTGAAGTTGGCAAAGATACAAGCGAGCTCTGGTCTTAAATGGCCTGACGCTCTGCCTCTAGCACTCCTATCAACAAGAATGACTGTGCATTCGCGAGTGGGACTTAGTCCCTATGAAATTGTGTTCGGCCGCCCGGCCAACATATGGGGAGTGCCAAGACCAACAAAATTCAGTGAGATCGAACACCCTGTACTGCTTGATTATTTGTATGAATTGACGGCTAAATTGCGTGTTCTACACCAACAGGTTCACGATACTCTGCCTCAGGTCTCTGAAGCTCCAGGACATCTTATCGATCCTGGATCATGGGTGCTGGTCAAGAACTTCCAGCGGACAAAAAATGACCAGCCCCGTTTGACCGGCCCCCACCTCGTCCTTCTCTCAACAAGATCAGCTGTTCGAGTGGAAGGGAAAAAGAACTGGATCCACAGCGTACACTGCAAGAGGGTCCCTTTTCCTCTACCGTACGACCGATGGGTCCAGGAGGTGATCGCTGACTCTGAGACTGAGACTGTGCCTCGTTTTTTGCCATTTAACGATGCACATGTAAAAGGAACAATTTCTGAACGAGAAAGTGACAATAATTTGCAAGAAGCTGTGCCACCGTCAATTTGATTCAACACTACAGAGCCTGAACTCTTGTTCCAGAACCAGACAGTACCTGGAAAAAGCTGTTATAATTTGAGACCAAGAACTAAGGACAAATATTTTTTTTCCCGTTCCTTTGCTATTTTTTTGAAAGTGCGGCTCTCTCATCTGAGAAACTTTCTTATTTTTGTTTTTTTCTTTTCGAACCGCCCTCCGGGTTCAGCTGTAGGGTCGTGGTTGCCCAAGTCTTTGGAGTGCAGCTGAAGACGTTAGGTCGACAGATCTGGTCGGTCTAAGGGAGTTGCCCTGGACTGACAGAAGCATTCCCTAGCATAGAACACCCTACCACCACGAGCAGCAATTAGAGAGGATGGAGTTTTTCAAGAATGAGAGACCTGCCAGATAGATGGACTTTAAAGCCAGAATGTGTATAATAATGACAAAGAAACGATTTTTGATATTATGTATTTTCATGTTGCTTAGTGTAATGACGTTTTTAATAGGATATGTTTTATTCTCTTTTCAAGTGACATTTGCACCCATTACACAGCCCATATCTCCTTCTACTGTTTCCTCGCATTCTTTTCACCCCCTGCCTGAACACGAGTCTGCCAGAAGATTAGAATTTGTCAACAATTCATTCATTCAGCTTCTACACCAACACCAATTAGTAGTGAACACAACTAACTGTTGTGTGTGTGGTCTTATGCCTCATACTACTGATAAAGGTATCCCTTATCTGGTCCTGCCTTTCAGCCATAATGGTTCTGTATGGGCATATAGAACGGTGTTCATATACGCGTATGAAGCCAACCCCCTACGTTCTGTGAAAGATAATCCTAAGAATAGTGCTCTAGCTAAGGGTATAGTAGATATGATTAGGGAAGATATTTCCTATGAGACTATCCCGAGAGATGAGACACTAGCATATATTGGATGGAACATAACAGGATATGGAGTTACTCTGAGTGGGAACCAGCGAGCAAAGAGATCCTCCCCGATTTGGATTGTACCCCATCAGGGTCACCTATGTCTGCAAGGTAATGGCAAGAATCCCAGAGCTCAGTTAGGGAAAAGTATTTGCACTGAAACATATGTTTTTGCGTCTCAGACTTCTCCTTCGTTCTTAGCAGCTAAGGGTACCTATTTCATCTGCCATAATAGAGCCTATACATGGTTGCCCCCTGACTTCTCAGGCACAAGTTTTTTTTCGTTCCTGTTATCTCCCACCTACACGGCCGTGGCAGATTACCATAAGACAAGGATAGTTAGAGGTGTCATAAGTAATGAAGACACTACAGGACAAGAATTTGGAGATTTCGTAAAGGGTATTCTGCCGTTTTGGGGTCCTATGGTTAACAGCAGGAACATAAGGCAATTGACAAAGGTGGTTGAATCCACGGTAGTTGAAACCGCCGGTGCCCTTGGTAATTTGACTGCTGAGCTCCAGTCGGATCGCCTTATGACTCTTCAGAACAGGGTCACATTAGACGTCATACTTGCAGACCGAGGTGGGGTATGTAAAGTGATACAATCAAGTTGCTGTGTTTTCATCCCAGATAACGCTCCGACAGTCTACCAGGCCATTTCCAAACTGCATAAGATCTCCGAATCTATTCACGTGGATAAAGGAGATTGGTCATTGATGGGGTGGTTCTGGGAGCTGATATCTGCCTGGGGATGGAAGACTCTGGTAGTCATTTGGATGATCTTAGGCATTCTTTTCCTGTCCTGTCTGTGTGTATAGTGTGCTCCTGCAATATGTGGCCTCTGTGCTACATCGTGTGTAAGGAAACCTATATCAAAAGACGAGCTAAGTAATAGGATGATGCTACAGCAACATCTCAACGACTTTATGAATATAGACCTGGACTCAGATTAGCGTGAGTATAGGTTATTGCCTATGTAAGGGCAAAAGGAGGGTCTGTGGTACTTAAAATTCTGGACCCGTGTTATAAACATCGTCGTATCACAACGATTTTGGTATCAGCAGACAGAGAATGATTAGAATAGTATGCACAAGCATTGTATTCATATTCGGGTGACGAAATCACCCGAATATCAGAGTTTCCGTCCTGAACCCTCGGGTTCCATTTAAACGACAGCCATTTTGTGATTGCCCTCACATAGGCCAATGACTAATGCCGAAAACGAGTCTGAAGGACACGTACATCTTTGCTGACTCCTCTGTGACCTGGGCAAGCTGACTCCACTGCCTGAAGCCAAACCTGTTCGGCCAGTTTCTTTCCCAGTGGCCGAATGAGATTAGTATCAAGGCACAACACATCATAAAACCTTTCATCACACACAAACCATGCCTAATCTTACACGCACCTGTCCCTGTTTCTTTCTTTATGACTTGCTTTACAAGGAGGAGGTGCCTGTTTATATTGAGGGTCCATTGATATCTGATGAAAGTACTGAGCCTTGCCGGGTAATTGATTGAGGGCTGGACAAACTGAAATATGGGCTTGTCATCATAACCCTGCTATTTCTTTGTAGTGAAAATATGTGAATGGTCAACTGTAAAATAAGGAATGTTTGCCCAAAGCATAATATTTTGTATAAAAGAGAAGGTTAGCTTTGCAAGAGGGGCAGTCTCCTGAGAATATACACTGTGTTGTACTTCTAGGATACCTGTTACTGGCTGCAGCCAATAAACAATATCTTTGACTTCACCAAGAAGACTCTGTGTTTCTGTAGTCTGAAACAGGAAGGACTCGAAGTCTTAGGGTGTGTTCCCTGGCACCACTGGGTTCTGAAAAACCGAGTACTTCACAGGGACACCATGGTTTAATTGGGGGTCCAGCTCCAGTTCTCGTCTCCATTTCATCCCAAGGGAAATTCTGTTGTGGAGCGATTAAATTGTGATTTAAAGCGTTCCTTAACGGCAAGAGTCTTAGGTACGGGTCGCAGTTGGCTAACCCACCTGTATGGAGTACAGAGAGCACTGATTAACCTGTCTAGAAGGTCCCTGGGGGGGGTCGTACTTCATATGAGTGCCTGTTCGGAACACGCATGTTTGTTCCGGATCTAGATGGTCCTGGTGTGGAGGCGGCGGAAACGCCTTTTGACATAAATGATTGTGTCACTGTTTTGCAGGAATTACAACAGTTCCGTGAAGATAACTCTTCTAAAAGTGCTGCCTCCACAGGAATTAAGGATGTGCCAGTAACGCCTACTGGTTGGATTCCCAGAGTTGGGGATCTTGTGCGTGAAAAGGTCACAGTGAAAAAAGAATTTGGCCCTTCTTATCAAGCACCAGTCCCTGTGTTGGGGATAGACGGAACAAGAACTGTTATTTTACCACCGTTGCCATGTGCCAAAGAAAATCTCTTTGTTTCCATTGACAATGTCAAATTACAACATGTGGCCGATTCTGCACAGCAGACCAAGAGGAATGTCCAGTAGTTCCTGAATCCCTCTCACTACTGGGGAAGATGTTCCGCTCCAACTTATTTATACCAACACTGTTGCCTCTCTGATCTTGGGGAGGGTGGAAGATGATCTTGCATTAGTTCCACTGGCGACAAATAATTTGGAAACATTTGATCGAGTCACCATGACTACTGAAGTTGCGGGTGGTGCTATCTACAGTGTACCACCGCGAGAAACACCAACTCCTCCATTGAATATGGCGACACCTTTTACAAGAACTGCCTCTGGGTACTTTGCAAACAACAGCGATGGTCTATCAAACTCGTTTGCCTCTTCAACCACTGACCCAGGTCCACGTAAGCTGATTTTTTGGCTCAAAGATACGTATTTTGTTTTTCCTTGGAACTATCTGTGGCTTTTATTGACTATGTTAGCATTTTTTCTTTGGATAGGGTTTGTCGTTACCTTTTTTCCGTTGATACATGGTCATTTTCTTCCTGAGAGATCAGCGGTTGAACAGGTGGAGGAGGTGTTGAAGCCACATTTTTCATCACATAAGGTTCCAAGAGACTTGTCATTTGTGAACATTTCTGCAGTACCAATTCTGGATGGGATTGTGTGGGATAAAGTAATGTTTGATATATACGGTCCCACTGAGATAATTCAAATACCAGTTGATTCAATAATGACTGAATTACAATACTATACTGTCTATGAGAATGAAGATGTTTGCCAGTTTAAAGATAATTATGGTGACATGTTTTGCTATAATTATTATGGGCACCACTTTATACATAAAGCAAGTAGTCCGAAAACGATATTAGACTATATGCAATGGGAGCATTGCCCAACTCCCCCGCAAGGGAGTTCTAAAACATATTCTGACAAATTTGCGTATTTTTCTGGGCATCATCAAATAAATGCTAAGTCATATTATTTTAAGTTAACTCCGTCTAAAGATAAGCAAATGTTGTTGACTAATACGAAATTGATATACTCAGATTCTTTTGTTTCCCGACTGACGATTGAAGGTTATGAATATTGGTCAAATAATGTTGATTTGAAAAGTGTTTGGGGAACAAAACATTGGCAGACACAGGGTAGAGAAACATTGTTTAGAGCATGTCTCATTCCCCTCCAAATGATTTTTTTAAATGAAACAGTACAACAGAATAGCTGTTTGGGCTTAGCAACGATTAGAGAACTGAATATGCCTAGTATACCTACAAAAATGAAGGATTGGCAGAAATATATCAATGACACTTTTAGTGAACTTACAGACTGGGTCCAGAATGGTACATTTAAAACTTCATTGTCACGTCCGGGCGGGTGGTTATTGTGGCCTATAGACACCAATGGGTGTCATCAATGTTTTGTCACCTCCTCGGGGGGTTTCAGGACGAGTCGGGCAGACCCTCGCTATATATCACCTGAACATGCTGAAATTATTACTACATATAGTGTGGGAAAATTGTGTCAACAATGGTTAAAATCATCCTCGCTAGATGCAGTCAAGACACATCTCACTCGCCTGTCTAATAACACTGACTTGCAAGATTTTTTTGTCAGGCCCGAAGACACCACGTAGGAAGCGTTTTTTGTACGAAGTGTACAATGAAATATGAAAACTTTCCCAACAAGAGGCTGCGGCCCGGTTAAGGCAGATAGATCAGGAAAATTTGAAAAAGGCATTAGCTGTTGTGGATAATGGAATTCACACCCTGTCCGACCGAATATATACCATTGATAACATTGTTTCTTCTGCTATAGACATTATACGATCTGACATGTCTTCTTCTTGATATCATGGACAAAGTCAAACAAGGTCCATTATGCCGTTGGGTTGGACGCTTCAGACACTGAAGGCGGGTCGCGTTCCGTGGCAGCACATCAGGGCCAGGGAGATATTTTTTTCCTTTTATTTCACACGACAACAACAACTGATGGCTAAAAAGGAGGCGACTTATGTCATGCTTAACATTGAAAAATTGGAAAGACTGCCTTTTACCGTGGCCGAGATTCCCTCGGCTGAGTGGTTGATACACAGGGTTATTAATCTGCCTACTTCTACACTACAACTCACTTCTTGTTTCAAACATGTTCCGGTAGGCAGATATGAAAAGCTAGGAGATAGTTATATCCATGAGGTGTGGGAACTTTTCTTCTTGTACAAATGTCTCAATGGTATGAGAGAGATTTTTCTTAGCGGTAGTGAATGTGAGACTTCAGTCAGCCATTCGATGATTTGTAAGCAGTTGTCCTTGCATGGGGCATGTAATGCCTCGGTTGCGAACTTGGCTTGCTATCTGAAGGGAGTTCTGGTCCCCTTGATTAAAAGCACATTCCAGGTGCTTTCAAACAGCAGCTACGTCCTCCTCAATACTGAAGACCGTTGTGGCATGCGGGCCGGAACAGTTTACGTTGTTTCGGTCACCAAGGTCTTTACTTGCTGCGGGAATGTGTTGTTTCCCCCCACTAAATTAAGGGAGGTAGCAGATATCTGGCCTCACATTGCTTCTTCCAAGGTGAATTTCGACAAGTTAAGTAGACTAAAGGCTTTATTGTTTCAGAAGCATGTGGCCCTCACATCTGCACGCGAGACCTACTCACTTCAGGTGGCAAGGTCATCGGCGGTAATACAGTCCCTGTTAAATACCAACTTTCCGAGCCACTTTGGTGAACTCGTGGGACGCATATTTAATGCATCCCGCACAGCTGGATTGGCACATTTTTTCAAAGCCATAGGTGTTCGTTTCGTTCACACCTTCTCTTCCATATTCGGTTTAATACCTTCGGCTATTCATTCAATTTTCGGAAGCATTTTTGGGATATATCCGATCACTTTGACTTTATTAGCCGGCATTTTGCTGTTGCTGTTGTTTTTCTGCAATGGCTGTCCCGCCGCAACAAGGACGAATGTGGGTGCTCCCATCAGCGCAGCTGTGTCGTGAACGCATGATGCAGCACTTCGGAGCAACACTCCTGGGACATTTGGAGTGTGACTGGTTTCTGTCATTCAGACCGGTTTTAGATTGTGAGCAGCCCGTGTTTCGGTGCCGTTGGTGCTTTTTTGAACATGCACTAGACGTCTGTCTCTCACAGCAACGCCCCCCAGTGGTTGATGCTGATCTGTTGATGTTCCTGATGAGGGCTCATTCCCAGACATGCGCGCTGCGGCTGCGTTTGCTTCGTGAGGCTGATTACGAGATACCCTTCCTGGAGGAAGTTGATATTGACTCGTTTACGGACAGTGTACGGGATGCCGCCTTGGTTGATTCCGGGGCTTTGGAACACACCTGCACCTTAATAGTCTTTGGCGTGGATTTTCCGGTCTTGTCATCTGCCGAAGTGGAGAACCTCCTGCTTTCAATGACCACCGTTTGAATTGGATTTGGTCTAAATTGACACTGTTACACGAATTTGGCTCTTAGTCGCATGCTTATTTTTAAATTTAGGATTATTGTGCTTTGGTGTCCTCTTGACTTGTTGAAATTGTATAAGGTTTATTATTTTTAACTTAGGGCATTTTTTAGCTTCGATTTAAACCACTTTCTACAGACAAGGGGAGGGTGTAGTGTAGCCATTTTTAATATAGCTTTTGCGTGTTTGCTTAAAGCATTAGGCCTCTGTGCACTTTGTTCTAGATGCATTTTATTCAGCCTCGCACTGTTATTTTTCAATAACCAGTTTCACGGTCTTGTTTTATTTTCTTCTATCACACACTTTAGCTTACCCTAGCACCGGAGTTCTCAAACAATACATTCTTGCTCGCTCTGTGCTTCAGTCAAGGATACAGTCTGGCATATTGCCGATAGACGTGATAGAAGTTTAGTCTTTAGGGTTCGTAGAAAGCACACATTCTTACGTAGGAACGTTTCTTAGAACATCGGCTTATTAGTTATAAAAACACTTCCTAGTCCTGGTACACGTAAGAGGGAGATTCCTACCAGGGAACCACAACTAGACGCTGACTGCCCTGTTGCAGATGCTGATCCAGATCACAGGCCTTTGCTCAGGTATGAGGGTTGATGTCTTCCCGGGGGAACCTGAAAGGCAGGCTTAAAGCTTAACATGATGTGCTCAAAATAGAACTTAGAAGAGAGAACGTACTATAGTAGCGCTATGATAGCATTATTCTTATGTTTCACTCTCCTCGTTACTATTTCAATCTTATTGTGTTGTATGGTTGCTTGCTATCTGAAGGGAGTTCTGGTCCCCTTGATTAAAAGCACATTCCAGGTGCTTTCAAACGGCAGCTACGTCCTCCTCAATACTGAAGACCGTTGTGGCATGCGGGCCGGAACAGTTTACATTGTTTCGGTCACCAAGGTCGTTACTTGCTGCGGGAATGTGTTGTTTCCCCCCACTAAATTAAGGGAGGTAGCAGATATCTGGCCTCACATTGCTACTTCCAAGGTGAATTTCGACAAGTTAAGTAGACTAAAGGCTTTATTGTTTCAGAAGCATGTGGCCCTCACATCTGCACGCGAGACCTACGCACTTCAGGTGGCAAGGTCATCGGCGGTAATACAGTCCCTGTTAAATACCAACTTTCCGAGCCACTTTGGTGAACTCGTGGGACGCATATTTAATGCATCCCGCACAGCTGGATTGGCACATTTTTTCAAAGCCATAGGTGTTCGTTTCGTTCACACCTTCTCTTCCATATTCGGTTTAATACCTTCGGCTATTCATTCAATTTTCGGAAGCATTTTTGGGGGATATCCGATCACTTTGACTTTATTAGCCGGCATTTTGCTGTTGCTGTTGTTTTTCCGCAATGGCTGTCCCGCCGCAACAAGGACGAATGTGGGTGCTCCCATCAGCACAGCTGTGTCATGAACGCATGATGCAGCACTTCGGAGCAACACTCCTGGGACATTTGGAGTGTGACTGGTTTCTGTCATTCAGACCGGTTTTGGATTGTGAGCAGCCCGTGTTTCGGTGCCGTTGGTGCTTTTTTGAACATGCACTAGACGTCTGTCTCTCACAGCAACGCCCCCCAGTGGTTGATGCTGATCTGTTGATGTTCCCGATGAGGGCTCATTCCCAGACATGCGCGCTGCGGCTGCGTTTGCTTCGTGAGGCTGATTACGAGATACCCTTCCTGGAGGAAGTTGATATTAACTCGTTTACGGACAGTGTACGGGATGCTGCCTTGGTTGATTCCGGGGCTTTGGAACACACCTGCACCTTAATAGTCTTTGGCGTGGATTTTCCGGTCTTGTCATCTGCCGAAGTGGAGAACCTCCTGCTTTCAATGACCACCGTTTGAATTGGATTTGGTCTAAATTGACACTGTTACACAAATTTGGCTCTAAGACGCATGCTTATTTTTAAATTTAGGATTATTGTGCTTTGGTGTCCTCTTGTATGGTTCTGGTTATTGCGGCTCACGCCTTGTTATCTAAAATGCAGTTGTTTTATTAAACTAATCTTTAAAACTCAAACTGCCTTTGTCATTTATATATGAGACCACACTGTGTAGGAGAGAACTGGTTGGGATCTGAGTGACCACGACTTCCCTGGGAAGCACTAAGATGTCATGTGCTCGGTTGCCCAATTGTCTCTTCCCTCTGGGAGAGATGAGGCACTGCTAGTTGGCCGGAGCTCAACCCGGATTTGGGGTGACAAGGGTCCTTCGCTGTGGGTTAGACTTATTCCCCCACACTGCGAACGATCCTGCCACCCAAAAATCCAGTAGTCTCATTAGGATAATGAGAGCCTACGCGACAGTATGCTCCAGGTCGTAACCTAGCAGACAATAAACAGGCATGGATGAACTCACAGCTACCCTCAAGGAACCTGAGACCCCCCAGTCAAGGGGAACTTGAGCTAATAACTCACTCTTGTCTACTGCTATAACTTCGTGGGCTACATTATGGACTACCTGCTCGTGAGAGACTAGATGACAGTGGACATTTGTCATATAGGCTCCAGTGTCTCTCAGAGGCCCCCACCCACCTCCCATTGATGGTCACCCAAGGCCTGTACTCTTTAGTGTTGTCAGGCATGAGTGTTCTCTGGACCACCTCTCCCTCACCCAGGAAGACAAGGGTTAACTTAGATGGCTCCCCACCATTAACTGGGGCCAACGCCTCCCAAAGCACTACACTAACCACGCCTAGGGTCTACCCACAGGTGGAGGGCTGTGTCTGCTTGGGACACTTGGGACTCCCCATGAAATGCCCTTCTTGGCCAAAGGCAAAACACTTCAGGGGTCCTTTCCCCACAGCCATACCTGAAGGGAACTAACATTTCTTCTCAACGGGGTGTTGGGAATCTTTACCCTGCCCCACCTTCTTTTGTTGGGGACCCTGACCACCCTTGGCTGAGCATCCTACATGCAACTTATAGTGGACCTTGGTGCTGAGGCTGTAGTTTTCCTCATTGGCAAGCTTCCTGGAGTCTTTAAGCTAGCTGTCAATTATGTGGTGGTTGAGCTCTGGAAAACAATGACTAAGCAAGTGCTCCCATGCAAACAAATTGTAAAGCCTCTGATAGTCTGTTACTGTGCTGTCCTTCATCCAACCATCCAGTGCTCTGGAGAAAGAATCAATATACTCTACCCAAGTTTGTGACCCAAATGTATCACTCTACCTAAACTTTACCCTCTAAATCTTTGGGGTGAGACCATATCTCCTGGCCAGGGTGTCCTTCATGGTAGGTACCTCTTCCTTTCTTCGTCCTCTGAGACCAACAAGGTGTCACTCCCCTTCACTGAAAACTACTTCCACAGGTCTGCCCCCCAATCTCTCTCAGGAACCTTGTGCATCATCAGTGCCACCTCACAACCCTTGAACCATTGCTCTATGTGATCCCACACAATAAAATCCTTTACCACATCCTAGAGTATATGTACCTTCCCCTGAGACCACACTGGAGAACTGCTACCACCATCTGTGCTGAACCTGCTCTTTAGATCCAGCTCCTTCAAGCTTGGCTCTTGAGCTAAAAGCAATTTATTTTTCTCCATGGCAGTTTTCTTTTTCTCTTTCCTCCCATTCGATCTTGGCCAGCTCCAGCTCCTTACTGCTGCTGGGGAGGTGAGGCTTTGGTTCCTTACTGCCAGGCAGGGGTGGTGAGGTGTTGGTTCCTTGGGGATGCAGGGGAGGTGATGCAGTATCGGTGGCGAGGCATGAGTTCCTTACGATCCGGCGGGTTAGATGAGTCCAACAGGTCAAGACGTGAGGCGTCGACTTCACGGTGTCACAGCCACACTACAGGGCTACAGGTGATGTGATGGAGTCAGGTGTCTCAGATGTTGGGTATGCTGCAGGCAGGGCTTACACTGTGGTGGTACTTCAGAGGCGCTGCAGCAGCATTGGGCCTGCAGTGCTGGTCACAGTTGTTGCATTCAGTGGGAAGCACAGTCCTGGTGCAGGCAGCGGTGCAGAGTCAGAGATTGGCACCAGGTCCGAAGTCACTCTGGAGTTGATGCACTCAGTTTCTTCTTGGTTACACCAGAACCTCCTCCCAAGGGCCCAGAAACTGGATTTGCACCACTTGATGAATTAGGACTCTCAGGAAGAGAGCCCAGGTGTTGGCAGATGAGGTCTTTATTATCCCTGAGACTTCTAACAGGAGGGGAGCTCAATTCAAGCCCTTGGAGAACCTTGGAAAGCAGGATGTCGAAAGCAAAGTACAGTCCTTTCAATCCTAGGACAGAAGCAGCAATGAGCAGGCCAGCACAGCAAAGCAAGAGGCAGAGAGGCAGGCCCCCCTACGGCATCTAGCTCTTCTTTATGGCAGAATGTCCTCAGTCTAGAAGTGCTCTGAAGTTGTGGTCTCAGGAGCCCAATACTTATACACATTTCTGCCTCTGAAGTAGGGAAACTTCAAAGGAAAGTCTTTGTATTGCACAAGACCCTGCCTTTCATGCCCTGGTTCTACACAAACTCCAGGGGGTTGGAGACTGCTTGTTTAATGACAGGCACAGCCCTTTTCAGGTGCAAGTGCCAGCTCCTCCCACCATTCCAGCCCAGAAAGACCCATCAGTTTTGTTGTTTTGGTCTTGTTTCAGTCAGATAATTATTAGCTATTTTTCTATATTGAGGTGTAGTTATTTTGTAGTGCTTTCACTGTGTTACTGTGTGTGCATGTACAACTACTTTGCAATTTCCTCTGAGATAAGCATGACTGCTTGTGCCAAGCTACCAAGGGAGTGAGTAGGGTTTATCCTAGCTGTGTGGCTGCCTTACCCTGACTAGCGTGAGGGTCCCTACTTGGTTAGGGTGCAAATCACTGCCAACTAGAGATCCAATTTCTAACATAACTTTTTACAGACTCTGCCCTCCTTTGAGAGTAAAATGTCTAACGCAAGACAATTTTGAAAAACCATTGCTCTCACACCAACCATCTCCATGTCCATTAGTAACATGGCTTCTGTAGTGTCAGATGATAATTTGTCTTCTATTGTTGATAACTTCCTATTCTTCAAATCATTCAAGATTACTCCCACTGATGGAATTATGGCACCAATAATATCAGCCACTGTCTCTGAAGCACTTGCTTCTCTTTAAACTCTAGAGTTTGATTTCTCATCCTAGACTGGATAATTAATGTTGCCCACATGATGCATTTCAGAGAAACTGCTTCCGGGTAACATATTCCATAACAGCCCTTCGGCAGCTTGTAATAACCCTTTTTCCCACTTATAAAATAAACTCCGGATACGGTATTGCCCTCCTTCTTTCCTCAGCTTGTCCAATAAACTCCTTTTCTACTGGGCTAAGCATGCATGTGAGATTTATCTTGTGTGCATATACTGTTCCAAATGTCAGGGTAGGTTCAAAGACTCTTTCCACAGTGACAATGTTTTTTGCTTTAGCAATGCTACTTAGGTGACAGGCATGATAGGCATGAAAGAAAATACTGGATCATAATTAGAATAGCAGTGTTAGGAACAGACTAAAAGAAATTCCATATGTTAGTGGCAAGCTGTGATAAGTGATTCCTTCCTGCCCTGATGAAGGGATTTGTGTGGACACCTAGCAATCATGAACGTCCATGGTTTTGATACAATAACTTGCACTACACATTTGATTTAAAATCTCCCTTAAAACTGTCAATACGTAAATGTCTTTCATCTTCATACAAGGAATCTTTATCTATGAATGAAATCTCTAAATGTGAGGCACTTGTGGCTGAAGTTTGCGCACTCTCATTTTTAAAAGACAAACTCAATCTAATAATCATCAACATGATCACAATCACACATACTATTGCTAAACCTACACATACATACTTACAATTATTCCTCTTATTTGGATCCGGTTTCATGGATTGTCTAGATTCAGACTAGATTATACTTTTAATTAAAATAAAAATCAGAAATGCAAACAAGGCTTTCAAATACTTCACTGTCTCTTTCAGGCTTTTCTCTGTTGGGGCAAAGCAAATTCAAAACAATTTCTTCAAAAACAAAAATCCAAAAGATTAATCAAGAGTCTTTATTATTTACAAAAACTCAAAAGCTCTTACTAAAAGTTCATATGTCTCAAATAATAAACCATCTGATAATCACTAATAAGCACCTCCAGTGAATAATATCTTTGTTCATCAAGGGGCAATGCGATTTCAAAGAATCGTTCCAAAGCAATTTCAAGTTCAAAAATGTTCAGCTGGAGTCAAATTATTAACACAAAAGTCAACAAACTCCTTCTCCCAGTCATCAGCTGTGAAATAAGTCCATTCAGGAGCAGAATAACTTTGACTTGGCACTCTTTTTCTCTTTGTACTCCTTGTTACACGACCCTCAATTTCACTGTCTCTTTAATCGGATCCTTCAGTTACTTCAGCAATGGTAGGAGGTGCTTTTATTACTGGCTTTGGGCTTTTCTCGGTCCATGATCCCTGGTTACAACTCTTTTCTCTGGCATGACTGGGGTTTTACTGTGATCTGAGCTAGCAGGAGTCACCTGACTCTATCTCGACCCTTCTGTATCGTCAACTTCTGACTTGGTCAGATTTACACCAGACTGTGCATGCTCTGAGTTAGCCACTTGTCCAGTCCCCACAGCTTCGCTAAGTTGGACCCACTCTCTCACTGTAACTGACTCTTTGGGCACAGGTGCTGTTTCATCAAAGGGACTTGGAACTTTGTCTGTGTGCCTTGCATGGATCCAGCTCAGGAGACCAGCACACATCATAGCTGTTGTTGTCACTAGAACAACCTGGTACAATCCTTTCCAACGCAGCTCCAAGAATGTCTCTCTTACATAATTTTTTACTAATACCCATGTGCCAGGAGTCAGGTCATGACAAAGTTCTTGTTGTGGTTGTGCAGTTGTTTCTCCAACCTGGTGAGACAAAGAACAAACCACATCAGTTAGTCCTCTGCAATAATCCAGTACCAAGTCATCTGTATGGTTCACAAGAACATTTGCAAGTACTGCAGACAATCTTGATGTGTCCCATGATGATCTTATGTGGCGACAAGCCTGTCTTTCTGTCAGGTATGCTGCACATACTCATCAGGACAAGAGGCAATGCATCTGGCCATTTCAGTGTTGCAGATGCACATACTTTTGCCAGTCGAAACTTCAGTGTTCCATTTGTCTGCTATACCAATCCTGAAGCTTCTGGTCTGTAACTACAGTGCAATCTTTGTTTAACTTGTAATGCCTCACACAATAATTTAGGGCTTTCACTGTTGAAATGAGTTCCTCGGTCTGATCCCAGAGAAGTCGGAAAACCGTATTGAGGTATCAACTACATCAAATATGATTTTGCAACTGTGAGGCTTCCTTTGAGTTGGGTAAGCCTCTACCCAATAGGAGAATACCCACACCACAACCAAAATATACCTCAGTCCAAACACACTGGCAGTTCCAATTATATCAAGCTGCATTCCATTGAATGGTCTTCCTGATCTACCTATGTGAAATTTTGACTTGTTTCACCATCATTTCCATAGCTCCATTCCTCATTAAAGGAAGTGCAATTCAGGGCACAATACATCGCTACGTCATCTGCATAGGCATTGCCCAAGGATATATGCTCATTTGACGTCTGGTGAGCTGCACATTTTCCAACTGCAATTTTCACAGGTAACTGTAATGCTTCAGCAATTGATTAACTATGTCACCATTATAGATAGGTGACCCAGAAGAGGTCATAAAGCCCCTCTTGGATCACAACTGTCCAAGGCCATAGACAACACCAAACCCATATTGGCTATCAGTGAATATAGTCACTTTGAGCTGTTCAGAAACACAGCATACTCTGGTAATAGCAATCAATTAAGCTACTTTGGCGGAAAAGACTGCTCAAAGCCAAGAGGCTTCCATCACTCCTGAGACTGTGTAAACTGCATAACCTGATCTCAGGGCATCATCAGAATCTCCGAAACAGGAGCCATCAACAAACATGACATAGTAATTTTCATCTAAGGGGACATCTTAAATATCAGGTCTTGGTTTGGTGCACAGTTCGGGCACATTAAGACAGTCATGCTCAACCTCATCTTTGCAGTCAACTGAAGTTACCAAAAAAGTAGCCACATTTAAAACATTGTGTCTCATTATATTGACATTTGAAAATCCAAAATCATGTGGTCAGGTACTGAGTCTTGGTATGGGTTAAGAAAATCTCCACTGAATGAGGGATAAAAATGTTCAGTAGGTGGCCCATAACAACGCCGTCACACTGTTCGAAGCTGACACTCAAGGCTGCCATGGCTCTTAGACAACCGGGCAATGCTGCACCTACAGAATCAAGTGTGGCTGAAAAATATTCCACAGGCTTGTTTGCATTTCCATGTCACTGTGTCAAAACTGAGAGAGCACATCCATCCCTCCCACAGCAAAACAAAGAAAAACATTTGTTAGAATCGGGCATTCGCAGAGCTGGGGCTCAGCACAAGCTTCCTCTCAGCTCAGTGAAGGCACACATGCATTTGTCCTCAAATGGTAAAGTATCAAACACATCCTGTGTGTCAGTCTCTGTAAGGACATGCACAAAAGTGAAAAATTCAGAATTCATTAGCAGCAATAGCCAATCATTACCAGAAACATTCTGACTTTCCCTTTCCCTATGTGGTGACCTAAGTATTTGACTTCCTTTATACAATACTCCAACTGCTGGGGAAACTTTAGGTCCATTTTCTCCTAAATGATTCAAGAGAGCTATGGTATCACTTCTGCAAGCTTCTTGAGCATTTGACACAAATAAAAGGTCATCAATATAATGCACTAAGACTGAATGAAAGGGCATTTTAATGGACTCCAAATTCTTCTTCAAAATCTAATTAAAATTTGAAGGTGATTTTGTATACCCCTGCTGAGTATGACACCATGTTAAAAGACGACTGCCAAATTTAAAATCAAAGAGGAATTGGATTTCTTCATTCAAGGGAATAGAGAAGAAGCCCTGACACAAATCTATAACTGTAAACCACTCAGCTTCACACTGGATATGAATCAAAATAACTGCTGGATTTGGTGCCACAGGACAACATGGAACTGCAATCTGGTTCACCTTTCTCAAATCCTGAAATATGATGTATTTTCCATTGGGCTTCTGCAATCCTAAATTAGGGGAATTACAAAGGCCTCCCAAAATTTTGTTTAGAACACATTGCTCAATCAGACTCTCAATCAAGGGTGTTATTCCTGCAACTAACTTGGGTGTCATGTTGTAAGATGGTATCCTCTGATACACTGCATTGGGCTTCACTGTTATTTTGATTGGCTTGGCTCCTTTTATAAGACCTACATCCTTTCCTGAAAAATCCCAAACCTCAGGAAGAACTGTCTCCTGCATTTCAGTGGGCAAATCATTACATGTCATTACTGGATGCAGCAAGACAAGTCGGTAAAGTTCAACAATTTTATAAGGTACATCTGCTCCCTCATTTGTTTGTATTTCTATTCCTTTAGGTGTGCAGCTAATGGAACAGTTCTGCTTACACAACAGGTCATGCCCTAACATATTTACTGGACTTGAATCAGAAACCACAAAGGGGTATCACCCCTCATCAGCCAGGTCAGCTTGAATCCAGTGCCCAGTGAGCATGGGACCCACGTCTGGACATACCCTTCCCACTTAAGAAGACAAACTCTAAATGAACAGATGAGGGATGGAATGCTGAACCTATCTGTACTATCTTCCTAACACTAAACAAAAATTTGGTTCCCCCTCTTATGTGACAAAATCATCAGTCTGCTACCAGATCTGTGGGTGCAATTTGTCATCCTTCTCAGGAATCAAATGTGCAACATTAGTGGTTGATCCCTGCTCTACACAGAGGAATGGAAATGATGACAGGTTTACCTTGACGAGTTACAAGCCTTTAAAGAAGAGTGCCAGGCAAACCAACAAATGGTAAGCGACAGGCAGACTTCAAGCCCTTTACTGAACACAACAGTGCCTCACATGTGAGGCACATGAGCTGATGCATGCACTTGAAGGCTAGACTGTAAAAAGGACAACAATTATGTATCAAAAGATAATCTTGGACTGCAGGTCACTAACTAAGTGTGGCAAAAGGTAGGTAAATAGAGAAAGCTTCAGCATATCAGATGCTCAGGCATGAGTCTTTTGAAAGGGCAAATTAAAGGGTCACTAAATCTAAAAAGAGCATTTCAGGGGTAAGGGCAAATGGCAGAGAGGAATATACCTCTCCAGGGGATACAGCATTCAGGGAATCGTCATCAGCAGCATCTGCAAGCTGCAAAGGTCTGCTCAGGACTGCTCAGGAAAATCATATAGACTGGCCAAAGTTCAAATGTCAATTGATAGTTCAAATTATGGAAGTTTTTCTAATTTGCCAAAAGTGTCAGTGTTTGTTGCGTTGAAGAAGCATCAGCCAATCAAAAATCAATCGGAAGTTGCAACAAACACATCTCTTCCCAGGCATGTCATGGGAACCTCTCCTTTCTGTGTGACTCCAAGCAGGTTTAACACAAATGTATACAATCTAAGTCCTCATGTTCTTGCAATGTAATGTGCATCGCTCAATGTTTAAACAATGGACTGATTGCAAGAGGACTTTGCTTCTCATGGGAAAGAAACTGAGGAAGACTTCACATTATGAAGTAATAATTCAGTACTTTTACATGCCTGCAAAATGCATGCTCTATAGGCCACACTTATGCTAACACAATGAAAAATAGAAAATGCATTTAATTAATATGTTTTAGTAAAGTACATATATTATGTAAACGTATGAATTCATCATTAATAATATTTCATAAATGTCAGTAATACATTTCATTTTAAACTAAAAGCATTGTCACTGTATTTCATTAAATAAGGGAGAACTGCATGTGTCTCATTGTGCACATATATTACAACTGATTAATCAGTCAGTAGTCACAAGAAATTCAATATGTTTCTAAATGTGCTATTAGTTTAGAGTCTAAGTTACATTTGCACATCAGTTTTAACTTTCTAACATGATTAAATCCAAAAGGCACCTAGGTCAAACTTTGAGATACAAACAATTGCACATTTAAAATGTGTGTCAGTGCAGCTTTCTAAGTTAGTTTTTCTACTCTTTTTACTTTCATTAAAAAATGTTGTCAGTCTGATGACTTTTACGCTCAATCAAGTGAAAGAAACCAAACATGGGTGAGTGCATGAATGAATACGTTAATAGCAGCAATAGTAGTATAACCCATCCTTCCGCAACTAGAGGAACAACAGTCTCCTGACCTCAGCCATCATGACTCACTCATCATTTTATATACTCATCCATCCACTTATTCACTTATTCGTCCCTCTTTTGTCCATCCATGGACACACTCACACATTTATTCATCCAGCTATCTGTCAATGACTCACCCATTCATCCATCCATGAATACAGTCCTTCATCTATTCGTCCATGCACTCACACATTTACTCATTCTTTCATCTATTCTTTTACTCATCTGTTCGCCCATCTGTTGGCTTAGTCTAGCATTCAGCCACACAATGCTCATCGCAACACGTGACATCGCTAATCAATAAGCGTTCATTAAAAGACTAATTGGTTCTAGTACAGCATTGAAGATTGAGCTTCAAGTAAGGTATGTTGGAGTCTACTGTCTATAGTGCTACACATCATCACAAGTAACTTTATCACAGGATAAACGTTTCAGCGGATTCCTCCCAAAATTGCAGAATAAGACAATATAAGACAATATAATGGTTAAGACTTTTACATCCCAGAAACAAAACTTTACTTCAGGCTTCTCAGTTTCTTTTAATGTGGCTCAGCCTGCTGCATTGCAAAGTGACAAACTGCAGACCTGTTCACTATACGTTGCTGTATTGTGTGTCTTGTTTAAGTCTCACTAAGCAAGACTGTGTTCTGAGCTTGTGGGAGCGAAACAGCCTGCCACATTAATCTAAACCATCTCGAACCAGAGAGAGAGATAGCATTTGTCGGGGAATGCGTTGCGAGATTCTAAATAGTGTGTCTCTCTTGGGGGCAAAATACCTTTTCACACACTCCGCCTCGCACGGTGCTATTAATCATTGTAGATACCGATATCATGATTTATCTGCAGAGCAGCGCCAATGGCAATTTAAGACTACAATATTATGCTCTGGCCCTTCTTAATGCTGATGTGCGTTCCTCCTAGGCACATCTGGCGATTAATTGGAGCAGGTTTGTGTTATGACTGTGTCTTGGTGAAAATCCTCATTAAACATGATCTAATGTGACCCTTCCCCACATCTCATTAGAAGTCAGGCAGTAGCAGTTTGCTAATTAAGGTAACAACCAATCCCCTCATTTTCTAACGTTTTTTGTGGGCGCCTGCGTGGCACAAGAAAACAAAAAACAGTCTCAATTTACTAGACATTATAAAAGGCCAAGGGCGCAGTGGTAAGCTGTATTGGAACCCACGGCCCTCCTCACAATACTTAGTAAATAAAGGTCCAAGGCCGTATTACCCATTGGATTAAAATGAGCACTGGCGGCGGCCATGGTTATGGGCTGGCTGATTTCTTATGTGGTTGAAGAGCAGGAGCAGCGCTATTTTATCAACTTAATACAAGCACCTTTTTTTTTTTCTTTTCATTCTACCTTACTAACTGGATTATAAATATTAGAAAAAGGTTATAATAATGTTTGTTTTAAATCTGATAAACCGTTAATAGTATTTTCATGTTGTGATGTAGTAGAATTCATACTTCAGGGTTCCAAACTCCTAATTTGTACCTTATTTAATATAGCATTGTATTAGAGTAAATTAATGTGCAGTTAGTGAAGTTCCAGTGCACCTGCTGCACCATTCAAATCATGCCCCTGTTAACTGCAAGGTAACCACAATTGTGACTGCCGGTTTAGTTGTATAATATGGCAATAATAGGTGTTTCAGGGGGTGCCTAGAGCTTTTGTTCCTAATGCCAGTGCACCTGCTGCACCATTGAAATCACGACCCTAGGGACTGCAAGATAACTGGAATTGTGACTGCCTGTTTACTAGTAAAAGTTAATCTGTGTTTAGAGCGGTTATGACACACTGTGACCATGGGCCACTGAACCTGCTGCACCATTCAAATGATGACCCTAATGCCTGCAAGATAACTGCACTTGTGACAGACTGTTTAGTAGTAAAATATAGCAATATCTATGTGTTTAAAGGACTTCTGACAACTTTTGGCCCTAGTGCCACTGTACCTGCTGTACCCTTGAAATCCTGACCCCAGTGCCTGTAAGGTAACTACACTTGTGACTGCCTGTTAATAAGTCACTGAGAGAATAACAATTAGAAATAAATCATCACCCAAGTATACAAGTGACTTTTTTTTAAAACTGAGTGAGCAGTAATTTAAGAAACAAACGCACACATATTTTTAGTATTTAAAATTGTAACTCATCATAAATGTCATTATTAAGCAATGAAAAGCACAACATAATGAGCCCACTCGCTGCTTGCTTTACATCTGCACTCAATACTCCATTGCAAGATGGCCGACATGTTTACACACATTTCAATGCAAATTGACTTGCGTTTAGTTAATCTTTTTGAGTATAAACACTAACCTCATCAAACATCACAAACATCACGAAAAACCAAAAGGTGTTCTTCGGCCACGCTCCATGCGATTGCAAAAGCGGAACAAAAAGCAGAACAAAAGACCAGGAATTGACCGGCTAGCCAATAAAAAGCAAGTAAATTCAAGCAATGCTGAAGCAACCTTTGAATGAACAAACAGGAAGTTCAGGTACATAAGGGGTGAAGTAGGGGGTGGGTTCTAAGGCCCTATAAAGATTTTTTTTTTTTTTTAGTAATATAATACTTCACAGCGCTTTGCAGGTGAAATCTAAAAAGTGGTAAATGGTTGCTTGTTACAGGATCATTCAAGGCATGTGCTGCTTTTAGCCAGAAAAATAGCATGTCATGTTGGTATATCTAAAGGAAACAACAGAATGTATCTCAGTAACACACACAAAGCAAAATAACATCCCAATTAAATCATTATAGGGCACATCATAATAAAACAAGCAGAATGCAACACAGGAACCACAGTACAAGATCACATTTCAATTCAGCATAAGTACAAAGCAGCACAAAAACATAACGAAACACATCACCACCACAACATAATGCCACAAGACAAATATGCACAAATTTTGTTGCCACAAATTACCACCACCAGAATTCTGTTTTCATGATAAAGTGTTAAATGGTGTTCAGAGCAAGCACTGCCTTAGTAGTGTCAGAAGAAATTGTTTTGTGATCTGACCTCAAGTGTCAAGTGTTTCAGGCATTCAGTATGTTTTTCCAATGCGGATTGTCTGTCAAGGGGGCAGTAAGTGTTAGATTTGTTCTACTGCAGCAGGGGACTACCAGGAAAGGCAGTATATGTCTGCTGAGTGGTAGCAGCCTGCTCTTAGCTATGAGTGGTGGAATAAATATGTTCCTGATGTCAAGCAGGTAACTTCTTTTATTTTTTTAACATCCAACTACTTTCCACTTCATAAACAGTTCAAAAGATGTGAAACTGCAAGATGTTTGTCTTCATATATTCTAATTGTGTGTCGAACATCACAACATAGAAATTGCTGACTGGTAACTATTACAGTAAGAATTATATCCCCTTGATGTTGGGTCCACAACTTCTCAGCCCATGGTTCTAATCATGATTTAGAGGAGCTGCAAAACTCGCCGCCGGTCTCCTCTACATGCCTCACATTCTCAGGGCAGGCTTGCAGACCTCTCTCTCCAGGCGTGGCTTATTTAGGCCCATCCATAGTGGAGTGAGCTGAAAGGATTATAATTCACCTTGAAAATTGTCTGGGTGTTGCTGCAGCAACATGATAGAAATTTGCATCCATGTCTTGCTTGGAACTTTTTTTTGGTGATGTCGAATACCCATGTGGTTCACCTTTGGACCAGTTCCTGCTCAATTGCCTCCTGATGATATTGTGTGTTCTTTCATGAAAGAAACTTCAGTTTTTCAGTATTTGTTTCTGCATGTTGTATTAAGTGGTATTTAGAGCGATATCCCTTGTTTAAGTTTTCTGACCTTTGAATTAAGCCTTTTGAAATATATTTTCCACCAAATATGTGTGAATTCAGTCCCATATATACCAATTACTGATAGTAAAGAATGCCATCCTGTTTATAGGTATGCTATTTTGGATTTGCTGTTGGGAAGCAAACTGATATTTTCTAAGGTAGGTTTACTGCTTGTTCTTGAACAAGAAGACTATTTCAGCTACTGTGCAATGCATAAGTTTGTGATTTCAGTTTTTTCTCAAGGTTTGGTGTCGTGTGTTACTTCTTTTGTGTTTCTGCCAGTATTTTACTCCATTTCTCACTTTTGATTATTTGGTGTTGTGATTGGTAGGTATGGTTGTTCTGCATGCAGTGTGTCAATGGTGCTGGTTGTATGCCTGAAGGGGTTATTTGATTGTCTTCACTATCCTGTGGTTGATTTTCTCTTGTTTGCCTTGTTGCTTCTTTTCTGTGTGGTTGGTTCTCTCATTGGCCTCTATTTATGATCTCTTTTATCCTGGCTTCTGTATTTGCTTGTTAGTATTGGCTTTGTTTGAGTTTTCTCCTGGTTCTGTTCAATACTTCTTCTTGATGATACCTCTATTATGGGTATCCAGGTACATTTCTCCTCTCAAAACTGTCTTTTCCGAGCCAAGGCTGCCATAATCTTTAACATATAAAAGTTAAATGTTGCCATCTCACTCCAGTTAACAGTGGTAATTATTTTCAACACCTGCTTCCCTGCCACAGGAACGAAGAACAGTACCAGGTTGATCAAAATGGCATGTAATAACTCTCCATTTCTCTCAAAATCGCACTCTCGTCTCAGTCCTTCACATTAATTGGTTTCTATCTCACTCTCCCACATTTTCTCTCTCTCTCTCTCTCGCCCATTCTTCAGAATGTTTTGTATCTCTTTTCTTCTCTTCCCCATCTTATTCTCCATAACACATGTAATACCTTTTGGCCAAAGTCTTGCATGTTACTCAGCCTGGCTCGTCTGCATGTCATGTTAGAAAAAGAAAAGGGAATGCAAAGTACCACAGGCTGCAATGCACATGCTGCTGATTTTAGAGTCCAGCTGGACTCGTTCTAGTGTTTATGCCAGCCACTCTGCTGAGGGCTGGTCTTACATGTGCAGCCCACACCCACCCAACACAGGCGTCACCAGTCAGGTGACCCTGCCAATAAAAGGGGCAGGGCGCACATGTCTGGGGCCAGTTTGTACTACAACAATACTGTGTCTGTGTCTCTGGTTTCCGTAGCATGAGAGCCTAGGGCCCCCAACACTACATTGGTAATGAGAACTTTGATGGTGCACATGAGGAGAAGAATGCCTCTGGTTAAGGCACCCCTATGCATCTTGTCAGCACGACCTGCACAGCAAGAGCAATCGGTGCAGGAAGAAGGCCGTCACAGCCTCAGCCTCAGCCCCACTGACGTGTAAGAAGGGGTAGGTGCTAGCGACCTAAGCGTCCCGCAGCACTGGCAGAACGGTTGCGGTCGCCGAAGGAAAAGTAAGCGCCACAAGGCGCGCAGTGCTGCCTTTCCCCCATGCCCTCGGGTTGAGTGAAGTGCGGCCCCACGGTGCTGTTGCACACCGTGAAGAACAGAAGGGCATCAAGCAATGGCCAGGGGCCGGCCGCCCCACCCCCATGAAGGTAAGGCAGTCAGCAGCGTGTGCCATGCTGCTGCGGCCGCGTAGGAAGAAAATAGTGCCGCTACGCACCACAACGCAAAAGGGCCGGCCCGCAGCGGCCGAAAGTCAGGAATGTGATGGTGCTCCCAGGCACCAGAAGAACAAGATGCATGCCCGGCAGCATGAAGTATTTCTGCCGCCTGGGAGAGGAACTGGTGCTGTTTGTTCACCAGAAAGGAACCCCACCCCTCCTCACTGACCTTGATGCCGTCTGCCTGGTGCCTGCCTCTTCAAACGAGGCTGTGCAGGAAATTGGACAACTTCTACAAGAAAAAAAAAAGAGGAAAAGAAGACAGAAAGGTGGAAAAGTAAGAAGAATGGCACTTATCTGCAGCCCCCACTAGCCTGAGCAACTCCTCCCTGCAGCATGCCCTCCTCACTGGCATCTGTTTCAAACAAACGACGCCGGTAGGAAGAAAGACTGTCTTCAATCTAGAAAGAGTGCCCCAGTGGCATCTAGTGGCCAAAGAAAGGTACTGCATCCTGTTTCTGTTTATAAGGAAAACAAGCATGGAAGAAGGCAAGTTTACAGCAGCACCTCTAGAAAGTGACTGCTCCAGACAAACAGCGCAGACGGAAACGGTGCAGAAGACGGAAAAAGCGCGGAAGATGGAAGCGACGCGGATGACACTGCAAAGGGAAGGAGAAGAGTGCAGCTGTCCTAGACAAGCTGCAACGGTCAGGAATGGACGTAAGTGCCACGTGAGGTATGAAGAAAGCATGCATGGCCTACGCAGCCCCTGGTGGCCATCCGCCACCACCACCGAAAGAACGCCACGTGCCCCAGCAGTGATGTATATCACCGCAGGACAAGAAATGGACATGCCAGGCATTAACAAAGGACACCCAGAGATGACACAAAAAAATGAGACTATGTCACGTGCGCAGAGAGCTGCGCCAGAGAACATGACAACACGGGCAAAGCCCGCGAAGATGCAGAGAGCACCCAAGAGCGTGACGTAACGCACAGGACAAGAGGCCATGTCAGCTGGCCACACAATGATGGAAGATGGCCACCGTTGGCCCATCAGCGAGCAGGTCATCTGAACTGACCGACCCTGCCAAAGCACATGGAGGAAGGAGTGAGCGCCGCAACAGCGCAGCCTCGAGGTGCAAGAATGGCGCCCTCGAGTGAAGAGATGGAGGAAGAGAGCAGTGACCCTCCTGCCCAGGAGAGGTCCACCAAAGGATTCGGGAACGGACCAGACCGGGAGAGGTCTGCCGGAAGAGCAGATCATGTCCTACCCGCAGGACTCAGTCTGCGAGAGCCTGCAACCGAGCAAGATGCACCAGAGGAGGTTCAGTGAGAGGTCCGTGTGAAGCAGCATGCGACCTGTGGCACAAGGCCACGTTGAGGACGAAGAGGAAGATGCACCAGCGGAAGTGCAGTGATAGGTCCATGTGACGCAGCATGCGACCTGTGGCACGCCGCCACACCAAGGAGGAAAAGGAGAAGAGAGAGGTGCACAACGTCACAACAAGAAATGAGAAGAAGAGAGGAGTGTGACAGACTGGTCACACCACAGATCAACTCCATCACAGGTGTGCAAGTGGAAGGAAGTAGAGTGACCCAACTGAGGACTTGTGCGAGCAGATGAGAAGGTACCCATCAGCACAAGACAGTCACCGGGGTGAGCAGACGTCACTGAAGACAGCTTTGCAGTGCGACCGTCCTGTCACTTGTCACCTCTGCTTGGCTGCAATGGCATCCCTGACGCCGACTGCACAGACCACACAAGACCCGCCAGTGGCCACGACGTCCATCAAGCGGTCCTTCCGCAGACGAAGACGCCGCCACCTGTTTGATCTGCAGAAGGATGTAAAACATCATCATCATCATCATGAGGTGCATCGCCCAAGCACCGAAGGAGCCCAGCACCACCTGAGTGGAGACAGTCAGTAAAAAGAACCGACGCTGACAAGGCATGTCTGGCAACGTAGAAACGTATAATCTGAACGCCTGCCATGAGCCCCTTGAACCAGACACCTGCCAGTGAGAGCCGACCAGATCATTTGGACCATCCACCCTTGGGGTTGCACAAGACTTGGACGTGGCCCTGTTGGGAGTTCAGAGAGACTCCTTTGGCATGACCTACGTTGGCCCGCACAGCCTACACAGTCCCATGGCAATCCAGGGACAAGGGCCTCCAATGAATTCCTGTGATAGCGGAATCTCGCTGAGAGAGAATGCATCTGAGACAGCGCCACATCAGGCATCCGGAAGCACGGAGGTCTTATATTGAGAGACTGGTCACCTGAAGACTTTGCACTATGGCCAGAGCACCTGAATCCAGATGGCTCGAGCAAGGGGACCCTGCATCAACCACCCTTGTGGCTCCATGCGAGACTCGGATGTGGTCCTGTAGGCTGTTCCTCTGAGACGTCTTTGCTGGGTCTGAGATAGGCCGGCACAGTCCACACAGTCCTGTGGAAGCCCGTGAAAGGGCCTTGAGGAGACTCCTGCTTGATGGAGGTCTGGCACGAGAGGGAAGACTGCCGCTGTTCTGTCGCTGGACCCCCAGGTGCACCAGGCCATCACGTCATCTGCAGTCTTAGCAGGTAGTCAATCTCCAGAGCCAGAATGCTGTCCAGAACTGGGTACAATGGACTCCCCACTTCTCCAGATGCACCCGCATCAGAAACTGTAAATAGACTGACAACGTGAGTCCAGACAGGACCGGATCGTCAATATCCAGTGAACTGTGAGGTCGTGGACAAGCGACTGAAGTATCTGGACTTCATCCACACAGTGTTCATGCCCAGCTGTGCCTGTTTCAATCATGCGGAGGTGTCCGGGTGCTCCCAGCTGCACCACATCCACTGCAATTCTACGGTCTGCATTTTTTGAGGCAGAGAGACTGATTGTGGTGCTTTGTTATTGTTTTCTTTTACAGGTTGGACTTTGTTTGGTTCCTCAATAAAGTTTGGGAAGGATGTAGAGCCCAGCTGGACTCGTTCTAGTGTTTCTGCCAGCCACTCTGCTGAGGGCTGGTCTCACATTTGCACCCCACACCCACCCAACACAGGCGTCACCAGTCAGGTGACCCTGCCAATAAAAGGGGCTAGGCGCACGTGTCTGGGGCCAGTTTGTACTACCACAATACTGTGTCTGTGTCTCTGGTTTCCGTAGCATGAGGGCCTAGGGCCCCCAACACTAAACTGATGTCCCATAGTTGGTATGCCTCGCAAATGGTATGCTGCTCTTATGCTCTTGTAATATATCTCATGAGAGCAGCATTAGTATTGGCTTGTATCTGGGTTCGGTAAAGGGAAGCATTCTTTGTGGAGTGTACATAAAATAGCTGGAGAGTAGCGCTACAACTAGAGAGTTAAAACATGCCCAATCACTGCTCGTCGGTATTTTGAGGTCGCATTGTGACTGGACATGGTTTGGAGCTTGAGTTTGGCAGTGCGTGTTACCTTTTCAGCTTTTTCCGACCTACATCATTGCCCCTGACTGTCTTTTGCGGAGGACCATGTGAAGAGCTGCCCTATCTTCTGACTCGTCCTCTGGTTCTGCCAATGACCGGCCTTGCTTTGCTGTTTCGGCTGTATCGCGTTTTTTTAGGTAAGCAGCAGCCTCGTTTTAAATAAAATTACGTTTCGCACAAATGAGTTATTTTTTAGAAAAGCTCCCTGGCTTTATACATGAGAACGGTGATTATTCTATATTCACAACGTTTCGTTATTAATAATTACCCACTTCTTAACTTATTCAGTGATATAGTTTAGCCAAAAATGTGTTGTTCTGTATACAGCAGTGCATTTAATCAGTCTGCGTATTAATGGTGCTAATGGTTAGTTGTGATGCCAAATGCAGAGATGGCTATGGGCTTTAGTCTGCCTGACATCTCTGTGTGCTCATTATAAGAGCACCACCGATCAATTTCAACTGTGACTAGACTAGTTCGTTAATGAGAATGAAGGTCCCCACCAATGTAGCAACTATCAGTCTGTTTGTTACTGTTTTTTAAGTCACCTGCCTCAAATCAAAAACTGAAGAATGTTACTTTTACGCACACTTTTATTATGAAGCCAGAGAGTCCCTGTCACTTGTAGGCTATACACAGACTCTAAAGAAGCTTCTCAACCCACTCCGCTACACTAACGGTATGTGTTTACTTTATTTTACATATTTATATCACCAAATTAATGTACTGATGGTTGAAAATGTGTGTTATGAAATATCTTGAAAAACATAATTTGGAAAACCTGGCACAGCAGTCAATATACTTAAGTTACATAAAACACTACTGCTTTCTGTGACAAGAAGGCCATGTGCTGTTCTCCCACAAGGCGGGCCACTCAGGCTTCCATACTTCTGAAGTTACTAAATAAAGCACCGTCAGATTGGTAAATGTTAGGTCTGTCAAGCACAGCTCACAGAAACTGCTGAAGCATGGTATGAAATGCTTTGATAATATTAACCATAACACTGAAATAGCTTTTTGTATGGAATGATGCGATGTATTAATTGTGCAAAAGCATTTGACCTGTGCAGTGCTGCAGACTCTGTTTTGCGTTTTGCTGCTTCCTGAGCGTTCAAGTACTAAGTGGTGTAGGGGTCCCTGGCTTCCAATAGGTATTCAGTGGACTTTCTCAGAAGCTAAAAGTTTAAGAGCTGCTGATGTACAGGATCCATGAATTCACCATTGATTTTCTAATTCTAATGCTGCGGTAACATCTATTTTCTTCACATTATTCTGTGGCTGCTCTGTGTATTTATTTGCTCTCTCTCTTGTGCATGTGTTAATTTCTTTTTGCTTAATCCTGGTGGAGGATCCTTCTAGTTTTAGGTTGTCCTCTTGTGACACTGTCTTTCAAATCAATTGTATCATTTGTGCTTCTAGTTTCTATTCCATTGCTTGGGTATCGTGTTCCTCGTGTTCCTTGGTTTATTTACTCAATCTGTTCTCCTCTGCGCTTAGTCATGAGGTATCATTTTAGTTTTTCATATGTGTTTATTCTTTATTAGTTTCTATACTAATATAGATAAGTATATCCATCCAAAAGATCTCCTCGCTCATATCTCCACTGTGCCTTTCGGGGTGATAAGAAGAAAGGTCTCTACAATAATCTCATCGCCTTTTTTCCATGGTTACCTGAAGCAATACCATGCACTCAACAGCTGCTTTTCTAATTTACCTGTTTAATTTGGCAAATCTATGCAGTACTGAAGTGTTTTGGCCTGGCATAATCAAGTTTGGACAGTACAGGAGAGATAGTAGCCTGGACCTTGTGTGGAAATCCCAGGTGGGGAAAGATGTGTCACTCAGTTTTCAGAGTAATAAAGCTTAATTTTACTCATGTGTCCACTTGGGCATTCATTTATAACCTGGAGTCCATGGTAATTTCAAGGTGTTAAGGTTTCTTACTCCCTGAGAAGGTAGCCCCATATCATCATGCCAGTACATAGTGAGTCATAATTTTCCAATGGCCACATCCTATTATTTCAGTTCTGGAAGCATTCAATTTGAGATGGCTCCATGTCATCCACTGATCAATGGCTCTGAGACAACTGAAGATTTGGAGTCCTGGCTGTTAATTTCTCTATTCTGTGTTTAAAGTGTACAAGGTCAAGGTATTGTTAGATTGTTGTCTCAATGTTCAGATGTAAATTATATCATGGGTGACACATAATTTAAAGAGTAAAAATATAAATTATAGAATGAAAGCACCCTCATGTAACTATTATGAAAACTTTAGTTTTGACAGAGAGTTGTGCCACATAGTTGTGGTCTGTGAGCTACAAATATTATGAGGCCATTGGGCACAGACTTATGGTGGCCTTTGTGGCAAACTTGTCTGGGGTTGCTTGTATTCCCATTCAGAGCAGACCTGGTGTTAGACCTGACAGCCTTAGGGTGGTCACCCCCAACTTATTTCCTGCCTCCCTTCACTTTTCTGACACTTTGTTTGGTAGTTTTAGGACTCTGCACACTTTATCACTGCTAACCAGTCCCTCTCCCTTAAAACATGGTAACATTGGTTCATACCCAATTGGCATATTTGATATACTTGTAAGTCTCAATTAAACTGCACTACATGTGCCCAGGGCTTTTAGATTGAATGCTATTAGTGGGCCTGCAGCACTGGCTGTGCCACCCACTTAAGTAGCCCCTTAACCCTGTCTCAGGCCTGCCATTGCAAGGTCTGTGTGTGAAGTTAAACTGCCACTTCGACTTGGCATTTAAACTTACTTGCCAGGCCTTAAACTCCCCTTTTTCTACATATAAGTCACCACTAAGGTAAGCCCCAGGTAACCCAGAGGGCATGGTGCTGTGTGGGTAAAAGGCAGGACATGTACCTGTGTGTTTTATATGTCCTGGTAGTGGAAAACTCCTAAATTTGTTTTCCGCTGCTGTAAGGCCCGCTCCTTTCATAGGCTAACATGAGGCATACCCTCTTTTACAGTTTGAGTGGTAGATTCTGATCAGAAAAGGGAGGATAGGTCATAGTTAGTATGGCCAGAATGGTAATATGAAATCCTGCTGAATGGTGAGGTTGGATTGTATATTATTATTTTAGAAATGGCACTTTTAGAAAGTGAGCATTTCTCTGCACTGAAAATCCATCTGTGACTTACAGCCTGTATCTAATCAACTTCTGGGCTGGGTGATAGCTTCTTTGTGCATTTCACCCAGACAACCACTATCACAGGACACTCAATCACACTTGAACTTTGCATTCCGAATGGTCTTCCGGGGCTGGAGGGTGGAGGGGCTTGACACTTGCATTTCTAAGGCTAGTGGCCTGCCCTCACACAAAGGACAGCCACACCCCATACTGGGACCCTGGCAGACAGCCCTGTACTGAAAGGGGACATTGTGCACTTATAAACCACTCTTTGAAGTCTCCCCCACTTCAAAGGCACTTTTGGGTATACAAACTGGGTCCCTGGCCCTACCAACTCAGATACTGCTTGGGACAGACACTCTGAATCTGATCCTGCAACCTGCCAAGGGGAGCTGCCTGGCTGCCCAAAGGACTTACCTGGATTGCTTTGCTGTGAAGGACTGTTGCCTTGCTGTTGCCCTACTCCCTTGCCGGCCTCTGCTGAAAAGTGCTCTCCAAGAGCTTGGATTGAGCTTATCTCCTGTTTCTGAAGTCTAAGGGCCAAACAGACTACATCTCTTCAAAGGAACTCCTTGTGCGGCAAACATTGACGCACAGCCTGCTGGAATCGATGCACAGCCTGCCTAGTGGTGAAAGAATCACTGCATCACCGACCTGGAACGACGCAGCCTGGATCCCAGAGTGGAGATCGACCCAGCACCAACATTACGACAGGAACTTCTACGCACAGCCCATCGGAGCGATGTATAGCTGAGCGACAGAAAGTCCGATGCATCACCTACCAGATCGAGGCAGCACCTGTGACTTAGTCCTGCACGTCCAGGATTTCCATGCATCGTCCCTGGGCATCAAAAGACCCAGCATCGCAGTGAGGATTCAAGCCTGCATGCCGGAATTCGACACAGAGCCCTTGCCGTGTGGAAAAGAATTGATGCATCGCCTGTGCCAATCCAGAAATCCAACACACACCTTCCTTTTTCCACGCATCTCCTCCTCTGCGGTCTTCGTGCATGTACTTTTGACGCATACCAAGTACTTTGTGCACACAAGAGACATTTGTTGATTTTTAAAGACTTAAGACTCTTCTTATCATTGCAAAAGTTATATTTCAACTTGTGATTATCAAATTTTGATAGTTTTGACTTTAATTTAATCAGATAAACGTCTTATATATTTTCTAAACCTGTGTGGTGCATTTTTGTGGTGTTTTCACTGTGTTGTCACATGATTTATTGCACACATACTTCACACATTGCCTTCTATGTTAAGCCTGACTGCTCAGTGCCAAACTACTAGAGGGTGGGCACAGAATAATTTGGATTGTGTGTGACTTACCCTGACCAGAATTGTGGTCCCTACCTGGACAAGGATGTATACGTCTGCCAATTAGAGACCCCATTTCTAACACCTGAGCTGGCAGTTTGGCTTGAAATGTTCCAATTTGAGCTGAACCAAGCCTGCTCTGGATATGGTTGGTTCCAGTCTGAGGGTGCCAGGTGGGCAAAAACACAATGCACTGGAAAGTGTGCTAGTATTTGCCAGTGGCTGAGAATAATTCAAGCATTCCAACCTTTACTTCTGTTAATTCCTCTTTGCTATAGAAGGCACTACATGTCCTGGATAGTGACTTTGTGCAGTTCCCAGGCTTCTATAATCATACCTTTGATTTGTGTCTTTTCCTACAACATATTCAAAATGTGGAATTTCTTCATCTAAATATTTGCAGCAATCTGCAACTTTATCTTTCACTGTGGCGAGCTAACTTTGTAACAGATGGCCAACTAGAGGTTGCATTTTAGGCCATTTTTACTTGTGCATCAGATTTAATAATAGGGCCATTTCACGCCAGAAGTTACAGACAGTGGTGACTTTCATAGTTCTGGTTTGCAGAATTACAGGGTTAATCCGGCTGGACCCTCAAAAGTGGGGCGCAACGGCGAATTGGTGTCACTGCACTGATTTATGTAGATTATTCACAATTTCCACCTGAAGGTATTTCCACATCACTCTCATCCCTGTGCAACTGGTAAGTCGCATTACTATGCTAGAATTCGTGGCAGGAGGCCAGTGAAATAATTAAAAGTAGATAGAGAGATGTGCTAACAAAGGCCTCGGTCATTTTCGGCCAGTCAATGATCAAGCAGCTCACAAACGTCTGTGAATAGCATTGAAACAGTGGAAATACTTTTGAATAAATGATAGTGGACTGTTCCCATGAAATTAACTTTTATCAGGGAAAGTAAAGTCGATAGCAGAACACCTATTTCATCCTTTGCCAGAAACGGATAATGGCAACAAATCTTACACAATGTACTCCTTCTATCACACCTGCCCGCAAAAGAAAACATAGTAAAGTACACTGCTCAGGTGTGTCTTTTATAGCCATGTAAATAATACATTCCAGTCGCTAACAAAGTTATCTAAGTGTTTGACAAAGCCTTTTCACCTCTGTTTTTATTAACTCCTTTAAAAAAAATCAAGACAACAAGAAAAAAGGAGCAATACAGTATTCAATCATAAGTGCACCAAAGTGATAATTAATTGGTGAATATTGGGAGAGTGCTATTAAATTAGGTGAATTTATTAATTCATGTTTTGCACACAGCACAGTTTGAACCGATTTGAAAATAAAATGTGCACCCTTCTTTTTCCCTCTACATTTCGAGATAGTCCCCAATATATTTTATAACCTTCCTACCTCACAGTATTTACAGATGTCCAGGCCAGATTTTCTATTTCTCTTTTTCAGACTGTGAACTGGATACTGCTTACATCTAGTTAAGTGCCTTTATTTGTTATCCCTTGCTTCATTTGGAATGTGCTTGGAGATATTCCGCCTAAAGATTTCTCCTCTTTCACAGCAAGAAATCAATTTTGATCTTTATCCTTTATTAATCGGGAATAGCTTTGAAATACAGAATAATATCCCAGAGATTTGGCATTTCCTTCGACTGCACAATGCGACTCACAAAGTCGAGGTCTACCTTATTCAAAGCTAAAGCATTATTAAGGCATAATTACAACTTCTATAGTTATTGGTCTTGGCCTTTGCTACTCTGTCATCATAATTATTCTGTGGTTGTTTGGTTCATGATTTAGAACACTTTAATTGTGGTGACCGTCCCTGTGGCCGTTTATTTGATGGTTTGGTGAGTATTTGTTTACCTTCGTAAGTTGTATTTGAAATCAGTAGTTCCACAAGACAGCAGAATGAGGCAAGTTTTGTAGGCAATCGAAAACAGTGCATGATGAAAGAAATAACCCTGGTTGATATATACTCAAATTAGGACTGTCCTGAGGAACAGGAGTGACCTAAGCAGCCATGGGAATTTGCCGTGAAAGCATTCGTCATTAAATCTGTGCAGAGTCGGACAACTTCAGCTTGCAGAAGGTGGTTGAAATTTCCTAACTTTGATGAGGTTAGATTTCATTGCCAGCAGCCCACTTGCCAGGACTGTTTTGAGCTATATAATGTTCAATAAATGGTGTGACGTACACTAACTGGGAATGGCTCAGGTAGGGTAATAGTTGGTGTGTGTGGTAAAACACGAGAGGCTACACAGGGAATGGGAGGTACTTCACAGTGGGATGTACTATAACAATATGAGTGCTAAATCAGTAGGTGTTGGTGTGAAGGACTCTGGTGAAGGGCAGCTAGCAAGTGATGTCAGTCCATCCATATCCTTGAAGCAGAAGAAACATTTTTCCACTATCACAAATGCTGTTGAAGATGCTACTTATAGAGTAAGGTTCATTGTGAAATACATAGGACCTAGAGCAACGAGGTGGCTGGTGGACATGAGCGGCTACTCCATGGGGGTAGAGGAGCGTCGCCCACTGCAAAAGCAACAACAGCTGCAAAACCTTTAACAAACAATGATAATCAAACTGTGTTTATTATCATTGTTTGTTAAAAGTGGCGGGGCATTGGGGGTGATGAGTAGTGAGGGGAAGTGCTCAGCACTCCAAGCACATGTGTGTTTGGCTGGCTGTCTCGGGCATGGTTGCAGGGCTGGAGAGAGCCTGCACAGACTCTCAGCCTGCTTGGGAGCGTCCTGGGTGGACGCGCCCAGTGTTGCTTTGAGCAGTGTCAGGATTGGCCACGGGGCAGGCTGGGAGCCTGTGCCTGCAGTCGACGAGGAACAGACGAGCGGCGCTCAACGGAGGATGTATGTTTTTTTAAAACATTTTCTATTGCATTGTAATTACCGCCTGCATTCCCTCTCCCATGCGCCGCCCTGCCCCTTCACCTTGCAGCGAACCTCTCCTGCTGCTGGAGGAACATGGATGCATGTTCTCATATCCCTTTCCACATTCCTGTAGTTTTCATGACAGAATGCAAGGACAAATAGAGTTTTTAATAAATGTTTCATCTTTGCAAGGTATTCTGGGTAAGACAAAATTGGGGAATCCTCACAAGGCACACCTCTGTGGACTCCCCTGGGTGTCTTCTTTTCAGAAATGTCTGGGCTTGGTAGGTTTTCCTATATGGCCGTCAAGCCCAGGACTAAAAACTCAGGTGCCCGTCTTACAAAACCAGGTTGTTTTTGATAGATCTTTTTGATGTCTCCACAATATGATTTGGGCCCTTCCCTGTTTCAGGCCTCTGCAAAGATGAGGGTTACCCAAACCATGTGAGTCGTCAAGTAGGACTGCAAGGTGGGCTTCTGCACTAACCCCATTTTGAGTGTAAAGGCCCAAAAATATCTTCAACTCTGCCAGAGAAGTGGGAGTCCACTGGTGTGCCCTAGAATGGGGCCCTAGAGTGCCTCCATGCGTCCTCAGAAATTGTTTGGCAGGCAAATTTGTTTGCTGCGCACTTTGCTGAAGAAAGTCAACATCCAAAAAGAGATGGACATAGTCAATTGGCAAAAAGATGCCTGCATCGACTTTACATCCAGTGTCACCAGTAAAAGGTGGAATTTGGGGCTGATCTAAATTGAGGGGCTCCCAAGAGAGCACTCTGTGTTTGCTGCCACACACACCGGCTCTCTGGGTTTGGCTAACCCACTGTTAGCCATCTCTGCTACTGGCTAAACTGCCCCTGTAAAACACTAGTCTATGTAGAAGGCAGATATGGTCACAAAATTGCTGGAGGGTGTGTGTGTGTCTGTGATGTGTGCAACAATAAATGTCAGTCATCTTACCTTAGCCCCTTTCCTCAATAAGAAGGTTCTCTGAAGACATTGAAAAAACAAAAAAAAGGCACACTATTACTTCACGTTGCCACATACCCATCATCACAGCCTTTAGTGCTGGTGGGCCTAGTCCAACAATCATTTTTGGTGCTCCCACTCCCATGACCTCCTCTCCCGATTCCCTCACTACCACCCTGCAAAAGTGCCCTTCATCTCTCCAAAGCCCCCCACTCACATCCATTTCATTTGTTTTAAAGTGCCCAGTAATGGCTAGCTTTACTAATAATCCACTCAACTAATCACATAAAATACAGATCTGTTCTTTGCAGCAGGCATATAAACCTTCTGCAGTACGTTATGGCATCAAAACTGCCACTAGACAAACATCCAGTCTCTTTCTCGAGCAGGAACACAATCACAAGGGTTATCTTGACACTTGTATTGCTGCCTAAATGCTACATATATATATATATATATATATATATATATATATATATATATATATATATATATATATAATATATATATATATATATATATCCACTTTCCTCTTTCAATAAAATAGAGGATCAGCACTCCAAGGCGTGTATTCAATATAGTTTATTTGGAAGTAACAACAGGAACGCGTTTCGGCATTTCTGCCTTTGTCGTCCTATTAGACGCCATCTTTGTTTACAATTTATATCTACCACATGTTCGTATCATTTGGAATTGTTTGAACCAAAATTTATTTTTTCAAGTCTATTTTTAACAAAATTAGCAGAGTTACATTGCATTTCACATTCTAATAGTCTAAATATATGACAGTTAACATGTTATCAAATTTCAAGCTCTTTGTTCGTAAATACACCCAAAGAGGTCAAAAGGACCATGATAGCCACATAATATCTGGAAAAAAATCAATCGTATGTATGGATATACATTATTAATATCCATGAAGAATTTGTACTTACAATCACATTATGCTCTTATTAAACCCACAGTGCTTAGCAGCGTTTTAATCCTGGCCTTTATAGACAATGTTAAATACATTTGCCATTATATGATATACATTATCTCATAGTTACCTCGCTCTTACATACTTCTGAAAGGGTAAAACAACAAAGGTAATTCCATAATTCCATGATCACAGCATGTCATCAAACATTTACCTAACAGTGCGCTACCACCAACCAGATTTAAAACAATAATTCAAAAAATGTACATTCTATTAAACTGCATTTGAACACCACCGGCGATTAGGTGCGGAGCGACCACGCCAAATTTGTGTCTATATATATATATATATATATATATATATATATATATATATATATATATATTCATAGATAGATAGATAGATAGATAGATAGATAGATAGATAGATAGATAGATATGTATTTATAGGGAGAGAGTGTCTCTCTCTCCATATGTAAATATAAAGAGATTGCAGCCTCCCGGGAAACCACATGTGCATTAACAAAAGTGATCTCTCTATACACATATGTGTGCGTATATATATATATATATATATATATATAAATACACACACACACACACATATATATATATATATATATATATATATATATATTCACTGAAAAAAACAAAGGTTACAGGGATGTTATGGTTAGGTTCTGAATTTACTTGTACAAAACCATGGAAATTCAGCAGTTAGAGTTCTTTCAAATAACTAAATCCCTAAAGTAACTATAACTCGCGCCTTAACCATGCACAGTTGTCTCATCAATAATTTGTTTGCAAATGTTGCAGTAAAAATATGAAAGATGGCATAGAATATGTCATCAATGATATAACATGTGGAGTAATTAGCTGTGCATAACGAAGATATGAGTTATAGTTACCTTAGGGTGTGAATTTTAGTTACTTGAAAGACCTTTAACTCTAACTGCTGAATTTTTACTGTTTCATACGAGTAAAATTCAGAACCTCTTTATGACGTCTCTGTAACCTTTGGTTTTTCTATTCAATTTCAATGTTTTTTTTAACGTATGGTAATTTGCATTGCTATATGTGAATCCAACCACCGCCGCGCATGGCCTTTGGCCCTGTGTGGTGGCGGTTTGCCACAGGCCCACCCCCACTAAGCACCCAACCTTGCACCATGCACAGCCTTCTCCTGTGCACAGTAGAGGTTGCCCACAGGGGCTGGCCTGCAGCCAGTCCCTGCTGCCAACCTCCCTAACCACCCAACCCGATGCTGTGCACAGCCCTTTGCGCATGCTTTACTGAAGTTGTCCTTGGCATCTCTGGGTGTGAGAATAGGTGTGAGAGGCTGTGTCTGGGAGTAAGAGTGGCTGTCAGATTGTCTGTCTGGGTGTGAGACTGCATACATCAGTGTTTTAGTGGATGCGTCAGTATGTGTGTGGGCCTGTGAGCAGTTGCATCAGAGTGTCAGTCAGTCTGTGAGTGGGTGTGTAATGTCTGAATTGGTATGTGAGTGGGTGCGAACTCTCTGAGTGGGTCTGAGTGGGTGTGTGACAATTTAACTGGGGCTCTGAGTGAGTGCATGAGGGTCTGAGTGGGTCTGTTAGTGGGTGCGTGAGTGTCTGAGTTGGTCTGTGAGTAGGTGTGTGAGTGTCTGTTGGACAGTGAGTGAGTTGAAAAGTGTCTGAGTGGGTGTGTGAGTTGGAGAATTGATAGAAAGAGAGACAGAAAGAGTGAAAGAAAGTGAGAGGGAGTGAGATAGAGTTTTTTAGTCTTTGATGTCTGTTATACTTAGAAAGAGTTATTTGTTTCCAATTTTAAATAAAAATGTATTTTGTTTATGTGATTGTTTTAATTAACTAAAAAAAATGAAATGAGTCCATCTGGACCTTCACACTGAGCTACAGTGTTTTTTTGTGTTTCTTTAGTTTTTTTTTTAGCCTTTTTTGAGCTATGTGGGACTGTGAGGGAATCCTAAAGGGCTACCTAATGGTTCCTCTTTATTTATTTATTTATGTTTTATTAAAAAAAATCATAATAAATTGCTCTTAAGGCTTCCCATGCAGTGCCAGTGCTTCTGCAAACACGGAGCTGCTTTGACAGCAGTTCTGTGGTTGCTAAAGCATTTAATCTCTGTCCCCTGCACGGGGGGCAGTCACTCATTGCACCCTGCAACCGCATGCAAAGGATATCTAATGCCTCTTTAAAGTGCAGGCGGGTTGCCTCCTGCACAATGAAACATGGAGATGCTCTGAAGCAGCTGCTTCACATTTACAGCACAGGGCATTCAGTGTAATTGCTAGCATGCTCCCTATTTGCGCGCAGTGCACTTATATAAAGGTCCTGATTGGCGCAAACATGGAAAGTGTGCCACATGTGTCCTACAGTCCCAGATGTTATATTACACCCACTCATACTGTCATTTCATTACACAGGTCAAGTGTTTTGACACTGAGAGCTCTCCTTGTTAAGCATTCCTTTTAAAGGATAGATTTGTCTGTCTCTACTTGAGCTATGTGATCACTGGCCCATAACACAACTAAGCATAAATGTACATCCTGTTCCAGGTGGAATTTTGCTACTTCTTTTACTGTTTGCCAGACTTCTACAGCCATCGATGATTAGGCTGTACCTGCACAATTACACCCATTTATTTAAACCTTCTGTATGCGTGAGTGGCACTGTCTTGGCTTCTGACTTTCTGATACCTAACCTGTTGGCTGCATGTTAAACTACAGGAGTCCGTGTTACCTTGCGTGGCTGTCTTTACTACTATTGACTATGGGTACAGGTTGTGGGTCCGATATCCATGCTGCCCTCCTTCCTAATAGCCTTGGATCTCAGGCAGCTGCTCTTCATGGAAGTGTTGAGGGATTTGTTTTTGTAGATGTGCTCGCCTTATCTATCCAATGATGCAATCAGATTGGGCTGGTATTTGTTAAGAGCATGGCAACGGTTCCTTTTATATAGCTTGTGGTGGAGGTATTTTTCTTCACATGACTATACTGCTACTGAGGTTTGCTGTTGGATTCCATCGGGGATAAAAAGGGAGCCCATTCGCAAGCCCTGTGCCATTGTCCATGCTTCAGATGCCTGTCTCGCCCAGCTGCTGGCTTCGAAGGAGGACAGCTACTTACTGTCAGCCACTGACACTATCCTCTTCCTCTCGTCATTTTCATTTATCATTACATTTCCAACACATCCTCGTTGGTTTAACACACACCTATGGCACCCAAGGTGGGAATTCCCTTGTAGCAGTGAAAATGAGGCCGATGAGAGTTCCGCAGTTTTGGCTCATTGACTGAGAAACGTGTGCAGGTGTTGCTTGCCCATTGCAGGGGAATTCATTATCTTCTCTGGCATGCACCAGTATGTGTCGAGTTACATGTGTTCAATATAGGACACCTGAATGTCCGTAAGGTGTATTTACTCATTTGGAAAGTGGCTTGCAACTACTGTGTATTGCGAAATTTTTGCATCTTGCCATTTTTTTATTGACTAATGGCTTCCTTCTCATGTCAAGAGTACTTGGACGTCACTACGCCCCCTCTTGCTAATAAAATTCATGATGCCTGAAAGTATGGATCTCATGTTGTGTTTAGTTTATGCTGGTCCAAAACTCACATGTATACTGTCTTAACTTTCTGAAATATAATTGTGCATAATACTTCTTTTTATGTATTTCTCCACTCTTTTATTAGTTTATTTTATCACATCACTTAACGCATGGAAAGCAATAGAGTTAAGGTGTGCAACAATACAACAAACAAGCAATCAGTCGGTAAACGATATACCGCCACTAGGGTTGCATTAGTAGAGATTCAGCTTTCTGTTAATCGAAACATGTAGTGACAATAATAGAATCAAAAGGAACTTCGAAAGGGTTTCTTTTAAAGAACCGTAAAGGTTGTAAATAATACCGGCAGTAGCATAAATCTCTTCACAGATAATGCAAACAATCTAATAATAATCATCGTCATCATAATATTAATAATAACAACAATAATGCTCTTGTCCAAAAATATATCCACATACACACTTTTCACAGTGAGATCTCATTCTGTCACGGAATAGTTTATGTTCCTGTGCACAGTTCCCAGGGTCTAGTGAAAATGACTGGTATATAAAGGCCACCATCATGTGGGAAAATAAACTATGGAAAGATTGTTAGATCGGATCCCCTTTCCCCAAGAATATCAAACGGAGTCCGTTTTTGGAGTCCTCAAACCAAAATTGCACAGGCAAATAGGATTATATAGCTTGGAGGATCAAGGTCATCTTTATATTATGCAGCAAAATGCATATTATGTGGCACTTTGGTGGTATTATTTTCATCTGTTTGAGCTAGAAACATTTTTGGTCGAAAATATGTATATTTGGGAAATTATATGGCAAATTCAGTAAGTCCATAATTATGCTGTAAACTCTGTAGCCACAAATTCACATACATCCACTCATCTCAGGTAAATAAAACCCTAACATTTTCATTCCAGTCAATGCCCACTGTCCGCTGCACTTTGAATAAAACAACTTCTTATATTAAAAATACATAGCAGGTACCTTGTCATTGCAATCTCAGACATCCGATGACATTTATAAACTACAGGGCCAAAGATATCACAAGACCCCTCAATGATAGTGTTGGACTAGATTACACATATACCGTGTATGCATGCTCTGTATGTACTTAACTTTGAACAATTGTGTTTATGCGAAAGCTAAACACCCTTAAACAAGAGCCGTCATAATTAGGTGTTATCCATGTATAACACATAGAAAACAAAAATAATTTGTATTTGGTTTACTCATTTGACAGCTTGAGGAAAGCAGATAATGGCTATGTTAAAACATCAGCATAACACGAGTGTTCTGAGGCTTTTTTTGAACCTGAACTAAGAAAGAAGATGTGGTTGTGAGCTATTTGTGCTTCCCCCTAACTTTGTGACAGCCAGATAGAAGCCCTCGACGTTTTCTTTCATCCCACTTTATTCTTCACACCTCAAGTCTACTTCTTGGTGTCAGTGGGAACACTTTCTAGGGCACATTGAGAGATTCACAGCACACACATCTTGTTCTTCCTTGAAAGCATTTTATCATTATGCAGTTCATGCTACTTTTAATCAGAAACAATGCTTTCCCAGTAAGCCTTCAGTGCTTTCTTTTCTGTGTATCAGACATGCACGAAACTCGCTTGGTACGAACCGTCCTGCAGACATCCGAAGCTCACAGGCCTACTGGACACAGTCTGAGCTCCAGCAGTGCTCAGTGTCTCAGGGGAATGCAATGGAGAGACAAAACATGTGGCTTTAATGTACTAAAGCATGAAAGAAGAAGCAAACATACATCCTTTTTCCATGCATTAGCACATTACAAGGAACTATTGGCCTTCCAAATTAATATTCTAGTAATGTGTTGGCCCCCACTGTGCAAAATTGTAGCTCTACTCCCACTATTTACGCCCTCATTATGAACATGGCGGTCCGTTCCGCTACGCTGGCGGTAGAAACCGCCAACAGAGGAGCGGTCTGGACCACCAAATAATGATCCAAACGAAACACACGCATCCTACGAACCACCCACCGCCGCCGACGGCAGAGTCTGCCCACAGGCCATCAGAAACGCCCAACCCGCCCATCAAATTATGAACCACCATTCTGCTGCCAGTTCCGGGGTAGGAACCACGCCACACAAAGCCAGACGGAAATGAACCAAATATAAGAAAACACTCACTGGAGTTCCACAGAACGTGGAGTGGCAGAGAGCTGCTGATCATGCCAGCCCTGCTCCTTGCCATATACCTACACGACCGAGACCGCTGACGAGGACGACAATGGTAAGTACCGCAACCTACGACACAAGGGAGGAAAGGGCATAGTTTCATACCCACCCACACTGTTATGCTCCCCAACCCTTCCCAGCAGCACAAGTCAGACACCCCACACCAAGAGGTACGTACCCGACCAAAGGCCACTGCAACTTGACCATAGTACATACAATAGCCCCACAGCCATAAAAAATTAAAACAAACACCAGGGTGTAACTGCGTGCAGCCCAAACACAGTCCACACAGGAACTTTAATTATTAGCTCACTGAGCCAAACAGTGCTTACAGGGCCAATGGCCAGTCCATAAAATGTACATTGTCCTGGGCCACAACTGGCCGCACCTGACTCTTACAAGTGCTGGGTACGCCACAGAATGGGGCACCATATGAGGATCCAGGCACCTCACGGAAGGGGGGTAGAGGGGAGTGGGGGTGGGGATTTTCGACAGGGGTGGGCCTTTGATGTTCTTGTGGAGGTTGGAGGGGAGGTGGGCTTCTCCTTTGAAGTGGGTGGGGGCTGTTTGGCTCATGTGGAGCTGAATGGCCTAGGCTCTGACTGGGCCTTCTTCTTCACTGGGGAAGGTGCACGGGAATGGGAAGGCTGGACCGGGATGGACTGTGATGTGGAAGGAGCGGAAAGGGCAAAGAGGTGGGCACATTTGGGGACAAGACGGGGTGGGCCAGTGAGTTGGAAGAGGTCAGCATGGGAGAGGAAAGGTTTTTTGGGAGCAATTGGGGTGGGCGTGGACGAGGGCGTGGGAGTGGAGGCAGAGGGAGTTGATGTATGGGGTTTAGGTGTGCGTGTAGTGGGTGCAGGTGACTGCTCAGTATGCTGTAGTGTGATGGATGTCTGATGGGTGGGTGTCTTGGTGCGTTTGTGTGTTTTGGGAGTGGACACAGTTGGAGAAGACTGCAAGTCTGGTGAGTGTGCTGCATGTGTCAACTACAGTAGAGGTGGTGAGTGTAGGTGTGGTGTATGGGGTGGATGCATGGCTGTCTGCTATTGTGGTGAGTGCAGGAAGAGGAGCAGTAACAGGTAGTGAAGGTGCAGTGCATGAGGTTGTGGATGCAGAGGGGACAGACAGGGAGGCAGAAGAGGTGGGCACACTGGGGGAAGTGGACGTTGTGTGTGCAGGTGTCTGTTGGCTGTGTGAATGCTTGTGGTGGGAGGTGTGGTGCTTGTGTTTTGAAGTGTGCTTCTTATGTGTTGATGTGCCTGTAAGCGGGTCTGATGGTGTGCTTTGGACGGGTGAAGGGAGTGGGGTGCTGGAAGGGGTAGAGGAGGCTGGAGGGGGGAGGGAATGGCCAGGGAAACTGGCTGCCGTCCGAGAGGAGGCCAGAGCCTGAAAAGATCTCTGTAGGGGAGACATGGCACTGTGAATGCCATCCAGATAGTCATTGGTCTGCTGCACCTCTGATGCCAGACCCTGGATGGCATTGACGATGGTTGTCTGCCCTACAGAGATGGTTCTCAGGCGGTCAATAGCCTCCTCTGTGAGGGCAGCAGGACTGGGGCAGGGAAGGAGGTGCCTGGGGCGAAGGAGACGACCACCTTTCTGGGTGGGCAGGCACGGGCAACTCAGTGGGGAGCAGAAGGAAGGGCGCTGATGGTATGGGTGGTGGCGGAAGATCTCACGGTAGTGGTGTGTGCACTAGGGTCCGCCACCGCCGGAGGACCCCCATCAGAGGAGGTCTAAGAGTCACTACCTCCTGTGGTAGTAGCCTCCCCTGTGAAAGTCCCCTCACCCTCCCACCAACTGGTCCCCTGGGCGTCCATTGTCTCTGCCTCGGAGGATCCGTGGGCCGCTGCCTCCCCACTTGCCGATGCCTCAGCTCCCTCACCTGATGTTGGTGCTGTACCAAACCAACACAAGAGAACAGGGATGGGGAGACAAAACAGGAGAGACACTTGAAAAATAGCTGAATGCTGATACACAATGGCCAGACATACACCCACCCAGCAAAGACACCCAACAGGCAGCACTGTGCACTATGCCCATGGCCATGCCCCTGACTACTGACCAGAATACTGATCTACACCCATCCCCCGAAATACTTTTGGAGCAGAGGTAGGTGAAACCTGACAGGGACACCCCTACACCCTTTGGGGAACAGCCAGTAGATGGACACCAGTCAAATTCCCTCCTCTAAGCAGCATGAGCCCTATCGCACACACAGTCATCCTTCCAGACTGAAGAATGGTCAGTGAGTACTCACCCCCTTGTGACTGCTGTGCAGCCTTCAAGTGCCCATCCAGATCTGGGTACGCCACCGCCAGGATCCATCGCAGGAGGGGGGTCAGTGTCTGACGGGCACCCCTTCCACATTGGGAGGACTTCCCCAGATGGGCCTCAGTGATCTTTCGTGCCCAGCGCCGCAGGTCCTCCCACCTCTTTTGACAGTGGGTGCTCCGCCGGTTGTAGACCCCCAAGTTCCGCACCTCCCTGGCGATGGCATGCCAAAGTGCCTTCTACTGGTGGGCACTGACCTAGAAGGGTGACACAGAAATGTAACACAGAAGTCAGGCACTTGCACGATAGGAACAGCTGGCAGATTGTCCAACATAGGACTGATAGTACTCTCAGACATGCAGGACAGTGGCACGCAGCATTCCATGCACAATAGCCCATCCAGGCTCAGAGGAGCACAGATATGTGCAATCCACAACATCCATTACTCACACATTGCCCCCAAACCCAGACTCACCTGTACCTCTGGCCTTCCGTAGAGTCTGCCGTACAGGGGCAGGACCCCTTCCACTAGCTTCTCCAGTTCTTCCTGGGTGAAGGCCGGGGCCCTTTCCCCTGCACCACGTGGAACATCCATAGCCAGAGGCAGGCCACAGTAGTACACAGAGTGGAGTTCCTGTCAGCACGAGATCAGGGAGTCAAGTCATCAAACGATGACGAACGTGTGTACGTTCCGTGGCGGTATGCACCGTCACCGCCGGCGGTGATCATGATACACCAGGATTCTCCATTGGCATCCATGTTAGACAATGAGGGTGTGAACAGTGGTCAACACCGCTGTACGCTGTGACATCAACCGCTAGCGGTATGAGGTCACTTCCACAGCGAAGGGGCAGAACTAAAGTGGGCAGACATTTTGCCATCACCTACACATCTTGAAATTCCTACTACTCACAATGCAGGGCCTACTAGCCACCTGAAGCACCTAGGCCTCTATCAATTCCATATAGTAGCACACATGAATTACTCTGTTCCCTACTAGTGATGTACATGTACATCTGTCAGGTAGCAGTTATTGTACAGACACTACTATGGACAATGCAGTGCATGTATTTGCTAATTTTGCCTATGTATGTGTGCACATCACTCCTTTTTGTAACCCCTCGTAGGTACCGACCCTTGTGGTGAGGAAGGGCACCATCAGTGTACAGACCACTTGTGGATATGGGGACCATGGTGGAGCGTCAGATCATTATCACTTACAGACTCACACATACAACTATTCAGGACCTATGTGTTTTACTGGATCCTGCACTAACTCCCGGAAATTGTTATCAGCATGCCATTCCAACTGAGGTGTAGGTGCTCTCTGCACTCCATTTCCTGGCCATAGGGTCTTTTCAAGTGACAGTGGGCATGGGTGCTGGTTTCTCACAGCCAATGTTCAGCCAGGTACTGACAAGATTTCTGAATGCAGTTGTACAACATCTGCAATCCTGTGTGCGACTCCCCAAAGTCCTGACCTCCCTGCCATCAAGTCTGACTTCTATGCCTTTGCAAACATTCCCCATGTCATAAGTGCCATCAATGGCACACACATTACCATCATCCCCCCAAGAGTGAGTGAACAGGTGTACAGAAAAAGAAAGAACTTTAACTCCATGAACATCCAATAGGTGTGTACTGCAGACCAGTACATTTCCCATGTGAATGCCATGTTTCCGGGTTCAGTCCATGATTAATTTGTGTTGAGGAACAGTAGTGTGACACAGAAGATGGAACAACTACAAGAGGACAGAGGGTGGCTCATAGGTAAGTTTTCCTGTCACTAACTGATACATTGCAGAAAACCAACCTGTCTGACTAAGGGACATTACAATGACGACTCTGTATTGAACCATTTTCTAGATGATTCTGTATATCCAAACTTGCGTTGGTTCCTGACACCAGTGAGGAATCCCAGGACAGATGCAGAGAGGAAATACAATGAGGCCCATGGATGTACTAGGAGGGTCATAGAGCGTACTATAGGTCTCCTGAAGGCTAGATTCCGGTGTCTACATATCTCTGGGGGTTCCCTGGCCTATGGGCCTGATAAGGTGTGTAGAATAGTGGTGGCCTGCTTCATGCTGCACAACGTGGTAGTGAGACATTCTATCCCCTTTTTCTAGGTGGAGGGTGCTAAAGGTCCTGATCAGCTACCTCAGAGAGGTGAGGAAAGTGATGGTGAGGATGAGGAAGGGGAAGATGTCCATTCCAGGAACCAACTGATACAACTCTACTTCCAATAACTGTGTGGGACTTAAGCCTGTCTTTGGGGTTAGTGACTAATATTGTCAGTGTGCTCTGTCATATAGGGGAGATTGGTAATGATAGGCGATACATGGACCACTTCTGCATGGTACTGACAGAAAATTTATGCATTCCCTCCTTGCCTAATTTAAAACACACAGTACCACTATCAAGCACAAATTAACAATAAAGTTGTTCTCTGCCAGTTGTATCCATACTCCACTTTGTTCAACATTGAAGACAGAGGACAGTGTTACAGGTGTGAAATGTGTTTTATTGGTAGAATATAGTGAATTGTATTATATACAGTGATGGGAGTCGTAAGGGTTGGGTGTCCTCAAAACCTACTTGGTGGCAGCCCTGTTGGATGTCTTAGATGAGTCCATTTTGTAGAATAGTACTTCAATTTGCCCTCAGCTAAGTGTTGGTGAATGGGTGGGATGGTTGCTTTGCCTTAGTAGCAGTGTCTATTGTTGGAGGGGGGGCTTGTTCTTAGCTGGGTTTTCTATGCCATATCTTGGCCTAAGACTACATTTGGGCACCTACTGTGGAGCTTCTTGGGGTGGCATGATTGGCCCTTGTGATTCCTGGCAGGGTATTTCGTGTGCTGGTTCTGCTGCTTGCGTCATCTGTTGCTGGTTGTCGAGGGCTGTTGTGGGGGCCTCTTGTCCGTTGTGGGTGTTAGACTGTTGTTTTACCAACTGCAGCAGTGCTCCAGCAATGGTGGCCATTGTGGCATTGTGCTCTTTCCACTGCTTCATGGCCTGTTGGTGTTGTTCCAGCTGCATCCTCTGACTTTGCTCCAGGGTGGACACAATCTGTGCCAACCTGTCTTGGGTATGTTGGTAGGCCCCCAATACCTCTGCAATAACGTTCTGGGCTGCTGCATCCATCCGGTGCCCTACCCCGTGACCCACTGGGGCACTTGAACTTGCCCTAGCCCCCTGTGCCTGTGTCCCCTGCCCAGGTCTTGACTTACCACTTGTACTGGGGCTCTTGCCTTCCTGCATGTTGGGAGTGGGAGACTGTGGCCTCTGTAGTTGTGTTCCACCAGTCTCTGCCCTGGGTCCACTGGTGTGGGTATGCCTCACCTGGCCAGCTGGTCTTGACTGCGTCTTAGGGATGACAGTGGTTTCCTGGGTGGGGCTGCTGCATGGTGAGAATCCAGGACTGTGTGAGGGGGCTACCTGCTCATCAGTGTCCAGGGATCCATCGCCATGGTCTTGTGATGTGCCTCTGTCTCACTGGAGGGCTGTGGCACTCCTTGTCCCCTCCATTAGGGTTGCATGGGTGGTGGTGCCTGTTGGGGGACATAGACATATCTGTTACATATGCCTGAAGGTCTGAGGTGTACAGAACCTGGCTATTGTGGGCTGGTGCTACTTTCAGTGGCCTTCCAGGGTGCCTTTGTGAGGTGGACATTGCATTTAGTGGCAGTGGTGGGGTTGCATTGTGGTGGGGGGTATTATTCCGTTGTGGGTACGTGCAGGGGTGGGTGGCTGTGCACAGCAGGAGTAATGTGGGCTCTTAGTGGGTTGTAGGTGATGCCGGCTGGTGGATGTGGTGGGTTATGGCTGGGTAGGGTGTAGGTCGAGTTGGGTGTGGGTGGGGTGGGGTGGTGCATGCATTGCTGATGTGTTGTATATGGGGTAATTGTAGATGACTTACCCGAGTCTATTCCTCCAGTGAGTCCAGTGAGTCCCTCTGGGTGCAGGATAGCGAGTGCCTTCTCCTCCCAATCGGTGTAGTCGGGTGGTGTTGGTGGCGGTCCTCCCCCAGTCTTCTGCACTCCGATGTGATGCCTAGATGCCAGGGCCCTGACCTTCCCCCGCAGGTCGTTCCATCTCTTCCAGATGTCGTCCCTGGTGCGTGGATGGTGTCCCACCGCATTCACCCTGTTGACAATGGTCTGCCACAGCTCCAATTTCCACACGATGGGTGTGTGCTGCACCTTGGACCCGAATATTTGTGGCTCCACCTTCAGGATCTCGTCCACCATGGTCCTTAGTTCCCTCTTGGTGAAGAGTGGATTTATGGGGGGGGCATGGTGAGTGTGGTGGATGGCGTCAGAACTGGGGACGGGGTATGGGTGCTCCTGTGTGGGTCGATATGCGTGTCCTGGATGCTAGCGTTCACTGTCTGGCTCTGGTGCTCTCCGTCTTCTGGTCCTGGTTTCATTGCAAGGGATTGTGGGGGTGTGTCTGGGGGTGTTTTATGGGGTTCTGGATGTGTGTCAGGTGTGTGGGTGATACGCCTATCCAATGTGTGCACCTGTTGCTGTTGTGTCCACTTGCCGCCAGTGGCGGTCGCATCCACCAATGGTAGTCCGGCCTCCATTGTCCACCGAGGTGATTTGTGCATCATTATTTTGAGGGCGGGATGTGGGTGCGCTTGGTGGTGGCGGGGTGGGGTGGGCCGGGATTCCAGCCAACAGAGTCCTGGCGGGAAGTGGTGGTCTGGGAATTTTTGGCAGGTTGGGTTTTTCAATCATTATATGGTGGGTTTCCATTCGCCGCCAATGGCGTAATTGTGTTCAGCGGTCAGCGGTCTTTACCGCCATGTTCATAATGATCGTCTTAGTACTAGCCCGTTCCAATGTTTGAGTCTAGTTTCTCCTCTGGAAAGGACCCTATGCATATTGCCAGTTCAGGTATTTTTCAGTGGACAGTTCAATTTCACTCCCAGCAGAAGCATGAGTTCCTGGACATCAATTCCTTAGAAAGCAGGATACCCAGTAGATGAGGGACACCACTGCTATGCTGCTGAGTAGACTGAATGTCATTCCTGGTTCCTGATCTGGAGGGTCGTCGAACCAAAAGCACCAAAGGAGCCGTCGGTGACCTGAAAGCATGTTACATGCCATAGATCATCGATGAGGTTGAGCCCCTCTACAATTATGAACTCCTTGGCAGTCTCCCATGCTGCTCCTTTCACAGCCTGGTTTTAGCCCAGGCAGTCCCTTGGAAGGCAGGGGTGGTCTTGCCTCTTTAAAAGGCAGTGAAAGAGAAGGCGGTTCCTTAAAAGGCAGTGAAAGATAAGGCGGTTACAGTGCTTATTTCATTACAACCCTGGCCGCTTACCGCTGTGCAGAAGACTGGCAACATACCACTGCAGCCTTGGAATTCCGCTACTGGTATTATGACCCACAGCTCTGAATCCACCATAATACAGACACCCACATAAGTCCGCCACACCAAATGTCAGCGATAAACTGGCGATAACAAAACCGACACAGTCACGTCAACAGGAATACGCCCACACTATCACGACCCATGAATCAACGCAGCGGTCTTTCAACCGCGGTAATCCATTGGTGGTACACACCGCCGCGCTCAAAATACACAAACATTTACAAAACACAACCACATTGGGCAATTTGAAATACACACACCTAATACACATACACACACCAAACCCACACACCCAATCCAATATAAAGCACACACCCACATCACCCACAAACCCTTACTGCCAGAATTTTGAAAGTAGGCCACAGAGAGATACTACCTAAAACAACACCAGCATCCACAGACACACAACACCATCACTTACACAACATCCACGCACCTCAAACAACACACACCAACACATCCCCTCACACACAACAACACACACCACCTCACACGTCACCCACACCACATCATGGCACCTCAACGACACCCCAGGTTCTCTGAGGAGGAGCTCAGGGTCATGGTGGAGGAAATCGTCCGGGTAGAGCCTCACCTATTCGGATCACAGGTGCAGCAGACTTCCATTGCAAGGAAGATGGAGCTATGGCGCTGAATTTTCGACAGGGTCAATGCAGTGGGACAGCATCCAAGAACACGGGATGACATCAGGAAGAGGTGGAACGACCTACGGGGAAGTTGCGTTCCGTGGTTTCCAGACACCAGATTGCTGTACAGAGGACTGGCGGAGGACCCCTACCTCCTCCCCCACAACCAACAACATGGGAGGAGCAAGTCTTGGCAATACTGCATCCTGAGGGCCTCGCAGGAGTAGCAGGAGGACTGGACTCTGGTAAGTCAAATCTTTATAATCATATCCCCCCACCCCACCTGTATGACATCACATACCCACACCCTCCCACTTACCCCCATCACTCCAACACCTCACATATGCACCACTATCACAACCCAGCCATCCCAATACCAAGCCCTTCGTGCAACACCAAAGCATGGACACCCATCACCAAAGCATGTCCACTACAGATACCCACACAGAACCCAAATCAACTATCACACAAGGACCAAGCCAAAAATGCAAGCACTGGAGTACAGGGTCACTCACCCATTCCACACAATGGCACACACAGATGCAATAATCATGCCTTTGCACCCCTACAGGACCCCTACCCAACGTCACCAAACAGGAGGCGGCAGACACATGGCAGTCCCCCCACAGAAGAGACCCACAGTGATGACAGCAGCTCTGCACAACTGGATCAAGATGACCAGCCCGGCCCATCAGGGACCTCGGACAGTCGGTTCCCCTGACACTGGCACAAGCCACCACAGACCCTCTCCCCTCAGGAAACACCAGCACAGCACCCACCCAGCGGGCCCATCCCCAGGACACATCAATCAGCAGTGTATCCACCACTACCAGGAACCCAGGCAACCCCACCAACCCAAGAAAATCACGGACCTGGGGGCAGTGGCAGTGGGTATACGGTTCAGGGGACAGAGGCACAAGAAAACAGGGAAGCTGGGAGGATTGCTGTGTGACAGGGGGAGGACAGGCCCAGGGAACCCACTCTCCACAAGGCACTCTCCAACATCATGGGAGTTCACCATCATTCCGAGGAGACGATTGCAACGGTACCGGCCAAGTTTCCAGCGGCTGAAGGAGGAACACTCCCTTGGGATCAGGGAGGACTTGAAGTCCATTAACAACACCCTGGTCACCATTGCAGGGGTGCTGCAAGACCTTGTCAACACCAGGAGAGACACAGTGGCACAGCAAGGGGCCCCTGACACTAGCCTGGATGATGAACAGCCCTCCACCTCCGCCGGCGCTAGTGGACAGGAGGCACCGCCACAGGAACACAACACCAGCACCCCACCCCCTGCCGATGGAGAATCACCCCGCAAATGGTCCCTGAGATCCAGGAACAAGACAGAGAACATTGCCAAGGCCCCCGCCAGGAAATGAGACCCCCTGAATGTCACCCTTCTGTCGCACTTTGTCACCCTGTCCATCCTTCAACTGCCATTGCTCCACTTACTATGCCCCTTTGGACAATGCACCTGTGAAACAAATAGACTAGACTCTGCCATGGACATTCCTCCACCATCCCCCAGCCCATTTTACAACCCCCTCCACTTATTTGCACAGAAATAAACACACTTCAATCACAAAACAATCTGGAGTCAGTCTGTGCTTTCACAAACGTGTAATTGCAATAACCATGGAATATAGCAATGTCAATTTACTTGTGCACATACCAATGTAACACAGCTGTAGGCTTGGAGAAAATATAGCAGAGGGCACAAAGTGGGACCCACATCTGTGAAATGGAAAGGCAAAGTGACAAGTCAGGGTCCATACACTGAGTGAAAAAGACAGACTTAAGCTGCCTCCAGAAATTGTATGACATGTGGGAGGCAGTGAAATTTTCTTACCTGTGTCTCACTGGAAGTATTGCATGATTATGTTGTTTCGGTTGTCGATATCCTCTTCTTCTGCCTCCTCTTCTTCACTGTCCACAGGCTCCACAGCTGCCACAAGACAACCAGCTGGCCCATCCTCCTGCAGAAAAGGCACCTGCCGTCGCAAAGCCAGCATACAGCAGGCCACGATTATCTGGCACACCTTCTTTGGTGAGTAGTAGAGGGAACCAACTGTCATAGGGAGGCACCGGAATCTGGCCTTCAGGAGGCCGAAGGTCCGTTCGATCACCCTCATAGTTCGCCCATGTGCCTCATTGTAGCGTTCCTCTGCCCTTGTCCTCACTGGGGTCAGTAGCCATGACAGGTTGGGGTAACCAAAGTCACCTGCAAATATCGAGGGACAAGTGTTAGACACAAACTAACCCTGAGGGACAAGCCCATACTCAGACACCTATTTACACTGTATTGGGTCCTTGGCCTTACCTATTAGCAAACACACGGTGCCTCTGGAGTAGCCCCATCACATAAGGGATGCTGCTATTCCTCAAAATGTAAGCGTCATGCACAGAGCCAGGATACTTGGCATTCACATGGAGGATGTACTGGTCTGCCAAACACACCATCTGCACATTCATCGAATGGTAGCTCTTTCAGTTTCTGTACAAGTGTTCACTCCTGCAGGGGAATACTAATGCCACATGTGTCCCATCAGTGGCACCAATGATGTTGGTGATATGTCCCAGGGCATATAAGTCACCTTTCACTGTGGGCAAATCCTCCACCTGAGGGAACATGATGTAGCTGCGCATGTGTTTCAGCAGGGCAGACAACACTCTGGACAACACGTTAGAGAACATTGGCTGGGACTTCCCTGATGCAATGGTCACTGTTGTTTGAAAGGAACCACTTGCCAAGAAATGGAGTACTGACAGGACCTGCACTAGAGGGGGTATCCCTGTGGGATGGCGGATAGCTGACATCAGGTCTGGCTCTAACTGGGCACACAGTTCCTGGATTGTTGCACGATCAAGTCTGTATGTGACTACTATGTGTCTCTCTTCCATTGTCGACAGGTCCACCAGCAGCGTGTACACCGGAAGATGCCGCCATCTCATCACCTGCCCCAGCAGATGTGCCCTATGGAGGAGAACAGCGAGCAGAGAGTCAGCCAACACTGAGGTATGCCAAAATGTAATTTGCACAAATTTATTAATCCGCAATGTGCCTGTAACTGTGGGTATTCCAGGCCTACATAGGTGTGACACAGTTATTATTAATGCCATGTGGCCCCCTGAAATGGCGGCTGCCAGACCTGTAGGGTGGGACAAGGGGATATGAGGTAACTGCGCTGGCGTTGTACACCATCGCGGTGGGCGGTCAAAGACCGCAGTGCAATTCTACATTGGTTAACATTGGGCCCTATGGGTCCCAGGAGCCAATGACGATGTACGCCGGCGGTGACGGTACGCACCGCCGTGGACGTGACCGCCATTTTCTGTCTGTTCACTCACTTGATACCTGACCTTCAACAGGAGAGGACCTACACTGCAAGTGCTGCTGTGACCTCAGTCTGGAAGCGACGATGACTCATGTGTCTGGGGAAAGGGCCCCTGCCTTCATTTTCGGAGGAGTTGGAGAAATTAGTGGATGGGGTTCTCCCCCAGTACACACAACTGTACGGTCTTCCAGACAAACAGGTGAGTACACTGTGAGCATGCTGCATGGGCAATGCCTGTTTTGAGTAGTGTGGATGGAAGATACATGGGGGGGGCTGAGGCCTGCCTGTGCGGATGGGGAGTGTATGTGTGTCAGGGCAAGGGTGGGAACGGGGGGCAATGAGTATGACGCTCCGGACGGGTAAGTAATTTCCTTCCGCCTGTACCATTCCTCTAGGTCGGCACCCGCCAGAAGAAGGGTATTTAGCGTGCCATCGCCAAGGACGTCCGGACCCTGGGGAGCCACCACAGACGGAGCACCCACTGCCGGAAAAGATGGGAGGACCTCTGCCGCTGGAGCAAGAGACTGCGGAGGCCCAGCTGGGGATGGCCTCCCAACGTGGGAGGGGTGGCAGTTGCACCATGGCCCCCTGATGTTCCGGATCCTAGCGGTGGCCTATCCAGAGTTGGATAGGCGCTTGAGGGCATGACAGCAGCCACAAGGGGGTGAGTGCACTCTCATTCAGCTGACTTCGCATGCATTCCGAGGTGTCTGGGTGGGGGAGGTGGCCAGTGGATTCCTCTAGGCCAGGGCGATCTTGGTAGGCAAGGCCCCTTGTGAGGCAGGCTATGTGGCACCCCAACCCCACTAGTGGTTAGAGCCATCTACACCTAGTCAGGCTCCTGTGACTTCCAGGTGTGCAGCAATTGGGCTTAGGCCTTGTACCCCATGGGCATGGGATTCATCTAGGAACTATAAGTGCATGGTGTAGTGCAGAGGCCTGCTCACTGTCTGTTGTGTCCGCCAACGGTAGTGGTGTTGCATGCATTGAACATGTCTTTCTTCTGTCTCCCCCCCCCTTTTTGTGGTCTCCCTGTTCTTGAGTGCAATAGCATCATCAGGCGGAGGAGCATTGGCACCGGAGCAGGAAGGAGCTGCATCCCACTTGGCCCTGGAGGGTGAAGCTGCGGAGTCTGAAGACACCAGTGAGACAGGGGGCGAGGGGAGCTCCACTGCGGGGACAGGAGCATACACCAGTGACAGCGACTCCTCCTCTGATGGGAGCTCCCTTGCGGTGGCGGGCCCCTCTGTGCCCACTGCATCAACAGGGACAGCTGCCGCTCCAACTACCAGCACCGCCCTCCCAGCAGCCCCTCAGCGTGTGTCCCATGCCCGCTCACCCAGGAGGGTGGGTATCTCCTTCGCCCCAGGCACCTCAGGCCCTGCCCAAGTCAGCCCTGCTGCCCTCAGTGAGGAGGCTATTGACCTCCTGAGATCCCTCACTGTTGGGCAGTCTACCATTTTGAATGCCATCCAGGGTGTTGAGAGGCATTTGCAACAAACAAATGCATACCTGGAGGGCATTCATTCTGGGCAGGCAGACAACAGAGAGCATTTCAGGCTCTGGCCTCAGCACTGATGGCTAACATTGTCCTTGTGTCCAGCCTCAACCCTCCAACCTCCCTCACCCAGATCCAATCCCCTGTACCTCAGCATATCCCAAGCACACCATCAGACCAGCATGCACACACATCAACACACACGAGTGGCTCAGGCAAACATAAGCACCACACATCCCACAGGCACTCACACAAGCACCATACCCATGCACACATACCAACATCCACTTCCTCCACTGTGTCCCCTTGTTCCACGTCTCCCTCCTCCCTCCCAGTCTCGTCTTCACTCACACCTACATGCACTACATCCTCAGCCACTACCTCGATTACCAGCACGCCCATCACCACACACCGCTTACGTGCACTCACCACCCCCACTACCATTCACACATCCCCAGTGTCCTCTACCAGTGTGTCTGTGAGCCCTCCTCCCAAAATACACAAACGCGGGCACACACCCAACCAACAGCCATCCACATCACAACCGCCTCCAGCCCATGCACCTTCACCCAAATTCAGCAGACGTACACTTCCTACAACCACTACTTCTTCCTCCCCTCTTAAACTCCCTCCATCTGCCTGTCCCAGTGTGTCAAAAACACTTTTCCTGTCAAACCTTGACCTCTTCCTTTCACCTCCCTCCCGTCCTTCCCCTAGGGCCAGGCTTTCCAGGTCCCAGCCCAGCACCTCAGCCACCACATCCCCAGGCACAGTGGTGCCAGCACCTGCAGGGTCATGGAGTGCGCCAACCATCAGGGCTGCCAGTGTGCCACGTAGCGAGGGCAAGGACATTCCGCCACCTGCCAAGTGAAAAAGGTGCCCACATCCCAGAGGGAGAAGCCGAAAACGAAAGGGGATAGTGTCAAGACAACTGTGCCACCATCAAAGGTGGGGAAGGGCCAAAAACTGAAGGGCAGGTCAGGAAAGGGCATGGTGGCACAGACTGAGGGACCAGTGTCACACCTTCTGTCTACGTCCACGCCAACCTGTACGGCGGCAAACACCACCACCTGCACCGCCACCTGCACCTCCACCTGCACTGCCACCTGCACCGCCTCCGGCACGTCTATAGCCACTGCGACAGACCCCAGCCTCTTCCCCGGTGGGCAGCTGCCGGGGCTGAAGGAGACATCCTGCTTTCTCCCACAGCAGGTGCTGACACATGCCCCACCACCACAGACCCTGCCTCCAGCACCACTGCCACAGACCCCGCAGCCAGCACCACCGCCACAGACCCCGCAGCCAGCACCGCCGCCAAGGGACCCCGCAGCCAGCACCGCCACCACAGACCCGGTAGCCAGCACCGCCGCCACATGCCCCGCCGCCACAGACCTCGCCGGCAGCACCACCACCAAAGACCCCGCCGCCAGCACTGCCGCCAAAGACCCCGCCACCAGCACTGCTGCCACAGACCCCGCAGCCAGCACTGCAGCCACTGGCCCTGCAGCCAGCACCACCGCCACAGACCCCGCAGCCAGCACTGCCGCCACAGACCCCGCAGCCAGCACCGCCACGACAGACCTCACATCCAGCACCACCATGACAGACACCGCCGCAAGCACCGCCAGCGGCCCTGCGACGTCCTCGGACAGTGGCACCACTTCAGACATGCCTACAATCCCCAGTGGTCAGTCGTCCCCAGGATACATCAATGGGCATGGACCCCCCTCGTGCAGCAGTGGCATTGTGCGTTCATCTGGCTGAGTTGTCCCCCTCCCACTCCCCCTGAGGTGCCTGTTTCATTTTGATCCGATGCCCCTCCAGTGTTCGCTCTATTTCCAGTCAGGTATCTAGTGTGGGCTTCGCCCATGCATTTTGGGCCCAGTGGTCCACAGACAATGATTGGTGCACCATCCGGACTTGTGTAGTTGGTGTACATAATTGCGTTTACTGGATTTTGAACTTTGATAATGAGATTTCACATGATTACATTCGTTCAAATCAATTCCTTTTGTTCTTGCGTTCTTCCAGGGGGTGGGGGGTGTATGTGTACTGTTGCTGCATGCATTTGTGCATATGGTGTTGTGGGTGGGGGTGGGGGTGTTGCGTGTGTGTGTCACTCTCTTTTCCCTCCCCCCTCCCCTGTGTTGTAGGTGCAGTACTCACCGTGGTCGTCGCCGCCATCGTTGGAGCTCCTAAAGAGAAGGAAGACCAGCATCTGCAGTATCTGCAATTCGGGCTCCATGGCGTCCTGGTTTCTCTTGGGGTGTGGAGAGGTGAGTGTTTTCCCTTCTGTCTACTGTTTCCGCTGTATTTTTGTTCGCATTCGTTCAGCCCCGGAAAAGGTGGCGGATAGGCATCTTGTGATAGGGTGGGCGGTACATTGTCTTCCGCCTGTCTATTGCCGGTTACCGCCACGCTGTTTGTTTGTACCGCCATGGCAGTCAGAGTGTTAAAGTGGCTGTCTATGTTGACGGTTTCCGTCACGGTCGTATTTTCCCGCCGGCCTGTTTGCGGTATTACCGCCGCTTTAACACCGACCGCCAGGGTTGTAATAAGGGCATACAGGCTGCTTTGTATACAACTGAGGACTTTTTCAAAGTCTCCAAGCAAGCAATCCAGGGGAGCAGGGCGCTCATATATTATCCTCACCTAGTGGGCTATTCAGAAAGATGCAGTCTTGGATGGTAAAGTGTGAGGTAGGACTGATAGGCTGGACTGGTAGGCCAGGCTACCCTGGCAGTATGGGATTGTGAGTGATGAAAAGAGCAACAAAAGTTCAGAGGACTTTGCTTTCAAGTGTGAAAGTGTTCAGCTCATACGAATCTTGAGCATGTGATCAAATTACTGCATTCTGTTGAAAGAGGAGATAAAGAACTCTGGGGGTTATTCCAACTTTGGAGGAAGTGGTAATCCGTCCCAAAAGTGACGGTAAAGTGACGGATATACCACTAGCAGTATTACGAGTCCATTATATCCTATGGAACTCGTAATACGGCTGGTGGTAAATCCGTCACATTTGGGACGGATTACCACCTCCTCCAAAGTTGGAATAACCCCCTCTGTCTGGCAAAGCTCTTGTGACTGTGATGAAGTCTTTGTTTTGCAACGTCCTGCTGAGGTTCACTTTTTTGCACTGTAACTTCAGGGCAGACTTGTGATACTCACTGGCAAACTTGACAGCAATCTGATAAAACATAGGCAACTTCTATTGTTACTCCTACTTTCTTACCTTGAAGCAAAGACTATATTATGCAGACATAAAAGTTTTCAGTAAGTGTATCTCATCTGCATGAAAGTAAGCAATAAGGTATCACAGCATTAAGTGTGCAAGGTGTAAGCATAGCCAATAGAAGTCTTGAAAGGTGAGCAGGGGCCCGGCCAATTGATGTATTTTTTCAAGCATCTACTGAGAAGGGCTTTATATATGAAACTCCCCTCCTGCTGCTGTTGCAGATTATATACATTGGCTACGTCATCAAAAGCTTCTAAAATGAAAACAACAAAGAATGGGAAATGTCAACAGGAGATAACCTGTAAGTGCTTGATTTAGATCTTAACTGTATTACTGCCAATCCACTGCAGCAGAGTTCCAAAGTACTCTGTCAAGCTGACAGTGTCCAGACAACTGTTTTTGATCTATGGCTGTCCGCGTCTAGGTAGTGTACTCTGTTGCACTAACTGTACTCCTCAGCTGACCCCGGTGGACTCCAGGGATGGTGAATAGCAATCCATCACCGCCGAGATGGGGGCATTGTACTGACCATATGTAAAGAACGCAGTTGAGCTGGCTGCAAACCAGCTACAGTCCCATGATGGCAGGAGTCTGTCGCTGGAACTGTTCAGCAATGGACTATGGCTGTGGCTATTGGATGGATGCTAGAAGCCCATACCTGATGTATATTGGACAGTTGTGAACACCTGCAAAACACACTATAAAACACACTCCCTTTCAGTCCATGATCCTTTGCCTTTTCATTCCTGACCACCATTCTGAAGATGACCCTGCCATTGAACAGCCAGGTTATTTTTTTTTATTCTTATTCTCCCTCTGTTTTATCACTTTTTCATGTTTTCATTATTTTTCTAATCACTGTAGGGACACTATTATATATATGTTTGACCACTATGGCAGGGAAGAGGAACATACAATTTACAGAGTGAGAATTGACAGTCACGGTGAATGAAATTATTTAAGTAGAGACACAATTGTTTGGAGCACACATACAAAATGCTACCATGTCTCAGAAAAGGCAAATATGGGACACAATAGTCAACAGAGTGAATGCTGTAGCTAACAATCTGCACACGCAGGTGGAAATTAGGAAGAGGTGTAATGAACTGTGGGGGAGAGTTCATTCCCTAGCCTCAAAGCATTACGTGGAGGCCCAGAGGACTGGTGGTGGTTCTCCCAGACCCCCATTATTACTCTTCCCCGGGGAGTCGAATGTCTTGCAGATCCTACATCCTGAAGGCTTGAAAGGAATTCCTAGTGAAGTGGAGACTAGTAAGTTACACCTATGTATGTCTCACTAATCACAAATTGAATCCTTGACCTTAACTTAGCTGTTAAGACTGTTTCTAGACACCTGTTAAAATATATATATTTAAGCTTCAGTTACCAAAATACCTTATGTTATCCAAATCAGTAGCATCATGGCTGTTACCATCTATTTAGCAACGATCAATATGTATTGTCAGATTATGGGTTGTCCTCCATGGATCACCCCCTGCATTTGCCTAGTTCTTTGCTGTCTCACAATAAAGGTTGTTTTCATTTAAAAAAAAAAAAAAAACAGGTTCCAAACTCCATTCATATGCACATGAAGGTATTATGCATGTAAGTGGAATCTTAACCTATTCACATTATACACATTGTGTGTACATACTGTAAATGTGTGTTTAAATTTCACTGTATTAATTTATATAGGTATGTGTTACTCACCTTTTCACAAATACTGGCAATAGTGTTTACAAATGCCTACAACTACCATGGTGCCTTGCTGTTGTCGCTGCAAAACAATAGTGCAATGTGATGTTGCCCAACCTTTCTTTTCTTCCACATATGCACAAAAGTCAAAGCTTTACGTAGTTGTTTTTCTTCGTTCCTTGTATGTATCACAATTTCATCTGCTTTGTTGAGCCTGTATGTTATTACTGTGTTACTCCATTGAATTGACCTACTTGCTTGCATAAATCATTGTGTGTATTTTTACAGGTTTCCAATCATATTTTACTGCATGCTTATTATAAGTAGTATTGATACACAATTTACTTTACAATGTTCTTATAATGACCAGTGCCATTGAAGCCAATAACTTGCACCATGGTTTGTTTTTGAGGCTGCTAGGCTTTGAAATGGCTCAGCTCACAAATCTCCTCTCTACTGTGTTGAGTTGCAGGTCTGTACATGGAATGTTCTCCATCATTGTTACTGAAGTGTGCCTCTGAGTATATTAACCTGCATGAGTAAAAAGTGAATAATCACACAGAGGTTTCAACATCCCATTAATAATATTTTTACTTTTCTTTCAAGTTGCATCATCTGTTGCGGAAGACAGATCTGAGGTACAATACAAACATTGAATGTCTTTCTATTTTTTAATTCATATTAGGACCAACACCCAGCACCAGTGGACCACCGTCTGCAACCAAGGGCACCTTCACTTTAGGCCAGGATCAAGCCTTCAGTGAAGATACCATGCTTGGTCCATCTGGTCTGTCTGGGCAGACAGCTCCAGTGAGTCACACTAAGCCCACACCTACACCTACCACCCCAGGTGCTACAACAACTCGGTCTATGGATACCTCTACTTCAAAAGAAGAACACAACTCCCATCTTGTGCCCTCAGTCCTGGCTACTGTTGAGCAACCACTGCCACCCTGTAGTTGTGCCAGGACCTAGTGGAATGTGCCACACTGCCTCAAGAGCACATGGTAGTGGGAGTAGACATTATTGGAGGGAATCTGTGGGCCAGGAAAGAGAGGCCTCTGGCAGTATTGTCACCGAGACCACCATTGACTGAGTCTTGGGAGTAATACAACAGTCCCAAGACAGATGGACCAGGTCCTAACTGATATCCAGGACCTAAACAGGTACAGAGGGAGCATATTCAAGAGATGCAGAATCCCAACTCCAATTTGTGCTCCTTGACTGGAATTATGTTTGACATTTACCCTCAAATGTGCATCACTTTCCCTGTACTATCTACCACTGTCTGTTGTCCTTTTACATCTGGACAAAATACACCTTCTGCAGCCATAGATAGGGAGGCCTTGTTACACAAGGAAACTGTTCCACCAACTCTTGTCCCTGCACCTATGCCCCCCGCAAAAGGGATGTTCACCAAGCCCACTAGGAGAGTGTGGTAAGATCTCTGCCAACACCTCCAAGCAATGCCAATCCTATTTTCTTCCAGAATGTGTTTGCCATTCACTCCGTGGACTAGTTCATGAACACATTTACATTTTTTTAAGGAGAGATGTGTTTGTACATTGAACTCCATTTTGTGCTCAACAAATATGGTTTCATCCACCATGACGGACTTTTATTTTTTGTTCTTGTTCTTTTTTATTCTGGTTTCAAAGCTATTGCACTAATCATTTTGTTCAAAATAAATGCACATAAAACAAAGACAAAGACTGATGTATTTGTTGTGATCATTTCTTTTTTTTAAAATCTTTCAAACAGTATGATACTAAAACAAATAAGAAATACCAACTTATGTTTAAGAAAGTGGGAAAAGTAACAATGAAATTGGACTATATTGGTTCCATACATTCCTAGTTTGTTTGTGGCACAATCCAATATGCTTTTCACAAACCATGCAGAAGCCAAACAGCTATTTATCCAGAATCATGACACCATGGAAGAAAGGGAATATTTCATGAAATTAAATCAAGTAGGCAAACTCTCATCGATTCATGACCTCAGCTGCATCCAAGATCATACAAAAAGGTACTGCACTGCCATGCAAAATAAAGTTATACATTATATGGAGCATTAATGCTGAAGTCAGATACAACCAGTTTACAAAGCACAGTTAAAGACAATAATCTGAGACCAAATATTGTCTGCAAGACAGAGTTCAACCAGGATATAGAAAATACAAATTGAAATGTAAAAAGATGAATTAGATGGCTTACCTAGCCAGCTAAAGAGACCCATCGTGCCACAGCAGTCAACAAAGTGGCTTAAGAAGAAGTGCTTCTCGTTGTGCTTATAGAGCTGTCCATACCCAAAGCAGTTGCTCATCAAACTGCTAAGTGGCACTCAAAACAACTTCAGAGGTCTTCTAAGAGCAAAGAGTTGAAGGCAACAGATGTATTTGTGAAACTTGAAGATGGCTGCCAAGGAGGAAGATACCATTCCAATTGATATCAAAGACAATCCTGAGGCTTACACATCAAAAGACGTCAACGAGGGTTTGCACAAACAGGATTATCCTACAGCAGATGGGAGGACGCTACTCTCAATGTCAGTAAATTTCACTCTATCCTACAATGATGCTATGTTCCTGAAACCACCACCACCTTTTGATACTGCCAAAATGTTAGACATTGGCAATAGATGGACTGCCTGGATAGAGAAATTTGAAGATTTCATTGATGCACTTGAAGCGACTGATAACAGAAAGATTATCAAATATCTCAAAAATCATGCTGGTGTGACAGAAGGCATAAAAAATGCTGAGAACTGAAAAAGAAGTCATATACTGTCAGATTCAGAATGTGTTTATTCTCACATTCAATCCAGTACCAAATGTTAATTATGAAGGGTACATTTTCAGTCAGGAATGTCTAAGGGCTGGTGAAACAATTGATGAATATGAGGAAAGACTCACACACAGACACTGTAAGTTCAATACTTTAATGAGGAAGAAGCCATGCGGCTTAGACTTATTGATGGATGCTTGCCTGATTCATTTAGATGATAAATGCTGAGAAAAAGCCCTAGGCCCATATTTATACTTTTTTAGCGCCGCATTTGCGCCGCTTATTGATGCAAAAGCAACGTAAACTTACAAAATACAATCGTATTTTGTAAGTTTAGGCTGCTTTTGCGTCAAAAAGCGGCGCAAATGCAGCGCTAAAAAAGTATAGACATGGGCCTTAGTCTGTAGTGAGCGTTGATGGCTCCCAGACTTGAGGAAGGTGCTGAGAAACAAGTTGCTGACATGGAAGCCGGAGGTGCCCCGAGTGAGTCAGTTATGATTGTGAAAAATAATCTGAAACAAAAGCCTGAAGGACACAAAGTGATGTCCACACATAAAAAGAAGTTGTGCTTCAGATGTGGATTTTCATTCCCACGTGGAGGAAAGTGCCCCACCATTGGACAGATATACAAAGGCTGTGATAAATAGAACCATTTTGTGATGATGTGCAAAGCAGAGGAAACAGTCAGGGCCTGATTTGTACTTTTTTAGCGCCGCATTGGCGTCATCTTTTGATGCAAAAGGGGCCCAAACTTACAAAATTCAACAATATTTTGTAAATTTGCGCTGCTTTTGCATTAAACAAATGGCACAAATACGGCACTAAAAAAGTATAAATCAGGCCATAAGTGTGTCACGACATGAAGGCAAAATGGATAAATGGATCACCACCCTCAAGAACACCAGACCCAGCCCAGCAGACACCCTCAAACTCAGCATCCAAAAACTCTCCAACTGGCTCTCATCCACAGCAGACACAGCCACCCCCCCTGAAAAACTCCACCAGCCACAGACCCTCCAACCTGACCACCTGGCTCACTCCAGACTTTGGACTCTCAAATGCCATTGCAGGAATTTAGAGAGACACTGGTGCTCCAACAAAACACCCACCAACCTCAACTCTTTCAGGTCTGCCCTCAAGACTTACCACCTTCAGCTCAGAGAAACTAAGAAAGAAGCATTCACCACCCGCATCAAGGAGAGTGCAAACCATGCCAGAGAGCTCTTCGGCATAGTCAGAGAATTGTCCTGCCCTTCTGCCACTGAGAACATGATTTACCCCACACAAGCCCTCTACAACAACCTATCAGACTACTTCCACCACAAAATCGCGGACATCTACAACAACTTTCATCCGCAGCCCACCACACTCTAGCTCCCCCACTCCTCTTTACCCCCATTGAATCAGTGAATGGAAGCAGCTCTTCACCAAAGACTCCATCTATATCATGACGTCCATCCACTCTGGATTCCCCACAGACCCCTTCCTGCACCACTTCTACAACCTAGGAAAGGGGATATTAGGAACACCTCTCACAGAAATCCTGAATACCTCCATCTCCACAGCCACCATTCCCAACATCTGGAAACACACCAAAGTCAAACCCCATCTGAAGAAACCTTCAGCAGACCCCAATGAACTCAAGAACTACCACCCCCTCTCGCTCCTTCACCTCCCTACCAAAATCCTGGAAAAGGCCATCAACCACCATCCCAATCTGGCTTCCAACCATACCACAGCACCGTGACCGCCCTCATCGCTACAACTGACAACAAGTGCATCCTAGACCTCAGCGCATCAGCAGCTCTCATCCTCGATCTTTCTGCAGCCTTCAACATCGTCTCCCACTACACTATCATCACCGGGCTCCACAACATCAGCATTCAAAGAAATACCCTGAAGTGGATCGCCTCCTTTCTCTCCAGTCGAACAGAGAGGATCCACCTCCCACTCTACATCTCCACCCCAAAGACATAAGCCCTCATCACAACATTGGCGGTAAAAAACGCCTACTGCCACAGCAATGGCCGCCAAAAGACCGTCACCGTGGCTACCAGCCATCCAAAATATATGATCACAGCTGGATTTCCGCCACAAGAATGGCAGAAATACGGCTGTGGTGGCGCTACTACCACCAGCAGTGCAATGGCAGTAGACCGCCGCCAGCCATATCATGACAAATATTACGGCCTGGTGGTGTTCTACTGGCGGGCACTGCTGGCGGTAGCAGCACCCCATCCTGTCTCCTGCCGGAGGACCCCCTGGATCCACGTAAGTTGGGTCTCTGACAGGAGAGGGTGGTGGGGGTGTTGTGTGTGTGTGTGTGTGTGAGGTTGTGTGAATGTATGTTTGTGTGTGAATGCGGGTGTGTGTTGAGTGTTGAATGCGTGTGTGCATATACGGATGTGTGTGCGCGTGCATGTTGTGAAATGTGAATGCGTGTCTGCGTGTATGTTTGTAAGCTTGTGTGGATGTGTCTGTGATTGGATGTATGCATGCATGCATGTATGTGTGAATGAGTGTGTGTATGCGTGTGTGTGAAAGGGGCGGAGATATAAAGGGTGGGGTGGTTGGAGAGGTAGGGGGTATCGGGAGAGGTAGGGTGGACCCCTATCAGTGACAGAGAAGGAATTCCCTGTCACTTGTATGACCTACCGCCATGGTTTTCGTGGCGTTTGGAATGCCACGAAAACCATGGCGGTAGGCGGGGTCATAATCCTGAAGGAGGCACAATGGTGGCCGCTGAGCTGGATATCTCCAGCCCGGTGGCTGTTACCGCGGTCGGAGTGGTACACTGGTGGTTTGGCTTCGGGCAACCCGCCAAAGTCATAATGTGGCGGTAAGTACCGCCAGCCTGTTGGTGGTACTACCACCACGTTATCGCCAACCTCTGAGGTCATACTGAACCCCATAATCTATTGTGTACTCCAGGGCTAATCCCTCAGCCCCACCCTCTTCAAAACCTACATGACCACTTTAGCTGATGTTGCATGCACTCATGGACTTTACATTGTCTCCTATGCCGACAACCCCAGCTCGTCCTCTCCTTCACTGACGATGCCTCCATATAATCCAATTTACAAAACACCATGACCAGCATCGCTGCATGGATGAAGACCAACTGCCTCAAGCTTAACTCAGACAAAACAGAGATCCTCATCTTCAGAAACAAGCCATCCCCCTAGGACGACTCTTGGTGGCCTACCACAGCCAGCCCCCTGCCTACTCCCTCCAGCAACGCACACAACCTCAGAATCATCCTGTACACCCAACTCACAATGAAGCAACAGATCAATGACATATCCTTTGCCTGCTTCCACATTCTCTGCATGCTCAGCAAGATCTTCCACTGGATATCCCACACCACTAGGAAACCCTGGCCCTCATCTCCAGCCGCCTCGACTACAGTAACGCACTTTATACCAGAACCACAAATAAACTCACTAACCACCGTCAGAATATCCAGAATGCCACAGCAAGACAATACTGAAATTCTTTGGCCATACATTTTCCGATGGGGGCATGACACCTGATCTAGCTAAGATACAAGAACTGTCAACTGCCAGTCCCCCACAAGATGTTTCAATGTGACATTCATTCATTGGCATCGCCCGTTACTGTTCAATATATATGCAAAATGCTGCCACTGTTATTGCTCAATTATGGGGAAAAAAAATATTTTCAATGGTCACAAGATTGCAAGAAAATTATCAAAATGATCAAACGCTTTATTGAAAATGCTACAGAAATGGAGTACTTTAATCCAAAACTTCATGCAGAGATTGTGACCAATGCTAGCCCGCACGGGTTAGGCACTGTTCTTGCACAGCATAGTGGACACCCAAATGCTCAAGAGCATATTGTAGCCTATACTAGTAAAAGTTTGTTTCAAACAGAAAGTGCTTTCTCACAGCCTGAGAAAGAAAGTGTGGCTATGCTATGGGCTTGTGAACATTTCCACGTGTTGCTGTATGGAAAGCCTTTTATGCTGGTGACTTTTCATCAAGATTTGCTGACCATTTTTGGCAATCCAAAAGCCAAGATGCCTCCCTGCATTGAACAATGGGGACTAAGATTGCAAGAGTATGATTATACAATTGTACACCATCCACAAAAGGATCAAAATCCTACTCACTACAGCACTCCATCCAAGATGGTGGAGGCCTACATTAATTTAATTGTCAAGTCAAGCACACCAGCTGCTATATCATTAGCCCAGGTTGGAACTGCCACAGGCCAGAATAGTGAACGTATGAAGTTAAAGGACATCATTACATATCAGTGATGGAACAAACATATTTGACTTCTCAGTAGTAATGGTGAATATCAATAATACAAAAATGTCAAAGATGAATTGTCCATAACTCAGGACGTAATTATATTGCAAGAATTCAGGATCCTGAATCTGGACAGTCTGCAACAAAAACTGATTAAAGTGGCTCACGCAGGACATTGTGGTATTGTTGCCACAAAGAGAGCTCTCTGAGGCCGAGGGCCATATGTACCAATACATTTTCCCATAGACACAGAATGGGTAAAACCCTTTGCTATATCTGGCCCGAGTTTGGTATCCATACTTAGTTGAAAAGGACCTCAAGGCCTGTTGTATATGCAATTGCCTGTCAGCCAAAGTTACTCAACATACTCTGAACATGTCAGAACTACCTAAACATGCATGGGAGATGTCTCTCGATAGCCATCAATTTCTGCGGTCCACTTGATAATGGACACCAGTTAATGCTGATTGTAGATGACTACTCACACTTTCCTTTGGTTGAATATCTCTCATCCATGACTCAGGAACAAGTAATCTAAGGAATTCACAGCATCATTGTGACATGGGGCATACCAGCTATTGTAAAGTCTGACAATGGTCCACCCTTCAACTGTAAGGAATTTAAAACATTTCTGGAGCATCTGAAAAATAAAGCATCAAAGGATTACACATTTATGGACACAGGCCAATGGACTTGTTGAGCATTTTATGAGTACAATAAACAAAGCAACTCTGGAAAAGACCAATTTGAAAACAGTATTGAAATCTACTCTACAAGCTTATCTTTTGATACTCCACTCAACACTGGTAAAAATCCTGCGACTTTGATGTTCGGGAGAGCAATGACAACTAAGTTACCTCAATGGATCACTGAGAAAGATAAAGGTGAAAACATCATTCGTACAAGGGACTTGGTTAACCAACAGAAAATTAAAGTTTATGCAAGCAAGAGGTAACATGCAAAAGGCATCTCATTAAGAAAAGGAGATTTCATAATCATTCAGCAGAAGGGCAAAAGAAAATCTTATGCTCCTTATGATGCAGAGCCTTCCCAAGTGATTTCTACCAAAGGACACATGGTGACTACCCAGTGCCCTGGGAAGTCTATTAAAAGAGATTCTTCTCACTTTTGGCCTGTTTTTCATCGGTCTTCAACTCAAAATGGTGAAAGAAGGACTGACTGAAATCAAATCAAACAAAAATTCCTTTATTTCGTTCACAAGAGTGGCCATAAGCGTACAATAAAAAAGAACCTTACTGTACACATCAAGTTAAAAAAATAGCTCACTGGTCAAGGCCATACAATACATCTTTAAACAAGTATATCAAAGATAACACCAGGCAGAGAAAAAGACATAGCCTTGTTTAAAAGGCTGAAAGGCGAGCATAAAAAAAGAAAACAAAATACTAAAACAGCATTAAGTTTCTAATTTTAATGGTACATTTTAAAAAGGAGCAGATGTTGGTACAATTAGAAGGAAAATCAAAAAATGGTAAACATTCTAGGGGGGCCAGAGAGGTCTTAAGGCCCCAAATTCTCTCAATGAAGAACAGGTATAGCATGCTAAATTGCTGGTAGAATTTTAAAAAAAAGACAAAGGGGGTCATTTTGACCTCAGCGGTCTTTTTCCAAGACCGCTGAGGGTCCGCCGTGTGGAAGACCGCCAGTGGTGGCGGTTTGCCGCTCGGCCTATTATGACTGTTTGCAGCTCTCCGTCCTTTTACGGGCGGAGAGCCGCCAACAGCCATACTGGTGGGTGGCGGGGAAGTGGAAGTTGCTCCACGGCCACGCCAACAGAACACCACCCAGCGAATCACGTCCTGTGATTCGGCGTGGCGGTGTTCTGTTGGCGGTGTGGTGTCGGTGGAGCAGCCCCTATGGCTCCCGTCCCCTCTCGGAGGATTGTTGGACCAGGTAAGTCAATCGTCCGTGAGGGGAGGGGTGTGGGGAGGTGTTGTGTGTTGTGCGTGCATGTGGGTGTGCGTGTGTGTATGTAGAGGGGGTGTGTGAGTGCGTGTATGCTTGCGGGGGTGTTGTGTGTTTGGGAATGAGTGCGTGTATGTCTGTGGGTATGTTTGTATGGATGTGTGCGTGTATGTTTGAATGTGGGTGTGCGTGTCTGACTGTGTGTGTGGATGTTGGCATGTATGTCGGTGTGTGGGCGTTTATGTGTGTTGGTGGTGCCTGCGTGCGTGTCGTGTGTGTATGAGTGATGTTATGTTGGGGGTCGGGGTGGGGAGGGGAGTCCTGCCACCTTTGTTGGTTCCAGTCACTACTTCAGTGACCACCCCGGTTCAAGATCTAGCTGTTTTTTTACACAAACTCATCACAGACTAACGACCCTGTCTATCAAGAGCCCCCACGTGAAGTGGACCAAAGTACGGATGGTGCACCGGCTCCCGTGTTCACAGAGACTGCCTCTGGCTATTTCGTTGACCTTGATGATTTTTCTTCAGACTCATTCACTACTGTGATTTACAATGTTTCAAAAAGTAGTAAGCTGTATCGATGGCTTAAAAATAACTATTTGAGATACCCATGGAACTATTTATGGTTCTGTTTGACATTTTTTGCATTATTTTTATGGATTGGTTTTGTGACTGTTTTCTTTTTGCTTATGAATGGTCATTATATTGCTGATCGCTCCTCTGTGGAGCCTGTTGATGAAGTTTTAACACTACATCATTCTTCACATAAGGTCCCGAGAGATTTGTCCCCTGTAAATATTACAGCAATACCGATTTCTGATGGGATTGTGTGGGACAAAGTTCCATTCTATATATACAGGCCTACTGAAATTATTCAAATACCATATGTGTTCAAAATTTCGATGACTGATGTAATTACACCTGATGTTGTCTCTGATGATTGGGATGTCCAAACAGTTGATTCCATGCTAACTGAGATGAAGGACTATTTTGAAAGTGATGATGTATATGAATTTACAATGAATTATGGGGAAATGTTCTGCTATAACAATTGGGGACATTACCACCTACACCATGCCACTAGATACAGGCCAGTATTAAACTACACACAGTGGGAACACTGTTCTACACCACCAGTGGGGAGCCCACAGTATTATAGTGATAAATTTACATACTTTTCTGGGCATGACACAAGAAAAGCAGAGTCATATTATTTTAAGATACCTCCGGCACAAATTAGGAAAATTTTGCTAACTGATACAAAACTAATTTATTCAGATCCTTTTGTTTCCCGGTTCACAGTTGAAGGTTACGAATACTGGAAGAGCACTATTGATTTGAAAAGTGTATGGGGAACACAAGATTGGCAGATACAGGGTAGGGAGGCTTTATTCCGAGCATGCCTGATTCCTGTACAAATGATTTTCTTAAATGACACAGTTCAGCAGACATCTTGTCTGGGGTTAGCGAAAATTAAAGACTTGAATACGCCCAGTATCCCCACCCCGGCAAAGTTTAAAGATTGGCAATACTTCCTCAATATCACTGAGGACAAGCTAGATGCAATGGTTAAGGCTGGTTAAGGCTGGTACTTATAATTCTTCACTTTCCAGTCCCGGCGGGTGGTTAATATGGCCCACCAACACGAATGATTGTCAAGCACGTTTTTTTAACTCTTCAGGGGTTTTTTCAATTAACAGGCAAGACCCTCGCTTTATATCGGATCAACATACAGGTACAGTTACGACATACAGTGTTGGTAAGCAGTGAAAGCAATGGGTACAGACCAACACGTTAGCCGCAGTTAAACAACATCTGAACACTCTTTCTGAAGAGACAGACCTGCAGAATTTTCTGCTGGGTCCTAGGAAACAGCGCTCAAAAAGGTTTCTATGTGCTATGTACAATGAAATTTGGGAACTTTCCCAAATTGAGGTTGCTGCACGTTTAAGGCAATTGGATAGAGACAATTTAGAAAAAGCATTAGCTGTTGTCCATAATGGCATGAATACACTGTACAACAGGATTTATTCACTGTCAAATATAGTATCGTCTGCTTTTGATATCACTCAGACAGACCTGTCCCGGTTATATCATGGGCAAACACAGCTATGTTCCATCATGCAGCTGGGTTGGACATTAGACACTGAAAAGTGGCTGCATTCCATGGAAGTATATTAACAGGAGTGACTTCTTCACTGCTTTTAATTTTTCTAGGTAACAGACAATGGCTAAAAGGGAGGCTAGTTTCACCATGCTTCGCGTAGAAAAGTTAGATAAGTTGCCCTTCACGGTAGCAGAGAGTCATTCAACTATCTGGCTCTTACATGGCATAATTAACTTGCCGATTTCGACCTTTCGTTTCTCGAACTGCCTGAAATATCTTGCAGTAGGATGGTATGAGCAACTAGGAGATAGCTATATTAAGGAAGAGTGGGAGTTGCTCTTTGACTACAGATGTCTGAACGGCAAAACAGAGGTCTTTCTTAGCGGAAGCGAATGTGAGGCTGCTGTTCGTCATTCGATGATATGTAAGCAGGTGTCTCTTCACGCTCTTTGCAATGCGAGGGTTGCAAATTTAGCCTGCTTGTTGAGGGGTACTTCCATCCCTTTGATTCACCCGGTATTTCATTTACTTTCCAATGGAAGTTATGTGGTACTGAACAATCAAAGTTGTTGCGGCATGCAACCAGGAATTGCCTACGCAGTCTCAGTCTCGAAGGTTGGTACATGTTGTGGACATGTTTTGTTTCCCCCCACACGAGAGATAAAAGTATCTGACATGTGGCCCCACATAGATACTATTAATGTGAACTATGACAAGCTGAGGCAGGCTAAAGGGGCTATTGTTTAAAAAACAGGTCGCCTTGACATCCGCAAAGGAGACGTATGCTCTCCAGATTGTGAGATCATCAGCCAAGATACAATCCCTATTAAATACCAACTTCCCCAAGCACTTTGGAGAGCTGGTATCCAGAATATTCAATGCTTCAAGCACTACTGGGATTGTTCAATTCTTTAAGGCTGTCGGGTCTGGTTTCGTATCCATCTTCCAGACTGTCTTCGGAGTCATCCCGTCAGCCATCCACTTGCTCTTTTCAAGTGTGTTTGGTGGCTTTCCAATCATTTTGGCTTTGATTTGCGGACTACTACTGCTATTTCTTCTGATTCGCAGTGGTTGTTTCTTTCTAGCAACGCAGAGCAATGGAGCCACTCCCACCAACTTCACTGTGCTGTGAGCGCATGGTTCGGATCTTCGGTGCACCCTTGCTGGTGGAGTTGGAGCATGAGTGGTCATTGTCATTCCAGCCCCTTCTCTGGTGCATACAACCAGTCTTTCGCTGCATTTGGTGTCTCTTTGAACATCTGCCTATGGTTTGTCTTGCTGTTGCACCAACATCGCCTGCGGACCACGAACTGCTGATGCCCCCGATGAGGGTTCATACATGGTCATGCCCCTTGAGACTGAGGTTGCTCCACGAGGCCACCTATGAGCCTTCGGTTTTAAGATCTACTGCGAATGAGGGCACCGCTATGGATAATGTTGCACCAGGAACTACTGCTCACTACTGCTCTGTGGATCCGTTTGTCCACCCTGAACTCCATTTTACATCAGATGATGTTGACTCATTTTTGAGGTCCTTGGTTGGTGACTTCGATGACACTCTTCAAGATCATGCGTACAGCACATAATTTGATAATTTGATTTGCCATTCCCGTATAAAAAATGTGCACTTCAATTTCACTTGCTTTGGCATGCTGTGCTTGTCATGGTTGACATTTACATCTCTGTGTGTGTTTTAATGACATTGTTTTCATTATCCTATTAACACATTTTAAAGATTTTGTAGCTGCTTTTTATGCTTTTAGCTTTTAGTTCAGAGCAATTTTAGCGCTTGGGTTCCTATACTTTCGTCATACCTGTTACGGCAATGGGGAGGGTGTAGTGAATCCTACTTCATTTTAATAACAGGAGTTAGCTTAGCATTTGGCTTACAGACTTGTGCCCCGTCACCTAGTGACTTTTAACCTACTTAGCTTGCTCTGTCTTAGCACATTTAATTATTTATTTCTTCTAAAATGGCTGCCTTGTTTAGAGTTAGGCCACTTGTTATGAGTTACATTATCAGTGCCACCATGCTAAGGCATCATGAACAAGCACAAAAGACAAACAAACAGTAGGTGTTCACACTTAGGGATTTTCCCTCTCTATACTTTCGAGGGGTTATTTATATTAATTGCTGTCCCAAGCATGTCTGTTATCTATTGTTTGGAAACACACCTACGTCAGGGGTCCTTGAAGATCTGTATAAATATATCGCACTTTAGACAGATAATCAGAGGGATTCTGACCAGAGGGCATCGCCACCATCGCTGATATCGACGCTGCAGTCGTCTTGACGCTGGCCCAGTCTTCGTGTCCCTATGGAGTCTGAGATAGAGACCTCATTCCAAGGTAATGAGGGTTGGGGGCTCCTTGCATGGACATGGCATTGGCAGATTAGGTTTAGCAAACCCAGCTCTCCTTTAGGTAGGAGGTTAGGCCTTTCACATTAGGGTATTAGGGCATATTACATCCCGTATGCCTTTTTTATGCATTGCAGGATGGTTGGGGTCTTTGTAATAATGACTCTCATCTTCACAATTCTGTTACTTGCATTATTCATTATCCTAATCATTGCAGCCCATGCAACTTATTGCAAATTGCAGTTATGTTGAATAAAAACTATTGAAACTTTACTGCATCTTTGTCATTGCCTGTGTTTGTATGAGATATGCTATATCTGTGAGAAAGGGGTAATCTCCGTTTAACCACGACACTCCCTGAGATGTCTTACTCTCGAGTCCATGCGTAAAGGATGCCACAAATCACCTTTTATTATTGTGTTTCTGGTGAAGTGCTGCTAGTGAGCCGGTAAGGTTGGGACAACAGTTGCTACTTGTTGTAAGAAAGACGTAGTCGCCTACAAACAAAAGTACTGTCATCCTTTAACCAGCAGTCTTGCCTACAGCAAGAGCCCAAACTACGACACCATCTTCTCAGCCAGCAACCACGTCTCTTTCAGCCACACCACCGAACTCAGCTGGACAGACCACCGCTGCATCCACTTCTCCTACCAGGAACCAGTCACTCACCACCACCGCACACAACCCCCCGACACAACTGGAGCAAAATATCAACGGATCAACTGATCTCCACTCTCGCCCGGGTCCCACCCCCTGCGACCATAGACCCCAACACAGCCACCACCAACCTGCATCGCTGGATAGAAGATTGCACTAAGGCCTCACACTGCTCAAAAAAACACCAAACACCTCTCACAGAATCAAGGCCAGCTGGTTCATCCCAGAACTACAGGAATCCAAACGGCTATGTCGCAGAATGGTACAAACCTGGCACCTTGACCCTACCAACTCCAACCACATCGCTTTCAAGGATGCCCTATGCAAACATCACCAACTGATCCGCACCACCAAAAGGACCCACTTCAAAAACCGCATTGACGCCAACGCTCACAACAGTAAAGAGCTCTTCGGCATCATCAATGAGTTCTCCACTTCCAGAACCTGCTCCAATGAACCCCGCCATCACAGGAGTTCTGCAACTCACTGGCAACCCACTTCCGTCGAAAGATAGAAGAAATCCACAATAGCTTCAAACCCCAACCCCACCAGCTGACTACAAAAACCCAAGAACCCAAAGCTCCAAGCAACACCCACCCCCTCCACACCTGGACTCACGTCAACATAGAGGACACCGCCACCACCATGGCCTCCATCCACTCCGGATCACAATCGGACCCCTGCACACACCATATCTTCAATAAGGCAAACATCATCATCGCCCCCCCACCTCTGCATAACCATCAATAGGTCCTTTGAGTCAGCCACCTTCCCAGAAAGATGGAAGCATGCAGAAATAAACGCCCTGGTGAAGAAACCAAAGGCAGACCCAGACGACCCCAAGAACTACCAGCTATCCCGGTTCCTGGAAGACAGCAAGGTATTCGACACCTCCCAATCCGGATTCCGTAGAAACCACAGCACCGAGACTGCACTCATTGCTGCCACAGGTGACATTAGGCCCATGCTCGACGAAGGAGAAACAGCAGCACTCATCCTCCTGGACCTCTCCGCAGCTTTCGACACAGTATGTCATCACACTCTCCGCACATGCCTCCACAACGCTGGAATTCGCGACACGGCACTCGAGTGGATCTTGTCATTTCTCTCAGGCAGAACCCAGAGAGTCCGCCTTCCACCGTTCCTGTCAGAAGCCTCCAGAATCATCTGTGGCTTCCCCCAAGGATCTTCGCTCAGCCCCACGCTCTTCAACATTTACATGGCCCCCCTCGCCAACAGCGCACAAACCCACCACATAAACATAGTTTCCTACGCAGACAACACTCAGCTCATCCTCTCCCTCACGAAAGACCCTAAAACTGCAAAGAACAACCTCCACACTGGACTTCATGCCATCGCCAACTGGATGGAATCAAGCCACCTCAACACAGACAAGACAGAAATCCTCATCTTTGGCACCAACCCCTCACCTTGGAATAACTCCTGGTGGCCCACCTCCCTAGGAGTCGCGCCCTCACCCACCACCCACGCATGCAACCTGGGCTTCATCTTAGACTCTACACTCAGCATGACTCAGCAGGTCAATGCCATCTACTTTTCCTGCTACAACACTCTCCACATGCTCCGCAATATCTTCAGGTGGATTCCCGTCGAAACCAGGAAAACTGTCACCCATGCCCTGGTCAGCAGCCGATTGGACTACGGAAACGCCCTATATGCAGGAATAATAACCAAACTCCTAACAAAGCTTCAAAGAATCCAGAACGCATCCGCCCACCTCATTCTGGACATCCCACGCCGCGACCACATTTCCCCCCACCTCAGAGACCTTCACTAGCTACCAGTATCAAAGAGGATCACCTTCAGACTCCTCATCCATGCACACAAGACCCTCCACAAAACAGGCCCAGCCTACCTCAACAAAAGACTCACCTTCCACACCGCCACCCGCAATATTCGCTCCGCCAGCCTCGCCCTCACCTCCATCCCCCGCATCCGCTGCACCGCCGCCGGAGGAAGATCCTTTTCTCACCTAGCCACCAAGACCTGGAACTCCCTACCGCTTCACCTTCGCCAGACCTAAGACCTCTTGACATTCAGGAAACGCCTCAAGACATGGCTCTACGACCAGTAGCTCCCCCCCCCAGTGCCTTGAGACCCTAACGGGTGATTAGTGTGCTTTATAAATCCTTGATTGATTGAGAGATCAGCTGTGCTATCATTCATGAATTTTGGGTTAACATCCGTGTAGGTTGACAGCATACGGCGTTCATAACCTGGATGAGATCTCCTTTAATAACTTAAATAATATTTTCACATCGGTGTGCAGTTTTATTGCATTTGGCTTTGTAATGCGCTAAACCCAGACGGATATCAATACTGAGTAAATGTGGAAATATACAACTTACAACTTCATTTGATCACAAAGCTTAAACTAAATACAGATAATACTGATAACATTGTCAAAACCCTACACAATCCTTCCACCTTCCAATAGAAATTAAAGCTGTTAAGAGAGGCAGGCACGGTGGTCTGAAAAATAGAGAAACCTCTTTTTTATCCCAGTTGACTCTGTAACATGAGATGAGAGAGAACTGCTATACACTAGCAATAAGGGGTGCTAGCAAGGTTTCTATGGTTTAAAGTGTAAACTGTATATATTCTGCATAACGCAGTATTAACTAGGGCCCAGCAGTAGTTTCCATGGTGAATACTGAATTTGATATGTGATGTTGTGTTATGAGTAAACAAAACACAACTGGATCGTGTTTCTTAAATGGTACGTGCGTTTATTCAATGTCGCCCCAGCCATCCGATTTCACCTCCAACCGTCGTCGCGCATCACCTTCATTCCATATTCCATCCCCATGGTGATTGCGTGATCCCACTCACATCAATACATCACACATCTCCCTATTTATATTTAACAAAAGCTAACACAGAAATACTTGTTTTCACATAACAATATCTAAAACAAAGTGAGAAAAATCAATGCAACAGAAACCTTTACGCACCCAAACATATGAAATTATCATCACACAACAAAACTAAATCCCTGCTATACAGTGTGTATTAATTGTCTACACTATAACTTCATAAGTGCAAAGACTTTCCTTTGCAAGGATAGTCCTAGTATCCCAAACAACAACTTCCCAACCCTTGTCAATTGAGAACATAGGTGGTCATTACAGCCCTGGCGGTCAGCTAAAAGCGACGCTAAAACCGCCAACAGGCCGGCGGAAACAAAATTGGAATCACGACCATGGCGGAAACCGCCAACATAGACAGCCACTTTAACACTCCGACCGCCAAGGCGGTACAAACAAACACCGCAGCGGTATCCGCCAACAGACAGGCGGAGGACAATGTACCGCCCATAGGATTACAACAGTCAAATCCGCCACCTTTTGCCGGGGGCGGATTCACCGCGAACAAAAACACGGCGGAAACAGGACTTGAAAGGGAAAACGCTAACCTCTACACACCCCACAAGGAAGCAGGACACCATGGAACCAGAACTTCAGATTCTACCTGCCTTTGTCTTCCTGCTCCTCTACCAGGAGCACTAACGCCGGCGGCGAAGACCACGGTGAGTACTGCACCTACAACACAGGGGAGGGGGGATGGGAAAAGAGAGTAACACTCACACGCAACACACAACACCCCCACTCCCACCCTCACCTACTACAACACACACACTAATACATAATGATACACTACAGTTACACCCCCCCCAAACCTCTGGGAAGAATGCAAGGGCAAAAGGAAAGGAGTTGAATGATTGTAATATATTCAAAGACATGAATCAAAAATATATACATATATAAAGATAGTCACACTATAAACAAATATATACACCAAGAATACAAGTCCAAGGGATTCCACCATCATAGTCCGTGGACCACTGGGCCCAAAATGCATGGGCGAGGCGCACACAAGATACCCGAACAAGACGGAGAGAACACTGCTGGGGCATCAGATAGAAATAAAACATGCACCTCAGGGGAAAGGGGGGGCATCTCAGCCGGATGAGTGCATGACGCCAGATCCATGAGGGGGCTTCATGCCCATTGATGTATCATGGGGAGTGCAAAGCCGCAGTCTCTCAAGTCTCTACAGTGGGTGGTTTGCCCACTGTTTTATCCTGGGGAGTGCAAAGCCACAGTCTCTCAAGCCTCTACAGTGGGTGGTTTCCCCACTGCTGCATCCTGGGGAGTGCAAAGCCACAGTCTCTCAAGTCTCTACAGTGTGTGGTTTGCCCACTGCTGCATCCTGGGGAGTGCAAAGCCACAGTCTCTCAAGTCTCTACAGTGGGTGGGTTGCACACTGCTTTATCCTGGGGAGTGCAAAGCCACAGTCTCTCAAGCCTCTACAGTGGGTGGTTTCCCCACTGCTGCATCCTGGGGAGTGCAAAGCCACAGTCTCTCAAGTCTCTACAGTGTGTGGTTTGCCCTCTGCTGCATCCTGGGGAGTGCAAAGCCACAGTCTCTCAAGTCTCTACAGTGTGTGGTTTGCCCACTGCTGCATCCTGGGGAGTGCAAAGCCACAGTCTCTCAAGTCTCTACAGTGGGTGGTTTGCCCACTGCTGCATCCTGGGGAGTAGTGGAAGTCATTTTACACTGGTTTTGGAGGGGGCTTTGTGCCCAGAGTGTTTCATCCTGCCAAGGATAGAGGTAGTGGATGTAATTCTCCACTGGTTCTGGAGGGGGCTTTGTGCCCAGAGTGCTTAATACTGCTCGTGGCGGCCTCAGTAGCGTCGGAATCTTTGGCGCTAAGTGGCCTGCGGTGCTGGTGGCGGCGGTGTCCTGTTCAGCGGTGCTGGTGGCGGCGGTGTCCTTGGCAGCGGTGCTGGTGGCGGCGGGGTCCTGTTCAGCGGTGCTGGTGGAGGCGGTGTCCTTGGCAGCGTTGCTGGTGGCGGCGGTGTCCTTGGCAGCGGTGCTGGTGGTGGCAGTGTCCTTGGCAGCGGTGCTTGTGGCGGTCTTGTCTGCCGTGCAGGTTTTCCCAGACTTGCCAGTTTTAGTGTGCATCTTCCCCACCTTGGATGGTGGCGCAGCTGGATCCACACTCCCACCTGTACCCCTGGGAGTGGCTTTGTTTGAAGATTTTATTCCTCTCTCCCACCGGGCACTGGCCAACTTTTGGTGTTTTTGAGGTGAGGGACTGTCCGTGCTCTGGCTCCTTGGCACACTGGCTGCCCTGCTGCCTGGCGCACTCCAGAAGCCGGTCACTACGGGCACCACTGCTCCCACTGATGTTGTGGCTGAGGCGCTGGGTTGGGACCTGGAGAGGCAGGCCTGGTAGGGAGGAGGGAGATGAGGAGGAGGGGGACACAGTGGAGGCAGTGGCTGTTGGTATGTCTGCATGTGTATGATGCTTGCATGAGTGCCTGTGGGATGTGTGGTGCTTATGTTTTCCTGAGCTTCCCTTGTGTGTTGAGCTGTGTGCATGCTGATCTGAGGGTGTGCTTGGGATAGGCTGAGGTACAGGGGTTTGGGTCTGGGTGGAGGAAGTTGGGGGGGCGGCTGGAGACAGGGAAAATGGCTGCCATCAGTGCAAAGGCCAGAGTCCGAAAAGCTCGCTGATGGGCTGCCTGACCAGAATTAATGCCCCCCTGGTATGCATTAGTCTGTTGCAACTGCCTCTCTACACCCTGGATGGCATTCAGAATAGTAGACTGCCCAACAGTGAGGGACCTGAGGAGGTCAATGGCCTCCTCACTGAGGGCAGCAGGGGTGACAGTGGCGGGGCTGAGGTGCCTGGGGCAAAGGAGATGGCCACCCTCCTGGCTGAGCGGCCATGGGGCAAACGCTGAGGGGCTGCTGGGAGGGCGGTGTTGGTAGGGGGGGTGGCGGCTGTACCTGTAGATGTGGGGGGCACAGAGGGGCCCGCCACCAGAAGGGAGCTCCCCTCAGAGGAGGAGTCCGTATCGCTGGTGTCAGCTTCTGTCCCCACAGTGGAGCTCCCCTCGCCCTCCGTCCCACTGGTGGCTTCTGACTTCATTGTCTTGCCCTCCAGGGCCATGTGGGATGCAGCTCCCTCCTGCTCCGGTGCCACTGCTCCTCCGCCTGATAATGCTAATGCACACAAGCACAGGGAGACCACAAAAAGGGGGGAAACAGAAGAAAGACATGTTGAGTGCATGCAATACCGCTACTGTTGGCGGACACTACAGACACAGAAGCCCCCTGCACTACGCCGTGCACTTGGAGTTCCCTAATCAATCCCAGGGACATGGTTTACACGGCTATCCCCGATTGCTGCACACATGGATGTCACAGGAGCCTGACTAGGTGTAGTTGTTCTGTACACAGGTGGGGTGGGGTGCCACAGGACCTGCCTTAAGAAGGGACCCTGCCTACTAAACTTGCCCTGGCCTAGGTGAACCCAAAGGCCCACCTCCCCCAACCAGACACCTCGACTGCACACTGAATCAGCTGAATGAGAGTGTACTCACCCCCTTGTGGCTGCTGTGATGCCCTCAAGTGCCCATCCAACTCCAGGTACGCCACCACCAGGATCCGGAACATCAGGGGGGTCATGGTGCGACGGGCACCCCTCCCACGTTGGGAGGCCATCCCCAGCAGGGCCTCAGCCGTCTTCTTGCTCCAATGGCGAATGTCCTCCCATCTTTTCCGGCAGTGGGTGCTCTGTCTGTGGTAGACCCCCAGGGTCCGGACTTCTTGGCGATGGCACGCCAAATATCCTTCTTCTGGTGGGCGCTGACCTACAAGAATAGTACAGGGGAAAAGGAGAAGATATAAGCGCCCGCACCGTCACAGTCATTGGCCCGCATCCCTACCCTTGCCATGTTGCACGTCGACTTATCGTCAATTCAAGCACGCCTCATTCTCCCCCCCCATTTTTCATCCTCACCACTCCAAACAGCCATTGCCCATACAGCATGCTCAGAGTGTACTCACCTGTTTGTCTGGAGGACCGTAGAGTACTGTGTACTGGGGGAGGACCCCATCCACTAGTTTCTCCAACTCCTCCGTGCTGAAGGCAGGGGCCCTTTCCCCAGACACACGAGCCATTGTCTCTTCCAGACTGAGGTCACAGCAGCACTTGCAGTGTAGGTCCTCTCCTGTCGAAGATCATGTATCAAGTGATTGAACAGAGAAAATGGCGGTCACGTCTGCGGCAGTGCGTACCGTCACCGCCGGGGTACATAGTCATTGGCTCCTGGGACCCACTGGGTCCAATGTTAACCAATGCAGGATTGTGCTGCGGTCTTCGACCGCCTACCGCGACGGTGTACAACACCAGCGCAATTACCTCATATCCCCTTGTGCCACCTTACAGGTCAGGCAGCCGACATTTCAGGGGGCCACATGGCATTAATTTTTAAATGCGTCACACAGATATAGGCCTTGATTATACACTAAGACAGCCATATGTCGATTTCGAAAACAAATCATATAAAGTTGAGCTTACGTACCTCAGTGTTGGTAGACTCTCTGCTCGCTTTTCTCCTCCATAGAGCACGTCCACTGGGGCAGGTGAGGAGATGGCGGCATCCTCCGGTGTACAGAGCGCTGGTAGAACTGTCGACAATGGAGGAGCTACATGTGATCATCACCTACAGACTTGATCGTGCCACAATTAAGGAACTGTGTGCCCAGTTGGAGCCAGACCTGATGTCAGCTATCCACCATCCCACAGGAATCCTCCATCTAGTGCAAGTGCTGTCAGTACTCCATTTCCTGGCAAGTGGGTCTTTTCAAACAACAGTGGCCATAGCATCAAGGATGTCCAGGCCTATGTTTTCCAACATGTTGTCCAGAGTGTTGTCTGCCCTGCTGAAACACATGCTGAGCTACATCGTTTTCCCTCAGGTGGAGAATTTGCCTACAGTGAAAGGTGACTTCTATGCCCTGGGACATATCCCCAACATCATAGGTGCCATTGATGGGACACATGTGGCCTTGGTCCCCCCACACAGGAGTGAACAGGTGTACAGAAACCAGAAGAATTACCATTCAATGAATGTGCAGATGGTGTGTTTGGCAGACCAGTACATCTCCCATGTGAATGCCAAATTTCCTGGCTCAGTGCATGACGCTTACATTCTGAGCATCCCTTATGTGATGGGGCAACTCCAGAGGCACTGTGGCCCATATTTATACTTTTTGACGCTAAACTGCGCTAACGCAGTTTAGCGTCAAAAAGTTTTGCGCCGGCTAACGCCATTCTGAAGCGCCATGCGGGCGCCGTATTTATTGAATGGCGTTAGCCGGCGCAAGCAGACCGGCGCTGCCTGGTGTGCGCGAGAAAAACCACGTACACCAGGCAGCGCCGGCGTAGGGGGAAAATGGCGCATGGGCGTCTTAAAATGGGGCAAGTCAGGTTACGTCGAAAAAATCGTCGTAACCCGACTTGCGCCATTTATTTTCGACGCCCATCCCCCATCAACATGACTCCTATCATTGTAAAGATAGGAGTCATGCCCCCTTGCCCAATGGCCATGCCCAGGGGACTTCTGTCCCCTGGGCATGGTCATTGGGCATAGTGGCATGTAGGGGGGCACAAATCAGGCCCCCCTATGCCAAAAAAAATTATTAAAAAAAAATAAAAAAATACTTACCTGAATGTCCCTGGGGTGGGTCCCTCCAGCCTTGGGTGTCCTCCTGGGGTGGGCAAGGGTGGCAGGGGGGGTCCCTGGGGGCAGGGGAGGGCACTCTGGGCTCATTTTGAGCCCACTTGTCCCTTAACGCCATGCCTGACCCAGGCGTTAAAAAGCGGCGCAAATGCGCCGTTTTTAGCCACGCCCACTCCCGGGCGTCTCTTTTGCCCGGGAGTATAAATACCACGTAAAGGCCTGGGAGTCATTTTTTAGACGGGAACGCCTCCCTTGCATATCATTAACGCAAGGAAGGGGTTCACGCTAAAAAATGACGCACATTCCGGGAACTTTGGCGCTATTCGCCTCTAACGCCATAGTATAAATATGGCGTTAGTTGGCGTTAGTTTAGCGTCGAATTTGCGTCGAAAAAAACGACGCAAATTCGGCGCAAACGGAGTATAAATACGGCCCTGTGTGTGGCTATTAGGTGAGGACAAGGACCCAATACAGTGTGACTAGGTGCCTGGGACTGGGGATTTCCCTAAGAGTTAGTGTGTGTCTAACAGTTGTCCCTCGATATTTGCAGGTGACTCTGGTTACCCCAACCTGTCATGGCTACTGACCCCAGTGAGGAATCCCAGGACAAGGGCAGAGGAACTCTACAATCAGGCACATGTTCGAACTAGGAGGATTATAGAGAGGACCTTCGGCCTCCTGAAGGCCAGGTTCAGGTGCCTTCATATGACAGGTGGTTCCCTATTCTACTCACCAAAGAAGGTGTGCCAGATCATCGTGGCCTGCTGTATGCTTCACAACTTGGCTTTGCGACGATAGGTGCCTTTTCTGCAGGAGGATGAACCAGATGCAGGTGTTGTGGCAGCTAAGGAGCCTGTGGACAGTGAAGACGAGAAAGCAGAAGAAGAGGACATAGACAACAGGAACACGGTGATCCAACAACACTTCAAGTGAGACCCAGGTAAGAAGACAACACTGCCTGCTGCATCTGTTTGATCCTTCTACCTCTCATCTGTCTGTCATTTTCGCACAGTTTATGGACCCTGAGTTGTCACTTTCCCTTTTGATTTCACAGATGTGGGTCCCACTGTGTGACATCTGCTTTGTTTCCTCATGGACTAGAGCTGTGTGACATAGGTATGTTGACAATACAATGGATATAGCATTTTTCCACAGTTATTGCAAATACACATTTTCGAAAGCACAGACTGACTTCAGATAGTTTTGTGATTTAAGGGTGTTTATTTAAGTGCTAAATAGTGGAGGGGGTTGGTAAATGGTCAGGGGTGATGGTGGAGGAATGGCAGAGTCTAGTCTATTAGTCTCACAGGTGCATTGTCCAAAGTGGCATAGAAAGTGGAGCTGGGGCAGCTTAAGGATGGACAGGGTGACAAAGTGGGACAGAAGGATGACAATCAGGGTGGTCTAATTTTTTGGCGGGGGTCTTGGCATTGTTCTCTGTCTTTGTCCTGGATCTAAGGGACCGCTTGCGGGGTGGTTCTCCATCTGCAGGGGGTGGGGTGCTGGTGTGGTAGTCCTGTGGTGGTCCTGCTGGTGTGCCTCCTGTCCACTAGCGCCGGCGGAGGTGGTGGGCAATTCATCGTCCAGGCTAGTATCAGGGGCCCCTTGTTGTGCCACAGTGTCCCTCCTGGTGTTGACGAGTTCCTTCAGCACCCCTACAATGGTGCCCAGGGTGGAATTGATGGATGTGAGTTCCTCCCTGAACCCCAAATACTGTTCCTCCTGCAGCCGCTGGGTCTCCTGAAACTTGGCCAGTACTGTTGCCATTGTCTCCTGGGAATGGTGGTAGGCTCCCATGATGTTGGAGAGGGCCTCGTGGAGAGTGGGTTCCCTGGGCCTGGCCTCCCCCTGTCGCACAGCAGCCCTCCCACTTCCCCTGTTTCCCTGGGCCTCTGTCCCCTGAACTGTGTGCCCACTGCCACTGCCCCCAGGTCCCTGGTGTTGTTGGGGTGTTGGGTTAGCCTGGGTTCCCTGTAGTGGTGGACACACTGCTGATTGACTGTCCTGGGGAGAGAGGTATGGGCCCGCTGGGTGGGTGCTGTGCTGGTGTTTCCAGAGAGGGGAGGCTCTGTGGTGGACTGTGCAAGTGTGAGGGGAACCGACTGTCCCGAGGTCCCAGATGGGCTGGGCTGGTCATCTGGATCCAGCTGGACAGAGCTGCTGTCATCACTGTGGGCCTCTTCTGTGGGTGGAGTGGACATGTCTGGACCCTCCTGTCTGGTGACGTTGGGTAAGGGTCCTGCAGGGGTTTAAAGGCATAATTATTGCATCAGTGTGTGCCATGGTGTGCAATGGGTGGGTGACCCTGTAGCCCAGTGCTTGCATTCCTGTGTAGGACCTTGTGTGATAATGAATTAGGGGGGGTGTATGGGTATGTGCAGTGGCCATGCTTTGGTGATGGGTGTCCATGCTTTGATGTTACATGCAGGGCTTGGGTTAGGCCCTCAGGATGCAGTATAGCCAAGACCTGCTCCTCCCATGTTGTTAGTTGTGGGGGAGGAGGTGGGGGTCCGCCGCCAGTCCTCTGTACCGCGATGTGGTGTCTTGAGACCACGGAACGCACCTTCCCCCGTAGGTCGTTCCACCTCTTCCTGATGTCATCCCTAGTTCTTGGGTGCTGTCCCATTGTGTTGACCCTGTCCACAATTCTGCACCATAGCTCCATCTTCCTAGCTATGGTGGTGTGCTGCACCTGTGATCCGAATAGCTGTGGCTCTACCTGGATGATTTCCTCCACCATGAGCATGAGCTCCTCCTCAGAGAACCTGGGGTGTCTTTGCGGGGCCATGGGGTGGTGTAGGTGATGTGTGGGGTGGTGTGTGTTGTGATGTGTGGGGTGATATTTAGAGGTGTGTTGTGTGAGGTGCATGGATGTTGTGTGAGTGATGGTGTAGGGTGCCTGTGGATGCTATTGTTCTTTCAGGTGGTGTCTCGCTCTGGCCTTGTGTTGCAATTGTAGTCATAAGGGTTTGTGAGTGATGTGGGTGTGTGTTTTATATTGGGTGTGTGGGAGTGGTGTGTGTATGTGTATCAGGTGTGTGTATTTGGAATTGTCCAATGTGGTAGTGTTTTGTAAATGTGTGTGTATTTTGAATGTGGTGTGTGTATCGCCAATGGAATACCGCGGTTGAAAGACCGCCGCGTGGATTCGTGGGTCGTAATAGTGTATGCATATTCCTGTTGGCCTGACGATGGAGGTTTTGTTATCAGCAGTTTATCACTGACTTTTGGTGTGGCGGACTTCTGTGGGTGTCTGGATTTTGGCGGATTCCGAGCTGTGGGTCATAATGACTGTGGAGGAATTCCGCGGCTGCGGCGGTTTGTTGGCGGTCTTCTGCACGGCGGTAAGCGGCTTTTACCGCCAATGTTGTAATGACCACCATAGTCTTTAAAATGTTCGGGACTGATTTTCCTCCTACTACTTCTCCTTGTTCCATTAAACCTTCCAGCGCCATCTCGACAGTGACTTTGTGTGCCCGACCAAAAATTGCTTCTGATTCTGCTGTTCCCTTCCGTACTTATGCTCGGTTCCACCACTTCCTTTAGCCGAACCACTCTGTTCATGTTCCAAATTCTACCATCAGAAGTTTTGACAGCGATCTTGAATAGTTTAATCACTTCAAGAGGTCTAGTGAATTTTGACCCGTCTAAACATCCTACGGGCGGTTTTACCTTCACCATATCACCCACAGCTATGTTCATTTTACACACTTTCTTCCTTGCATCAAATTCTTGCTTTCTTTTATGTATAAGTCTTTCTTCTCTATAGCGCCAATCAGTGTTGACTAGATTGAAGCCAGTTTTTCATCTACTCCATCCATCCTGGACACAAATTGGTATTGGGTATCCTTTTCCTAAACAGTTCAAAAGAAGATTTACCAGTAGTTGAATGTGGTCAAAACTGATAAGCTGTGATCCTCTTCAAGAGTTCTGTCCGCCAATTCAAAGTGTTCGCCTTTGCAAGTTGAATGCTCTCTTTTATATAATTGTTAAATCTTTCAACTGCACCATTAGTCTCTGGAAGATACACTGCTGACCTTTTATGAGTTATGCCACACCCACCCATAAATTTCTCAAAGGCTGTTGAACAAAATTGTGGACCATTATCTTATAATAATGACTTAGGAAAACCTTCTTTCCTATAAATGTCTTCCAGGAAACTTATCACACTAAAAGAGGAAACATCACATACGTTTTTAACTTCTACCCACCTGGAATACAGGTCTATTAACACAATCAGACATGGGGTAGAGTGTTCACCTGACAAAGGACCAACAATGTCGATTGCTACCTCATCCCAGAGTTTGCATGGTAAACTCCTACAATACATAGGTACATTGCGAGTTTTTTATATTTTGTCAATCCATGCACATTGTATACACTCTCTGACCATGCGTTCCACTTCCAAATCCATACCTGGCTACCAAAAATTCGCTCTTAAATTTTCTTTTGTCTTGACTATCCCAAAATGGCCTTCATGAGCTTGGTTCATAATCCTGTTTCTTAGCACTTTTGGTTGTTTCAACCTTGTACCTCTCAACAATAAGCAATTATCCACTGCCAATTAATCTTTTCTCAAACCCCAAACCATACCTAGAACACAAAATCTTCCATTTTCTAAAGCCTCACACACTCCACTCAGCTCTACATCTTCCTTCAACGCCTCTTTCCATTCCTGTTTAGTTATTACACCACATGCAATTTCACACACATCACAGACAATTTCACACACATTTTCCTCCTGCATAGTTATGTCCTTTTGCTCACCACCCTTCACGCCTTCCTCCACCAATCTGGAAAGACAATCCACACTGACATTCAAGGCACCTGGTAAATACTGCACTTTTATATTTGAAATCCTGTAGCCCAATGATCCACTTCCTTATTCTTGCAGAAATGCAATTTAGACCTAAACTGCCAAACACTTCTACTAAAGGTTTGTGATCAGACAGCACCACACACTCCGTACCCCACACAAAATGCATACATTTCTTCAGTGCCCAAGATATAGCCAACGACTCCCTTTCAATTACGGAGTAATTCTTCTCAGCTCCACTCAAAGATTTAGATGTACAAGCAATCATCCTTTTCTTCCCTCTGTCATCCTGCATCAGAACTGCCCCAGACCCTTTCGCACTGGCATCAGTGACAACAGCAGTTGGCCTACCCGGTTTAAAAGCTTGTAAACAAGGAGCATATTCCAGTTCTTCTTTAATTTTGACAAATTCCTCTTTACATACAGAGTCCCACTTGAACTCTCTTCCTTTCTGTAACAGACCTCTCATATTCACTGTTTTCTCCGCCAGATTCCTAATGTACCTCCCATAGTACTCTAACATCGCCAAAAACAAACTCACTTCCTCCTTGGTTTGGGGAGAAACCAACTTTTTAATAGTCATTACCAAATCTGGTTTGGGTCTCACACTATCCCCTGTAATCAAATGTCCCATGTACTCAACCTCGGTCAGATCAAAATGGCATTTCTTTGTCTTAAGGCTAAGACCAGCTTGACTTAAACATCTCAAAACCAATCTCACTCATTCCCAATGCTCCACCGCTGTGTTTGCAAAGATCAACACATCATCTTGGTAACACTTCACACCACTGACATCTTTCAATTATTTTTACATAATGCGTTAAAATACAGAAGCTGCAGATACAAGCCCAAAAGGCATTCTCTTGAATTTAAAGGCACCAAAAGGTGTTATAAATGCAGTCAGCTCTTGTGAACTCTCTTCTAACTCCACCTGGTGATAGGCCGATGTTAAATCCAACGTGAAGAAGAACTTTGCTCCACCAACCATAGACACAATTTCTTCAATATTTGGAAGAGGAAATTTGTCAACTACCACCTATCTGTTTAGAGCCCTAAGGTCCACACATAATCTGATATCTCCATCACCCTTCCTTGCCCCCACTATAGGAGCCAACCATTCAGTTGCCTCCAATTCCTCAATTATACCCAACTCTTGTAACGCTTTCAGTTCAGTTATTACGGGCTCTTGTAAAGCCAAAGGATTTTTTCTCATTTTCGCTACCACCGGAATGGCACCCTTCTTTAGTCTAATTTTATGTTTGTAGCCCTTTAGACATCCCAACTTTTCTGAAAACACCTCAGGAAATTCATTCTCATCACCATCTACACACTGCACCTGCACTTGTGGTTGTGCATTTGGATTTAATACGACACCTAACAGTTGTTGATGTGTCCAACTTAAAAGATTGTCACCCTGGTTGGACACATACATTTTCCCTAAAAGATGTCTACCTTTCAGCTTGAGATGACCTTCAAAGTACCCTAACATCTTTATAGGTTGCCCACCATAACCGCCAGGACATTTTCCTTAACTTTCTATCTTTCCCAGTTAATACGTCAAAACTTTTCTTGGAAATTATCGTCGATTGTGAACATTATTCAAATCGCATCAGTAGATCAACCCCATCCACTCTCACCACTTCACTGGGATGTTCCCCACACTTCACCCGAGCTTCAACTTGGAAAACCACTTCCTGAGATACCTCCTCGACCTCTTTCATCATATTACCATTATAATTCTTCTTCTTTCTATTACGACAACATTGGTAGAAGTGTCCTTTCTTCCTGCACCCATTGCACACTACATTCAATGCTGGGCAAATGCTCGCATTAGCTTTGTGGCAACCTTTACCACATTGAAAGCATTCTCCTTTGAATTTCACCACATCCTCTCTCTTTTTTTCTCCTCCACTCTCTTTGCTCTTCACTTCACATACTATCTCTTCCACCTTTGCACATTCTCCACTTATAACTTTGTTTCCCCTTAATTCCTTAACGCACTTCAGCATATGTTCCAACCTTTTTGCCACCATAATCACTTCCTCCAAAGGTGGTTCATCTTTTAACCACAACTCCTCCCTAATTTTATCACTACTGCACTTTAATACAAGTTGGTCTCTAATGCTTTCATCCACCAACGTTCCAAATTTACATGACTCTGCCAGCTTTCTCAAACTGGTTATAAATTCCTCCACCGACTCATCTTTCCCATGTTCTCTTTTTCCAAAATAATATCTTTCCATTATCGTACTCACTCTTGGTAAATAATGTTTGTCTAGTTTCATAATAGACATCTCGTATTCATTCCGATTTCTAGCCTCTTCAATACTTAAATCTGGCAAATTTTCTAGTACATTTTGTCCCTTACCCCCCAGACAGTGCATCAAGAATGCATGTTTCCTTTCAGCACTCAGTGTCGGTCCACACACTCTAGCGTAGTGAACAAACATTTTCTTCCATTTGGTCCATGGACACGTCGGATCTCCTGGACTGCCTAAAAGAAACGGAGGGGATGTTACGTTCTGCATTTCTCAGCTATAATTAATACTTTTGACCAAATTACGTAAACAACAATCAACACAATGAATGTTTGTCCTCAAATATACTGCTGCGTGAATGACACAACGTTTCAAATCCTCAATTCCACTGTTGGGTGCCAAACACAAGTGCTTCCACTCCTCAGTTGTGTGCCTGTAACAGTGTTTTCCTTTCCTGACTCACTCTATTTATATCTTCCAAGCAGTGTTAAAGGTGTGCCTGTCACCGTATGATCTACACAACAGGCAAAAGGAATTGTTACGGTATTTAAGGTGTGCCTGTCACCGTATTCTGTTAGTACTGTCTACTAGAAATAAACATGTAGGAATAAGCTCAACAAATCCTTTACCGATACTTCCCCTTTAAGAAATCTCGAAGCGACAATCCCTTTAAGGGCAACAAGGTCCTGGGAAACGCCCCCCAAAACGGAAGCTTTAGACACAGCTTCCCATATGTGACAAAACCAGCATCGCCCTCCTTTCAACCAACTTCTTTTGCCTTTCCTGTTGCTCTCATGCCGGGATCGGAGTAGCCGCTGGCCTCTAAATGCGGCCCGACATCCAAATTCAACGAAGCACAATCCGCCACCGGGAGCGGAGAAGCTGCAACCGTTGGGATGCAGCGCATCGATCAGAGCCAGTGGAATCCAGCCCTCTTCCCTTGGACGCCGCAGTGAGTACCGCCACCCTCAGTAATTCATTCTTGCCTTGATGTTGAGGCGACAGCCACCCTCGTCGCCAATGTGATGTTGTGTTATGAGTAAACGAAATACAACTGGATCGCGTTTCTTAAATGGTACGTTCGTTTATTCAATGTCGCCCCAGCCATCCGATTTCATCTCCAACCGTTGTTGAGCATCACCTTCATTCCATATTCCATCCCCATGATGATCGCATGATCCCACTCACATCAATACATCACACCTTCCAATAGAAATTATAGCTGTTAAGAGAGGCAGGCACGGTGGTCTGAAAAATAGACAAACCTCTTTTTTATCCCAGTTGACTCTGTAACTTGAGATGAGAGAGAACTCCTATACTCTAGCAATAAGGGGTGCTAGCAAGGTTTCTATGATTTAAAGTGTAAACTGTATATATTCTGCATAAAGTCGTATTTATTAGGGCCTAGCAGTAGTATCCATGGTGATTACTGAATTTGATTGGTGAAAGGTCTGAGACAGCAGTTTCAGTGCTAGCTGGAACAAGAAGAGCGACAAGGGGTTGCAAGCGCACCCGGTCCTTAGTAGGTAAACTTACAAGGGGACGTATATAGGCCGATTAACCTTTTGGATCGCATGGAGTATCCTAGCTATGAAGTAACTGATGAACATCAATTATCAATGTAATCAATTAACAACCACTAAGAGAATCATTAATCATTAAGCAAAAGACAATAAAACAACAGTTCATGAATAGCCACAACTCAATTATACGTTTTATGAATTTTATTTTCTCTATTAGTTACAATACTAAATCATCACATTAGATTAAACTTTATTCAATCAACTCAGAATTAATTCATTAATAACCACCAATAACATGATCTAATCAGAACATGAGAAAACATATGCTAGAATGCTTCAGTATAAGCCAACAAGGATGAATACAACAGCATTATTAGCAGAGTTCAGCAATCAGTCCGTCAATCATTTGTCACTGTCAATGTCACTAAAAGGACCCTTACCTAACCCAGATTAGCATTTAGCATGTGGGACTTCATGTAAAAACAATTTAGAAAACATCTAGCTGAGAGAAAAACTATAAAACAGCGCAGTTGGTACCTAGAAAGAAAGGCATAAAAGTTCATCAGTCACATTGTCATAGATACTTATCCACGGAATGGATCGGCAACAGTCAGTCTTCGTTCACAGGTCATCAATCGATCAGCAACGCATCAGGTTCTCAAGAGCATGAGCCCAATGACAGAATCTCTAACTGCATCTCTTGACGTCATCAATTTTCCCCGCGCATCTTGAATTTGCCCTTGCATCTGAAGTTTTAGCCCCTTGTCATGACTTTTTATTATAGTTTTTCAGTCCACCCCCCTAATTCCTAATTGGTCAATCACTCCTCCATATGTGATGTTACCCAATACATTTTATTCTACATATCTATGAGTTCTGGCATTTCATCTTTCTCGTTTCATGGATTGGTCCACTCTATGATGTCTTCATCATCCGGCTCTCCAGGTATCGAAAAAGTTGCATGTTCCTCTTCAGTCAGTGCCTCTATTGTTCAAGTCCAGGGAAAGTACATTCAGTCTACTCTACACATAATTGTATCAAATTGACTTCATCATCTCCTGTCCGTCAGTACATTGCAGAAAATTCTAGCTAAGCACACAGTTCATGGTCGGTTCATAGGCACTAGCAACTTCTACATTGTGGGTTTATTAATTCTGCTTCTGCATGGTGCCTGGCAAGTAGGCCACAACTTCGGCTGAGTTAGCTTCTACAATATAATGCAAAACATAGTTTATACATCTCATTATGGCACATTACTACATCATTATTACACATTTTCATTATTTCACACATTTTTAGTTATTTTAGTACAAGTTCGTATAAGTGGCTCACATACCCCGTGGGCACATTTTAAAAAAATGTAAATTAATTTTCTCTACAATTAATTTCTCTATGAACTTATAAAATATAAATCATAACATATATGCATTTATTAATAATTTCTAATTAGCATATCTGCGTCAACAGTCCCTCCTCTGATGACAAAATATATCATCACACCTTTCTTTTCCCATCATTTCATACTTCGGTTTTAGCTGTATTTTGTCTCCTTCTCAAATCTTCCCCATAAATTCTTTCCCTGTTTCGTTCTTCCCTCCTCTGATTATTTTTAGATCTTTTCAATTTTATCTTTTGACATAATTTACATGAACCCCATAATTCTAATATGCAAGCAATCACAATTAATATACCTTGTATGATTTTTAATAACACCCCATTCCAAATTTGACTAAGCCAATTACCTACTGAAGCAAATCCTTTTCTAACCTTTTCCCAAACACCTGGTTCTTTCAATTAATTTAAATCCTTACTTGAGTTAGTCAGATTAGTGAGTAAGTTTCTTATCTCCCTATCGTTGTTCGGAATCTATGAACAACAATGCCTAGCATTAATCATCTTACAGAATCCGCCGTCTTTCGCTAAAAGAATGTCTAAAGCAAGCCTATTTTGAAGCATCATAGTTCTATCCGCGACTAATTCAGTATCTATCAGGAGTATTGCCCCTGTAAAATTTGTCAACATGTTATCCACAATAGTAGACAACTTTCGTATCTTGATCGAATTCAGAATGACTCCCACTAAAGGAACCACTGCACCAAAGTTATCTCTCACAATTGCAGAAGAGGTTTCCCTCCTCAGTCTCTTTTGATCTAATTCAGTAAATTTTGGAAACTTCTTTAAGTTATCTATCTGGTAGATTTTAGGGAAAACCATCCCCAAATAACATGCCCCATACCATCCTCTTGGGTGACGGTAATAAGCATTTAATCTACATATATAATAGAGTCCAGGAATAGCAGGGTCCCGACCATTCTGTATAAACGTCCACTTAGTCTGAAACAAAAACACATGCGTACATTCACTCGTTCCCACAAATAAAGTGTCAGTGTGTGATTTTGGCCTATATATACAAAGCTTCCCTACATATAGTGCATCTAATGCTAATTATCCTTGCATTTTAATTGCAGTGTAAGCATAATCATTTTTATAAGTCCTTTTCTCTAAACCTTTTCTTAATTTCTCTTTTAATGCCTTTCTTCTATCATCAGTATGCCATATGAAGCTTTTTTCTAAAGGTGTAAGCAAGCATGTGAGGTTATTGCGATGCACATAAGCAGTCCCAAATGTTAGTGTAGGCTCAAAGAATCCTCTCACTAGTACTATATCATGTTCTCTAGCTACTTTACTCAGATATCTGATGATGGGAACAAACAAAAACACAACATCATGGTCAGAATAAAAATAGTGTATGTACTCTTGGTTATAGAATCTTGTTAGTAGCAAACTACAGCTTTTTCTATAAGTTAGTGGTAAGCTATGGTACGTAACTCCTTCCTCTACTGATGAATGAATTTGCGTACACACAAGACAATTCCTCGCATCCATCGTTTCAACATACTCACTCAACAAGCCATAGAAAACATTAGAAGAAAGCTCTCCTTGTGCATTAGTATAGCCATGCAAGTACTTCTCATCTAAATTAAACCTCTCTAAATCTGTTAGTGTAGTAGTTTCAGGATCAGAAGTAATAGTAGCTCTTTTCATATCAAGAACAGACATTCCCACAATCATCACTATAAACATTATTCCACACATAACTGCCAATCCAATACTTATGTATCTACACCACCTAGCAATTCTATCTTGCTTATTTAGCTCAGCCATGATCTGTAAAGAATAAGAACGCAGAACTCTTATCAAAAATTCTTCTCTCGCAGTTTAGTTCTACATCCAGGAACCCTTTTCCTTTGTCAAGATCGATTAGCAGCTTGTCACATCCGGTTTTCAGTCAAATCAGGTTATCAATGTCTCTTCCAGTATTATTTTCAAACAGTCTCTTTTAGGATTTTTCAGATTAGCTCAGCAATTCAGCTTCCTTGATCACCTTCAGGTTATATCAAAGTACTGACTCAGAACTTCTCTATCAAAACAAGAAGACATAAACTCGTGTTGCCATTCATTGGTAGTTCCATACACCCATTCAGGACCTGCGTATCCCTCAACCTGCTATTCTCTTTCTTTTCAACCTTCGATCACCACCATTTAATTCTCCTTCACTCAATTCTTCTTTTCTCGTGGTATCCACTTATTCCTCTATTGTTTCATTTATGACCAGTTTCTTTTTCTTCCCTATTTGCGATTCAGGCCAATTATCTCCTTTTCTCGTTCCTTCTGTTAGTAATCTCAAGATTGGACTTTCCTCCTTTTCTTTTTCTATGGTGTTTTCTCTTGAAGGACCCTCAACAGGCTCAGGAGGAGTCAGATCACTTTGACTTTGATCCATCTCAACTCTGTCAACTTCTTGGTCTGGCACTTGCTCTGTCTGCTTCTCAGCACCGTCTGCTTCTGGGAGAACCTCTGCTGAGTTAGGCCCTCCTGCTGTATCCATCGAGATTGGTTCTTCTGCACCCTCCTGTAATTCTTCACTCTCGTCTCTCACAGAGGTAATGGAACCATCTTCCACAAGCTCTGATTCAACTTCAGGCTCTGTTGGCTCTTTTTCTGGCTCAGGTACGGTGACCTGTTTCCCTGTTGTTGGTGCTCTCAACAATTCTTCTTCATGATCTGGTGGACATACCACTCTCTTTGTATGGCTTGCATGTATCCAGTTTGGAAGTCCTGCACACTTCAAAGCTGTCCTAGCTGTTAACACTACCCGGTAAGGACCCCTCCAACGTGGTTCCAAACAGGTCTTGCGAACATGCTTTCTGACAATGACCCAGTCACCGGCTCTCAGGTTGTGCCCTGGATCATGGATGGGTGGCAGATTGGTGGACTGCACCTGCTGAGAGAAAAAGCGAACCACAACAGCCAGACCCTTGCAGTAGTCCAACACAATATCATCTGTAATGTTTAGAAGTGCATTGGCTGGAACTGCTGGTAATCTCGTTGCTCTGCCCATGAGGATTTCATGGGGCGACAGCCCTGTCTTCCTGTCAGGTGTGCTTCGCATTGACATTAATACCAAAGGCAATGCATCTGGTCATTTCAGATTCGTAGCTGCACATGTCTTTGCAAGTCTTGATTTCAAGTACCATTCATCTGTTCCATCAGTCCTGATGCTTACGATAGCAATAGCTACAATGCAACTTTTGTTTGATGTTTAGTGCTGCACATAAGAGTTTAAATACCTCGTTATTGAAGTGAGTTCCCCTATCTGATTCTAAAGAGATCGGAAACCCAAAATGTGGTATCAACTCCATAAGCAACAACTTTGCTACTGTGAGACTGTCATTCCTTCTGGTAGGATATGTTTCAATCCAGTGACTAAAAAAACACAATCACCAACACATGTTTCAAACCTTCACATGCAGGCATCTCAATGAAATCCAATTGCATTCTGGTGAATGGACCTCCTGCTCTTCCAATGTGGCTCAAATTCACCACTGTCCCTTTTCCCACATTTAGCTGCTGACAAATTATACAGTGATGACATACTGCCTCTGATGCCTGCCTGAACTTAGGGTTTATCCAGTCAATCTTGAACAATCTAATCATGGCATCCCTCCCAATATGTGCCTGGCCATAATAATACCTGGCCATTTGGGACAATAAACTTTTGGGCAGGACCATCTGACCCTCCTCAGAAACCTAAATTTCATCAGGTCGTTGAACATATTTTAATTTAGCCCAAAGACGTTTTTCTTCCTTGTCAACATTACTCTGCAATGTTTTTAACTCCTCCAGAGTATCGATCACTTTCAATGCAAAACTTGTACATGTACTGTCTTCTTCTGACATCAGTTCCCATTTGTCTTTGAACAATCTACAATTCAATGCGCAAAACCTTGCAACTTGATCTGCATATCCATTTACCAGTGAGATGTAATCCTGTGCCTTTTGATGTGCACTGCATTTTACCACAGTAATTTCTTCAGGGAACTCTATTGCATACAACAACTCCTTTATCTTGTTGCCATTTCTTACTGGTGTACCAATAGAGGTCAGGACACCTCTTTGCGACCACAATTGACTAAAATCAAGAACAATTCCAAATCAATATTGGCTGCCAGTATAGATTGTGACTCTTTGTCTTGCTGAAACATGGCATACTCTAGTAAGGGCTACCAATTCTGCTACTTGTGCAGAATATACACCTCGAAGCAAGGAAGCTTCCAAGGTACCTGTGATTGTGCATACAGCATATCCTGCTCTCAATGTACTTGTACCATCTCTGAGACATGATCCATCAACAAAGACAATTTGATTATTTTCTTCCAATCGAGTATCTCTGATATAAGGTCTTCGTTTTGTACACAGTTCAGTTACTTCAAGACAATCATGCTCGATGTCTTCCTCCTTTTCAATTTCAACAGTCTCACTGAGAAGTAATGTTGCTGGGTTCAACACTGTACATGTTTTCAATGTTACATTTGGAGCACCTAGTATGCTCATCTTACACCTTGTCAATCTTGCACCAGTCAAGCACTGTGTTTTTGTCCTTGTCAGTAAAATCTCAACAGAGTGAGATACCATTACCGTCAGAGGATATCCCATCACTACTCCCTCACATTGAGAAAGGCTTTGACCAACTGCGGCAACTGGCCGCAAACAGCCTGGTAAAGCAGATGTGACTGGGTCCAAAGTAGCTGAAAAATAGGCTACTGGGCAACAAGCACCTCCATGGACCTGTGTCAAAACAGACAAAGAACAAGCATCACGTTCATGACAAAACAATGTGAATGGCTTTGTGTAATCAGGCATTCCCAACGCTGGAGCTCTGCACAAACTCTCTCGCAACTCAGTGAATACTTTCATCTGATCTTCATCTAAAGTTATGGGATCTGTGACATCTTTGTGTGTCAGCTGCTCCAATGATTTGGCAATCTCACCAAAATTTGGAATCCACTGTCGACAATAACCTACCATTCCCAGAAACATCCTGACATCTCTCTGTGAAGTCAGAGGACTTCTCTGCAGTATCATTGTAATCCTTCCTCTGGAGATACTCCTTGACCCTTTCTCAATCTGGTGTCCCAAGTATTTCACTGACTTCTGACAGTACTGCAATTTCAAAGGTGACACCTTATGTCCAAATTTTCCTAAATGATTTAACAGGGTAATCAAGCCATACTTACGCCCGTCCCTTGTCCTAGAAGCAATCAACAAATCATCAATGTACTGCACTAGAGTCAATTGGTATGGTATTTCCAATGACTCCAAATTATTTTTCAAGATCTGATTGAACAGGGACGGTGACTCCGTATACCCCTGTGGAAGCCTACACCAGCTGTAGACTGTGTCTAGGAATTTGAAACTAAAAAGTAACTGACTATCCTCATGAGGAGGCACAGAAAAGAAAGCTTGTGACAAGTCAACCACTGTAAACCACTCAGCATCACAGGGAATCTGAAACAGTATTACTGCTGGGTTCGGCACTACAGGACAACACTTGACCACTGTGTCGTTCACTTTTCGCAAATCCTGCACAATGCGTACTATCCCACATGGCTTCCTTAAGCCCATTATTGGTGAATTTCATGGACTGATCAACACTTCTTTCAAAACTCCTTGTTTCAGAAAATCTCCAATTATCTGCGCCACTTTCATCAGAACATCTTGTGCCATTTTGTACTGTGGAAGCTGCTGAAACACTACATTCAGCTTTCAAAGTGATCTTAATCGGTTCCACTCCCTTGATAAAGCCCACTTCTTTACCTGTCAGGTCGCACACATTTTCCTGAACTGTTCCCTGCACGTCTGCATGTAATTCTTTCATAGTAAACATCAGGAAAAACTCAATCAATGGGTATTCTTCGTTAACACTTTCAGTCTCAGTTTCAGGTACCTGTTCTTCCTCATCATCGCTATTTGTCTGAACCTCTATTCCAGCAGTCAAACAACTAATTGAACATTTAGTCTTACACAGTAAGTCCCTTCCCAGTAGGGATACTGGACTTGAGTCACAGACTACAAACTTATGCAGTCCATGGAAGTTGCCAATCTCAACCTGCACTGGATCTGCGGTTTTGTCAATTGTCTGTTTGCTACTCCCACAACTTGAACTGTTCTGCCTGAAAGAGGTAAGTTCGGAACTTCTGCACTTCTCACTGTAGAGCGTGTAGCTCCTGTGTCCGCTAAGAATGAGACTCTGTGACCCATCACCTTTCCCTTCGCAAAAGGTCCTCTCTGATCTACCTCTACGGACGCTGAAAGCATACATGGCTCTTCATCCAAACTAATACTCATCCATTTATCATTTATTTTATTCTCATTCTGTAATGGGAATTGGTGCACTGTGTCATTACTTCTGTCTTGTCTCTGACCTGCGACCTACGGAGTAAGCATCATCTGTTGCTGTTCCATCGGGGCTTGAGGTATCTGCTTTTGCTGTCTAGGTACCATAGGAACCTGCTGCTGCATTGGTTGTAACTGTGTCAGTTGTGCACATGGCATTTGCACCTGCTGCATGGGTTGAAAACCTTGCTGAACAACACCATCCTGCACCATCATTGGACACTCCCGCTTCCAGTGTACCACGTTTCTGCACTGATGACACGGTAACATCTTTTTCAGCACTTGCACATCATTTTGAACAACTACTGTACTCAAATCCGGACCACAAGTCATGTTGATTCCGCGACCCCTCATCTGAGGTTGGAACATGATGGTTCCCTGCTGCTGCGGTATCTGTTCCACTAAAGCTCCTTGCACTCCTGTCTGAGCTGCCTTAATTTGCATCACCATGGCTTTCTCCTTCAACTTTTTCTGCTTCAACTCAATCTCATCACTACAGTATTTCACTGTAGGAAGTTGGCTCTGTATGTACTATTTCAAAGTAAGAAATAGCATGCACAGAGTCCAAGGGTTCTCTTTAGAGGTAAGATAGTGGCAAAAAGAGATAATTCTAATGCTCTATTTTGTGGTAGTGTGGTCGAGCAGTAGGCTTATCAGAGGGTAGTGTTAAGCATTTGTTGTACACACGGCAGCAATAAATGAGGAACACACACTCAAGGACAATTCCAGGTCAATAGGTTTTTATGTAGAAAAATATATTTTCTTAGTTTATTTTAAGAACCACAGGTTCAAGATTTACAATCAATACTTCAAATGAAAGGTACTTCACTTAGGTATCATAGGAACTTTGAATCAGCAAAATAGCATGTACAGTTTTGGCAAAAATGGCAATAAGCTTTTTTTGAATTGGACACAGTGCAAAATTCAACAGTTCCTGGGGGAGGTAAGTATTTGTTAGTTTTTCAGGTAAGTAAAGCACTTACAGGGTTCAAAGTTGGGTCCAAGGTAGCCCACCGTTGGGTGTTCAGGGCAACCCCAAAGTTACCACACCAGCAGCTCAGGGCCGGTCAGGTGCAGAGGTCAAAGTGGTGCCCAAAACGCATAGGCTTCAATGGAGAAGGGGGTGCCCCGGTTCCAGTCTGCCAGCAGGTAAGTACCTGCGACTTCGGAGGGCAGACCAGGGGGGTTTTGTAGGACACCGGGAGGACACAAGTCAGCAAAGAAAGTACACCCTCAGCGGCACGGGGGCGGCTGTGTGCAGTGTGTAAACAGGCATTGGGTTCGCAATAGGTTTCAATGGGAGACCCAGGGGTCTCTTCAGCGCTGCAGGCAGGCAAGGGGGGGGGGCGCCTCAGGGTAGCCACCACCTGGGCTAGGGAGAGGGCCTCCTGGGGGTCACTCCTGCACTGGAAGTCGGATCCTTCAGGTCCTGGCGGCTGCGGGTGCAGTGTGTTTACCAGGCGTCGGGTTCTTTGAAGCAGGCAGTCGCGGTCAGGGGGAGCCTCTGGATTCCCTCTGCAGGCGTCGCTGTGGGGGCTCAGGGGGGTCAACTCTGGCTACTCACGGGCTCGCACTCGCCGGGGAGTCCTCCCTGTAGAGTTAGTTTTCCACAGGTCGAGCCGGGGGTGTCGGGTGCAGAGTGGAAAGTCTCATGCTTCCGGCGGGAAATGTGTGGTCTTTAAAAGTTGCTTCTTTGTTGCAAAGTTGCAGTTTCTTTAGAACAGGGCCACTGTCCTCGTGAGTTCTTGGTACTTTTAGATGCAGGGTAGTCCCTCTGAGGCTTCAGAGGTCGCTGGACCCTGGGGGACACGTCGCTATTGCAGTTTTTCTTGAAGTGGGGAGACAGGCCGGTAGGGCTGGGGCCAAAGCAGTTGGTGTCTCTGTCTTCTCTGCAGGGCTTCAGGTCAGCAGTCCTTCTTCGTCTTCAGGTTGTAGGAACCTGATTTCCTAGGTTCTGGGGTGCCCCAAATACTGAATTTAGGGGTGTGTTTAGGTCTGGAAGGGCAGTAGCCAATGGCTACTGTCCTTGAGGGTGGCTACACCCTCCTTGTGCCTCCTCCCTGAGGGAGGGGGGCACATCCCTATTCCTATTGGGGAAATCCTCCAAAATCAAGATGGAGGATTTCTAAAGGCAGGGGTCACCTCAGCACAGGACACCTTAGGGGCTGTCCTGACTGGTGGGTGACTCCTCCTTGTTTTTCTCATTATCTCCCTGGGACTTGCCGCCAAAAGTGGGGGCTGTGTCCAGGGGGCGGGCATCTCCACTAGCTGGAGTGCCCTGGGGCATTGTAACATGAAGCCTGAGCCTTTGAGGCTCACTGCTAGGTGTTACAGTTCCTGTAGGGGGAAGGTGTGAAGCACCTCCACCCAGAGCAGGCTTTAGTTTCTGTCCTCAGAGAGCACAAAGGCCCTCACCACATGGGGTCAGAAACTCGTCTCTCAGCAGCAGGCTGGCACAGACCAGTCAGTCCTGCACTGAACAATTGGGTAAAATACAGGGGGCATCTCTAAGATGCCCTCTGCGTGCATTTTTAAATAAATCTAACACTGGCATCAATGTGGGTTTATTATTCTGAGAAGTTTGATACCAAACTTCCCAGTATTCAGTGTAGCCATTATGGAGCTGTGGAGTTCGTTTTTGACAAACTCCCAGACCATATACTTAATATGGCCACAACTGTACTTACAATGTCTAAGAATAGACTTAGACACTGTAGGGGCATATTGCTCATGCAGCTATGCCCTCACCTGTGGTATAGTGCACCCTGCCTTAGGGCTGTAAGGCTTGCTAGAGGGGTGACTTACCTATGCCACAGGCAGTATTTTGTGTGCATGGCATCCTGAGCGGGATGCCATGTCGACTTTGCCTTTTTCTACCCCTCAACACATACAATCTTAAATGGCAGTGTGCATGTGTTATGTGAGGGGTCCCTTAGTGTGACACAACATATGCTGCAGCCCTTAGGGACCTTCCCTGGTCACAGGGCCCTTGGTATCACTGGTACCTTTTACAAGGGACTTATCTGTGTGCCAGGGGTGTGCCAATTGTGGAAACAATGGTACATTTTAGGTGAAAGAACTCTGGTGCTGGGGCCTGGTTAGCAGGGTCCCAGCACACTTCTCAGTCATGTCAGCATCAGTATCAGGCAAAAAGTGGGGGGTAATTGCAACAGGGAGCCATTTCCTTACATTCACGTACTGCAAAACCTCATCAATCGGCTTCGCTTGCTAGCAAATCATATGACTTTTAGTCATCTGCCCTATTTCAGGTCTCAATCCTTCGACGCACCTGAACACAAAGTGCAACATGTCTTTCGGCTCAATTGCTTCTTTACCACTTTAATCTTTGAACGCTTTCAACAATCTCTCATAAAAGGGATGTATTGACTTTTTCGCCTCCTGCACTGTCCTGTCAATCCAGTGCCAGACAATATTTTTAGTCGAGATTCTGGTCTTCAGGAACTCAATCACCTCATAGTAATGTTTCATCACTTCAGGTGATGGTGCACCTCTAACTCTATCCCTTTCCGGTTCACTCGTCAGCCAATCCACTGCTCTCTTGCACTTAACCCACAAACCAGCTGGAACCATTATCTCTAACAAGGTATTCAAGACTTCCCACAGACATTTAGAAAGCTACACAAATCTATCTGTCTGCTGGTACCACTCAACTGGTTTCTCCCTCAGTTTTGGATAATCATTTGTGAATGACAGAATATCACTCCTGTGCCATGGAACATGAACAAACTGCCCTCCTGGAATTTCCCTCATCAGTAGAATTTTTACTGGATCCTTTTCTTTCGGAGCACCTTCAGACCTTTCTTGTGAATCTCGTTTCTGTTTATCCTTCTTTTTTGTCCATCTTCCTTCCCACTTTTCTAATGCTCCCCAAATCTGAGCACTCTGTAATAACTCTTTTAGATGCTCCTTCATTCCTGCTGACCTCATATGCTCAAAATCCTTTGCCTCGAAGTCTAACCCGTAGCTTCATTTCAAATGCTTTGTTTTCTCAGTTTCTATGGCATGTTCATCTGCTAAGTCTGCCAATTTCTGGTGTATCTTGCCCACTTCTCTCGTAATCCTCGGACACAAGTATCTCAGCTCTTCTTCTGTATAGGATTGTAACCTATTCATTCCCATTGTCTATTCAACTAGCTCTGTTATCTCTGCAGCCAATCTTACATAGTTTATCTGCTCTTCACCCATGGAAGAGTTTCGAGGAGCATTCAAATTATCCAAACACTGTTTCAATTGCTGTGCTGTCAATCCCTGTAATGAGATATTACTCGTATTCGGTGTTGGCACCTGTTGTACCACTGAACCTGGAGTTTACGGTGTCAAAAGCTTGAAGCTCTGACTTACACTCGGGCCATTTACCACATCTGGAAGCACAACAAGTAGATTAAGATCCATTAATGGTCTAGATCCTTCAAAGGTCTGACCCATAGACGATATCACCTGCACATGATCACTCACTCCCCTCCTCACGAGGCTCTGTGACATTTCACCCTGTTCTCCTGCAATTGTTTTCTTTTGTGCAAACAATGGTACAGCTGGACCAACAGTAATCGGTAGCGATATTGCATCTGGTGCTGTTCTGACACTTGCATTTTGTGAAAGGATTACTCCCATGTTCTGATTCATTACTGGTGTCACGTCTGACTGTGTCCCTGTCATTGGTGTGAACTTCGGCAAACCCTGTGTCTGTGCCTGAGGCAACACCATTGGAGTTAGCTCAGTCTGGAATAACATTGGCCTCGGATCCACTTGCTCCGAGGGCACTACTAAATTTGAATTTGTCTCAAGAACTGGTCCATCTGGATAAATTCTCTGTATCAATGGGGGGTGCATTTGCGCTTGGACCACCAAAGTAGTCACTGCATCAGGAGTACTCTGCACTACCCCTTGTATCTGTCCATTATCTGTCTGCACTGGTCCTACTGTTCCCGTCACTTGTGCTGGAGCAGTCAGAACAGAACTAGTACTTGGACCCCCTTCATGTGCTACATATGGCGGAGGTAGATCCCTCAATATCTGTGTAATAAAATCCTTAACATCTGAGTTTTCTTCATCTATAGAAGTATTTTTCTTCTTCTTATCTCTTGAACCCTTTTCTTTCTTGTCATCATCCTCTTTTTCATCTGACTCATCTTCCTGTGCAATAGCAGGAAACAACCTATCCCCCTGTAACGTTGTCATTCTCCACTTCTTCTGTACCCAATACCACCTTGCTTCTACCAAGGACTTCTCTACCTTCCTTATTCTCCTCTGGAACTTCATTTCCTGTTGCTTTCTGACTACGAGTTCCCAAACTGCTAAAGCCTGAAACTGTGCTGGTCTCGGAAGTGGCTTTGTCTCATATAATGTCATTCGCAACTGATCCAAAACTCTCAAATTAAACGTTCCATGCTCTGGAAAAGCTAAAGCTCCCTGTTGCTTTGTGAAATTGCACCACTGCTTTAACCAAAGACATGGCACAGCACCTCGCCCCTCCATCACAATAAATGGCGGAGAATTTTCCGGTGGGGTAGGCTCCCCAACATTTGCCTTAATGTATTATCACCCTTCATGGCACTTCTGAACGCTTTGAAAAAATTCATTTTCTCTCTTTTGTACGGCTGCCAATCCGCTCGCTACTCTTCTCACTAACCAACCTATCCCAGCGTGGCTCACTTTGACGTCACACTCACACACTGCTGCTGAGAAAGTCTTGCGGCTTGTCCTCCTAAACTTCAACTCACACAGACTAATGCAAAATATTGTGAGTACTAACCAAAAACCAATTAACCAAAACAAACCTGCTGGTTTACCACAGTGAAGGTACACAATCGCTTCAGAGACCATATGGATTTTCACTAATGGCCCTTTCTCTCATGTAGCTATTCCTCTTTCTCAGCCTCCCACATTCGCATGCAAAATTCAACCTGAGAATTTCACTCTCAGCTGATAAATGGGTCTGTCCTGGTACACATACTATTCGCCAAATCTCAGTCGAAAATGTATCTTACTCACTTAACACACACACACACCGACTTGTTGACCATGCCCGATCAACCTACTAAACCAGACATATTTACAACATATAACCAAGTGTCTCCTACACTTGTCAATATACTCTGGAGTCTTAGACCACCAGGGTCCGTACATCATCAACAACCATGTGAACAATTTTAGAGCACAAAGCACCACACACAGTTCGACGACTTCCTTACTCACATACAGCAGAGTACGCACACCCCTACTAAACCTCAGCTGGAGTACACAAACTCCCTACTTCCCTCACATACATCACAATTCACCTGTGATTTGCGTAGTCCTTTGCAAGCGCAAGCCTACCACTTTCATATATCACATATACGCAGAGAACACAACCATCTTTACTAGCGGAGTCCAGGATCTGGGAAAGTCATTTCTGAGCTTAAGGGGACATCCTCTTTACTGCAATTGCAATTTCAGAAAAAAAATTCAAACGTCATAAAAATTAACAAATCAACCTAAATTAAACTACCACCATAACCATCTGTCACGACATAACTAGTTCACGAAGGAAACTAACAATCAAGCTGCTACCAAAAACTGCAAGCGCGCCCGGTCCTTAGTAAGTAAACTTACACATTATACATTTTATGAATTTTATTTTCCCTATTAGTTACAATACTAAATCATCAAATTAGATTAAACTTTATTCAATCAACTCAGAATTAGTTAATTAATAACCACCAATAACATAATCTAATCAGAACTTGAGAAAACATATGCTTGAATGCTTCAGCATAAGCCAACAAGAATGAATATAACACCATTAATAGCAGAGTTCAGCAATCAGTCTGTCAATAATTTGTCTCTGTTAATGTCACTCAAAAGACCCTTAACTAACCCAGATTAGCATTTAGCATGTGGGACTTAATGCAAAAACAATTTAGAAAACGTGAATTTGGAAAACATCTAGCAAAGAGAAAAACTAAAAACAGCGCTGTTGGTACCTGGAAAGAAAGGTATAAAAGTTAATCAGTCACATTGTCATAGCTACCTATCCACGGAATGGATCAGCAACAAAGTCAGTCTTCGTCCTCAGTTCATCAATCAATCAGCAACGCTCTCAAGAGCATGACCCAATGAGAGAATCTCAAACTGCATCTCTTGATGACATCAATTCTCCCCTCGCATCTTGAATTTGCCCTCGCATCTTAAGATTTAGCCCCTTGTCATGACTTTTTGTTAGAGTTGTTCAGTCCATCCCCCTAATTCCTAATTGATCAATCAGTCCTCCATATGTGACGTTACCCAATACATTTTATTCTACATATCTATGAGTTCTAGTATTTTGTCTTTCTCAGTTCATGGACTGGTCCACTCTACGATGTCTTCATCACCCGGCTCTCCAGGTATCGAAAATGTTGCATGTTCCTCTTCAGTCAGTGCCTCTATTGTTCAAGTCCTGGGAAAGTACATTCAGCCTGCTCTACACATATTTGTATCAAATTGACTTCATCATCTCCTGTCTGTCGGTACATTGCAGAAAATTCTAGCTAAGCACACAGTTCATGGTCGATTCATAGGCACTAGCAAATTCTACATCATGCGTTTATTAATTCTGCTTCTGCATCGGGACTGGCAAGTAGGCCACGACTTCGGCTAAGTTCGCTTCTACGATATGATGCAAAACATAGTTTATACATCTCATTATGGCACATTACTACATCATTATTACATATTTTCATTTTTTCACACATTTTTAGTTCTTTTAGTACAAGTTCGTACAAGTGGCTGACATGCACCGTGGGCACATTTTTAAAACATGCACATTCATTTTCTCAACAATTAATTTCTCTATGAACTTTTATAAATCATAAGATATACGCATTTATTAATAATTTCAAATTAGCATATATGCATCAACAGGGTAACCTTTATGCATCCCATGGTAAATCCCTAAGGGATTCAACAGGAAGTCCCTGCAGTTGACCTGTGAGATAGGCAACTCATAAAGCCACTTCACCTTGTCAATCAAGTCTGTGCCCAACTTGAACCTGTGAATACTTTGTTTTGGCAAATCAGTGCCTTGTTGGGGAGATATTACAAGTAACAAGTGGGTTCGGCTTCCTTACAGGAATTATAAGTGCACCAATGGCTTCTTCTTTAACCACTTGAAAGAGTCACATGGAAAGTCATTTTCCCCAGGCACCTTAGAGAGGTCTGTGATGGCTTTTCCTTTTTTACCTCTTTAGTGATATCTCCTGTCAGCAGTGGTCTGCCTTCCATGTTCAGGGTTGGCAAATGGAGATTCTGCAAGAATCTATCCTCTGCTGTAACATCACCTACAGATTCTGAACTGTACAGCTGTAGACAATAGGATGAAAAGGTTCTATATTTGTCCTCTGGCATCATTACTACATGCCCTCTGTCATCATGAATGGCTGCAACATCAGCCGTACCCTCCCTCTGATTAAGCTGGATCACTAACATTCATCACACCATCTCTCCTTGTTCAGATTCTACATCTAAAGAAGGAGAATACAATCTGTGATGCAAAATGTGTGCTAGGCACCATTTTGACCTTATCAAGTTTCTTCCTATTGTGCACAGAGGAGGATATTGCACATGCTTTGGTTAACATTCTTATGTCTCTTTCTAGTCCCATCTATTTGTCCTTTTTCCACTTGTTTGCCAGATCATAACTCGAATTTATAATATGCCCTTGGACAATCGCTTTGCTGGCGGACCATAGGATCTGTTCCAACTGAACAGAACCTCTGTTCTCCTACACACAAGTGGCAATGTGGAATTGTAGCAGACTCTTTTACTTTGACAGTCTCTAGTAGGACTTACTTAGCCTCTGTAGGTTTCTGTTTGATCTATCTGGGCTCCATTGATCTGTATCTGAACAGTACTGTTGATATCACCAAGTAGGATACAAGATATTAGTCAGTTCGAGATTGAATGACTGACACACAGGAAAAAAAATTATTTCTTACCAATGGGATGAGGAAGATGCAAAATATCCACAAATTCATTGTCCCCCATGGTGTCTCTAATCACTATTCTCTCGTTGTTGTTAGCAATGTCAAATGGCCAGATTTGCCCAGAGCCGCATTCAGGGTCAAGTTCTAATCCGGTCCAATGATTTTATGTGATGTACTGAGTTCAGTCACCATGCTGGCTAGCTTGGAGAAAAAAGTGCGCCATTGTAATCATCAACTGACTAAATTTTCAAGGATGTTCAGGGTAAAGATTTCTGAATAAATATGGCCACTTCAGCCTTCATGTAATTGACTGATGTGTTCAGCAAATCCTCAATGAACGAAGGTAGTCAGTTACTGAAAAAGTTGTGACACACTCAGCCTCACTTCCATTTTTCAGATTCCAAACAGGACTGATGGGTTTCTTTGAGTAATGCAATATCTGCCTGCTTCGTGGTCAAATATGATAATATCCTTTGCCTCTATACAAGATTATTACATTAAAAGAGATTACTATCAATAGTCTGCTCATCTTAGTATACATGTGTCACTTACAGCATTGATGATGTGTGCAAAACAATAAGCTGTACTGTGCGTCCTTTGGGAACAAAGATTGAGGGCCGCAAGAAAAGAAGACAAAAGAGTTAGGCGCCGTGAGCTATAAGCGGCAAAGATTTGAAGGAGAGTCATCTTGGAATGTGACACAAGTATAGGTGTCTTAAGTGGCATAAGTGTATGTATTCAGACCTAGAAGTCCCATGAGCAAAAAATATGTGTGTAAAGATTAGGCCTGAAAGTAATATTTATTACGCTGAAGTAATTTTGGTGACCAGCTGTTCGACCTGGCATCCTTGCCGGGGTCTCCCCTAACATTTTGCCTCTACTTCCCAGGTTGTTGCTGTGTGCTGGACTCTGCTTTTGTTGTTTTTGTTACTTTGGATACTTTACCACTGCTGACCAGTGCTAAAGTGCAAGTGCTCCCTATGTGAAATTGTATGTGTAATTGGGTTTTCCATGATTGGCATATTTGATTTACTTGTAAGTCCCCAGTAAAGTGCACTAGAGGTGCCTAGGGCCTGTAAATCAAATGATACTAGTGTGCCTGCAGCACTGATTGCGCCACCCACATGAGTAGAGCTAAAGGGATGGTTCAGACCTGCCACTGCAGTGTCTGTGTGTGCAGTTTTTTAAACTGCCAATTCGACCTGGCAACTGTACCCACTTGCCAGGCCCAAACCTTCCCTTTTTGTGCCTGTAAGGCACCCATAAGGTAGGCCGTAGGTAGCCCCCTGCACAGGGTGCAGTGTATGGCAAAGGCAGGACATGCATTGATGTGTTTTGCATGTTCTAACCGTGAAATACTGCTGAATTAGGTTTTCATTGATACAGTGCTTATCTCTCTCATAGGTTAACATGGGGGTTACCTTTAAATATCCTTAAAGTGCAGTTTCCATTTGAGTGCAGATAGAAATATGGAGTTTGACAGAGGAGGCGGTTGTCCGAGAGGGTATTTTCAGGAACATGGCCAGAACCTCACTCACCTGCTAGAAGAAGGACATACAGACATTAAATAAAACCATACCTGAATCTAGTGATCTTAAGGACATACAGACATTCAAAAAAAACACCCATTAATTTAGTGATCTTATTCCAATTTATAATTTGTCCACATATTCATTGACAACTATTGAAAATCAAATAATTAATAAAGGGCTGTCCTTCATTCCACTTAAAATTCAAGATCCTGTAGAAACTAAGACTGAAGTGCTGAGATTTCTGTGGAAAGTCAAATATCAGTGAATTGAGTCTAAAATCCACTTTTTGCCCAGATAGAAATAACTTACCCCTCGAAATAGGAGCGTTTGAAGATATAGTAGTAAGAGAAATTGACAATTTAAATAGTTGCTTTCAGGCAGAACCGTCGTAAGCTGAAATGGAGCCTATTCCGAGTTTGGCTAATAATCAATCGATTATTATTAAGCCTACAGACAAAGGAGGGGGAACAGTGGTATGGGACAAAAATAAATATGATCAAGAAATGATGCGGCAGTAGATAATGATAATCAATATCGGCTGATTAAGGATAACCCTTCTCGAGATCTTCAAAACAGAATACAGGCAATCACTAGTGTGGCCCTAGAAAATGTATGGATATGCAAAAGAGGATTTCAATTTCTCAATATGTGTGAAGGTAGAAGGCCTCTCATATATATTCTTCTGAAAATCCATAAGAATTTGGAAAATCCTCCTTGAAGACCTATTATTTCTTCATCTGGTTCATTAACCAAATATGTTGATACCTTTCTTAAAACGTTTATGATTCAAACACAAGCACATGATGGTGATTCTATGGACATCATTAATAAAATAGAAGGCTTGTCGTTTGATGAGACAAATCATTGTTTAGTTACGTTTGATATAGAAGCCCTTTATACTAAGATTCCACATGATGAAGCTATCAAAGTAATTAAAATGGTTTTGGATACTTGACCGCCCCCGGTGATTACACCTACACAATTTGTTACTTCTTTAGCTACCCTTTGTTTGAAAAATATTTTTTATATATAAAGATAATATATATTTACAAAATAAGGGAGTGGCGATGGGATGCAGCTTTGCACCAGAGATAGACAATTTGCCAGAACCAATTTAGTTATGGATTTTTTTTTAAAGAAAAGAATATATGACATTTTGAATCCCTTCAGAAATAACATCATATGATGGTTTAGGTACGTTGATGACGTATTGATGATCTGGGAAGGTGATACGACCTCCCTTGTCAGCCTTCCAAGACTGGTTGAAACAAAGTACCCCTTATTTTAGGTTCACTATGCATAGTGACGTTAACAAAATCAATTTCTTGGACCCATGGATTGTGTCTAATAAGAGTTTCTTGGAAGTTAGTTTATAAAAAAAACCTACAGATCGTAATACTATCTTACATTTTTCTAGTGGCCACCCCAGAACTTTAAAAGAAAATTTGCCTGGCGGTCAATTTCTTTGGATTAGGAGAAACTGTACACAAAAGAGTGATTACTTTGAAAATGCTAATAAGTTGATCAGAAAACTTGGGAATAGAGGTCACCTGAAAATGCTGGTTAAACATGCATCCAAGAGAGCATGCTTCACACCAAGGGAGCATGGAAACGTTACTGGTTCATAGGCAATGCACGAAAGAGACCATTTTGACTTGTGTAATTACATGCAATCCTAAAGCAAACAAAGTGAGATCCATTATTGAAAGAAATTGGAGAATCCTGGCCTCATTAGGAATTCAGAAACCACTTTTTGCTTTTAAGAAAGCTCAGAATTTACATGAGTATTGGGTTAAAGCTAGGTTTCAAACAGAACAAAAAAGAGATCTTAGAACAATGTTTCAACTTCCCTCTTTGAGGGGTCACTATAAATGTACACATTGTGTGGCCTGCCAATTTACTAGTGAGATGAAAGATGTAATGATTAATGGGAGAATGCATATTCAAACAAGTTTCTCTAACTGCAATACAATAAATGTGATTTACTGTATTAAATGCCTTTGTGAGTTAATGTATATAGGACAAACAACCCAGCCAGTTAAATCTAGAATTCTTCAACATAGATCACGGATCAGATGTGCAACAAAAGGTGCACCCTTGGTGGAACACTACTGTGAACTGAATCATAAGCCAGATGATATGTGGTGTACAGTACTGTATGTGGCTCTTGCAAACCAAAGTGGACAACAAGTATCAGCTGTTTTAGATAAAATAGAAGCAAGATCCATGGAAAAATATGGAACAGCCCGCCATGGACTCAATGATTTGAATGAAATGTGGGCTTTAATTTAATGTAGCCTTCTTCTTCTGTCTACATGATTCATTATGTAATTGTTGATTTATCTTTTCCATTAACATGTGGGGATATATTTATTGTGTGAAATTGATGCAAACAATTTTTTCCTGTAGGATGTGGCAATAGCTTATTACAATCTCTTTTTTTGTGAATATAAGGAGACTAAGACACAGGTACATGTATTTCATTTATTGTTCACAATAGATTATAATTTTTGGATACACATTTATCCGATTGTAATGAAGAGTGTCTCTTTAGATGTGCCGCCTTTTAGGTTTGGGGGTATGTGTAAAGGTGGAAAATGCTCTGAAGGTCCGCTTAGGTGGTCTTTTCTGAGAAGCCTTTCGGATGTTTATGGTTCAGGTGTTTGATAGTTTTTTAGCTAGAGTGTGATGTTTTCGTTTTATTGACTGGCTCTTAGGATTGGCTCCTTGTAATAAAGGTACATTTTTTGAAGGAGAGGTGGTTTAGTGTAACCGTGTAAAGATGGCTGGGATAGAAAATTCTGGGGTCATATAAACCTGTTCCAAGATGGCCTCCAAATATGACGACGGAGTATGTACGTACAGGCTAAGGACGAACCAAGTTTGTAATTGTAGTGTTCCCCGCAAGACTTATTCTAATCCTAATTTTCTTTAAATGTAAGCTTTCAGTCTGAAGCTGTAATTGATGTGAGGCTTTCTTTAGCAGCCGAGTCAGCTGCCCACACTAGCAAGAAAATTTTACACCGGAGCTGCTACCAGGTAAGTATAAGTAGTCGGGTCTGAAATAAAAATGAGAAATTAGTTGCGATTGGGCAGTTTGCTTAATGAATTCAGCGTTGGTACTGTAGCAAGTCCTTTGCATTTAATTGTTAATGGATAAATGGTATTTTGCAATAGAATTTGAAAGACTAAATTAAATGAGTGGCTCACTCTCTCTTTCTTCTAGGTTTTTCAACAGAATTTGCTTCATATGGATACTTTTGTGGCAATTTGAATATTATCTCTCCAGTCTGTGAGTGCCAGGCTATATGGTTTTTTTGGTGTTTGTTTTTGCGTCAACAGCACTTAAGTAATTTGTAATAGCAAACTCATAATAAATGGTATTAATTTTGATTTGAATATAACGGAGCACCGCTAGTGATCTAATATGTTTTTTCATATATTTGTGGCACGGCCTCTGCATGGTCTACACTTGGGCAGGAGGAGGTTTGTTTTGTTGTGGCACAAGTTAAGTTTTCTAAAAAAAATGTTTTTTACTTTGTATTGTAATTCAGTGTTTGTTGTTTTCATTAGGTACTTCCTTGTTGGATAGTCCTGAGGAGGCCCAGAATTATGTTGGGCCGAAACGTGTTGACCCTTTAACTGTGGGAGGGGTTGTGAGAAATATTAAATTGTACCCATGAGGACTGTTCATGATACACATCTCTTTTAAATAGAAATAATAATAAACTTTTTGTTGAGATGTAGGCATGATACAACCATCTCCCATGTGGATTACTATGTGAAATATCACCATTAAACACATCCAAAAAAGACAGAAGGATGATCAAAGTAAACTGTATAATACATTTTTATATTGACTTGCAATCATTTGATTCTAGGTACGTATATTGTTTATGTTAAGTTTTTGTTGAGGATTGATGTTATATGTAGAGTTGGGCTATGTTTATTGTTTGACTAAAATATATGAAAAGAATTGTATAAACGAATAGTTGTCCCAGTGATTGATTTACGGTTTCACTGACGGATTAATGACTGTGTAGTTTTTCCTACTATTGTACCACTTTCTCTTCTCTTGTTAACATCCGATTGCAGCATTTGTGCCTTTAGGCCCTATTTTGACAGTTCTAATTGCTAATTCATATTCTAACTTGTGGATGTTGGATTTTTATCATATTTGGTCTTGTTTTATTTAGATAAATATGTGCTATTTTTCTAAACATGGGTGGTGTCCATTTTGTAGTGCTTCACTGTATTACTGCGTGTACACCTTGTCTCTGGGTAAAGCCTTTCTGCTCATGCCAAGCTACCAAGAGGTGAGTGGGGGTTAACCAGGTGTGTTTCTCCTTTGCCCTGACTAGAGTGACGGTCTCTGCTTGGACACAGTGCAAACTGACTGCCAAACAGAGACCCCATTTCTAAGACCAACATTTGTTTATTTTATTTAATGACCTTGCCAACATACAGTGCTCACAACCCCACACACACTGCATATCTATGTTCAGGGTCACACCAGGATGCATGAAATTAACTAAGGCAGTTTTTAATTGTATTTTTAATAGGCCTTGCAATGGGGGATAAGAAGTGAACAGTGTGACAATCACAAAACACATACCCATTTATTACTTTGTAGGGAGGGACATGTGGTAAGCTTGTTTATACAATTGATATGTAACATGATCATGGCAGGAAGGAACAACCCACATCAATGTCCATGTTCCTGACTATGTTGGACTAGTTTAGGGTTGATCTGGGATTTGGAACATCATTGAGGTGTACAGTGAGAGTCTGAAGATTGTTTGTTTGTAATGACAAGTTCCAGATTTGTAATAGCAGGCTAACAGCAATGGTGTGGAATTACAGCATGACATACTTATGCTATGTAGTATTCTCCAGCCTCACCGCTTCAAAACGTGTAGTGTTCCCTATTGTATCATTGAGGTCCATGTTTGCATCCTTTTAGAGATGTTTTTCTCTTGAATATAACTAATTGGTCGTAGTACCTTAGGAACCCCTCCTTCTTTGCAAGTCGATGCTGCAAAGAAACTGGGCAGAAAATCATCTGACTAGATTACTCCTTAGCTAAGAATGCTAACTGCAAACATGCATGTCCATAACACCCTGCCTGCTGGTAGAACATGAAGTGGAGATGTGGAAACAGGGAATATGATTTTTGACAAATCAAGTCCAGGTGTAGGATGTAGATATCATTGGTAATCATGTGGAACAGAACTGACTATTGTAGATGCACTGTAGAGAGTGAAAGTAAGAAGACACATGTATGGTGCCTACAATGTGGCTTGAATGACTGAGCAAGACCTGTTTAGCTTTTCTTAGCACCCACGGGGTTGATCCAACACCTGTGGGCTAGCAATCTTGAAGAGTTCCACAAGAGAATGTGAAAAGGTCTTTCTGCCATTCTGCTGATTGATGTGGATTAGCGGTATGATTATCTTCATCATTGTTCTGTGACCATGTACATAATCTTCTCATGTGCTTGCAGATGTGATGTTTCATAATGTTTGCCTGTAAGAACATAGTATTTTTATCCAATCTAATTTGCTGAGTAATGTTTACCTATGGCATTCTATGAAAGGAGATTGCTTAGAGTCTCATTTTCTACATGAAGGTGGTCACCAATGTGACTGCTGAATGGCAGTTGAGTGAGGTCCTGCTTGCAGTGGGCCTCCTGACACAGCAGGCTGGATGTATTTCAAAGTGCTACAAGTAGGTATTGAACAACTGAATCAGTAAAGGGAAACAAACTGGAAAATGTCATGTGATGTCAGGGCACAGTTGCTTTCTGGTGTTGCCCCAGACCGTGGTTTGTATAATTCCACCATTTTTCTTACTTTGGCAATGTAATGTGGCTAGCCACAATCTTACACTAAATAAAAGAAATGCCCCAATAGTTTATGACAGCTGGTACATAGACATTACAGTCAGTGACATTTTACAGTGTGGCCTGAACTCTTCTATTTCAGACACTTTGGTGCTCATTATGACTTTGGGGATCTTTTCGGATGACCGCTGAATCCGCGGGCACTAATAGACCACCAGTGCTGGCGGTCTGAAGACCGCAGTATTATGACATTGTGCCGATTTCCACCTGATTTCAGGCAGAAATCCGACACTGTCAGCATGGCCGAAGTCATAATAGAGCTGGTTCCACCGCCGGCACCGCCATGCCAACAGGACGCCCCCATATTATGATCCATAATAGGGCGCTGCGATTTCCTACACGACGGTGGAAAGCGTCGGGACCTATCCCCTCCTGGACAGCCACCTTGCCAAAGCAGGTAAGTTGATTGTCTGAAAGGAGGGGGGATGTGGGAGTTTCATGAATGTGTGTGATGTCTGCATGTGTATATGAATTAGGGTGGGGTGTCTACGTGTGCGTTTGTGAGTGTGTGTATGCTGAGGAGGGTAGGGAGTGTTGTGTGTGTGTGTGTGTGAGTGCATGTATGTTTGTGTGAATGCAGAGGGGGTGTCTGTCTGAGTGCATGTGTGTGAGTGAATGGGTGTATCTGAGTGCGTGTGTATGAGTGAATTGGTGTATCTGAGTGCCTGTTTGGGTGCAAGTGAATTGGAGTATCTGAGTGCATGTTTGGGTGCGAGTGAATGTGTGTATCAGAGTGAGCGTGTGTTTGGGCGTGAGACTGTGAGGTGTATGTAAGCAAATGCGTGGGTGAGTGGGTGTGTGTGAATGTAGGTGCGTCATCATGTGGGGGGGTGGCTGCTGGAGACAGCAATGGAGACCGCCACAAAAATGCTGGGTGTCTGTCAAGTCATAATACCGATGGCGGTATTACGGCTGCTCACCTCCGGCCCAGCGGTCCGACCGCCCTGGTGGTACGGGCAGCATTTTGGCGGTTTGGCTTCGGCCAAACTGCCAAAGTCGTAATATGATGGTCTTTCCTGCCGGCCTGGTGGCGGTCTAGTCTGACAGTCCAAGGACCGCCAGACTCATAATGAGGGCCTTTATCTTTCAAATTTACAGGTCTATAAGATTATCATGATGTACTTGCTCCTGAATAACACAATGATGCAATGTGCAGCCAATCAAAATTAGTCTATCATATGCCATTTTATGTTGTTTTATAGGTAAACCTGGGTTTGTCCATTGTGTTCCATATAAGGATACTAGCAGTTGGAAGTCAATGTGTGCATATTGATTACAAAGCAAAGGGCTTGGTGACGCTTGTATGACTCATGATAGAGGGTTTATGATGAGATGTATGAGTAAGATGCAGTTGACAGGGACTGTGCTGTATCTATGTCTTTTATGGTAATGTTTCTTCAGCCATGTGGTTGCTTTTTGGGGAGGAAAGAATGTTTTATCAAGCTGACAATATTTTATCTCTAATAATGTAGTAGGCGCTTAGTTTGGAAAGAAGAACAAGAATAAACACAGTTATAATAGGATGAATATTTTTTAGGACAAATGAGTTGGGTGTCTCTGGCACCTACATACCTTATGACTGTGCTAGAAAGGCACACAGGTTGCTAACGTTGTTTTGACAACAAATAGCCCCATGTTTTTGTCTATGGGAGACAATACTAATTCACACATTATACTTAAAACTAAAAGCCATTTCTTGCACTGCTTGGCTGTAGCATTACGTGTTACTAAAGATTTAAAATGAAGAGTAACCTGGATGATTCTGTTCATTTTCCTATGAGTCACCATCTGTGTGGGCATTTGAGCACTTTAAATGTGTCATTATTGAGATTTGTCATGGCTGATTTTCAAAAGGCAGCAGTTACCATGGAAACCATATGCCAGTGTAAAAAGCTGCATGCATTAAAGCAGAATATGGTTTAACAGAAGCTCTGTAGAAAATCACAAATCCAAATATATCATATAAATGTCATAAATGTGATCGCTACCTATTAGACATTTGTAAATGGTAATCAGAATTTCTAAGGATTAACAGTATTTTGCAATAGATGTTCCTATGCAATGTTGGGATGTTGGGATGTTTCATCATAAACATCCTTCAGAGGCAGCCGTCATCCATAAGTAGTAGTGCTATGATTAGAAGTAGTGTTAGGAACAGAAAAAGGGGTGTGAGTAGAAGTAAATGTTAAGTTTAAGTATGCAAAAACAGTACACCTCTACTTCACTGCAGAGACATTTCTCCATCCATGCTGTTGGGATGGGAATTTTTCCTGCATGCAGTTCCCTTGCCCTGAATGCCTGACTGTGTGTGTCTGGGATCCTGATTTTTTAACCTGGTGTCAAGCTTATTTAATGTGTCTGTAGAAACCTAGGCCTATCTCTGATTATGAGTAGGTTCTAGATCTGTCCTGTCTTGTGTCCTAAAGGATCCTAAAGGGGTCTCATTCATGCAAAGTACTGCTTCTATACACTTACTAAGTCCTTTGCACTAACATAGCAAGCATGTGCTTAGCATGTTTATGTGTGTAGCATGTGTGGTACATCTGTGTTTAAGTGAGCCACAGTAATGGAGGCCAATGGGTTAGATCTTGAATACTCATGGCATAGCCTTGCACAAGATAGAGGCAGGGACTGTGCTCCGAGACAGTGGAAGAGTATTGCTCTCAATCTTGTAACTGGAAGGAGAAGATCTAGACAATGAAGTAAGGGGAGTAGAGACAATGCTCGGTTAGATATTCTAGGACATATTTTGGTTAGCAAGGAGCTGCTGAGTATTCTCCCTGAGCACTGCCATGTGGTGGATGGTAGTAGTGTGGGGTGAGACTTCAGACTCTTTTGTGAGAGATGAGGAAACCGTTAGGTAAGTACTGATCACTTCTTTGGCTGGTAACATCCATTTGCAGAAACCTCTTTTTTTGAGTGAACTACCATGCTGTGAAATTAATTACACAAATGGTTTTCTGGAGGATTGCATGAAAAGGACATGTGAAAGTAGAATCACCCTTAGCCAGTTCTACAGTTTCAGACAGTGGGTCCATATCCACTTCAATCCAACAGATCTATATAAAGTCAACTATCCACACATCCTTAACTCTTCCATGAAAACGTTTGGATATGGTCACCCCATTTTTTTTCCACGATTGGGTAATGCGACTAACATAAAAAATAACATACTACTTAGAATTCAGCACTCTTTTCAAGTTCTCCTCATCCTAATACATAAAGAATTCATCACATTCCTTAAACAAATGCTCTTCAAATTCACCTGGCTATCGAACCAGCCAAGGTTTAGACTAAGTTTGCCAGGGGACTACCTTTATTGGGATTTTTTGTATAATAGAAGGCAGCACAGCTACACACCTTCTGAGATTGGTAGCATTTCCATGAAAATCATGCTGATGGTCTGGGACACCCTAATAAAGCACTTGACTTCATTCCCTTTACCACATATTTCCATTGAATGCACCCCAGCCTTTACACCAGCATTAGAACCAAGCCCCTTTGCTTTGAAAAGAGCAAATGTGGAAACTACCATGCAATTTCAGATAGGTTTCACGGGTACATCATTTTAATTTTTGACATCTGAGTATCAGTTTTCATGACACTCAACTATGTCACTTGCTTGTTAAATCCTATAATTAGGGAAGTGGCTACCCGTGGCCTAACTACTCATGACATAAACCCCTGTAGAAGAGTTTGTGAAATTAGAATGTGAATTAAAAGGGATAATGTATACCCTACATAACATATGGATAAAGTTCCCTTAACCCACATCGATACTATGATCCTGTGATAGGAAATATTGGAAGCCCATTTGACATGGCTATAATATTTTCTAAAATTTGCATAGAAGTCTCGCAAGGGAAGCTTACCATAATATAATATTTGATTTGTTTTTCTCCTGTATGAAGCTAAAGAAGTTGTACCCCAAACTAAGCACTTAATGTTGGTGATGTTCTGATCTACTAAGAGATTTCAGTCATGTTTGGCACCATAGTCCATATTAAACAATTTTGTGCAGAGATCTTGGTAGCCATGAAAATAATTTTTGGATACCGTATTCCTTCAGCTATTACCTCTGTCCTGCTGGGTCTCCTCTCTTGGAACAACAAACAGAAAGCAGACTCTAATTGTGGCAATGCTTTGGGTGGTGAAAACTGCATTGGCTTTATGCTGAAGGAAGAGAGAACCCTGACTATCTTGCACATAAGACTGTGGAAGTTCACTCTGTATATCAATGGCCAATCAATACAAATATTTTGAAGTGACATGGAGCCTACTATACCTCTGCATGTCAAAGGGTCTCCTGCTCCTTTTGTGCTCACATAGCTAGATTCCCTGAATTTGTTCTCTAATGGAGGTTGGATTTATGATGCTTCCCCATGAACCATGGGCTGCATAATTGATATGGAATGCCCAATACAGAAGGCAGCATCATTAACACTCATGGGTATGAGTGCCTCTAATAGGAAGGAATGCTACAAACCATTGCACTGGTTAACCTAGCTGTTGGGATGTTTGATGGGTGCATTGAGAGGGATTGAAGGGTAACTAGTCACTGATTCTACACGCCTTACAAACAGTGTGCTCAGAAATGTTACTTTTCCTAATGATGCCATAATCATTGCAATTGCTATTAATGTACTTTAATGTATTACATTACAAATCCAAAAATTCAATAAAAACATTTGTTTTTGTTTTTTTACAAAAAGATACCTCAATTCAACTTCAATAAAAAGTATTGCTGTTTGACATTGCAGGAATTACATCTATATGTGCAACAGACTTCCTCGGAGCTGTGGGAACCTGCTCTAAGTTAGTTGTGGGGTTATTTTTGAACATAAAGTTTGTGAAGGTAATATTGAGTTATGTACACAGGATATTGCAATGGTTTCAGGCAAATTCTTCAATGCACCATCTCTGTGAATTCACAAATTAGAAGCTGGATTTAAGTAGTATGGGATGACATTTTATTTCACATGTTAAATTACTGAATTTCATGTACTGCTTAATTTCCAAATGTTCTTAAAATATCACATAATGAGGTACAGTTCTGGTCACACAGGTTTACTCTGGTATGCCCCTTGTGCAAATAAATCTTGCAACATACGAGCAAGTCAGAGGCATTTTCTGCTCAAAACAATCTCTCGCAAGAACTTTCATAGCACGAGTCATGCTCAGGTAAAAAATTCAAGTAGGATACAGCATCGTTTTACTACAATGACGTCATTTTTATGAAGTTCCATGGGAAAAATTATGCAATTTTACACCCCTCTAGATTTAAGCATGTCAAAAGCGCAATCTAGGATACCACTTGAGGGAATATGTGCAGTGCTGTAACAGTGTTATACAGCTGTACTAGGTTGACAAACGAATACCAGGCAATGTGGTTTTAGGGCCTGGTTTCCCACACCTATTTAAAAAAACATATCATCATACCCCAGCAAGTGTCAGATCTTGACAATCACGTGCCATAACATTTAAATGCTGAACAAATGTGTTATGAAAGCAGTTAAAGCTAAATGACCTCCTCAAGTGAATATTCTCACCAAGAAGAAACATATTGACCAAGTATACCAGCTTCTACCTGACATGCAACCAAAGACTACCTGAAGATGAAATTGTCATGGATAGAGCATGGAGAATTTGCATGTGATGCACTACTTTCAGGTGTTGATGGTCTCACCCAGAAGGTTGTGCATGATATACACAGACTAGAGGATAATAGATTGAGACAGAAGAAACCTGATTGTTACAAAACGAATGGGAACCTTACCCCGAAGGTTGGAAGGCTCTAAAATAACTTGGTTCTGATACATCCATTGTTATACGTGAGGCAGATAAAGGGGGGATCTAGTAATAATGCAGGGAAATGATTATGAGAACACCACCAGAAGACAGCTTGACAACACTCAGTGTTATCGGAAGATAACAATTAATCCTATGAGTCATGTAACAGTTATGATATTTGAGAAGTTAAGTACTTGTAAAGAAATAGGTCTCATCAGTGATACAGATTATAAGTACCTTGAAAACCCCTGGTTTCTTTTTATTAATGTACAGCCCAAAGTACACAAAGCGGGAAGATTTGCTCAAGGACAACGCATTTTGCGACTAGGAAGGTTCACTGTGCATATTTCTAAATATGTGGACCCATTTTTGAAAGTTTGTGTTATGATTTTACCCTCTTATATATGGGACACTATGGATATAGTCAGCAAGCTGTAAGATGTGATATGGGAGCAGTCTATCATGTTTGACTCTTTGGATGCTGTAGATCTGTTCACTTGCATAAGAAAATAATTTGAATTAAGGGCACTAGAATACGTCTGGCATCGCATGGTAATAGTTTTTTGATCATTCAAGGATGTTGATAAAAAAAGCAGATTTGGTCCTGACAAACAATTAATTTTTGTTTGATGGAGACTGGTTCCAACAGATCCAGGATCCAGTGATGAGGTCCAGGTTTCCCTTCTCTTATGCAAACCTCTTTACAGGGTGGTTTGAGTGGAGGTATGCTGGGTCACCATTGGCAGGAGAGTGGTCCCAATGTATATATGATTGGGGCTGTTTTATTAGTGAAGCCCTAATTATTTGGACAGGTTCTGACCCAAGGTAATAATAGCTACAATGTACAGTTCACAATTTGTCATCATAGGAATAGGACTTTATTCTTATATGATGAACTTTAGGTTGTAAGAGAAAACCTCACAGTAACATATACAGTAAACCTACAGCAACCAACAACATCTTGAGGTCAGATAGTTCTCTTCCCGGCTCTGTGATCTTGGCCATTCCATATGGAGAGATGGTTGGTTAATTGGAAGTAATTGTAGTGAGTGTAAAAACTTTAAGGATGGTATCCGGGATTTGAACACCAGATTAGTGCTCAGGGGATATAGTCAGACTTTATCTCATGTGGACAGCAGTATCAAATTGAAGTAAAAAAAAAAAAGGAGAGATAATAAAGAAAGGATAGCATTACTCACTACTTTTAATGTTGAGCATAATGAAATATACAAGCTAATGTCTAAACATTGGTCATTATTGCCAGGGATACCAGGTCTTGGTGACATTGCATTTAGAAAACCCTTCAACACTTACAGAAGAGAAAAGATAATAAGCGATAGAATCATGAGAGACTTTCTACTACCCACTAGCAATTAACTTGGTGATATGCATCAACTGATCAAATAATTCTACACATGTGCAGATTGAAATATGTGCAAATTTGGTATTAATGGCTTGAAACAATTTATGTACAGCAGACTACATTGACACTGAATTGTTTTTGGGGCAATGTAGGGCCAGATGGATAAGTAGACTATGAGCTTCAGAACATGAACTGAACACTGAGAATGAATTAGACTATTTCCTCTAGTGAACGGAGACACTTTAATGAATTCTGTAGATATTGCATGGATTGTGTGATACATCATTTTAACTGTTAGCTAGTGATAGCAGGGACATCAGGTGTTATGGAATCATTACATACAAAATGAGGGTTATTAATTTGTACAATAGTGCTGGCCTTGTTGGGGAGGGTTGGCAATGATGAATAATTGTTGAGGAATGCTGGACAAAAATTAATCATTCTACCTTTTTGTGAGAAATTCCTTGTGGTGCTAATATTTCATGAGTTAGCATCACATTGTGGTATTTATATGAAAGGGGATTGTGAATATGCTACAGATATCTGTTTAAATGACTACTATTATGCTGAGGATTCCTTTAGTGTAATAATGATGACAGGGGAATGGACAATTATGATGTAATAATAGATCTAGATATACTGATAAATAATGGGGAATGGACTATCCCTTTGAGTTGGTAACAAACATTCAACATGGTGCAACTCTGTTGTGAGTGTTTTTTTTGTGGAAAATTGGAATTAAGCTTCTGTGAGGTTAGTAATTTGTGAAGGTGCTTTATAGTTGAAATCATCATACTTTACTTAGCAAGAAATCTTTACTGAAGATTTGTTATGTATTTGATGAATTAATTTTCCCTATGAGTTAGTGATGAAAGTTCCAAGATGGTGTGACTCTGGGATAAGTGCTGTCTTTTTATGTGGGTAAATGTTAAAAAATGTACATTTTGTGAGCAACTTGTGATACTATAGTTTTTCTAAAGTGATTTAAAGATTGACTTGTCATAACTCAATTTATGAGAAATCATCTGTTAGACCTGACAGCCTTAGGGTGGTCATCCCCCAACTTTTTGCCTGCCTTCCTCTATTTTTCTGACACTGTTTCTGCTGCTTTTAGGACTCTGCGCACATTACCACTGCTAACCAGTGCTAAAGTGTATATGCTCTCTCCCTTAAATCATGGTAACATTGGTTCATACCCAATTGGCATATTTGATCTACTTGTAAGTCCCTAGTAACGTGCACTATATGTGCCCCGGGCCTTTAGAATGAATGCCACCAGTGGGCCTGCAGCACTGGTTGTGACACCCACATAAGTAGCCCCTTCACCATGTCTCAGGACTGCTATTGCCATGCCTGTGTGTGCAGTTTCACTGCCATTTTGACGTGGCATTTAAAAGTACTTGCCAAGCCTCAAACTCCTTTTTTTCCAAATATGTCACCCCTAAGGTAGGCCTTAGGTAACCCATAGGGCAGGGTGCTGTGTAGGTAAAAGGCACGACATATACCTGTGTGTTTTATATGTCCTGGTAGTGGAAAACCCCTAAGTTTGTTTTCCACTGCTGTGAGGCCTGCTCCTTTCATGCGCTAACATTAAGGCTACCCTCATATACTTTTTGAGTGGTAGATTCTGATCAGAAAGGGGTAAACAGGTCATATTTAGTATGGCCAGAATGGTAATAAAAAATCCTGCTTATTGGTGAGTTTGGATTTGATATAACTATTTTAGAAATGACACTTTTAGAAAGTGAGCATTTCTCTGCACTTAAAATCCATCTGTGCCTTACAGCCTGTCTCCAATCCATGCCTGGGCTGGGCTGGTTGACAGCTCCCTTGTACATTTCACCCAGCGGTAAGAGAATCACAGCATCGCCAAACTGGAACGACGCAGCCTGCTCCCCAAGTGGAGATCTATGCAGCATCTGCATTGCGACCAGAACTTCGATGCACAGCCCTACCGGATCGACGCATCACTGAGCGGGAATGCTGCAGCCTGACTTCCTGCATGAGGAATTGACGCAGCACCTGCCGTGCGACAGAAATTCAAACACATTGCCACAGTGGATCAACGCAGCCACTGGGACTTCATCCTGCATGGCCAGGATTTCCATGCATCGTCCCTGGGCATCAAAAGACCCTGCATCGCAGTGAGGATCCAAGACTGCTCACCGGAAATTGACGCAAAGCCCTTGCAGCGAGGGAAGAATCGACGCATCGTCTGTATGCATCAGGAAATCCGACGCACACCTTCCTTTTTCCACACATCTTCTGCAGTCTTCATGTGTTTAATTTTGACGCATACCAGGTACTTTGTGCACACAAGAGACATTTGTTGATTTCTAAAGACTTCAGACAACTGGTGCTTATTAAATCTTGATCGTTTTGAACTTAATTTATTCAGATAAATATCTGCTATTTTACTTCTAAACCTGTGTGGTATATTGTTGTGGTGTTTTCACTGTGTTAATGCATGATTTATTGCACAAATACTTTACACATTGCCTTCTAAGTTAAGCCTGACTGCTCAGTGCCAAGCTACTATTGGGTGGGCACAGGATAATTTGGATCGTGTGTGACTTACCCTGACTAGGATTGTGGTTCCTACTTGCAAAAGGGTGTCTGCCAACTAGAGACCCAATTTCTAACATCATCTTCACACTTTTGTTATGGAGGGAAAAACAGCTGAGCTCACAAAGCTTGTGGGAATTAAACATGAATTTAGGACACACTGCAAGGTTGGTGCTCTAGTTGCTATAACACCAATGGGTGATTGAAAGCAGACATAAATGACTGTGCATGACAAGATGGCTGCTTTGGTTGTTTGACATTATAATGGGACGTGCAGGAACATTGTTAGATTGCAGGTAAATAATTGGTATTTGCGAGAAGCACACTTTATTAACAGTTGCAATGGCTGTCACCACTGGTGCAATTGTGGTACTATTAGTGTTTACTGGGATGGATTAGGCACTGGTATTAAGGATACACATGTTAACACAGCCAGCAGAATGCAAGCAGATGGGGCACTAATATGAATGACATTTGTGTCACCACAAGAAAATGGAAGTATTGTGACATTAGAGCTAAAGTTTTGGAGACAAAAGTATGAATATAAGTGTATATTAACGCTCGAGTACTGGAGATTAGTAGTACCAGGAAGGAGATGTGCAGTTATGGATAAACTAGTAAAGTTTTTATGGTGATATGGTTTACAGCGCAAGGCCACCAGTGATTTTCTGACACATGTCTAGCGAAGAAAGGTTTCTGGTGTAGAGAACACATAATATATCATGTGAGTAGTATTGCTCAGATATTCTTAGAAATGAGGGATGAAGTTAATAATCTGGAATAAATTGACTGAATGAAGTGACTGTTTCATTCAGTATTTCCTTCATTTTGGGACATGTGGAGTATTTGATGTTCACATGACAGTTACAATGGATGAGGCCTATGTACTTGGTAGTGTCATCATCATCATCATCGTCATCATCATCATCTTTATCATCATCATCAAAACTGTTTATGTAGGATACAACAATCCATAAAACACAGTGTTTCACAACATGCAGAATTAATTTTAAAAATAGTACATAAAATATGATGCATAAAAAGTAAGGTACCATCAATCACATACAAAGTGCTGATGTCAGTGCTCTTAGGAAGGAAAATATAATGTCTATGGCATAAGACAACTTAGAGCAATATAGCTACCTTCCGGGGTATTGAGCACTGACAGTAAGAACACTCATCAAATTCATAAAAATCATAAAGGAGACAACAATTTAGCCATGCAACAGATAAAATGAATACATTGTGAGTAGGAAATCTGTAAGGGGAATGCGGTTATGAATAAGCCAAGCTGCATGCAAGTATTTTACCACCGCAATTACAACCACTTTTCTAGTGTCAGAGCGTAAAATATGTAGTGAAAGTGCATATCGACTAAGTCCTAAAAGCTTGAACACAAGTTTGAGCCATTTTTCTCATGGTCGAGGATAGGCAGGTCATAAAAATGCAAAATGATGTAAAGTTTCATCAACAAGAGTGCAGGAGGGTCACTTGCTGGAACTGCAATATTTCTCACCTCATTTAACAGAATAACTATTCACTGGAAGAGCCTCATACCTCTATTTTAAATAAAGTTGCAGTAGGATACATAATTGGGCAGCTTCAAGAAACAGTTCATGAGCAGGAGCAATCTTAAAGTCTAAGAACAAATCAGCTGCTTCTTTAAGCGCTCTTTAACCAAGGAATGCGGGACTGTGGGCCTGAGGAGCACCTTTGTCATCATTCTAAATGATTCCAGGTCATCTGTGGTCCAGAGCCTAGGCCAGTATATAATTGGTCGGAGCATCACACTAAAAATAATGTGATAAATTCAAATGTCCATGATGGGAGACAAGGAGCACTCTGAGAGAGATTAAAGAGAAGTCTTGGAGAGGTCATCGACCCCCAAGTAATCAGAAGGCTCTGCACCATGCAATACTGAGATGTTTGCTTTTAGATTGTAAATCTCCACTATGGAGCAAGGGGGATGCCTGGGCTTTCTTGCATATTTTCATCATGGCATCCAATTTTTGCTGGAGTTTCAGGAAACTCAACTTGTGCTTGAAGCAGACCCCCAACAATAAAAATTCAGCTTGCTCCAGGGGTATGTTCTGCACCAAGATATCAATTCTTCCTGATTTGTAGGGATTGAATATCACGAATCTGATTTTATTGATACTGAACTCAAGGCTTCGGATGCTGCATAAACCTAAAAAGCAATTAACTATCACCTGCAAACCACACAGAGTTTTAGAAATTAAGTGCGGGTCGGCTGCAAAAAGCAGTGTGAAGATTTTATATCGACCCAATTTAGGTGCATCACTGCCAGGGAAATCAAGAGCCTTTACTATATCATTAATGTAAAGTGTAAACAGTATCGGTGCCAGCAAAACCTCTGGGGGCACCAATCTCAATCGGAAAGGGTTCTATGAGCTCACCTTTTCTCCCATATGGGCAGTATTAGAAGCATGCAGACTGACTGAAACAGACAAAAGGTTAGCAGGGACACCCAGCTGCTTCAAATGTTCCTACAGCTTAGCTCTAGGGATCGAATACAAAGCTGATCTTAACTCAACAAAGACCACACATAAGTGGCCCTTCTCTAAAGTAACTGTCTTCCAATATCTGTTGCAGAAACATAACATTTGGTAAACTGTGCGGACCCTGTTCTTAAATCCCACCTGCATGTCTGAGAGGGTGGCATTCTCCTGGACCCACTCCATCAGTTTTCATAAAATAAAATGGGAGAAAACGTTCTGGGATGCATCAATGAGGCTGATGGACCTGTAATTCCCTGGGTCATCCTTGCTGCCCTTTTTGTATATCGGAACAATCTCGGCAGTCTGCCAAGATCCTGGAATTGCGCTACCTTCCAAGATGGAATGAAAAAGCTGACAAAAGTTTGATGCCCATTTAAGAGGCTCAGATTGAAACAGGTCCCATGGAGTGGAATCGAGGCCAGCTGCTTTGTGAAGAGGAATAATCTTTTCTACCTCCAAAATATCTTTGAGTTGGAAAGTCTGGGTGTGACGGCTTTTTGATACAGAGCACTAGTCACCCTATTTTATTCTGTACCCTGTACACATTGCCGAGATGCGCCTTCCTAGTTCCACTCTGGTGTGAATCAAATCTGCAACTCAACAGAGAAGGCCTAATTTATTTGCAGTCCTTAGGTTCATGGGAACTGTGTTTGTATTAAACTTTATAACAGCAGCTTTCCACATCTGGAAGAGATATGGAACTTGATACTTTGGGGTCACCTTCTGCAGTTTATGAGTGTTTTATTTTGAGTTGGGCATTTTACATCATCACAATGAGGTATGTAGTTCAAGTGGGTTGCAATGTCTTACCCTGGTAGCATCTTCTTGAACTACGCACTGTATGTGCATACTACTAGAGTGTAGTGCTTTTACAATAACTTGATGTTTGTTGTTTTTGTGGAATTGCATTGTTTTTAATTCTTCTAGCCTGCTTCAATTTCTGCGCTTATGTTTTATACTGTTTTCATTATATTTTGATGATGCTTGTTGTTCTTGTGGCAATGCAATGTTTTCAACACTGTAGTTTGTTCTTACCTCTGTGCTTATGCGCTTATGGCCGTTGGCTGAATAAAGTTGATGTTGCAAGAAATTCTGAAAAGCTGAAAATAATATGTTTGTGCTAGAAGCATTACACACCACAGAGGCCCAGCTGGGGATGGCCTCCCAATGAGGAAGGGGTGCCCGTCAGACCATGACCCCCCTGATGGCCCGCATACTGGCAGTGGCCTATGTTGAGCTGGGTGGGCGCATAAGGGCATTACAGCAGCCACAAGGGGGTGAGTACAGTGAGTATCATTACAACTTATGGCTGGAGGGGTGGTATCCGGGTGGTTGTGTGTTAATGGGTGCCCCTACGGCCAGGCCAGACATAGCATCATAGGTCCTCTGGAGGCAAAGGGTTGAATGGAAAATACAGGTTTCCTAGTTTGTTAGTATTCACTTCTAGGCAGGGCTACGTGTGTCCCAGGTGTGCTGCAGTTGGCGGTGTGTGCCCCTCCTCATGCCTTCGTGACTAGCCATTTCATTGGTAGTGCAATGCATAGTGCGTAGGCCTGTTCCCTGTGTGTGAGGGTGCTGTGTACGCCAATGGTGGTGTTGGTGCAGTCATTGACCCAGTGTATCCTTTGTCTCTCTCCTCCCCTTTATTGTTTTGTCATCCTGTCTTTAAAGAAATGGCTCCCTGTTGCAGTTACCCCCCACTTTTTGCCTGATACTGATGCTGACTTGACTGAGAAGTGTGCTGGGACCCTGCTAACCAGGCCCCAGCACCAGTGTTCTTTCACCTAAAATGTACCATTGTTTCCACAATTGGCACAACCCTGGCACCCAGGTAAGTCCCTTGTAACTGGTACCCCTGGTACCAAGGGCCCTGATGCCAGGGAAGGTCTCTAAGGGCTGCAGCATGTCTTATGCCACCCTAGGGACCCCTCACTCAGCACAGACACACTGCTTGCCAGCTTGTGTGTGCTGGTAGGGAGAAAATGACTAAGTCGACATGGCACTCCCCTCAGGGTGCCATGCCAACCTCACACTGCCTGTGGCATAGGTAAGTCGCCCCTCTAGCAGGCCTTACAGCCCTAAGGCAGGGTGCACTATACCACAGGTGAGGGCATAGGTGCATGAGCACTATGCTCCTGCAGTGTCTAAGCAAAACCTTAGACATTGTAAGTGCAGGGTAGCCATAAGAGTAAATGGTCTGGGAGTCTGTCAAAAACGAACTCCACAGCTCCATAATGGCTACACTGAATACTGGGATGTTTGGTATCAAACTTCTCAGAATAATAAACCCACACTGATGCCAGTGTTGGATTTATAAAAAAATGCACACAGAGGGCATCTTAGAGCTTCCCCCTGTATTTTACCCAATTGTTCAGTGTAGGACTGACTGGTCTGTGCCAGCCTGCTGCTGAGAGATGAGTTTCTGACCCCATGCGGTGAGAGCCTTTGTGCTCTCTGAGGACAGAAACAAAGCCTGCTCTGGGTGGAGGTGCTTCACACCTCCCCCCTGCAGGAACTGTAACACCTAGCAGTGAGCTTCAAAGGCTCAAGCTTCGTGTTACAATGCCCCAGGGCACTCCAGCTAGTGGAGATGACCGCCCCCTGGACACAGCCCCTACTTTTGGCGGCAAGTCCAGGAGAGATAATGAGAAAAACAAGGAGGAGTCACTGGCCAGTCAGGCCAGCCCCTAAGGTGTCCTGAGCTGAGGTGACTCTGACTTTTAGAAATCCTCCATCTTGCAGATGGAGGATTCCCCCAATAGGAATAGGGATGTGCCCCCCTCCCCTCAGGGAGGAGGCACAAAGAGGGTGTAGCCACCCTAAAAGACAGTAGCCATTGGCTACTACCCTCCCAGACATAAACACACCCCTAAAGTCAGTACTTAGGGGCTCCCCAGAACCTAGGAAACTAGATTCCTGCAACCTAAGAAGAAGAGGACTGCTGAGCTGAAAAACCCTGCAGAGAAGACGGAGACACCAACTGCCTTGGCCCCAGCTCTACCGGCCTGTCTCCCCCCTTCGGAAGAAAACTGCTCCAGCGACGCTTTCCCTAGGACCAGCGACCTCTGAATCCTCAGAGGACTGCCCTGCTCTAAAAGGACCAAGAAACTCCTGAGAACAGCGGCCCTGTTCAACAAAGACTGCAACTTTGTTTCCAGAGGAGCAACTTTAAAGACCCCTGCAATTCCCGCCAGAAGCGTGAGACTTGCAACACTGCACCCGGCGACCCCGACTCGACTGGTGAAGAAACAACGCTACAGGGAGGACCCCCAGGTGACTCCAAGACTGTGAGTAACCAAAGTAGTCCCCCCTGAGCCCCCACAGCGACGCCTGCAGAGGGAATCCCGAGGCTCTCCCTGACCGCGACTGTCTGATTCCCAGATCCCGACGCCTGGAAAATACCCTGCACCCGCAGCCCCCAGGACCTGAAGGATCGGAACTCCAGTGCAGGAGTGACCCCCAGGAGGCCCTCTCCCTTGCCCAGGTGGTGGCTACCCCGAGGAGCCCCCCCCTTGCCTGCCTGCGCCGCTGAAGAGACCCCTTAGTCTCCCATTGATTCCTATTACAAACCCGATGCTTGTTTGCACACTGCACCCGGCCGCCCCTGTGCTGCTGAGGGTGTACTTTCTGTGTGGACTTGTGTCCCCCCCGGTGCCCTACAAAACCCCCCTGGTCTGCCCTCCGAAGACGCGGGTACTTACCTGCTGGCAGACTGGAACCGGGGCACCCCCTTCTCCATTGAAGCCTATGCGTTTTGGGCACCACTTTGAACTCTGCACCTGACCGGCCCTGAGCTGCTGGTGTGGTGACTTTGGGGTTGCTCTGAACCCCCAACGGTGGGCTACCTTGGACCCAAACTTGAACCCCGTAGGTGGTTTACTTACTTACAAAAACTAACAAATACTTACCTCCCCCAGGAACTGTTGAAAATTGAAGTGTCCACTTTTTAAATAGCTATATGTGTTTTATGTAAAAAGTATATATGCTATTGTGATTATTCAAAGTTCCTAAAGTACTTACCTGCAATACCTTTCAAATGAGATATTACATGTAGAATTTGAACCTGTGGTTCTTAAAATAAACTAAGAAAATATATTTTTCTATAACAAAACCTATTGGCCTGGAATTGTCTCTGAGTGTGTGTACCTCATTTATTGCCTGTGGGTATGTACAACAAATGCTTAACACTACTCCTTTGATAAGCCTACTGCTCGACCACACTACCACAAAATAGAGCATTAGTATTATCTCTTTTTGCCACTATCTTACCTCTAAGAGGAACCCTTGGACTCTGTGCATACTATTCCTTACTTTGAAATAGTGCATACAGAGCCAACTTCCTACACTGTCCTTATGTGCATTATCATCATCTGGCAGGGGAGCAGAGGCACTGGCGATAGAGGGAGCTGCATCCACAGGACCCTGGAGGCAGAGTCCACCGATGCAGAGGGAACCAGTGGGACGAAGGGTGAGGGGAGCACCGCGGCATAGACTGGAGGGAACAACACAAACTCAGATACCTCCTCCGATGGGAGCTCCCTGGTGGTGGCAGACACCTCTGTGACCACCCCAGCTGCAGGTACAGCTGCCACGCCCATACCTGCACTGCCCTCCCAGTAGCCCCTCATGGAGTTGCCCGTGCCCGCTCACCCAGGAGGGTGGGCATCTCCTTCGCCCCAGGCACCTCAGGCCCTGCCCCAGTGAGCCATGCTGCACTGAGTGAGGAGGCTATTGGCCTCTTGAGATCCATCTCTGTAGGGCAGTCAACCATTGTGAATGCCATCCAGGGGCTGACATCCCAGATGGAGCAATGCAGTGCATTCCTGGAGGGCATTGACAGTGGATTGGCGGCCCAAAAGAGATCGATTCAGGCTCTGGCCTCCTCTCTGATGGCAGCCTTTGTCCCTATTCCAACTGTCCCCCTTCCAACTTCGTCTTCCTAGTGCCATTCTCCTCAACCCCAACCCATCCCAAGCACATAGGCAGATGAGCATGCACACAAAAAAACACACAAGAGTGGCACAGGCAAACACAAACACCACACGTCATCCCACAGACACTCACACAAACACCATATAGTTGCAGGCATGACAACATTCACTGCCTCCACTGTCTCCCCCTCCTCCTCCTGCTTCACCTCCCACCCAGTTATGTCCACACTCACACCTACATGCACTATATCAATATCCACTACCAGCATCATCGCCACACCAAGCAGAACACACATCTCACTGGCAGACACCTCCACAACATCCATGCAAGCATCCCCTTTGTCCTCTCCCACTGTGTCTGTCCCCCTCCTAAAGGACACAAACGCAAGCACTCAGACACCCAACAGCCATCCACCTCACAACAGCATACAGCCCATGCACCTGCACCGAAATCCAGCAGTCATACTCCTCCAACAACCACTCACTCATCCTCTTCTCCCATTATTCCTCCCTCCTCCCACCCCAATGTCCCTAAAAAGCTTTTCCTTTCCCAGATTAACTTTTTTCCCTACTCCTCCCCCCGTCCTGCACATATGGGACAAAACCCCACACCTCAGCCAAATAGCCTATGGGGACAGTGGTAGCACCACCTACTCATGGTGGTAGGGATACCAGACCAACAACACTGAAGGAGAAGGTGCCAGCACCACCTGGGATGAAAGGGAAGAGTCCAGCACCAGCTGTGAGGAAGAGGGAGGAGCCTGCATGAGTTGTGAGGAAGGGGAAGGAGCCTGCACCACCAGGCAGAGAAGAGAAGAGCCTATCCATCCCTACCAGGAGGGGTAAGCGATCCCCAACCCATGCCCAGGAGGACAAGAGGCACTCTACGCCAGTGGAGGCTATCAGTCAAACACCGCCACCTCTACCAGCTGTCAACGGGCCCCCACCACCAGCCGTGGATGTGTATCCATCAGAGAGTGCAGGGGCTGCCCAGGAGCCTCCCCAACCACCACCAGCATGCAGCCATCAGTGAGTGCAGGGGCTGCCCAGGAGCCTCCACCAACCACCACCATCATGCGGCCATCACCGCTGGCTGACGCCATGCAGTCCACCCTCCCAGGGCTACTGTGTGGGCTGCCCCCTCCAGAACCATTGGGCAAGACAACCACTCGAGAGGCCTTGCACTCCCCAGGACAATGAGCAATGGGCATGTTGCCTCTCTAGAACCAGTGGGGTAGTCACCCACTCCAGAGACTGTGGCCTTTCACTCCCCAGGACAAAGAGCAATGGGCATGATGCCCCCTCCAGAACCAGTGGGAAAGACACCCACTCCAGAGACTGTGGCCTTGCACTCCCCAGGACAAAGAGCAATGGGCATGTTGCCCCCTCCAGAGCCAGTGGGCAAGACACCCACCTGAGAGACTGTGGCCTTACAATCCTCAGGACAAAGCAAGGGCCATGTTGCCCCCTCCAGAACTAGTAGGATAGACACCCACCTGAGAGACTGTGGCCTTGCACTCCCCAGGAAAAAGCAATGGGCATGTTGCCCCCTCCAGAACCAGTGGGCAAGACATCCACTTGAGAGACTGTGGCCTTGCACTCCCTGTAGGAGGCTGGCCTGGTTTGTGGTGGATACCTTGGGTACTTACACCTTATACCAGGTCCAGTTATCCCTTATTAGTGAAATGTAGTACTGTTCTAGCAGCTTAGGCTGCTAGAGGTAGCTATAGCAGAGCAGCTTAGGCTGAACTAGGAGACATGGAAAGCTCATGCAATACCACTTATAGTTACACAGTACTTACACACAAGTGAAGACAATACTCAGTGTTACCAAAAATAAAGGTATTTATTTGGGGTGACATAGTACCAAAAATATCTTAGTGACAATACGCCTTCTGGAGGTAAGTATTATACACAATATATACACTAGACACCAAAATTAGACAAATAAATAGTCATGGAACAATGCAAACAGTAGGAAATCCTATAGAATGTAATGGGAGAAAATAGGTCTGGGGCAACTCAAACCATATACTAAGAAAGTGGAATGAGAATCACAAATTCCCCCCTAGAAAAGTGTAGTGTGTGCAGAATCACTGGGAGAGTAAGAATACAGTAAAGGTAAGTAAATTACCCCACCCCAGAGCCCAGAAAAGCAAGAGTAAAGTACTGCAAGTTTCCTTAAGACACACTACACCTCGTTTTGGGGATTTGGCAGCAGTCAACCAAGTCTGCAAAGAACGACTGCTGGATTATTGGACCTGAAGACCTGCAAACGAAGGGGACCAAGTCCAGAAGTCGAAACAAGTTCCAGGAAGGGCAGGAGCCCCTGCCAACCCAGAAGAGGGTGTAAAAGAAGAGTCCCTGGTTAGTCGAAGACTGCAGAAATGCACCCTAGAAAGATGCCAGCGAATTCCTGCATTATGCAAAAGATGTCCCATGGTGTGAAGATCGTTGCAGATGAGATTTTGTGTTGGAAGGCACCAGCAAGCCTTGGCTTTGACAAAAGTGTATTTTTCATCAAAATGGCGCTAGATGGACCATCGAGGGACCTGGGGGCCTCTACTCTGCATGAGGAGGAAGAAGGGGTCTCAGCACTTTACAGAGCCCTCAGGATGCCAGCCAGCATCCCCAGAAGCTGCAGGATATGAGTTCAAAGGAGGTGCAAAACGCAGTTGATGCAGCACAACAAAAGAAGGTCCCACGCCACCGGAGAACAACTCATCGAGTTGAGCGTCACAGGATGTAGTGCTGGGGACCTGGGCCAGGCTGTGCACTAAGGAATTGTGCACTAAGGAATTTAGCAAAGAGTGCACAGAGTCCTCAGGATGCGAGGAAGACACAGTACACAGGGGTACTATTGCTCCCGGGGAAGGCAAGGTCTTACCTCCTCCAAATTTCATCCTCAGGACAGTCTATGTCGATGATGCCCACCCTCTGTTTCCTTAGGAGCACACTTGTTGCTGTGAGAGGAGTCCCAGGGTACCGGTCGTCACCTTGGAAGGTGCCTGCTTGGAGCAGGGGAGTGACTCTGTCACTCCATGCGAGATTTCTTCAGTCCTTCTGGTGCAGGATGAAGACAGGGAGTCCCCAGAGCATGCACACCATGGTAACTGTTGCAGTTGCTGACTTGTAGCTGAGGATGCTGAAGAAAAGTGTCTCTTGTAGACACTTTGTTGCAGTTACAGCGTTTCTTGGAGCAGGTTGTGGTTGATCCGAGGTCAGAAGAGTCTGAAGTTGTTGCAGACGATTCATGAAGGAAACTTGGAAGCAGAATCTGAAGAGAACCCACAGGAGAGACCCTAAATATACCTTATCAGGTGTGGACCTATCAGGAGGGGTCTCTGATGTCTCCTGCTGGCACTGGCCACTCAGAGCCCTCCAGAGTGACCCCACACCTTGCAAAGCAAGATGGCTGAAGTCTGGGACACACTGGAGGAGCTCTGGGCACCATCCCTGGGGTGGTGATGGACAGGGGAGTGGTCACTACCCTTTCCTTGGTCCAGTTTCCTGCCAGAACAGGGGAGAAGGGGTCCCTGAGCCGGTGTAGACTGGTTTATCCACGGAGGGCACCATCTGTGCCCTTCAAAGCATTTCCAGAGGCTGGGGGAGGCTACCCCTCCACAGCATGTAACACCTATTTCCAAAGGGAGAGGGTGTAATACCCTGCTCTCAGAGGAAATGCTTTGTTCTGCCTTCCTGGGACTGGGCTGCCCAAACCCCAGGAGGGCAGAACCCTGTCTGTGAGGTGGCAGCAGCTGAAGCTGCAGTGCAAGCCTCAAAGAGCTGGTTTGGCAGTACTGGGAGTCCATGGTGGAGCCCCCAGGATGCATGGAATTGGCTCCCCAATACCAGATTTGGAATGGGGGGACAATTCCATGATCTTAGACATGTTACATGGCCATATTCGGAGTTACCTTTGTGAAGCTACATATAGGTATTGACCTATATGTAGTAGACACGTGTAATGGTGTCCCCTCACTCAAAAAGTCCCGGGATATGGCTCTGAACTATGTGGGGGTACCTTTGCCAGTGCAAGGGTGCCCTCCACTTAGTAACTTTGAACCTAACCTTCAGCAAGTGAAAGTTAGACGTATAGGTGATTATAAGTTACTGTGAAAATGTCTGTGAAATAGTGTGTGCACGCAGGCTGAAGTGGCAGTCCTGTGTAAGAGTTTGTCTGAGCTCCCTTTGTGTGGCAAAATAAATGCTGCAGCCCATATGGATCTCCTGGAACCCCAATGCCGTGGGTACCTAGGTACCATATACGAGGGACTTATAAGGGGGGGGTCCAGTGTGCCAATTGAAATTGGTAAATGATTAGCAGAGCCTCAGTGACACAGTTAGGCACTACACCGGCATACACATTAGGCCACAAACTATGAGCACTGGGGTCCTGGCTAGCAGGATCACAATGATACAGGCAAAACACACTGACATATAGGTTTTTATCTATGAGCACCGAGGTTCTGGCTACACAGTAAAAACACACTGACGCACACTCACAAACAGGCCAGAAGTGGGGGTAACCATGCTAGAAAGAGGCTACTTTCTCACACTCACAAGGACAAAGAGCAATGGGCATGTTGCTCCCTCCAGAACCAGTTGGCAAAACACCCACCAGAGAGTCTGTGGCCTTGCACTCCCCTGTACAAAGCAATCAGCATGGTGCCCACTCCAGAACCAGTGGGAAAGACACCCACCTGAGAAACTGTGGCCTTGCACTCCCAAAGGCAAATCAATGGGCATGTTGCCCCCTCCAGATCCAGTGGGCAAGACACCCACCTGAGAAACTGTGGCCTTGCACTCCCCAGGACAAAGCAATGAGCAGACTTCCCCCTCCAGAAACAGTGGGAAAGACACCCACCTGAGAGATTGTGGCCTTGCACTCCCCAGGACAAAGCAATGTACATGTTGTCCCCTCCAGAACCAGTGGGCTTATTTCCGCATCCAGTTGAGGTGCCCTCCCCCTCCCCCTGAGGTGCCTGCCTATTTGCAAACTGATGCCCCTGCAGTGTTCTATCCGGATGTGGTCAGGATTCAAGTTGGGCCTTCGACTGTGCCCTGTGACCATGTGGGCCCTTTGAACTTTGGACTGGACAGTTTCCCTTTTTTTATACATGTGTACATATCTATTTCATTTCCAAATCAGATTATTAATTTTGATGTTGAACTGATTACAATCACTTTCGTCAATTCCTGTTGTCCTTGCATTATTCTAGCGATTTTCGGGGTCAAATTGTTTTTGTAGGGCAGCTGGTTGTGTGTATGGTGTGTGTGTGTTGGGTGAGTGTTGTGCGTGTGTGTGTCACTCTCCTTTTCCTCCCTCCCTTGTGTGCTAGGCAGCTGTACTCACCGTCGTCTTCTCAGTCGGTGTTGGTGTTCCAGGTGGAGCATAACGTAGAAGATCATCGGGAAGACTTGCAGTTCGGGTTCCATAGGTGCGTGGTTCTTCCCTGTGTCTCCAATGGTGAATCCTTTCATTTCTGTGCTCTGTTTCTGCCAGGCTTTGGTTGCCATTGGTACTGCCTCGGTAAAGGTGGCAGTTTTCAGGGTCAAAATATGGTGGGCGGAACTTTGACTTACGCCTGGCTGTTTGGTGTGGTACATTGGGTGTCTATCGGAGATATCACCGCCATGGTCATAATTTGGCGGTACTTACCGCCACTTTATCACCCACTGGCAGGGTCGTAGTGAGGGCCTAAATGTCTTTCTCATATTCTCCCCTATCCCTGCTGGCCTAAACTGTATTAGTCCTGGTATTCTCTGGGCAGAGGCATGAATAGGTTTATGAGCAAATTACTTCAATTTTACCACCAATTATTAGATATGTCTCTAGTTCAATAGTTCTCACCCCATATTTCAATTTGGGCAAAAGCATAAAGTCCTTGCTCTCAATTTCTCACTGCCTGTCAGTCTTTTGTTTCAGTTTCAGGCTAACTGTGGAGACACACTGGGGGTCAATACAACCTCAGCGGTCTTTTTTGAAGACCGCCGTGCGGAAGACCGCCAGTGGTGGCGGTTTTCCGCTCAGTCTATTATGACCGTTGGCATCTCTCTGTCCTTTTACTGATGGAGAGCCGCCAACAGCCATACTGGCGGGAGGCGGGGAAGTGGAGGTTGCTCCGCCTCCAACGCCACGCCAACAGAACACCGCCCAGCGAATCACGTCCTGTGATTCGCCGTGGCGGTGTTCTGTTGGCGGTGTGGTGTCGGCGGAGCTGCCCCCATGGCTCCCGTCCCATCCCGGAGGATCGTCCGACCAGGTAAGTCGATCGTCCTTGAGGGGAGGGGGGTGTGGGGGTGTTGTGTGTTTTGTGTGGGTGCATGAGGGTGTGCGTCTATGTATGTAGAGGGGGTGTGTGAGTGAGTGCATGCTTGCGGGGGTGTTGTGTGTATGGGAATGAGTGCGTGTATGTCTGTGGGTATGTCTGTATGGATGTGTGTGTGTATGTTTGAATGTGGGTGTGCGTGTCTGACTGTGTGTGTGGATGTAGGCATGTATGTCGGCGTGTGTGCATGTAAGTGTGTAGTTGGTGCCTGCGTGCGTGTCGTGTGGGTATGGGTGATGTGATGTTGGGGGGTCGGGGTGGGAGGGGGGCCCTGCCACCTTTGGGGGGTGGCAGGGGTGGTGGGGGTGTAGGGGAGGGTGTCAGCGTGGGGGTGGGGGGTGGCCAGAAACCCCTATCAGTGCCAGCGAAGGAATTCCCTGGCACTGATAGTGCTTACCGCCATGGATTTCATGGCGGCTCAAACCGCTGGAAATCCACTGCGGTAAGCCGGGTCCAAATACCACCGGCGGTCTAGTGACGGCCGCCGGGCTGGAGACCCAGGTCTCCAGCCCAGCGGTCGTATCCGCCCTGGCGGGCGGAACGGAGAACCGGCGGATGACCATGGCGGTAACCGCCATGGTCATAATTCCCCAAAGTAAGACCGCCAGCTTGTTGGCGGTCTTACCGCCGGTTTAACACCGACCGCCAGGGTTGTAATGACCCCCACTGTCTTTGAAAGCTGTGGCTCACCCAAACAAGTGCAGAAGGGTCACATGGCAAGGCAGTTGTGGCCTCCTGCATGATTCAGTGGTGCAGTGTGTAGGAAGTTGGCTCTGTATGTGCTATTTCAAAGTAAGGAATAGCATGCACAGAGTCCAAGGGTTCCCCTTAGAGGTAAAATTAGTGGTAAAAATAGATAATACTAATGCTCTATTTTGTGGTAGTGTGGTCGAGCAGTAGGCTTATCCAAGGAGTAGTGTTAAGCATTTGTTGTACATACACATAGACAATAAATGAGGTACACACACTCAGAGACAAATCCAGCCAATAGGTTTTGTATAGAAAAATATATTTTCTTAGTTTATTTTAAGAACCACAGGTTCAAATTTAACATGTAATATCTTGTTTGAAAGGTATTGCAGGTAAGTACATTAGGAACTTTGAATCATTTCAATTGCATGTATACTTTTCAAGTTATTCACAAATAGCTATTTTAAAAGTGGACACAGTGCAATTTTCACAGTTCCTGGGGGAGGTAAGTTTTTGTTAGTTTTACCAGGTAAGTAAGACACTTACAGGGTTCAGTTCTTGGTCCAAGGTAGCCCACCGTTGGGGGTTCAGAGCAACCCCAAAGTTACCACACCAGCAGCTCAGGGCCGGTCAGGTGCAGAGTTCAAAGTGGTGCCCAAAACGCATAGGCTTCAATGGAGAGAAGGGGGTGCCCCGGTTCCAGTCTGCCAGCAGGTAAGTACCCGCATCTTCGGAGGGCAGACCAGGGGGGTTTTGTAGGGCACCGGGGGGGACACAAGCCCACACAGAAATGTCACCCTCAGCGGCGCGGGGGCGGCCGGGTGCAGTGTTAGAACAAGCGTTGGGTTCGCAATGGAAGTCAATGAGAGATCAAGGGATCTCTTCAGCGCTGCAGGCAGGCAAGGGGGGGCTTCCTCGGGGAAACCTCCACTTGGGCAAGGGAGAGGGACTCCTGGGGGTCACTTCTGCAGTGAAAGTCCGGTCCTTCAGGTCCTGGGGGCTGCGGGTGCAGGGTCTTTTCCAGGCGTCGGGACTTAGGTTTCAGAGAGTCGCGGTCAGGGGAAGCCTCGGGATTCCCTCTGCAGGCGGCGCTGTGGGGGCTCAGGGGGGACAGGTTTTGGTACTCACAGTCGTAGAGTAGTCCGGGGGTCCTCCCTGAGGTGTTGATTCTCCACCAGCCGAGTCGGGGAGATTGCAGGGTTCTTTAAAGCTGCTCCTTTGGATAAAGTTGCAGTCTTTTTGGAGCAGGTCCGCTGTCCTCAGGAGTTTCTTGTCGTCGTCGAAGCAGGGCAGTCCTCAGAGGATTCAGAGGTCGCTGGTCCCTTTGGAAGGCGTCGCTGGAGCAGAGTTCTTTGGAAGGCAGGAGACAGGCCGGTGAGTTTCTGGAGCCAAGGCAGTTGTTGTCTTCTGGTCTTCCTCTGCAGGGGTTTTCAGCTAGGCAGTCCTTCTTCTTGTTGTTGCAGGAATCTAAAATCTTAGGTTCAGGGAAGCCCTTAAATACTAAATTTAAGGGCGTGTTTAGGTCTGGGGGTTAGTAGCCAATGGCTACTAGCCCTGAGGGTGGGTACACCCTCTTTGTGCCTCCTCCCAAGGGGAGGGGGTCACATTCCTATCCGTATTGGGGGAATCCTCCTTCTTCAAGATGGAGGATTTCTAAAAGTCAGAGGCACCTCAGCTCAGGACACCTTAGGGGCTGTCCTGACTGGCCAGTGACTCCTCCTTGTTTTTCTCATTATCTCTCCTGGACTTGCCGCCAAAAGTGGGGGCTGGGTCCAGGAGGCGGGCATCTCCACTAGCTGGAGTGCCCTGGGGCATTGTAACACGAAGCTTGAGCCTTTGAAGCTCACTGCTAGGTGTTACAGTTCCTGCAGGGGGGAGGTGTGAAGCACCTCCACCCAGAGCAGGCTTTGTTTCTGTCCTCAGAGAGCACAAAGGCTCTCACCGCATGAGGTCAGACACTCGTCTCTCAGCAGCAGGCTGGCACAGACCAGTCAGTCCTGCACTGAACAATTGGGTAAAATACAGGGGGTATCTCTAAGATGCCCTCTGTGTGCATTTTTTAATAAATCCAACACTGGCATCAGTGTGGGTTTATTATTCTGAGAAGTTTGATACTAAACTTCCCAGTATTCAGTGTAGCCATTATGGAGCTGTGGAGTTCGTTTTTGACAGACTCCCAGCCCATATACTCTTATGGCTACCCTGCACTTACAATGTCTAAGGTTTTGCTTAGACACTGTAGGGGCATAGTGCTCATGCACATATGCCCTCACCTGTGGTATAGTGCACCCTGCCTTAGGGCTGTAAGGCCTACTAGAGGGGTGACTTACCTATGCCACAGGCAGTGGGAGGTTGGCATGGCACCCTGAGGGGAGTGCCATGTCGACTTAGTCATTTTCTCCCCATCAGCACACACAAGCTGGCAAGCAGTGTGTCTGTGCTGAGTGAGGGGTCCCTAGGGTGGCATAAGACATGCTGCAGCCCTTAGAGACCTTCCCTGGCATCAGGGCCCTTGGTACCAGGGGTACCAGTTACAAGGGACTTACCTAGGTGCCAGGGTTGTGCCAATTGTGGAAACAATGGTACATTTTAGGTGAAAGAACACTGGTGCTGGGGCCTGGTTAGCAGGGTCCCAGCACACTTCTCAGTCAAGTCAGCATCAGTATCAGGCAAAAAGTGGGGGGGTAACTGCAACAGGGAGCCATTTCTTTACACTGTGTCTCCAGCATTTGTGGCCTTGCAGGCTGAAAGTACTCTTCTTCAGCTTGCATGCAGCTCCACCCTCTTTGAAGGTGGCAGAAACAGCACCACTTTGTAGCCCACATTATCTACCAGAGGGCATGATGAGTCTTGTGTGACATTTTTGGGAGATCTGCTCCCAGACTGTGTGGAGAGGTCAGGAGACCTATTCACAACATGGGCTACCCATTGATTCGCTCTCTAGAGTAGTCAGTTTTCTATGTGTGTTCCTCGCACTAGAAATACACTAGGTTTCTCTTACGGGACAGTCTCTTCTCCTTCAGAGCCAGGCACACTCCTTCCCTCTCTCAGCAGATCAGCATACTTCTGGGCACTAACTAGATGCTCAGCTCCTCCAGCAGTCAATGCAGACTTCAGGTGATGTCCCTCAACACTTGGAGACTGGCTGCCAGGCAGAAAAAAGCTCTGGACACACAGCAATGTTTTGAATACTATGCTGAGCTGCTGAGTACTTGTTTGCTTGGTCTTGAAAAACATGGAACTGAAACAAAGTGGGGGGATTTGGATTCCACTTCTGTACTTTTTTCCACAAAGGGGGTTTAGATCGACTGTCTAATGCTTCGGACCAGATTGGGTTGGTTTCCATCCAGTTGTCTTTTCGAGGCTGCTCTCCCAACACAAATTTTGTGTAAAGTGATGCTCCATCCAATAAATAGTCCGCTCCTGGCTTCTAGCAAGGACTACCCAAAACACATGCATTATATAGTGTGATATCTCTGCACCAGGCTGCTATCAGTCTTCTTGAAGCATTAATAAGGGACAGTCAAAAGGTCAGGCCTGACCTAGAAACTTCCTCATCTTAACCCTACATAACAGCACCATGAAAAATAGCATTCATTTTCAGTTTATGTTATGCAAGAGAGTTCAACAATTTATTGAAACCAAACTTTTCCATTGATATCCACAAGGGGCCTGGTGTTATTTCAATGGAACTACTGTTTGATGGTCATTTAGGTGGTTCAAAAATTAAGTTTCAAAGGATCCACATGTCTCTGCTACTCTGCCTGAATATGAAGAACATGTGCTGTGTTAGACTCACACATACAGCTCTATATTTGTTCGTATTAGATTGGAAAACCAAATTCAAGAAGTTGAGGAGCCCCAGAAATTACCCTCTACCAGACTTTTCCTCAGCCACTCAGACACAGCAGCCCCAGATTAGTTCATGGTGCTAGGCTGAGGCAAAGCAAGTGGAAAGGTATACTTCAATGGACCCAAACTTAAGGGTCTCTCCCTTTCTGGGACAGGCTAAGAAAGAAAGTGAAGAGACTAAAAATTCAGACAATGCAGCAATCAAAGTTGCTGTGCTGCAATGTGTGAGAAGGGAAGAGCAGGTTAGCACCACATCTACTAGGATATAGCACTGTCCTGCTTCCTCTCTGTTGCTTGCTCACAATTAGGCTGTCTAGAACCATAATCATGCATAGGTATACAAGATCCCTATTTTTAAGAAAAGGAACTCTAGGACTCAAAGTAGAAGACAGCCCATAAGAGGAAATCTATATTTTGTTTTTCCAGAGTCTTACCCATTTAATGAGTGGCATGTTTCTTTACTGGTCTCATCGTGCTCCCTCTAAACCAGGATAGGCTCAACCATATTCCACGAGGACTTCTGAAGATACCTAACAGAGCCTAGAAAATGAAAATACCTTTAGGAACACCCCAGTTTCCCTTCATTATTGGGTGCTTAAAACTAGGCATTGGCAGAATTTCATTGACACAGGAGTAATAGGAGCAATTTTGGTACTCTTTGACCCAGAATTACACAATTTTCCTGCTTACATAATAATAATTTGGGGTAAAAATCCTACCCAGAAAGCACATTAGGCAAGCATGAACTATTTGTTTTCTGCTGCATTTAGTGCTGTTTCTTGGTGTAAAATGCATCAACAGGATGCAAGGGTGCATTTTGCACTAATAAAATAGCACTAAACGCCGGTGGTAAGTTGAGGAAAAATCATCCTGCCCAAGAGCACATTTAGCGAGTGGTTGCATGCACCTCCGATTTAGGTTCTATTGTATTTATTACTATTTCTTAGCACAACATGCATCCTCACATTCATTTTGGACATGAGGGGACATTTGTGCACTGAGAAGTAGCCTTAAATGCAGAATAAGTCTTCTTGCAAAATTCAGCAAAATTCAGCGGAATCTTGCAGAATTCTACGTGATTACACTACATGGAATTACACAAGTTTCACCCACCCCTAGTTAAAACTAAAGCAATGGGATGTTTGTGGGTATTAGAGTCCCTACTACCTCTTACAGAATTGTCAACATGCTTAAGTCTATTAGAACCGGCCACTAAGCATCCCAGGCTTTAATCAGGACGTATCCTATGCCACATTCAAAAGTTTGATAGGTAGCTATTGTCATGTCGATGTTAGTCAGACACTATTTATAAGACAATACATCACACACCTGCAGGCCTTTTGAAAAAACGCAAATGTCATTTTGGATTCCTTTGAATGTCACTGTGACTAAGGTACTATGTTGTATTTTCAGCTGTCTGGCCTATCGAGTCTCTAGCCCCACAATTTGGTGTCTTTCTTTTACCCCATTTATGTATGTTTGTTGCTTTTATTGGAAAACACTTTGCCCAGGGAGTCAAAGCATGACATGCAGCATCATGATGTCATGTGATGCGTGTGTCATGACTATGAATCATGGAAAATTAAATCAAGGACTGACTATGTTTCAGAGAAGGAGTAGTTCATAGTAAATACAGACAGTGGCAAATAAAGGCCAGGTGACTGTGGAGTCTTTTTCTATATAACTCAATTATTTTTTGTAATAGTGAGAGACCAGGTTTAAAATAAGGTGCAAACAATTCAGTGAACTTTACATTCATACTGAAATTAAACAAATACATTTGTTATGTCCACTTCATGTAATAGGTTCCTTGTATTAGGTTGATGATTCCCTGTATAATCATATTAGGAATGTACATGGTTCTGCACAGTAGAGTAATAAACATAATTTAATATGAGAATATATTGGTTAGTACACAGAGTACCAAGTGTGACAGTACACTGATGGTTTTTATAAAGGATTTGAGGAGCAATGTCTTACATAGGGACAAATAACTTGTACTTTTAAACTAGTTGGACTCACCACAGTCATGGTGTCCCTGCTACTCTGGAAAAATTCAGAGTTGTGCTTACAAATTGATGTCATTCCACAAGATATCATCATTGAGACCTGTTATGTATGTTTTAAGTCTGTGCGAGGAGTTTTTTCAATAACGGTCTGTTAATTGATTTTCTGAATGACTTGTTAATAGGAGACTGGCAGTCATTCTAATGGTGTTTGTATGGCATCAGATTTTGCTATGATGCTCGTGTATCCCAATTTTTTTTTCTCAGTGTCATTCGTCTGTACATGAGGCTATAGGTCAGCAGATCAAGTGCACCACATTCATGGAGTTTTAGTTTGCGTGGCTGTGTTGTTCCCAGGATCAGCTGATATGTATTTCAATGGATTTTGTAGGTGCTGTTAATGGGCACACTGAGCATTGTCAAAGGGGGCTAGTGTCCAAAGACTCATAGCATATTATATATGGTATGTTAATCTTAGTTCCCACATTCTTTTGATCTGATGTGTACCAATATATCGTTTAAACTAGTGCTTCATGTAAATGACAAGCTTGTTAGAATTCAATGTGTGCCAGTGTTTGTTTATTATATATTTATGAACTCTTTGTACCAAAACATATAAACTGCTTTGGATCTTCCGCGAATTGGTCTTCTAGAAAGGCTTTCTCTGTGCTTGTATCTGGCTTGTTTGTTTGCTTTGTCTGCATTGTGCTTTGGGTAGTGTTTTGCAATTAGACTACAAGCTAATTTTGTGGCCTCAGTTTATAATCTCAGAGCAGTTCTGTTTTATTCATAGGAACCGCCCAAATGGCACCGTCACCCTGAGTCTTGAGGGGATCACTTTTAAAGTGTAAAAGGTTGTTCTTATCTGTTCTTTCATTATACGCTTTTGTACATAGGGTGTCCCCTTCTGCCCTTTCCAATAAAGACACTCCCAGGTAGTTCATGGAGCTGGTGAATTTTAGAAACTTATTTTGTATATTCGACTGTTTTAAGAAGTCAATTGATGCGTCTTTAGAGCCTTTTCATATGATGAAGACATCATCAATATAGCAACTATACAAGGATAATTTTGCATCACACCATTTTTGGCTCATATTCTATCCCTCTTAAACTGTTGGATAAAAAAGGATGCTAGGCAGGGTGTGAAGGTGCTTTCAAGTGACCTGCCATGCTGTTGTAGACAGATAGTACCTTCATATTCAAAGACGTTCTCTTTGAGTGCCACCCTTGCTAGTTGCATTATGAAATCAATAGGTGTTTTGAATGTTCATACTTCCTCACACAGAATAACATTGATTACTCTCAAGTTCTCCTCTTAAGGTTTAATAGTATGCAAGGCCTTGGCGCCCAGGCATAATATTGGTTTTGTGGTGGGATTGAAATGAATGTTGTTAAGATTGTTGAGCAGGTATTTTGTATCCTTAATATAACATGGCCTCTGGGTCACCAGACATCGTATAAACCAGTTAACGAATATAGGCAGTGGTTCAAAAACGGAACCTATCCCTGAAATGATGAGTTGATCAGCTGGTGGATCCCTTTGTTTATGTGTTTTGGACAGTCTACAGAAACCGTCTGTCCTTGTGTTCTCTGTTATTAGAAACATACACCTTGCTTTTGTGAGCCAACTCTGTTTTTTTGCTTTCTTTACTAGGCTCCTAATTTTTCTCGTAATTTTTTAATTGGATCTATGGCCATGCACACACCTTTGCACAATGATGCAGAGGTGTCTGCATAATGTCTATTAAAGAATTTTTACTTGAAACTTAAAACCTTTCCCACTTTTCCATTTTGGATGTGGGCTGTACAGCGTAGCACACATGTTAAGATGTAAACATTTGGAGAAATAAAAGCATTTCTCCATCCTAATGCCCGTTTCAAGAGATGTTTTTTGCCACAAAACCATAGGCATGATTTAAAGTTTGGCAGATGGGTTACTCTGTCACAAACATGATAGAGACCCTGTGCATTATATCCTTTGGCGATTGTATTAAAGTGGACGCAATATGCGTCAGGTTGAATAAGCTGTTTAGATGTTCAGCAATGTGTTCCATAATTTCAATAGGCTTTGACAACTATTTCACTTACTTTGGGAAGGACTTTCGAGTAAGCAGTCTACAGATCATCTGCAAATGTGTTGCCCACCTGCAAGCTGCACATCTGCACTGAGGACCTCTGTTGTCGGTAATTCTATATAGCGTGAACTAGACCCAAAAACCTCTACATTGCAGTGAATGCAGCCTGCGAATAGGCCGGATGAGGAAGGCGGAGGTCAGCAGCACAGGAGGTTCTCAGATTCCTCAGAGCTGGTGCTGAAACAGAGCTTCAGGGGAAGGGCAGAGGCCGCAAGAAGAGAGGAGAAAGCAAAACAGAGAATAAATAGAAGAGGCAAGAGCGAAATGAAATCAAGTAAGGAGGGTGCGGGGGGCTCGTCAGAGTATCTTTGTCTTTGCCAGAGAGACTTTCACCCAACCTCCTGTAGCCTCACAGAAGCCCTCTGATGTCTGCCACTACCTCACCCTACCCCCACCCTCCCATCTTCCTGCTCCCCGCACCATAGTATCCCCGCACTGTTGTATCAGCACCAGCACATAATCATCTAAAGTCGCTGGCGCTTGCATTGTCATCTAATTCCACCAACTCCATTGCTACTCAGCCTCATTCAGTACATTGAGCTTCATCTGGAAATCCACCCTGGATGTTTTTGCAAGCAGGTATCCTGAGAGTTGGAAAGCAGTTTGTGGCTACAGCTCACAGGGAGAGGGGCAGTGCTGCAATAGCCCACTGACTAGTTTGGTCAAGCCCGTGTCACAAAAGCAGCCCCGCTAAGTCTGGGTGCGGCTTGCTAAAAGGTGTGCACCCTATCTCTCTACCGGAAGATTATGTAATACTGGCTTGCTAGCCAGCAGCTTACAGAACCACATCAGCATGCTTGCGTCCCTCCCTGACTTTGACATAAGCAATAAAGAAGATCCTGTGTAAAGGAGTGAGGTGGCGCTGAAAGAGCAGAAGCACAAGATTTGGCCTTATGTCCCTACTGTGAGAAGCCAGACACCAAACAACTTCATCAACCACCAACCACAAAAGTAAAGTATGAGTGAAGCAAGCAAGGGCACCCAACCATCATCTATGCAGTAAGCCACAGTGGGCAAGTAAAAGTGGGCACAGTCACCCTAGCTCCCATGCCCAAGAGGCCCAGGCTTAGCAAAAAGGCATAGGCATTTAAACAAGCTACTCTGAAAGAGAGCTCTGAGGGACAATTAAGGAATCTCTGTATGAACCAAGGAGCCTAAGAATAATAAACAAGCAACCCCCAGCTACTAGCTATCACCCGGACTCAAAGGTTGGTACAAAGCCTGTTGGAGCGGACAGCAGAGGGCCAGGGCTGCCAAACTATCAAACAGAGGCCTAACAGGACAGAGCACTAATTGCCCTGTCTCCATAGCGCAGTGCCACAGTGACACAGTTTAATACATTAGTGACAGCCAACCACCACAGTTAACTATGAGGTCACGGAGAACGAGAAACTCACCACAGCACAGAGTAAAACAAAAGAAACCCATTGAAAGTGCAATCCCACTTGTAAATGTTTGTGAGACCAGGGCCCACTTAGATGGTCAGTCTAAAATTACCACTAAATCTCAATTTCTGTAAGATGCTGGTGCTGCAATTAGCCCAACTATCACACCAATCATGGGACTACTCCTTCCACTCACATTGACCATCCTTATAAAAACGAAACGTCAAACTTCCAACAGGTCTCCACCTACTGACCTAGAAATGATGTCAGTCTTCGCACACAATCACTCTATCAACGAGACCAAAGACACTTCAAGCATGAATCAACAGCTATGCAAATCAGGCAACTCAGAAGAAGGAAGGTGAGGAACCTCCCTGAGCTACAATTGCACAAACAAGAGAAAAGGAAATTAAGCAGGAACACATTCCTAGCAATAACAGCTCAAACAGTTCAGTAGTGGCCAGAGAGAACAAAATTCAGACTCAAGCAAGCACACAAACCATCAGTATCCCTGAGAGCCCCAACAAGGGTCTCTGCAACCAGCAAAACAGGTAATGTAATTATTCAACAGGAGGACGAGGAAGTCCCAAGAGGACCAACAAGTAAAGCAAGGTATGACACATCCAAAAATAGCTTGTCTCTGGCAAAGAATGACATGAAGCAGAAACAGAATTCTCCGACTTAACACAAGAGGAGTGCTATGAGCTGTTCACCTCATGTGTACCAGAGAAAGAGCACAATCCTGAGAGCACCACAGAGGAAACTGTGATAACGCCTAGAGGAAAATACCCCAGAAAAATGACAAACCAAGTGGACCAGTCTCATAATGGCACCTGGCCTTCCATGCTGAAGACCATCTAATCAATGGTCGACACCCTGGCATACACTCAGTCAAGATGGCTGTTCAAATTGAGATATTTAACACTGTAGCAGCCCATGTGGCTGGCATACACGGTAAAATTGCCTACCTGACTAAGTTAATCAAAAAAGCTCAAGGCGAAACAGTCGAACTCATGCCGAGATGCACATGTTCCCCAGTTCTAGAGAAGCTGAGCACACTACCAGAGTTCCTAGGGAAAATCATTGAAGACTTAAAAGGGATCAACAAGCCAAAAGCAAACGTGGAGGTACTCCCACAACGAGAGGTTCTTAATAGGGAAGGCCAGGGAAATGGACAAACAAGCAAACAAACATAACTTACAGCAGAGGGGCCTGCACAGACACCTTATGATGTTTGGTCAAGTTCAACCTGGACTTCCACAATGAGTAGCTCAAAAAGGGAGGACAATGCAGCAAAGGCAGGGACTGAAGTCAACAACAGACCTTCCCAAGAGGCTGTCCAAAAAGAGGACAAATCGATGCAAAATAGATCACCAACTGAAGAAGGAGTCCATCACTGTAACTCAAAAGGGTGCAAAACAAAATCTAAATACGGCTAAAGACAGAAATCACAAAATAAAAATCCAAACAAAAACTGGCTACGGAACTATGACATTTTTCACAAGGCAGGTTATACTCCAGGTGGGCACAATGGAGACTCCCCTCTACATATGACGTGACATCTGACCAAGCCATAGATGGAATTCAACCATCTGTGTTACCAGTTTCAGATTCTGAGACCCAAAGGGATCCCACCGTGCCTCCGGTTCAAGCTCCAGAGATTCATACAGCACACAGTCCAGCAACTGGCCTTCTGGAAGTTGCCAACCATCTTCTTTCCCTAAAAACAATCAATGCTTGATGCCAGACACACCTGCCTTGGGCTCAGGCCACTCTGTTGCCGTTCACAGGGACAACGTAAACTCAGGAAAGGCAAATGTCTCCCCACTCATTATGGAAACAATGAACCAGATAGTACTCCCCTAATAAAAAGAATGTTTCTAAACACCATGGAAGGGATGAAATTTCTCATATGCTCCAGGACCAAGGGTAGTCACACAGTCAACAGCAGGACTAAATAATTGACAGAGTACCTGTCAGCATGGGAAGTGATAGGGAATTTCCCTTGCCTGATTTACTCCACATTGCCCATGGGCAATCACCTCTCCATAAAAGTTCATCCAGGCCTAAAGCCTATGGAGCCATAAACAACTCGACGCTGCCAGAGAGGAACTCACAAGAGAGTTTCTCAAAAAGGTTACCAAGTGTTACCCTGTTTCACCCAAAATACTGCTCAATGGGAAATTAAGACAATGTAAATCGAGGTAATATAATCAGGTTGCTGCACCAGATTCCCTCACTAGCAGGAGTCGACTCTGGCAAAATCAAGTATGTTCAGTTCATTAGCCCAGTCCCAGGGCACTACAATGACTCAACCAAGATCACTTGGAGTTCTACAGAAACAGCCTAGAAAGTCCTAAAAGAGAGAAAACACTTCATGGACTGGGGGACCTAAGTGAAAACTTTCTTCAAACTAGGGTACCCGCACCCTCTGAGGTGGCATGTAGAAGCTCAGACAGAGAACATGAAATCCTCACCGTCGACATATTTGGCACTCAGATATGTGAAAGGGGCATCACCTCAGAAAGCAAACAAAGTAACACGCTTGGCCCTGAATATCCACTCAGTTACCCAACAGAGAAAGGAGCCCCATAGGAATGATTGGAGGTGGATCAAAGGGAACAATTAATCAATAGCCATCAAGTAAGTGAAGCAACATCACAGAAGCAGGATCAGAATAAAGAATAATCAATCTAAGACTCTGCTAATGGAACATACACGGCCTGAGGGACAAGCTAAAAGACCTGGAACTATTAAGATACTTCCAGTAATTTGCTGCTATAGCTTTGCAGGTATTGTGGGCCCAGGAGCCAGTATCAATCCTGGGCTTCCCCCACAACTTGATTCCGGCCTTCAAAAATGCAAAATTTGGCCAAAGCAGAGGAGGCTTGCAGTTATATCTTTTGAAAGCAAGGAAGTACCCAGAGACTCTTAAAATCTTCAAATAGTGCCCCGGACATTGGAAAATAGTGAGAAAAATCAGGGTCTAGTATTAATAAACATTTATGTTCCACGCAAGCGCAATGCACGCTGCGAGACATCAGAAAAGCTGATAGAAAACATTCTAAAAGTAGAGGGGTCCCACCCAAATTCACTATTAGTAGTGAAGGGTGATTTCAACATGAATCATTTTGGTCAATCCACAATTAATCAAGTTATAGAGGCCCAGGAACGGCAGTGGGAAGTCCCCAAACAACCTCAAACAAACCTAGGAAAGAGGGACTCAGTGGGCCAAAACTTGCTCAACAAATTGGAGCACCTAGGCTTCCGGGTCCTAAATCACCGCTTTAATGGGGACATTCCACCAGCCCTTTCCTTTTATTCAACAAAGGAAAGTTCACTAATTGATTATACACTGGCATCCAATTGCCTGTTATGCTGGGTACTTTCTTTCAAACAGAGACCAAGATCAGAAAGCGACCACCTCTCCTAGAAGCTGAAAATCGCCTTTGATTTGATTGAAAACATTGTGATGGAGTAACATATCTTTTACACTCTAAATCAGACTCCCTGTGTACTATTGTTAGTAGACAGGGCTTTGCATTAAAATTCATCTGTGGTTACATAGGAAGGCCCATATACCCCTGATGGAATGCCGCATTGACTCAAATTAATGCATTTATATTAGATTCCGGCAACTTTCCAACACAAACAAGTTCTCCCATTGTAAGTAAATTTGATATAAACTGGCTTGCATAGTTGAGTGTTGCAAACATGACACAAAATGTCTGTAAATCTGCCCCTAAATTTAATTGTTCACAAAAGATTTTTCCTAATGAAGTCTCTATATTTAAGGACGCTTCTATCCACATCTTGAAGATAGATACTATCACCATGAACGCAGGTGTGGGCGGCTCCCCTTATCACAAAGGTGCTGAACCTATCACCATCCCTATTTTCAATTATAAGAATCATAGAACTGTCCAAGTGTTGCCAAGTGCCTGAAAGCAATGTAAGAGGTAAGATTCTTGCATAACATAAAAATATGAAGCATATGAGCATGTCAGTCCTAGCCTAAGTATGCAGATCTGTAGGCATAATAATTGATCTAACTCCTTTCCCTCACAGGTTAAATGTAAATACACTCCCGATCTGCTCTCACAACTTTGAGAATCTTCATGTGTCTGCATCAAGGAAGTGATGTATTGTAATAGCCGGTTTGAGCCTGGTGACTTATTGGTATTGCCATTTTACATGCTGAAGCGACCTTCAGGAATCGACTCTGGTGCAATATGACCTCAATCCTGTTGTTGATAAGCTATACAGTGCCTACTACAACCAGTCATACGAACTGCTAATTTTTCAATGTTAATGTGCAGGTACAATTGTAACTGTTGGGTGGTTAAGTTATTCTAGGACAGTGTCAGTGGAGCATGATTGCTCAGAAGAGATCATGATTGTACAGATGCAGTCAGAGGTCACAACAGAGGGATTACTTGTTATACATGATTCTAGGCAGGGAATGTATGCTGCTTGCCTGAAACCCATCTTCCAAATGTGCTTTATTTTTTGCAACATGGATCAGCAATGAAATCTAAATGAATCTAGGTGTCTCTATATTAGAGTGACAAATATGGTCGGAAATTCAATATTGATTATTGGATTAGACAGTATATCAGGCTAATATAGTCATAAACAACATACCTATGCATGTGTTGCGAAGAAAGTAGTAAATAAAATAACTATCCTTCCATTGCCCTGTAATTAGTCAGCCAGCAAAAATATATGATTCTCCCCCATTAATAGCAAATCTACTCAGATCAAATGGCTAATACTTGACTAATTTCACGATGCAGGCAACCAATGTGGGTAGCTTTGTCTGGTCTCAGTTCAAGAATTCTTTATTTGACCGCTTCCAGTATTAATCAAATAGAGAAGCAGTTTGGCATTACCCAACTACGTGATCTCATTATCCATCCCAAAATACATATGATTATTTGATTTATTTCAAAGGCAAGGCTAAATATTTCAGAGATTAACCACATCAATATGTAATGACAAGAGGTAATTGCAGATTGAAGTGGTCACATGAAAGAATCATGTGCGTTAAGTCAGCATTTTCTGGACTGCAGTTGCAGTATTTCATCTTCTCTTCAACAAAATATTAAGCATGGCAGGGTTGAAATAGAGGTTGATCATGACAAAAAGTATGTTTCGCCTAGTTTGCTGTTAGCAAGACTTTTTGTTGCTAATGATCGAGAGCAATCTCTTCAATTTAGATGTACCTGAAATGCCACTTATCATTTTGAGATTCTTGCTTGTATAATGCCCAGTTTAGGCTCTTGATTCTCTAAACTGCTACATTACTTTAATATTCTGCCTTCATATCCTATCACAGTTCACTTTCAGTCAAACAATAAGGCCTATCATCTCTTGGAACCTCCCCCTGAGTTTGAGGCACTAAGGCCCATATTTATACTTTTTTAGTGCCGCATTTGCGCTGCTTTTTGACGCAAAAGCGGCACAAACTTACAAAATCTAGGGACATATTTATACTCCGTCTGCGCCGATTGTGCGTCAAAAGTTTTGACGCACAATCAGCGCAAACATTGCCCCGTATTTAAACTTTGATGCCCAAGCCCGCGGATGACAAAATGTCGCTGTGTGCGTCATTTTTTGGATGCAGCAACCCGCCTTGCGTTAATTATGTGCAAGGTAGGTGTTCCCGTCCAAAAAATGGCTTAAAGGGCCGTGCGTCGTATTTATGCTTTCTGCCTAAAATGATGCACGGCCGGGAGGCGGAGCCTGAAAATGACGCACAGCCCGATTTGCGTCAAAAATTAACGCCTGGGTCAGGGCAGGCGTTAAAATGGGGCAAACACACCTGTATTCAATCAGAACACACAGAACAAACAGCACAGCAGCAGAGCAGTAACAGGGAGCCATGGAAGTGATTCTAATCCAGCGTGCACGCAGACGCAGAGCCCAGCAGCAACAACAGCAGCTACAACAACACCAGCAGGGACCCCAAAGGCAGCGCAGAAGGCAGGAGAGGATATTCCGCCCAAGAGTAACCCTTCAGGGCCTCAGGGAACACGACATCATACAGAGGTACCGGTTGAACTGGCAGGCCATTCAGCAGCTGCTGCGAAACATTGAACAGCAATTGGCCCCCACTTTGGTGACACCCCGCACCATCCCAACAGAAACAAAGCTGTTTGCCGTACTTCACATGCTGGCAAGTGGCTCTTTTCAAACAACTGGTGCCCTGGTTGGTGGAATATCACAACCATCATTCTCCGCCTTTTTGCCCAAAGTACTGGACGCTATCATTCGACTGACACCCCGCCACATCTGCTTCCCTAACACACTGCAGAAGCAGCAGGAAACTAAACAGGGGTTCTAAGCAATCAGTGGCTTCCCACACGTCCTTGGTGCAATCGACTGCACCCATGTAAGCCTTGTGCCACCTGCTGCAACTGAACACCTCTACCGCAACAGGAAGCACACACATTCCATCAACGTGCAGGCCATAGTCGATCACCAAGAATTGATCACCAACATCGTGGCTAAATATCCTGGGAGTGTACATGACTCATACATCTTCCGTCACTGCACCATCAATGAACACTTCCAGGATGGACGGTTTGGCAATGGACTACTTGTTGGTAAGTACAAAAACCCACTTATTTACACACTGCACAGCAACCCTCCAGGACACACAACACATACACCACAACAGCAACATGTTGACAGGAACACACTGAGGTCGTGACATCGCTAGCCATGTTTCCTAAGTCACCATTGAACCTGTCACACATCGGAATTTACTGTACAGCCTAATGTGAAGACGTCAATGAGTGTGGTTGCCTAAATGTCACCTTGCAAATTGTACGTGTCCCAATGACCTTTACATTAATACATTGCCTAAGTCTAAAGGTATGGGATGTCCAGGGTACTTTGATATGAACGTGTTAACAACACTTTCAATTTTAACTGTGCATGGAACTATCATCTCACCCCCAGTGAAGACACACGGACACCTGAATCACAAGTCACAATGCTAGGGAGGGCACACTGTACTGAAAATTCCAAAACATACTGCTGACAAACGGTTAGCAGACAATCACTTGTTCAGCCAAGGAAACAACACAATGCAGATGGTATAGCCTACAAGCATAGGATGTCACATTAGTACACAAAAGAGTCACAGTCAACACAAGACAACTACTGCCATTCAAGGTCTTTTCAATAGTGCCAGTTACATCAACATGATCCCATTCATTTTCTCTTGCAGCTGATCAGGGGTATGGCATCCAGGCATGGATTATGACACCATTTGGCAACCCGAGTACAGCTGCAGAGCGTGCATACAATGAGGCCCATAGGAGGACACGCAGCATTGTCGAGCGGACCTTCGGCATCCTCAAGTCAAGGTTCCGCTGCCTCGACATCACTGGTGGTAGCCTCCTATATTCCCCTGAGATGGTTTGTAGGATCATCCTCACATGTGCAATATTGCACAACATTTGTATCGGAAGAAACATTCCCCTCCTGGAACCAGAGCCACTCATGCCTGAAGAGGAGGAAGAGGAGGATGCTGGCCTGCAACAGGAGGGGGAACTACAGAACACAGCTGCTGGTATACGCAGGTGGCAACAGATTGTAAATAATTTCTTCTGAATATGATCACCTTCACCACTTTAGTTAACTAATTTAAATGAACACCTATTATAGTCACCATATCATGGTCTGGCTATTCCTTTTTACACACCTTCATCTCTACTTAGCAGAATAAGAGTGTTGCCTCATGGAGCATTGCTGAGATACTGAGTAGGACACGGAACATCCCAGAGCTTATGTGATGCCTAACATACAATGGTTACATACACACACACACTCTTAATGACATATATCATGTACATATCTCCTTTGAAGGCCTATAGCAGAGGACCACAACTATTTCACACATACATGTTGAAAGCAAGGTCCAACGCAGCATATGGCACACAACTATGACACCATCACTCAATAAGGGGAAAAAAAGCCTCATATATGAGGCAGTCAATGTGCTTTGGCATCACTAACAGGAATGTCTGACAAGACCCTTGACAGCAGTTAGTCCAACTGCATCCAATATGTGCAAGGAATATCTGTGACTAGAGTTCCATAGAAGCAGAACATAGAAAGCACAAGTGCCACACATATGACATGCATTGTGCACATGACATTCCATGTACATGTCAGCCCATTTCCTAACTCCTGACACACCCATGCACCTGGTCACAACCCACCTGTCGGAAGAGGTCCCTGGAATACTAAGATGTGTACCCTGATAAAACCTCCTCTACAAACACAGACCAACATTAGCAAACCAGTGTGCTACACCCTTTCCTAAGGTATGCCATTGTCAAAGAACATCTGACTGCATGGACGTCAGGTCAATTTATACACTGTCTTCTAGTTTCAAAGCCCTGTTAGCACATGTAGATTGCTTCCCCTTGTGAAAATGCCTGTTGGCCCTTAGAATGCAAGTCTCACCTACAGGACTGGTGATAAACAGATGCAGCCCACACCTGTGATCACCTCCATGCACACCACCCATTACAAAAAGCACTGCCCCTGATGATGCCTGGAACAGCATAGGAGTTGCCATTATGTCAAACACATCGTCAACCATTGATAGTAATTAAGCCATGTAACACAGCCTTTGGGTTCATTTGTCACCTTCAAAAACACAGGACATACACAGATTGACATGTCAACTGTCTAGTTTGTCCTCCAAACAGTCTCACTCAGACCACTGATTATGTAACTTGTCCAGTAGCTGGCTCCTGAATCATCTTGCATTCTGTCAGCCTGACTGGCAACTGTCTGTGCGTCACACTAAAGTATCCCTGTGTCTACATATGTACCACACTTGCGTTAGCAAACCTGCCATTCATCAGGGGGCATTGGGCATGGGCTTCTACCATGCATACACAAATACATTGTATAGCATCATTTGCCTTTTAACTGTACCATTTGAGTTAAATCCTCTTGGAAATGCAAAATTCATGGCCCATCCCTTTTCTGGGTTGCATTTATGCGTGAATGACAAAGTGTGACAGTGTCCCAGGGTCATAGGCAGGGCTTGGGTACGGGGCTTTCAGCACAACCAGCAACCTCTGATAATGTACATGACTAATACACAAATGTCAGAACCATGACAGTTCACATACAGCATCACAGTGCGCACAACATAGTGATGGGCCGTGTGTGATGAATAGCTGCGATAATAAACAGCACAGAGGCTATGATGTTCCCAGATGCAGTGGGAAGTGCAGAGGCCAACCTGTGTACAGATGTTGTAATGACACCTGCCGGAACATGACAATTGAGACATTATCTCACTCAGCACACCAAGGTTGCCCTGTTGACTGTCTCATTACACATATTTAGTGACAGGGTGGGACCATCCACATGTTGGTTCACATGTCCACATCTACTTTACTCAGATTGATCAACAAAGGATACTCAGTAGTTACAGGAATAGCTTCCACTGACTCATGATGAGTCCTGGTCCGAACTGTGACAAATTACATTCTAAAAAATCTACAGGATCATCATTGGACCACACACATGAACAAGACACCTATGTGCAAATGATCACTGGAAATATGTGGACACGTGCTGTCTTGTATGCTGGTCCACCACAGCCACTTGATAGTTGGGGCTTACTTCTATGGCCTCAACTGTGGTGTCATCATACATATGCGATTGACCCTTGTCTGTCTGTGCAAACAACATGGTACCCACTTCCTCAATGTATGTGTATGACTCACTGTGGGATTCATCAACTAGTGCCTAGGAAGCTCTTACCAATACTCTAGGACATAGGATGTAGAAATTGTGGACCTTTGACATGAACATGTGTCTGCCATCCATCTGGTGCATGCTATGTCACATGTGGTGTCTACGTGACCCTAAAACTTGGAAGTATACTTTGCGGGTGTTGTTACATGTACGACTAACACATGCCCTTGCTCATTCCAATTTTTTCTTGCGTCTTAGGGTTGGACACATGGACGTCACATTCATACAACCAAATGTACAATAATGCTTCATGTGATGTACACACACACCTGGTCAACCAACAAATTAGTTGTCAAAGCACACACTTTGAGCCAAAGGCAATTAGGTATTGTACATATGTGCGTCACATTGCTATCCTCTCCTTATGGCAAACATGCACAATTTGTGCCACATATTAATGTAGGCCACACTTATGACCATCTATGACGTCAGCCAACTGTAAACAGACTGTGAAGGGTGTAGTGGATGATGTTCCGCTGCAGTATGATGTAACACATGTGAACATACACCATCAACACCATACTGTCTTTAATTAGCCAATCTCTGATGTGTTCCAAATGTCAAATAACCAAAAAACAAGTAAAAATGCCCCAAACCAGTTAATGCCCTGTAATTTTGACGTCCCTAGCGGTGTGCGTCATTTTTTGTTTACCAAAACTGTATTTGCGTCATTTTTTTGACGCACAGGAGTGAAATATAGCCCGCATCCAGATATTTGTACAGTCCATGTATCATTATGTGGATGTGGGTTAATATTCACGTCTGTGCGTCAAACAAAATGACGCAAATACAGTTTTGTGCAACAAAAAATGACTCATAACGCAAAAAAGGCGGGACTTTTCATACAGGAAGTGATGTAATAGGATATCCTGTTTACAGATCATGTACAGTGGTTGTACTTTCACTTTCACTTTGCAGTCTATGATCCTTCTAGACTGTGTGGCTGTGTAGAGAGTGTTGTCCAGAGATTTTGTGCTGTACTTGTCCTGTGTGCTATCTGTAAAGTCCTTTTGTGAAATAACTTTTGTTTGTGTATACTGTAGTACTGTGTTTTGTCTACATTTGTCCATTTATCTTGTGTATTTCTTGTTTGTGGGAGTCTGTTGTGGGTAGTGTTAATTTGGGGATAGTTGGGCTCTTTTAGTGTTTAGATTAACTTTTTTTCTGTCTTTTTACCCCTACTTTCACCCATTTCCCCTTTCTATTTCTTTTACCCCATTCCTTCTCTTCAATTATAAGTATGTCTGGTGGGCCACGTCTTGGCAGGATGGGGAAGAGGAGTTGGGGGGCTTCATCTGGCTGGTGACACATTTCTTGCCGCTCATGATCCAGGCAGGGTCATACAGGGGTACCCGACAGAGGCGCGCAGAATCCGGTGGGGAAAGGTGCTGCATCACCTGCAGCGTGTGTATGCCAGCCAGAGGAGTGACCACCAGCTGAAGCACCGGTGGGCTGACCTCATCACCAGGGAGCAGGATCTCTTGGACCACCTGGGAATCACGATTGGTGTCACTGTTGGTGAGTACGACTATTGTTATTGTGCACAAATGAATGCTCTGTAGTGACATCAGTGGATTAGTGCAATGTCTGCCAGCTAACTTGATGACTGTGTGTAAGGATCACAATTGCTAGCTGTCAGGTAGCATGTGCTCAGGAAACTTACAGGTAACTTTACCATGAAGGAAATTGGTGCGGCCTTTCTGTCAGCACAGCTAACAAAATAGGAGCCAATCATGTCTATATAGGGTATTATTGACAGAGAAGTACAGATGTACCAACATTTAGGCCAACTATGTTGACGCAATTGCTAGACTGACTTTAGAATCACTACATGATGCTGAAAATGAGTGCTGCCTTCACGACAATTTATAATAGCAAAGTGGCTCAAACATTGGTCTCATGTGAGTCTGGTGAGTGTGGAAGGAAAGCGTTCACAGAAGTACTATGAATGTGTGGGATTATTGTGTTTCTTAATCTTTTAGGATAAATGTCAGTTCATGATTTGAATTCATCGTGTAAAGGTGTAAGGTGCCCTCAGCTAACATCGTAAGATGTTTGTTGGAATCGGTTGAGCCACAATCCAAATATGGATGGCAGTCCAAGTGTATGCACATGGCTTTACATCTCCATGGTTGGTGCAAATCACCATAGCTGGACCACATCAATTGACTATACTGTAACAACAGGATGGCTTACAGGAGTCCCTGCCCCTCCCTCTGTACATTGGGCCTATGTGCACTAAATGTGTCATGGCCACAAGGCATGTTTGACTGGTAATGCAGTCCTCAAGTAACCAGGCGTTGGATGTTTCTCTTGGATGCACATGATGAGAAGATTACACTCCATATTTTTTAGTGCTCACCAATTATGGGTCAAGTTTGCAACCACATGATAGGGCCAATGTATGTGTTCAGATATGTGTGTAACTGTCACAGGAGACCCATGCTATGTACAAGTTGGCCGTGAAATATCAGATTTAGTACCATCATGTCTGAATGGCTGCCATTTACTTATTCAGCCTAGACATTGTAAATGATACTGAAAATGTTGCACTGTGCACAGAATTTTAGCACATTTCTTCCTTTCATACCTTACAGGTGGACCGGTGCCCTACACTGTGGGAGAGGTGGCGACATTTGAGGACCCCGACCACTACAGTAAGTGTTGATATGTCTGTTATGTGTTGTGTTTGCTGGTTATGGACTCGTGTGAGTTGGACGCATAGCAAGGTGTGATGCTGTGGACAAGTTTTTCACTTGTTCCATGAGTGGGAATGCAGTTTTCACATGTTTTGAGTTAGCCAATGCGTATCCAATGGTATCATGTAGGGATTGTAGGACATCCCTGTAGGCTCCACTGTGAGTACAGGGGATAGTCATGTCTCTGACACTTGTATCACCAAGAGTCGCAATGGAAGTCAGCCCCTATTTAGTCTGCCTGTCAGACCCACATTCTCTAAGATTGGTGGAGCTAATAGCTTCCCAATAGACATCTGCTTCACTATTTACCTACGTAATTTTGAAACAGTAGGTAGAACCTCCTAGCATCATGTACTTCCACATGTAGTGCATCAAGTCTGTGGAACCTGAGTGTAATGGCCTAGGTGTGCATGCAATTCATGATCATGGGTGTTCTAGCAACTCTGTGTCTGATGTAAGTCAGGCCTCACTGGAAGTATATGTTGTGTACTAAGTTCTGATTTTCCTGACATGTCTGACCCTATGAGTGCTCTAGAGTTTGCTGACTCCAAATTGTAGATAGACCTTACCTGTGGTGTGTCTGTAGAGACAATCGTGTGGATTAGCCTATACACTCCTCGGTGTACACGTCGTTGGCAAATTATAGTTGTGTATCCACCGCCCCCCCTCAAACACAGCCATGGGTTTGTGAATGGGGTACCTAGTATTGATGATACCAGTATGTTACACATACCTGTGAAGAAGTGACGGTTTAGTTGCATACTAGTATACACACTCAGGTTTGGCACTTGGTACCATACTGGAAAGTCCAGTTACAACTTGCAGACCATGTTGCTTTAGTTTTGCTTTCCGTACACTGACATTTGTAGCCCAGCTCTTGGTGGAGGATATGCAGCATGATTCTTAGATGTTGACTGTCAGAACTCAGATTGCAAGTCAAGGCCAGTTGTTACCCATCTTGTGGGTTATGAATGTGCTTTGTGTGATGTGACCTTTGTTGTCTGGCCTGCCATGTACTTCCTCAGGGACATTCGATGCTCTGTATCGTGATATGAGCTGTTAGAAGTACAGTAGATGTATTGTCTGATTAACTTGCTGTGCTGTTTCACACAATGCAGTTACTAATGTGGCATATCTGCATATGTCTTCACAGCAGCTAACATGACTCCAGACCAGGTCCGTGAATTTCAGCGTCGGGCCATGCGATACCAGCACATCCTGCTGGTGGAGTCGGGGTTCCGGAGGATGGCCCGGCGATATCGCCATGAACATGCCTCCGGGGCATGACGAGCCTTCCCACAGGGTTGGCCTACTGTGCCCACCACAGCCACCACAGAAACAACCACCAATCTGAGCCAGGTGGACCCACCCACAGCTGCCTCTGTTGAATCTACATCTGCTGGACTTCCTGGCCCCAGCATTGCCACCGGTGCAGGACAGCCCACACAGACCTCCTCCTCCAGTACCCAGACTGCCACTGCTCCAGCTGTTGACCCTGCAGCCTTCAATAGACTTGAAAACAAGATGGACAAAGTGCTGCACAAGGTGAGCCACCTGACCCGGGACGTGCGGCACATTAAACGGCGGGTCAAGGATATCAAGAGGACCCTCCGGAGGGCCAACCTCTAGACAGTTGAATAGATGGACATGATACCCTCCCTCCTCTTTCCTTGTTCTTATACTTAGTGGGCTTAGGGGGCTTAGTATTAGGTTAGTATAGGCTGTTAGTTTAGTCAGTGTTAGTGGGTGGAGGGTAGGGGGTCCTTCTTGTTTCTTTTTTGACTTATTACATGTGTGGGTGGGCGGGTGGGGGCTATGTTGTGGTTCTTGTGTGTAAAATAAAAAAAATAAAAAAGAAAAACATAAAAAATACCATTTACCCAAAATATATATATTTGTATAAGATAGTATAGTATGTGTTTAGGTTAGTATGTGTTGTCCTCCATGTGTCCCGTCTCATAAGGGGGGTGGGGGCTAGATGTTTAGAACGTTTCGTTACATGTGATAAGTAAGTGTAGCTTAGGTTAGTTAGGGACAGTTGTGGGTAATGAGTAGTCAGGGTAGATTAGGGTAGGTAAGATTTTTCCCTCAGTTTCCTCTTCTATGGTTAGCTTTTAATAAATATATGGTTACCCCTTAATAGTATGTGTTGAATGGTACTTGATCGTGGGTTTGGATTCAGTGTACATCTCTTTTGTACTATAACATCTGTGTCCAATGCTACAAACAAATCCCAACTGAGCTGTACGATTGGCAGCTAACCCAGAGCTACCTTGCAAAGTGTCTACCCTTTGTTGCAACCACCAATCACAGTTAATATGGATGACAATGTGTTTCTGTTGATAAGTGTGTTTTCAAAGTCACTAAAGTGCTTCCAGACTTGATATTGGGGAAACAGTTTTAGGTCTGACTGCAGTGTGATGATCATGCACACCCTTATAAGATGAGTTCTCATTGGCAATCTTGTATTCTTGTCTTCATGACCCTCATACATCATTTTGACACAGTTCGGCATGATTACCTATTTGTATGTTAACTCAGACACCTTCACTTGTGCAGTTTTTGTAGTGTTTACTTAGATTAGTGTGGCATGTTTATTGTGTTATTTTTGCATGTTGACAACATTTAGCGGGCACTATTTGATGACTTAGTTATCCCCTGAGGAAGCATTCTTCTGTCCAACACAGCATGGTGGTGTATGGTTTCTCACTTCATCAGATTATTCCCTCACAATGGGCAGAGTATGATGCAATCATGGGCACTGTGCAGATTTCTCTAACTACATAATATTTGGACAGTTGTATTGATAAGCAAAGTTATTTGACAGTAGGGACATTTCAATTATCTACTGCGTAGTTGATATGTCACATTACCCAGAGACAGATTTTTTGTGTAAGTGCTATTTATTGAAAAGTGCTGTAGTGCTATATGTACATTGTCCATGATTGTGAGTCCATTATAGTGATATCTTCCATTGTGATCCAACACAAGGGTTTACCAAAATGCTTTTGTCATGCTGGGGTTGCTGTTTCAGATAGTGCAGAGGGACAGGATTTGGCAATGAGTAGGAGAGAGAAAATCACTGGGCTGGGTGACAAGATATACAGTGGTTTGCAGAACAGTGCTTGAGTACAGTTGTTGCAAGACTGGCAAGTTAGAAAGCGCAGGACCTTGGTAATAGTTGGCCATGTGGCAGGGACTAGTGCTTCCGGGTACCTTTCCTTGTGAATGTGTCCTGTTCCATGTCTTCTTCTTCTGATGTGTGTGTTGCCTTCTTTGTCCTTGTTGTTGTTGGTTGTGAAGGGGCAACACACACCTCAGTGTTAGAAGACGTGGAGTCAGACATCCCGGTCGCTGCTCCCTGTGAAGGTCTTAAGGGCAGTACTGCTGCAAGGAGGGCCTGCTGGTTCTTGAGAATAGCAGCCACATCACGATGGTAGGCAGCCAGGTCGGCCCTGAGGGGTTCAATGTTGCATTTGTGTACGCGTTGACAGGATTGCTGTTGTAGGTGCTGGGTCAACTGTATTACAGCTGTGCTGATTTCCTTCTGGGTTTTCTGCAGTTCCTGCAAGATAGATGTTAGGGCTTGCATAGCTGCTGCCTGATCTGCAGATGACATCATGCACGAACGCACCCCCTCAAGGCTGGCTGCCATATTTTGCATCCCCACCCGCACCTCCTTGGCCAGCTCACGCTGTACTCCAACTACAGTTCTCTCAAAGCTGGTGCCAGTGTCGTCTGAGTCCTCAGCTGTATTGGAGCTGGCAGGTCTTACAATTGGGGTGGTGGGTGGATCCTCTGCGATGGCTGCTTGTTCTGTGCTCCTCCTTGTGACTGAAGGTGGGGTCTGGAGGGTTTCAAGGACCTTTTGGATAGTCTCCTGGGAAATGTTTATCGGCTCGTCATCCATGTCATCAGGGAAATCTGGGACAGGAATATCGGCAGGAGATCCATCTTCCTCTGCAATGAAACAGGGTACAATTAGTATGTCTGTGTTGTGACAATTTTGACGTGACGTGCCTGCCTTTGGATGAATTCACTTTGTGATCTTGTTTTGTATTAATATCTGCAGTCCTTCAGATGGGCATTGTTTCAGGCCTATGGCACACCTGTGTGTCACATGTATGTTATCGAGTTATCATACTTGTCAGCCTCATCGCCTCTAGGTGTTGGTTTATGCCAAATAGAGAATTGCCACCTTCTTGTCCTACTCGAACCCCCGTGTATATCCATTCTCATGGTGAGACCTTTCACTGGCTGTGGGTGTTCTGATGGCCCTGGCAGCACACTTAACTATCAGTACCTGCCCCAATCCCTGATCGTTCACATCGACTTAAATGTAATTGACATGTTGCATATCCTATGCATGGCAATGTTATGATCTGATATGGATGTTGACATTGTTAATGGGTCCTGCTGATGTTGGGTAATGTGTGTTACATTGGATTGCCTTGATAGTCGTATTAGTGTCCTATTTCTTCCTCTAACTGTGCAGGTGTATTTCAGTGACCAGTTACATGTGTCCCCTCCTCAATGCTGTTGTCTGAGCAGTATGACATTTGTGATGTTGCCTTGTTACCTAGGCACAGGATGGACCCTGACATATGCAGCATGGGTGTGTCCTTAGTGCTTTGTCGCTCCTATTGTTGTTTACTTTGGCTGATGTTTGTGACAACTATGGGCATTGACATTTGAGTGTACTGGGGCCTTTGTCTTGTTTCAGGAGATTGTTGCCGATGTCATCCTCACCCCCTAATTTAGATATGTATGTTCCATGGGGAGGTTACTGCCATTGGTTACTTGAGCTGCACACAGATCAGAGGTGGTAGTGGCAACTGTTGTCGCAGTTACATTGCAGTTGTAGGTTTGGCTAGAGGATTGCTAATAGGGCCCTAGTTAATGTAGGAGGTATGTTGGCTGACGAGTGCCAGGATGTCAGTTTGACGCAGTGGCCTTCCCTCCTGTCGTGGCTTTCCCTTTGCTCCATCGTTGGCATTACAGCATGCCCCCATGGGACTGTTGTTGGTGTTGTGTACTGGTGTGCCCCAGGTCTTCTCAGAACGGGCCATGCCCCCCTGCCGTGCCCCTTTACCCATGCCACTCCATGTATATGATGACTTACATGCAATGTGTAGTAGGTATTTCCCCCCCATGCTCACAGTTGACATTATTGCATTTCAATTCCCCATGTGACTTACCCTGCATGTGCGTTGTCTCCTGGTAGTCTGCGCTGTCCTGTCCTTGAATCCCTGTGACGATCTCCTCAGGGATGACGGCTGCGACCATCTCCTCCATGTGGTCCAGGGCCTCCTGGTGTGCTGGACTCCCCCCTCCAGTCTGCAGTGCTGCCTTCCTGTTCCTGGCCATCTTTTCCTTGGTCCTGCGTTTGCAATCATGCCAGCGTTTCTTGCACTCGATGACTGTTCTGCGTACTTCAGCCACACTGTTAACCCCTTCTGTGCAGAGGACGTAGTGGTTACGTCCTTCGGCACAGTGCTGCTGTGCCGAGGACGTAACCACTACGTCCTCGGCACACAGTCCAGAGGGAGTGCTCTCGCTCCCTCTGTGTGCTTCTCCCCACCCCCCCAAAGTCAGGGATGGAAGGGGAAGCCCCCCTGTGACGTCAGCGCGCGAGCACGCGAGCGCGTGCTGATTAGTCACAGGGTCTCCCCCATCGTGCTGGAAGCTCTGCTTCCAGCGCGATTGAAAGAGAAATGCTCAGCATTTCTCTTTCAATCACGTGGGGGAGGCCCGGAGAGGCTTCAAAGGGAAGGAAATTAATTTCCTTCCCTTTGAAGTCTTTCCCAGGGTTTCAAAAGCCGGATTGCTTGCAATCCAGCTTTTGAAACCCCACTAGATACAAGGGATTTTTTATTTTTTGGGGGAAATTGACATAAAGGAGCGACCCCTTGGGCAAGGGTCGCTCCCAGGGGGGGGCATTATTTTGTGAAGGTCTTTTCTGCCCCCCCCGGGGGCAGATCAGCCCTTTATTAGGGCGATCTGCCCCCAGGGGGGGCAGAAACCTCTAGGCTCCAGGGATCATTTTTGTTTTTTTTCTTTTTGTTTTGTTTTGGTTCTGTTTTAGGTGGGGAGCGACCCCTTAGGCAAGGGTCACTCCCCTAGGGGGCAAATTATATTTAGGCCATTTCTGCCTCCCCGTGGGGGCAGATTGGCCTATTTTGATGAGGTCAATCTGCCCCCAAGGGGGGCAGAAACCACTAGACACAAGGGAGTTTTTTTTTTTTTTACGTGAATTTGACGCAAGGGGAGCGACCCCTTAGGCAAGTGTCGCTCCGGGGGGGGGGGAATTATTTTAGGCCATTTCTGCCCCCCTGGGGGGTAGTCAGCCTATTTTGATTAGGCTGATCTGCCCCAAAGGGGGGCAGAAACCACTAGGCACCAGGGATTTTTTGTTTTTTTTGTTTTACAGATGGGGAGCGACCCCTTGGACAAGGGTCGCTCCCCTGGAGGGGCAAATTGTATTTAGGCCATTTCTGGGGGCAGATCGGCTGATTTTAGGTCAATCTGCCCCCAAGGGGGGCAAAAACCACTAGGCACCAGGGATCTTTTTCTTGCGCCATCACGCAAGGGGAGCGACCTTGTAGGCAAGGGTAGCTCCCCGAGTGGGGGGGGGAATTTATTTTAGGCCATTTCTGCCCCCCCTGGGGGCAGATCGGCCTATTGTTATTAGGCCGATCTGCCCCCAGGGGGTACAGAAACCTCTAGGCACCAGGGCAATTTTTTTTGTTTTTTTTTTGTTTTTTTAGAGATGGGGAGCGACCCCTTAGGCAAGGGTCGCTCCCCTGGAGGGGGAAATTGTATTTAGGCCATTTCTGCCTGCTTTGGGGCAGATCGGCCGATTTTAGGTCAATCTGTCCCCAAGGGGGGCAGAAACCACTAGGCACCAGGGATCTTTTTTTTGCGTCGTCACGCAAGGGGAGCGACCTTGTAGGCAAGGGTCGTTCCCCGGGGAGGTGGGGAGGTAAATTTATTTTAGGCCATTTCTGCCCCCCCTGGGGGCAGATCGGCCTATTGGTATTAGGCTGATCTGCCCCCAGGGAGGGCAGAAACCTGTAGGCGCCAGGGCAAATATATATATTTTTTTGGTTTGTTTGCTTTTTAGAGATGGGGAGCGACCCATTAGGCAAGGGTCGCTCCCCTGGGGGGCAAATTGTATTTAGACCAGCCGATTATAGGTCAATCTGCCCCCAAGGGGGCAGAAACCACTAGGCACAGGGGATTAATTTTTATGACGCCAATGTCACGCAGGGGGAGCGACCCCGTAGGCAAGGGTCGCTCCCTGGGGGGGGCTGGGGCGGTGGGGGGGCAAATTTATTTTAGGCCATTTCAGCCCCCCTGGGGGCAGATCGGCCTATTGTTATTAGGCCGATCTGCCCCCGGGGGGGCAGAAACCTCTAGGTTCCAGGGCAAATAGTTTTTTTTTGTTTTTTTTTGGTTTGTTTGTTTTTTTAGAGATGGGGAGCGACCCATTAGGCAAGGGTTGCTCCCCTGGGGGGCAAATTGTATTTAGACCGTTTCTGCCCCCCTTGGGGGCAGATTGGCCGATTGTAGGTCAATCTGCCCCCAAGGGGGCAGAAACCACTAGGCACCGGGGATTTTTTTTTGGCGCCAATGTCACGCAGGGAGAGCAACCCCGTAGGCAAGGGTCGCTCCCGGGGGGTTGGGGGTGGACACATTTATTTTAGGCCATTTCTGCCTCCCCCGGGGCAGATCGGCCTATTGTTATTAGCCCGATCTGCCCCCGGGGGGCCAGAAACCTATAGGCACCAGGGCAATTTTTTTTTTTTTTTTGTTTGTTCGTTTTTTTAGAGATGGGGAGTGACCCATTAGGCAAGGGTCGCTCCCCTGGGGGGCAAATTGTATTTAGACCATTTCTGCCCCCCTTGGGGGCAGATTGGCCGATTTTAGGTCAATCTGCCCCCAAGCGGGCAGAAACCACTAGGCACGGGGGATTTTTTTTTTGGCGCCAAAGTCATGCAGGGGGAGCGACCCCGTAGGCAAGGGTCGCTCCCGGGGGGGGTTTGGGGGGGGGGGGACAAATTTATTTTAGGCCATTTCTGCCCCCCTGGGGCCGGCTGAGCTAGAGGCCAAAATCCACAAGTAGGCACTGTTTTCTATGAAAAAATGTGATGTGTCCACGTTGTGTTTTGCGCCATTTCCTGTCGCGGGCGCTAGACCTACCCACATAAGTGAGGTATCATTTTTATCGGGATACTTGGGGGAACGCTGGGTGGAAGGAAATTTGTAGCTCCTCTCAGATTCCAGAACTTTCTGTCACCGAAATGTGAGGAAAATGTGTTTTTTAGCAAAATTTTGAGGTTTGCAAAGGATTCTGGGTAACAGAACCTGGTCAGAGCCCCACAAGTCACCCCATCTTGGATTCCCCTAGGTCTCTAGTTTTAAAAAATGCACAGGTTTGGTAAGTTTCCCTAGGTGCCGGCTGAGCTAGAGACCAAAATCTACAGGTAGGCACTTTGCAAAAAACATCTCTGTTTTCTTTCAAAAAATGTGATGTGTCCACGTTGTGTTTTGGGGCGTTTCCTGTCACAGGCGCTAGGCCTACCCACACAAGTGTGGTATCATTTTTATCGGGAGACTCGGGGGAACGCTGGGTGGAAGGAAATTTGTGGCTCCTCTCACATTCCAGAACTTTCTGTCACCGAAATGTGAGGAAAACGTGTTTTTTAGCCACATTTTGAGGTTTGCAAAGGATTCTGGGTAACAGAACCTGGTCAGAGCCCCACAAGTCACCCCATCTTGGATTCCCCTAGGTCTCTAGTTTTAAAAAATGCACAGGTGTGGTAGGTTTCCCTTGGTGTCGGCTGAGCTAGAGACCAAAATCTACAGGTAGGCACTTTGCAAAAAACACCTCTGTTTTCTTTAAAAAAATGTGATGTGTCCACGTTGTGTTTTGGGGCGTTTCCTGTCTCGGGCGCTAGGCCTACCCACACAAGTGTGGTATCATTTTTATCGGGAGACTTGGGGGAACGCTGGGTGGAAGGAAATTTGTGGCTCCTCTCAGATTCCAGAACTTTCTGTCACCGAAATGTGAGGAAAACATGTTTTTTTAGCCACATTTTGAGGTTTGCAAAGGATTCTGGATAACAGAACCTGGTCAGAGCCCCACAAGTCACCCCATCTTGGATTCCCCTAGGTCTCTAGGTTTAAAAAATGCACAGGTTTGGTAGGTTTCCCTTGGTGTCGGCTAAGCTAGAGACCAAAATCTAGAGGTAGGCACTTTGCAAAAAACACCTCTGTTTTCTATAAAAAAATGTGATGTGTCCACGTTGTGTTTTGGGGTGTTTCCTGTCACGGCGCTAGAACTACCCACACAAGTGCGGTATCATTTTTATCAGGAGACTTGGGGGAACGCTGGGTGGAAGGAAATTTGTGCCTCCTCTCAGATTCCAGAACTTTCTGTCACCGAAATGTGAGGAAAACGTGTTTTTTTAGCCACATTTTGAGGTTTGCAAAGGATTCTGGGTAACAGAACCTGGTCAGAGCCCCACAAGTCACCCCATTTTGGATTCCCCTAGGTCTCTAGTTTTCAAAAATGCACAGGTTTGGTAGGTTTCCCTAGGTGTCGGCTAACCTAGAGACCAAAATCTACAGGTAGGCACTTTAGAAAAAAACAACTCTGTTTTTTTTCAAGAAATGTGATGTGTCCACGTTGTGTTTTGGGGTGCTTCCTGTCACGGCGGTAGGCCTACCCACACAAGTGTGGTATCATTTTTATCGGGAGACTTGGGGGAACGCTGGGTGGAAGGAAATTTGTGGCTCCTCTCAGATTCCAGAACTTTCTGTCACCGAAATGTGAGGAAAACGTGTTTTTTTAGCCACATTTTGAGGTTTGCAAAGGAGTCTGGTTAACAGAACCTGGTCAGAGCCCCACAAGTCACCCCATCTTGGATTCCCCTCGGTCTCTAGTTTTCAAAAATGCACAGGTTTGGTAGGTTTCCCTAGGTGCCGGCTAAGCTAGAGACCAAAATCTACAGGTAGGCACTTTAGAAAAAAACACCTCTGTTTTTTTTCAAGAAATATGATGTGTCCACGTTGTGTTTTGGGGTGTTTCCTGTCACGGCAGTAGGCCTACCCACACAAGTGTGGTATCATTTTTATCGGGAGACTTGAGGGAACGCTGGGTGGAAGGAAATTTGTGGCTCCTCTCAGATTCCAGAACTTTCTGTCACCGAAATGTGAGGAAAACGTGTTTTTTTAGCCACATTTTGAGGTTTGCAAAGGAGTCTGGGTAACAGAACCTGGTCAGAGCCCCACAAGTCACCCCATGTTGGATTCCCCTCGGTCTCTAGTTTTCAAAAATGCACAGGTTTGGTAGGTTTCCCTAGGTGCAGGCTAAGCTAGAGACCAAAATCTACAGGTAGGCACTATGCAAAAAACACCTCTGTTTTTTTTCAAAAAATGTGATGTGTCCACTTTGTGTTTTGCGCCATTTCCTGTCGCGGGCGCTAGACCTACCCACATAAGTGAGGTATCATTTTTATCGGGATACTTGGGGGAACGCTGGGTGGAAGGAAATTTGTAGCTCCTCTCAGATTCCAGAACTTTCTGTCACCGAAATGTGAGGAAAATGTGTTTTTTAGCCAAATTTTGAGGTTTGCAAAGGATTCTGGGTAACAGAACCTGGTCAGAGCCCCACAAGTCACCCCATCTTGGATTCCCCTAGGTCTCTAGTTTTAAAAAATGCACAGGTGTGGTAGGTTTCCCTTGGTGTCGGCTGAGCTAGAGACCAAAATCTACAGGTAGGCACTTTGCAAAAAACACCTCTGTTTTCTTTAAAAAAATGTGATGTGTCCACGTTGTGTTTTGGGGCGTTTCCTGTCTCGGGCGCTAGGCCTACCCACACAAGTGTGGTATCATTTTTATCGGGAGACTTGGGGGAACGCTGGGTGGAAGGAAATTTGTGGCTCCTCTCAGATTCCAGAACTTTCTGTCACCGAAATGTGAGGAAAACATGTTTTTTTAGCCACATTTTGAGGTTTGCAAAGGATTCTGGATAACAGAACCTGGTCAGAGCCCCACAAGTCACCCCATCTTGGATTCCCCTAGGTCTCTAGGTTTAAAAAATGCACAGGTTTGGTAGGTTTCCCTTGGTGTCGGCTAAGCTAGAGACCAAAATCTAGAGGTAGGCACTTTGCAAAAAACACCTCTGTTTTCTATAAAAAAATGTGATGTGTCCACGTTGTGTTTTGGGGTGTTTCCTGTCACGGCGCTAGAACTACCCACACAAGTGCGGTATCATTTTTATCAGGAGACTTGGGGGAACGCTGGGTGGAAGGAAATTTGTGCCTCCTCTCAGATTCCAGAACTTTCTGTCACCGAAATGTGAGGAAAACGTGTTTTTTTAGCCACATTTTGAGGTTTGCAAAGGATTCTGGGTAACAGAACCTGGTCAGAGCCCCACAAGTCACCCCATTTTGGATTCCCCTAGGTCTCTAGTTTTCAAAAATGCACAGGTTTGGTAGGTTTCCCTAGGTGTCGGCTAACCTAGAGACCAAAATCTACAGGTAGGCACTTAAGAAAAAAACAACTCTGTTTTTTTTCAAGAAATGTGATGTGTCCACGTTGTGTTTTGGGGTGCTTCCTGTCACGGCGGTAGGCCTACCCACACAAGTGTGGTATCATTTTTATCGGGAGACTTGGGGGAACGCTGGGTGGAAGGAAATTTGTGGCTCCTCTCAGATTCCAGAACTTTCTGTCACCGAAATGTGAGGAAAACGTGTTTTTTTAGCCACATTTTGAGGTTTGCAAAGGAGTCTGGTTAACAGAACCTGGTCAGAGCCCCACAAGTCACCCCATCTTGGATTCCCCTCGGTCTCTAGTTTTCAAAAATGCACAGGTTTGGTAGGTTTCCCTAGGTGCCGGCTAAGCTAGAGACCAAAATCTACAGGTAGGCACTTTAGAAAAAAACACCTCTGTTTTTTTTCAAGAAATATGATGTGTCCACGTTGTGTTTTGGGGTGTTTCCTGTCACGGCAGTAGGCCTACCCACACAAGTGTGGTATCATTTTTATCGGGAGACTTGAGGGAACGCTGGGTGGAAGGAAATTTGTGGCTCCTCTCAGATTCCAGAACTTTCTGTCACCGAAATGTGAGGAAAACGTGTTTTTTTAGCCACATTTTGAGGTTTGCAAAGGAGTCTGGGTAACAGAACCTGGTCAGAGCCCCACAAGTCACCCCATGTTGGATTCCCCTCGGTCTCTAGTTTTCAAAAATGCACAGGTTTGGTAGGTTTCCCTAGGTGCAGGCTAAGCTAGAGACCAAAATCTACAGGTAGGCACTATGCAAAAAACACCTCTGTTTTTTTTCAAAAAATGTGATGTGTCCACTTTGTGTTTTGCGCCATTTCCTGTCGCGGGCGCTAGACCTACCCACATAAGTGAGGTATCATTTTTATCGGGATACTTGGGGGAACGCTGGGTGGAAGGAAATTTGTAGCTCCTCTCAGATTCCAGAACTTTCTGTCACCGAAATGTGAGGAAAATGTGTTTTTTAGCCAAATTTTGAGGTTTGCAAAGGATTCTGGGTAACAGAACCTGGTCAGAGCCCCACAAGTCACCCCATCTTGGATTCCCGTAGGTCTCTAGTTTTAAAAAATGCACAGGTTTGGTAAGTTTCCCTAGGTGCCGGCTGAGCTAGAGACCAAAATCTACAGGTAGGCACTTTGCAAAAAACATCTCTGTTTTCTTTCAAAAAATGTGATGTGTCCACGTTGTGTTTTGGGGCGTTTCCTGTCACAGGCGCTAGGCCTACCCACACAAGTGTGGTATCATTTTTATCGGGAGACTCGGGGAACGCTGGGTGGAAGGAAATTTGTGGCTCCTCTCACATTCCAGAACTTTCTGTCACCGAAATGTGAGGAAAACGTGTTTTTTAGCCACATTTTGAGGTTTGCAAAGGATTCTGGGTAACAGAACCTGGTCAGAGCCCCACAAGTCACCCCATCTTGGATTCCCCTAGGTCTCTAGTTTTAAAAAATGCACAGGTGTGGTAGGTTTCCCTTGGTGTCGGCTGAGCTAGAGACCAAAATCTACAGGTAGGCACTTTGCAAAAAACACCTCTGTTTTCTTTAAAAAAATGTGATGTGTCCACGTTGTGTTTTGGGGCGTTTCCTGTCTTGGGCGCTAGGCCTACCCACACAAGTGTGGTATCATTTTTATCGGGAGACTTGGGGGAACGCTGGGTGGAAGGAAATTTGTGGCTCCTCTCAGATTCCAGAACTTTCTGTCACCGAAATGTGAGGAAAACATGTTTTTTTAGCCACATTTTGAGGTTTGCAAAGGATTCTGGATAACAGAACCTGGTCAGAGCCCCACAAGTCACCCCATCTTGGATTCCCCTAGGTCTCTAGGTTTAAAAGATGCACAGGTTTGGTAGGTTTCCCTTGGTGTCGGCTAAGCTAGAGACCAAAATCTAGAGGTAGGCACTTTGCAAAAAACACCTCTGTTTTCTTTAAAAAAATTTGATGTGTCCACGTTGTGTTTTGGGGTGTTTCCTGTCACGGCGCTAGAACTACCCACACAAGTGTGGTATCATTTTTATCAGGAGACTTGGGGGAACGCTGGGTGGAAGGAAATTTGTGCCTCCTCTCAGATTCCAGAACTTTCTGTCACCGAAATGTGAGGAAAACGTGTTTTTTTAGCCACATTTTGAGGTTTGCAAAGGATTCTGGGTAACAGAACCTGGTCAGAGCCCCACAAGTCACCCCATCTTGGATTCCCCTAGGTCTCTAGTTTTCAAAAATGCACAGGTTTGGTAGGTTTCCCTAGGTGTCGGCTAACCTAGAGACCAAAATCTACAGGTAGGCACTTTAGAAAAAAACAACTCTGTTTTTTTTCAAGAAATGTGATGTGTCCACGTTGTGTTTTGGGGTGTTTCCTGTCACGGCGGTAGGCCTACCCACACAAGTGTGGTATCATTTTTATCGGGAGACTTGGGGGAACGCTGGGTGGAAGGAAATTTGTGGCTCCTCTCAGATTCCAGAACTTTCTGTCACTGAAATGTGAGGAAAACGTGTTTTTTTAGCCACATTTTGAGGTTTGCAAAGGAGTCTGGTTAACAGAACCTGGTCAGAGCCCCACAAGTCACCCCATCTTGGATTCCCCTCGGTCTCTAGTTTGCAAAAATGCACAGGTTTGGTAGGTTTCCCTAGGTGCCGGCTAAGCTAGAGACCAAAATCTACAGGTAGGCACTTTAGAAAAAAACACCTCTGTTTTTTTTCAAGAAATATGATGTGTCCACGTTGTGTTTTGGGGTGTTTCCTGTCACGGCAGTAGGCCTACCCACACAAGTGTGGTATCATTTTTATCGGGAGACTTGGGGGAACGCTGGGTGGAAGGAAATTTGTGGCTCCTCTCAGATTCCAGAACTTTCTGTCACCGAAATGTGAGGAAAACGTGTTTTTTTAGCCACATTTTGAGGTTTGCAAAGGAGTCTGGGTAACAGAACCTGGTCAGAGCCCCACAAGTCACCCCATGTTGGATTCCCCTCGGTCTCTAGTTTTCAAAAATGCACAGGTTTGGTAGGTTTCCCTAGGTGCAGGCTAAGCTAGAGACCAAAATCTACAGGTAGGCACTTTGCAAAAAACACCTCTGTTTTTTTTCAAAAAATGTGATGTGTCCACGTTGTGTTTTGCGCCATTTCCTGTCGCGGGCGCTAGACCTACCCACATAAGTGAGGTATCATTTTTATCGGGATACTTGGGGGAACGCTGGGTGGAAGGAAATTTGTAGCTCCTCTCAGATTCCAGAACTTTCTGTCACCGAAATGTGAGGAAAATGTGTTTTTTAGCCAAATTTTGAGGTTTGCAAAGGATTCTGGGTAACAGAACCTGGTCAGAGCCCCACAAGTCACCCCATCTTGGATTCCCCTAGGTCTCTAGTTTTAAAAAATGCACAGGTTTGGTAAGTTTCCCTAGGTGCCGGCTGAGCTAGAGACCAAAATCTACAGGTAGGCACTTTGCAAAAAACATCTCTGTTTTCTTTCAAAAAATGTGATGTGTCCACGTTGTGTTTTGGGGTGTTTCCTGTCACAGGCGCTAGGCCTACCCACACAAGTGTGGTATCATTTTTATCGGGAGACTCGGGGGAACGCTGGGTGGAAGGAAATTTGTGGCTCCTCTCACATTCCAGAACTTTCTGTCACCGAAATGTGAGGAAAACGTGTTTTTTAGCCACATTTTGAGGTTTGCAAAGGATTCTGGGTAACAGAACCTGGTCAGAGCCCCACAAGTCACCCCATCTTGGATTCCCCTAGGTCTCTAGTTTTAAAAAATGCACAGGTGTGGTAGGTTTCCCTTGGTGTCGGCTGAGCTAGAGACCAAAATCTACAGGTAGGCACTTTGCAAAAAACACCTCTGTTTTCTTTAAAAAAATGTGATGTGTCCACATTGTGTTTTGGGGCGTTTCCTGTCTCGGGCGCTAGGCCTACCCACACAAGTGTGGTATCATTTTTATCGGGAGACTTGGGGGAACGCTGGGTGGAAGGAAATTTGTGGCTCCTCTCAGATTCCAGAACTTTCTGTCACCGAAATGTGAGGAAAACATGTTTTTTTAGCCACATTTTGAGGTTTGCAAAGGATTCTGGATAACAGAACCTGGTCAGAGCCCCACAAGTCACCCCATCTTGGATTCCCCTAGGTCTCTAGGTTTAAAAAATGCACAGGTTTGGTAGGTTTCCCTTGGTGTCGGCTAAGCTAGAGACCAAAATCTAGAGGTAGGCACTTTGCAAAAAACACCTCTGTTTTCTTTAAAAAAATGTGATGTGTCCACGTTGTGTTTTGGGGTGTTTCCTGTCACGGCGCTAGAACTACCCACACAAGTGTGGTATCATTTTTATCAGGAGACTTGGGGGAACGCTGGGTGGAAGGAAATTTGTGCCTCCTCTCAGATTCCAGAACTTTCTGTCACCGAAATGTGAGGAAAACGTGTTTTTTTAGCCACATTTTGAGGTTTGCAAAGGATTCTGGGTAACAGAACCTGGTCAGAGCCCCACAAGTCACCCCATTTTGGATTCCCCTAGGTCTCTAGTTTTCAAAAATGCACAGGTTTGGTAGGTTTCCCTAGGTGTCGGCTAACCTAGAGACCAAAATCTACAGGTAGGCACTTTAGAAAAAAACAACTCTGTTTTTTTTCAAGAAATGTGATGTGTCCACGTTGTGTTTTGGGGTGTTTCCTGTCACGGCGGTAGGCCTACCCACACAAGTGTGGAATCATTTTTATCGGGAGACTTGGGGGAACGCTGGGTGGAAGGAAATTTGTGGCTCCTCTCAGATTCCAGAACTTTCTGTCACCGAAATGTGAGGAAAACGTGTTTTTTTAGCCACATTTTGAGGTTTGCAAAGGAGTCTGGTTAACAGAACCTGGTCAGAGCCCCACAAGTCACCCCATCTTGGATTCCCCTCGGTCTCTAGTTTTCAAAAATGCACAGGTTTGGTAGGTTTCCCTAGGTGCCGGCTAAGCTAGAGACCAAAATCTACAGGTAGGCACTTTAGAAAAAAACACCTCTGTTTTTTTTCAAGAAATATGATGTGTCCACGTTGTGTTTTGGGGTGTTTCCTGTCACGGCAGTAGGCCTACCCACACAAGTGTGGTATCATTTTTATCGGGAGACTTGGGGGAACGCTGGGTGGAAGGAAATTTGTGGCTCCTCTCAGATTCCAGAACTTTCTGTCACCGAAATGTGAGGAAAACGTGTTTTTTTAGCCACATTTTGAGGTTTGCAAAGGAGTCTGGGTAACAGAACCTGGTCAGAGCCCCACAAGTCACCCCATGTTGGATTCCCCTCGGTCTCTAGTTTTCAAAAATGCACAGGTTTGGTAGGTTTCCCTAGGTGCAGGCTAAGCTAGAGACCAAAATCTACAGGTAGGCACTTTGCAAAAAACACCTCTGTTTTTTTTCAAAAAATGTGATGTGCCCACGTTGTGTTTTGGGGTGTTTCCTGTCACGGCGCTAGGCCTACCCACACAAGTGTGGTATCATTTTTATCGGGAGACTTGGGGAAACGCTGGGTGGAAGGAAATTTGTGGCTCCTCTCAGATTCCAGAATTTTCTGTCACCGAAATGTGAGGAAAACTTGTTTTTTTAGCCACATTTTGAGGTTTGCAAAGGATTCTGGGTAACAGAACCTGGTCAGAGCCCCACAAGTCAACCCATCTTGGATTCCCCTAGGTCTCTAGTTTTGAAAAATGCACAGGTTTGGTAGGTTTCCCTTGGTGTCGGCTGAGCTAGAGACCAAAATCTACAGGTAGGCACTTTGCAAAAAACACCTCTGTTTTCTTTAAAAAAATGTGATGTGTCCACGTTGTGTTTTGGGGCGTTTCCTGTCCCGGGCGCTAGGCCTACCCACACAAGTGTGGTATCATTTTTATCGGGAGACTTGGGGGAACGCTGGGTGGAAGGAAATTTGTGGCTCCTCTCAGATTCCAGAACTTTCTGTCACCGAAATGTGAGGAAAACGTGTTTTCTTAGCCACATTTTGAGGTTTGCAAAGGATTCTGGGTAACAGAACCTGGTCAGAGCCCCACAAGTCACCCCATCTTGGATTCCCCTAGGTCTCTAGTTTTAAAAAATGCACAGGTTTGGTAGGTTTCCCTTGGTGTCGGCTGAGCTAGAGACCAAAATCTACAAGTAGGCACTGTGCAAAAAACACCTCTGTTTTCTTTAAAAAAAATTGATGTGTCCACGTTGTGTTTTGGGGCGTTTCCTGTCCCGGGCGCCAGGCCTACCCACACAAGTGTGGTATCATTTTTATCGGGAGACTTAGGGGAACGCTGGGTGGAAGGAAATTTGTGGCTCCTCTCAGATTCGAGAACTTTCTGTCACCGAAATGTGAGGAAAACGTGTTTTTTTAGCCACATTTTGAGGTTTGCAAAGGATTCTGGGTAACAGAACCTGGTCCGAGCCCCTCAAGTCACCCCATCTTGGATTCCCCTAGGTCTCTAGTTTTCAAAAATGCACAGGTTTGGTAGGTTTCCCTAGGTGCCGGCTAAGCTAGAGACCAAAATCTACCGGTAGGCACTTTGCAAAAAACACCTCTGTTTTTTTTCAAAAAATGTGATGTGTCCACGTTGTGTTTTGGGGTGTTTCCTGTCACGGGCGCTAGGCCTACCCACACAAGTGTGGTATCATTTTTATCGGGAGACTTGGGGAAACGCTGGGTGGAAGGAAATTTGTGCCTCCTCTCAGATTCCAGAACTTTCTGTCACCGAAATGAGAGGAAAACGTGTTTTTTTAAGCCACATTTTGAGGTTTGCAAAGGATTCTGGGTAACAGAACCTGGTCAGAGCCCCACAAGTCACCCCATCTTGGATTCCCCTAGGTCTCTAGTTTTCAAAAATGCACAGGTTTGGTAGGTTTCCCTAGGTGCAGGCTAAGCTAGAGACCAAAATCTACAGGTAGGCACTTTGCAAAAAACACCTCTGTTTTCTTTCAAAAAATGTGATGTGTCCACGTTGTGTTTTGGGGTGTTTCCTGTCACGGCGCTAGGCCTACCCACACAAGTGTGGTATAATTTTTATCGGGAGACTTGGGGGAACGCTGGGTGGAAGGAAATTTGTGTCTCCTCTCAGATTCCAGAACTTTCTGTCACCGAAATGTGAGGAAAACATGTTTTTTTAGCCAAATTTTGAGGTTTGCAAAGGATTCTGGATAACAGAACCTAGTCAGAGCCCCACAAGTCACCCCATCTTGGATTCCCCTAGGTCTCTAGTTTTCAAAAATGCACAGGTTTGGTAGGTTTCCCTAGGTGCAGGCTAAGCTAGAGACCAAAATCTACAGGTAGGCACTTTGCAAAAAACACCTCTGTTTTCTTTAAAAAAATGTGATGTGCCCACATTGTGTTTTGGGGTGTTTCCTGTCACGGCGCTAGGCCTACCCACACAAGTGTGGTATAATTTTTATCGGGAGACTTGGGGGAACGCTGGGTGGAAGGAAATTTGTGTCTCCTCTCAGATTCCAGAACTTTCTGTCACCGAAATGTGAGGAAAACATGTTTTTTTAGCCAAATTTTGAGGTTTGCAAAGGATTCTGGATAACAGAACCTAGTCAGAGCCCCACAAGTCACCCCATCTTGGATTCCCCTAGGTCTCTAGTTTTCAAAAATGCACAGGTTTGGTAGGTTTCCCTAGGTGCCGGCTGAGCTAGAGGCCAAAATCTACAGGTAGGCACTTTGCAAAAAACACCTCTGTTTTCTTTCTAAAAATGTTATGTGTCCACGTTGCATTTTGGGGCATTTCCTGTCGCGGGCACTAAGACTACCCACACAAGTGAGGTATCATTTTTATTGGGAGACTTGGGGGAACATAGATTAGCAAAACAAGTGTTATTGCCCGTTGTCTTTCTCTAAATTTTTTCCTTCCAAATATAAGAGAGTGTGTAAAAAAGACATCTATTTGAGAAATGCCCTGTAATTCACATGCTAGTATGGTCACCCCGGAATTCAGAGATGTGCAAATAACCACTGCTCCTCATTACCTTATCTTGTGCCCTTTTTGGAAATACAAAGGTTTTCTTGATAGCTATTTTTCACTCTTTATATTTCAGCAAATGAATTGCTGTATACCCGGTATAGAATGAAAACGCACTGCAGGGTGCAGATCATTTATTGGCTCTGGGTACCTAGGGTTCCTTATGAACCTACCAGCCCTATATATCCCCGCAACCAGAGGAGTCCACCAGACGTAACAGTATATTGCTTTTGAAAATCTGACATTGCAGGAAAAAGTTACAGAGTAAAACGTAGAGAAAATTTATGTTTTTTTCACCTCAATTTCAATATTTTTCTTTTTCAGTTGTTATTTTCTGTAGGAAACCCTTGTAGGATCTACACAAATTACCCCTTGCGGAATTCAGAATGTGGTCTACTTTACAGAAATGTTGCGGTTTCTGGGATCCAGCATTGGTTTCATGCCCATTTCTGTCACTGACTGGAAGGAGGCTGAATGCACACAAAATCATAAAAATGGGGTATGTCCCAGTAAAATGCCAAAATTGTGTTGAAAACTTGGGTTTTCTGATTCAAGTCTGCCTGTTCCTGAAAGCTGGGAAGCTGGTGATTTTAGCACCACAAACCCTTTGTTGATGCCATTTTCAGGGAAAAAACCACAAGCCTTCTTCTGCAGCCTCTTTTTCCCATTTTTTTGAAAAAAACGAAATCTTCACTGTATTTTGGCTAATTTCTTGGTCTCCTTCTGGGAAACCCACAAAGTCTGGGTACCTTTAGAATCCCTAGGATGTTGGAAAAAAGGGACGCAAATTTGGCTTGGCTAGCTTACGTGGACAAAAAGTTATGAGGGCCTAAGCGCGAACTGCCCCAAATAGCCAAAAAAAGGCTCGGCACAGGAGGGGGAAAAGGTCTGGCAGCGAAGGGGTTAATCTTGTTGACAATTTGTTGCCATATAGCCTCTCTCCTACTGATTGGCAACTTTGATGTGACAAACAGTTGGTGCTGATGTTCCGTCCCCTCTTTAACCAGGATTTCCTGCTCCTCTGCACTGAAGCAACACTTTCTTTTCTTCTTAAAAGTGTTCTCGTTCTTGTGTGGGTCCTCCTGGCTGGTTCCTGGTCTGCTGTCATCTTCCTGGGGTCTGTAGTGGCATCTGGGATCCATTTTGGCTCTCCTCTGGTGAAATGGCTGTGTTCGCTGTGTTTTTTGATGCTATTGCGTAAAAAAATCAGCGCATATCCGGTTTGCGGTGTCGTAAATCGACCCACAGTCATTTCCGCTGTGTTAACGTCGTATTCCTTTACGTTTTGACGCTGCGGTGTGCGTCAAAAGTAATGACTCCCACCTGTTGTTTGCGCCGCCATGCATCAAAGTATAAATATGACGCCCGCACAGGGCACCAAAATGGCGTTAACCGGCGGTAATATTTTTAGTTTTGTGTCAAAAAGTAAAATATGGGCCACAATTGTATATTGTAAGTTTGCGCCGATTTTGCGTCAAAAAACGACACAAATGCGGCGCTAAAAAAGTATAAATATGGGCCTGTATTTTGTAAGTTTGCACCGCTTTTGCGTAAATAAATGGCGCAAATACGGTGCTAAAAATGTATAAATATGGGCTTAAAACCGTAGTAGATGATGGCATACTATAAGGTTGTACTCTAATGATTAATACGAAAGGGCATTAGAGAACAGATGATAGAGGGTTGAGAGTGCAGAAGAATGTAGTTAGAATGCTAAAAAAAGATTATGCACTGTGAAGCATTTTCCACTCTTCTGTGAAATAAGATACAAATCTGCTTGCGATTCCTATGTTGGAGAAAGTATAAAGCGCTTAAACTAATTTCAATCGATTAATTTCAGAACATGTTCCCTTGTAGCATTCTCTAATAATGAAGCTTTGAATGTGAAAATTCTTGAATGAAGAAATACAGACAACCTTAGCCCCGTTAGTAAACCTCACCTCCCTCCATCCTACCTGTGAATACAAATATTTCCCTTACAATTTGTTAAAGTCAATGTAAGCACACGAGAGTTCAGCGAATCTATGCTTCGCAGAATAACGGAACAGCCAGAGGCTGGGATGTCAGTAATGGCCGTGAAATGTGTTTTTATATCTAATTTTTTCAACGCCTCGCAGTTCATGCAGGCATTTGAACACTTCGGAGCGGTAATTATTGAGAGTGGTTCAGGCTGGATTTCTGCAAACAGCTGCTACCATGGTAACTAATGCTCTGTCTTACTATATGTGTATCACAGAAGTTGCGAGTATAAAATCAATATAATCATTCTGTCAGAATTATGAGCCTATTTTATTAGCAGCAATATGGAAGGAATCCACATTCAGGAAATTCCTGTGAGTGGGCAAGGGCATTGGAGCTATTTCCCTTCCTTCTCTTTTGCAGCAGACGGAGACTTTATGGACTGAGTTCAGTCGCAAACTTTTGCACCTCCACACACTCAATTTTCTCTAGCACCTTTATTAGAAAAACATGGCTCTTGATGGGATTCGCTGGTTCATATCTGCACATACAGTGGTCGAACTGACTAAATGCAAGGCATCATTTATTCGCACGTGACACTGTTACATATCCAACATTTCTAAATTTTTATAAAGTCCATTCTTTGGTCTCTCTTAAAGATTAAAATATAAATATATACTATATATGTAGATGAATAGATAATATTGTAATATAAATTTGTATTGTAATTACTGCTGCGGAATAAAACAGCTCACATTCTGAGAAATAGTCCCCATGTATGAGTGTGTGTTTTTCTGTGAATATTGGAGACACAGAATACCACGTTTGTCGGCAACCCTATCTGACTGTAGCCTTGGAGAAAGCACAAAGTGAACTACATGTCCTACTAAGAATGCAATGCTTTCCTAGGCGAAAGAACAATGAGATAGAGACAGTAAAACAGCACCGCAAAAGTAGCTATTGCTAAAAAAATAAAGCAATGCCAAATAAAATATAATTGGGTTAAAGTGTACAGTGGCAGGCCTAGTTAGCTAAAACAACGTGTCTAAAACATGGCTAAAATAGCTATACAACACCTTCCCCTTGCCCGTCAAAGGTGGTTCAAAGCTAACGCAAAGATGAAACCCTAAACTAAAACAACAGTTCAAGGCATCAATTGTGACAAGTTCTGGAAACACAAACTGTAAGAAAGGACAGTTTCAAATACCACCACGTGGCGCGTTGAACCAGATTTCAAAAGTCAAAGTCATTTTGGAAGTAGCCAGTTATATACAGGACAATGGAAGCCAGGAGACGGTCCACTTCGGCAGGTGGTAGAATAGCCAAGTCATGTTCAAGGAACACCACAGAACACTCGTGTTCCAGAGACTGAGCTTCAGCTGAGGCAGCAGCATTCCGTGTAGTGCCCGTCAATGAGCCAAGATTTGCGGCATCCACAAGGGGCAACTCAAAGTCATCCTCCCACCACAAATGTATTCTCAACATGCATGTCTGATAATGAGCCCTCATCGAGAACATCAGCAGATCAGCATCCAATGAAAGTGAGTGCTGCGTAGTAAGACCGAAATCCAGTGCACATTCGAAAAGGCACCAGAGGAAACGAAACATGGGCTGCACACAATCCAAAACCAGTCAGAATGACAAAGACCAGTCACACTCAAGCTGTTGCAAGAGAGCTGCTCCGAAGTACTGCATCATGCATTTGTGACACAGTTGTGCCGATGGCAGCGCTCTCAGTCCACCATGTTGTAAAGGGACAGCCATTGTGCAGAAAAAGTAGCAACAGTAAAATGGCACCAATTACAGCCAAAGTGATAAGAAATCCCCCCAAAACACTTGAAAAAAGTGAGTTATGGCTGAAGGTATTAGACCGAATATAGAGGAGAAGGTGTTAATGAAATCAGAACCAACAGCCTTAAAAAAGTGGGCAATTTCACTAGTACTCGATGCATTGAATATACTTTCCACGAGTTCACCAAAGTGTCTCAGAAAATTAGTATTTAAAAGGGACTGAATCCCCGCTGATGACCTCACAACTTGAAGTGCATAGGTCTCGCGGGCCGATGGATGTGCCATATGTTTTTGGAACAATAAGGCCTTTAGTCTGCTCGACTTGTCAAACTAACCTCAGAAGTAGCAATATGGAGCCAGATGTCTGTGACTCCTTTGAATTGTGTGGGGGAAAACGGACATTCCCACAACATGTAACAATTTTAGACACGGAAACAACATAAGGTAATTTGGCTCGCATTCCACAACAGCTCTCACTGTTAAGGAGCACATGGCTGCCTTTGGAGAGCACCTGAAACACAGGTCTAATCAAGGATACTGGGATTACCTTCTGATAACAAGCAAAATTTGCAGTAGAGGCATTACATGCCCCGTGCAAGGACAGCTGTTTACAAACCACTGAATGGCTCATAGAAGTCTTGCATTCGCTGCTGCTAAGAAAGACCTCTTTCATGCCACTGAAACATTTGTACGAAAAGGGAAGCTCCCACACCTCGTGTATGTAACTATCTCCTAGCCTTTCATATCTGCCTACTGGAATGTGTTTCAAGCAGGATGTAATTTGAAGTGTTGAAATATGCAGATTAATAGCCCCATGTATTGACCATTCAGCAGATGATACTGAACTATATCTATTGCAGAGGACACGGTGTTATTTAGGGTGTAAAAGGTGTTAATTCCATTATCTACGACAGCTAATGTTTTCTGTAAGTTTTCCTGATCTATTTGCCTATACCGGGCAGCCGCTTCTTGCTGGGAAAGTTTCCAAATTTCATTGTATGTTTCACATATGAAGCGTTTTCTGCATTGTCTTCTGGGCCTAACAGGAAGTCCTGTAAATCTGTGTTATTGGACAGGAGACCAAAATGTTCTTTGACAGCATCTAGTGAGGAGACCTTCACCTACTGCTGGTATAGTTTACCTACACTATATGTTGTCACAATAACCAAGTGTTCTAAGGATATATAGTGAGGCCTATTAGTTCTAAACCCCCTCTAGGAGATTACAAAACGCATATGTCACCCATTGGTGTCTACAGGCCACAATAACCACCACCAGGAAGTGATAATGATGTGCTATATGTTCCATTTTGTACCCATTCATTAAGCTGATCTTCAGATGCATTTATATACTGTTTTGATTTTCACTAATGACCAAGCTGAAACACTCATGCACTGACAAAAATCTCTGGAATGCACTTCTTAGTCCAAAGAATACATTTATTATTTCACTATGCAAGGTTTCTAAAAGGAGATTAGCATGTTGAAGCACACGTTTAAAAATGGTCACAGCAATTAAATGAAAACATACACGAATGGTTCTCCACTGCAATATACACACCAAATATATGTATCTATATTATAATGCAAAGCAAATAATGAATTAAAAAGTATGCATCACCATGAGGCAAGGGCAAAATTCCTTCATCTCTCTCCTATCCGCATCAAATCACCAGATCCCAGAATCAATTGAGGAGAGAGATATCAATTATCCTCACAGGAAGGATGACACGCTCCAGCGTCCTGGATGCGCTTGCTATCTGCTCTGTCCCGGGTCCATGTGGTCTCGGCCTCTTATACTTTAAACAAACAAGAGTGGAAAATTCCAGACTTCCCTCTCCCTGCAGAAGTTTAGTTATTCAAAAAATGCTGATTGAAAATTAACAAGAGAGGAAAATTCCAGACTTCCCTCTCCCTGCAGAAGTTTAGTTATTCAAAAAATGCTGATTGCTTTTGGCTAGCTTTGAAAATAACACGTTGGGATGTGGCCACAATCCCAAGGTGTCAACCCAAAACAAGGCCGTTCCCTGCTGTCTGAGTAAATTCAAGAAAACAAGACAGAGCACATTGTACATCATGGAAAATCACTTGCAGCTTTTAACATTGTAGTGTCTAATGCTAAGATAAAGTCAATAGGCAGAATGAAGCTGGTGGTCACTAATGTGACAGTGTAGTGCTAGGCCAAGTGCAAAGTGGTGCAACATGAAGTCAGTGGTCAAACACACACATATAATGACATATACTTTTGCCATTTGTTAAATTTTGCAAGAATGGGAATACTGGGCACATTCAATTCTTTGATGTTTGCTAAGCCTAAACAGCTAGTTTGTTGTACTGTTTCATTTAAAAATATAGGGGGTCATTATGACCCCGGCGGTCGGTGGTAATATGGCAGTAAGTACTGCCAACAGGCTGGCGGTACTCATCAAACAACAAAAAGGGGAGAGGGCTGTCAAAAGATGGGATGTTCGGAAAAAAATCCTGGTCCTATGTGTATTTCTCCCAACAATGTCTTAATCAAAAAAGATATACACAGTTCCATATAGAATGTCATTGAAAATAGCAGATAGCCAGAAATACAAAATATTTGGAGCAAGAGCCCTCACTCACCTTGCAGTGACATGCTTCATCATAGGGCTATGCTCCTTGTCAGGCTGGCACTGCAATGCCTGACGGGCCCCACGGAGGGGCTCTTTGCCAGAGATCTTTTTGTAAGAGAGAGCCGGTCAGCAAAAATTACTAATCTAGGATTGGTATGAAAAAACTGTTAAAAATGACTAGAGGTAAAATGCAATTTATTAGAATGTCTAACCTCTGCCATGATTAAAAACAAAAGAGGGGGAGAGAATAAAACAATGTTTAAAATCCCCAGAATTTGTTTTTAATAGTAAAGAAAAATCACTAGAACACTCCATATGGAGTTTTAGTGAGAGTAGACACAAGATCCCCTGTGCTACTTCTGGAAATTGGTCAACATGTTTCTCGCTAGTTAGTCAAAAATGATCTAGTGCAATTCATCAGGACCATGAAACCTATGTAATCCTTGAATAATTTGAGACCCATATTAGGGGATCAATAATTAGTTGGAACCCTCCATATACCAAAAGATGGGCCCCATCGGGGAGAACACCAGGCTTATGTGGTCCGTTAAGGTTCGATCGGAGTCCCACGTCTGTTGGCACACCTATGTTCCTTCTGTGCTCCCTGCATATGGCGGTACTTATCGCCATTTGATGACGGCAGTTTGGCTGAAGCCAACCCACCAATGTACCACTCCAACCGCCATGGTGGTTACAGCCGCCAGGCTGGAGATATCTATCTCCAGCCCGGCGGCCGTCACTGTTCTGCCCGCAGGATTATGACCCCGCCTACCGCTATGGTTTTCGTGGCTTCCTTACCGACACGAAAACCATGGCGGTAGGCACCATCAGTGACAGGGCATTCCTTCCTTGTCACTGATAGGGGTCTCCCCCATCCCCCTCCCTCTCCAGCTACCCTCTCGTCCCCTACATACACGCTCCCCTCTTCACACACACACATACACTTTCCCACAAACATCCATGCATGCAGACATCCACTCACATACACACATGCACACACTTTCAAACATACACGCAGACATGCATTCACATAACACAACATACACACACTCACACCTTCATACATGCACACTCACATCCAACACGCAACACACACCTGCATCCATGAACACACAGACATACACCCCTGCCCCCCCACACACACACAACACCCCCACCTCTCTCCCCTGTCGGAGACCCGACTTACCTGTAGTTAGGGCGTCCTCCGGCAGGAGACGGCACAGGGCGCTGCTGCCAGCAGAAGCGCCCACCAGCAGAACACCCCCAGGCCGTATTATGGGTCATAATACGGCCAGTGGTGGTCTACTGGCGTGGCTCTGCTGGTGGCATCAGCACCACCTTACTGCCATCCGCCGCCATAGCTGCAGCCGGATTTCCGCAACCTTCTGGCGGAAATACGGCTGTGGTCATTTCATGGCAGATGGCTGGTAGCTGCGGCAACGGTCTTTTGGCAGCCATGGCTCGGGCAGTAGGCAGTTTTTACTGCCAATGTTATAATGAGGGCCATAATCTGAACAAGAATCATACAAGCTCTAAATAAAGCTTCCATACCTCTAATATGACAAATGTTTGTTCCACACACACTTTTTACATCAGTCAAATTAAACCAATTTCCATAACCTTCTATGGCCAATCGGGAAACAAAAGAATCAGAATTTTGTATCTGTCAATAATATATGCAAATCTTCCATCACTGGCAATTGGAAATAATATGACACAGCGTTCTTGACATTGTGCCCAGAAAAATATTCAAACTTTTCAATATACATTTTTGAACTGCCTATTAGTGGAGTTGGGTAGTGCTCCCATTGTGCATATTTAAAAACCGTCTTTGGAGTACTAGCTCTGTGAATGAAATGATGTCTATAATGATTACAACAGAACATATCTCCATAATTTTCTTTAAATTTGTACACATCATCATTTTAAAAAACTGTATAATACTGTAGATCAGACATCATAGTATCAACTGTTTTTACATCCCAATCATCAGAAATCACTCCGGGTGTAATTACATCAGTCAGTGAGAGTATGGACACATAAGGAATTAGAATGATCACTGTAGGACGATATATGTTGAATAAGAGTTTATCCCATACAATCCCATCGGGAATTGGCACTGCTCTAATGTTCTCTAAGGATAAGTCTCTGCATATTTTATGTGAAGAAAAATGTGGTTTTAAAACCTCATCCGCCAGTTCAACTGAAGAGAGATCAGGAAGGTAATGACCATGTATAAGAAGAAAGACAACAATGCAAACCCAATCCAGAAGAAAGGCAACCAAAATCAGCGATAACCATAGATAGTTCCATGGACGAGTGAGATAGTTAATTTTTAGCCAATGTATTATCTTATGTGCTCTTGACAGTTCAGTCATAGTTGAGGCAGATGGGTCTGAAGAAAAATCGTCAGCATCGACGAAGTAACCATCATCTGTAAAAACAAATGCTGGTGGTGTATTTGGAAGAGGAGAAACTACCGAAGATTCCCACGGTGGTTACAACATCCATGCACTTACTTGGTGACTTACCTTTCAACATCCGTGTGTGTGGAATTTGTAGAAGATTGCTCCAAATTAGCAGTAATCAATGTAGAAGTTGTTGTCAGTGGAACCAATGAAAGCTCGGTCTCCACCCTCCCAAAGCTCGGAGAGGTATCAGTATTGTTAATGATTACTCTTAGGGGGAGATCCTCATTGGTAGTGGGAGGGATTCGGGTACTACTTAGGCGTCCCCTAGGTCTGCTGTGCAGGATCGACTACATGGTATAGTTTGACATTGTCGATTGAGACAACGCGATTCTCTTTCAAACCAGGCGTCGATGGTAGAATGACAGTTCTGGTACCGTGTATTCCTAGGTTTGGGACCGGTGCACGATAAGAAGGACCAAACTCCTTTTTCACAGCAATCTTTTCATGTACTAGATCTCCTAACTTAGAAATCTAGCCAGTATATGTTACTGGTGCATCCCTAATTCCAAAGGAGTTAGTACCGGCAGATGCATTGTCATCACGGAATTGTTGTAAGTCCTGCAAGACAGTGACACGTTCACTTAAGTCAAAAGATGTATCTTCCGCCTCCATGTCAGGACCATCAAGATCTCGAACATGCATTTGAGTTCCAAACATGCACTCGTATGAAGTACACCCTCCCAGGGACCTTCTGGGCAGATTATTAAGTGCTCTTTGAACACTATACAGGTGTGTAAGCCAACTAAGACCCGTGCCTAATACCCTAGCTGTAAAGGATTGCTTTAGATCGCGGTTTCGTCGCTCAACAACACTATTTCCCTTGGGATGAAATGGAGATGAACAGTGCAGTTGGACCCCTAATGAAGCCATGGTATCCCTGTAAGCCCTTGAAACAAAGGCAGGGCCCCTTTCTGAATGGAAAGCCGCAACAGCATATGTACGGACAAAGACTTGCAAATCTTTAATAACAGTTCGAGCGTCAGCAGAGCGTTGTGGCCAAACCCATAGAAATCTGGAGCATGAGTCTACAGCGACTAAAATGTATTTGGATGCACTGTCTGGTGTCAGGGGACCACAGAGGTCCAAGTACACTAATTGTAACGGTTAGTTGGAAATTAAGAAAGGTGTCTGTGGTGCGCCCTTTCTCTGTTGGCAGATGTCACAGCAAAGGACATACTTCTTGGCCTGTTTGTAAAGAGCTGGCCACCAGTAGCGTGATTGTAATATAGACATTGTAGCAGCCAGCCCGGCATGTGCCGATGCAACTCCCTCATGCGCTTCTTTTACAAACTCTGATCTTAGTTTTTTGTTGGGATTCACGCGGACCCCCACGCCTGGAATTTTTACTTCTGCGTCAAACATGCTTCCCATCCGACAGGAATATTTAGTAGGATAGGCCTTGGGCATAGGTGTACCTCCAGCCGTCACTCCTATAGCTGCTAGTGTTTCATCATCCACTCTTGTTCTAGAGCATGTTACTGCTGTGACTGAAGCCATTGCTAATGCCGACTTTGCTGCTTCATCATCCAAGGTGTTGCCTTCAACATGTATTCCAACACGTTGGTGTCCTAGTGTATGTACAACATGGACATTAGGTCGTTTTTCCTTCAGATTCACTACCTTCACCCACAGAAGTCTGTGTTTTATAGTGTTACCTTTTGAATATCTGAACCCATTTTGTCACCATCAATGTAGGTTTTCATTGAAGGACTGGACACTGTAGTATGAGTCACAGACAATCAGAGTCATTTGTCCTGAATCCGTATGTTCCAGTGTCATCACCAGAGCCCTGAGCTCTGCAAGTTGTGCTGTATAGTCCCCTAGAGTCTGTGTGTATTTTGTTTTGGATGGAACTTGCCATCCTTCATATACCCACTGACAACTGTGCTAGCAACTGAGTACTGGTGTTTGGTGCCTACAGCAGGTTGTTCTGACCCATTGGTATACAATATTGTTTTGTATTGTTCAATAGGCAGTGTATTTGCTGGGACTGGATATTCAAGATCATATTGTAGGAATTCTTGGGTCTGTAATTTGTAATCAAACATTTAATCAATATTAGTGGCCGTCAGAGACGTTGCCCATTGAATCCAATGTGGATGTAATGCTTTAGCGTTCGGAATGCTCACTTTAGTCACAGACTCATGGGCTGGTACTGCGGATACAACAATAATTCATTTCCCTTGGGCCATAGGTCTCTCTTTAAGGACTGCCATCTGAACAGCAGTGAGAATTTTCTCAGTGGGAGCAAATCGTTGTTCGGCTGTGCAATATAAGTGAGATTTATATGCAATTGGGATGGTTTCACCCTCATTAAAAGTCACATAGGTGAAACCAATAGCACCAGCAATTACTCTGATGACCAAATGTTTTGTTGTCCTTGTGTGTAGATGTTTTGCTTCTAGCATGTCTTTTTGTAATGGTTTGAGAAGGCATGTGTTCGACTGTCCAGAATTTGCTGGTAAAGTCAAGATGTATTAGGTCATATAACAGCTTAATACACTGTGCATAGTCTGTAATGTAAGTTCCGTGAACATTTCGACAGCCCATCACTGATTGGAGCTTTTTTATTGTATTTGGTGGTTGTAGTTGTGCTCATTTAAAAAAAATTGGGGCTCCAGGCTCTTGCCTTCATCTGACAACTCGTATCCCAAAACAGGACACTGAGAAAGGCTCTTTTTGTTTTTTAAAGTTGAATTTGTAGCTGATTTCGACGAATCTGACAACAATGCGGGCTACCCGTCTTAAATGTTGTATGAGGTCATCATCTGTGAGGTAAATATCATCCACATAGGACAACGCCTCAGGGTCTATATTGTGTAACATCGATGTCACTCGGCCTGAGAGCAGTCCGGGACTGTTCTTGTAGCTTTGTGGGAGTCAGCACATTTTTTTCTGAGAGCCTAAAGCACTACAACTTGTCAAGTCTCTACTTTCAGGCACTATGTTTTGGCAGAAAAACCTGTTGGATATATCCAGAGATGTTTTATATTTTTTTCACACAATGTTGTTCATTAGTGCTGTACTATGTGCGTTTTGTTCAGCATATGTTTTTGTGTGGCTATTTAATTGCTTATATTTTAAGACTATTCTATATAAATGGTCCTGTTATGCTGCAGATCTCTGCGGCTCGGGCGGGAGAGGGCACGGACTGCCTTTTGACGTACAATTGTCAGCAGCACCGTGGTTACGGGAAGGGACCGCCCTTACCTTGGCCAGAGCCGGGATTGCAAGAATCGAGGTCATCCTTCAGTTCCAGCTGACCAAGACTGTAAGCGAAGGGTAGACCGTGACAGGTCGGGTTTAGTTACTGGAAATAATGGATTTTTCATTGATGAGTCTGAAGTTTCAATGATACCCTGGTACTCTAATTGTGTGAGGATTTCCCTCACTGGGACTTTTGCATCGTATTTTATTGGATATTGAGGTTGGGATTTTATTGGTATTATGTGTCAGGGAGAATCTTTGTCCCATCCTACATGATTGTGATTTGATGCAGCTGCCTGCGCCACTACTCAATCAATGGCAGATTTTTCAACGAGCTCTTTCGAACAAGGGGAGGAAAGGATTTTTCAATAATGTCTTCTCCATATGGGAGATCACGGACAAATATTGACGGCCAATCTTTTTCCACCAGCAGAATATCATAAATAGAGATGACATGGTCCCATAAGATGGCGTCTATTATGCGTTCAATGTCCCTTTCTAGCTGAATAGTTACTTTATACACTCTATCTGGTGTGGAGACACTCATGCCCCCAATCTCTACTTGTAGATAGTCACCAGTTGCTTTCACCTCCATATGCTCTAGAAGATCTCGGAGAACTACTGTGACTTCTGCTTCACTGTCTAGCAGTGCCAGAACCCACTTCTTGTTCTCTAGTAAAGCCCTCTTCTTGAGTGGCATGTCGTATTGCAACTGCTGCCACTTTTTTCTTTTTAAATTGTGATTTCTGTTGTGGAAGTTTCTCTTCTTTTTGAACAGAAACTTCTGACGAGCGTTGTGAGTCCTTTCTCAGTTTTATGTACTCGGTCCGATGATCTGACCGCCCACCTCTCTCAATGTGCTTTTCTGGAGAGTCCTGAAAGAAATGAGATTGCCGTGTATCAGTTTACATGGCAATCAGGCGTTTTTTTATTATCCCTATTTCTAAGGGTGTATCTATTTTGTGGGGTCTCCGAATGTGGAGATTCTCCCCTTTCCTTTCCTTTTTAGGTGTTTGTTGTTTTTTATCCTGGCGTTTTTTAGAACCCTCAGATGTTTGTTTGGCAGCATCCTTATTTGATCTACATTGTACTTGTGGCTTAGTAGGTCTGCCTCCCAGACTACCTTGACCTATACTGGAGTAGGTTTCAGTGATCATTTTTGGTAGCTCACGTTCTTGATCCAGCACTGCAACTTCACGGAGCCGCATGCTCCTTCTTCAGCTGCTTCCCTTTTCATGTTACTTAATATAATTGAAGACACAGTGGCAGAATTACCCATTAATTGCACCCCCCAAATCTGGGGCAGGCGCTGCCCCTTATTCATCTTCAATTTGTTTCAACACCTACGGAAGATTGGCAAGCATTGGTGTACCGTGTGCTTTGTGTAGAGCGCTGCAAATACTGTGCCCCATGTATTGCAGTTTTCAATTGTGGGAACCATCCTGAAAGGCAAGCACATTGTCAAAATTCTTTTTTTATCCTGCGGTCCTGTAGGGGGAACGACTGCTTCCAGTGCATTTATTTTTTTAGCTAACCAAAACAGAATCTTCTCCAGTTTGGCGGGTACTTTACCCATGATTGAATGTACAGTTCCAGGATTAATGCATGGCGTTGCTGCATGCGCTTGAGTTTGTGTTTAATGTTTGCATCACAAATTGTACTAAAAATCTATATATTGTTACGATTTCTATATATAAGAGGCGGACCTCAGCTACCGCCTACCCTGCTGCGTAAGGATGTGGTGTATATGTGGCAAATAAAGGCCAGGTCGGGCCAGCATTACTTAACGGACCTAACCTAACAGGTAAGAATTGTATGGGATAGGGCGCCATCAAGCCAATTATTGTGGTCTTGATAAGATAAAGGTATTTCTAAATTAGCATAAGCTCTGTATTGTGCAGGTGGATTTACAGGTGTGTAGTTATGAAATATCTTTGTGTTCCCATCTACTGCTGGAAAGGTGACCCAAGAATAAAAGATATCTGTTCTGTATGCTGCATGAGCTTATACAACACATGTAACTGGATCTCCCTGGGCCGTCAGGCCATTTGCCAATAAATGTGCAGTAAGGGGTGCTCTCATATTTACTGCCATTGCTACCCATTGAGGGTTCACCATATTACTGGTTTTAAGCGTTGAGAGATAAGGATACCAATTGGGGATCAATCCTTTATGGTTCAAGCTTGAACAACCTACAGCTCAGGATCGGTCCCCCCTACCGAGCTGAGGAGGAAATCGTTGATACCACGAACGTCTCCATGTATAGTATTGAGGTGTGTTTAGCCTTCAGTGAGATGGAGATGCTTAGGAGGATCCCATTATTCGTGCCTGACAAAACATTGTTGGCGTCATGTCGCGTAGGTTGTCATTAGTGTAATGAGGCTACTGGATGTGGGTGGTAGGATTGCCTGGGTTGTGGGTACTGAGTACAATTCCACACCAGGTGACACCTGTCGGCCTAATCCGAGGATTCCGGCCAACTAGCAGCACCCCATCTCTGACTGAGATGATTGTGGCAACTGGGCTCATGGCAAGATAGACTTCCCAGGGAATGGTGGTACATCAAAGCTCATCCCTTTCTCTCAAGTGCCAAGATCCCACTCAGGCAAAGACAATGGAGGCAGACTATATTTCAATTAGCATTAATTAAAATATCTACATTTTAGATGAGAGCATGTGCATAGCAATAACGAGGATGATTCAAAACAATAGGAGCAGGCATGAGACCAAAAGTGTAAAACACAAGAACAGTCCTATCATGCTGTCTAAACAGGGGAGTGGATATAAAACCCCTCACTTACGCTAAGTATCAGCTCAGCATACTAAGCCTAATCTGCCCTTTGGGTTTCCTCCTGGGAGAACATCATCCCTCATACCTGAAGAAGAGGCCTGAAGTGTAAAAAGACACCGTCCCCATCTGGATCAGAGTTTGATCATCCAAGCAGGTAGCTGTAGTGAAGCTTGCAGCAATCAGCATACAGTTGTGGTCACCTGGCTGGAATCTCCTTCTAACTTGTCTGAGACAAAGTGGTGTTTTTATAATAAAACAGCTAACGTTCTAAAAAATAGTCCCCAGGTATGAGTGTGTGTTTTTCTGTGTATGCTGGAGACACAGCATGCCACGTTTGTCTGCAACCCTATCTGACTGTAGCCTTGGAGAAAGCACAAAGTGAACTACATGTCCTACTAAGAACGTGATGCTTTCCTAGGCGAAAGAACAATGAGCTAGAGAAAGTACAACTTCACTGCAAATGTAGTTATTGCTAACAAAATAAAACAATGCTGACTAAAATGTAATTGGGTTAAAGTCAACAGCAGCAGGACTAGTTAGCTAAAACAATGGCCCTCATTCTGACCCTGGCGGTCGGCGGAGAGACGGCGGTCGGACCGCGAACAGACCGGCGGTATTAAAAATGGCATTCTGACCGCGGCGGTCCCCGCCGCGACCGACCGCCACTTCTCCACTCCGACCGCCACGGCGGTCATGACCGCGGGGCTGGAGTTTGCGCACTCCGGCCCGGCGGTCGTCCCAAGACCGCCAAGGGTATTATGACCCTGCCTACCGCCGCGGTTTCTTGCGGGCGGGAACCGCCGTGCGAACCATGGCGGTAAGCACTATCGGGGCCAGGGAATTCCTTCCCTGGCACTGATAGGGGTCTCCCCCACCCCCCACTACCCACCCGAGTCCTCCCCCCACACCCGCCACCCCCCTGCCACCCCCCAGAGGTGGTACGAACCCCCTCCCCACCCCCACCCCGACATGCACATACCTGCACCCCGACATGCACACCCCCCCAACATGCACATATACACACACCCTACACACACATACACAACGGGGACACATACCCGCACACATACATGCAGACATGCGCACCTGCCGAACAGCACACATTACCCATAGACACAGCAGCACCCCCCGCCCGCATACACGCACTCACACACCCCCTCTACACACTCACACGCACACCCCCATGCACGCCCACATCACACAACACCCCCCCACCCCCTCCCCTCACGGACGGTCAACTTACCTTGTGCGTTGGTCCTCCGGGAGGCGACGGGAGCCATGGGGAGGTGACCGCCAACAGAAGACCGCCAACAGAAGACCGCCACACAGAAATGTGGGTCGTAATTCTGTGGGCGGTGTTCTGCTGGCGTGGCGGTGGAGGTTGACCAGTCTCCACTTTCCCGCCGACCGCCAGTGTGGCTGCTGGCGGTTTTCCGGCGGAACGCTCCCAGCGGTCAGAATGCGCACAGCGGCATACCGCCGCGGTCGGCGGTCTTCACCGCGGCGGTAACTCGGCGGTCTTGCGAAAAGACCGCCAAGGTCAGAATGAGGGCCAATGTGTCTAAAACATGGCTAAAATAGCTATACAACAGCAGGACAGCGGTCCTTTTCAGCAAAGCAGTCCAGGTGAGTCCATTTGGGCAGCTAGACAGTTCCTCTTGACAGGTTGTAGGTTTAGGTCCAGAGGTGTCCTATGTTTGTGGTTGTCTGGGTAAAGTGCACAAGGGAACTGTCCACCAACACAAACCAGACCTTGATTGGAGACAGGTTGTAAGATACATATCGTTTTAAGTACAGAGAAATGCTCACTTTCTAAAAGTGGCATTTCTAAAATAGTAATATAAAATCCTACCTTGACAATAAGTAGGATGTTCCATTACCACTGTGGCCATACTAAATATGACCTGATTACCCCTTTCAGATCAGAATCTACAACTCAAAAAGTATATGAGGGCAGTCTTAATGGTAGTCTATGGAAGGAGCAGCAGGCCTCACAGTAGTGGAAAATGAATTTATGAGTTGTTCCTAACAGGACATTTAAAACACATATGTACATGTCCTACCTTTTACCTACATAGCACCCCACCCTATGGCTTACCTAGGACTTACCCTAGTGGTGACTTGTATGTAGAAAAAGGGGAGTGTAAGGATTGGTAATTAATTTTAAATGCCAAGTTGAAGTCGAAGTGAAACTGCACACACAGGTCTTGCAATGGCAGACCCGAGACATGGTTAAGGTGCTACTTACGTCGGTGGCACAATCAGTGCTGTAGGGCCACTAGTAGCATTTAATTTACAGGCCCTGGGCACATGTAGTGCACTTTATTAGGGGCTTATAAGTAAATCAAATATGCCAATTGGGGATTAGCCAATGTTACCATGTATAAGGGAGACAGCATATGCGTATTAGCACTGGTTAGCAGTGGTAAAATATACAGTCCTAAAACCAACAAAAACAGTGTCAGAAAAGTGGAGGGAGGCAGGCAAAGAGTTGGGGGATGACTACCCTAAGGCTGTCAGGTCTAACATGTGTCCCCCCTCAGCTTAAAGCGGGGAGGGCTACCCAACCCCCTGGGAGCTCTAATCACTAAGGTGGAAGAATCTGGAGAGACCATCAGCATTGGCGTGGTCACTCCCAGGGTGATGCTCCACCATAAAGTCCATTCCCTGTAGGGAGATGGACCACCTCAAGAGTTTAGGATTTTCACTCCTCATCTTCATGAGCTATTTGACAGGCCTGTGGTCTGTCTGAAGCTGGAAATGAGTCCGAAACAGGTATGGTCTCAGCTTCTTCAGTGTCCAGACCCCAGCAAATGCTTCTCTTTCAATGGCACTCCACCACTGTTCCCATGGTAATAGCCTTCCGCTAATAAAGGCTACTGGTTGGTCTAGGCCCTCCTCATTCAGCTGTGCTAGAACCGCCCCCATGCCATGCTCTGAAGTGTCTGTCTGCACAATGAACTCTTTGGAGTAGTCAGGGGCCCTAAGCACATAGCTTCCTTTAGGAAGTCAAAGGCTTCCTGAAAAGCCTCTGTCTGAATCACCAGCCTAGGTTGCTTTTTGGAAGATGGTTCCATAACCCTTAACAAACCTCTGGTAGTACCCAATTATGCCCAGGAAGGTTCTCACCTCTGGTTGGGGTCTAGGTAGTTGCCAGGCCTTGATTGTCTCAAGCTTGGCCTGGAAGAGCTACACATTGCCACCACCTAATACATGTCCCAAGCACACCAGGGAACCCTGCCCAATCTGGCACTTACTCACCTTGATTGTCAGGCCTTCCTGTTGTAGGGCCTGGAGCACCTCTTGGAGGTGGAGCAGGTGTTCCTCCCAGCTGCAACTCTAGACAGCAATGTCGTCTATCTGGGTGGCTCAAGATGCATCCTTACCAGCCAGGACCCTGTTAACCAACTGCTGGAAGGTAGAGGGGGCATTTTTCAAATCAAAGGGCATCACTCTGAACTGGTAATGTCCCTCAGGAGTGCAAAAAGCAGATCTCTCTTTTGCCCCCTTAGTCAAGGAGATCTACCAGTACCCTGATGTGAGATCAAAAGTACTGTGGAATTTGGCAGCGCCTAGCCTGTCTACGAGCTCATCAGCTCGTGGATGGGGTGAGCGTCCGTTTCAGTGACGGAACTGAGACCCGGTAGTCCACGCAGAACCTAAGTTTAGGCTTGGCACCGGGTATGGCAGCCATTGGTACCAGCACCATGGGGCTGGACCAGGTAATACTGGATTTCGCAATTAAACCTAGAGCCAGCATCTTGGCAAATTCATCTTTGATGCTGGCCTTCACCCTGTCTGACAATCTGTAAATTGCATTCTTTACAGGGAGACTGTCTCCTGTGTCAATATCATGGACACACAAGTGTGTGAGTCCTGGGGTGAGGGAAAACAGGGAGGAGTACTGCTCCTGTAGCTGGTGGCAGTCCCCTCACTTATCCAGGTTCAGGGAGTCAGAAAGACTGACACCCTCTACTGACCCATCATTTTCTTTGTCAGAGTGGAGGTAGGGGAGAGGTTCAATCTCCTCCTCCACACCCTCATCTGTCACCAGAAGCATGTTGACTTCTGTCCTCTCAAAATAAGGCTTCAGTCTATTCACATGAAGCACCCTTAGGAGTTTTCTAGGGGACTGGAGATCCACTAAGTAAGTGGTCTCCCCTTTGCGCTCCTTTATCTCATATGGGCCAGTCCAGCAGTCATGGAGAGCTCTAGGTCTTCTGGTCATACCAGCATTTCATAACCTCTTGAATGGCCTTGAGGTTGCTCTTGGCCTTCTTCCAGAAGCAGTGCATCTGTTTGGGAGGGCCAACACGTAGCTGACCACTTCCAGGGGGGTTTCTGGGAGCTTTCTCCCAACCCTCTTTCACAATGCTTAGGGGTCCCTTGACAAGTTACCCATAGAGAAACTCAAAGGGATTGAACCCTACTACTTTCTGGGATACCTCTCTATAAGCAAAGAGAAGTCATGGCAAGAGGACGTCCCACTTACGCCTCATGGCCTCAGGGAGGCCTGGCATCATGCCCTTCAAGGTCTTGTTGAATATCTCCACAAGACCATTGGATTGAGGATGATAGGGTGTGGTGAACTTGTGGTTCACCCCACACACATCCCACATGGACCTCTTGTATGCAAACATGAAGATTGTGCCCCTGTCAGACACAATCTCCTTTGGGAATCCCACACAGATAAAGCACCCCATCAGAGTTCTGGTAACCACCAGTGCAGTCTCAGTCCTCAAAGTGATTGCCTCTGGGCAGCGGGTTGCGTGGTCCACCAAAACCAGGATAAACCTGTTGCCTAGGGCAGTCTTGGGGTCCAATGGACCAATGACATTGATGCTCATCCTTTCAAAGGGGGTACCAATGACGAGGAGTGGGATCAGGGGGGCCTTGAGCCTCTTCCCTGTCTTCAAATTGGCCTGGCAGGTAGGACAGGACCTAATGAATGCATCTGAGGCCGTCCGCATTCGAGGCCAATAGAAGTGGGAGACAAGTCTGGCAAAAGTTTTGTCTTCCCCTAAATGTCCTGCCAAGAAAATGTCGTGAGCCAGACGTGCTGTCCTAGCCTCTGGTACCTTAGGCTCACTGTAAAGGAGATAATTCTACCAAAGATAAGGTGATCACCAGGGTCTTCACCTGCTGCTTGGGCTGAGGCCTGTTGCCTCAGGCCCACAAGAGTGTGGCACTGTTTCTGAACCTTGCAGAGTTCCTCCCTGGTTGGCCCACCCTCACTTGCCAGCCAGCAAGCTCATTCAGGGCAGCAATGTCCTTCCCGGTTGGCTCAGGGGCCTCCTCCTAAGGGTCCCCGTCAACCACCACAGAAACTTCTGGGGCCAGTTTCCCACGCCCCTGGCCCCTCTCCTTGGTAGCTGTCTGGGCCGTTCTTCCAGGCTCCAGACATCCTTGACTCCCCTAACGGGCAACCACGGACCTTGTGGTCATGCAGATCCACTTAGGCAATCCCAACATCTCCAAATGAGACCTTAGCTCTACCTCCTTCCAGGTAGTCTGCTTAATGTCATTGCCTATCAGACAATCTACAGGCATGGCAGGAGTCACAGAGTTCCAGAAACCCCCCACTCAAAGGGAACCAGAGCTACCGGTATGTGGCTCTCACGATTGTCAGCGACTATGACTTGGTGGAATGTGTTCCGTAAGGCCTGCTCTGATGACACTAGCTGACACTTGACAGTAGCCATGCTGGCTCCTTTATCATGCACAGCCTTCACCCGTTACCCACTGCCTATACTGGGAAGTATTAGCAGGCATGTGAGCTTTTGGCACCTTTTTGCATCCCCATGGACTCTGTCTGTTCTCCAAAACTAAGTACCTCCTCCCCGAGTGCCAAACTAGCCATCCCAGGCGTCTGCTCTCCAGTGGGGGGCTGGGCCCTCTTTGGACATTTGGAGTCATCCTTGGAGTGACCATACTTAAAGCACTCTATGTATTTGGTTACTTATGGTCAAATAACCTTTTTTTTTTTAAATCAGACTGGGTCTGGTTACCACTATTTCCTTGAGAATTATTTGTAACAAAAAGTAATGCAAGGCATTGCATTGCTCTCCTTTGGATTACTTTGCATCAGAGAGGCATTGGTGATGCATGGGCATGCCTATGCACTCACCCAGGTGTTTTATGCAAATCCATATCTGCACAAAGTGTGCCAACAGATGAAGTAACCATAATTGGGCCATTTCTTTGTAGATATAGTACAGTTCTGCTCTTGCCAGTTCAAGCAACGCAGCACAGCACAGGCACTTTGCTTGCTGGCCTGCATCACCTAAAATCTTTGTAAATGTGGGCCTTACTGCTGAAGTGTTGTGTGGCCGATGTGGGAAACAATTTGCGGTCATGCGTGACATCAGTTGCTGCACTAAAACATATAATTGACTGAAAACAAGGTAGGGAAGGACAAACACGTTTTTTAATAATGTGTTTGTTTTGTCTGCTTTGACTGTTATATGAATGATTGATTGTGGGAAGTGAAGTGGTACCATGCCCCATGAATATTGGTATTTACTACTTGTGTCACTTTGATTGGGTACCTGCACCTACATCAGAAGTTGAAATAAGTAGCATAAACTAACATAGCATAACAAGAATAACAAATAGACACACAATAATGACTCCAAAACTCTGTGATGAGGATACTCATTTTCAGGGCAGGTTTTTGCATAGGTGGCACCTGGTGCAGCACTTTTTTTATGCCTTCCCACATCACCAATGACCTCCTACGCTGATTCCCTCACTACCACCCTCCAGCAGTGCCACTCATCTCTCCATAGCCATTCTATCACATATATTTAATTTTTCTAAGAGCTGGTTGTGGTTGACTATGCTAATAAGAATGTATATATACTCAGATTTACCCTTTTTAGGAACTTTAGTTCAAAATGGAAAACTGGGGTAAAAACATAACAACCTAACCCATATTAAGCAGTTTGTATGCAGCTGCTTGAAGACAGTTCATAAGTCACTGTGCTATTTTAGGACTATAACTTTTGAGCTGCTGTAACAAAAGGATCCCTGTGACAAAAGCAGTAATCCAGTGAATCTTCCACATAAGATACAGTTCTGTGATCTGCATGGTATGAGATCCTTTCAGCAGGAATATTAATCCTCTGTGCTACCTTGTGATGAGTCAAAACTGTTACTAAACAAAACTCTGCTCTCTCCCCAGTGGGAACATTAATCACTATAGTTATCTTCACATTTTTACTGTTGCCTGAAAATAGCAGTACACACAAGAAACTCTGCAGACGGTGCTTTTACACACATACATTATTTCTACACGCAGCATCCCCTATGAGATCAGCTCCAGTTGCGCTGCACTAGTTGCACTGTCCTTAAGCTGGCTCTGCTAAAATTGTTCACACCTGATTATTCACTTCAGGATTAAAAACAGAATGTCAGAATTTTAAAGTGCTTGTTCAATAGGCATTTGCACATTACTTTATCCATGCACTTAATGCACAATCATTTGTGTGCTTGCTAGAAATCATATTGCATGTTTGATATACACATATTTCATATGTGCAGCCACTAATCTTGACAGTACAGGTAATACAATAACATCATGTCAGATACTGCTTTGAGGCTGCACCTGTAATTTCATATTTACTAGACTCTGGAAATCCACCAGTCAATAACATTTGTGATCGGAACCCGGATGGCAGGCTGTTTTTTGCTTGCAGGACCAACCTTCAGGCATGGATTTTGAGAGCAAAAAGGAATGGAGTGAGTGATGGAGTGAGGACAGACTGGAAAGAGATGAGAATGGATAAGAGTGTGATAATGGGCCAAAAGTTAAACACAGATGAGGGAAGGTGATGGAGAGGAGTCATCAAGGATGGTGGAAGAATGAAACAAAGCAGAGCGATGAAAGGAGAAATGGAAATGAAGATGTAGCAGAGTGAAGTCCATGAGTATTAACCATGTGCTCAAATGAAAGGTAATGTCTTTGTATTTTCCATCATCACTTGAGCATGCAGTATAAAAATGCACATGATACATCACTACGGGGCAGATGTAGCAAAAAGTTTGCGAGTCGCAAACGGTGAAAATCGCTGTTTGCGAGTCGCAAACGTGTGTTTGCTATGCAGAAATGCATTTTGCGAGTCGGAACCGACTCGCAAAATGCATTTCAGAGTCGCAAATAGGAAGGGGTGTTCCCTTCCTATTTGCGAGTCGCAGTGGTATGCAACTCCATTTGCGACCGCGTACGTGGTCGCAAATGGAGTCGCAGTTACCATCTTCTTACCATCACTTGAAGTGGATGTTAACCCACTCGCAAACGGGAAGGGGTCCCCATGGGACCCCTTCCCCTTTGTGACTGGACCCCAAATTATTTTTTCATAGCAGGTAGTTGTCCAAGGGACCACTACCTGCCCTGAAAAAATCCGAAACAAAAGGTTTCGTTTTTTTTTTCTAAGTGCAGCTCGTTTTCCTTTAAGGAAAACGGGCTACACTTTGAAAAAAAAAACTGCTTTATTTAAAAGCAGTCACGGACATGGAGGTCTGCTGACTACAGCAGGCCTCCATACCCGTGAGTGCCCATAGTTGCTATGGGGCCGCAATTTGCGACCCACCTCATTAATATTAATGAGGTGGGTCTTTGCGACCCCATAGCGACTCGCAGAAGGTGTCTGAGACACCTTTCTGCATTAGGTTTTGCGACTCGGAAATTGCGAGTCGCTCGGAGTCGCAATTTCCGAGTCGCAAAACCTACAGCCAGATAGATCACATTTGTTGATAGAGGTGAGATGGTCAAGTTACAAGCAGGGTGGTATGTGTGGATTGCAAAGGATGCACATATGTGCCATCATGACCTTCTTCTCAGTAATATGTGAGTGCTGAGTGTCAGAACCCATTTCAGAAGGTCACGGATTACTGGACCCAACAATTGGTGTTGAAGCCTTTTACCCCTAATGTCTCAGGCCTGACCTACTATGAGTCCTGAGCAACTGGCCAAGTCCCCCCTCTGCACTTGAGTCTCAATGTTAGCTATCGTCAAGCAGTCCAAGGCTCCCTTGGGTGGTACAGGGGGGTCAAGCAGTCCAAGGCTCCCTTGGGTGGTACAGGGGGAGAAAGGTGAATACAGGTAAGTGAACATGACTCTAACTCAAAGAGCGAACAACAGTGTCAATAAATCAATGTCCAGTCAAATACTTATTTTTTTTTATAAAAAGAAGATTATGTTCCTAACTCTACACATTTGATGCAATATTACAACATATACATAAATAATAAATTTCTCCTTGAAGTAGTGTTTCGCTAGCAAATCCCATCCCCACATGCTCTTTGTAATAGTCTAGGGGTTATTTCCCATTTACTGGTGGACAAGTACAGCAAATGCTCCCTAGTTGGTCTAAACTCAAGAGTCCACTCTGATTCTTAGTAAAATAGTCAAAGGCCACTTGGCACCACAGTTCACTCTGCAGCGAATCCACAGGTCCCCTATAGACCGGTAACTAATTGTACCTTCTCCAGCAACGAGGAGGCTTGCAGTGTCCCAACGAGTGCCCTGTCCTGGGCCCTCACACTGCTCCGGTCCTATTTGGAGAGTCCACTGTATGCAGCTCTCTCCTGAGCATATGCAGCTGGCTCCAGCTGTCATCATAGGTGCTCTGTTGCTCCTCCTGCATGGTAGGTCTTGTGCCACAGGAGTGGGGTGATTGAATTTCTCAGCTCCAGACTGAGGATCGGGATGTAGCGATGCATCATTCTCAATTTTATGGGGGAAGTTCTGTCTCAATCCTTGTTGCTCCATTGTGACCTATTGGCCATGAATCACAGTTTTTGGATGACAGCTCAATCGTCTCAGTCACTTAGGTTTCGATAGCCGCTCCCGGCATACGGTGTTGCTGTAGGACTTCTAGTCAAGATTCCGGCCCTCACCAAATTGTAGACCATATCACAGCAGTCCCTTTTGGCATACAGGGTTGCTGCTAGGCTCTGCACATGCTTTGGCCCTTAGTATACAGTGAAAAAATTCACGGCAGCGCACACAACTTCACTTGTCCCACATGGCGCTCTGTTCATGGTTATCTTCACAACAATCCCCTCCTAGCATACAAGAGACACCAACTGGAATCTGCACACAGCACATATTCCGCTCGTCCAGCAGCCATCACCTCACACCTCGCACCAGGAGTTCAATCTGTTGGGCTACTCAGTGGAGCTCACTGTGTCCAATGCTGTCCTCTTCATCACAGGGCACGCCGGTCTTGGCAAGCATGCATTCTATGGTGCCAGAGGCTCCAGAGCAGGTGATATTGGTTTCCCTGGGTGAACCTTATCCAGTAGGGAGACTAGCAAATATTGACCACTAGCCCTGGTCACAGACAAAAGTCTTGCAGAGCTTCCCCTCCTCACAAAGTCCATCTGGCTGCTTGTAAAATGACACATTTTGGAGTCCATTTTCAGACTCCAAATGTGATTTAGTGTCTGACTCTATGACGTTTTATGTTGAGGTCCTTCTTCTTCTGAAGTACACATTTTCTTTTTCTTCTTCCTCTTGAAAAACTGACTGTAACAGCAGAAGAGACTCTGACACTGATAGTCTTACCACACCGGCCATGGGGATAAACTGGATTTCATACCTGGAAGTCAGCCACAGTGATATGTGCATCCAAAATGGAACCCAGGGTCCTCTAAGTAATTACAGACACACTTGCACTCAGTGTATGGGCATAGCACATACGCTATTGAGTACTGTTACCTCCGTGCATTGTGCCATCACAGAAACAAATACATTCAGCCCACACATTCATTCTGTGGACACTGATCATTACTGTAGCCTTTCTGTGTTGTGCCATGGTGTGCTACTTGCAAATACATACCCTACCAGTACACACATTTGTCATGCAGGCATTTTACCCTTCAAACATTGCACTTTTCACAGTGACCCATATACTGAGCACATGCTTTCCAAGCGCACACAATTCACAACAGTATATCTCTCATGTAATGTATCCTTTGCAGATAAACAAACACCCAGGATATGCACTCACCATGCATATGTACTGTACAGCACTGCTCTAGCCTTGTACTGTAACCTTCCCAGGCACACATAGAAACAGTGCAGAGACACCACTCCTGTGCTGTGCTGTGCAGCACTCTACATCATGTAGGTCAAGGGTGGGTTAAGCAGAGAGCAGTGGAAATTTCAAAAGGGGAGTGACCCTGTAGACCTCACTAAAGTGACACAGGTAAACAAGCATTGGCAACACCAACAGGTTCCACTTTTGCAAGACTTGGAGCTATTGGCTTTTTAAATGACAATGGGTCTAATTTAGATCTCAGCGGAGGGGTTACTCCAGCACAACGGTGACAGATATCCCATCCGCCGAAATTGAAATACCATTGTTTTGAGATTTTGGCAGATAAGACATCCATCACCGTTGCAATGGAGTAACCGCTCCGCTGAGATCTAAATCAGGATCAATGTCTTTCACCCATGTGTTATGGAGTGGACTGTATGTATGTGGTGTGGAGAGGAATTACGTGGGCTGGATTGGAGTTGTTGGTTGTGCAATTGTTTGACGTGGAATAGTGTGGTGTGGCGAGGATTTATGTACTGGAATTATGTGGCTGGCATGGTGTAGTGGAATTATGCAGATAGTAAATATGTGGTATTTAGTATAGTTGAATTATGTGAAGATGCATTGTTTGCAATGGAATGTAATTATGTGGAATGGTATTTTTTGTTATGGAGTGGTTTGTAGTGGAGTTTAATTATGTGGTGTGCTACTGAATTTTGTGGCATGATGTTGTCTTCTGTAGTGTGGATTGTATGTATGTGGTGTGTTGTGTAATTGCATTGTTGAGTTGAATTATGTTGTTTGTTGTTGAATTATGTGGTGTGGAACGGCAATGCACAGAGTTGAATTGTGTGGCATGAAACTGTGTTACATTGAGTGAATTTATGCCAACTAGAATTATGTGGCATTTTCTGAAGGGTGTTTTTGTGGATTATTGCTGCGTGACATGCAGTGGTTTGTGTAGGGTTATTTTGTGTGATATTGAGTAGAGTGTAATTATGTGGAGTTGAATCATGTTGCGTTGAGTGGTACTATGTGAGTATAATTATGTTGTGTGATGTTGGATTGCGTGGTGGTGAATTGTGTGTAATGGCAATGTGAAAACAAAAGATGGTCAGAAAGGCAAAACAAAATTGTATAAAATTTCCTAGTCACTTCTTACCCTTCGTTATAAAAATAACAAAATAGAATGCCTGGATGCTGCATGGAATCTTAAGCAAACATTACCTCCCCATTCTGTGAGAACAGAGAAATGTACTTGTGTAAGAAGCCTCAGAAAGGCTTGCAGGGGTGGGATAGAATGTTTAGCAGAGTAATCTGCAGCTGTAAAGACGCCCATGAAGCACATCCTAGCATTTTGTAGGTCACACACATTAAACTACCAAGTAATACAACTTTCAATTCAATACCTCCTCAAGATCTTAAATCCTCCTTCTTGCTTCCCTGGGTCAGAATGCACAATGAGAACAAGGCTGCACCATGCTTACTACTGTAGGTTTAAAATTGTGACTCACCCTGCATATCCTTGCTCAAATCTTGCAATTCAATGTGCCATACCGATGGATCAGTTCTTTCTGCCTAGCAGGTCAAACACATTAGTATTGGAAATATAACAAAAAAATCCTAACATTTAAAGAATGAAAAGAACAGTGAAAATTAACTGACAAAACGGAGAGGGTGAAGGGACAATTATGTAAACAGGAAACCACTCGGTGCTGCTCAAAAGCACCAAAGATTACTACATCTAAAACAAACGACTCCATTAAGGAACTTAGGTAAAGGAGACAGCATAGAAAACTCCACTCTTCAAACGTAATAAACAGCAGGTGAGAGAGATTTATACTGTGTCTCATGCGTAAAATTTACAAGACAATCACATTTCTCCCATTTACTGGCACCTAAACACAGTTATGGTAAAGGAACACAAAATGCTACTTCAACTGATGGGTTAGGAGTCTTTCAAATACCAACATTATATGGAAGTGTATTTACGACTGGAGTTACCCATCCAATGGGCTGAATAAATCCAGACATATGTCCAAAATCCAGGGAGGCATGCACGTCCCAGCTCTCCTCAGACCACATTGGGAGGAGGAAACACGGACAAAGAACAAATGAGGCATTATCTTTTAAAAAGTTAAAGCTTAATTGTTCTGTCACTGGAAGTGCATTCCTGTCACCATCTGCCTCCATTGCTACTAATGCGCCAAGGTGATATAAACATCGCTCCTTGGAAAACTACTCACGAGCTCAGCCATCTTCCCCTGCTTCTTTGGTCCTAACCACCGGAGGATTAAAACACATGACAGAAATGGCAGAGGGGAGGCAGCTGTGTAATCCTTTCTAACACACTGCCTCAGCAGTAGAAATGCAAGCCAGCTCAACCTTTGTGTGGAGCTGGGTTGGGGTGAAAGCAATCTGACCAAAACAAAGAGAGGCTTTAAGTCACCATCGATGCATATATTAATAAGGGGGTGCCGTGCAAAAAAAAAGTAAGGTGTGTAGCTGTCATGCTTAAACAAATAGAGGCTTGAATTTGCCATTGGTTCTTACATTAATTTCAGTAAGCTCAATTTTAGATTGTAAACATAATAAACAAAGAAAGCACATTCAGAGCTGCAGAGCACTCCCCTTGCAGTAGAACACAAGAGCTGGTATTTTCCGGCGTTGGAGGCAGTGAGCGGGAGATGCTGCAATAAAATTCAGGCAGTTATGGCCTGAACCAACCACATTGAAACAGGAGCAGCAAAGAAATGATAAAGTAGGCCCTCCAAACTAGAGATAAAGAACCAAAGTGGAAATATACAGTAATTAGTCCCTGCTCCCTAGGAGGAATGAAAGAGAAGAAGGAGGGTGAAAGAGGCAGGACTGATCTCTAGCAAGCAAGGATTTTTAAAGGATACTGAAACAAACAAATAAGAATCAGGGGGATGGCTTTATTTAAGCCCACAGAGATGTATACTAAAGTATGCATGAGGTTGCATGCTTACGCTCAACCTAAAAAGGACCTGTCCACTACTACTGAACACTACACAGTATTCTGCCACCACTGCACTTGTGTTGCTTAGCTCTTGGTGAAGGCAACAGCCTTCTGCTATTATGAGGTCAGTGCTTAGGGTGTCCTTCCTGTTCCTAGAGGACCTCAATCCGTGAGACAGGCCTATTTCATGGTACACACACATGATTGGTGTTTACCTCTGACAACAACAAAAAATCAGCCTAGTCATGAAGAGGACTTTTCTAACCCAAGACTGAGAAAAGCAGAGCTTTAAATAGGCATGTTCTGGCAGGCACTAAGTACCTGCACTTCTTAAATTTGAAAAGAGGTGTACCACCACTTCTCGGCTCTTTCACAATACTTTCAAGAGGAGGGTACCTAGGAAACTGCTAAATGAACAGCAAGTACCTTCACATCTATAGTTCAGTTTAAAGCACCAAGCGAACCTGCATGCAATGCCTTTATTTAAAGTATGTCCAACATGCACATCTGTCCACCCTGCCAAGCAAAAGAAGAGCTGTGATGCCAGGCATGTTGTTGTAGCAGTGCTTGCAACCCATGTCCTGTAGCGGTTGACCTGGCATCCTTGGTGTGTTTTCCCATATCTCTTTGCCTCTACTTCCTGTATTTTTGACTGTGTGCTAGACTTCGTTTTTGATGGTTTTGGTACTTTGGCACTTTACCACTGTTGACCAGTGCTAAGGTGCAAGTGATCTCTGTGTACATTTTATTGATGATTGGCTTTTCCATGATCTGCATATTTGGTTTACTAGTAAGTCCCTGGTAAAGTGCACTAGAGGTGCATAGGGCCTTTAAATCAAATGCTACTTGTGGGACTGCAGCACTGATTGTGCCATCCAAATGAGTAGCCCTGTAAACACTTTTCAGACCTGCCTCTGTAGTGTCTGTGGGTGCACTCTTAAGCTGCCAATTCGACCTGGCAAGTGTACCCACTTGACAGGCCCAATTCTTCAATTTCTGTACAAGTAAGGCACCCCTAAGGTAGGACCTAGGTAGCCCCATGGGCAGGGTGCAGTGTATCTAAAAGGTAGGATATGTACTGATGTGTTTTACATGTCCTAATAGTGAAATACTGCCAAATTATGTTTTTACTATTGCCTATCTCTCCCATAGGTTAACATGGAGACTGCCTTTAAATATCTTTTAAGTGTAGTTTCCCATTGGGAGCAGGTAGAGATTGGAGTTTGGTGTCTCTGAACTCACAATTTAAAAATATATATTTTGGTAAAGTTGTTATTTAAATTGTCAGTTTGAAAATGCCACTTTTAGAAAGTGGGCACTTTGTTGCTTAACCATTCTATGTCTATGCCTGCCTGCGGAATCCATATCTGGGTGAGACTGGCAGTTGGACTGTTTGTGACTTTCCTCTAGACAGTGACACAAAGGAAGCTGGGGAGTGTTCTACATATCCAGATGAGTCTCCTGAGCCACAGTGGAGAGGGAGGAGCTGACACCTGCACCGGAAAGGGCAGTGCTTGTCCTCACACTATACAGTCTACAACCCTCTAGTGTGTGTCTGGGGCCAGGCCTGGGCAAGGTAGAATCTTGTGAACAACAGAGACTTTCCTTTGAAGTTTGACTACTTCAAAGGCAGAAATTAATATAAATAGTGGACCAAAAACCCCAGACTTTTAGAACATTTCTGGATCAAGAGGAACCTCTGCCAAGGAGAAAAGTTGAAGAGCTGGAGGAGGAGTACTGCCTCTTTGCCATGTCTGCTTTGAGGGATTGGCCTGCAATTTCTGCTTCTGCCTTAGAGAGGACAAAGACTGGACTTTGCTGTGTATCGTGCTTCTGAAGTTTCTCTAAGGGCTTCGACTGAGCTTGCCTCCTGTTAAGAAGTCTCAGGGACAGCAAAAACTTCACCTACCAGCCTCTGGGTTCATTTGCTGTGGACCCTATCTCGCCAGGTAGTGCCTATTCCAGTTTCTGGGCCCTTGGCAGTGAAAGCTGGTAGAAAATCAAGAAAAACCAAGTGTACCAATGCTGAACGACACTGACACCCCGACGCCGCCTGCAACCAAAGCCATGGTCCCTGCTGGATTTGGACGAGCCCGTCTGACATCGCAGGCCTGACCCCGCCACAGCCCCGCTGACATGCACTGGCTTGATTCCTCATTTTCAAAATTTACTGTACCTGGGGATCCGTGCAACTCCTTGTCCGGCACCATTGGTATTGGATCGTTCCAATCACGACACCGTGATAACACCAAATTGAATCATTTGTGTTTCTAAGCGCTATATTGAAGTTTACGCCTTGAAAATTCAGAACTTTACTTGTGTATGTTGGATTTTCATTGTTTTGGCCTTGTTTAACTCGGATATATATGTTTGCTATTTTTCTAAACTGGTTTTGAGTGCTTTTTGTGTTTTCAATGTTACTGTGTGTGTTGGTACAAATACTTTACACATTTTCTCTGACATAAGCCTAACTGACTGCTTGTGCCAAGCTACTAAGCGAATGAGCAGGTATTATCTGAACTGTTTATCTCCCCTACCCTGACTAGAATGTGGGTCCCTGCTTGGGCAGTGTGCAAACTGACTTTCAACCAGTGACCGCACATGTAGACATTCATAACATGACACTGCCAACAAGGGTAAGATTATCTCCTCTGATAAGAATACAGCATGTAAGGCCAGTATTTCCTAAGAGCACTGAGGTCCATAGCCACCATATTCAAATTATACATACACCTGTTTCTACCAGGCTTGGTCTGCTTGCATTTACTTCGTGAATTGTGCTAACTGTTCTCTATTTGTGTTACCTGGAAAAGTATCATTTCTGAAGCAAACGTGTTGATGTATTTCAAAATTTTCAAGAGCACCTCTTAAGAGCTCTCTCTTAAACCCAAAGATTTTTTGCCAATTTCATAATTAAAATGCCAGCAAATTACAGCATTGTCCATTTTATTTTTCAGAATGCTTTTATGGAGAGACACACAATCTTCCCTTGAAACCGTATAGACCACACATTTTTCCTGCTCTGAGCAATGTACAATGGATATTCGGGTGCCAACCACCACAGGACACAAATGAAGAACGTATTTGGCAGTTGCTGGAAATGGCCTTTCTGCAAGGTTACCCCCAAACTTTTTGCCTTCCTCCTTCTCTTTTTCTGACCTCATTTTTGCTGGCTTTAGGACTCTGCACACTTTACCACTGCTAATCAGTGCTAAAGTGAATATGCTCGCTCCTTAAAACATGGTGACATTGGCTCATACCTAACTGGCTTATTTAATTTACTTGTAAGTCCCTAGTCAAGTGCACTACATGTGCCCATGGCCTGTAAGTTAAATGCTGCTAGTAGGCTGCAGTACTGGTTGTGCCCCCCACATAAGTAGCCCCCTAACCATGTCTCAGGCCTGCCTATGCAGTGCCTGTGTGTGCAGTTTCACTGCCACTTTGACTTGGCATTTAATAGTAATTGTCAAGCCTTAAACTCCCCTTTTTCTACATATAAGTCACCCCTAAGGTAGGCCCTAGGTAGCCCATGGGGCAGGGTGCTATGTAGGTAAAAGGCAGGCCATAAACATGTGTGTTCTATATGTCCTGGTAGGGTAAAACTCCTAAATTCATTTTTACACTGCTGTGAGGCCTGCTCCTTTCATAGGATAGCATTAGGGCTACCCTCATATACTGTTTGAGTGGTAGATCCTGATTTGAAAGGAGTAGCCAGGTCATATTTAGTATGGCCAGAATGGTGATACATAATCCTGCTTAATGGTGAAGTTGGATTTTATATTACTATTTTAGAAATGCTACTTTTAGAAAGTGAGCATTTCTCTACCCTTAAATCCTTCTGCACCTTCAAATCCACGTCTGGCTAGTTTTAGTTGATAGCTCCCTTGTGCATTCACTCAGACAACCCAAAACACAGGATGCTCAGTCGCACTTGCATACATCTGCATATTGAATGGGTCTTCCTGGGCTGGGAGGGTGGAGGGCCTGACTCTTACAGGTCAAAGGACAGTAGCCTGCCCTCACACAAAGGACTGCCACACACCTACTGGGACCCTGGCAGACAGGATGGAACTGAAATGGGACCTTGTGCACTTCTAAACCATTCTTTGAAGTCTCCCCCACTTCAAAGGCACCTCTGGGTACCTAGGCAGGGTCTCTGACCCTACCAACTTAGACACTTCTGGGGTAGAGATTACCTCACAGCCACTTCCTGCAGAAGAGAACCTGAACCAGAACCTGCAACCTGCCAAAAAGAACTGCTGCCTTCCCAAAGGACTCACCTGACTGCTTTCTGAGAAGGACCGCTGCCTTGCTGTTGCCCTGCTGCCTCGCTGCTCTCTGGCTGTGCTGAGAAGTGCTCTCAAGGGCTTGGATAGAGCTTGCCTCCTGTTCCCTGAAGTCTCAGGACCAAAAATACTTAATTCCTGCTTGAAGAAATCCCAGTGCGGTGAAAATCAACGCTCCGCCTGCCAGAAACAACGCACAGCCTGCACCGCAGTGAAAAAATCACCGTACACCAAACCAGAATGATGCAGCCCGCCTTCGCAAGGAGACGATCGATGCAGCGCCCATGTAGCGACCGGAAGTTCGACGAACAGCCCACTGGATCGATGCACAGCTGAGCCGGAACGATGCAGCCCGACTTCCTGAGAGGAATCGTAGCTCCTGAAGTGCAGTAGAATTTTCCACGCAACACTCACCAGATCGACACACCCCCTGTGACTTCATCCTGCCAGCCCCAGAGCATCCGAAAACCCCACAACCTGAAGAGGAGCCAAGTCCGAGCATCGGAAATCGAAGCAAAGCGTTCCCTGGGTGAAAAACAAACAACGCATCGCCATGTGCGGCCCGAGAAATCGACGCACACCTCCCTGTTTTCCACGCCTCTCCTCCTCTGCGGTTCCTTGAAGGAGATGTTGTACCCAAACAGGTACTTTGTGCTTGCAAGAGACATTTGTTGCTTTTAAGAGACTAAAGAAACTGTATATCATTTTTACAGTGATATTTCAAAATATACTTATTGCATCTTAATCGTTATGACCTGCATCTTACCAAATAAAGATTATATATTTTTCTAAACACTTTGCGGTGTATTTTTGTGGTGTTCTACTGTGTTGATTTATTGCACAAATACTTTACACTTTGCCTTCTAAGATAAGCCTGACTGCTCAGTGCCAAGCTACCAGAGGGTGGGCACAGGATAATTTGGATTATGTGTGACTTACCCTGACTGGAGTGAGGGTCCTTGCTTGGACAGGGGGTAACCTGACTGCCAAACAAAGACCCCAATTCTAACAGCAGTGTAACCGTTAGTAGCAAGAAATGAAACACCCAGTAGGAAAGAAAGGTTCACTTTCAGTCAGTGATAGAAATACATGTATAAAGCCGAATGACAGAATATTCAGAAACACCTTTGTCAGTGCTAAACCCAATGAAGATAGAGCTATACCAGATTAAGGAACCACGACCTGCCCTAAAAGCCATAAAAAAACACTCCATAAAACATGAATGGGAATATTTATGGTGCACTGGAGAAAGTTTTAACATAACCTGAGAATTATTTAAAATAGTTGCCAGCTATCTAAAATGTGAGTTGACACGTTTAGTTGAGTATCAATGTTGCTAAAGGCTCTATATACAATGAAAAAAACAGTCCCATTGAAAAACAACACATCAGTAATTGAGGTGCAATAGGAATCTAAAGTAATTTGTATAAACTACCGAAAACGGAGTGGCTTGGACGTCTTGCCATTTTTTTGGAGTGTGTGAGTAATAGTTTATTTAGATGGAGCCAGTATTCACCTGTAGTGACGAGAAACTATTACCAATCACTTCAGATGATTAAAATGTTGACGGATGGACTTTGTAAACGACCTATTTCAAAACAAAATGGCGTATAGGTCAGTTGGTTTGCAAGCTGTCCAGATGTTGATGTACGCCAGAGGTCAGGGAGGTGCAAGGCATGCTTCTGGGATTTCCTAACAGCTCCTCTCCTTTCCTTCTAAGGGAAAGATCAATGGTTTGATCGATCGCTAGATGACAACATTAATCCTCGAGAGGAGTCCTCTTTCAGAAGCCTCTTCGATGAAGATCAATTACTTCGAACTCGTAGATTCCAACCGGTAGGTCTCAGAAAAATCATTATACTCTCCCCCAATTACCTGGCTTCACATCAGGTACGCTTATATTAATAATAATATTAACGTATTAATATTAGGCATAGAATTATACAATTAGACATCCAATAAAATGGCAGAATCGTCAAAAAATAGATTATTAAATACGTATGTAGGCTGCAGAACAATAAATGTTCTAGGTTAAATGTACCATACTTAAGTGTAAAGAATTGCACATGAAACAGAAACTCCCCAAAATGGAAGAAGCTTTGAGAATCATGCAGTATTTTAACCATATTTAAAGGACATTTAAAGGGATGGAATTTATGCACGCATCATTTAGAAGTCAACAGGAACCAGCAACAACAAGTGAAAAGACATGTCCAACAGAATTGAGGGTGCACTCCTTTCAGCTGCCACTCATGTAGTGGGATCCATGTTGCTGGGTCTTATTGTCTTATTGTGAGTAGGCCTGGGCTATTTTGCTGCTTCCTGCTGCATGTGCAAGACTTTTAGGCCCATATTTATACTTTTTTACGCAAAACTGCGTTTGAGCAGTTTTGCATCAAAAAGTATAGCGCTGACTTGCGCCATTCCAGGACGCCAGCCGGGCTACAAATTTATGGAATGATGCAATCAGGCACAAAGGGTGGGCTAACGTCAAGGAAAATTACGTTAGCCGTGTGGAGTTGGCAGTATGGGAGAAGGGGTTTTTGCAGTAAAAAATGATGTTAAGCTGGTTACAGGCAAAAAACAAATCTCTAACCAGCCCAACATCCTTTTCTAATGCAAAACCATCCATAACACATGACTCTTGTCTTAGAAAAGACAGGAATCATGCCCACCACCCCAGTGGCCAGCACAGGAGACAGGGGTCCCCTGGGCATGGCCATTGCACTCTGTGCCATGCAGGGGACCCCAAGTTAGGCCCCTGATGGCACTTTAATTAAAAATAAATACTTACCTATACTTACCCTACTTTCCTGGGATGGGGTCTCCCATCCTCCGGTGTCCCTCTGGTGTGGGGGGGGGGTGTTCCTGGGGCTTGAGGAGGGCACCTGTGGACCCATTCCATGGTGTTCAACCATGGAAAAGGGTCCACAGGTCCCATAATGCCTGGTCTGACCATAATAGTGCAAAGCAAGCTTTCCATGAGTCATTTTAGCATGGTGGATAAATATGGGGCTATGGGGTTAGCACACTTTTTTAGATGGGAACGCCTACCTGGCATCTCATTGACACAAGGTAGGTTCACGCATCTAAAAAATTGTGTAAACTCCAATTTTTTGACATTAGGCATGTCTAGCGTCAAAATATAAATATGGAGTGAATTTTGCTCCAAATTTGCGTAACAAAAATGATGCAAATTCAGCGCAAATGGAGTATAATTGTGCCCCTTTGTTCCCTTGTGCTGCTTTCAGCCGCAACTGTGTACAAAACAGTTGGGCTCACGCTAATGCCTCAGGAGTAGATTTTCGACTTACGGTGCATCGAAATATAGTTCGAAAGAGATTTTTCAGTGGATGTCTTCTCCAATGGACTCGTCTAGTTGTTTTTAATTGTGAGAAGTTTTTTTTTAAACAGGAAGGAAGTGTCCCAGAGACTCCACCCTCCTGTTCCTGTCCTGCAAGCGCCTCCCAGTTCTTTGTCCATCTCCTGCTCACTTTTCACTTGGATTTCAAGGTGGGAGGATCACTCTCTTTGTCTTCTGGCTATACCTTTTATTTTAAGGACTTTGTTTTTGTAAAATCACACATGTAAGTTCAAAAACTATTGCATAAGGGTATTGTTTGTTTGCTTAGGCATGCATCAGTATTTGTTTGTGCTTTAAGTTGATTTTTACATTTTACAGTGATGGGTGTCCTGTAGTTTAGGTATGGGCCTATTTATTATTTTGCATTTCACTGATTTTTGGTCTTTTGTAAAGGAAAACTGTTGCACAGTTCATTACTTTTTCTACGTGATTCTAATATTTGCAATATTATTTTACTATATGGTCTAGGTTGCCAAAGGGCCATCGAGCTAGTAGGTCCAGTACTAGTGGTCACCAGTGCATGAAATAATTGTTTCAATGGTATACGTTTTTAAAACTTCATTTAGGGCAGGTGTGGCATTGGATTAAATGAACATTATTGGCTATTGTTTGCATTTTTTTTTTTTTTGTAAAAAGTGTATACATTGTGGGGTACTATTTGAGGGCATAGGAGGATGTGTATTGTGAATTTTTTTATATCTCAGTTAATTTTTGTGTTTTGCATTGCTGAATTATTGTTGGTGCTTTTTTCAATGTTACAACCGTGCCTCCTTATGGCCAGTGTGTAACTGTGTGTGTGTTTGTGGGGTGTCTGTGTGTATGTGTTTATCATCATCCACTATTTGTTTTTGTTCCCCATGCCGTATGGCCCGAAGCCATTTTCTGGAGTCTATATCCATAGGTTTGCATGTGTTCTTTGTTCTCCGTGTGTCCTTGTTCGCAGTTGTTGTTTGACCATGTGGCTGGTGGCTACTTTGTGCATCCAGCCAGTGTGTCTTTGCCATATGCTTGTATGTATTCTTTGTTTGCCATGCCTTCTTATTGATGCTTGAACATGTGGCTGACAGTCATTTTGTGCATCCCACCAGTATGTATTTGCCATAAGTTTGCTTGTGTTCCTTGTTCTCCATGCCTTCTTGCTCCTTGTTGTTGTAGTTTAACCATGTTACTGGCAGCCATTTTGTGCATCCAGTCAGTGTGTCTTCGCCATAGGCTTGCATATTTTCTTTGCACTCCTGGTTGTTGGTGCTTGACCATGTGTCTGGAAGCCGTTTTGCACATCCAGCCACTCTGTCTTTGTCATAGGCCTGCATGCATTCCTTGTTTGTTATCCCTCCTTGCTCCTTGTTGTTGTTTGACCATATGTCTGGCAGCCACTTTGTATATCCAGCCAGTGTGTCTTTGCCATAGGCTTGCATGTGTTCTTTCTTCTCCTTGTTGTTGTTTGACCAAATGGCTGGAAGCCATTTTGTGCTTCCAGCCAGTGTGTATTTGCCATAGGCTTGCATGTGTTCCTTGTTCTCTTTGCTCCTTATTGTTTGACCATGTGGCTGGCACTCATTTTGTGCATCCAGCCAGCGTGTCTTTGCCGTAGGCTTGCATGTGTTCTTTGTTCTCCATGCCTCCTTGCTCCTTGTTGTTGTTGTTTGACCATGTTGCTGGCAGCCATTTTGTGCATCCAGTCAGTGTGTCTTTGCCATAGGCTTCCAAGTGTTCTTTGCTCTCCTTGTTGTTGTTGTTGTTTGACCATGTGGCTGGCAGCCATTTTGCACATCCAGCCACTGTGTCTTTGTCATATGCCTTTATGTGTTCCTTGTTTGCCATGCCTCCTTGCTCCTTGTTGTTGTTTGATCATGTGGCTGGCAGCCATTTTGAGTATCCAGCCAGTGTGTCTTCGCCACAAGCTTGATATGTTCTTTCTTCTCCTTCTTGTTGTTGTTTGACCATGTGGCGGGCAGCCATTTTGTGCATCCAGCCAGTGTGTCTTCGCCATAGGCTTGCATGAGTTCTTTGTTCTCCTTGCTCCTTGTTGCTGTTATTGTATGAACATGTGGCTGGCAGTCATTTTGTGCATTCAGCCAGCGTGTCTTTGCCATAGGCTTGCATGTGTTCTTTGTTCTCCATGCCGCCTTGCTCCTTGTTGTTGTTGTTTGACCATGTTGCTGGCAGCCATTTTGTGCACCCAGTCAGTGTGTCTTTGCCATAGGCTTCCAAGTGTTCTTTGCTCTCCTTGTTGTTGTTTGACCATGTGGCTGGCAGCCATTTTGCACATCCAGCCAGTGTGTCTTTGCCACAGGCTTGCATATGTCCTTTCTTCTCCTTCTGGTTGTTGTTTGACCATGTGGCGGGCAGCCATTTTGTGCATCCAGCCAGTGTGTCTTTGCCATAGGTTTGCATGAGTTCTTTGTTCTCCTTGCTCCTTGTTGCTGTTATTGTATGAATATGTGGCTGCCAGCCATTTTGTGCATCTACCAATGTGTGTCTTTGCCATAGACTTTCATGTGTTCTTTGTTTGTCATGTCTCCTTGCTTCTTGCTGTGTTACCATGTAGCCGGCAGCCATTTTGTGCATGCAACCAGTGTGCCTTTGCCACAGGCTTGCATACAAACATAGGCAATTATTGTTCATTTGTTTAATTTAGGTTTATATTGAATTTTATAATTTAACTTTTTAATTATTTTTCCATTTTAATTTTTCTCATTTTATTTTTTTAATTTAATTTCTTTTATTTTTATTTTTATTTAATTTTATTATATTTTTGCTTTTGCTTCTTTTTTTTAGTTTCAGTTTATTTAATTCTGTGCTCTGCCTTGATCCATCCATATATCCATTAATTCATCCATCCATTCATCCACCATCCGTGCACGGCTACACTACAGTATTTGGTTTCTTTAGGTTTATAATAATTTAATTTGAGCCTGGGCATCCTGGTTGCAGTGCACTGCAAACACATCAGCAGCATAATTATTATTTTTTAATGACTATCCCATTTTCCCTTGACCACTTTGCCACCACACGTTTTTGAGGATTGTTTCATTTACCCATGCACCCCTCTATGACTACCACAGGAATATCCTTTAAAACATATGGAGATAAAGCAAAGAGCTATATCTCCATTATGAGTTGCATGATTTTAAATTAAATTTTATGGTGTGGTTTCACTTTACATTGTTTTAACTAAATTGGTACTTATTACATAAGTAGCCAACCATACTAACATTACATTTGTCTGTACTATTACAACCTACAACAATGCCATGCTTCACTAACTACATGTTTTTCTTGTTTAGTTCCTTTTAGGTGCACAAGAGAAGAGATGTCACATCACATCTCCCGCAGTACTGCCAAAGTGAATGCCTGTACAGTTATTTCAGTCCTCCAATCTCTTCCGCTTGTACATGTTAGTGCCACTACCAACTGAAAGCTTTAGGATGGCCCCACAGAAAGTTTCTCCCTAGAAAGCGGTCAATGAGAAGTAGCAGCTTTCCACCAGTGGCATACTGACCGCAATGATTATCCAGGAGATGTGTGCCTGCCAAATGAGCTTCCTGAGAAACCTGCGGGCAGCACTCCTGCATGTACAGCACTACTGTGAGGCAGCCACAGCAACCATGGCAACACCAACGAGCAGTGACGTTGAATTGGGTTTTTCCCTTTTGCAAAGTGGTACCCAATTGTTTCAGGAAACAGCTATAGTAGATCTTCCTGAAGTTGGAGCAGAACAGGAGTCGAGCTTCCTGCCAAGCAGGAGCCTCCTCTTTTAGAACCAATGGCTCCCAGATCTCCAGCAAGAAAAATGAAGGCTACTATTCGACCATCTTCTCCTAGAACCACTTGTGATGATGATGGTAGGGACACGGAATGGACCCTGATAGAGTGTGGGAGGTGCAAGGTAAGGTAAGGTAAAAGAAAAGTTCCAGAAAGCCTTAGAATCATGGAAGGGGATGATGATGAGGAGGATGATGATGACGAGCCAGTCATTGTGGAAGCTGGCCAGACTCCCATCTGCCCCGAGGAATGTAGCACAGGCAGCACCACCAACTCCCATATTTGTAAGACCCCAGCGGAGGCCTGCACCAACCCATACCTCAGTAGAAGTATGCACTGCGCAGAAGCAATCAACACACCCACCTACCTCCAGTTCTTCAGGTATTGGCCATATAAGAAAGTACTCTTCCCCAGTCTGGATTTTTTTTATATTTAGTAATCAGGAGGAGAACATAACAATATGTGCCATTTACCATGCAAGAGTTCATCAAAGTAAGTCTGGTTCAAATTATGGACTTGGAGGTCAGGCGACCCATGTTAAAAAGCATCACGCAATCCAATAGGAAGAGTACCTTTAATAAATTGCTGAATGTGGTTGTCGTGGTGAAGGTGAGGAGAGCTGGGAAACATCAGTTACAACTGGTCTGATCACGGTGGAAAGTGAGGAAGAAAAGGGTGACATCCTCAGGAAAAGCAGCCCTGTCCCCAGCAGTGCACCTGAGTCATCCACCTCAGCAAACTCACAATGGCCCAGGAAGACTCAAAGTCGGATGGAGACATCACACCATACAGTGACTGCATCATGACACACATTGAGTCTACCACCACCTACTTTCCGAACGACATCTGAGTCAGTGGCTCCAGAAAAGAAGAGCATCCAGGCTACTATTACAGGCATGTTTAGGCATGAGGGGCCCACAACCACAAAATAGCACATTTGTACAATGGGAAGCTGGAAAAAACTGTAGCGCTGCACCTCCTCACCGTTTCTTTTGTGGAATGAGTGGAATTCTCAGAATTTGTGGCAACCATCTGCTCAAAATGGAAGCTTTCAAGTCCTATTTTGCCAGAGTTGGTTTTTCAGCACTGCATCACAATGTGCTGCATATGGTTGGACAAGCTTTGCAGCAAGTGTTGCCCACACTGTGTACCTGACAACAGATACGTGGACCAGTTGTCAGGCTACTGATTGCACGTGCATCACTGCACAATGGATCTCTTCTGTGGGGTAAAGCAAACGCTATATACAGGTCTTGTCCCTAGGACAGTTTTAAGAGCATTTGGCGGCATGCAACAGCAGCAACATTCGCCATGAAAAAAATCACATACAGTTGCAAACATCTTGGATGATTTTAAAAGCAAGGTGTCTGAATCGCTACAGCCCAGGGGTCTCCAAACTGGATTTGTTGCCACGGACAATGGCACTAACTTAGTCAATACTGGCAGATGGTGGCTGTTTTAGGGTCCTGTGTTTGGCACACTACATCAACTGGCTGTGCCAGACTTTGTCAAGAAAGAAGAGATAGGCCCACATTACAAACCTGGCGGTTGGTGATAAATTGGCGGTAATACCGCCAACAGGCCGGCGGTAAAAAAAATTGAATTCTGACCACAGGGGAAACCGACAGCCACTTTAACACACCAACTGCCACGGCAGTGGCAACAAGCACCGCAGCGGTAACCGGCAACAGCCAGGTGGAAGACAATGTACCACCCACACTATTACAACAGGCCTATCTGCCACCTTTTCCCGGGCAGTACCAACGCCATCAAAAGCACGGCGGAAACAGTACACAGAAGGGAATCTACTCACCTCTGGAGACTCAAGGAAGAACCACGATGCCATGAAGCCCGGGTTGCATGTCTTCCCAATGCTGGTCTACCTCCTCCTACACCAGGAATACCAATGCCAGCGAAGACGACCATGGTGAGTACCACCCCTAGCACACAGGGGAGTGGGGAGGAAAAAGAGAGTGACACACACACGCAACACCCCCACCCCCAACACCATACACACAAACAGATGCAGTAACATTACATATACACCCCCTACCCCTCAGGAATAATGCAAGGACAAAAGGAAGTGACTGAGCGATTGTAATAAGATAAAATAGCAGTAATACGGCCGCAAAAAATAAACACAGTATATACAGAAATACAAATGGAGGGACACTGCCCTGTCCATAATGTCCGTGGGCCACAGGGCCATATCACATAGGCCAAGGACCCACTTGACTCCTGCCTCAATACGGAGAGAACACTGCTGGGGCATCAGGTTGAAAATACACAGGCACCTCAGGGGGAAGAGGAAGGAGGGGCACCTCAGCCGGAAGATGGTACAATGCCACTTCTCCTGGAGGGGGCTACATGCCCTCTGCAATGTCCTGGGGAGTGCAAAGCCACAGTCTCTCAAGTGGGTGCTTTGTCCACTGCTTGGTCCTGGGGAGTACAAGGCCACAGTCTCTCTAGTGGGTGGTGTGCCCACTGTTTGGTCCTGGGGGTGCAAGGCCATAATCTCTCAAGTGGGTGGTTTGCCCACTGCTTGGTCCTGGGGAGTGCAAGGCCACAATCTGTCTAGCGGGTGGGTTGCCAACTGCTTGGTCCTGGGAAGTGCAAGGCCACCGTCTCTCACCTGGGTGGCTTTTTCCAATGGTTCTGGAGGGGGCTTTGTGCCCAGTGTGCTTCATTCTGGCAAGGAGGGGGTGAGTGGATGCCTTCTTCCACTGGTTCTGGAGGGGGCTTTGTGCCCAGTGTGCTTCATCCTGGTGAGGAGGTGGTGAGTGCATGCCTTCTTCCACTGATTCTGGAGCGGGCTTTGTGCCTAGTGATGCAGCACTTGGGGAGTGCAAGGTCACAGTCCCTCACCTGGGGGTCAGACCTACGAGATTTGCAGTGGGCAGGATGCATGACACTCCAGAGAGGCAGGACTACAGTCCATCCGGCGGTGGTGATGGCTGCACAGTGGTGGTAGTGCCAGTGCTGGTGTCTGTGCTGGCAGTGGTGAGGGGAGGCTCCAGCCCTTCCCCTGCAGCCTCGGATGGCTGCCCGCTAGGGCTGCTGCTGGCAGTGGTGCTGACAGTGGTGCAGGTGGCAGTGTAGGTGGCGGTGCTGGTGGCGGTGCAGGTGGTGGTACTGGTGGAGGTGCTGGCAGTGGTGGGGGGAGGCTCCAGCCCTTCCCCTGCAGTTTCAGATGGCTGCCCACTGGGCCTGCTGCTGCTGGCAGTGGTGCTGACAGTGGTGCAGGTGGCGGTGCTGGCTGTGGTGGGGGAGGCTCTAGCCTTTTTCCTGCATCCTCGGATCCCTGAAGTGCCATGGTTGGTGTTGTGTGCTCAGATTCAGCTCCAGCACCAAGCCTTCTATCCATCCTGCCTGCAGTGGCCGGAGCTTTGTCATTGTCCTTGGCAGCTGGTGGTCCCTTCTTGCCCTTGCCAGCTGGTGATGCCTCCTCACCCTTGGTACCTGGTGGTCCCTTCTTGCCCTTGCCAGCTGATGGTACCTCCTTGCCCTTGGTAGCTGGTGGTTCATTCTTGCCAATGCCAGCTGGTGGTGCTTCCTTGCCCTTGGTAGCTGGTGGTGCTTCCTTGCCCTTGGTAGCTGGTGGTCCCGTCTTGCCCTTGGCAGCTGGTGCAGGCACACTGGCAGTGCTGACAGGTATCTCCTTGGAGCCTCTCACACCTGCAGTAGCTGCCAAAACTACAGTGACCGTGGACTGGGTGGCTGAGGTGCTGCCCACCCTGGCCCAAAGTGAAGGACGGAGGGGGAAAGGGGCAGGGAAGAAGTCAAGGGTGGAGAGGAAAAGATTTTTAGGGGCACTGGGGTGGGAAGAGGGTGAAGGTTTGGGAGTGGAGGAAGAGTGAGAGATGGTTGGAGGTGTCTGTCTGCTGTGTTTGGGTGCAGGTTCATGGTCTGGATGATGTTGTGAGGTGGGTGGCTGTTGGGTGTCTGAGTGCTTGCGTTTGTGTGCTTTGGGAGGAGGGGGCACAGACACAGCGGGAGAGGACACAGGGGACTTGTGCATGGATGTGGGGGTGCTGACTGCTAGTGAGGGGTGTGTAGTGATAGGCGTGATGGTGATGGAGATAGTGGATGAGGATGTAGTGCATGCAGGTATGAGTGGAGACGCAACTGGGAGGGTGGCGGACGAGGAGGAGGAGGGGGATACAGTGGAGGCAGTGGATGTTGACATGTCTGATTCTTGATGGTGTTTGTGTGAGTGCCTGTGTGATGATGTTTGGTATTTGTGTTTGCCTGAGCCACTCCTGTGTGTTGTCCTGGGTGCATGCTGGTCTGATGGCATGCTTGGGATAGGCTGGGGTTGAGGGGAATGGGACTGGGTAGAGGAAGTTGGAGTGGGGAGGCTAGAAACAGGGACAATGGCTGCCATCAGGGAGGAGGCCAGAGCCTGGAATGATCTCTGTTGTGCCTCCACGCCAGAGTGACTGCCCTCCAGGAATGCATTTGTTTGTTGCAAATGCCCTGCCAGCCCCTGGATGGCATTCACTATGGTTGACTGCCCAATAGAGATGGATCGCAGGAGGTCAATAGACTCCTCACTGAGGGCAGCAGGGTTGACTGTGGCAGGGCCTGAGGTGCCTGGGGCGAAGGAGATGCCCACCCTCCTGGGTGAGCAGGCATGGGAAACACGCTGAGGGGCTGCTGGGAGGGAGGTGCTGGTACGGGGTGGCGGCTGTACCTGTAGTTGGGGTGGGCACAGAGGTGTCCACCACTACTAGGGAGCTTCCATAGGAGGAGGTATCACTGTCAGAGCTGTCCCCTCCAGACTCCGCTGTGGTGCTCCCCTCGCCTTCCATCCCACTGGTGCCCTCACTGTCGCTGGATTCGGCCTCATGGGCCTGTGGGATGCAGCTCCCTCCGTCGCCGGTGCCTCTGCTCCTCTTCCAGATGATGCTAATGCACATAAGGACAGGGTGACAAAACAAAAAAGGGGGGAGACAGAGGATACACTGGGTCAATGCCGGCAACAACACCACCGTTGGCATACACAACACACAGGGAACAGCCCTATGTACTAGGCAATGCACTACCAGTCACAATGCTAGTCACCAGGTCATGGAGAATAATGCCTAATGCCAATGGCAGCATACCTGAGACTCACAGAACCCTGCCCAGTAGTAGATGCCCACTAGCATGTTTGGGGGTGGAATGCAACAGACCCTGCCCAACATGGAAACTACCCTGCAATGTTTGACCTGGCCTAGGGGCACCCACAGGCCAACATCCCCCACCCAGATAACACCCCACCATGCACAATTTGCAGAATTGGAAACTGTATTCACCCCTTGTGGCTGCTGTGATGCCCTCAAGTGCCCATCCAACTCCGGATTGGCCACCGCCAGTATGCAGAACATCAGGGGGGTCAGGTTCGAACTGCACCCCTTCCTCGTTGGGAGGCCATCCCCAGCTGGGCCTCCGCTGTCTTCCTTGCCCAGCATCTCAGGTACTCCCACTGTTTGCGACAGTGGGTGGTCCGCCTATCGTAGACCCCCAGGGTCCGCATATCAATGGCGATGGTACGCCATACACCCTTTTTCTGATGGCCGCTGACCTGCAGACAAATAAACATAGAAAAAAGGTATCAGTCATACCATCCGGCCTGTTACACTCTTGGCCCACCATATCCCTCCCATCCCCTTACGCACATACATTGACCACCATACATGCAGCACTCTGCCCAGGACCCCTCAACCAGCCCCCCCTTACACGAGGCATTCACACACAGCACTCCATGCATTCATGCCCCATGCATCGTGCACACAGTGTACTCACCTGTTGGCCTGGAGGCCCATAAAGCAATTGGTAATGGGGTAGGACCCCATCCACCAGTCTCTGCAACTCCTCTGAAGTGAAGGCTGGGGCCCTTTCCCCAGAGACTCGAGCCATGGTCACCCCCGTCACAGGTCACAGCAGCACTTGCAGTATAGGTCCTCTCCTGTTGAAAGTCAGGTAGCAAGTGGGAGAACAGATAGAAAATGGCAGTCACATCTGCAGCTGTGCGTACCGTTACTATCGGCGCACATCACCATTGGCTACTGGACCCCATAGGGCCCAATGATAACCAATGAAGAGTTGCTCGGCGGTTCTCGACCGCCTCCCGCAACGGCGCACAACTTCAGCAGAATGACCTCATTTCCACCTGTCCCTCCACATAGGACACGGTCCTCCATTTCAGGGGAGGGGCAGGCCATGGCACATAACTGCGTCACAGCAGACATAAGCACATTTAGGGACTACACGTAAACATACTGTTTCTGTCACAACATACAATGCATTTTACTCTGAGGATATGTTTGAAAGTGACCAGCTCCTCACCGTTTTGCCCTCCAGATTACAACCGCTGAGGATGATTAGGCGATGGAGACACCCCCGTGAACAGGCTCCTGGTGGACTTGACAACAATGGAGGACAGGCACATTATCCTCACCTACAGAATTGATAGGGCCACAATCCAAGAGCTGTGTGCCCAATTAGAGCCAGACCTGATCTCAGCTATCCGTCAGCCCACTGGGATACCCCCTCTTGTGCAAGTCCTATCAGTGTTAAATTTTTTGGCAAGTGGTTCCTTCCAAGTGACAGTGGCCATGGCAGCAGGGATGTCACAGCCAATGTTCTCAATAGTGCTGACCAGAGTGCTGTCTGCCCTGATGAAACACATGCGCAGCTACATTGTTTTCCCCCAGGAGGAGGATTTGGCCACAGTGAAGGCTGACTTCTATGCAATGGGACAGATCCCCAACATCATTGGAGCAATTGATGGTACACATATTGCCTTTGTCCCTCCCGGAGAAATGAACAGGTGTTCAGAAATCAAAAGACCTTTCACTCCATGAATGTGCAGATAGTGTGCCTTGTGGACCAGTACATCTCCCGTGTGAATGCAAAGTATCCTGGGTCTGTGCATGATGCCTTTATCCTGAGGAATAGCAGCATCCCATATGTGATGGCTCAACTCCAGAGGCACCGGGTGTGGCTAATAGGTGAGCCCTGGTTCCCACTCTGGATGTTGTTATATGGGTGTGGGGTTGGCCCTTAAGGTGAGTGTGAGGCTAACAGTTATCCCTTGATATTTGCAGGTGACTCTACTTACCCCAACCTCTCATAACTACTGACCCCAGTGAGGAATGCTAGGACAAGGGCAGAGGAACATTACAATGAGGCACATGGGGGTACAAGAAGAATTATTGGGAGCACCTTTGGCCTCCTGAAGGCCAGGTTCAGGTGCCTCCATCTGACAGGTAGATCCCTGTGCCAGATCATCATGGGATGTTGCATGTTGCACAACCTAGCCTTGAGACGCTAGGTACCTTTTCTGCAGGAGGATGGAGCTGGAGATGGGCATGTGGCAGCTGTGGAGCCTGTGGACAGTGACAAAGAGGAGGCAGAGGATGAGGATGTGGACAACAGAACAACTATCATACGACAGGACTTCCAGTGACACACAGGTAAGACACTGTAACTTCACCTTCCGTTGCAGTTTTGTGTAGTGATTTTTCTCTGGCAGGCTGCTGTTCCCACTACTATGGCCACTCACTGTCCCGTTTGACATGTCTATTCACAGATCTTTTTGCCCTATTCTGGCTCCTGGTGTATTGACTGCAGCACATTACAAGTCAAACCTAAGTACACATAACTGTGCAGTCTATTTGCAATGTCTACAGATTGTTAAACAAATACATCCTTAAATCATTTGACAAACTCCATCCTTGTATTTTTTAAGAGGGTGTTTATTTCAGTGCTGAGAAGTAAATGGGGATGTGCAATGGGCTGGGGTGATGATGGAGGAAAGTCCAGGATAGAGTTCAGTCTATTTGTATCACAGGATCATTGTCCAATGGGGCATAGGAAGGGGAGCAATGGAAGTTCAAGGTGGACAGGGTGACAGAGTGGAACACAAGGGTGACAATTAGGAGAGTCTTATTTTTTGGTTTGGGTCTTGGCAATGTTCTCTGGCTTCTGCCTGGATCGCAGGGACTGTTTGCGTGGTGGTTGTCCTTCTGCAGGGGGTCAGGTGCTGGTGGCCTGTTTTTCCTGTGGTGGGGCCTCCTGTCCACTAGCGTTGGCAGAGTTGGAGGGCTGTTCATCAGTGTGGCTAGAGTTAGGGGCCCATTGGTGTGCCACTGCCTCCCTCAAGGTGTTGACCATGTCAGCCAGCACCCCTGCAATGGTGACCAGAGTCTCATTGGGACCCTTGGGTCTCCTGCAACTTGGCTCAGGATGTTAGTGAGTGCCTCATAGAGGATCGGTTCCCTGGGCCTGTCCTCCCCCTGTCGCACAGCAGTCCTCTCTGCTTCCCTGTTGTCCTATGCCTCTGTCCCCTGAACCGTGTGCTCACTGCCACCGACCCCAGGTTCCTGATCGTCCTGTGTTTGTGGGGTGTCCTGGGGTCCCTGTAGTGGTGGACAAACTGTTGATTGACATCTCCTGGTGACAGAGATATGGGCCCGCTGGGTGGGTGCTATGCTGGTGTTTCCTGAGGGGGGAGTCTCTGTGGTGGTTTGGGACTGTGGCTGGGTAACCAACTGTCCTGAGGTCCCTGATGGACCAGGTTGGTAATCCTGATCCAGGCGTGCAGAGCTTCTGTCATCACTGTGGGCCTCTTCTGTGGGGGGACTGGATGTTGCTGGCACCTCCTCTATGGTGACATTGTGTGGGGGACCTGTGGGGATGTAAATGCAGTTTTATAGTTTCTGCCTGTTTCATCTTGTGCATGGGTATGTTGCCCTCTATGGTTGATATTGCAATGGCAGATTGACCTTAGTGAGAGTTGTTATTTGGTGGGCTAGGTGATTGTCTCTAGTGTGCATGCAGTTGTGATGGTTGTCTATGCAGGTCTCTGATGGGTGTCCATGCATTGGTGGGGCATACAGGGCTTGGCATTGGGATGATTGAGTTGTGATGGTGGGGTGTATGTGAGGTGGTGGATTTATGGTGGTGAGCGTAGGGGTGGAGGTTTGTGATGGCATGCAGGTAGGTGGGGGTGAAAGTAGTAAAGAATTGACTTACCAGAGTCCAGTCCTCCTGCTACTCCTGCCAGGCCTCCAGGCTGCAGTATTGTCAAGACTTGCTCCCCCCATGTTGTTAGTTGTGGGGGAGGAGGTTGGGGGTCCACCGCCAGTCCTCTGTACAGCTATCTGGGTTGTTGCAACCACGGAACGCACCTTCCCCCGTAGGTCGTTTCACCTCTTCCTGATGTCATCCTTTGTTCTTCGGTGCTGTCCCATGGCATTGACCCTGTCTTCGATTCTCTGCCACAACTCCATCTTCCTAGCAATGGATATCTGCTGCACCTGTGATCCAAATAGCTGTGGCTCTACCGGGATGATTTCCTTCACCATGACCCTTTGCTCGTCTTCATAGAACCTGGGGTGTTGTTGTGTTGTCATGGGTGTAGTGTGAGTGGTGTGTGTGAGGGTGTGTGGGGTGATGTTTTGGGGTGTGTGCTGTAAGGTCAGTGGATGGTGTATGGGTGATGGTGTTCTGTGACTCTGGTTCTGTGGGTGCTCTTGGTGTCTCTCTCTCTCTCTCAGTTGTAAATTGTTTTGGAGTTGTAAAGGGTTGTGGGTAGTGTGTGTGTGTGTTTTATATTGCAGTGTGTGTGTGTGTGTTGTGTGTGTATCTGTGACAGGTGTGTGTAGTTTGAATTGTCCAATGTGGTGGTGTTTTGTATGTGAGTGTGTGTATTTTGAGCACGGTGGTATGTACTGCCAATGGTTCACCGCGGTTGAATGTCCACTGTGGTGATTCATGGGTCATAATGCTGTGGGCGTAGTTCTGTTGGCATAACGGTGTGGGTTTTGGTACTGCCATTTTATCACTGACCTTTGGGCTGGCGGACTTGTGTGTGTGTGTCTGTATAGTGATGGATTTCTATGTGTAGGTCATAATATGGGTAGCGGTATACCGCTGCGGTCACGGTATGTTGGCAGCAGTCAGTATGGTGGTAATCGGTACTGACCGCCAATGTCATAATGAGGGCCATAGTCAGCAACATACTGACCACCTACAGACAAATCTGCACTCATTTCAGCCATTCTTTTAAAGCCTGGTAGCAGTTGTGGATTATTCAGCGTGCTAGCAGAGTACCAATTAAAGTCCTGATGCAGGAGGTGGCAACACATTGGAAATCAACCTATTATATTTTGCCACATCTGTTTGAGAAGTACAGACAGATCAATGACTATGTCATTCAAATAGGAGAGGATGTAATTGGAAAAGCTATGACTACGTATGCGGGCCAAAGGGGCCTAGTCAAATGCCTGACAGCTCCCTTTTGAGGTTTTAACATGGAAACTTAACAAGGAGGCTAGTACAATGGTCCAAGCTATCCCAATGTTGCATCTTCTACAGGAGCAGCTAAAGAAGGTGTCTGAAAGGTTCACACTCAGAAGTGTGAATGAAAACCCAGAAGTGCATGCCTTAGTTAAGAGCCAAGCTTTCGCTTGACTTGTAATGCAAGACTGCAAAATGACGTTAGCCCACTGTAATTCCTTTTTTTTAAGGGGATGTTTAAAAATACAAGAGGTAGATTGTTGAGCAAGTCAGAGAACTGGGAGAAAAATGTCTGGAACTTAGAGTCCCACTCCGAAGTTCTGGGATGTCGCCTTCAACTTCCAAAGTGAGCAGTCTTGTCTAACAGCAGCCAACACCAGCAACAAGAACACCAGCAACATACTCCCAGTCACAGATCTGGGTTTAATCCATCGTTCTTTTGCTCACCATCCCACCCCAGTTTGGACCCAGCCATATGCAAATCAGTCTTGACCATTTTCCCCAAGAGAACAGTCCAGCCCAAACTGCGAGGCCAGGTCCTCCCTGGACCGGAAACAAGCATCCTGGGACCGGTTTCAGAGTATCACCCTTCATCAGCCAGGCTAGCTTGAATCCAGTGGCACAGTGAGCAAGGGGCCCATGTCTGGGCATAACCTTCTCACTTAGGTCAACTTTAGCAACACAAAAGGATGATGGACGGAGTGCTGAAACTTTTCAACCACTCACCCCCAGTCACAGATCTGGGTTTAATCCATTGTTCTTTTGCTCACCATGGCACCCCAGTTTGGACCCAGCAATATGCAAATCAGTCTTGACCCTGTTCTCTATGGGAACAGTCCAGCCCAAACTGCCAGGCCAGGTCCTTCCTGAACCGGAAACAAGCATCCTGGGACCGGTTTCAAGGTATCACCCTTCATCAGCCAGGCTAGCTTCAATCCAGTGGCCCAGTGAGCAAGGGACCCACATCTGGGCATACCCTTCCCACTTAGGGCAAATTTAGCAACACAAAAGGATGATGGACAGAGTGCTGAAACTTTTCAACCACTCAACCCCAGTCACGGATCTGGGTTTAATCCATTGTTCTTTTCCTCACCATGCCACCCCAGTTTGAAAATGCCAGTGCCACCATAGAACTTGTAAATTATTTCTCATTTCTTTCTTTGCAAAAAACAAAAAACCCTAGTGGAACATTACATTTATGTGGGAGTTATGCTACCCATCCATTTTTTTGTCACATTTATGGCCATATTGGAGTTGTACCCATGTGCAGTGAAGAAGCACCTACATTCCCTTCAGGACACTGGAAACAATACCTAATCACTCACATGCCATTGCTTACCCTTTTTTATATCACCTAGCAGGACTACCCCAGAAGATTGCTGATTAGAAGACTGCCAAGTGCCAATACCAAATTCCAATGTATTGCAACCATGGAGATAATATTTTTTGTCAACCACTGTGCTTAGATTGGAAGAGGTAGCTATTAACTATTGCACCAATGACGGGTGACATATTGAGTTATTGTGAGTGATGATGTATATGGTGGCTGACAGTGAAGGAGGGAGTTCAACAAATTTGTAAACTTGATTTTGATGATTTGCAATGTTTATGGGCTGATGGGTGATCACTTTTTCCTGAAAGTGATTGGGCTTTCAAACTTAGCAAAATTTACCTGCAGGGTCCCCTTCTTTTTTCTGGTCCACCAGAGACCATACCAGTCACTTTAGTTACCAAACACAAATATACACAAAAGACTCCAATTATGTTTTTTTATTTGTTCTTCAACAGCAGTGCACAACACAGGTCTATTTCTCTCGGTTTGTGACACAGAAGGAATTACTCAGAATCAGGAGGAGGAAAATGGAAGGACTCAGGACGAGACTACCTTAACAGCTAGAAGGAGAAAGTTATTGACTTTGAAGAGAAACCATGATGATGGAGAAGACTCTGAGGCCTAGTACTCACTCAGCTCTGTGAACTGGAGAGAGGTGCATTGATTTGGAAAATGCTGCTGAGTGTGTCTTTGCTGCATTGCTGGCTCAACGGTGAAACTCCTCTTTATGTGCTTGCTGTGCCTCTGAGTCTTCTTGGTACACTCCTGACTCCTCATAAAGCTTACCATGCATCATTTTGTCCATCTCCTATACTCCAGAATACAGTTACTGTTTTTCAATGTGCAGGACTTCTCCTACTCCTCTCCTGCATGAACAGAACTTGGTGAAACCTCAGTACTCCATTTGACCTCCTGGACCGGTTCAGCCAGGCACCCATGAGTGATGGACATTCCAAGAAGAATGGAGATGCAAAACTATCATTTTCCTTTTAGCAATCATAATTTTTAGAACTAGGTGGGCAACTTCAGTCCTTTTAATTTGCATTTTTCAAACCTAGAAGACAACATTTAGAGATACAGGGCCAGATGTAGCAAACTTTTGTGAGTCGCAAATGGCCCGAATCGCTATTTGCGACTCCGCAAAATCGGAAATGGGATGCCAAAATCCCATTTCTGACTCGCAAAATGCGATGCGAGCCGTTACCGACTTGCAAAATTTGCGACCCGCAAATAGGAAGTCGCAATTTGCGAGTCGCAAACCATATGCAATAGCAACTCGCAAATTGCGACTAGTCGCAAAAAGCCCAGTTTGCATGTCCAATTTACCACTAACTCAGAGCAGGTGGTAATCATTACCAAAGTATAAAAGGGGACACAGAAGGCATCTGGGTTACACAAGATGGCGGAGATATACCTGATAGCAGTGAAGAGGAGAGCCCACGCAGCCCAGCAGAGGAGGAGGAGGAGCCAGAGACAGGAGAAGATTCACAGAACAAGGCAGACTCTTTTCCAGCAAACTGAGGAGGAGATATATGACAAATACAGACTTAGCAGCGCAGCTATACTAGATTTAATTGAATTACTCAAACCACAGCTAGAACGCCAGACTGTGCGCGGCTGCTCCATCCCTACGCATGTGCAAGTGCTATGCTCACTGCACCTCTTGGCCTTGGGGAGCTATCAGGGGGTCATTGCTGTAGCAGGTGGGGTATCCCAAAATGCACTATCAAGGTTCCTCAGGGCATTCCTAGATGCCTTACTCACACACATGTCCCGATACATATACCTACCCATGAATGAGGCAGAAATGAACAGCACCAAGTTAGACTTTTACCGAATTGCCAACTTCCCCCATGTCATAGGGTGTGTAGATGGGACACATATTCAGATATGCCCTCCTGCAAACCTGGAATATCTTTCCGCAATAGAAAGTGTACCCACTCACTCAATATTTAGGTGGTATGTGACGCCCATTATGTCATCACTGACATGGTTGCTAAATTTCCAGGCAGTACTCATGACTCCTACATTTTTAGGCACAGTGGGATACACCAACGCCTGGAACGTGGGGAGTTTGGAGACGGATATCTCCTAGGTAGAGCTACATGCACCTTGTAGACATGCACACAGATCAATGTGTGGCCTACCTCTCACCCCTGCAGACCCAGATTCGGAGGATGAAGAGCAAGAGCAACCACATCGCCATCATGGGGATAGGAGCATCGCAAATCAAGGCAGACTGAGAAGGGAACACATTGCAACCCAATACTTTGGAAGGTACGTGCCAACTTCTACCATACTCACCAATAGAAAAAACACTCCATGTGTTAAGTGTAACGAACAAATGATTTAATATGTGCAAAAACCAAACTATATACAAGGAAAAACTGTTCAGGGACTTCAAATGACCACCTGGCATGGGACACATTGCCATCATGTGCCCCAACATCAGGGACAGTGTTTAGCTCATAGCCTACGGCGGGCTCGGCCACCCTGGCTGGTACAAGGTTGCTCAGCAGTGCTCTGCCTTGTACTCCCAATCCGTAGCACCCTGGTGTCACCAGCAGAGACACTGCTGACAGTGGAGCCCTCCTCACTGTCTTGTGGGGTGTCACCTGTACCCCTGGACACCTGCCATGCCTCCTTAAGGTCTATTGCATGGGTGATCCGGCCCAGTCCCCGTGCCACATCACCCGCAAAGTGGCCCATGTCAACCTGGAGGCTGACTGTTCTCCTTGACAGCCCAGTTGTGTTCACTGCCAGTCTGACGATAGAAGAGGCCATCCTGTCCAGCCTTTGGAGCAGCTGGCGGTCCCTCGCCGTGCACCCTCACTCTGCGTTAGCAGTCCAGCCACCAGTTTGTGCATTGAGAGGGCTAGGTCACCAGTGTTGTTGCCAATGACCTCCAGTTGTGCATGCACCTGCTGCATGCTGTTGGCATGGTTCCTCTCAAAGCACTGCAGAACCCCACTAATCCACCCTAACTGTTGATTTTGCAGGCGCTGACCCCGTAGCAGTTGGGCCTCCGTTGGTGCTGTGGATGGAAGCCCTGACTCTGCCTGCTGCCCTGCTCTCCTCATCCTGCGTCGCCTGCGCAGCGGTGGAGGCCCTGTGATGTCTGATGTGGCACTCCGGATTGTACCTGGTGCAGGCTCCAAGACCACTGTTGCAACAGGTGTTGCCAGAGAGGGGATAGTGTTTGTGGTGCAGGTGGGAGTGGTGGCTGGTCCTGTTGTCTCCTCTTGGGGCTGGCTGACCATTGGCACCTGGCTGCTTTGGCTGGTGGGGGTGTCTTGTGGGAGACCTGTGGGACATGGGGAAAACACTGTCAGTGTCTACTATCTGTTAAACACTTCCTAATAAACATTTGCCTATGAAGTGCCTACTTGACTACATTGCCCATAATGCATCATTCTGGTGTTTGCTACTCTGAAATGGAGCTATCTTGGTTGTGCATGCCCCTGTGTACATGGTGGGTGCGGGTATGGCATTGATGGGGGTACAGGCATATCACATGGTACTCACCGGTTGATGGTCGAGGCTCAGAGGTGTCCAGTTCTCCAATTCCAGTAACAGCCTCCGGCTCCAGGGTCTCCTCAACCCTTTCCTCCAGGGTTGTGGGTGGTGATATGGAAGATGGTCCCCCTCCTGTGCCTCTCATCTCCCGGAGCCTTTCTGCCACCCTCTCCTTGGTCCGGGAGCGGAGGTCGTACCACCTCTTCTTTAGTTCATCCACATTCCTGTGGCTGACCCCCAGGGAGTTTACCTTCTCCTGGATTTCCTGCCAAATTCTTTTTTTGACAGAGTCTGGCACATTGAGGGCTGCCTTCCCAAAAAGCTCATCATGGTGCTGACAACACTCATCCGTGAGCACCTCCAGCTCCTTCTCTGCAAACTTGAGCTTTCTCTTCCTGGGAGTGTCAGCCATGGTTGCTTGTGCTCTGTTAGCTGTGCTGCAGTTAAAAAAGGGTGTGGTACTCCCTCCTCCCAGGTGTATTTGTAAACTTCCTGGCTGTGATGTCATCATCATGTGCCAGGAAGTGTTTTCCTGAGTGTTCTGGAGTGGTTTCTGGAGTGTTCTGCAGCACCTGCTTTCAATTTTCAGCACAGTCGCTATTTGCAACACCCACTCGCAAATTGTGAGTCTGTTTTTTGCACGGTCGCAAAAAGCGACCTCGCAAACAGCGGACTCGCTATCTGCGGTGCGACTCCGGGTGCGAGTTGCAATTTGTCCGCGCAATTTCTACCTGCATTCAAGTTAGCGACACGCAAATTGCGAGTCGCACATGCTCGCAAATTGCGAGTCGCTAATTTTTTTGTACCTACATCTGGACCACACTATCTTGGGTCTCTCTGGGGCAGAATGACTGTTTGTAATGCACTTAACTGAACTGTGTCATACTTATCCCTTCATTGTTTCCACCAGAATAGATTGATGATGGTTTTCTACCCTGGGCCCCGTTGAATATTATTGTAGTGTCTTTTGTGTAGTGTTTCTCTTTGTCACACCTTTTCCCAAATCCCCTTTCCCATCCATTCATCAAACCCATAATCCTCTTCCCCCGTTCTGTGTGATTTATTGAGGTGTGGCTTAATTTTATAGCATAAATGGATAACAGACTTGCAAGGAGGGATGTGGTGAAAGCGACACCAACTCAATGCAGGACCTTCTATTACCTGAGCAATATTCCACACCGGCTCCATTAACATCATCATTAAGGCCTTGTAATGTATGTGACTAAGGGCCAGATGTAGGAAATTCCAGCATTGCGACTCGCAAATTGCGAGTCTGAGCGACTCGCAATTTGCGACTCGCAAAGCCGGATGCAGGATGGTGTCCCTGACACCACCTGCGAGTCGCAAGGGGAACGCAAAGGCCCACCTCATTAATATTAATGAGGTGGGTCGCAATTTGCGACACCCTTGCGACTCTCAGCACTCACAAGGATGGTGGCCTGCTGGAGACAGCAGACCACCATGTCTGTGACTGCTTTTAAATAAAGCAGTTTATTTTTTTGTAATGCAGCCCGTTTTCCTTAACCCCTTCGCTGCCAGGCCTTTTCCCCCTCCTGTGCCAGGCCTTTTTTTGCCTATTTGGGGCAGTTCGCGCTTAGGCCCTCATAACTTTTTGTCCACATAAGCTAACCAAGCCAAATGTGCGTCCTTTTTTTCCAACATCCTAGGGATTCTAGAGGTACCCAGACTTTGTGGGTTCCCTTGAAGGAGGCCAAGAAATTGGCCAAAATACAGTGAAAATTTCGTTTTTTTTTAAAAAAATGGAAAAAGTGGCTGCAGAAGAAGGCTTGTGGATTTCCCCCTAAAAATGGCATCAACAAAGGGTTTGTAGTGCTAAACTCAGCAGCTTCCTAGCTTTCAGGAACAGGCAGACTTGAATCAGAAAACCCAATTTTTCAACACAATTTTGGCATTTTACTGGGGCATACCCCATTTTTGCAATTTTTTGTGCTTTCAGCCTCCTTCCAGTCAGTGACAGGAATGGGCATGAAACCAATGCTGGATCCCAGAAACCTAACCATTTCTGAAAAGTAGACAAAATTCTGAATTCAGCAAGGGGTCATTTGTGTAGATCCTACAAGGGTTTCCTACAGAAAATAACAGCTGAAAAAGAAAAATATTGAAATTGAGGTGAAAAAAACATCAATTTTTCTCTACGTTTTACTCTGTAACTTTTCCCTGCAATGTCAGATTATGGAAAGCAATATACCGTTACGTCTGCTGGACTCCTCTGGTTGCGGGGATATATAGGGCTTGTAGGTTCATCAAGAACCCGAGGAACCCAGAGCCAATAAATGAGCTGCACCCTGCAGTGCGTTTTCATTCTATACCGGGTATACAGCAATTCATTTGCTGAAATATAAAGAGTAAAAAATTGCTATCAAGAAAACCTTTGCATTTCCAAAAAGGGCACAAGATAAGGTGCTGAGGAGCAGTGGTTATTTGCACATCTCTGAATTCCGGGGTGACCATACAAGCATGTGAATTATAGGGAATTTCTCAAATAGATGTCTTTTTTACACACTCTCCTATATTTGGAAGGAAAAAATGTAGAGAAAGACAAGGGGCAATAGCACTTGTTTTGCTAATCTATGTTCCCCCAAGTCTCCCGATAAAAATGATACCTCACTTGCGTGGGTAGGCCTAGCGCCCGCGACAGGAAACGCCCCAAAGCGCAACGTGGACACATCCAAAATTTTGGGAGAAAACAGAGGTGTTTTTTGCAAAGTGCCTACCTGTAGATTTTGGCCTCTAGCTCAGCCGGCACCTAGGGAAACCTACCAAACCTGTGCATTTCTGAAAACTAGAGACCTAGGGGAATCCAAGGAGGGGTGACTTGCGGGGCTCGGACCAGGTTCTGTTACCCAGAATCCTTTGCAAACCTCAAAATTTGGCTAAAAAAACACATGTCCCTCACATTTCTGTGGCAGAAAGTTCTGGAATCTGAGAGGAGCTACAAATTTCCTTCCACCCAGCGTTCCCCCAAGTCTCCCGATAAAAATGATACCTCACTTGCGTGGGTAGGCCTAGCGCCGGCGACAGGAAACACCCCAAAGTGCAACGTGGACACATCCTAAATTTTGGAAAAAAACAGAGGTGTTTTTTGCGAAGTGCCTACCTGTAGATTTTGGCCTGTAGCTCAGCCGGCACCTAGGGAAACCTACCAAACCTGTGCATTTCTGAAAACTAGAGACCTAGGGGAATCCAAGAAGGGGTGACTTGCGGGGCTCGGACCAGGTTCTGTTACCCAGAATCCTTTGCAAACCTCAAAATTTAGCTAAAAAAACACATGTCCCTCACATTTCTGTGGCAGAAAGTTCTGGAATCTGAGAGGAGCTACAAATTTCCTTCCACCCAGCGTTCCCCCAAGTCTCCCGATAAAAATGATACCTCACTTGCGTGGGTAGGCCTAGCGCCGGCGACAGGAAACACCCCAAAGCGCAACGTGGACACATCCTAAATTTTGGAAAAAAACAGAGGTGTTTTTTGCAAAGTGCCTACCTGTAGATTTTGGCCTGTAGCTCAGCCGGCACCTAGGGAAACCTACCAAACCTGTGCATTTCTGAAAACTAGAGACCTAGGGGAATCCAAGGAGGGGTGACTTGCGGGGCTCGGACCAGGTTCTGTTACCCAGAATCCTTTGCAAACCTCAAAATTTGGCTAAAAAAACACATGTCCCTCACATTTCTGTGGCAGAAAGTTCTGGAATCTGAGAGGAGCTACAAATTTCCTTCCACCCAGCGTTCCCCCAAGTCTCCCGATAAAAATGATACCTCACTTGCGTGGGTAGGCCTAGCGCCGGCGACAGGAAACACCCCAAAGCGCAACGTGGACACATCCTAAATTTTGGAAAAAAACAGAGGTGTTTTTTGCGAAGTGCCTACCTGTAGATTTTGGCCTCTAGCTCAGCCGGCACCTAGGGAAACCTACCAAACCTGTGCATTTCTGAAAACTAGAGACCTAGGGGAATCCAACGAGGGGTGACTTGCGGGGCTCGGACCAGGTTCTGTTACCCAGAATCCTTTGCAAACCTCCAAATTTGGCTAAAAAAACACATGTCCCTCACATTTCTGTGGCAGAAAGTTCTGGAATCTGAGAGGAGCTACAAATTTCATTCCACCAGCGTTCCCCCAAGTCTCCCGATAAAAATGATACCTCACTTGCTTGGGTAGGCCTAGCGCCGGCGACAGGAAACACCCCAAAGCGCAACGTGGACACATCCTAAATTTTGGAAAAAAACAGAGGTGTTTTTTGCGAAGTGCCTACCTGTAGATTTTGGCCTCTAGCTCAGCCGGCACCTAGGGAAACCTACCAAACCTGTGCATTTCTGAAAACTAGAGACCTAGGGGAATCCAAGGAGGGGTGACTTGCGGGGCTCGGACCAGCTTCTGTTACCCAGAATCCTTTGCAAACCTCAAAATGTGGCTAAAAATACACATGTTACTCACATTTCTGTGGCAGAAAGTTCTGGAATCTGAGAGGAGCCACAAATTTCCTTCTACCCAGCGTTCCCCCAAGTCTCCCGATAGAAATGATACCTCACTTGTGTGGGTAGGACTAGCGCCCACGAAATGAAAGGGCCCAAAACACAACGTGGACACATCACATTTTTTTATAAAAAGCAGTGCCTACCTGTGGATTTTGGCCTGTAGCTCAGCCGACACCTGAGGAAACTTAGCAAACCAGTGCATTTTTGAAAACTAGAAACCCAGGGGAATCCAAGATGGGGTGACTTGCGGGGCTCTGACCAGGTTATGTTACCCAGAATCCTTTGCAAACATCAAAATTTGGCCCCAAAAACACTTTTTCCTCTCATTTCGGTAACAGAAAGTTGTGGAATCTGAGAGGAGACACAAATTTCCTTCCACCCAGCGTTCCCCTAAGTCTCTCGATAAAAATGGTACCTCACTTCTGTGGGTAGGCCTAGCGCCCACAAAAGGAAATGGCCCAAAACACAACGTGGACACAACATATTTTTTCACAGAAAACAGAGGTGTTTTTTGCAAGGTGCCTACCTGTGGTGTTTGGCCTGTAGCTCAGCCGGCCCCAGGGGGGGGGCAGAAATGCCCTAAAATAAATTTGCCACCCCAACCCCCACCCTCCCCGGGAGCGACCCTTGCCTACGGGGTCGCTCCCCCTGCGTGACATTGGCGCCAAAAAACAAATCCCCCGTGCCTAGTGGTTTCTGCCCCCTTGGGGGCAGATTGACCTAAAATTGGCCAATCTGCCCCCAGGGGGGCAGAAATGTTCTAAATACAATTTGCCCCCCAGGGGAGCGACCCTTGCCTGATGGGTCGCTCCCCATCTCTAAAAAAAGAAACAACAACAAAAAAAAAACACAAAAAAAAAAATTGCCCTGGCGCCTAGAGGTTTCTTCCCCCCTGGCCTAAAATAAATTGCCCTCCCCCCCAGGGAGCGACCCTTGCCTAAGGGGTCGCTCCCTTTGCGTGAAATTCACGCAAAGAAAAAACTCCCTGGTGTCTAGTGGTTTCTACCCCCCTTGAGGGCAGATTGGCCTCATCAAAATAGGCCAATCTGCCCCCAAGGGGGGCAGAAATGGCCAAAATATAATTTTCCCCCAAGGGGAGCGACCCTTGCCTAAGGGGTCGCTCCCCACCAAAAAAAAAATATATAACACAAAAAACAAAAAACAAAAAAAAAGGTCCCTGGTGCCTAGAGGTTTCTGCCCCCCGTGGGCAGATCGGCCTAATAGTAGGCCGATCTGCCCCCGGGGGGGCAGAAAAGGCCTTCCCGAAAATATGCCCCCCCTGGGAGCGACCCTTGCCCAAGGGGTCGCTCCCTTTTGTCAATAACAATAAAAAAAAAAAAAAATCCCTGGTGTCTAGTGGTTTCTACCCCCCTTGTGGGCAGATTGGCCTCATCAAAATAGGCCAATCTGCCCCCAAGGGGGGCAGAAATGGCCAAAATATAATTTTCCCCCAAGGGGAGCGGGGAGCGACCCTTGCCTAAGGGGTCACTCCCCACCAAAAAAAATATATATATAACACAAAAAACTAAAAAAAAGGTCCCTGGTGCCTAGAGGTTTCTGCCCCCCCTGGGGGCAGATCGGCCTAATAGTAGGCCGATCTGCCCCAGGGGGGGCAGAAAAGGCCTTCACGAAAATATGCCCCCCCTGGGAGCGACCCTTGCCCAAGGGGTCGCTCCCTTTTGTCAATAACAATAAAAAAAAAAAAAATCCCTGGTGTCTAGTGGTTTCTACCCCCCTTGGGGGCAGATTGGCCTCATCAAAATAGGCCAATCTGCCCCCAAGGGGGGCAGAAATGGCCAAAATATAATTTTCTCCCAAGGGGAGCGACCCTTGCCTAAGGGGTCGCTCCCCACCAAAAAAAAAAAAAAAAAAAAAAAAAGGTCCCTGGTGCCTAGAGGTTTCTGCCCCCCCTGGGGGCAGAAAAGGCCTTCTCAAAAAAATGCCCCCCCTGGGAGCGACCCTTGCCCAAGGGGTCGCTCCCTTTTGTCACTTTCAATAAAAATAAAAAAAATCCCTGGTGTCTAGTGGGGTTTCAAAAGCCGGATTGCAAGCAATCCGGCTTTTGAAACCCTCGGAGGGACTTCAAAGGGAAGGAAACACTTTTCCTTCCCTTTGAAGCCCCTCCGGGCTTCCCAGTGATTGAAAAAGAAATGCTTTTGCATTTCTTTTTCAATCGCGCTGGAAGCAGAGCTTCCAGCGCGACTAGGGAGGCCCCTGTGACACATCAGCGCGCGCGCGCGTGCTGACGTCACAGGGGGGGGGTGAGGGGGGTTGGGGGTGTAAGGGGAAGGTCTTCCCCTTCCATCCCCGACTTGGGGGGGGAGGGGGGTGCACGGGGGGCGCGCTAGCGCGCCCCCAAGTTCCCCTGTGCCTAGGACGAGATGATCTCGTCCAAGGCACAGGGGAACTGTAGCCTTGGACGAGATCATCTCGTCCAAGGCACAGAAGGGGTTAAAGGAAAACGAGATGCATTACAAACGAAAAAATGAAACGTGTCAGTTTCATTTTTTCAGAGCAGGCTATGGTCCATAGGACCACTGCCTGCTCTGAAAAAATATTTTCAAGGCCATTCACAAAGGGGAAGGGGTCCCATGGGGACCCCTTCCCTGTTGCGAATGAGTTACCACCAGTGTGACACTGGTGGTAATTGTGAATTGCTTTGCGACCGCTTTCGCGGTCACAAAGCAATTCTGCATCGCAATGTGACTCGCAAATAGGAAGGGGAACACCCCTTCCTATTTGCGACTCACATTCCCATTTTGCAAGTCGGTAACCAGGTTACCGACTCGCAAAATGGGAATGGGCATCGCAATGTGGCTTTTGCGCCTCGCAAACAGCGATTTTAGCTGTTTGCAAGGTGCAAAAAACTTGCTACAGCTGGCCCTAAATGCTTAACCTTGTCCAGCCATTCCTGACTCTGAGCCCACTTCTCCTGACTTGAGGATTCAATTTTTTAGGTTTAGTTTCCATTAAATACTAGCTCCTCATTACTCAGAAGAAGTTGATATTGCTAGTTTTCATTATCATATCAGGACTTCTTTGTTGTGTGTCAAATACTGGCATTGTGGTTGTCTGGCCTCAGTCTTTCTAAAGTTATGATATAATACATGACCCACTAACTCCCTGTTTTCTTTCAGCCTAGTTGACAGTGATGAACAACCCTTTGATTAATCCTGCAGTTGGAGTTCGCATAGGTGGGACTGGCACTCTGTGTTTTCCCTTTTAGCGAACCAGCCTGCTACTACTACCATGACCCCTTAAGATAAGATGCCACCTTGGGAGATCCCTGCAGTAAGACTGAGGTATCAGCCCTCTTCAACTATTCAGGTAAGAGGAGAACTATGAATTGAAGTGAACATGTTTAGTTTATTATTAACTTCTATTGAAGATGTGTTTGTGTGTATCTAGGTTTTTGTAAGTAAAATAGGCAATGCCAGTCACCCCCTTTTGATCAACATAGTTCCAGAGGACAGTAGAGCAAGGGTATAAGTAAATGACATACACTTTTTTAACAGATTTGAAAAACAGGACACACTAAAAGACAGCAGCACAAATTAAAACTCTAAAATAAACATTTGATGTATAATGAAGTGAAATAATGTATCCCTTTTTATTTTTTACAAATACAAAAAACCCACCCTTTCTACCCACAACAGACCCACCCTTCTCCTCAAAGAAATGGCCCCATCCCCAAAAGTCCAACGAAAGTCCACAATAAAAAAAGTAAAAGTCTCCAATGAAAGTCCAAAGAAAAAGTTCAAAGGGCAAAAAAACATGGTCCCAACTCTTTTTTCACCCTCTCCACTCAACAAGTTCATACCACCTAAAAAAATGGAAAATGGACTTGAACAGGCCATGGTTGATTTGGGCCCTGAACTGGTCCAGAGTCCACTCTGTCCTATCCAACCGGCTCTCCTCCTGCCTCTCCGATTTGTCCACCCTCTGCAAAATGGGCCGCAGCAATGTTCTCTGCATGTAAGAATGGGAGGGTGGCAGCAGTTCCAGTCTGGGCCCTTACCAGCTGATGGCAGCACGGGCGATGTAATTGCTGGAAAGCTAGGGTCGGATTGCTGAACTGGGGCCTGGGTCAGAGTCAGCTATTTCCTGCTCTTCTTCCTCCAGGACCACTAGTCGACTGTCTTTGGCCTGGATAGTCTCCAGCATCTGCCGGTAGCAGACAGACCGCTATCTCCTGCCTGGTAGGCGGTGCTGGTGAACCAGCAGGAGTAGCTATATTGAGAAAAACAAAAACATACAACATAAATATAACATAAACAATCCTCTGTGCAAATAGTTGTTTAAAATTAAGTAGTGGGTGGAGCAGTAGCAGTACATTAGTGGTCCATTAGGGGCATTGGAATTTTATGTAATTATGATTAGGAGAGTCACATGGACAATTTTGATTTTTACAGACATGATTCACATAAAAAGCACTGACTGTCTGGAAGAATAACACCAGAATAAAAACAAAAAGAGTGCTTTTATTTGTTTCTTATAAAGGCTTTTCTAGTAACTAAATAGATACTTTGAGTGAAAAAATGAAAATAAAATATCTCTCATTTATGAGTAAGGCATTATGCAGTGTGGAGTACAAGATGTGCTAAATTAATGGAGGCATAACAGCCAGCGCTTTGGGTACTTTGCTATTCTTTTCAGATGGGCCATTACTGATTGTTTATGTGCAGGAAGGGACATCTCTCAATGCAGACATCCTGCCTGATGGTACAAGGATGCCTGCATCGGCATTGGCAGTTAAATTTAGTGCCAGCGCAGTGGACAACACAGGGGTGTGCCCTATTCAATTAAATATGGTGCATCCCTGCATTGTGAAAATGACAGAGACCAGCGTTGCCAATTTTGGTGCATTGTTGCACTCTGTCATTTTCCTTTAAATATGGGCCTAAGTCTTACTTTACTCACTGGCCTCGCCCACCACAACAAATTATTTCCAACAAATTCATTTGCTCGGCAGTAAGGAAAGGAAACTTGACATACTCTACTGCGGGTTAAGGTAGAAGGATTAGGTGGGTAGGTAGAGCTTCTGCTATAGAATAGAGGGGTGTCACTGATCATTGATTCAACATGTGCTTAACCTTTGGCTTACTCAGTTACTGTGATAGACAAAAGTCTAAAGGAAAAAGATCTGAGCAGGTGTAGAATAAATCTGTTGTAGGAAACCATTAAATGTATTTTGGAATTACTTTACATGACCATAAAAATGTGGAACAAGCCAATAATGGATTTTTCTATTTTTTGGTAGGCTCGGATGGAACAACTTAGGAAAGAATGATGGAGTGAAATACTAAGAGGTGACTGAGTGGGCAAAGGGAAACACACCTTGTTTGTGGCATTGAAAACTTTCAAAATGCCACAATAACTAAAGCAGATGCACATTGCACAGCCAACACTGCAGTCACAAATTGAACCATACTGCATTTTGGTCATAAGTGGCAAAATGCCATGGGCAGGGAGGGGGTTGATGAAAGATGATGGGTGGGATACTTATGTGCCTCGCTTAACAAATATAGTCAAGGGATTAGAACAAAAATTAAAATACCCTCGCTTTGAACAACAGCTTTGATAACCATAAAACAAAGTAAACAAAGTTGGTAAGTGTATGCCCCTCTCCCTTGTTTATTCATCCAAACATTTATTCAATCATCTTTTCATTCTTTCTACTATATTCACCCATAGCCACCATGATTTAAGTTCTACTTTCTCTCACCAAAAATTATAATCCATTATCCATTGATTCAGTAGTCAATCATCCTTTCACTCATCCATCCATTTACCCAATACTCACCCATGCATCCTTTCACCCACCCCTACATCCTTTCCTTTCACTCATTTCAATATTCTTTCCTTTAACTTTCTGTTCCTTCCTGTTTCAATCAAGCCATCATTTTTAGTGTACATTATGTGAACTTTTGCTGAGTTGCAGATAGAGGAGGCCATAACTCAACCACTGCTGTAACTGGGGGTTCATGATCACGAGTCACAACAACTCTCTTGTAGCTAGTAAGTTCAAGGGTAAATGTCATTAAGCAAGCAATGTTACTTACCACCACCCGTCCCTGCTGCCACTTCTTCCCCTCCAATTGACTCTCCTCCTTCAGTGGCACTTGAGCTAGTGGCACTGGTGGTTGGTGTGGCTAAAAAATAAAAAAGATTTTTTAGATGCCAGAAATACTGCCCCTTAATTTTTTTAATCAAAAAAAATATCACTCTGTGCATTTTGTTGGATCACAATGTTAGAAAATGTAGTCAACCCAACCAAAAATGTTTTGCAATGGAGGTGCAGAGCTGTAGCCTATGATGATATATCTGAATCATTGAAGTGCAATGAAGGGGTGGAACAATAATAGTCAAAGAAAGACATATGGGAGGTTATTACAACTTTGGAGGAGGTGTTAATCCGTCCCAAATGTGACGGATATACCACCAGCCGTATTACGAGTTCCATAGGATATAATGGACTCGTAATACGGCTGGTGGTATATCCATCACTTTACCGTCACTTTTGGGACGGATTAACACCTCCTCCAAAGTTGTAATAACCCCCATGGTGTTGGTTGGCAAATGCAATGTCACCTCATAGTTTTTAGCCATGCTGCACAGTCATGGGAACTGCTGGTATACTGTATAAATGAATTACACAGCACAACATTAAGGGTTGGGGTGCAGTGGTCAGTGACCATAATTACTATCTTGTTAAACTGTTAAAGTATAAGCAAGAAAAAAAATCCTTCTCAACAAACATACATGGTGAATATTATTTATAATAATAGCTTACTTGGGACTGCAATCTTCACAGTAGACAGTAGAGTACCAAAAACCTATTCATAGCCTTAAAGTACTTCATGATATATAGGGGATAGAGAAAGATTATGAACAAAGCAGAAAAAATCTACAGACTAGTACAGACCAGAAAAACTCAGCTACCAAACAAACAAATGAAATAAGGAAACACAATATAATGTTGAGATAACAGGAATTTTAAAAAAAAATTGGATAGGGGTGTTGGAAAAAAGGAGACAGTATCACAGGTAATATGGTAAAATTAAAAGTATTATAATATTGGCAGAGGGAAAAGTTAGGGAAATAATAATAATAAATAACAGGACTTACTGGGATGATCAGAGCCCTCAGTAGTGCTGCTGCCCATGTCTTTCCTGACCCACCTCTGTGCTGTCCCTCTTCTTGCCATTGGGTGCTGATGTAAAAAATAAAGAGAATACAAAAATAGATTAGTGGTACAGTTAATCTCCACAAAATTATTATAACAGGAAAATTCAGTAACATTCTACTTAGCTAAATCAGTGTGCCTATGGAACTAGTATATCGACTATCATTGAATTGGCCATACCAATACTAAAGTCCATATTCCAAGTTTCCTTAACAAAAACTGCATTTGGAACGAATGCATTACAATGAATTATCTTTAGTTCTTTTGTCATATCTCAACCACCTTAATGGACCAACTCAGTCTCCCTATTTTGCAATACATAGATGCATACTAGTGTGGCACATCACACTACACATCACTGTGAAATGGCTTGGGACTGTACGAGCTACATAAAGAAACTCACAGAGAATGCTAACTCACTGATATCACTAATTCACTACGGTGACGGGGCAGCGGACTCTGCAATGGTTTCTTAAATAAATCAGCTAAAGTGAGCACCGACGAGCATGATTAGGTAGCGTGAGCACCTGCTTAGCTCAAACTGCATCACATAATAATATTCTTAACATTAACTAAATGTAACTTATCTCTGAATGTGAGCCGCATGCTAGTCAGAAAAAAAGTTAGCATTGTAGAACACAAAAACAACAAATAATTAATATTCACTGAGCCCCAGAATCTTAATGCCTAACTCGTCGAGCAGGTCCTGCTCCTGGTCTAAGATATCCACCCAGTAGTGCGTCAGCTGCTGTTCCACTGCACATACCTCAGCACCTACCCCTAACACATCTGATGTTCGTGCAAGTGGCAAACATTGCCAGGCCTGCCACCTCCTGCCAGCATGGAAGGAACATGGCACCGCACAAAAATAACAGTGCTGCCATCTCCACCTCACAAAAGATTGCCTGGGGCTGCACCCCTTGGCGGAACTGCCTCAGGAAGTTAGACAGCTGCAGAAATAAGGAAGTAAAGGGAAAAATGAACAACAATGCAAACATTCACAAAACAAACATTAAAAAATGAGAAAACGTAAAATACAGAGACAAAAAAACACATATTAATACAATAGATAAAAATGAGAGGAAAATTCATTAGGATGGTGGAGGATTGAAAAGATTCAGAAGGAATTCAAAAACAGAGCCAGCACAGTCAACAGAATAAGAAAACAAAATGGTTGTGCCCATGCAAACCAGGTAGTGCTATTCTGGTGCAATTTTGAACATAAAGACATACTACACATTGCAATTGACAGAAAAGGGAATGCTAATGGACGCGCCCAGAAACTCTGCCTGCTCACATTACTCTGCGTAGTGTGGCAGTGTTTTTTGGCCACTCTGCGGAGTTCAGCATAGTGCGACTCTACAACTCTGCCCAGGTCTAGTTGTGAGAGAGGCAGTGGAGGTGAGGGATTATTAATGGATAACGTGAAAATTAATATGCATGAGTGAGGGATAAAGAGGTCTCTTGAAAAGGTTGGCATGCAATAGTGATTGTGTGTTCAGAGGGACTTGCTGGACATGGTCATCCTTCAAGTTATCAGAGAGGGTAGGAGAGAGAGTAACTTTGTTAGAAGTATGAGAGGGAGAGAGAAGTGTAGTTTGCTATTTAGAGGAAATCCTGGCCCTTGAATTATTGCTACCCGAGAGCAAGGAATGGTAATAAAAATGAATTAGGAAGACAGATGTTTGAAAACTATGTAATGCAGAACATTTGGTCTAAATACAATCTGTGCTCGACCTTTTATTGATTTACTTGAGTTCAATTTGTGAACTTTGTTTCCTGGCATTGGTGTGATTGACAACATTTCTGACTGGGCCAAGGATAGAGTGAGGGTGACTCAAAACAGTAATCAAGATTACCAATCTCTCCCCTTTGGGGAGATCTCAAAAGTTTGTCCGAATCAATGCTGAGGGGTGATCTATGGTGGGGAAGAGATGAGAGTGAGAGGGAGTGTGAGAGGGAGAGGGAGAGGGAGAGAGAGAGAGAGAGAGAGAGAGAGAGAGATATATATATATATATATATATATATATATATATATATATATATATATATATATATATGTCTAGATCTGGCAGCTTCCCGAATTGCAATAGCTAATATTTAGCCAGGCCATGCAGGAGTTCATCAGCACCTTGTTACCTTTCCAAATGTGCACAAGTTGTCTTTTTCTTTATTAATAAACACTTTATTATTCCCTAGGTAAATACAGTTAGCAAAAGTGGGTTCCACTAACCGAGCTTACTACAAAACCTCTCCTTCATCTTCTCCTACTTTGTAAAAAAAAGGGCAGAGACCAAAGGACCAAGCAGACTGGAACTGAACACATATGCACTACCTGGAAGAGAATCGTCCAACAGGAGTGAAAGTGACAACAGAAGTGAGGAAGAACTCAGCAGGAAAACAGCACATCCAAACTGGAAATATCAAGAAGAATGAGAATCAACATGAGCATAGAAACACATCTATAGGAGCAAATAAGTGTTACAATGCAATAAGGAATGACATCCCACTACTTATACACCCCAGGACAGGAAATCACATAAAAAAATGATACTACCATATTGGATTGGGAAAGCAATTCAATAATGGATGAATAAACCACCAAGGTGGATTGGGGACTAAAAAACTCCTTCCCAAAAATTCTGGGAAGAACTATGGTGGCTTGCAACTTGTCCCCCGGGAAGAGGAACGCTGAAGAATGCACCGGTGGGCAACCGCCATGAAGATGTACCCCTGAATGCCTGTGGCAGCCTGCCAGCACAACCCTCGTGCCACAGGTAAAGATGCAGAGCATCCCACTGAATAGAGCGTGACATGATGGAAGCTGTCTGGCATGACGCAGACCACGGTGCTGCCCACATGTGTAACAGTAGGCCTCCCTCTTGAGGCCCCAGGTTTGTCAGGAAACTGCTGAATGACTCGATGAACCAGAACAGGGGCATTAACTATAGAGGCATCTTTCCATGGCCTCTCTCAGGTAGGATAATACTTCCAATGAAATACAAACAGTTGGCGATTGCTAGAGAAGTGGGAATCACAAGTGTCCTGAGCTTCCTATTCAGGGGCATAACTACAAAAATTGGAGGTGTATGACATAAACCAGTGGAATGGATCCATTACATAGGGTTTTAACTGTGAGGAATGAAAAACAGAATGCACCTTCCATGAAAGAGGCAACTGAACCCTGGAATGCCACGTGACTGATGACATGAACAATTTTGAACGGTCCATAAAACTATGGGTTAAATTTGTTCAATGAGAGGTGGGAAGGTAAGTATTTGAAAGATAGCCCTGCAGGCCCGATGGAAGGGTTTGAGGATGAATCCCATACCAAGAGAAAAATGGTGTTGTGCTGGAAGCACTATGAACTGAATTGTTATATAAAATGCAGCAAGAAATGAAAAAGTGGACCAGTAACTCTGAGAAAGATGGCAAAAACGTTGAAGGAATTGTTAAAGACTCTGGTTGGGGCTTTCTGTTGTGCCACTGGTCTGTGGATGAAAACCAAAGGATAATGTGACTTTGAAGTGTAGGAATTTTGGAAAAATGTTTCAAAAGACAGGATATGTACTGTAGATATTTGTCTGAGGCTATTCTGCTGTATAGGCAGAATATTTCATGTAAAATAATTTGTCCTAATTCTTTGGCTGATGGCAATTTCTAAGGAGGGGCTGAGTGTGCCATCTTCAAAATACAATCCACTGTTACTATTATGACTCAATTTTCCTGCTGAAAGGGATAAAGCAGTAATAAAACCAGTAGCTATAGCGTGCCAGTGTGCAGGTAGAATGGGTAAAAGATGCAGCAAACTTAAAGGCTGGGTATGAGATGAATTATTTTGGGCACAAACTGGACTTGAGATGACATGTTGTTCAAAAAGAGCACAGTATTAGTTCTTAGGTAGAATTGACGCCTCAGTGATCAGCAACAGGGGAGTCATGGCATATTTTTAGAACTTCAAGTTGTAATCCTTTTGTTGGTATAAACAAGGCCTTGATGTTTCATTAATCTTGCTTATGGACCTGTCTAAGTAAGGAGCTAAAGTCCTCCCTCGTAACTGTTGCAAGTTCAGATAGTACCCTGTCCAAGAATGATTGCATAGCTCCAGTTATAGTTTGAGAGTCCATGATATTGTGATCTTAGGTAGTCAGGGGATTCAGGATATCTGTGAGAAAGAGCATCAGCTTCTATGTTCTTGGAACTAGGTAATAAAGGGCTGATGAAGTCATATTGTTTGAAGAAATAGTAGCATTGTAACTGGAGGCTATTCCTACATTGCATGTTACAAAGACACTGAAGATTTCAGTGGTCAGTCCTAATTTCAAAGAGGTCCCTGATTCCCACTAGTAATTGTCACCACTCACTACAGGCTACTTTCATGGTCAATAGTTCCTGTTCTAACACCGAAAGATTATTTTTGGAATTTGACATGATGTGTAAAAGACAGAAGATGGGATGTTCCAATCTACCACCTTCTTGCATTTGCAGCAAAACTGTTCCCACTGATTGAAGCATATGTTTCAACTATGATCTTCTTGGTGGTGTATAGGTGGCATAAAACAGGAGCTTGAGTAAATGCTAGTTTTAGTTTTTGAAAAGGCTTTTCAGCTTGGTCATTGTATTTAAACCCATGTCAGAGTTTTGCTGTTTTAAGGGTACTACGATTTGTTAAAGAAGTGAAATCCCCCAATGAATTGATGGTAGTAATTAGAAAATCTGAGTAAACAATGGGTTTCTTTGCTTGAGGAAGGAGAAGGCCAATCAAGAATGGCAGAAATCTTGCAAGGATTCATGGCTATTCCAGTTTCATTGAGACAATAGCCTAAATATTCTACCTCAGGTTGATCAAAATCACATTTCTAGCTTCGCAATGTAGTTTATTTTGTAGTAATCTATCCAGTACTTGACAGACATGCTAATGATGCAAAGATGGATCAGAAGAAAAGACTAGAATGTCATCCAAGTAGACCACAACTATTTGATATAACAAATCCTCAAAGACAACAATGAAGTGCTGGACAATGGCACAGTATTTGAAATGTCCCAGAGGGATTCAAAAAGCGGTTTTCTATTCATCCCCTTCTTTGATTCATAGGAGATGATAGTGTCACTGATGAGTGTGTTGCCCCGCACTGTGATAGGGAGACGTGTCATGGGCCTCACGGTGGGTGTTCCCATGTAACACCCATGGCATTTAACAGATTCACAGCTTTACAACATGCTTTAAACCTGGGAATGTATCAAAAGCCTACACATCCCCAGCAGAGGCATGAGGGAGGAGCAATAAGGAGAAAGAACATTATTTCCCCTTGTTTTATCCTATGTCTATGTGTGCTATATTCTGCAGTACACATAATAAGAGAACATCATCTCCAGTGATTTTTTTTTTGCATAAAGGTGTCCCTTCCTGCACAACAAAATCATCCCTATAACGCACACACCCTTGCACCATGGTGCAACTGTGCCTGTATTGGCGCATGGAGGCCATTTGGGCACCAGCGGTATGGAAGAGGGCAGGAATGTGCTGTATGTTATAGATACAACTAATTCCTGCCCTTTTCGTTTGACGCAGAGCAGCGCAGCAAGAAGGCCTGTGGTGCTGACCTGCACTAAAACATTGTAAATGAGGCCTTGTGGGTGTATAGTACATAGATGTTGTACAACTATATTGTGGTTTAAATATCGACCTGCAGCTATTGCTTGGCAATCATCTAAACTCCAAAATATTGTCACAGTTGAGTTAATGATAGTAAATCTAAATATACTTGAGTGATATTTTGGTAACTGATGTTATAGTCACAATAAATTTTCAACCAGGTTATTGTGATATACGCATTCCCAAGGCTATACATGCTACCTCTCAGGCTAACAAAACATTTCAAATGCTCCCGCCCTGCAGAATCTGAATTTCTTCCCTTCCAGGCATCAAATATTTAATGACTGTATTCTTCAACATAGGGGACTGTATCATGAACAATGTAGACCTCTGTAAAAAATTGCATGTGCACCTCTATTTACATAGTTGCAGCTTGTTGTGCGGTTTATGTCATGCCTTCTGTTATGATTGGTTCAGTTGCTCACATTAAATGTTTTCATCAGCTTGTCTATATTTTTAAGTGGTCCCTAGCTGGGAGCCCCTATCCAGTCCCCGTTTTTGGATATTGGAGACTTTTTTGGCTTCTATACTTTTTATTATAGTGCATGTCACAAAGGTGCATTGCAATAGAGGTGGGCCTGCCAACAAATTAACAGGGAGATCTGAGCTAGAGATGAAATAATGATCTGGCTCAGATCTTAGAGCCTGTGCACGTGTCAAGCCCTGAAAATATTTGCTATGTAAATCACACACAAACACTGCGTACAATATGGTAAGATCTCTTCAAAATTTAAAAAAATGTATTTCTTTAACATGTGGAAGCTTTAAAATGAATAAGTAACATTGTAGCATTGCACTGAGAAGTACTTATTAAAAGTGATAGTTTTGTAGTCTTTCATATGTGATAAAGAAGAAAAAAACAGTTTTGTGGAATAAAGTATTTGCTTAAGATTACACAATTGATAATGGAAGCTGTGATTTATTCAGGTTTCATGGTCTTGCTTTGTACAAATTAGCCAGGAAATCGGTCACTGTTTGCTTTCCTTATGTTAAGACTTTTGCCCTCATTATGACGTTGGCGGTAAATCCCACTTACTGTCATGCTGACGGCTGCCAACTTACCGCTGCAGTGGCAGATGTTAGTTTACCATATTGTGACACACACATACACCAATCCGACAGAATACAGCCACATCTGCAAATCTGGCAGCCCAAAGGTCAGTGCAAAAGTGGCGGTCCAAAAACCCATACCGTTACGGAAACAAAACAACGCCCACCACATTATGACCCACGAATCACCACGGTGGACCTTCAATGGCGGTAAGCCATTGGCGGTACATACCGCTGCACTTAGAATGGACACCCACATACAAAACAACAACACATTGGCCAATACTAAAGACACACACCTGACACTCATACACACACCACACACCCACACTACTATAAAACACCCACCCACATTACCCACAATCCCTTACAAACAACATTTGCCGCCAGGAGACTGAGAAGAAGAGCACAGAGACAACTAGACACACACACACCAGAGGGATGGAGGGTGAGGGGAGCACCATGGCGGAGACTGGAGGGGACAACACAGACCCTGATACTCCTCTGATGGGAGCTCCCTAGTGGTGGTGGACACCTCTGTGACCACCCCAGCTGCAGGTACAACCGCCACCCCCGTACCAGCAACACCCTCCCAGTATCCCATCAGCGAGTTGCCTGTGCCTGCTCACCCAGGAGGGTGGGCATCTCCTTTGCCCCAGGCACCCCAGGCCCTACCCCAGTGAGCCCTGCTGCCCTGAGGAGGCTATTGACCTCCTGAGATCCATCTCAGTAGGACAGTCAACCATTGTGAATACCATCCAGGGGCTAGCATCCCAGATGCAGCAATGCAATGCATTCACGGAGGGCATTCATGGTGGTTTGGCGGCCCAACAGAGATCGATTCAGGCTTTGGCCTCCTCTCCGATGGCAGTAATTGTCCCTGTTTCAACCGTCCTACCACCAACTCCCACTTTCCACTTCCCAGTCCCAGTCTCCTCAACCCCAACCCATCCCAAGCACACAAACAGACGAGCATGCACACAAGGCAACACCCAAGAGTGGCACAGGCAAACATAAGCACAACACTTCATCCCACAGGCACTCACACAAACACCATACCATTGCAGACATGACAGCATCCACAGCCTCCACTGTCTCCCCCTCCTCCTTCTCCTCCACCTCCCTCCCAGTTATGTCCACACTCACACCTGCATGCACTACATCAACATCCACTACCAGCATCACCACACCAAGCAGAACACACACCTCACTGGTGGACACCTCCACAACATCCATGCTCTCCCACTGTGTCTGTCCCCCCTCCTAAAGGACACAAACACAAGCACTCAGACACCCAACAGCCACCCACCTCACATCAGCATACAGCCCGTGCACCTGCACCCAAATACAGCAGACATACACCTCCGACAACCACTCCCTTTTCCTCCACTCCCATTACTCCTCTCTCCTCCCGCCCCATTGTACCTAAAAGGCTTTTCCTTGCCCAACTTGACCTCTTCCCTCCCCCTCCCCCTGTCCTGCATGTCTGGGCAGGGCACCAAGGACCCAGCCCAGCACCTCAGCCAGACAGTCCACGGAGACAGTACTAGCAACACCTACTTGTTGTGGTAAGGATATAAGACCCACAACACTGAAGGGGAAGGACTCAGCACCACCAGGAATGAAAGGGAAGAGTCCTGCACCAGCTGTGAGGAAGGGGAAAGGCCTGCACCAGCTGTGAGGAAGGGGAAAGAGCAAGCACCAACTGTGAAGAAGGGGAAGGAGCCTGCACCACCAGGCAGAGAGGGGAAGAGTCCATCCACCCCTGCCAGGAAGGGTAAGGATTTCCCAACCCAAGAACAGGAGGAGAAGAGGCACTCTACGCCAGCGGAAGCAGTCAGGCTAACAACCACCAACTGTCATGGGGCCCCCACCGCCGCTGTGGATGTGCAGCCATCAGTGAGTGCAGGGGCAGCCCAGGAGGCTCTCCCAATCACCACCAGCATGCAACCATCACTGAGTGCAGGGGCTTCCCAGGAGCCTCCCCCAACCACCACCACCATGCAGCCATCACCGCTGGCAGATGCCATGTAGTCCACCCTCCAGAGGCTACTTTGTGGGCTGCCCCCTCCAGAACCAGTGGGAAGTTACACTCCAGAGACCGTGGTCTTGCATTTCCCAGGGCAAAGCAATGGGCATGTTGCCCCCTCCAAAACTGGTGGGAAAGACACCCACTTGTGAGACTGTGGCCTTGCACTCCCCAGGACAAAGCAATGGGCATGTTGCCCCCTCTAGAACCAGTGGGCAAGACAGCCACTCCAGAGACTGTGGCCTTGCACTTCCCAGGACAAAGCAATGTGCTTGTTGCCCTCTCCAGAACCAGTGGGCAAGTCACCCACTTGAGAGACTTTGGCCTTGCACTCCCCAGGACAAAGCAATGGGCATGTTGCCCCCCCCCCAGAACCAGTGGGCAAGTCACCCACCCGAGAGACTGTGGCCTTGCACTCCCCAGGACAAAGCAATGGGCATGTTGCCCCCTCCAGCACTAGTGGGAAAGACACCCACTCCAGAGACTGTGGCCTTGCACTCTCCAGGACAAAGCAATGGGCATATTGCCCCTTCCAGACCCAGTGAGCAAGACAGCCACTCCAGAGACTGTAGTCTTGCACTCCCCAGGGCAAAGCAATGGGCATGTTGCCGCCCCCCCTGAACCAGTGGGCAAGTCACCCATCTGAGAGACTGCGGCCTTGCACTTCCCAGTACAAAGCAATGGACATGTTGCCCCCTCCAGAACCAATGGGCAAGTCACCCACTCCAGAGACTGTGGCCTTGCACTCCCCAGGACAAAGCAATGGGCTTGTTGCCCCCTCCAGAACCAGTGGGCTTGTTCCCCCATCCGGCTGGGGTGCCCCCACTACCCCTGAGGTGCCTGCCTATTTGCAAACTGATGCCCCTGCAGTGATCTATCGAGATGTGCTCAGGACATGAGTTGGGCCTTAGACTTTGCTCTGTGGCCATGTGGGCCCTTTGAACTTTGGATTGGGCAGTGTCCCTTTTTTGTATATGTGTACATGTCTGTTTCATTGCCAAATCAAATTATTAATGTTGATGTTGATCTGATTACAATCTCTTTCATCCATTCCTGTTGTCCTTGCATTATTCTGCCATTTTATGGGGACAAATTGTTTTTTTTGTGCAGCTGGTTCTATGTATGATGTGTGTGCATGTGTGAGTCACAGTCGTTTTGCTCCCTCCCTCCCTTGTGTGCTATGTGGCTGTACTAACCATTGTTGTCTTTGTCGGCGTTGGTGTTCTAGGTGGAGCATAACGTAGACGATCATCAGGAAAACTTGCAGTTCGGGTTCTGTGGCAGCCTGGTTCTTCTCTGTGTCTCCAATGGTGAGTCCTTTCACTTCTGAGCTCTGTTTCCGCCAGGGTTTTTTTGGAGTTGTTACCGCCCCGAAAAAGGTGGCGGTTTCCTTTGTCAAAATATGGTGGATGGTACTTTGTCTTCCGCCTGGCTGTTGCCGGCTACCGCCATGGTGGCTGTTGTTTCCGCCCTAGCGGTTGGTGTGGTACTTTTGCTGTCTATGGGAGATATCACCGTCATGGTCATAATTTGGAAGTAATTACTGCCAGCCTATTGGCAGTATAACCGCCACTTTATCACCCACCGTCACGGTCGTAAAGAGACCCTTTGTTTTTTCCTCTTAGTTGATTTACGGTAGTTTTAAATACAGCACAAACTCAACTCGAAAGCTGAGCAATTTACATGAACACAATTTTCATTATGATTAGTCACATGCATTGTTTATAGGCAGTGGGGCATTATGTGATGTGCCTATAATCACAGGATGTTGAGCCAGTGCAGAGACTCAAACCATTCCCCTTTTTACACAGTTAGCAGCTCTGACAGTAATGCCACATCCTAGTTGGAAGGAGGGAGGCAGACAGGGAAAACCACATGACAATTCAGCACATTATTGGCTTGAGGTGCAAACAGGACACTGAGCTGATCCAGAGGCAGTATAGGAAGCTGGCTCTCTATATGGTGTATTAAAAAGAAGTACACATGCATAGAGTCCAGTGCATCCCCAACTGGTTTGCAGAGGCAAAATAGATAGGACTAATCCTCTATTTTGTGATAGCGTGGGTGAGAAGTTAGGCTTATCAGAGGGTAGTGCTAAGCATTTATTGTACTCAAAGAATAAATCTGAGACCAATTTTGAAAAATAACACTTCTTTTTATATATGTGCATGTTTTTAAGCATAACCACTTTTCACTTGCAAAAATCGACAGGACCATTTCAGAGTTCTTCAATGTTAGCCTATAGAAGTAAAACACATTCAGCAAACAAGCAGTTTACAACAACTTGCAGGACCAGTTTTGTAGACTTAAGGTGAGCAATGGGCAAGGATCAGGACCACACCAACAAGTCACTCTGGGCAGCACTGGGACAGCCAGCTGTAGAGGTGTAGAATTGCGCTGGGTGCCCAATGTATTTCAATTGGGATTGGTCACCGTGGATTTAGGCTGCAGGCTCTGGCTGGAGGGCTGGCCGGGGACAACCAGCAGGTAAGTTACAAATGTGGGATTCTCAGAAACAGAGGCACACTTTTTGTCTTCTTCACCAGGGCCTAGGGGTAACGGATGCAGGGTGTCAGGAATAAGGCTGTGCGCGGTCCAGGACCCGCCCTGACCTCTGCTTCGCATTTTTGCGGCGCGTCATGTGCGCCTCTTGCCATCCCCACTTGCTCCAGAAGTGGTCATCTGCATCGCCTGCCCTGTGGTAAAGCTCATGTAGCTGCAGGGTCAGGACATTGGTGGACAAGATGGACTTATCAATGCCATTCTATGAATGGACTACAACTCCCAAGTTTTTAGAGGCAGCGGCCATCTTGGGGTGTGGCAGGCCTATAAAGCCCAGACACACCCAAGCACATTGCTCACTATTTTGAAGATTTCAGTGCAGTCGGACCTCGTGGGGCGTTCCTCTGAAGAAAGCGGATTTCCTGCATGGCAGAGTGGCAGCATGTCAGAGTATCCTTGTTTCCATGGTGAATTAAAAAATGAGTAGGTCGTACTCGTATCGGTAAGGTCTTGATGAGTCAAATCTTGAAGGGGGTTGTTTACTCCCAAAAGTAAAGCGCCCCTTAGCAAAATGAGCATAACGCTTTAGACCAAAAGTAAAGCGCTCCTGGTACGACGATCAAAGCGCTTCAGGCCAAACGAGTAAAGCGTCCTTGGCACGACAATCAAAGCGCTTCAGGCCACACGAGTAAAGAGCCCCTTAGCACAACGAGTAAAGCGCTTCAGGATAACTGAGTAAAGCGCCCTTGGCACAACAATCAAAGCGCTTCAGGCTAAACGAGTAAAGCGCCCTTGGCACAACAATCAAAGCGCTTCAGGCTAAACGAGTAAAGCGCCCTTGGCACGATAATCAAAGCGCTTCAGGCCACACAAGGAAAGCACCCTTGGCACGACAATCAAAGCACTTCAGGCCACACAAGTAAACCGCCCTTGGCACGACAATCAAAGCGCTTCAGGCCACACGAGGAAAGCGCCCTTGGCACGATAATCAAATCGCGTCAGGCCACACAAGGAAAGCACCCTTGGTACGACAATCAAAGCGCTTCAGGCCACACGAGTAAAGCGCCCTTGGCACGACAATCAAAATGCTTCAGGCCACACAAGGAAAGCACCCTTGGCACGACAATCAAAGCGCTTCAGACAAGACGACTAAAGCGCCCCTTGACACAACGAGCAAAGCGCTTCAGGCAAAACAAGTAGAAGCGCCCCTGGCATAATGAGTAAAGCGCTTCATGCATGACGATCAAAGCGCTTCAAGTTCAATTAGTAAAACTTTTCAGGTCTCAGATGCAAATGTGAAAGCGCTTGAGAAAAACAAGCTGTAGTTTCATTGTTTTTTGGGAAGTACAATATGTGTGATACATATTTAAATCTTTGTGCATTTCTAGGCTGAAATCAAACGTTTATGTTACAAAAGCATAATTGTTGCTTGGTTAATATTCAGGGTGTGATCATAGTCCAAAGCTCTTGCCATCTGTAGGTACAGAAATTGCAGTTTGTTCGTATTCCATGATTCAAAGAAGGGGCTACACCCAGTTCACAAAGGGTCTCAATCCAATATCACTGAGACGCCTTTGTTCCAGAGTCTATTGGTGAGTTCATACTGTTATGAAAGAGTATACGCATATTTGTCCTAACCATTTTCTTTTCAGATCTCTCTCCCTGCAGTTCCCTACCCTAATTCCCTTCCCCCTGCCTGGCTTCATCAATACTCTGCGCTCTGATAGCTTTCTGAGTTGGTGACGCTGGGAGGAGGGTCTTTTGGTCAGCAGCGTGCAGATCCCGAGGAAAGGGCACAGTGACACAGGGCTGTCCTTTGACATCTGGTTTCCTTGTCCAGGAGCATTCGCTGTTGGGGGTGTCATGTGGTCTGAGGTTGCAGGCATCGTAGTGGAGTCCAGGAGGGGTGAAACCACAGTGGACTCAGGCTCAGGAAAGCTGGGAGTATCACTGGCATCAGGGGTCCCCTTTAGCTCGAGCCAGCTGCAACAGATGCAGTGGTTGCTTTAGGTGTTGGGTTTCTCTCACCTCAGAGGCTGCAGAAGAGAGAGCCTGCATGCAGAGACTGCAGGCAACTTCAGTGAGTCCAAGAGGGGTGAAACCACAATGGGCTCAGACTCTGGACAGTTGTGGGGCCTTGATGGCATCAGGGGTTCACTTCCACTCTGGTCGGTGATGGCCACTGCAGTGCTGTCTTCAGGTGTCGGGTCTTTGCAGGGTTGGAGGCTGCAGAGTCATTTCCTTAGAGTTGGCTGGAGAGCAGGTCTGCTACTCTCAAGAAACTTGAGTCTTTTTCAAAGGCAGGCAGTCTTCCCAGGTTTCTGGAGGTTCAGCTGCAGGATAAGGTGTCTTTTCGCACACAGTCTGCCAAGGAGTGCAGACAGGCCAGTGGCTTTGGTACCAGGTCAGCTGCTTCTCTGCTTCTTCTTCTCTTCTTCTGTGAGTGCGTCTCTTGTTTGTCCTTTTCATCTTAGGTCATCAAAAACTGAGCTCTAGGATTCATGAGTGCCACCTAAATACTCAATTTAGGAGCATTACAGGGAGTGTCAGGTGGCAACCAATGGGTTGTCTACATTTAGGTGAATACACCCTTTCTATGACCACTTCCATTGGGAAGTGGACATAGCCCTGACCCTAGTAGCCTAATTCCTTCCAAACCAGGATGGAGGAATGTAAAAAGTGGTGTCCACTTCAGCTCATCCACCTTAGGGGTAGGACTGGTCTAAAGTGGGCACAAATCCTAATCTGCCTAATTTTCCCACCTGTCTTGCTGCCAGAAGAGGGGTCAGGACAGGGGGATTCATCATCTTCGCCATTTGGAGAGACCTGGGTATCATTACAAAGGCAGCTAGACCTTTGAAGCTTCCCGCCCTGCCATGTCCATCATGCCTGGGGGAAGGTGTCAACAATCCCGCCCAGCCAGGCTTTTGTCTCTGGACCCCAAGAGCACTGGCTCTCACCTTAGGGGCTCAGAAACATGGCGGCTAAGGTGGATGAACTGATCTGGAACAGTCAGTTAACACACTAGTAGCGGTTAGGTTTTCAGGGAGCACCTCTAAGGCACCCTCTGGGTGCACGTACTGGTGAATCCAACTGTGGCATCAGTGTGGGTTCAACCTATCTTCAGTCAAGCAGTCATGTAGCTGGGGAACTCACAGTGACCACAGTCCAGCACATTTATTTAAAATGGCTTCCCTGGTCACTTACTATGTCTGAAAATCAACAAAGACATAGCAGGGACATTTCTGGTCATGTAGATATCCCCCCACATGTAATATAATGCACCCTGCCTTAGGGTTGTACGGCCTGCTAGAGGGGTGACTCACAAATATTATCTGGAGAGTTAGAGGCCATGGTACACAGGCTGTGTGCCATGTTGTGTTCTCACTTTCATCTGCACCAAGACACGTAGCCTGCAATGGCTGCCTGTCATGTGCTTGGTGAGGTGTCCCTTAGGGTGGTACAATTCGTGCTGCAGACCTTAGGGACTCTCCTTAGTACCCCAGGGGTACCATTTACTGGGGACTTACCGAGGGTGCTAAAGGTTTGGCCAATTATCAAAACAACTGTGCAGTTTTAAGGAAAAGAGATCTGGCACTAGGAACCTGGGAAGCAGGTACCCAGTGCACTTTCAGTTGAAATTATATCAGATACAAGACAAAATGTGGGGGGCTAACTGTGCCAAAAAGGGTGCTTTCCTACAGCCATGCTTCAGGCTTGAGTCTGGCTTGAGTTTTCAGTGGCTCGCCCTATCTACTTTCCAAGAACATTGGTCACCCACTTGTTTGGAAAGCAGAAACAAAAGAGCTTATGAAAACCCTCATCAGCCTAGGAAGAAGCAAGGAAAGCCAAGATAACTTTTCTGGAAGAGGCAGAACACAACGCAGAGGACAATAAAATAAACTATCCCTCTGCCCTCTTCAGTCAGGTGCAGCACCTCACTTTGAAGTCTTTCATTGCAGTGAGGTGGCAACATAGATGGAATCTAAAAGCATGGAGATACAAAGTATGATCGTAATAGATTAATTGAATATTTTTGAGTTAAGTTTCATGTACCTGGTTCATTGGAAGCAGTGATTACCGGGAGAATAGCTGCAGCTGGAATAGATATCTTATAAAGTTGTACCATAATGTACTGGACTCTAATGGCACATTACTGATAGCCATTTCTGCCCCCTTGGGGGCAGATCGGCCTAATTGTTTTAGGCCCATCTGCCCTTAAGGGGGGCAGAAGCCACCAAGAAGCAAGGGATTTAACATTTTTTTCTTTGCTTTTTTTTTGTTGGGGGGCGCCCCCTTTGGCAAAGGTCACCCCCCAAAGAGGGCAGGGAACTGTTTGCCATTTCTGCCCCCCTTGGGGGCAGATCATCCTATTTTTTTAGGCCCATCTGCCCCCAAGAGGGGCAGAATCCACTTAGGCACCAGGGATCTTTTGTGTGTGTGTGTGTTTTGTGTGGTGGGGTGGCCCCTTTGGCAAGGGTCACCGCCCCCCCACCCCTCAAAGGGGGCACAGAACTGTTGGCCATTTCTGCCCTTATTGGGGGCAGATCAGCCTATTTTTTGTAGGCCCATCTGATCCACTTAGGCACCATGGAAAATTTCTAAATGCTTGTTGGCGGGGTGCTTGTCAACTGACAAAGTATTTGCATTTGTGATTATAACAGTTTATTTCTCCTTTTTCCTCTAGTTCAAAGCTTTTGCTTCCTTTGCTGTGGCTCCTTGTGGTTTTGGCAGTGGTTGACCTGCGGTTTGCGTAGTTGCATGTTTTAGGTAAGTGAAAACAATTTACTTCAAAGAAGTATTGTTCCCATGCATGAATGACATGTTTGTAGGTGGTGTACTAAATGCAGGATTGTGTGTGAAATTGTTCGAAAATTTGTGCACAATATTTGTGTTGTCTTATGTATAATTTGCTTTTCTTTTTTCTTTTCTGTGGGATATCATTGGTGATTGCTGTGTCTGTGCAGAGTAGTTGCTGGTGAGTCTAGCTTTTTCAGGCAAATGAGTATTATGGTGTTTGAGTACATAACTCTTTGTGATAAAGCCACACTTTGTTCATTACTTATTTTAGACATATTTTCCTAACTTTTCTTTCTAGAATCACCGGGCTGGCACAAATTTCCTACCACCCATCATTCCCCTCAGGCTCTCAAGTAAAATGATACCTCACTTGTGTGCGTCCCCAAAGCAGAGTCAGCCTAAAGATATATAAAAGAAAAAATTGTGCTTATCAACTCACTGTGCAACCCCCTCAATCTCGACACGTTTTGGGCCTTTTCCTGTTGCAGGCACCTGAGACACCCACACAAGTGAGGTATCATTTTATCAGTAGTCCAAGGGGAACATTGGGGGTAGGAAATTTGTACCAGCACAAAGACCCTACAAAGAAAAGTGTGGAAATGTGGTGGTTTCTTAGCTGTATTTGAGGTTTGCATAGGAGTCTGGGTAAAAAATGTTGGGGCAAGCCACCCCTCCCTGGACTTCTCCGGGTGTCTCGTTTAAAACAATAACTGGGTTTGGTTTGTTTCCCTAGATGACACCCGCACCTGGGACCAAAAACACAGGTGCCCCCCCTTTTGCAAAAACAGGTAGTTTTGTACTAGATCATTTTGATGTGTCCATGTTGTGTTTTGGGGCATTTCCTGTCGGGGGGACTAGGCCTACCCATACAAGTGAGGTGCCATTTTTATCAGGTGACTTAGGGAAATGCTTGGTTGAAGGACGTTTGTGGCTCCCCTCAGAATCCAGAACTTTCCATCACCGAAATGTAAGGAAAAAGTACTTTTTTGCCAATGTTTGAGGTTTGCAAAGGATTCTGGGTATTAGAACCTGGTGAGAGCCTCACAAGTCACCCCATCCTGGATTCCCCTAGGTGTCTAGTTTTTAAAAATACACAATTTTGGTAGGTTTCCCTATGTGCCGGCTGTGCTAGAGGCCAAAATCCACAGTTAGGCAGTTTTCAAAAAAAGAGGTAAGTTTTCTTTGGGAAAATGTGATGTGTCTCTGTTGTGTTTTGGGGCATTTCCTGTTGCGGGAACTAGGCCTACCCACACAAGTGAGGTACCATTTTTATCGGGAGACTTGGGGGAATAAATAATAAAAGAACAAGTGCTATTGCCCCTTGTCTTTCTCTCCTTTATTCCTTCCAAATGTTAGACAGTGTGAGAAATGCCCTGTAATTCACATGCTAGTGTGGGCACCCCAGGATTCAGAGATGTGCAAATAACCACTGCTTCTCAACACCTTATCTTGTGCCCATATTGGACATTTAAGGGTTTCCTTGATACCTATCTTTCACTCTTTATATTTTACCAAATGAATTGCTGTATACCCCATATACAATGAAAACCCTTTGCAAGGTGCAGCTCATTTATTGGCTCTGGATACCTAGGGTTCTTGTTGAACCTACAAGCCTTATATATCCCCACAACCAGAAGGGTCCAGCAGATGTGACCGTATGTTGCTTTGAAAATCTGACATAGCAGGAAAAAGTTACAGAACACAACATTAAGAAAAATGGCTGTTATTCCACCTCAATTTCAATATTCTTTTATTTCAGCTGTTATTTTATGTAGGATCTACACAAATGACCCCTTTCTCAATTCAGAATTGTGTCTACTTTTTAGAAATGTTTGGCTGTCCAGGAACCAGCATTGGTTTCATACCCATTTCTTTCACGAACTGGAAGGAAGCTAAAAGCACAAAAAATAGTAAAAATGAGGTATGGCCCAGTAAAATGCCAAAATTGTGTTGAAAAATGTGGTTCTCTGATTTAAGTCTGCCTGTTCTTGAAAGATGGGAAGATGGTGATTTTAGTCCTGCTAACCGTTTGTTGATGCCATTTTCAGGTGAAAAAAAGCAAGCCTTCTTCTGCAGCTCATTTTCCCATTTTTTTTAATGGAATTTTTGCTGTATTTTGGCTATTATCTTGGTCTCCTTCATGGGAACCCACAAACTCTGGTACCTGTAGAATCCCTAGGATATTGGGAAAAAAGGATGCAAATTTGGTGTGGGTAGCTTATGTGGACAAAATATTCTGTAGGCCTAAGCGCGAACTGCCTCAAATAGCCAGAACAAGGCCTGGCACCTGAGGGGTAAAAGGCCTGGCATTGAAGGGGTTAAAACATGGTAATATTGGCTTGTCTTCAATTGGCAGATTTAATGTACTTTTAAGTCCTTAGTAAAGTAGTACTACATGTACCCAGGGTCTGTAAATGAAACTGCGACTAGTGATCCAGCAGCACTCATTGTTCCACCCTTTTATGTAGCCCTTTGAATATGTCTCAGGCCTGTAATTGCAAAGCTTGTGTACACAGTTGTAAACTGTCATTTCAGCCTGGCAAAAAAGGCCAAAGCCTTCCTTTTTATTAATATGTATGCCACTCCTAAGGTAAGCCCTGGACAGCCCAAAGGGCAGGGTGCAATGCATTTAAAGAATAGTACATGTATTTTTATGTTTTTGAAGCCCTGGTAGTTACAAATCCTACATTTGTTTTTCATTAGGACAAGGCCTATCTTTCCCATGGGATAGCACTGAAGTTGCCTTATTACATTTTATAAGTGTGTTTTCCAAATGGGAAGAGATAAGTAGTTCATGTTTGTTGTCTCAGGAATCACAATTTAAAATCCAAATTTATGGTGAAGTCAAATTTAAAATTGTAATTCAGAAAATTCCACTTTTAGAAATTTGGCATTTTCTGGCCTTTTCCTTTTGGTGTCTGTAGCCTTTATTTGGTCACATGACTGGATGTATCTAATTGTTGGGCTTTGTGTATTCCTTCTAGACAGCTACTCAAAATAGGGAGCTTAGATGTGAGTTTGTCAGAAAGAAGGACTGCTGTGCTGTGGAAGCAAGGCCAGTCTGCTGGACTGTACTGTGCTGGCTTCCTGCTTTACTGACCTGCTGCCCTCTTGCCTGTATGAGAAGGACTGGACCTGCTCCTTTTGAACCTAGAACCCAGATTTACTCCAAGGCTAGTTAGCTGGCCTCCTGATCTCAAGCCTCAGTGACAAAACAGGCTTCTAGCACCCTTATATCTGTACCTAAACTATGCCATCTGTAAGTCTACCCGGCCAAGTGGCGCCATCCCAGTCCTAGACCCTTGGTTTTTGACTTAAAGTGCTTTGCCAGCCTCCGTGGATCCAGTGGAACTAAAGCATCTCTTTGCTAGTCATCACAGTCCTGAGAAGAACCAGCCCATCTACATTGCTGCGTCAATTGGACCCGTCGCAATGACTAACATCACTGCCATAGCCTGCATCCCTTCAGAACCACAGCTGTGTGATACATGTTTGATCCTCAGTGAAGGCTCTTGTATCTCTTGATGATGGTAGCCTTGATGATGACGCTGGACTCTATATCACAGCCGTGAAGCTCCTCCGAAATGGCACATCACCATGAGTGTGCAACACATCCCTGACTCAAAACTTCGCTTCACAAGTCCTCGTCAGTGGATCCTCTGAGATGTAGCAGCCTCGCCACATCTCAGAATTGACACATCACTTCTGCCATGTAAGACATCTTTGACACGGATCCACACAAGGCTCCGCAACCCAAAATTTAACATAGTCTGTTCAGCAGGCCTAACTGGGTCCCTGTAGCCAGCCACCACTCCATTGCGGTTGGATTGAACTTGTGATTTTGTCTTGGCCTGGTTCTACCAGATATCCTCATTTGGTGCTTTACGCCATTTGGCACTATTTTCTCTAAAAACTTCAAATTCAATATCTCCGGTTCTAATAAGACATTTTTGTTGTTATGGTCTTGTTTTTTTTATTTAAAATTTCTCTACTTTTCCAATATATTTGTTGGATATTTTTGTTGTGTGTTTTCATTTAGTTACTGTTCAAAGCATTGCACAAATACTTTACACATTGCCTCTAAGTTAAGGCTGACTGCTCTGTGCCAAGCTACTTGAGGGGTGAGAACAGGTTGATTCAAAGTTTACTTGTGACTTTAGTGAATTGTGGTTGCTGATTGAGAAGAGTTTTGCCCCCCCTCAATCAGTCAATTATTGATTGGTGCAAAAAGGAAATTTCAGGGGATCGCAGAGTGACCTGCATAATTAATATTCATAAGGCAGGCCAAACTTGTGAACTCCTGTGATTTGTTTCAGTAAGAGGATTGTGGCCTGCAACGAACATCAGACCACAATCCCCATCATTGTATTTAAAGAAAAGAAAACTTTTTATATAAAGCAGTCTGATTTATTTAAAGGAAACTATGCAGCTTGAAAAAAATATTTCTACTTTGAAAAACGTCAGCAAGGGCTGACAGTGGTCTCTTTGACCACTTCGTACTGCCCTGGAGGATGCTATCCTTATTCCAAAAGGTAAAGTAGTTCAAGTGGAACCTCTTTTCCTTTCAGAATTAGTTACTGCTCGATTTTGGAAACTGATCACCTGTTTGTTACTGGAATTACAGTTGTAAGCCATTGATACATTGTTTACCGAATCTCAGTTTTGGAAGGGGTTTCCCCCAAATTGCAATTTGATAATAATATCTTAGCCCATTCTGAGGTTTGGAAAATTTGTTTTAAAAATAGAGTTTGTTTTGTACATATGTAAAAGGATTTTAGCACTCACAAACCCTGTTTTGTATTCATTCAAATGATTTGGCTCCACAGAAACCCTTTGTACATCTGGCCCTTAATTATCAAGGTATGATGAAAGATGTTTGATGCAACTGGGCTTTTCTCTATAACTCGCGCCCCTGCCATGCACAGTTTTCTCATCAATAATTGTATTGCAAAAGCCCACTATAACCACCTAACTCCTTGCCGTGCACTGCCTTCAGCTGTGCATGGCAAGGGTAGGACACAGGGCCTGGCCTACGGCCAATCCTGTACAACCATCAAGCCTCGTGCCACGTATGGTCTTGGCCATGCCCTGAGGCCAACCCTCTATAACAACTCAACCCCTCCATCAAGGTTTACAGATACATTGTCAAGGTGAAAATGCAGAGAAAAAACACTTCCATTGCCTTTACCATGTGCAAGAAATCTGGATGATTAGTGGAGCTTTAACTTGGTCACCTGCTTTGTTTATATCTGTAAATACTTCCCATTGAGGTTTAATTTCTGTGAAATAAACATTGTGCCAGAATGAAGCCCGCCCTCCGTATTTATCCAAGAAGAGGTCAGCATTTTGTGCAGACTATCTACCCAACTGGAGTACTTTCTGCTGACAAATTAGTAAGTTTTACCTCATTGGGTGAATGTATAATGCATCTCCTACACTACAGTTGCCTAAACACCTCCCAGTGACCTTGTGTGTCTGTAACTTTGCCAATGTGTTTGTTCCTTGTGCGTCTCCATCAGATAACTTTACAAGGTGAGACTGCAGGGAAAACACAGGTGGGTGATTTGTACTTTACAGGAGTAAGTGATTCTTTGTTAATGGAAGGGATCGCGGGGGAGCCTCAAGGCCCCACCATCCCAGCCGGCTCCCAGGTACCTGTGGCAGCCAAGCATTGCTCCCGGATGCAAGGAGGTGCTGTTGTTAGACTTTTTCATCCTTGACATGGTCTCCCTTAACTTTTTGCCTCTGTTTCCCAGGTTGTTGATGTGTGCTGGACTCTGTTTTTGCTGTTTTTGTTACTCTGGGCACTTTCTGGGCACTTTACCACTGCTAACCAGTGCTAAAGTGCAAGTGCTCCTATACAAAACATGTATGTAATTGGTTTATCCATGATTGGCATATTTGATTTACTAGTAAGTCCCTAGTAAAGTGCAGTAGAGGTGCCCAGGGCCTGTAAACCAAATGCTACTAGTGGGCCTGCAGCACTGGTTGTGCCACCAACATAAGTAGCTCTGTAATCATGCCTCAGACCTGCCACTGAAGTGTCTGTGTGTGCAGTTCTTAACTGTAAATTCGACTTGGCAAGTGTACCCACTTGCCAGGCCTAAACCTTCCCTTTTCTTACATGTAAGTTACCCCTAAGGTAGGCCCTAGGTAGCCCCAAGGGCAGGGTGCAGTGTATGGTTAAGGCAGGACATATAGGGGGTCATTCCAACCCTGGCGGACGGTGTTAAAGCGGCGGCCAACCCGCCAACAGGCAGGCAGTAAAAAAAATGGAATTCTGACCCTGGCGGGAACCGGCAACAGAGACCGCCACTTTAACACTCCGACCGCCACGGCGGGACAAACAAATAGCGCAGCGGTCACCGCCAACAGACAGGCGGAAGCCAATGTATCGCCCACCCTATCACAACCCACCAATCCGCCACCTTTTCCGGGGCGGTAGCCCAGCCGATAAAAACACGGCGGAAACAGACATTACGAACGGAAAACGCTCACCTCTACACACTCCACGAGGAATCTGGACAGCATGGAACCCGAACTACACATCCTACCAGCTATTGTCTTCCTGCTCCTCTACCAGGAGCACGAACGCCGGCGCAGAAGACACCGGTGAGTACTGCACCTACGACACAGGGGAGGCAAAAAATTACGGGCACACACATACGCGACACACCCACCCTCACCCTCACCCACAACTACATACACATCAATGCAGAGCAACAACTCATAGTGACACCCCCAAACCCCCCGGAAGAATGCAAAGACAAAATAAAATGTTCATGAATTATGAAGAATATTGAACGGCTAAGTAAAAAAATATATCCAACATCTATAACTATATATACAAATGTAAATTGTCCTGTGCAAATTGTGTATCAGCCATTGTTCGTGGGCCAATGGGCCTAAACACATGGGCAAAGCCCACACACGATACCCGAATCCATTGGAGAGAACACTGCAGGGGCATCAGATAGCAAAACTACAGGCACCTCAAGGGGAAGGGAAGGGGGGGCACCTCAGCCAGATGAGTCCACGACGCCAGATCCACGAGGGGCCTCCGTGCCCACTGTTCAATCCTTGGGAGTGCAAAGCCACAGTCTCACAAGTCACTACAGTGGGTGGATTGCCCACTGTGCCATCCTGGGGAGTGCAAAGCCACAGTCTCACAAGTCTCTACAGTGGGTGGATTGCCCACTGTGCCATCCTGGGGAGTGCAAAGCCACAGTCTCACAAGTCTCTACAGTGGGTGGATTGCCCACTGTGCCATCCTGGGGATGCAGAGACGGCGGGGCCCAGCGGAGCGGTGCTTGACTTGAAGGGCCCAGCGGAGCGGTGCAGAGACGGCGGTGCCCAGCGGAGCGGTGCTTGACTTGAAGGGCCCAGTGGAGCGGTGCAGAGACGGCGGGGCCCAGCAGAGCGGTTATTGACTTGAAGGGCCCAGCGAAGCGGTGGTGGTGCCCTGTTCAGCGGTGCTTGACTTGAAGGGCCTTGTTCAGCTGTTCTTGAGATGGCGGTGCCCTGTTCAGCGGTTCTTGAGACGGCGGTGCTCTGTTCAGCGGTGCTTGACTTGAAGGGACCTGTTCAGCGGTTCTTGAGACTGCGGTGCCCTGTTCAGCGGTTCTTGAGGCGGCGGTGCCCTGTTCAGCGGTGCTTGACTTGAAGGGCCCTGTTCAGCAGTTCTTGAAACGGAGGTGCCCTGTTCAGCGGTTCTTGAGACGCCGGTGCCCTGTTCAGCGGTGCTTGACTTGAAGGGCCCTGTTCAGCAGTTCTTGAGACGGCAGTGCCCTGTTCAGCGGTGCTTGTCTTGAAGGGCCCTGTTCAGCAGTTCTTGAGACGGCAGTGCCCTGTTCAGCGGTGCTTGTCTTGAAGGGCCCTGTTCAGCGGTTCTTGAGACGGCGGTGCCCTGTTCAGCGGTGCTTGACTTGAAGGGCCCTGTTCAGCGGTGCTTGAGACGGCGGTGCCCTGTTCAGCGGTGCTTGACTTGAAGGGCCCTGTTCAGCGGTGCTTGAGACGGCGGTGCCCTGTTCAGCAGTGCTTGACTTGAAGGGCCCTGTTCAGCGGTGCTTGACATGTGTCTCCAGGGCACCAGATCCGGCCATGGCATGGATCTCACTCGCCACCCGACATGTGGCTGCCGTGCCCTTCGTGCACATCTGTCTTCTCGCTTGCGGGCCCTCCTGTGCTGCCGTCCCGGGCCCGTGGGTTTCCTCCTTCACCCCTAAAATGGGGCTGGTGGGGCCCTCCTGGGCAGCTCGCCTGCTGCCTGACTTGTCGGGCGTGCTGCCCTTGCCACCCTTCCCTGCTCCTCTGTGGCCCTTTCCTCCCTTTGTTGGTGTGCCAGGTGGCACCCCACTTCCTGACGGTGCCAGGGTAGTGCCCTTGGAGCCTGCTGTCTCTGGCCTCTCGCGCCGGGCACTGGCTTTTTTGGCTTTCTTTCCAGGGGGTGGGCTGGCTGTATCTTTACTGCTAGGCGAAGTACCTGGCCTTGAAGGTGGTGGACTCCAAAATCCTTGGACTATTGTCCTTGTAGGTCCAGGTTTTGTGGTGGCTGAGGTGCTGGTTGGAGTCTTATGAGATGGAGGGGGTGGGTCTTGTGATGGAAAGAGGTTAATTTTGGACAGGAAAAACTTTTTGGGAGCAGTGGGAAGGGTAGGTGTGGTGGGTATGGGAGTGGAGGAAGAGGATGTGGTTGTAGGTGAGTCAAGTCTGGTGTCTTTGGGTGCAGGTGCTTGTGCTGGAGGCTGTTGTGAGGTGGATGGCTGTTGGGTGGGTGGCTGCCTGCGTTTGTGTGGTTTGGAAGAGGGGGTGACAGACACACTGGGAGAGGACACAGGGGACGTGTAAATGGTAGTGGGGGTGGTGACTGCACATGTGCGGAGTGTTCTGGTGGGTGTGCTGGTGATGGACGTAGTGGCTGATGATATTGTGCATGCAAGTGTGAGTGGAGACGTCACAAGGAGGGAGGAGGGAGACGAGGAGGAGGGGGACACAGAGGAGGCAGTGGCTGTTGGCATGTCTGCATGTGGCTGTTGCTTGGGTGAATGCTTGTGTGATGTGTGGTGCTTATGTCTGGATGAGCTTCCCTTGGGTGTTGAGGTGTGTGCAGGCTGGTCTGTAGGTGTGTCAGGGATAGGCAGAGGTACAGGGGAGTGGGACTGGGTTGAGGAAGTTGGAGGAGGGAGGCAGGAGACAGGGACAATGGCTGCCGTCAATGCTGAGGCCAGAGCGTTGAACGATCGCTGATGGGCAGCCTGACCCGAATGAATGCCCTCCAGGTATGCATTACTCCGGTGCACCTCCCTTTCTACACCCTGGATGGCATTCAAAAGGGTAGACTGCCCAACAATGAGCGTCCTCAGGAGGTCAATGACCTCCTCACTGAGGGCAGCAGGGGTAACTGGGGCAGGGCCTGAGGTGCCTGGGGTGAAGGAGATGCCCACCTTCCTGGGTGAGCGGGCACAGGGCGAAGGCTGAGGGGCTGCTGGGAGGGCGGAGCTGGTGCGCTGGGTGGCGCATGTACCTGTTGTTGTGGAGGGCACAGATGTTGCCGCCACCACAAGGGAGCTCCCTTCCGAGGACTTGTCTGTGTCGCTGGTGTCACCACGTGTCCCCGCTGTGGAGCTCCCCTCGCCCTCCGTCTCACTGGTGAACTCCGAGTCGTTGCATGGCCCTCCATGGTCATGTGAGATGCAGCTCCCTCGTGCTCCGATGCCACTTCTCCTCCGCCTGATGATGCTAATGCACACATGAACAGGAAGACCACCCGAAAAAGGGGGGGGGGGAGAAATAAAGACATGTTGAGTGCATGCATTGGCTACACAGTTGGCGGAGAGGACAGACACAGAAGCCCCCTGCACTACGCTGCGCACTTGGGGTACACTACTCAATCCGTGGGACATGGCCTACAAGCCTATGGACGACAAATCCACACATAGGTGACACAGGGCCATGATTAGCTGTACTAGGCAACCTACAGAGGTGGGGGGCGGGGGCACAGGGCCATGCCTAACGAAGGGGCCTAGCCTACGGAAACCACCCTGGCCTAGGGTTAGCCACAGCCCTCCTCCCCCACCCAGACACCACCACTGCGCGCAAAGTCAGCAGAATGTATTTGTACTCACCCCCTTGTGTCTGCTGTGATGTCCTCACGGGCCCATCCAAATCGGGGTTGGCCACCGCCAGGATCCGGGACATCAGGGGGGTCAATTGACGAGTGCCACCCCTCCTACGTTGGGAGGCCATCCCCAGCAGAGCCTCTGCGGCCTTCCTGCTCCCACGGCGGATGTCCTCCCACCTCTTGCTGCAGTGGGTGCCCCGTCTGTTGTGGACCCCCAGGGTCCGGACGTCCTTGGCGATGGCACGCCAAATGTCGATTTTCTGATGGGCGCTGACTTATGTGACATGTACAGGGGGAGAAAAATAAACAATCATTTTCTGCATGCTCGATGTGAGTGGCCCCCCATCCCCACCCTTGCCATGTGGCACATGCTCTCATCTGTCGTTTGATGCATGCCTCATTCGCTCTCCTCCCCACCATCGTTCATTCACCGGACTCAACCCAGGCATTGGCCACAAAGCATGGTCCCAGTGTACTTACCTGTTGGTCTGGAGGACTGTAGAGTAGTGCATACTGGGGGAGGACCCCATCCACGAGTTTCTCCAATTCTTCAGAAGTGAAGGCAGGGGCCCTTTCCCCAGTCGCTGCAGCCATTGTCTCTTCCAGACCGAGGTCACAGCAGCACTTGCAATATAGGTCCTCTCCTGTGGATGATCAGGTATCGAGTGATTAAGCAGATAGAAAATGGCGGTCACGCCCACGGCGGTGCGTACCGCAGCGGTGCGTACCGCGACCACCGGCGCACATCGTCATTGGCCCCTGAGACCCATAGGGTTCAATGTTAACCAATGCGGCTTTGCGCCGCGGTCTTTGACCGCCTCCCGCCACGGTGTGCCACGCCAGCGCATTGACCTCACATCCCACTGTCGCACTTCACAGGTCAGGCAGCCGCCATTTCAAGGGCCCACATGGCTTAAAATCTACTGCGTCACACATACCTAGGCCTTGCATCAACACTCATACAAGCCATTCAATGCATTGAGAATCGTGTACTGTGCAAGTTGTGGGAACGTACCTGTGGGTTGATTGACTCTGTGCTCCATGTTGTCCTTCCTAGGCACCGTCCGCTGGGACTTGCGAGGAGATGGAGGAATCTTCCCGTGTACAGACCGCTGGTGGACCTGTCGACAATGGAAGAAAGACATGTCATACTGACATACAGGCTTGACAGAGCCACTATACAGGAACTGTGTGCCCAACTGGAGCCAGACCTGATGTCACTCATCCGCCAACCCACAGGGATTCCCCCTCTAGTGCAGGTTCTGTCAGTACTCCATTTCTTGGCAAAAGGGTCATTCCAAACTACAGTGGCCATTTCATCAGGGATGTCACAGCCTATGTTTTCCAAGGTGTTGTCCAGAGTGTTGTCTGCCCTGTTGAAATACATGCGGAGCTACATTGTTTTCCCTGAGGTGGGCGATTTGGCTACGGTGAAGGGTGATTTCTATGCGCTTGGACATATTCCCAACATCATTGGTGCAATTGATGGGACACATGTTGCTTTGGTACCCCCCAGCACGAGTGAACAGGTGTACAGGAACAGAAAAAGTTATCATTCCATGAATGTCCAGGTGGTCTGTTTGGCTGACCAGTACATCTCCCATGTAAATGCCAAGTTCCCTGGGTCAGTGCATGACGCGTACATCATGCGAAATAGCAGCATCCCTTACCTGATGGAACTACTTCAGAGACACCGTGTGTGGCTAATTGGTGACTCTGGTTACCCTAACCTGTCATGGCTACTGACCCCAGTGAGGAATCCCAGGACAAGGGCAGAGGAACGGTACAATGAGGCCCATGGGCGTACTAGGAGGGTGATCGAGCGGACCTTCGGCCTCCTGAAGGCCAGGTTTAGGTGCCTCCATATGACAGGTGGATCCCTAATGTACTCACCAAAGAATGTGTGCCATATCATCGTGGCCTGCTGTATGCTTCACAAACTGGCTTTGCGACGCCAGGTGCCTTTCCTGCAGGAGGATGGTCCAGATGGTGGTCTTGTGGCAGCTGTGGAGCCTTCGGAGAGTGAAGAGGAGGAAGACGAAGAGGACGACACAGACAACAGGGACAGAGTTATACAGCAGTATTTTCAAAAACATACAGGTAAGAATCAACTCCGGAATTTACATTTACTTAAAGTCTCCTGCCTCTCTACTGTCTGAGTTTCCAGCCAGTGTATGTTCACTGAGTTGTGTCTTTCCCTTCCAATTTCAGAGATGTGGGCCCCACTCCGTGACCTCTGCTTTGTTTCCACATGGACTACAGCTGTGTGACAGTGGTATGTTGTCATCACAATGTAACTGGACATTTTGGCACGGTTCTGTGTAATACATTTGTTCAAAAATACAGGCAGACTCCAGATTATTTTTGTGCAATAAGTGTGTTTATAAAAGTGCTCAATTTTGGGTAATGGTTGCAATTCGGTGATGGGTGATGGTGGAGGAATGTCCATGGCAGAGTCAAGATTTTGAGTCTCACAGGTGCATTGTCCATATGCCTGTGGAAGGTGGAGCAGGGGCAGTTTAAGGTTGGACAGGGTGACAATGTGGGACAGTGGGATGACAATCAGGGGGTATCCTTTCCTGGCGGGGGTCTTGGCATCCTACTCTGTCTTCTTCCTAGATCTCAGGCACCGCTTGCGGGGTGGTTCTCCTTCTGCAGGGGGTGGGGTTCTGGTGGCCTGTTGTTCTTGTGTCGGGGCCTCCTGTCCACTAGCGCCGGCAGAGGTGGTAGCCTGTTCTTGGTCCATGCTAGTGACAGGGGCCCTTTGTGGTGCCACATGGTCCCGCAATGTGCTGACAATCTGATTGAGAGCCACAACGATGGTGCCCATTGCGGAACTGATATTTCTGAGTTCTTCCCTGAACCCCATAAACTGTTCCTCCTGCAGTACCTAGATCTCCTGGAACCTGGCCAGGACCGTCGCCATCGTCTCCTGGGAGCGGTGGTATGCTCCCATGATGGAGGATAGGGCCTCGTGGAGAGTGGGTTCCCTTGGCCTGTCCTCCCCCTGTCACAAAGTAGCCCTCCCAGTTGCCCTGTTTCCCTGGGCCTCTGTCCCCTGGACTGTGTGCCCACTACCACTGCCCCCAGGTCCCTGTTGTTGTTGGGGTGGTGGGTTAACCTGGGTGCCCTGTAGTGGTGGACACACTGCTGATTGACCTGTCCTGGAGACAGAGGCATGGGCCTGCTGGGTGGGTGCTGTGCTGGTGTTCCCAGAGGGGGGTAGGTCTGCTGTGGCCTGTGGCTGTCTGAGGGGAACCGACTGTCCCGAGGTCCCCGATGGGCCGGGCTGGTCATCTGGGTCCAGGGAGACAGAGCTGCTGTCATCACTGTGGGCCTCTTCTGGGCGTGGAATGGACATTTCTGGACCCTCCTGGGCGGTGTCGTGGCGTTCGGGTCCTGCAGGGGTATAAGAGTATGGTTATTGCTTCTGTGTGTGCCATAGCGTGCAATGGGTGGATGCCCGTGTACCCCAGTGCTGGCATTCCCTTGTGGGGGCTGTTGTGACAGTGGTTTGGGGGGAATGGGTATGTGCAGTGGGCATGCTTAGGTGAGGGGTGTCCATGGTTTGTGGTCGCATGCAGGGCTTGGTGTCGGGATGGGTGGGTTGTGATGGTGAGACATTAGCAAGGAGGATGTGTGATGGGGGTGGGGGGGAGGGTGGGGGTATGATTTGGCATGCCGGTGGGTGGGGGGGAATGAAGTAGTTGAGATTAAACTTACCAGAGTCCATTCCTCCGCATACTCCAGCGAGGCCCTCAGGATGCAGGATCGCCAAGACCTGTTCCTCCCATGTTGTGAATTCTGGGGGTTGAGGTGGGGATCCGCCACCAGTCTTCTGCACTGCGATGTTGTGTCTGGATACCATGGAACGCACCTTCCCCCGTAGGTCGTTCCACCGCTTCCTGATGTCGTCCCAATTTCGTGGATGCTGTCCCACAGCGTTGACCCTGTCCACTATTCTTTGCCATAGCTCCATCTTCCTGGCAATGGTGGTGTGCTGCACCTGTGCCCCGAAGAGCTGGGGCTCTACCCGAACTATTTCCTCCACCATGACCCTGAGTTCAGCGTCTGAAAACCTGGGGTGTCTTTGGGGTGCCATGGGGTGGTGTGGATGAGGTGTGGGGTGGCGTTTGTGGTGATGAGTGTGGTGTGTGTGGTGGTGTGTGGTGTTTTGTGCGTGGATGTTGTATGAGTGATGGTGTTATGTGCCTGTGAATGCTCTGTACTAGCTGGTGGTGTCTCTCTCTGGCCTTAGTCAATAAATGGTGGTCGTAGGGGTTTGTGGGTGATGTGGGTGTGTGTTTTATATTGTGTTGGGTGTGTGGGAGTGGTTTTTGTATGTGTATCAGGTGTGTGTGTTTCAAAATGACCAATGTGGCAGTGTTTTGCAGCTGTGTGTGTATTTTGACCGCGGCGGTGTGTACCGCCAATGGAATACCGCGGTTGAAAGACCGACGCGTGGATTCGTGGGTCGGAATGGAATGGGTGTATTTCTGTTGGCGTGACGGTGGAGGTTTGGTCATCGCCAGTTTCTCGCTCGCCGTTGGTGTGGCGGACTTTTGTGGATGTCGGGTTTTTGACGGTTTGCCTGTTGCGGGTCAGAATGACCGTGGCGGTTTCCCGCGGCCACGGCGGTGTTATGGCGGTCTTCAGACCGGCGGAAGCGCCTTTTACCACCGAGGTCAGAATGACCCCCATAGTCATGTGTTTTTATGCCCTGACAGTGAAATACTGCTAAATTCATTTTTCAATGTTGCAAGGCCTGTCCCTCTCATAGTTTAACATGGGGGCTACCTTTAAATATGATTAAAGTGTAGATTCTCTTTGGAAGTGGATAGACATGTGGAGTTTGGGGTCTCTGAGCTCACAATTTAAAAATACATCTTTTAGTAAAGTTGATTTTAAGATTGTGTGTTTGAAAATTCCACTTTTAGAAAGTGAGCATTTTCTTGCTTAAACCATTTCTGTGACTGCCTGTTTGTGTATTCCCTTTCTGGGTCAATTTGACAGGTGGGCTGGTTGCACCTCTCACTAGACAGTGACACAAAGGGAGCTGGGGTGTAGTCTGCATTTCCTGATGAGCCATCTGTGCTAGGAGGGAGGGGAGGAGTGGTCACTCACACCTGAAAGGGTTGTGCCTGCCCTTACACAATGCAGTCTCCCACCCCATGGCATGTGTCTGTGGCCTGGCCTGGGCAAGGCAGGATTTCACAAACAAGAGATACTTTTATTTTAAGTAGGCCTACTTCAAAGGGCAAAATGGGTTTAAGAAGGGCACCCAAAACCACAGACTTTAGATCACTTCTGGAAACCAAGAGGAACCTCTGCCTGAAGAAGAACTGAAGAACTGACGAAGAAGAGCTGCCCTGCCTGTGACTGTGTTTTGTGGATCTATCCTGCAGTTGCTTCTTCTGCCAGTGTAAGAGGACAAAGACTGGACTTTGTGTGCCTTCCTTCTTGTGAAAAACTCTCCAAGGGCTTGATTTAGAGCTTGCCTCCTGTTTGAAGTCTCAGGGAAAAAAAAGACTTCTCTCTACCAGCACCTGGAGCCACTCTGCCAAGTGGTGCCCATCCAGTTCCTGGGCCCCTGAAAGGAGAAGCTGGCAGCACAAGAGTGAGAAATCCACACACAGACTGCCGTGCGGGGAAAAGATTGATGCAACTCCGATCCACGGCTGAAAAATCGACACGCCGCCTGCTTCGCAGCTGAAATTGATGCTCGCCTGTTGTGCAGCTGGGAGATCGATACATGTGGTGTGAGAAACGATGTGCAGCATCGCTAATATAGGCTGGTGAGATTGCAGCCCGTGCTGGGTGGTTTTCGGATCATCGTGCGGCAGGATTTCTGATGCAAACACCGCTGGGCGTGTAAAAACGGCACAAAGTCTGCCCAGACCCGAGAGTGCTATTCAAAAGAACGTATCGCTCTCCTGTGGAGAGAAGAAACAATGCATGCCGACCCGATGGAAGGAGAAACAATGCAAGGTCTCTCTCATGAGTGATACCGACGCATTGCATGCCCTTTTTGACGCACACTCGCCTGTGCAGGGTTATTTTTGACGCCCCCAGGTACATATTCATGCTAACAGCATTAGCGTTGTGTTTAAAATTACCTGAAGACTCTTTTTGAATTTTTATTGATAACTTGACTTGTGGATTTGTTTCATTTTGTTTTGTTTAGATAAATATTTTCTATTTTTCTAAACCTGTGTTGTGTCATTTTGTAGTGTTTTCATTGAGTTACTGTGAGTGGTGGTACAAATACTTTACACCGTGAAGTTAAGCCTGCCTGCTCGTGCCAATCTACCAAGGGGGTAAGCAGGGTTTGGCTGAGGGTGATTCTCTTTTACCCTGTCTAGAGTGATGGTCCTTGCTTGGAGAGGGGGTAACCTGACTGCCAACCAAAGACCCCATTTCTAACAGCCGTAAATGCAACTCCCTACATGTGTGAGCAATAGTTTCATCTCTTTCCCTGCCCACATGACAGCAAACAGGGAAAGAGATAAAAACTCTGCTCCCGGCAAGCAGGAATAGTTGCTGCATGTATCTTTACTTTTGCTTGGTAGGAGCCATTACAGCTCCCGCCAAGCACAAGCAAACAGCTACTTCCCGAAGGTGGGCATCTCTGGAGGTAGCAGGAGCAGGACCACATGTCCTCCCTCCTTTGATATACACAGGCTGGCCATAGGGAGGTGGTCATCACCAGGGCCATATATGGCAGAGGAGGGGGGGCCGTGCCACTGTCTCAATGCTGTTACAAATGTTTAGGGCCCCCAGGACATGGTAGTCCCTCAGGCCAAGGGGTCCATGATGACCCCCTTTTTAAATCTGTTTTTAGTCCCAGAGAGGTTCCTGGGGACTGGGGGGACTGCATGGCCTTGTTAATTTTTCAATTATGGCCCTGGGGAGGTGGTGGTCCTCGCGGCTGGGGGGAGGGTCAGTGCAGCCAACTTGCATAATTTAAATGCAGAAGCCAAGGGGACGTGGTAGTCCCCAGGGCCTTGGGTGGGCTCTCCACACTCCCACTTGCTTATATTTTCAAACCTCCAATGAGGTGGTGGTCCCCAGGGCCTGGGGAGTTTGCGCACCACCCGGGATATTTTGTTGTTGAGCCCCAGGGAGCTGAAGCTGTGTCTCAAAATGGCTGTCAACATTTCCTAGTTGAAGTGCTGGCAGTCAATCAGATCTCTGCACAAGATTGGGAGGGTTTGCAAAGTGGTTGCGCTTCTAGATATACAAAATTGGAATGGATTTACACCAAATAACTGAAAGCTACTTTTCTGCAAAATGTGGTGTAATTCCAGTCAGCAGTTTGGACAGGCGGGCCTAGCGAGTCTATGGGATTTAACATGGGAAATGCACTTTTTTACCTCCCTTTTTCTCGCCCCCCGCTTTACGGATCACCCCAAAACTTTCCTCACACAACAAGACCCTTAGGCCCACTTTAAAAAAAAAATGTAATGAAGATTCGTCAAACAGTACCAAAGATATAGCCAAGTCAAAAAACGCTTCTTCAATGGAACTTCGGTCCAGACTATAACTACCCCTCTCCCTGAATCTCTGTTACATCTCTGTTTTCTGTCTCAATCTCAATATCAGTTGTGCATACTTTCTTTATCCTCAGCATTTCCCCATAGGGGATACTATTAACTAAATTCCTTCGTTGATGACTCCGATAGTGCAAATCACTAGTTCTCACTGTCTCCTTATGGAATATAGTTGTGTAGAGTTTGCCGTTTTCAACCCACAGTTTAACATTCAAGAAATCAATTTCCGTAGTGCTCGTTCAGGTGGTAAATCTTAGATTGAAGTGGTTCTTTGTCTGTTCATCTAGGAAAAGCTGTGCTTTTTATTTTGGGTATTTCCAGAGTATAAACAAATCACCAATACATTGTGTTCATATAAGGACATGTTGGGTATATTCTTGGTTGTTTTCCACCCGGGCCATTTGCTCCTCCCTCCAGGCCATTTTGAGGATCACAAAGCTGGGGGTGAAGCAAGTATCAATCATGATCCCCATTTTCTGACAATATTATGTAGAAAGATGTTCTCCCTCATGCAGCATTGAATCAAACTTATTAGCATGTTGTTGTGTTCATAGAAACATACATCTCTAGTTTTAATTAAAAGCTCACACCTTGCCACCCTACATGAATGTTCTATATAGGTGTATAATGACATGACATCCATGGTGATCATGACAAAATGATGAAATATTTCTGTGAATTTAAGCATACATATATGTATGTGTAGATAGATAGATAGATAGATAGATAGATAGATAGATAGATAGATAGATAGATAGATAGATAGATAGATAGATAGATAGATAGATAGATTTGATAGGAAAAGCATTTTTTATTTTGCCAATGACTTTGGCACAGTTTGAAGAGTCGTCCCCAAATTTTCAAAAGTAGTACACCATTCCCTTTCAGCTGCTGCCTTGAGTGTTCCAGGATGGTCCATCAAGCAGGGGCTGAGAAAAAGAGGGGTTCCAAAACACATTTTCACCTTGCATTTTCCCATAGGGTCTTTAGAAATGACTACAGCCTGAACACCTGATGAAATAACACCAAGTTTAGAGGGAAGTTAGATCTTGGTGCACAGATCATATTTTTTATTATTTGGTGTAAACCGGTTCAGTAGTTTTTGAGATATTAAAGGTACAAGAAATATCGATATCTGGACAGTTGGTGTTCAGATATGCTCTGATTGGACAAGGAGGCTAGTCAATTCTGAATAGTTGGTGACAACCTGAACAATATATTTTGGCAGCCACTAGAAGTCTCAGGAACTTGGTCCCTGTGTCCTGAAAATGAATTAAAAAAATATGTAAGAGGGCAGGATAAACACACCCAGACCCCAAAGAGCATATATGGGGGTCCCAAAGAGATCACCCCCTTTATTTTCTGGCCAAAAAATGGACTCGTATAGGACCCTGAGTCATGGTCCCCATCAAAATGCATTGGAGCGATTGGCAGGTTTTGAGAGTAACAAAAAGGAGAACGTATAAAGGGTGTTAACAGATTTTAGTTACAATATGATCATTTGTTGATGGTACCATACTAATTTTAGGAATTGTGGTGAGTTCGAAGGTTACTGTACCCTGTGAAAAAAACTTTTGTTGGGGTTTCATGAGTCATGTTTGAGAGAAAACTGTTTTCTCATGAGTATCCCATAGAGGTTACGGCCCAGAAGCTAAAATAAGAGCGTATTGTTTTTGTGATTTGCCCACAATCACAGGATGTCGAGCTGGTGCTGAAACACAAACCTGGTTCCCCAGTTGCAAATTCTGCAGCTCTGGGCGTAACACCACATCTGAGCCCCTCAGTGTAGCACATAATCAAGTGATCAACTGGATAAAAAAGCATAAAGATAGCAAATGATTTAAAAGTGCTTTGTCACTATTGTAGTACTCAGAAAATATATCCCTATTTTAGTTTTTTAGAGCACTAACCATAATTTCTATTGGCATAAAACCCGCTCATTTTTACAATTTCTAAAGGAAATGCTTTTGAATACATCAAGATGATGTCAAGTGAGCCTCCCTTTTGTAATAAATAGGAAATGCTAGCAATCTAGTTGTTCAATAGAACACTGTAGGGAGGCAGATGTCAGGGGCACAGACTCTGATAAATGAGGGCAGTGTGGAGGGTGCAGAGAGGACAAGTTGACTATGATGGACAGACAGGAGGGGCAGTGGCACCACAAAGAACCATGGGAGGGGGAAGGGAAAGGGGAACAGGGGCAACAAACCAACCATGCAGGACAGGCAAGAGAGGCTGAGGCAATATAACAGACCAGTGAGAGCAGAAGGAAGAGGCAGTGGCAGTACAACCATCCTTGCCAACAGACTCGATCCAGGCAGGAGACTCCCAATGGTTTTAAGCCCAAAAGGACTTTATTTTACCTGCCCCCTTCCTAAAATCTCCTTTTCCTCAATGTAAGTCAGTGGGGAAAATCAATTCACAGTTTTCTTTCAAAATAGCCGTCGCTCCCCATCCCCGGAAGCTACAGGAGGCGCTGCACCTCTCCCTGAGTCACACTGGCCCCCTCAGGTGCGGCTCACTGATCTGGGCCATATTACTGGGTCGCAGCAGTGAGCATGCAGATAAGGAGTCCTGTACCCCACATACACAGGGCCAGGGACTCCGATGGTGCCCAGGGGCAGGAGGGGCAGGCTGGGGGGGAGTCACATGGTCAGATGTCAGCCCCTTAGCTCCACTTCAGCTCTGCCAGTGTTGCTGGGTGTCTTTGGACCTGCCTGGGTCACAGAGCACCACGGCCAGGTGGCCAACTTGTTGGTGGAGAGACTCCACCCCCTCCCTAAAATGCATACACTCTTCAGTCTCCAGCAGGGAAGAGATAAAAGGTTCATAATGTTGACCCTGTGCAATGATGCAGTGGACTGTTCAAAAGACACCTTCCTGGTCTCTAGGCTTGCTTAAATAATATTCTCTAGGGATGTACATGTAAGACTATGATCACATGTTCATGTGTAGGTAAGGCCACTCAGCATTTATCCTGCCAAGATTAATAAAAGCTGTTACCCATTGAAATTTGTAACAGTAAACACATTTTATCTGTCAATAGCACCCAGAGATTTCCCTAGGGTTGAATGTGTACTGTTTTGTTATACAATGCCACCTTGCAACTGATGTTGCAAGAAGAATGCAATCATGTGTAGGACACTAAAAGAGAGGGTGAGCAAAATCAGCGGTAGACTTTCCATGCCTTTTTAAATGAAATCAGAAAGTTATGCATTCTCAACAACTGTGTAACTTTTAAAAGAGGACGATGTCATTTGTCTACTCCATCAAATCAGCCACCATTTTGCTGCAAAAAGATTGCCTATAGTCTAAATAAATTAAATAAGGGGCATATTTATAACAAAGTGATGCAGCACAGCAGAGAAAGTCACCTTGCTGTGCTACGTCACACCTAAGGGCAGGAATGTGCCATATTTAAAACAATACATCACCTTCCTTTCTTTGACCCTGCGCTGGTGCTTTTTTGGTTAACTAGCGCCAATGCAGGCACTCTTGCAGCATAGACACCTTCCTCCACAACAACAATCCCCTGAGGCATTTTCCTCATTCTATATGTGCTGCAGAAAGAGGAAGTAACAAGGAGAAATAAAGATATGTTTCCTTGTTACGCCTCGCCTGGGAAGACATTTATTTTGGTGCATTCCCAGGTGTATTACTTTTGACAAAATTGGGCATGCACCAAAATCCATGGATGTTGCGTTAGAACACTCATGCAATACAGATGGAACACCACCCATGGGTCAGAGTAACACAATGCAGCAATTTACACTGTGTTGCTTTACTCCAAATTTATGAAGCCACTGAGGGTCACGCAATGTGGCCTTGTTTGTCTTCATTGATTGCATTTTGGGTTTGTGTAGTGCATGCACCATGCTGCGTGGTGCAAGAGTGACACAGTCGAAGTTATAAATATGCCCCTATATGTTTTTGAGGTTTGGTGTGAAAACGACAGTTCACTATGAGTGGTAGCTGCTTGCAATCTGTTACTTTTCAGACTCCAGTGTCCACCCAGACGTTCGTGCCTAGTATTCCATTTCTCATGTTGTTAATACAATAGGACTTTTATGAGACTCCCAGAGACTATTCACCACTATTTTTCCATCCCTATTTCTCGATGTACTCCAGTATTGCCTTGACCCAAATGTAAAAACGGTATTTGCCTTTCACAGTATTTTATAAAAAAGTAAAGGAAATTGGTTCTCAGGAAAGGCTTCGAAGTTATTGAAACTAGCATGCAAAACATTTCTGATATTTCAAAAATGTATTTCCCAGACTCTGTAATAGCGTTAATGAAAGATACAGTGGTCCATAGATAGAACATCTGTAACATGTAAAAAAAGCACTCTAATGCTTTGGAATTAGATGCTCCAGCTGCTTGTCGACCGAGGAATCCCCATGACATCATCTAGCTAGAATTGTATTTCATTTGCTACTTTCATGACTGCAAAGCAGTCAACATGATCCAGATGTGTCCGTGTGCTGCAGTTGATATGGACTGTAATTGTCTGGGTTTCAAGCTCTTTTTTTATAGAGCTGACATACAAAGATGTTGTCCCAGTGCATATATATTTGGAGGGGCAGCGGGGACGCCACAATTTTATTTTCTTTGCTTCCTTTATGTCCTGTGGTTGATTGCTGTATGGAACCAATTGTTTGAAACAAATACGGAAGAATGGGTGAATCAACTTAGTCTAAGGGGCAAATGTATTATTTTCAAAGTTGCACTGTGTTGCACTGGGTGGAAAGATGCCTCTGCTGCTCTCTTTGCATTAAGTCCTGTGATTGATTTCTATATAAATTAATTGTTGTAAACACATGAAGGTATAGCTAATACTTGATAGTCTGTGCTTCTTTTCAAGACCTACTGACAGAGTAAAGTAATTACAATTGTCGTAGTTTGACTCTTGCTCTAGGCAGGACTGCTGGTTTAAAGATGACAGTACCTATGTTTGTAGGCGATTATGCCAGTACTACAAGTCACAACTGTCGCCCCAACCCTCCCGGCTCACAAGCAGCACCTCACCAAAAACCCAAACAGTAAAAGGTGATTTGTGGCAGCCTTAACGCATGGACTCAAAAGTGTGACATCTCAGGGAGTGTCGTGGTTAAAAAGAGAATACCCCTTTCTCACATGAACAACATGTCTCAATCAAACACAGGCAGTGAAGGAGATGAAGTAACTTTTTCAATAGGTTTTATTAACAAAACTGCAATCTACGATAAGTTGCATGGGCTGCAATGATAAGGATAATGAATAATGAAATAAACAGAATTGTGAAGACAAGAGTCCTTAATACAAAGACCCCCACCATCTTGCAATAATACGGAATAACATAAGATGTGAAATAGGTCCTGATACCCTAATATGATGTACCTAACCTCTAACCTAAAAGAGAGCTAGGTGTGTTAAACCTAATCTGCGAATGCCATGCCCACGAGAAGAGACCCCCCCAACCCTTGTTACCATGGAATGAGGTCTCTAGTTCAGACTCCATAGGGACACGAAGACTGGGTCAGCGTCAAGGCGATGTGAAGCATAGACAGCAGCAATGGCATCTGGTTGGAATTCCTCTATTTGTCTAAATGAGGTGAATTTATAAAGATCTGCTCCCTGACGTAGGTCTGTTCCCAAACAATAGATAACAAGACATGCTTGGTGTAGGAAAGTCCTTTTTTTTTGCCTGATCACCCCCACTCTTTCTGGATAGGTACTGGTGGTTACTGACTCTTGGCTGTGCCCTGGGTACTGCTTACCAGTCCCAGGGCCAGTGCTCTGTGTAAAATGGATATGCAAATTAGGCTAATTATAATTGGCTAAGTTAACCTACCTATAAGTCCCTAGTATATGGTAGGGCATGTAGGTTTAGGGACCACAGCATAGGTGGTGCACACCTAGGTGCATTGCTGAGGTGCCCAGTGTCATTTTAAAAGCAAGCCTGCCTTGCTGGCTGCTTTTAAATTAAAGTTATATGCAAATTCGACTTTGGAATTAAAGGTACTTCCAAAGTCTTAAACTACCTTATTTTTACATATAAGTCACCCCTAAGGTGTGCCCTATGTGCCCCTAGGGCTGGGTGCCATGTAACTATAAGCAGGGGCTTTATAAAAATAGATTTATAAGCCCTGGTGAGGTAAAAACAGCCAAATTCGTTTTTCCCTCATTGAAGTAAATGGCCTTCATAGGCTAGAATGGGCAGACTTTATTTTAAATTTTAAAGTCTCCTTAAATGTTACATACCAAGAATTTGGTATCAAATTGATTGTTATAATAAATCCCACAACTTCCAGTTGTTGGATTTAATATAACCAGTTCAGGTAAAAAGTTTAGACTTTACCTAAAAAGTTGCCAATTTCAGCTCTGCATTGTTTTTGCTGCTGTGCTCTGATTGGCCAGCCTGCAGCAGCTTCTGCCAGGCTACTTTAATGAGGTGTGAAGTGGCCTGGCTTCACACAAAGGAATGTGCCTGGGGGAGAGAATCTCCCCTCAGCAGATGGTGAGGCAGGAAGGGGGAGGGCTGCCAAACTGGTCTTCAAAGGCAGAGAAGGACATCTGGAGCACCCAGCAACACCCCCACATCCTGCAACCCCAGACAGCTAGGTGCCCCCTTGATTAGATTAGGAGAGGGCAGGAGAGGGGTGTGTTTATGATTTTTAGCCACACCAGTGGGTGGGCTCAGCCAGATCTCTCCTCCAAAAATCAGATTCATCCATTTTGGATTTTTAGAGACTGTTGCCTTCTGGGATGGAATTTTTGCCACACTTCCCAGGAAGTGGTCATCACAGGGGGACGACCCTGTCCCTGATTGGAGAACCAGGGCCCCCCTGCTTTTCACCCAGGAGCAAGGATAAAACTGGCAGACCTGTACCCACGCCTCAGATCCCCACCAAATTTCAAGAAGAAGGAACTACAAGGAGAAGAAGGACTGCCCTGCTGGACCCCTGGCCTGCACCTGGACCCTGCACTCAGAAAGACTGCACCAGCTGCACACTTGGGCTTCACCACAAGAAGGACTTTGCCTGGCTTCCACTGGTTCAAGGAGGGACTCCCTGTTTGCTACAGGTGAATAATTGCTATCCAGAGTCCCCTGCACCAACTCCTGAAAAAGTGACCAGCTGACCACTGTCCAGTGGCCAAAAAGGAGTTTGCGCCAGGTGCATTCTGGGAGTTGAAGTCCGCACTTCCCAAGGACCATCACAGAACTTCTGGACCCTTGGGGTGAGCTGTGGACCCCAAAAGAACCTTAAAAGAACCTCTGGGTGAAGCCCCAGAAGTTTGGAAAAGATTGGAGAATTTTTGAAAAAAAGCTCCATAAAGTGACCGACCCGACGCGGAAATTCTAGCCGGCTTGCCTCAACCGCGACCCGGCCTGACTTCGTGGTTCGTCCCGGTAAAGAAAAACATCCAAAAAAGAGACTAAGTCCGAACGTAAAAAGTTGACCGGGACCTTCCAGCCATCGTATCCGAGAAGGGCTCCACGGACGTCGGATCAAGATCCAGGTTTACCCCGGTCGAAGGATTTTCATCTAAAAAAAACGACTAAGTCCGAAGGTAAAAATCACCACCGAGGAAACCGACTTCGTGTATCCGGACAAGGGCTCCAGGAGGTCGGATCCAACTGGCAGGTTCGTCCCGGGGAAGAAAAACATCAAAAAAGAGACTAAGTCAGAAGGTAACTTTTTAACCGAGGCCTCCCGCGACTTGTAGCCGAGCAGGGCTCCATCGCGGTCGGCCTGAAAGTTTGACTTTGCACCGGGCCTGGTGCAACCAGATGACCCGATTGGCGCTTTTTGTTTCTAAGCGCTAGAAAATAATAATACTTTAAAAATTCATATCTCCGGTTCCCCTGAACCGATTTTAATCGTTTTTGTGTCATTTTAAATATAAAAATATAAGCTATTTTTATAAATTGGTTTTGGATTTTTAAACTGTTTCCTGTATTTTATTTAATTACTGTTTTGTGATATTTGAATGCTTTACACTTTGGGGCTGATTCTAACCTTGGCGGACGGCGGAGGCCGTCCGCCAAGGTTCCGCCGTCAGAACACCGCACCGCGGTCGAAAGACCGCGGCGGTGATTCTGAGATTTGCCCTGGGCTGGCGGGCGGCCGCCAAAAGGCCGCCCGCCAGCCCAGGGCAAATCAACCTTCCCACTAGGATGCCGGCTCAGAATTGAGCCGGCGGAGTGGGAAGGTGCGACGGGTGCAGTTGCACCCGTCGCGTATTTCAGTGTCTGCTAGGCAGACACTGAAATACTTTGTGGGGCCCCCAGGGGCCCCGCGGCACCCCCTACCGCCATCCTGTTCCTGGCGGGTGAACCGCAGGAACAGGATGGCGGTAGGGGGTGTCAGAATCCCCCATGGCGGCGCAGCAAACTGCGCCGCCATGGGGGATTCTAAGGGCAGCGGTAAACCGGCGGGAGACCGCCGGTTTGCCTCTTCTGACCGCGGCCGAACCGCCGTGGTCAGAATGCCCTGCGGGGCACCGCCGGCCTGTCGGCGGTGCTCCCGCCGACCCCGGCCCCGGCGGTCCTAGACCGCCGGGGTCGGAATGACCCCCTTTGTCTCCTAAGTTAAGCCTTGACGCTCGATGCCAAGCTACCAAGGGTAGAGCTGGGATTAATTTACTGAGACCTAACTGTACCTATGTGGAGGTTGGTGGCTTGTTGCTAGGTGTAGGTACCTACCTGCCCTACCAATAACCCATTTTCCAACACTTGGGATGGCAATTTATGTAAACAATTCCCTTGAAGGAGTGAAGAGGGAAAGTACCTAATGTGAATACCTATAGTTTGTTTATATTTGTAGTTTGATATTAAACGCCTTAGCGCGGTGGCACTGATAAAGTGAAACTAAAACATTGACCTAACTAGAAACAATGCAGCCATCTTGGAAACATATAATTAAATATTTGCACTAAAACAGAGCAAGATAAGGAGGGTGAAAGTCGGGCTAAGCTAACTCGTGTTTCCCATTAAAACTAGATAGGATTCACTACACAGAATAATAAATCATAATATACATAAAGAAACTATGTAGCAAAGATTTTTGTTAAAGGTTACATTTGATTTTTTGCAGTGGTGATAAAACTTTGTGAGACCCTGCCTGTTACTACTTTCTTTATTTTTTCTTCCCCCATGCTTTTACATTCCTTATTTAACCCCTTCTGTGCCGCAAACGTAATGGTTACGTCCTGCTGCACAGTGCTCCTGTGCCGAGGACGTAACCATTACGTCCTCGGCACGGAGCCCGGAGGGAGTGCTAGCGCTCTCTCCGTCGGGTTCCCTCCCACCCCCACCCCCTTATAATGACGTCAGTGCGCGATTGCGCGCTGACATCATTACCCACTGCCGGTCGCACTGGAAGCCATTTGCTTCCAGTGCGGTGAAGAGAGAAACAGGTAAGTTTCTCCTCCGGCTAGTGGGGGGTTTGGGACAAAGAGGCACTGGGGGAAAGGAAAGGCTTTTTCTTTCCCCCGGCGTCTCTTTGAGCATTCCTGCTGCCCGATCCCATTGCGATCGGGCAGCAGGAAGCCCACTAGACGCCAGGGATTTTTTTATTTTTATTATGTTTAAAATGTTTATGTGTTTGGGAGCGGCCCCTTGGGCAAGAGTCGCTCCCTTTTGGAGGCATGTTTATGTTGGCCATTTCTGACCCCCGTGGGGGCAGATTGGCCTATTCTTTTTAGGCCGATCTGCCCCCAAGGGGGGCAGAATCCACTAGACGCCAGGGATTTTTTTTTATTATAATTTTTAAAATGTTTATGTGTTTGGGAGCGGCCCCTTGGGCAAGGGTCGCTCCCTTTTGGGGGCATGTTTATTGTGGCCATTTCTGCCCCCCTTTTTTTTTTTGTATAAAAGTTTTCATGTTTGGGATGGCCCCTTGGGCAAGGGTCGCTCCAATTTGGGGACATGTTTCTTGGGGCCAGATCGGCCTAAAAATAATAGGCCGATCTGCCCCCAATGGGGGAAGAATCCACTAGATGCCAGGGATTTTTTTTTTAATTTACTGTGAAATGTTTTGCATTGGGGAGCGGCCCCTTGGGCAAGGGTCGCTCCCATTTGGGGGCATGTTTCTTGTGGCCATTTCTGCCCCCTTGGGGGCAGATCAGCCTATTATTTTTAGGCTTCTCTGCCCCCAAGGGGGGCAGAAGCCACTTAGACACCAGGGGTAGTGTGTGTGTGTGTTAGTGGAGAAGGGGCAACCCCTTGGGCAAGGGTCACCCCCCTTTGGGGGCACATGTACCAAGGCCATTTCTTCCCCCCTTGGGGACAGATCGGCCTATTATTTTTAGGCTCATCTGCCTCCAAGGGGGGCAGAAACCACTAGAATACCAGGGATTTTTTTTAAATATGTTTATTTATGTGGGGGGGAGTCCCCTTGGGCAAGGGGTACCCCACCAAGGGGGGCATTGAACTGTTGGCCATTTCTGCCCCCTTGTGGGCAGATGGGCCTACTTTTTTTTAGGCCCATCTGCCACCAAGGGGGGCAGAAGCCACTTAGGCACCAGGGATAGTGTGTGTGTGTGTGTGTGTTAGTGGAGGGGGGGCGGCCCCTTGGGCAATGGTCGCCCCCCCTTTGGGGGCATGTTTACCAAGGCCATTTCTGCCCCCCTTGGGAACAGACCAGCCTATTATATTTAGGCTGAGGGGGGCAGAAACCACTAGAACGCCAGGGATTTTTAAACATATGTTTATTTATGTGGGGGACGTCCCCTTGGGCAAGGGACGCCCCCCCAAGGGGGCATTGAACTGTTGGCCATTTCTGCCCCCCTTGGGTCAGATGGGCCTATTTTTTTTAGGCCCATCTGCCCCCAATGGGGGCAGAAGCCACATAGGCACCAGGGATAGTGTGTGTGTGGTTTGTTTTTTGTTTGGGGGTGGGCCCTTGGGCAAGGGTCGCTCCCCCTGGGGACACACTACTAAAGGTATTTTCTGCCCTCCTTGGGGCAGATAGGCCTATTTTTTAGTAGGCCCATCTGCCCCTATGGCAGAATCCACTTAGGCACCAATTTCTAAATGCTTGATGGTGAGATGTTTGTCAACTGACAAAGTATTTGCATTTGTGATAATTTTTTTCCTCCTTATTGTTCTAGTTCAAAGCTTTTGCTTTCTTTGCTGTGGCTACTTGCGGTTTTGGCGGTGGTTGACCTGCGGTTTGCATAGTTGCATGTTTAGGTAAGTAAAAACAATTTACTCCAAAGGAGTATTGTTGCCATGCATGAATGACATGTTTGTAGGTGGTGTACTAAATGCAGGTTTGTGTGAAATTGTTCTTAGATTTGTGCACAATGATATTTGTGTGGTCTTCTTTCTAATTTGCTTTTCTTTCTTTCTTTTTAGTGGGATATCATTGGTGATTGCTGTGTCTGTGCAGAGTAGTTGCTGGTGATTCAAGCTTTTTCAGGCTAGTGAGCGGTATAGTTTTTGAGTTTATAATTCTTACTAATAAAGCTACACTTTATTACTTATCTTATACAGTGCTGGTTGTTGGTGGTGCATTTGTCCAGTTAATTTTCGTAGGAAAGATCATGGCTAGCTGCAGGATGATCACTCAGCAGGTGGTTGGTATGCTTTTTGAGTCATTGTCTGATCATGATTATGAGACGGACTCTGCATCTGAGGCAGAGGAGGAAGTGAGGGATTCTGGCAGTAAAGGTTCTGTCGGAGAGGAATCTTCTGATGAGGAAGCCACACTCAGTGCAGATGAAGGGCCTGTTTCAGAGGAGGACACTGATGTGCCATCAGTGCAGCAACCTGAGGCTGAAAGGTTTCCCGTTAGAAGACCTGAACACTGGGTTGCCCCAAACATGGAGCAGCCAGAGTTGCCTGCCTTTACTGGTCTCCCGTGGTGTAGTGTCAATACTGAGAACTTTTTGCCTGTCAATTTCTTTGAGTTATTTGTGGATGATGTGTTTTTGGAAGAGATTGTTGAGCAGACTAATTTGTATGCGGAGCAGTGTTTGAGGGACTTCGCTGCTAGACTTAGGCCGCACTCTAGAGCTGCCCAGTGGATTCCCACAAATTTAGAGGAGATGAAAAGGTTTTTAGGTTTGACTCTTTTGATGGGGTTGATAAGGAAGCCATCACTGGCTTCTTATTGGTCTACTAGTCCCTTGATGGCAACAGCTATATTTCCTGCAAGAATGGGTCGTAATCGGTATTTGCTTCTTCTTAGGATGCTGAATTTTATTGACTATTGACAATGCATTAGCCTTGCCACGAGATCACCCTGATTCTGACTGTCTTTTTTAAGATTAGTCCTCTCCTTGATCATTTTGTAGATCGGTTTTCAGAGGTCTATGTTCCAGGGCAAAGAAATAACTCTGGACGAGTCTTTGGTCCTCTTCCAGGGTCGTTTGGTTTTTAGGCAGTACATTCCTAGCAAGAGGGCACGATGTGGAATTAAATTGTATATGCTGTCTGAAAGTAGTACAGGATATGTGTATAATTTCCATGTCTACACTGGTAGGGATTTCAGTATTGACCGCCCTGGTTGTCCTCCCACTTTTGGAGTTACTGAGAAAATTGGTTGAGAACTTGGTAGACGACTGTTCAACAAAGGTCACAATTTGTATGTAGATAACTTTTACACTGGAGTGTGGTTGTTCAAGGAATTGTTTAGAGTGGACACTGTTGCTTGTGGCACAATTCGTTGTAACCGGAAAGGCTAGCCAAGGGAGCTTGTCTGTAAAAAACTTCAGAGGGGACAGTGCAGTGCCTTGCGGAAAGATGAGCTGCTAGCTTTGAAGTTTTCAGACAGGAGGGATGTCTCCATGCTAAGTACCATCCATGATGAGAGTACTTCCCCTGTGACTGTTTGGGGCCAGGTTGCTGAAGTGATGGTGTAGATAGAGTTGATCAAAGGTCGGAACCTTATACTGCTATTTGTAAGTCTTAAGTTTGGTATAAGAAGTTAGCAATTCACCTCTTCCACTTAGCAACTTTTAATGCTTTTATTGTGTCTAAGGATAGGTCTGCAGAGTCAAAGATGACATTTGTGAAATTTCAGGAGTCAGTGATAGAGAGCCTTATTGTGGTGGAACAGGCCAGAGTTCCTACAGAAGCAGTGGTGGAGGATGTGGCTAGATTGAAAGATCACCTCTTTGCTGAGCACACTCCTCCCACACCCAAAAAAGACTTTCCAGCTAAGAAATTTAGAGTGTGTTTTCGAAGAGGTATCCGGAGGGAGACTCGAATGTACTGCCCAGATTGTCCTTCAAAGCCTGGGCTGTGTGTGGGTGGTTGTTTTAAGAATTACCACACCCAGAAGAATTACTGGGAACAACCATGAGTGTAAACTCATGTCTATTTTGTATTTTCATGTGTTCAGTTTCATGGTTAGCATTTCTGTCATGTACTTAGTTAGAGCTTTTGTGTTTGTAGTTTTGTAATTATTTCTAATTAGTTAGGGGTTTGTCTGTTTAAAAAAAAAAAAGTGATGCCATTGTGTGTGGAGTGGGGCTTGGCTGAGGGTGTACATAGTGTACATATTGACTTGCTGTTGGCTGCTGCAACACACTGCCAGCCAAACACCAGTCCACACACTCCCATCAGCTGGTGTGATTGTTGTAACAGGCATGTGGGCGTATGTAAGTGATGGCCCCTTGAGTGGCGCTGTCTGTTGATGCGAGTGTTGTAATGTGCTGGGCCCGTGGCTGGCGGCGTGAATGGTCTTGTGCATGTCATGTATGAAAGGTGTGTGAATGGACTGTAAAGCGGTTGGTGCCTTGCCGTGGCTTTACAGCTCACGAGCTGTGAGTCATTGGTTCAGTTTTTTGACCATTCAGTTATTAACACTGCATTTCATTTTTGTGAAATCACTTGTTAATAAATTTTGATCCACTGAACCATCACTCACCCTCGTGCCAAATCCAACCAGTATGTGTGGTAAAAATGACAAAACCTGCTCTGCTGTAATCAGGCGTCGCAGCACACCTGTGACACGCTAGGTGCCTCGGTGGGACCCAATAATGAAGCATGCCACCAACTTGGTTGGTGGGTGAGAGATCTTTTTTTACATAACCTAAGTGCGTTTCTTTTCGCAATTTTAGTGTTTGGCACATCACAGACACATGTGGACACATCAAAATGATATATTACAAAACTACCTGTTTTTGGGGGGGAGGGGGCACCTATGTTTTTGGTCCTGGGTACGGCCTTCATCTAGGGAAACCTACCAAACCCAGACATTTTTTTAAACTAGACACCCCAAGGAGTCCAGGGAGGTGTGGCTTGCGTGGATCCCCCAACATTTTCTTACCCAGACTCCTCTGCAAACCTCAAAAATTGCTTAAAAAAGCATATTTTCCTGACTTTCGTTTGTACGATCACCGCTCTAGCACAAAATTCCTACTATCCAGCGTTTCCCTCAGTCTCCAAAGTAAAATGACATCTCATTTTTGTGGATCCCGAAAGCAGAGTCAGCCTAAGGATGTATAAAAGAAGAATATGTCCTTATCAACTCGCTGTGCTATCCCCTCTATCTCAACAAGTTTTTGGCCTTATTCTGTTGCGGTCACCTGGCCCACCCACACAAGTTAGGTATCATTTTCATCGGGAAACTTGGGGGAATGCTGGGTAGAAGGAAATGTGTGGCTCCTCTCAGATTCCAGAACTTTCTGTCACCGAAATGTGGGGAATATGTGTTTTTTTAGCCAAATTTTGAGGCTTGCAAAGGATTCTGGGTAACAGAACCTGGTCAGAGCCCCACAAGTCACCCCATCTTGGATTCCCCTAGGTCTCTAGTTTTAAAAAATGCTCAGGTTTGGAAGTTTTCCCTAGGTGCCGGCTGAGCTAGATGCCAAAATCTACAGGTAGGCACTTTGCAAAAAACACCTCTGTTTTCTGTCAAAAAATGTGATGTGTCCACATTGAGTTTTGGGGCATTTCCTGTGGCAGGCGCTAGGCCTACCCACACAAGTGAGGTATCATTTTTATCGGGAGACTTGAGGGAACCCTGGGTGGAAAGAAATTTGTGGCTCCTCTCAGATTCCAGAACTTTCTGTCACCGAAATGTGAGGAAAATTAGTTTTTTTGCCAATTTTTGATGTTTACAAAGGATTCTGGGTAACAAAACCTAGTCAGAGCCCCACAAGTCACCCCATCTTGGATTCCCCTAGGTCTCTAGTTTTTAAAAAGGCAAAGGTTTGGTAGGTTTCCCTTGGTGCCGGCTGAGCTAGAGGCCAAACTCTACAGGTAGGCACTTTGCAAAAAACACCTCTGTTTTCTGTCAAAAAATGGGATGTGTCCACGTTGTGTTTGGGGGCATTTCCTGTTGCAGGCGCTAGGCCTACCCACACAAGTGAGGTATCATTTTTATCAGGAGCCTTCGGGGAATGCTGGGTGGAAGGAAATTTGTGGCTCCGCTCAGATTCCAGAACTTTCTGTCACCGAAATGTGAGGAAAATATGTTTTTTTAGCCAAATTTTGAGGTTTGCAAAGGAGTCTGGGTAACAGAACATGGTCAGAGCCCCACAAGTCACCCCATCTTGAATTCCCCTAGGTCTCTAGTTTTAAAAAATGCACAGGTTTGGTAGGTTTCCCTAGGTGCCGGCTGAGCTAGAGGCCAAAATCTACAGGTGGGCACTTTGCAAAAAACACCTCTTTTTTCTGTCAGAAAATGGGATGTGTCCACGTTGTGTTTTGGGGCATTTCCTGTCGCAGGTGCTAGGCCTACCCACACAAGTGAGGTATAATTTTTATTGGGAGACTTGGGGGAACGCTGGGTGGAAGGAAATTTGTGGCTCCTCTCAGATTCCAGAACTTTCTGTCACCGAAATGTGAGAAAAATGTGTTTTTTTAGCCAAATTTTGAGGTTTGCAAAGGATTCTGGGTAACAGAACCTGGTCAGAGCCCCACAAGTCACCCCATTTTGGATTTCCCTAGGTCTCTAGTTTTAAAAAATGCACAGGTTTGGTAGGTTTCCCCAGGTGCTGGCTGAGCTAGAAGCCAAAATCTACAGGTAGGCACTTTGCAAAAAACACCTCTGTTTTCTGTCAAAAAATGGGATGTGTCCACGTTGTGTTTTGGGCATTTCCTGTCGTGTGCACTAGGCCTACCCACACAAGTGAGGTATAATTTTTATCGGGAGACTTGTGGGAACGCTGGGTGGAAAGAAATTTGTAACTCCTCTCAGATTCCAGAACTTTCTGTCACCGAAATGTGAGGAAAATTTGTTTTTTTAGCCAAATTCTGAGGTTTGCAAAGGATTCTGGGTAACAGAACCTGGTCAGAGCCCCACAAGTCACCCCATCTTGGATTCCCCTAGGTCTCTAGTTTTCAGAAATGCACAGGTTTGGTTGGTTTCCCTAGGTGCCAGCTGAGCTAGAGGCCAAAATCTACAGGTAGGCACTTTGCAAAAAACACCTCTGTTTTCTTTCAAAAAATGGGATGTGTCCACGTTGTGTTTTGGGGCATTTCCTGTTGCAGGCGCTAGGCCTACCCACACAAGTGAGGTATCATTTTTATCGGGAGACTTGGGGGAACGCTGGGTGGAAGGAAATTTGTGGCTCCTCTCAGATTCCAGAACTTTCTGTCACCGAAATGTGAGGAAAATTTGTGTTTTTAGCCAAATTTTGAGGTTTGCAAAGGATTCTGGGTAACAGAACCTAGTCAGAGCCCCACAAGTCACCCCATCCTGGATTCCCCTATGTCTCTAGTATTAAAAAATGCACAGGTTTGGTAGGTTTCCCTAGGTGCCGGCTGAGCTAGACGCCAAAATCTACAGGTAGGCACTTTGCAAAAAACACCTCTGTTGTGTGTCAAAAAATGGGATGTGTTGACGTTGTGTTTTGGGGCATTTCCTGTCACGGGCGCTAGGCCTACCCACACAAATGTGGTATAATTTTTATCAGGAGACTTGGGGGAACGCTGGGTGGAAGGAAATTTGTGGCTCCTCTCAGATTCCAGAACTTTCTGTCACCGAAATGTGAGGAAAATGTGTTTTTTTTAGCCAAATTTTGAGGTTTGCAAAGGATTCTGGGTAACATAACTTGGTCAGAGCCCCACAAATCACCCCATCTTGGATTCCCCTAGGTCTCTAGTTTTCAAAAATGCACAGGTTTGGTAAGTTTCCCTAGGTGCCGGCTGAGCTAGACGCCAAAATCTACAGGTAGGCACTTTGCAAAAAACACCTGTTGTGTGTCAAAAAATGGGATGTGTCGACGTTTTGTTTTGGGGCATTTCCTGTCGCGGGCGCTAGGCCTACCCACACAAGTGAGGTACCATTTTTATCGGGAGACTTGGGGGAACATAGAATAGCAAAACAAGTGTTATTGCCCCTTGTCTTCCTCTATATTTTTTCCTTCCAAATATAAGAGAGTCTGTAAAAAAGACATCTATTTGAGAAATGCCCTGTAATTCACATGCTAGTATGGGCACCCCGGAATTCAGAGATGTGCAAATAACCACTGCTCCTCAACACCTTATCTTGTGCCCATTTTGGAAATACAAAGGTTGTCTTGATAGCTATTTTTTACTCTTTATATTTCAGCTAATGAATTGCTGTTTACCCGGTACTGAATGAAAACCCACTGCAGGGTGCAGCTCATTTATTGGCTCTGGGTACCTGGGGCCATATTTATACTTTTTGATGCAAAACTGCGCCATTTTGGTGCGCTGTGCGGGCGTCAAATTTATACTTTGACGCACGGCGGCGCAAACCACAGGTGGGAGTCATTATTTTTTACGCACACCGCAGCGTTAAGTCATAAAGCAAAACGATGTTAACGCAGCGGAAATGACTGTGGGTCAATTTACGACCCCGCAAAACGGATATGCACAGTTTTTTGACGCAAAACCACGAACACTGCCATTTCACCAGAGGAGAGCCAAAATGGATCCCAGATGCCACTACAGACCCCAGGAAGATGACAGCAGACCAGGAACCAGCCAGTAGGACCCACACAAGAACCAGGACACTTTTAAGAAGAAAAGAAAGTGTTGCTTCAGTGCAGAGGAGCAGGAAATTCTGGTTAAAGAGGTGACGAAAACCAGCACCAACTGTTTGTCACCTCAAAGCTGCCCATCAGTAGGAGAGAGGCAATTTGGCAACAAATTGTTGACAAAATTTACAGTGTGGCTGAAGAACGCAGAACTGTCATCGAGTTCAAGAAACGCTGGCATGACTGCAAGCGCAGAACCAAGGAAAAGATGGCAAGGAATAGGAAGGCAGCACTGCAGACTGGAGGTGGGAGTCCAGCACACCAGGAGGCCCTGGACCACATGGAGGAGATGGTCGCAGCCGTCATCCCTGAGGAGATCGTCACAGGGGAATCATATTGCAATAATGTCAACTGTGAGCAGGGGGGGGATAGTGACCACAAAATGCATAGAAGTCATCTTATACATTGAGTGGCATGGGTAAAGGGGCACAGCAGGGGGGCATGGCCCATTCTGAGAAGACCTGGGGCACACCATTACACAACACCAACAACAGTCCCATGGGGGCATGTTGTCATGCCAACAATGGAGCAAAGGGAAAGCCACGCCAGGAGGGAAGGCCACAACGTCAAACTGACATCCCGGCACACGTCAGCCACCATACCCCCTACATTAACTAGGGCCCTATTAACAACCTCTAGCCATACGACAACTGGAATGTAACTGCAACAACAGTTGCCACTACCACCTCCGCTCTGTGTGCAGCTCAAGTAGCCAAAAGCAGTCACCTCCCCATGGATCATACACACCTAAATTAGGGGTTGAGGATGACAACTTCAACAATCCCCAGAAACAAGACAAAGGTCCCAGTACTGTCAAATGTCAATGCCCATAGTTGTCGCAAACATCAGCCAATGTAAACAACAATAGGAGCTACACAGCACTAAGGACACACCCATGCTGCATATGTCAGGGTCCATCCTGTGCCTGAGTAACAATGCAACATCCCAAATGTCATACTGCTCAGACAACAGCATTGAGGGGGGGGACACATGTAACTGGTCACTGAAATACACTGAAATACACCTGCACAGTCAGAGGAGGAAATAGGACACTGATACGACTATCAGGGCAATCCAATGTAACACACATTCCCCAACATCAGCTGTACACATTACCAATGTCAACATCCATATGGGATCATAACATTGCTATGCATAGGATATGCCACATGTCAAATACATTTAAGTGGATGTGAAAGATCAGAGATTGGGGCAGGTCCAGATTGTTAAGTGTTCTGCCAGGGCCATCAGAACACCCACAGCCAGTGAAAGGTCTCACCATGAAAATGGATGTAGACGGAGGCTGAGTAGGACAAGAAGGTGGCAATTCGCTATTTGGCCTAAACCAACACCTAGAGGCGATGATGCTGACAAGTCTAATTACTCAATAACATATATGTGACATGCAGGTGGGCCATAGATCTGGAAGAATGCCCATCTGAAGGACTGGAGCAATTAACATGAATCAAGATCACAAAGTGAATACATCAAAAGGCAGGCACGTCACATCAAAATTGCCACAACACAGACACACTAATTGTACCCTGTTTCATTGCACAGGAAGATGGATCTCCTGCTGATATGCCTGTCCCAGATTACCCTGATGACATGGATGACAAGACGATAAACATTCCCCAGGAGACTATCCAAAAGGTCCTTGAAACCAGCCAGACCCCACCTTCAGTCACAAGGAGGAGCACAGAAGAAGCAGCCTTCACAGAGTATCCACCCACCACCCCAATTGTAAGACCTTCCAGCTCCAATACAGCTGAGGACTCTGATGACACTGGCACCAGCTTTGAGAGAACTGTAGTTGGAGTACAGCGGGAGCTGGCCAAGGAGGTGCGGGTGGGGATGCAAAATATGGTAGCCAGCCTTGAGGGGATGCGTTTGTGCATGATGTCATCTGCAGATCAGGCAGCAGCTATGCAAGCCCTAACATCTAACTTGCAGGAACTGCAGAAAACCCAGAAGGAAATCAGCACAGCTGTAATACAGTTGACCCAACACCTACAACAGCAATCCTGTCAACGCGTGCACGAATGCAACATTGAACCCCTCAGGGCCGACCTGGCTGCCTACCATCGTGATGTGGCTGCTATTCTCAAGAACCAGCAGATACTCCTTGCTGCAGTACTGCCCTTAAGACCTTCACAGGGAGCAGCGACCGGGATGTCTGACTCCACGTCTTCTAACACTGAGGTGTCTGTTGCCCCTTCACAACCAACAACAACAAGGACAGAGGAGGCAACACACACATCACAAGAAGAAGACATGGAACAGATCACATTCACAAGGAAAATGACCCGGAAGCACTAGTCCCTGCCACATGGCCAACTATTACCAAGGTCCTGTGCTTTGTAACTTGCCAGTCTTGCAACAACTGTACTCAAGCACTGTTCTGCAAACCACTGTATGTCTTGTCACCCAGCCCAGTTATTGTCTCTCTCCTACTCATTGACAAATTCTGTCCCTCTGCACTGTCTGAAACAGCAACCCCAGCATGTCAAAAGCATTTTGGTAAACCCATGTGTTGGATCACAATGTAAGATGTCACTATAATGGACTCACAATCGTGGAGAATGTACAGATGGCACTTCAGCACTTTTCAATAAATAGCACTTTCACAACAAATCTGTCTCTGGGTAAAGTGACATATCAACTGTGCAGTAGATAACTGAAATGTGCCTACTGTCAATACAACTGTCCTGATATTATGTAGTCAGATAAATCTACACAGTGGCCATGATTGCCTCATACTCTGCCCATCCTGAGGGACATATCTGATGAAGTGGGAAACCATACACCATCATGCTGTGTTGGACAGAAGAATGCTTCCTCAGGGGATATCTAAGTCATCAAATAGTACCCGCAAAATCTTATCACCATGCTATACTAACACATATAACAGTGCACACTAATCAAAGCAAACACAACAAAAACTGCATAAATTAAGGTGTCTGAGTTTACATACAAATAGGTAATCATGCTGAACTATGTCACAAATGATGTATGAGAGTAATGAAGACAAGAATACAAGAGTGCCAATTAGAACTCATCTTATAAGGGTGTCCTTGATCATCACACTGCAGTCAGACCTAAAACTGTTTCCCCAATACAAAGTCTGGAAGCACTGTTTGTGACTTTGAAAACACACTTATCAACAGAAACATATTGTCATCCATATTAACTGTGATTGGTGGGTGCAACACTTTGCAAGGTAGCTCTGGGCTAGCTGCCAATCGTACAGCACAGTTGGGATTTGTTTGTAGCATAGGACACAAATGTAATAGTACTAAATTTATGTACACTGAATCCAAACCCACGATCAAGTACCATTCAACACATAATATTAACGGTTAACCAAATATTTATTAGATGCTAATCACAAAAGAGGAAACTGATGGAAAAATCTTACCTACCCTAATCTACCCTGACTACTCATTACCCACAACTGTCCCTAACTAACCTAAGCCACACTTACTTATCACATGTAACGAAACATTCTAAACATCTACCCCCCAAGCCCCTCATGAGACGGGACACATGGAGGACAACACATACTAACCTAAACACATACTATACTATCCTAAACAAATATATATTTTGTTGTACTTTTTTTTTTAAACACACAAGAACCCCAACACAGCCCCCCACCCACCCACCAACACACTTAAGAAGTAAAAATATAAAGAATCTGGACCCACCACCCCCCACCCACTAACACTAACTAAACTAACAGCCTATACTAACCTAACACTAAGCCCCCTAAGCCCACTAACTATAAGAACAAGGAAAGAGGAGGGAGGGGAGGGAATCATGTCCATCAAAAAATGTCTAGAGGTTGGCCCTCCGGAGGGTCCTCTTGATAGATTTAACCTGCCGGTTAATGTGGCGCACATCCCAGCTCAGGTGGCTCAACTTGCACAGAACACGGTCCATATTACGTTCCATGTTGTGGAAGGCTGCAGGGTCAACAGATGGAGCTGTGGCAGTCTGGGTAACGGTGGAGGAGGTTTGTGTGTGTGTACTGCCAGGCCCAGTGGGCTGTCCTGCACCGGTAGCAATGCTGGGCCTGGAAGTCCAGCAGATGTAGGACCAACAGCACCCAGCTGTGGGTGGGGCCACCTGGCTTGAATTGGTGGTTGTTGCTGGTGGTGGATGTGGTGGGCAAAGTTGGGCCACCCTGTGGGAAGGCTCTCCATGCCCCGGAGGCCTGTTCATGGCGATATCTCCGGGCCATCCTCCTGAACCCCGACTCCACCAGCAGGATGTGCTGGTATCTCATGGCCCGGCGCTGGAATTCACGGACCTGGTCTGGAGTCATGTGTGCAGCTGTGAAGACAAATGCAGATATTCTACATTAGTAACTGCATTGTGTGAAATGGCACAAGAAGTTAATCAGACAATACATCTACTGTACTTGTAACAGCTCATATCACAATACAGATCATTGAATGTCTCTGAGGAAGTACATGGCAGGCCAGCCTACAAAGGTCACATCACACATAGCACATCCATAACCTACAAGATGGGTAACAACTGGCTTTGACTTGCAATCTGAGTTCTGCCAGTCAGATGCTGCATATCCTCCGCCAAGACCTGGGCTACAAATGTCAGTGTACGGAAAGCAAAACTAAAGCCACATGGTCTGCAAGTTGTAACTGGACTTGTCAGTATAGTACCAAGTGCCAAACCTGAGTGTGTATACTAGGTTCCAACCAGTCACTTATTCACATGTATGTGTAACATACTGGTAGCATCAGTACTAGGTACCCCATTTACAAACCCATGCCCGTGTTTGAGGGTGGGGGGGTGGATAAACAACTATCAATTTCCAACAACATGTACACCGAGGAGTGTATAGCAAACTCCACACGTGTTTGGCTCTACACACACACCACAAGTAAGGTCTATCAACAATTAGGAGTCAGCAAACCCTAGACCAATCATAGGGCCACACATGTCAGGAAATGCAGAACTTGGTACACAACATATACTTCCAGTAAGGCCTGACTAACATCAGACACAGAGGTGCAAGAACGCCCATGATCATGATTTGCATGCACACCTAGGCCGTTGCACTCAAGTTCCACATACTTGTAGCACTACATGTGGAAGTGCATGCTGCTAGGAGGTTCTACCGACTGTTTCATAATTACGTTGGTAAATAGGGAAGCAGAAGTCTATTGGCAAGCTATTTGCTGTAGCAATCTTGGAGAATGTGGGTCTGACAGGCTTACTAAATCGGAGCTGACTTCCAGTGCGACTCTTGTTGATACAAGTGTCATCCACATGACTAACCCCTGTACTCACAGTGGGGCCTACAGGAATGGCCTACAAGCCCTACATAATACCATTGGATACGCATTGGCCAACTCAAAACATGTGAGAAACTGAATTCCCTCATGGAACAAGAGAAATGATAGCACAATGCATCACACCTTGCTATGCATTCAACACAAACGAGTCCATAACCAGCAAAGACATCACATAACAAACATATCAACACTTACTGGAGTGGTCGGGGTCCTCAAATGTCGCCACCTCACCCACAGTGTAGGGTGCTGGTCCACCTGTAAGGATTGGAAGGAAGAAATCTGCTCAAAATATGTGCACAGCGCAACAATTTCATAAACATATACAATGTGTAGGCTGAATAAGGAAATGGCAGCCATTCAGACATGATGGTACTGCATCTGATATATCACGGCCAACTTGGACATAACATGGGTCTCCTGTGACAGTTACACACATATCTGCACACATAGATTGGCCCTAACTATCATGTGGTTGCAAACATGCCCCGTAATTGGCGACCAGAAAAAAATATGGAGTGTAATCATCTCATCATGTGTATCCAAGAGAAACATCCAAAGCCTCGTTACTTGAGGACTGCATTACCAGTCAAGCATGCCTTGTGGCCATGACACATTAATGACACATAGGTAGAATATACAGAGGGAGGGGCAGGGACTTTTGTAAGCCCCCTGTTTTTACATTTCATTCAATTGATGTGGCCCAGCTATGGTGATTTGCACCAACCATGGAGATGTGAAGCCATGTGCATACACTTGGGCTGCCATCCATATTTGGAATGTGGCACAACTAACTCCAACAAACATTCTAAAATGTTAGCTGAGGGCACCTTACACCTTTTCACAATGTTTTCAAATCCAGATCTGACATGTATCCAAAAAGATCAAGGAACAAAATAATCCCAAACATTCATAGTACTTCCGTGAACGCTTTCCTTCCACACTCACCAGACTCACATGAGACATATGTCTGAGTCACTTTGCTATTATCAATTGACGTGAAGGCAGCACTCATTTTCACCTTCATGTAGTGATTCTGAAGTCAGTCTAGCTATTGCGTCAACAAAGTTAGCCAACATGTTGGTACATCTTTACTTCTCTGTCAATAGTACCCTATATAGACATGATTGGCTCCTATTTTGTTTGGTTGTCTGACAAAAAGGCCACACCAATTTACTTCATGGAAAAGTATCCTGTAAGTTTGCTGAGCATGTGCTACCTGACAGCTAGCAATTGTGATCCTTGCATTACACACAGTCAGCAAGTTAGCTGGCAGACATAGTACAAATCCTCTTATGTCACTACAGAGCATTTAATCATGCACATTTACATGATTAGTCTCACCAACAGTGCCACCAATTATGATTCCCAGGTGGTCCAAGAGATCCTGCTCCCTGGTGATGAGGTCAGCCCACCGGGGCTTCAGGTGGTGGTCACTCCTCTGGCTGGCATACACACGCTGCAGGTGATGCAGCACCTTTCCCCACCGGATTCTGCGTGCCTCTGTTGGATACCCCTGTATCACCCTGCCCCCTGCCTGGATCATGAGTGGCAAGAAATGGCACACAAGCCATATGAACCCCCCCCAACTCCTCTTCACCCATCCTTCCAAGACGTGGCCCACCAGACATAGTGGAAAAGTGAAAGGGAATAGGGGTAAAAGAAATAGAAAGGGGAAAAGGGGGAAAGTAGGGGTACAAATACAGATGAAAAGTAAACTTAGCCACTAAAAGAGCCCAACTATCCCCAAACTAACACTACCCACAACAGACTCCCACAAACAACAAAAACACAAGATAAATGGACAAATGTAGACAAAACACACTAGTACAGTATACAGCAACAATATTTAATTCACAAATGGACTTTACAGATAGCACACAGGACAAAAAAGCACAAAATCTCAGGACACCACTATCTACACAGCCACACAGTCTAGAAGGATCATAGACTGCAAAGTGAAAGTGAAAGTACACCCACTGTACATGATCTGTAAACAGGATATCCTATTACATCACTTCCTGTATGAAATGTCCCGCCTTTTTCGTGTTATGGTAATTTTTTGTCTACCAAAACTGTATATTTGGAAGACGCTTGTTCATGTCAATGGTCCACATTTTCAACATCCTATGTCCTAGAGTATTGGTAACAGCTTCCTAGGCACTAGTTGGTGAATCCCACAGTGAGTCATACACATGCATTGAGGAAGTGGGTACCATGTTGTTTGCACAGACAGACAAGGGTGAATCTCAAATGTATGATGACACCACAGCTGAGGCCATAGAAGTGAGCCCCAACTATCAAGTGGCTGTGGTGGACCAGCATACAAGACAGCATGTGTCCACATATTTCCAGTGATCAATTGCACACAGGTGTCTTGTTCATGTGTGTGGTCCAAATATGATCCTGTATATTGTTTGGGGTGTAATTTGTCACAGTTCGGTCCAGGACTCATCATGAGTCAGTGGCAGCTATTCCTGTATCTCCTGAGTATCCTTGGTTGATCAATGTGAGTAAAGTGGATGTGGACATGTGAACCTACATGTGGAAGGTCCCACCCTGTCACTAAAGATGTGTAATGAGACAGTCAACAGGGCAACCTTGGTGTGCTGAGTGCGATAATGTCTCAGGTGTCATGTTCCGGCAGGTGTAATTAAAACATTTGTACACAGGTTAGCCTCTGCAATTCCCACTGCATCTGGGAACATCATAGCCTCTGTGCTGATTATTCTGGCAGCTGTTCACCACACACGGCCCATCAATATGTTGTGAGCACTGTGATTCTGTGTGTGAACTGTCATGGTCCTGTCGTGTGTGTTTTTCATGGACATTATCAGAGGTTGCTGGTTGTGCTGAAAGCCCCGTACCCAATCCCTACCTACGGCCCTGGGACACTGTCACACTTTGTCAATCATGCATAAATGAGACCCAGACAAGGGATGGGCCATGAATTTTGCTTTTCCCAGGGGATTCTACTCAAATGGTACAGTTAAAAGGCAGATGATGCTATACAATGTATTTGGGTATGCATTGAAGAAGCCCATGCTCAGTACCCCCTGATGAATGAGAGGTTTGCTAACGCAAGTGTGGTACATATGTAGACACAGGGATACTTTGTTGTGACGCACAGACAGATGCCAGTCAGGCTGACAGAATGCAGGGTGAATCAGGATCAAGCAATTTGACTAGTTACATAATCAGTGGTCTGACTCAGACTGTTTGGAGGACAAACTAGAGAGCTGACATGTCAAACTGTGTATGTCCTGTGTTTTTGAAGGCAACAAATGAACCCAAGGGCTGTGTTACACAGCTTAATTAGAATCAATGCTTAACGGTGTAATTGACTTAATGGCAACTCCTATGCTGTTCCAGGCATCAGCAGGGGCAGTGCTTTTTGAAAAGGGTGGTGTGCATGGAGGTGATCACAGGTGTGGGGTGCATCTGTTTCTCACCAGTCCTGTAGGTGAGATTTGCATTCTAAGGGCCAAGAGACATTTTCACACGGGAAGCAATCTACAGGTGCTAACAGGGTTTTGAAACTAGAAGACAGTGTATGAATTGACCTGACGTCCATGCAGGCAGATGTACTATGACAATGGCATACCATAGGAAAGGGTGTAACACACTGGATTGCTAATGTTGGTCTGTGTGTGTAGAGGGGGGAATATCAGGGTACACATCTTAGTATGCCAGGGACCTCTTCCAACAGGTGGGTTGTGACCAGGTGCATGGGTGTGTCAGGAGTTAGGAAATGGGCTGACATGTACATGGAATGTCATGTGTGCAATGCTACTCATATGTGTGGCACTTGCACTGTCTATGTTCTGCTTCTATGGAGCTCTGGTCAAAGATAGTCCTTGCAAATATTGGATATAGTTGGACTTACTGCTGTCAAGGGTCTGGTCAGACATTCCTGTTACTGATGCAAAAGCACATCGACTGCCTCATGTATGAGGCTTTTTTTCCCCTTATTGAGTGATGGTGTCTTAGTTGTGCGCCATATGCTGCGTTGGACCTTGATTTCAACATGTATGTGTGAAATAGGTGTGGTCCTCTGCTATTGGCCTTCAAAGGAGAAATGTACATGATATATGTCATTAACCGGTTGTGTGTATGTGACCATTGTATGTTAGACATCACATTAGCTCTGAGATGTTCAGTATCCTAATCAGTATCTCAGCAATGCTGTATGAGGCAACACTCTTATTCTGATAAGTAGAGATGAAGGTGTGCAAAAATAAATAGCCAGACCATGATATGGTGATTATTATAGGTGTTTATTTAAATTAGTTAATTAAAGTGGTGAAGGTGATTATATTTAAAATAAATTGTTGACGACATGTTGCCGCCTGCGTATACCAGTGACCGTGTTCTGTAGGTCCCCCTCATGTTGCAGGCCAGCATCCTCCTCTTCCGCCTCTTCAGACATGTGTGGCTCTGGTTCCAGGAGGGGAATGTTCCTTTTAATGCAAATGTTGTGCAATATTGCACATGTTAGGATGATCCTACAGACCATCTCTGGTGAATATAGGAGGCTACCACCAGTAATGTCGAGGCACCGGAACCTTGACTTGAGGATGCCAAAGGTCCTCTCGACAATGCTGCGTGTCCTCCTATGTGCATCTTTGTAGGCACGCTCTGCAGCAGTACTCGGGTTGCCAAATGGTGTCATAATCCATGGCTGGATGCCATACCCCTGATCAGCTGCAAGAGAAAATGAATGGGATCATGTTGATGTAGCTGGCCCTATTGAAATGACCTTGCATGGCAGTAGTTGTCTTGTGTTGTCTGTGACTCTTTTGTGTTCTAATGTAGCATCCTAGGCTTGTAGGATGTACCATCTGCATTGTGTTGTTTCCTTGGCTGAACAAGTGTTTGTCTGCTAACCGGTTGTCAGCAGTATGTTTTGGGATTTGCAGTACAGTGTGCCCTCCCTACCATTGGGACTTGTGATACAGGTGTCCGTGTGTCTTCACTGGGGGTGAGATGATAGTTCCATACACAGGTTAAAATTGACAGTGTTGTTAACACGTTCATATCAATGTACCCTGGACATCCCTTACCTTTAGACTTATGCAATGGATTAATGTAAAGGTGATTGGGACACTTACATATTGCAAGGTGATATTTAGGCAACCCACTCCACACGTTGTGATCTTTGACTTCTTAACATTAGGCTGTACAGTAATTTCCGATGTGTGACAGGTTCAATGGTGACTAAGAAACATGGCTAGTGATGTCACGACCTCAGTGTGTTCCTGTCGACATGTTGCTGTTGTGGTGTATGTGTTGTGTGTCCTAGAGGGTTGCTGTGCAGTATGTATATAAGTAGTTTTTTGTACTTACCAACAAGTAGTCCATTGCTATACCGTCCATCCTGGAAGTGTTCATTGATGGTGCAGTGACGGAAGATGAAGGAGTCATGTACACTCCCAGGATATTTAGCCACAATGTTGGTGATCAATCCCTGGTGATCCACTATGGCCTGCACGTTGATGGAATGTGTGTGCTTCCTGTTGCGGTAGAGGTGTTCAGTTGCAGCAGGTGGCACAATGCGTACATGTGTGCAGTTGATTGCACCAAGGACATGTGGGAAGCCACTGATGAGGTAGAACCCCTGTTTTGTTTCCTGCTGCTTCTGCAGTGTGTTAGGGAAGCAGATGTGGCGGGGTGTTAGTCCACTGATGGCATCCAGTACTTTGGGTAAAAAGGCGGAGAATGATGGTTGTGATATTCCGGCAACCAGGGCACCAGTTGTTTGAAATGAGCCACTTGCCAGCATGTGAAGTACGGCAAGCAGCTTGGTTTCTGTTGGGATGGTGCGGGGTGTCAGCAAAGTGGGGGCCAACTGCGGTTCAATGTTGTGCAGCAGCTGCTGAATGGCCTGCCAGTTCAACCAGTACCTCTGGATGATGTTGTGTTCCCTGAGGCCCTGAAGGGTTGTTCTGGGGCGGAATATCCTCTCCTGCCTTCTGTGCTGCCTTTGGGGTCCCTGCTGGTGTTGTTGTAGCTGCTGTTGTTGCTGCTGGGCTCTGCGTCTGCGTGCACGCTGGATTAGAATCACCTCCAGTCTCCCTGTCGCTGCTCTGCTACTCTGCTGTTGCTTCTGTGTGTTCTGATTAAATACAGGTGTGTTTGCCCCATTTTAACACCTGCCCTGACCCAGGTGTTAATTTTTTATGCAAATCGGGCTGTGCGTTGTTTTCCGGCTACACCTGTATCATTTTTGCCCGAAAGCATAAATACGACGCACGGACGTTTAAGTCATTTTTTGGACACGGCAGAATTTTGTCGTCCGCAGGCTCGGGCATCAAAGTTTAAATACGGGGCAACGTTTGCGCTGAATGTGCGTCAAAACTTTTGACGCGCATTCGGCGCAGACGGAGTATAAATATGCCCCCTAGAGTTCTTGATGAACCTACAAGTCCTATATATATCCCGCAACCAGAAGAGTCCAGCAGACGTAACGTTATATTGCATTCAAAAATCTGACATTGCAGGAAAAAGTTACAGAGTAAAACGTAGAGAAAAAATTGCAGTTTTTTTCACCTCAATTTCAATATTTTTTTTTCAGTTGTTATTTTCTATAGGAAACCCTTGTAGGATCTACACAAATTACCCCTTGTTGAATTCAGAATTTTGTCTACTTTTCAGAAATGTTTCTGAGATCCAGCATTGGTTTCATGCCCATTTCTGTCACTGACTGGAAGGAGGTTGAAAGCACAAAAAATCGTAAAAATTGGGTATGTCCCAGGAAAATGCCAAAATTGTGTTTAAAAATTGGGTTTTCTGATTCAAGTCTGCCTGTTCCTGAAAGCTGGAAAGCTGGTAATTTTAGCACCGCAAACCCTTTGTTGATGCCATTTTCAGGAAAAAAAACACAAGCCTTCTTCTGAAGCCCCTTTTTCCAATTTTTAAAAACAAAACAAAATTTTCACTGTATTTTGGCTAATTTCTTGACCTCCTTCTGGGGAACCCACAAAGTCTGGGTACCTATAGAATCCCTAGGATGTTGGAAAAAAGGACACAAATTTGGCATGGGTAGCTTATGTGAATAAAAAGTTATGCTGGCCTAAGCGTGAACTGCCCCAAATAGCCAAAAAAAGGCTCGGCACAGGAGGGGGAAAAGGCCTGGCAGCGAAGGGATTATGAAAGTGACCCAACCCTAGGGCCAGGTATTACTAGCACAACCCTCATAGTGTCCCCACTTTTTTTCATAACCAACTCCATTTCCAGTTCTTTAGGATAAGATAGGCCATTCTACACAGAACATCTTATCTCAACTCATAGCCATAATGAGATAGGCACCAATCCAGTTGTTCAGTTTGTTGTGTTTTATTAGCTGTTGTTGCTTTAGATATGCACCGGGCATAATGTATGCAAGGAGGTGTTCCGGTGCTAGGGGGGCTGAAAAAAATGGCTCAAAGAAATCTAAGAGATTTCTTTGCATCATTTTTAATGCTTGCTAAGAGCAGGCGTTAAAGGGAGGCTCCCATTGTTTTCAATGGACCTCTGGTTGCTATGAAGTATTAGAGTCAACATTTTCTATGCTAATCCTGCAAAGCGCTGGACTAGCATCAAAAACTATGATGTTAGTACCCGTGACTACCGCCATGGTGCGCCATATTTTAAATACGGCGCACACTTGGTGGCATTAGGGTGGTGCTAAGGGGTGCAAGAAAAGTGCTGCACTAGGTGCAGCACAACGTTTCATAAATCTGCCCCATAGTGTTTGGTAGTCAGTATCTGCTGGAAAGAGCTTTAGTCAATGCTGTGCAAGAGCTAATGCTCTGCCTGCCACTCACTCATCTTCCCTACTGAGTTCAACTTTGCAAAGAAGCCTTCTACTCTGTCTAGTAGCCTTTCCTGAAAGCTGGTTTTTGGATGCCAATTTTCAGCCTAGTACACTGTGGGGGAAGTTGGCTGCTTTTTTGATTCATCATCTCAGTTGCTTCTTAAATAGAAAGACTGCCTCGAAGCTGCCTCAATGCTGTTTCTTGCCGAGGTACACATTGACTGCTTTGCCTTAGAGACAGATTTTGAGTCCACTCTAAAATGCATCAGTGACCATTCATTTTACTGTGATACTGCGTCAGATGGCTTGACGGAAACAATTGTAATGCCGTTCTTGATCACTGTCTCAGCAAGACAATATTGACTTGCTTGTTCTAATTGGATGTGTGACCCAAGTCTATGCTCATGGGAGAGAGGAGAGTCTTAAAATCTATAAAACCTCTGCAGCTCTTAGGACACTGAGGCCCGTATTTATACTTTTTTTGCACTGCATTTGCGCCTCTTTTTGACGCAAAAACGGTGCAAACTTACAAAATACAATTGTATTTTGCAAGTTTGCGCCGCTTTTGCGTAAAAAAATTATGCAAATGCGGTGCTAAAAAAGTATAAATATTGGCCTCAGTTGGTAACCTTGGAAATGCGCGGGGAAATATGAAACTGCATCTATCTACAACTCATTTATTTAAATTCAGTAGCAGTTCAATCTCTGGAGCCAATAATGAGGGTTGTGCTAACATTTTTTAAGTTTTATTAATCATCAGTTGTCTAATATTTTTCTTTATCATTATTAACTAAACATAAGTTACAGAACATAGAACATAGCATAAAGTGTGTCCCATACATCTAACCCTAAACTGTAATTTCAAATCAAGAAAATATTTTAGGATTGAGTAACTCATAAAGAGTTTTTTCGAAATGAGAGCAATCGAGGCTCATCAACAGAGAACCATCCGAGTCAGAGTATCAAGAAAATAAAATGTAAAATAGCAAAAAGGAACAAGCGTCTGAGAGTCTGTCTAGCCTCTAAGGCTGTTTAGTTGCAAAATGAAAAGAAATTGCCAGTTAAGGCAACAAGAGAAATTATCTCTGCAATGAGTATTTATAGTATTGCATCATGTGAATCGGCTCTTTCCTTGGGACATCTTTATACAAAGTACAATGATACAAAAGTTTAAAGAATTTCACAGATAAGTGTATGATCATCCAATCAAAAAAGAGGTCATGAGACAGGAACAGTTTCCATTGAGATGGTACGTTCTAACAAAGAGTCTCCCAGAAACAAGAAACATTCACATTTTTTACAACTTTGCTACATTCAGGTATTTTCACATCCATCTGTTTTCTGAAAGACAGAACATTGATGTAATTTTATGCGGAAACAACTTCTGTTATTTTGATTTTCACGTGTCCACTGTAAAAACATATTCATAAAGAAGCAAGTTTTATCATTAGTTTAGCAAGTTTGAGATTCCAAGGCAGGTCAAGCAGTTAAAAATAACTTTTATTTGTTAGCATAGGAAGTTTGTGTCATGAAAAGTCATGCAAGAAGAAATAAATAGTCTTGAAAGAAACATAATAGCTAGCTATGGCAGTTTTGAATTTGTCAGCCTTAGTAAGTCAAGCAAGTGCAGGTCACACAGAGTGTAGATAGGAAAATGCACATTTAAAATGCAGCATTTATTTAGGCCTACAATTCACTCAGACCGGTTATTCATTACATGGTTTTTACTTTATTGAAATCCCAAGCAACTTTCCCCCATCTGTTGGTTTGGAACCATCACAACATTTCTTGCACAAATGTATGTCAAAATTCCCTTTCATCTACTTCTTCTGTATCTCATCTTTTTCTTTTCATGTTTTCTCTTTCTTTTAATTTTGTATATGCTTTATTCACTCTTTAATTTATTTCTAATTCCTTCTTCATCCTTTTATTTAGATCCCTTGCTCTATTCTTTATTGTAACACTTGTATTGCTTTTTATCTACTGCTAATGTAGAAAGAAAAAAAGCTGCTACTATCGTTTCACAAACTAGGTTACTTTTGTGAATTCCGTCTCCAACTGCCTTGAACCAGTTACCTACTGAAGAAATCCCTTTTGCAAAGATTTGAATTCTGCTGATAGTTTCTTAAGGTTCAAGATCAAGTTTCAGGAATATCTTTGTATAGTCTATTATTTTCTTTCTCCTGTTAGGTATATATGTGCAACAATTTTCAATCGTCAGCATTTTGCAAACTCCGCCTTTCTCTGCAAGTAGAATGTCTAATTCATAACAAGTCTGCAAAACCATTGATCCAATTGCTGCAAGCTCAGTGTTTTCTTCTAATAATGCTCCAGGAATACTGGTTGCCAACTGTTGAAAGCTTCCTAATTTGTCTCATCATTCAATACAACTCCTACAGCAGGAATAATTGCCCCCAAAATATCTCCAACTAATTGCATTCCTTCATTCATACTAAGGTATTCATTCAGGTGTTGGTGATAATGCATATAAACTCTGAATATTGTACATTTTTGGAAAAAGTAAACCTAAGTAGCACACACCCTACAAATTAGCTGACAATTTCACTAAACATGTTCTCCGCAAATAAAATAAACTCCAGGTATTGTTGGATCATCCTCTTAGAATATTTGCCTTGATCCTCCAGATGACTCAAAGACATGATCACAATTGCTATTCCATTGGAATCTATAGTCCACTAATTCATCTCTTAAACACACACACTTCTCCCTTGTGCCATTTATTTATTTTAGTTTAGGGACATCCATTTTCCCTCTAAACCCATCTTCTTCTTTTCTCTATACATTCTTTTGGACATGTTCTCCCTTCTAACATTAGGACAAAAGCTTTCCCTTGTGAATCCATTAGTCATATTAGGTTTTTCTCATGAGGCTTGACACTGTTAAAGGAAGAAATGGTCTAAAGTAATTCCATGCAGTCTTCATCTCTCTAGCATGTGGGTGCAAATTCATACTTATCATTAGTATACATTTTGAAAGAACCATGCCAAAGTTTGAGTAGTAGTATTCAAAATGTGTTTGTCTATATACTAAACTATAAACAATACTAAATGAAATAGCATAGGAAAGTGGAATATGGTGATAGGAAACCTGTTCATCAGCTGAAGATGACATGTGTGCACACACATAATGGTTTTTAAAATCCATAGCTTTAGTGTATTCCTGCATTAGTCTAGAATAAACATTCATTGAGTAATCTTCGTTCAAGTAATCTACAAATTCCGCTTTCAACTCATCTTTATTTATCGTTAGCTGAGAAGTTTCATTTATAATTTCAAGTACAGATATTAATGTGGCAGGTGTGAAATGTATAACTAGTACTATTGTTACTCCTACTAAAATTAAAAGTTAAGATGGCTTTATATATATATTTCTACTAACAGTACACATGTTGCTCTACAATCTGATCTACTACCAATAATTATTTGTGACAGCAAGTTATATTTTTCTTGTCAAAGTTGAACTATATGGGGGGATGTGATTTTGTGCTCCAACCAAGGTGGCAGTGCTGTGAAGAACTCCGACGAACGAAGGAGCCTTTTTTGTTTACAGGACCTCATGCAAGTTGGCCAGAAATTCAAAACACCTTTCGACCTCCTTATGTGTCACAGGACTTAATTTTGGCTGCAAATGTCCTCATCTTTGTGCACAGCTGTATTGGGGAATTTTAGCTTTTGGTGAGAGGTCTTGCCCTCCATTTTGACAGTGGCAGTCATGTTTCCTCACAGAGTCGTTTTTCCCACAGAGTGATGAACTCTGGATTGGCACACTTCGGACTAGGACCCTATTGTTCACATAAAAGTTGTTTCCAGCCTGGCCCTTACTCAATAAATCTTCATAATGGAACCTTAACTTAATTAATTAAAAGGCAAGTGCTAAGGAAAACGTTCTTTTATTCAATAATTCATCACAGCTATTTCCTTAACTTTTCTTCCCAAGCTTCTGGATTATGTTATTAATTAACAAATAAAAATATGAGCTTCCTCCAAATGCTCTCATGTTATCCACACATTTTTTCTGTCTTTCTTTTTTCAGCCTTTTTGCCAGTGCCTTTATTAGTTCTTTGGTTCATTAATCTGTCTCTTTATCAAGAGACTGTTACCTTCATGAAAGGTTAGTCACTCGTCCGTGCTTCAGTTTCTAAAATACAACTCAAGTGTGTTTTCTCTGAAACCTATGGAGAATATGCAGTTCCTTGGTTTCTCTACATCTTTTTCTTCACCTTCTTACTCTATATTGGGAAAATAAGACACATTAAACTTTCAACACTGTTTCCTTGTCAGACTCACATTCCACTCACAACGATATGGATGACTCTACTCCACAGAAAGGTGAATCTCATTCAGGTACAATTCCCAAAACTTCCTCATTAAGTAAATCGTCAAGAGGATCAAATGAAAGACCTAAAAAAGATCCTCCATCTCCTGAGAAATCCAAACCGGCATCTGTGGATGTGAATCTTGAGGAAACTATAAAACGTTACAAAATCCAGATGATAAATGGTCTTTTCTAGAATCACGAGTCTCAGTTGTGGAACAAAAAGCAAAACTTTTTCAGATACCTCAAGTATCTCCCATCTGGAATCTGAACACTTTTTTCTCAAAAAAACACACAGAGGACCTTGAAAATCATAATCGCAGAAATAATCTATGTATATTAGGATTAACAGAGAGCACTGAAGCCTCAAATCCAACTGTCTACTTCCAGTCTTTTCTGCCAAAGCGTCTTAATATGTCTTTTACCACTACCACTATTACCACTCCTCTCAGCATACAAAAGCATGTAGGCTTAGTCCCAGAGTATCTACAAAACCGCGAGAAGTTACTTTATTCTTTCTGCAATATACCAACTTGTTCTTCTCTCAAGATGTTGCCAAAGTCACTGCAGACTGACATAAACAATTCCTGAACATGCATCCTCAATTGAGAGCTATGAACTCTAGATGTGGTCTCATTCATCCTTACTTATTTAAAGTAATATAAAAAGAAAAAAACACTACTTATAAACTTCCTGCTGCTCTTATGAGATTTTTCCAGCAACATCGAGTAGATAATACTGTCATTTCAAGAATTACTCAAATGTCATTTGATCTTTTAATGCCTGTTTCTGTTCCCTTTTACTATTTATTAAGTAATAGCTCTGTTTATAAATAATTGTTATGCTGCTTTTTCTTATAATTGAATGCAATTTAACACTGAAATATCTTTTTTATGATACAGGTATTTGTCTTACCATCTTGTTCCTGTGAGGTCTCAATTTTATGTGATGTCTTCATTCAAGTCAAGGCTGCCCTACCCTCATGTGGAGTTCAGGTGTTATCACTGTCTTCTTCCGGTGTTGCCATCCTCCCTCTCGTTTTTCTGTTTTGTTGGTATGTTTCTCATTCATCATATGTATGACTTGTACTGCCTTTTTGTTCTCTGTTTCACTTTCTCCTTACTCATGTTACTCTCTGTAGTGATACTCCACTCTTTCTTCTTCTCTATCTCCCATCTTACCACCCGTTTCTCCCCTTCTCCCACCATTGAACACAACTTTCATTCCCTCCTACACTTGTATCTTATTCTTCCTGATCATAAAACTATAGACAAATTATCTTTTCATTCTTTTACTCTGTTAATTCATTTCGGGTTACTACATGTAATAATAAAGGGTTATATCATCCAATCAAATGGGAGAGGGTGTTAACCCACATAATTAAATTTAAAACAGATACTGTATTTACTCCAGGAATCACACCTTTCTGAATCAGAGGTTACCAAGTTGAAGAGATGTTGGGTAAGTAATATGTTTGCTTCGCTTGCTCTCAGAAAGAAACATTGAGTATTGATTCATTGCATAAAGAACTAAATGTTACAGTTAGTAACCAAGAGTCTGATTGTGAGGGTTGATGCATTATTGTTAAACTTCTCATTGAAAATATACCTTTAACTATTTTTAACACATATGGTCCAGTTTCCTTTTGAACCAACATCTCAGATAAATTGATCTTTTGTACTGCTGATTACATCCTTTTTGGTGGTGACTGCAATCAAATCCATGATCCCATACTAGACAGACACTCAACAGTCAAATTTACTCATACTAAAATGCATTTACAATTCAAATCTGCCATCCAACATAAATTAATATTTGACATTTAGAGGTAATGCCACCTAGATCTCTAGGAATACACCTTTTATTCAGCTCCACAGCCCACACAAATCCTGTATCGATTATCATTTTCTCAGTAAATCCTTAACTCAACATGTATTTCATTCTGAAATAGGATCAATTTTAATTTCAGAACATGCACCAGTGTACGTTGACCTTGATCATATACCCTTCTCACCACATGCAGGTAGATGGCATTTCAACAATTAACTGCTTATAAATACAAAATTCACATTCCAATTTGGCTTTTTCTTCTGATTTTTTTGTTAGGTACACCTGATTCCTCATTTGCAATGATTTTGGATTCTTTTGAAGCAAAAGTAAAAGCTTTTATAACAAATTATGTTTCACATAAGAATAATCTCTGGAAGCATGATATAACTAATTGCTTGATAAAATTAAAACGTTGGAGTATACCTTTTATATTTCTATAAATGAGACCTTTCTACAGGATCTTATTGACGCTAAATTCACTTTTAACAGATTAACCATGAACGCCGATAGTTATTATGGGAGTCAAAACAAATGGGAAAACTACTTGCAAATGATTTAAAAATCAGAAGAGATAGAACTAAATTAGAATCTGTATGTATAAATATGGGAATTACTTTTTTTAAATATAAAGCTCTTCTACGTGAATGTGTTATTTTTTTCAAAACTGTATACTCTGGAAACACAGCAAATTAAATCAGACTGAATCAACTACTTTCAAACCCATACACCCCCTATCTCAGAACACAGTGATTTTGATCCACTTGAAGCTGTTTTTTAGTTTCAGAAATCACTCATGCTGTTTCTCTGTTACGTAGAGGGAAAGCTCCATGGAATGATGGCTTTACTATTGAATTTTATAATCATTTTGCAAAACTTCTTCTTCCCAACCTTTCAATTTTATTTCATTCATTTGACACTAAAGGTGCTTCTCTAGGCTCCTTCCCAGATGCCATGATGTGTTTGATCTCAAAGGAAAAGATCTCTCATAATGCAAGAAACATTGCTCTTTCTCTTTAGTAAATACTGAGTACAACATTTTTGCAAAGATTTTAGCACTATGTAAAGATCCTATTTTACCTGATCTTATAGGTCCTGAACTATCCGGTTTTGTTAAGGGACGATTGGCCTCCAATAATGATTGAGTCTTTTTAAATGTTTTAAGTAAAGCCTGTACATTGGATCAACCTATTGCTGCTATGGCTTTAGATGCTGAAAAATCTTTTGATAGGATCGGTTGAGAGTTTATCTTTCAGGCTTTAAAATGGATTGATTTTCCTCCTAAATTAATTGCTTTAATCTCCTTGTTATACACTGGCCCTAAAGCTGCAATTTATGTCAACCGTTTATTCTCAGATTATTTTACTTCGTCTAGAGGTACACAGCAAGGTTGTCCACTATCATCTCTTCTGTTTATTATTGCAATTGAGCCTTTTCTAACCAAAATTAAACAAGATGCTCACATTTCAGGATTTCAAATAGGCCCCCACCAAATTAAAATGTCAGTTTATGCTGATGACATTTTTCTATATGGCACAAATCCTACAGATTTTTCTTTCTCCGTTTCTTGAACAAGTTTTCACATTTTCTCATCTATCAGGCTATCGGCTCAATATTGATAAATGTAAAGTATTAACTTTAAATATCTTATGTAATAAACACATTTTTAATCACTCAAGTTTTGCTTATCAGCCCTTCAAAAATAAAGTATTTGGGATTATGTTTTTCTCAAACACAGTAGAAACTTTAAAATGTAAACTTAAACACATTGTCAAATTACTTAATGATTGTATTGCTTGGTGGCATTCACTTTTTCTTTCTTGGTGGGGTAGAATTGATTCTATTTTATTAAAATGATGCTCACTCCCCTGATATTATATATTATTGCCATGATTCCTGTCCGTAGCCCTGATTATTATTCTAAGGAAATAGATATTATTTTACCAAAATTTCTCTGGAAAGGCAAGTCTCCTCGTATGGCCTTCTCCATCCTAAAAAAGATAAATCAAATGGAGGCCCTAGATTCTCTGACTTTAAAAAATACCATTATGCTTTCTCTTTAAAGTAAGCAGCCACATGGCTTTTTTCAGATCTATCTGTACATCCTCCTCTGTTGAAATTTTTTGAAAAAGTCCTTATCATTCTTTTGAATTTCAGGAACTCTTTGCTTTCACAACTTCTATCTCTCAGTTACATTCTCCCATCATATCCCATTCCTGCAAGATTCTGAGACTCCTTCTTTCATAAACATATTCCTCAATTAATACTTATCAGCGACAACATGTTTGGCAAAATACGTTTTTGTGAATCATGAATCGTTCTTTATATTTGAAAAACATGGCCAGCTAAAGATTTGTGCTGGATATCACAACTTTTCACAAATGGACAACTTACGCCTCCAAACACAATTCACTTTTCAATCTACATCCCAAACTCAATATCACCTCTTATGTGCCTCCATTAATCAATATATTTCCACATTGCCATCTGCATCTCTCCTGCCCTCTATATCCATCATACTCTTTCCATTAAAACACTCTAAACTATCAGTGTCTACTATTTATACATTTCCACAAACAACCCTGCTGGAAAATGGCCCTCTCTGAAGGTTCACCCCAAAAAGTTTTAGTCCTTCTCCTCCTCTTTTTCTGGGTCTCATTTGTGTTGGTTTTAGGATTCTGGACACTTTACCACTGCTAACCAGTGCTAAAGTGCATGTGATTTCTCCCTAGAACATGGCAATGTTGGCTCATACACAATTTGCAAATTTACTTTACTTGTAAGTCCCTAGTAATGTGCATTATATGTGCCAAGGGCCTGAAAATCAGATTCTACTACTGGGTCTGAAGAGCTGATTGTACGAACCAAATAAGTAGCCTCTTAACCATATCTCAGGTATGCCATTGCAAGGCCTGCGTGTGCAGTTTCACTGCACTTCGACTTGACATTTAAAACTACCTGCCAAGCCCTAAACTCTCCTTTTTCTACATATGCACTTATATGTTTACATGTCCTAGTAGTGTAAAACTCTCAAATTAATTTTCCACTCCTGTGAGGTCTGCTCCTCTCATAGGCCAGCATTAGAGCTGCCCTTACATACTTTTAAGTGGTAGATTCTGATCTGAAAAAAGTAGCCCTGTCATGTTTAGTATGGCCAGAATGCTAATAGAAAATCTTTCTTGATGGTAAAGCTGGATTTAATGTTACTCTTTTAGAAATGCCACTTTTAGAAGGTGGGTATTTCTCTGCACTTACTGCCATCTGTGCCTTATAGACCATCTCCAATCCACGTCTGGCCTGTGCTGTTTGACAGCTCTCTTGTGAATTCCACCCAAAAAGCCATAAACGTAGGACACTCAGTCACATCTGCATTCATCTGCATACTGAATGGGTCTCCCTGGGCAGAAAGGGTGGAGGGGCTCTCTCTTACCCTTCAAAGGCCATCAGACACAGGACTGATAACCCTCCACAGGAATCCTGGCAGACAAAACTGTGCTGAAAGGGGAACTTGTGCACTTCAAAACCACTCTTTGATGTTTCCCCAACTTCAAAGGCATTTTGGGGTATTTATACTGGGTCTCTGACCACACCAAATCAGACACTTCTGGACCTGCACTTTGTACTCTGTTAGAGGGACTGCCTGGCTGCACTAAGAACTGGAAGGACTGCTGCCCTGCGTGTTGCTCTGCTTCCTGCTGGCCCCTGACTCTGCTGGAAGGACTCTGCATTCCTCCACAAGAGCTCTCCAAGGGCTTGGATTGAGTATGCTTTCTGTTCTGAAGTCTCCATGCCAATAAAGACGTCATTTACTAGCTTCTAGCTAGTTCACAGACTTCAATGACTCTAGCACCAATGCTGCTGTCTGACACCATGCCGCTGCCTGCTCCATGGTACTCACGGAATGCAATGACCGCAGTCTGCAACCTAAGTCAGATGTTGTCGCAACGCTGCTGACATCCCGCAGTGTGTGTGCAGCACTGCATAGTTGACACATAACGTTGTGATCGACTGGATTCATCAACCCACCGAGGCTCAAGGAACCGATGCCTCGACACCGACGACATATTACCTCCCCTCTGCAATCAGAAGGAACTGACACCTTGCCAGTACAGAAGCAACACCTCACCTCCCCGGTCACGATAAGGAACCAACAAAGCATTGGCTCACCTCACCTGACCTGCACGACATCTTTGTTTCATTGTTTTCAAAGGTACTGTGCCTGGGGTCCCTGTGAAACGTATGTTGTGATAGGCCCAGTTGGAGCTATTGTGATTCTAAGCACTTTATTGGTATTTCATCTTTAAAAAAAATGTTATCTTGTTTTGTATGCATTGAATTCTTTACATTTTGACATTATTGTATTCAGTTGAGGATTATCTACTTTTCTAAACTGGTGTGGGATGCTTCTGTGATGTTTTCACTATGCTACTGTATGAGTTATTGCACAAAATACTTTACACATTGCCTTCTAAGTTAAGCCTACCTGTTCTGTGCCCAGCTACTAGAGGGTATTTTGGATCGTGTTTTGACTTAGCCTGACTAGGATTATGGTCCCTACTTGGACTCGGATGCATAGCTCTGCCAACTAGAGACCAAATTTCTAACAAACCCCCAATGGAGATAAGTCAAAAACCTAATTAGCTTGTGAAAAAGATTTAATAGAATGTTGGCATACTGATTTCTGGGACAAGACATGGCTTAAACTCCAGAAAACAATGAGAGCTACAAATACTACCAAAGTCTCTACTTTATATATCATCGACTTTTATTCACCAAAATCCTTTTCTCCAACTGCAGACCCATCTTGCTGGTCGTGTCTATATCCACTCGCTGATTTAAAGCATGTGTTACTTGAATGCCCTCCTATTCTCTAATTTTGGAAAAAGATCTGATGGAGAATTAATCAGATTTTCAAAGTTACTATCCAGTTTTCTAATATCTTTTTGGGTAGTTTAGCACCTCAGTGGTCTCATATAACTCCAAATCATAAGTTGATAGATTTGCTCTTGGCTTCTGCTTTTCAATTAATCACATCAAACTGGAAACAAGCCCAGAATGTAACTTTCAAATCCTGGTGGAGTGCCATTTGCTTTCATTATACACTAGACACTTATGTTGTCTTTCCTATATCTTTAGTTATAAGGAGAGATCTTTCATGGCTTCCCATTACAGCATGCTTATCTCACTCTAAAGTTAAACTATATCAATATCTTCTTGAGTCAGGTTAGTTTTCTATTAGTTAGTATTTTTATTTTATTTTCTTCAAGCATAATTAGTAATAGTCTTTGTAAAGGCTTCCTTAACCCTACTCTGTGTTCTTTTTAAAAATGTTATGCTGGGGGCGTGGCTTGGCTGTCCGGCAAGATGGCCGCCACATCGTGAGGCTCTGCCGGCGGGGGACAAAAATGCTGTATTTCTCCTTACCTGCAGCCTCCCATCCTGCTAACACCGCCTGAGACGGTGTCGGAGAACTGACTTCTGAGGCTGCGTGGTGACGACTGTGGTCTGGCTTTGGCACCCGACGTCCCCTCTCCTTCCCCATGCCTTGGTCTGAGGTGGGTGGCCGGGGGAGGGGGCTCCTGGATGGGCCTTCTGTCCTCTGGTGGCCCTTCTGCTGGACGGTTGTCTGCTGCTGAGGTGCAGTGGTGTCCTGCCGGCTGCCTGTTTGGTCGGTTGTGAAGAGAATGGGGAAGGCTGACCAGAAGCAGGCTAAACTCACTTTTGAGAGTGGGAAAAAGAAAGGCGGCTCGGCCGGCCGGCTGGTGGATGACTCGCCACCTGAGGAGGAAACATCTGCGCCCTCCGTGAAGGCTATGTTGTTAGGCGTTAAGCACAGCCTGGCTGGCATCAACGCCATGCTTGATGATTTGACGGAGCAGATGGATTGTTTAAAGGAACTGATGGATGGTCATGACTCACGTTTTGAACAGCTGGACTGCTGCGAATGGAGCATGTGCTGAGGTGATCCGAAATAAAAACTAGGATTTTGAGGCCCAGTCTCGCGGTAATAACAGTCGCATCCTGGGCCTCCCGGAGTTGACGCCCATGGAGGACTATGTCGAGACCATACTATCTGCGCTTTTCCCTGGTGAGCTCTCTCGGATGTTGGTGGTGGAGAGGGCCCACAGATCTTTGGGGCCGTGACCTCCACTGGGGGCCCCTCCGCACCCTATCATTGTGTGGTTGCTGAACTACAGAGACAGGGACACCATCCTTCGACTGGTCAGGGAGCGCAGGCCTGTGGTGTAAGACGGCGTGGAACTGGGCTTTTCCATGACTATACTCCTGGGGTGCAGGCTGCTCATAAGACCTTCTTGCCGGTTAAGCTCACACTGAGCCAGACTGATATGAAATACTCCCTCATTTACCTGGCTAACCTGTGTTTACAACGTAGGGGCAAGTTACATTTCTTTACAGTCCCGAAACAGGCCACGAAATTTGCTAAATCTATCCCTAAGAAAGCACTGTCGGAGAGCCCGTGGTCCGCGGGTGGAGAGGGTGGCTCTCCGAGTGACAATGACTAAATATATTCTTTTTCTATTCAGGCCCCTGTGATCTTGCCTGGGGCCGTGCAGCCTGCACATTTATAGCTGCTTTAACTGATGGGGTGGGATGTTCTGCTGTATGTTCCTCATCGCTGGTCCCCTTGCTCTTCCATTCCGCCTGAGATGGGTTCCAGATGGCCTCGCTGATGCCCCATTGGATGAGTCCATTTAAAATATTTGCTATTATGTTGTGGGAAATATATTTGGAGATGGGTGGGACTGTAGCACTGACGCATTTGGGGGGTCAGCGTGGGTTGGGGATGGGACTGTTTTATGCTTGGTTTACTGCCTCTGTTTCTTCTCTTTCATACCTGTTCCTTTCCTTGCATTCTGTGGATGCCCCCTTTTTTGTATGTTTCGATAAGGTGTTGATTTGGCGCAAGAACATGTGACACCTGTGTGCTGCCTTACCTGGAATGTTCACGGGTTGAATGATGGGTGCAAGATGTGATTGGTATCTGCTTACATGCAGCGAGATGCGGTGGACATTTGTATGCTGCAGGAGACTCACCTGGTGGAAGCCACCAAGCATCGGTTGAAAGCTGGCTGGATTGGTGAGTGGCACGCTGTGATGTATTCATGCTATGCGAGAGGCGTGGTGATTCTAATCAGGAAGGGTCTTCCGTGGCATACTGAGAGGGCACTTGTAGATCCAAATGGCTGCTATGTTATGCTGAGTGGTACGCTGCTTGACAGCCATGCAGATTAGTAGCGTTATATGGTCCAAATATTGATGACCCTGAATTCTTCAGGGAAGTGGGGGGACTAATTGACTCACTGGGTCCTGGGTCCTTGTTATGGGGGGGCAACTTTAATGTGGTGCCGGACTCCGAGGCAGACCGTGAGAGCATGGCTAGGCCCCAGCATGTGGCGGCTGCCAGAGCTCTGACACGGGTAATGGATGAGGGTGCCTTGGTGGACTTTTGGAGGAAAAAGCACAGAACTGACAGGGAAGGTACCTGTGTCAATTAAGTGCACGGTAGCTGGTCCCGTATAGACAGATGGCTCGCCACCAGGGATGTTGAGCTCTGGATGCAATCCATTGAGCATAAGGCCCGCACTCTGTCGGATCATTCACCGGTCATGCTGGAGTTGGCTGTTCCGGGTGGTCCGCGCAGTGCCTTTATGTGGTGGTTCCTTCATGACATTTAGGGATCAGATATTCAGGGATGAGGTCCATGATGCCATACTTCCTTACTTCGCTGGGAATCGGGGGTTAGTGACCTCAGCTGGCACTGTGCGGGAGGCCTCTAAGGTGTGATTAGTGGGAATTGTCTCTCTAAACAGCACAGTGTGCTGAAGGTGTTAAGGTGTGAGCTGACAGAACTGGAGGCCCAGATTGCCGATCTTGAAAAACGCTTGGCTTTGAATTGGTTGGAGGACCTTTTGGTGACCTTGAGTCGGAAGGTGACACAGTTTGAGTAGGCTGCCCTGCAAGAGGTCTGCTTCTTAGAGAAGAACGCTACAGCGAGGAGATATGGCGAGGGTGATAAAGCTGGCCGCACTCTGGATGCAATGCTTCACAAGCCTTGGGCAAGTAATAATATTGTGGAGCTGAATGATTCGTCCAGAGTGCGTTACACTGGCACAGGCGAGATCAAGCATATCCTCATTGACTTTTATTTAGCTCTATACATTGAACCCCCGGGGTTGAACTCAGTGGCTGCTGCGGACTATTTTGAGGATATTAGCCTCTTGTGGTTTGGGAACGCACACAGGCAGTATTTAGATGTTCCCTTCTCGGTGGACGATGTTGTCCAGGCAATACGCAGTTTACCCGGGGATAAGGCACCTGGGCTGAATGGTCTGACATCGGCCTTCTACAAGGAATATGCTGACAAATTAGCTCCTCACCTTTTGGAGGTTTACGCAGAGGCTCTAGAGACCGGGCTCCTTCTGTCCTCGATGCGAGAGGCTGTCCTTGTGACAATTTTAAAGCACCGGGAAAGATTCGTGCTGCTGCAATTCTTACAGACCTCTCCCATGAATCAATATTGATAATAAGATCCTGGCAAAACTCTTTGCAGCCCCCTGGCAGCCTCTGCTCCCTCCTCTCGTGCTGCTGGATAAACCGGTCTATGTGCCGGGTCGCTCCACCCTATATAACATCTGAACTTATGTTGCGATATCAAGTATGATTGACCCTGAAGACTGCGTGGCGGTGGTGTTTTTGGATGCCACCAAGGCCTTCGACTCTCTGGCATGGCACTATGGTGGTCATTACGACCTAGGAGGTCTTTTTCAAAGACCGCCGAGGGACCACCATGCTGAAGACCGCCTGTGCAGGCGGTTTTCCGCTCGCCGAATTATGACTGCTGGCAGCCCTCCGTCCTTTTTCGGATGGAGAGCTGCCAGCAGCCATACTGGCGGTCAGCAGGGAAGTGGAGGTTGCTCCACCTCCACCGTCCCGTCATCAGAACACCGCCCACCGAATCACGGGCGGTGTTCTGGTGACGGGGTGCTGGCGGTGGAGCAGTCCCCATGGATCCCGTCCCCTCCCGGAAGATCAACGGACAAGGTAAGTTGAACGTCCGTTAGGGGAGGCGGGTGGGGGGTGTTGTGTGTTGTGTGTGTCCATGGGGGTGTGCATGTGAGTATGTAGAGGGGGTGTGTGAGTCTGTGTATGCATGCGGGGGGTGTTGTATGGTTGAAAATGTGCACATGTCTGTCTATTTGTATGTCTTTGAGTATGTGTGTGTGTATGTCTGTATGTATGTGTGCATGTATGACTGTGTGTGTATGTTGGTATGTATATTGGTATGTGTATTGGTGGTGTCTGTATGCGTGTAAGTTGGGGGTGTGTAGCAATGTTGGGGGTAGGGTTGGGGATGGGGGTCCTGCCACCTTTGGGGAGGGGTTGGGGGGTAGGGGTGTGCGGGGAGGACTCGGCGGTGGGGGTGGGGACTGGGGGAGACCCCTATCAATGCCCGGGAAGGAAAAGTGCCTACCGCCATGGATTTCATGGCGGTTCCAAACCATCTGAAATCCATGGCGGTCTGCAGGGTCGTGATACCGCCGGTGGTCTGGTGACGACCGCCAGGCTAGTCTCCAGCCCAGCGGTTGTCACCACCCTGGCGGTCGGAATGGAGAAGTGCCGGATGACCATGGAGGTAACCGCCATGGTCATAATTCCATATTTTTTTTTCGCCGGCCTGTTGGCGGTATTACCGCCACTTCTCCACCGACCGACAGGGTCGCAATGAGGACCTATATGTTTGTGTTGCTGACTCGGGAGGGGTTGAGCTTTAGGTTTATTCAGTCGATTCGTTGGCTGTATTTGCAGCTGTCTGCCCGGTTGAAAGTCAATGGCGTCATTTCTGACCCATTTCCGATTGGCAGGGGCATTCGCCAGGGGTGCCTGCTCTCTCCGTTACTTTTTGCCATCGCAATGGAGCCGCTTGCGGCTCTCTTGCATCAGCATCATAATCATAGGGGCTTGGCATTCTGTCAGTGCCCAATATTGGTATCCATGTATGCAGGTGATGTCACCTTATATGTTCGCGATCCACGGCTGCACCTTGATGTCCTGTTAGATGAGATAGTGGGCTTTGGTCAGATCTCCGGGATCACCATCAACTGGTTCAAGTCGGTGGTGCTGCCCCTCTCTGAGGCTGCGGTGCAGTTTCCCTCTAGATACCCCCTTTGCTGGACTGATGGACCAGTGCGATATCTGGGTATATGGCTAAGCAGGGATGTTGACACGCTGTGGTCAGCTAATTGTGGCAAAGCCATTATCTGGTTGGAAGAAAGGGTAGAGGGGTGGCATTCGCTGGCGGTTTCGCTGACGGGGCGCATTGCGATACCGAAGATGGTCATTCTGCCATAACTTTTTATTAATCTACCTCTTGTCCTTACTGCTAGTTTTTTTTAATGGCTTAGATCTGCACTCGTGACTCTGGCCTGGGTGGGTCGGCGGCCTAGAATATCATTGGGAAAATTGGCACTTTGGTTTGAACGAAGTGGGCTAGCAGCCCCGGATCTAGCACTATACTATCAGTGCTCTCAGGCACATTTTGCTCATTTTTGGCTACACCCTATTCGATACTTACCGTACTTGGCACCTGAGAGCAATGCCATGTGGCCAGATAGATTGCCAAGGATGTTGGTTGGGCAGACCAGACCCAAACCGAGTGGGGTTGATACAGTGATGTGCACGTCGAGAGCCTGGAGGGCGCTGCTGAGGCTCGCGGTTGTGGGGGATATTTTTGCCCCTTCAATACCGATTCTGGACATGGGCAATATGCAGCTGTCAGAAGGTGCACGGGTTTGTGAGTTTATCCGTGAGACCAGTTTGTTTACCCTGGGGTCTTGGTTTCCTGCTAAGAGATTTATCACATCGGAAGCCGCACTTGGTGGTGCCCTCAATACTGCGCTGCACCGACTATTTTTTCTTAGAATCAGTGCTATGCTTATTGCATGTTATCCTAGCTTTCCGGTAATGCCTACAGCATGCACAGTGCTGGAGCTTATGGACCAGGCGCAGTCCCCACGCAGGCTTATAACTAAGTTGTGTTTGTATGCAGAACGGGGTGGATGGGACAGAGTTTAAAGCCAAGGCCCACTGGGAGGTGGACTTGGCTGAAACCATTTCCGATGAAAAGTGGTGACGCTGCTGCGTGCATATGCGTGAGCTGTCCCCCAAATAGAGATTGCGCCTCATTCACTTCAGTTTTATACATCGTTCACATTACACGCCCCTCAGGCTAAAGATTATGGGCCTTTGGGCCGAGGCACATTGTGAGAGATGTATGACCCCTGATGCAGACTTCCTACATCTGGCGTGGAGTTGCCCGATACTGTGAGGCTATTGGACGGAAGTGCTGCAGGCAATTGAGGAGATGACTGAGACTCAAATGCCGCATACCCCAATGCTTGCCCTTTTGGGGTGCTTTTAGGGGCTCCCTGCTGCACACAGGAGATTGATAGGACTGTTGCTGCTGCTGGCAAAGTGAAGGGCTGCGATGTGCCGGGGGAGGCGGCGGACTCTCCGTTGCTCTGAATGGTTGCATGATGCTTCGTATATTTGTTGATCGTACATACTTATGACCTCGCCAATGTGTCTGTTTGATGTTGTTCTTAATAAATGCCAAAATACATAAATTAAAATAAAAAATGTTATACTTTTTTGATGCTACCTTGGACCTGGGTCCTCTTCTTATTTTCTTTTAAGTATTTTGTTAGTTTTATTTAATTTAGTACATAACTTTGTTGTTATTTCAGAGTTTCAAAGTTATTTTGTAGACAAGAAATTCTCCTTTTAATTATTTTCTCAAGGGGGATGAGGCAGTTCTTTGTTCTAATCAAGCAAATCTGAAATTGGAAGGTTCAGAATTTGACTGACATAGAATGTCCATTCAGGTGTTGAATATCTTCAACAGGGTACTCTAGATCTTTGGGATCTTCTGAGTGTATTTTGTTCTTCTTTTGTGTCACTTATCATACTTGATTCTGCCTCTTCCTTGATTGTTGGTGATATGGATTCAACTGACACACTTGACTCCAATTATTTTTGACGTAAGCTTTTGGCCATCTGGCATTATGTTGTTGGACTTTTTCACCTGTCAGAGTTTCTTCACCCATATGTTCTTCTTGCTGTTTCTGATCACAGACCGTTTCCCTTCGAGTTTGAGTTTGTACAACTTGTGGTGGTACTTTGACTAGTTTTTTTGGTTCTAGTTTATAGAACACTATTTCTTTATATAGATCTCTTCTACTCTGGGTACGTGAAACATGTACTCAGTTTGGAATTCCAACACATTTTACAGCTTTGTTTGTGATCAGAGTTACTTGGTAGGGGCCTTTACAATGTAGCCCTAGGCAGGACTTTCTCACATGTTTCTTGAGTAAGACCCAGTTCCCGGACTAAGGTCATGACGCTGCTCCTGGTGTGGATTTACAGTGATAGTTTCAGCCTGGCAAGAGACAGAATGCACCACATCAGCCGAACCTTTACAGTAATCGAGCACCATGTAATCTGTTATGATTACAAGCGCATCTGCTGGAACTTCAGGCAATCTCATTGGTCTACTCATCAATATTTTGTGGATTGACAACCCAGTTTTCCTGTTAGGTGTACTTTGGAGACTCATTAACACCAGAAGTAAAGCATCAGGCAATTCCATTGAAGTGGATGCACAAACTTTTGCCAATCTTGATTTAATTGTTGTTAAGCTGTTTCACCATGCCTGAAGCTTCCGGTCGATAACTGCAATGTAGCTTTTGTTCAACTTGTAATGCTGCACACAACATTTTTATAATCATTATTGAAGTGAGTACCTCTATTGGACTCTGCAGAAAACTGTATACTGTACCTTGCTACTAGCTCCCTCAACAATGACTATCCTTTTTACTTGTTGGGTAGACTTCTACTTGAGAAGATGCACACAATCACCAGGATGTATCTCAACCCATTACAAACAGGCATTTTGATGAAGTCTATTTGCACCTATTTGAAAGAACCACCTGATCTCCCTACGTGGCTTAGTGTAACATGTGTTTGCTTGCCTACATTCATATGTTGACATGTTACACAACAATGACACAATTCTTCTGCTTGGACTCTAAATCCGGGGTTGAACCGATATTGCTTAAAGGTTTGAATCATGGCATCCTTTCCTAAATAAGTCAGTCTATTGAAGTGTCTTGTCATGGGAGGTAATAAACTGTCTGGTAGTACTGGTCTTCCATGCACTGAAATCCAAACATTATATTCTTCTTGACCATAACCTGCTGATCCATCCCTGTTTGTCTGTCTCTAATATGTTTTCTTGCATTTGTCTCAGTAAATCCCAGGAGTCTGCCACTCTTAGCATCATAGAAAAAACATTTTCTTCTTGAGATCCGTTTGTGCATGTTCGTTCAATGTACAGTCCACAATTGCACAACAACATGTCAATTCATCAGCATGTCTTTTGTCAACTGTGACACAACCATTGTTGCTTTTGTGCACTGCACATTGAACCATAGCAATGTCAGTTGGGAGTTGTAGAGCATCCAAAAGTGTTCTGACCTGCTTGCCTTTCCCAGTAGGTGGACCAAACAAATTATGATACCTCGGTGTGATCATAATTGCCCACAATTGTGAACAATACCAAAGCCATCCTATCTGTAAATATAGTGACTCTCATCTTTGCTGTCAAGCTACAAGCTCTGGCAACAGCAATCAATTCTGCAGCTTATGCTGGGAAAATACCTTGAAACCATGAGGCTTCTATTTCTTGAATTGTGCACACAGCATAAGCTGCTCTCAAAAATCCTTCATTGGTTCAGAGCCATCCATGAATAGAATGTAATCTTTACTCATTAATGGCTCATCCTTTATGTCTGGTCTAGGCTTGGTGCATACGTCTGTGATATCAAGGCAAGCATGATCATAATCATGCAGCTCATCTCTGTCAGGAATGGGCAACTGTGCACTGTGATTAAAGATTTGACATCTTTTCAGTACAATGTTACCTTTTGCCAGGATTTGCTGCTCGTATTTTGTTAGTCTGGAGTTAGTCGTGTGTTGAGTCTTGGTTCTTATGGGCAAATATTGGACAGATTGAGGAACCATAATTGATAATGGGTATCCCATCACTATGTTGTTGTGCCTTTCAAGATTCACACTCACTGTGGCTACTGCTTTAATATAGGCAGGCTAAGCAGTGGCTACAGGATCATGGGTCACAGAGAAATAAGCAACCGTTCCCTTGGCATCCCCATGTGTTTGTGTTAGCAGTGAGAGCGCGCATCCCTCCTCTCACACAAAACAAGATAGAGTCCTTTGAATATTCTCGCATTACGAGTACCAGGGCATGGCAAAGACATTCTCTCATCTCTAGAAATGCTTTCATGCATTTGTAGTCCCATGGGATTGGATTTGGTACATATTTGTGCGTCAACCTCAGTAAAGATTTCACCAGCACGGAAAAGTTTGGTATTCACTGTCTACAGTAGCCAACCATTTCCCAAAACATCCTGACTTCTGTCTGCATTCTGGGTGGATTCATTAGCTACAACTCTCTCTTAAGATACTTTTCTTGTTCTTTTTTTAATGGTGTGACCCAAATATTCAACTTCTTTTTGGCAGTATTGCAATTTGTTTGGAGACACTTTGGCCCTCATTACGACCTTGGCGGGCGGCTGAAGCCAAGATCGGCCCGCCGGGCGGCCACCAATGCATCCGCAGCCCCGCCGCGGCCATTTGGAGATCCCCAACGGGTCGGCGGGCGGAAACCTAGTTTCCTCAGGATTTGCACGCTGCTGAACAAAAGGCCCACCTCCCGGCGTCACCAACTCAGAAAGCTATTATAGCACAGAGTTATGATGAAGCCAGGCAGGGGAAGGGAATTAGGGTAGGGAACTGCATGGAGAGAGATCTGAAAAGAAAAGTTTAGAACAAATATGCATATACTCATTTGTAGCAGTATAACTCATCAATAGACTCTTGAAATAAAGGCGTCTCCATGATATCAGATTGAGACCCTTTTATGAAGTGAGGGCGAAGCCCCTTCTTTGAATCATGGAACAAGAACAAACTACAACCTCTGAACAAAGAGATGGCAAGAGCTTTGGACTATGGTCATACTCTGAATATCAATCCTGTAACAACTATGCTTTCATAATATAAACGTTTGATCACAGTCTAGAAATACTTAAATATGTATCTCACATATTATGCTTTCCAAAAAACAATGAAACTATAATTTGCTTATCTCCGAAATGTTTTCACATTTACAACTATAGACCTGAAAGTTTTACTCATTGAACTTGAAGCGCTTTATTCGTTGGGCAGAAGCGCCTTGTTTATTGTTCATGAAACGCTTTGATTATTATACATGAAGCACTTTGTTCATTATGCCAGAAAGCGCTTTTACTTGTCTTGTCTGAAGCGCTACGCTCGTTATGCTAAGGGGCGATTTACTCATGGGGCCTGAATCACTTTGATTGTTGTGCTGAGGGTGTTTTACTCATGTGGACTGAAGCGCTTTGATTGGCGTACCAAGGGCGCTTTACTCATGTGAACTGAAGCGCCTTGATTGCCGTGCCAAGGGCACTTTACTCATGTGGACTGAAGTGCTTTGATTGCCGTGCCAAGGGCGCGTTACTCATGTGGACTGAAGCGCTTTGATTGCTGTGCCAAGGGCGCATTACTCATGTGGACTGAAGCGCTTTGATTGCCATGCCAATGGCGCTTTACTCATGTGAACTGAAGCGCTTTGATTGCCGTGCCAAGGACGCTTTACATGTGTGGCCTGAGCTTTACTTCTGTACTCCGAAGCGCTTTGATCGTTGCGCCAAGGCCGCTTTACTCTTAAAACTGAAAATGCTTTGCTCGTTGTGCCAAGGGGCGCTTTACCTTTGGAAGTAAAAACTCCCTTCAAGATTGGACTCATCAAGACCTTACCGCTAAGAGTACGACCTACTCATATCTGAATGCACCATGGAAACAAGGATACTCCGATTTGCTGTCAATCTGCCATGCAGGAAATCTACTCTTCTTCAGAGGAACCCCAATAAGGTCTGACTGCATTGAAGTCTTCAAAACAGTGAGCAATGTGCTTGGGTGTGGCTGGTGCCTCTAAAAACATGGGAATTGTAGTCCCTTCATAGAATAGCACTGATAAGTGCATCTTGTCCACCAATGTCCTGACCCTGCAGCTACATGAGCTTTACCACAGGGCAGACGACGCTGATGACTACTTTTAGAAAAAGAGGGGATGACATGTGGTGCGTATGAAGCGCCACAAATCCGCACAGCCGAGTTTCGGGCGGGACCTGGAACGGGCACAGCCTTATTCCTGACAGCCATGCAGCTCTTTGAATCTTATGTCCATTATTAAAAGAGAAAACGTCTTTGGTTCGGCATAAACTCATTTACCGTACATTGGCAGTCTTTTTATTGTTTAATAGTCTCTAAATTAGCATCAACAAGTTGTGAGTTCCATTTTCTCATCCAAATGATGTGCTTCCATTTAAAAAAAATGTTTTACAGTTTTGTCAAACAAGGAAAAAACACGCTATTACCTTATGCAAACAAGTGATGGATAAGACTGACTAAGTTTACCCAACTGAGATTCCTAGAGATTGAATTGTTGAGTCCTTTTTCTCTTTCTTGCCTCATGAATCGCTGAGTCATTTCACTCTTTTTCTTGTCTCCACAGAGATGCTGGGATCCAGGGTATCTGAAAGAAGTTCTGGAATGATGAGCCAGGAGCCGACAAGGAGGACTGGAGGAACAGGTGAGTGCCGCAGGGAAAACAAGGCTAAGCACCAGGGCACCAGCAGGAGCGGTTCGTATACTTTTTGGAACACGTGGGAGGAAGCAAGCTTTTGGCAATGAGCTGGATCAAAGCTGGCTGGTTGCAGATGCCGCTTGTTAGAGTAGGCGTGCAAAATAAACAAAGGTTTCCACATGCTATTGTGAATGGCAGTGCACACGCTTGTCATGTGTTTTTTAACATGCTGATTGAAAACAAGTTTTTTGACACTTTCACAAATGTGAGACATACTTCTGAATGTTGCTGAAAACGACCTACCACTGCTACCAGGTGAACCAGTTCACATAACAATATTCATAGAAATAAGTACTAGTGACAGAATATACACATTGCCTACCACTGCCACCAGCTAGAAAAATTTACTCACAAGGCAATGCATTGTCCAAAAGCCAGATGTTCATATGGAGAGGATGGCTACCTATTTCCTGTGTGGAAAAGGGATCAAGGATTTTGTGGCGCTCTAGAGTGCATCATTAGTGATTGGTGAGATTCCAAACAATTGTCAAAGGTTCCAGTTTTTTTTTCAAGATCTGGTTAAAAATTAAAGGACTCTCGGTATAGCCTTGTGGGACTCCACACCATGCTAATACCTTGCCTCAAAACATGAAAGAAAAAAAAACTCTTCATGTAATGGAATTGAGAATAACGCCTGCAAGGGTATGATGGCTGGATTCGATACCGCAAGACAGCATGGGTTTACCATATCAATTACTTTTCTCAAATTTTGCACAATTCTGAATTTACCACTAGGTTTTTGCAATCCCATAATTGGTGAGTTGAATGGACTCCCAAATATTTCTTTAAGGATCCCCTTTTCTAGCATATCCTCTATAATGAGGTAATTCCTGTTATCAGTTCAGGAGTCATGTGGTGTGATGGAGTTCTTGGGAAAATCAAATTTGTTTTCATACTTATTTGTACTGGCTCAACTCCTTTTATTAATCTGATATCTTTTCCTGTGAAATCCCACATGTTTGGATTTACTGTCTCTTTTAAATCTGTGGATAAATCTTTTGCTGTCCTCATTGGATAGATCCCTATTGTCTCTTGTTGAGAAATTTTAAAATCCATGTCTTCATCATGAGTTTAAAACTCAGCTACATGAGGCTTGCAATAGATGGTGCAATGTAGCTTGCACAACAAACTCTCCCTAGAACATTTGGAGAACTTGACTCAAAAATAACAAATTGATGATTTTCTTCAAATGAAAATTGGTTTGTCATCTATCTATTTACAACTTCTACAACTTGGATCTCTTTTCTTGAGAAGGGTAGGTCTGGTACGTCCGCTGTTCTCACAGTGGAATGGGTTGCTCCGGAGTCAATACGAAATTACACTTGATGGCCATTCACCTCACCTTCCACAAATGGGTCACTGTGGTCCATCTCTAAGACTGCACCCAGTACACAATCTACCTCCACTCTCAGGCACTATCATTGTGACAAGCCTCAGTCTGTATCTCCATCATGGAACATAGGAAATTGCTGAATCACATTCTGATTTTCTATTAAATTCTGATGTTGCATCTGTACCACATTTTGTTTCATTTTTGGTAACTGATTTTGATTCAGTTTCATGTAGTTAACATTCTGCTGATGGCTTGTGGAGCGGGAACTAATTGAGTCTGAGTTTGCTTTGGTACCTGTACCTGTTGCATAGAAGTATTTTGCATCAGCAGTTGAGTTCCTCCCTGCAATTATGATTAATTTTATCTGGATTAAGCCTACATTTGTGCTTCCAATAGCCCACCCTGTTACACAAATGATATGGAGTCTTCTTCTTCCTGCTTGTAACATCAACACCTGTACTTGGATCAATCAGAGCACCTCTACCTCTACCTTGAGACACCATCAGTGCTCCCTCAACACCTTGAATTTCTGTTTCAAAACCAGCTGTCTGCAGTACATTGAAACCATCCACATTCTGCACTGCACCAGTATTTCCTACAAATAACTGGTTTTGAAACCCTCTTTGTTCAAATTTCGTCTGCACCAACATAAACCTCTATTAAAGTCTACATTATTTGATCTCCTGCTCAACACTGCAGTGTTGTTCATATTTCAAAATGTCATCCAAAGACTCTGGGCCTAATTATGAAAACAGCAGTCATAAGACCACCAACCTCGTGGTGGTGATCTGACTGATGCAATCTTGGTAGTCTGACTGTCATATTATGAACCTGGTGGTTGGACAGCCAGGAGACCACTGCCACCACTAAGATCATGCATCCCGATGGGCTGGTGGCAGTGCAAGCCGTGGTCAAGCACGGCAGTGCTGATGTCAGCACTGTTCTGTTGATCACAACTTGCCTTTCTGCCAGCCTTTTCATGGTGGGGTCATTGCCATAAAGAGGCTGGCACAAAGGCAGGAATGGGGCCACAGAGTGGCTCCTGCATTGCTCATGATCATGTGGTGGGCAATGCAGGGGCCCCCCATCAGCACACTCGGAATGTTCATTGTCTGCAATTCAGTAAAATGTAATTGCATTCCTAAAGAGCGTATGTTCTTAATGGATCATTAAGATTTACTCTAATGCTTTTCAGCAATTTGACACTTTTTGAGATAATGCCAGAATGTTTTTGTACTAATTTAGTTAATATGTCATGTACAGCTGTAGCTCTCCTTCTAATTTCTTTTCACAAGTAAATTAATTATTTCTCTTGATAGATATTCATATGATCAAGATCCAAACATCCTCTAATTATTTCTTCCAATTCAATTTATAACCTTGGAACATTTAATGGTCTCTTTTTTTCTGAGATTGGACAAGTAGTTGAAATTTAACTGGTACTCGGTCTCTCTTCATCCTCAACTTTCACACAGCTTCTGGCAGCCTCTTCAACACCTTCTAATAAATTACTTTCCCTGGCACTGTTTGCAGGCAAATTGTCTTCCTTCTATAAATGCTTGAAGGGGTTATGGAGGTGGAGTTGAGACCAGTTCAGTCATTTGTTTTGGAGTCGTAATCACAGAAGCTGTATCATTCATGTGTATTACAGTCAGAGCAGTTTCCATTTGTGCTGGAACACTTGTAATTGCTTGTTGAGTTATGGGCTGTGTTATAGCAGACAGTACAACAATCTGTGGAGTTAATTAGGTTGTAGAATTGCAGGGGGTATAACCTGTATCGGATTAGTAACTTGTTAAACAACTGGTTCTAACTGAGCCATTGCTATGGTCATATTACTTGTCAGCTGTGTTCCGTCATTGGATATAGGACCCACATAAGGGGGTGGATTTATAGCTAATAATTCAATTAAAATGTCATCACCCAAGTCAGTATCAGTATCAGAATTCATTTCATGTTTCATTTCTTTATCCCTTTTAATCTTTTCATTTTTAGGTTTTTAAACATTTTCAGATTTTGTACTATTTCCATTAGTAAGTACAGGGTATAACCTAGCACCCTCAACAACACTCTTTCTCCATCTTTGACTTTGATCATCTTAAATTGCATCTGCATAATTTCTCATTGCCCTTTTTGTTAGTTTTGGGTACCTTTCTCTTTCTCTATGTATGAGCCATGTTCTCCCAAGCACTGAGGCCCATATTTATACATTGTTTGCATGGCATTTGTGTCATTCTTTGATGCAAAAGCTGTGCTAACTTACAAAATACAATTATATTTTGCAAGTTTGTGCCACTTTTGCATCAAAAAATTACGCAAATGCAGCTAAAACAAATATAAACAAAGTGCTTCAAACTGTGTAGGTCTAGGGGGTGGCTTCATTTCATGATGTTTTTATTGTAATTTGTCAAGAATTCTCAAACTAAATTCATTGTACTCTCTATTCAGTGATCTTGTACCACTGATGTAACCCTTCACCAATCACCACATGATATGCTGGCATATCCCCAAGATGTGCCTTCTCATCCTCCCTTATTGGAATCACTACATCAGTTCTCATTAGACGTCTAATAGCTTTGAAAAAGGTCATGATTTTAAATTAATTGCAACAGATTTGATAATCAAAATTTGCAGTCTCCATTATTTTGAAACTGTTCTATATACGTCATATCCCATAGGCTTTTTCGTCAAATCACAATACATACCCGTAAGTCAATCAACCATCCTAAGTGCGACTCTTGAGGCAATTTAATTAATCACAGCAGGGTGTTACACCAACCAACCAATACCAGTGAGGCACACTATGACATAACAACTCACTCCTTGCAGCAGCTTGCTAACATTGAAAAAGTCAATGTGCACAATGATACACTCATTTATAAAAAGGAAATCACATCACTATTATTGAATTTACCCATCACTAACTCTCCATCAACCCGCCTCAGATATATATGGTCAGGCCTAGGCTCTGAGGCCTAGGCCTGAGGTTACTGATTGACAGGTCACCGGTGGGGTGGCATGTAGCCAACAGACAAAAGCGCAAATAGGAAACTCAGATAAATCCCACATATAAGTGCAGTGACACCACAATGGTCCCAGCAGAATGGAACCAATAAAGCACACATGGCCAAAGGGGTGCTGTCAGAGTCACCAGATCCTCGGGGTCTGTGCACGTTCCCAACACTTCCACCACAAGACAGCTCCAATACTCTGATTAGTTTTATCACAGAGTCTAAGAGAGTCCAAGTGGGGAAAAGGGGATTAGGAAGGGAACAGCTGGGAAGGAGACCTGCAGGAAGCAAAAGTTTAAAACACAAACATCAAAATTACATCTCATGAAATCAGTACCATGCTACAACTCTAAGCTTTGTCATTTCTGAAAACATAAACAACCCTAGAATAGATCTAAAACTGACTAAGCTTTAGGTGACAGAATACCTGAGGAAGAAACAAGAAAAGTTAAATAGAACTTTCAGATTCAAGTACTTTCTTTAGCATGAGAATCATGAAAACACTCTGAGCAATTTCTAAACAATCATATGAATCTCCATTTAAGAATACATATCAGGAACACGCAGCATTACATCTAGAACTCTGGTCTTGTTGTGTTCTTCTCAAAAACACATTGGAAAGTAAATTGTGCACATAGCAAATTGTGAACATAGCAGATTTTTATATGTGTACTAAACACCATAAAAGATTGTGCACCATGAAATCACACAATGTAGGTTCAAGGAATAAATCACGCAACTTATCAACTCGCAAATGCTACCAAGGAACTGTCAAAGAATGGTAGCGCACAGTAATTTACATTATTTATACTCAAGGAAAGAATTGCGCGTCTTGCCGATTCAAACACCACGTGACACTGCCAAGAAATGGTAGCGCGCAATGAATATCATGAATTAACCAAAAGAAAGAATCGTGCATCTTGCCGATTCCAATGCCACCATGAAAATGCCTCGGGAATGGTAGCGTACAATGAATATCAAGAATCACACACAGGGAAAGAATTGCGCGTGTTGCCGATTCAAAGGCTACCATGAAAATGCCAAGAAATGGTAGCGCACAATGAATAACATGAAAAGCACTCAAGAAAAGAATTGCGCGTCTTGCCGATTTGAATGCCACCATTAAAATGAATCAGAAATGGTAGCGTACAATGAATATCAAGAATCACACACAAGGAAGGAATTGCGCGTGTTGCCGATTCGAATGCCACCATGAAACTGCCCAGAAATGGTAGCGCACAATAAATAACATGAAAAGCACTCAAGGAAAAGAATCGCGTGTCTTGCCGATTCGAATGCCACCATTAAATTGCCTCAGAAATGGTAGCGTACAATGAATATCAAGAATTGCACACCATGAAAGAATTGCGCGTGTTGCCAATTCGAATGCTACCATGAAACTGTCAAGGAATGGTAGCGTCCAATGAATAACATGCATTAATCTCAAGGAAAGAATCGCGCGTCTTGCTGATTCGAATGCATGCATAAAAATGCCACAAACGTTTAAATGCACAATTACACTCGCATGAGCAAAATGTTGTTAACGTCTGGAATGAGGCCCAAGAATTAGAGCATCATCGAATACGGGGTCGGGGGCCCAGCCCAACCTCCGCCTTACCGCCCTGACTAAGAATCACCACTGAAGCATGAAGCACAGAGGCCTGGACGATCAAGGTAGGCCACCGGAACAGGAGCTCAGGAAGTTGCTGCTGCCCTGCACCGGGACCTCTGAATAGTGAGCATGTGGAGCTGGGCTGATTCCCTTTTATAGAGCTTTGGCCCAGCCCACAGCCACATCCAAGCATGCTGCAGGGAAAGCTTCTAGAAGGCCCTGGAGAGGGACCACACCCTGACTCACTCTGAAAGCCTGCAGCAATACATTGCAAATGAACAGTATTTATGAACACCTTAAGAATGAATCTTCTGGATTGAATTCTGCAATGCAAAAGGTTAAACAATAACATATCATCACAATGCAGAAATTACATTATCTTGCGAGTGTTGGGTTTTTGCATTCTAGACGCCCGTAGAGCGCGCACTGTCCTGGTGTTGACAGGTGCATACATTCCCAAAAACCCATAAAGTCAGATGCCACATGAAGTTAGGAACAAACAGCCTCTCAGAACACACACACAGTAACACACAGCGATCACGTGCCCCGCTTGCTGGACACCTGGACACGTTACCCACTAGCCCTAATTGTGTCAACGCAAGGTTGAGACTCACCTGTATTTGTTATCAGAGACCTTATTTATGATTCCAAGGCAACAGCCCACGTTCTTTACTCAAAAAGAAATGCTGTAATTGCTTTATGATGCCCTGACAACATGTAAAACACCCTCCAATCAATTGCACATTGAGACAGTCCTCAGACCCAGTTTCTGTAACTGTTCTACCTGTCATAATGTTTAATTGAACCAACTGTTCCTGTTTTGCCCTACGCATCTTGTCTTTTGTTTTTTCAAGGTAAATTCACATTAGAGTAACATTTTGGCAAACCAGATAGCAGCTTCTTGGTACCTCAGACCTGACAGCGGCCAAAGAAAGCGACCCCACCTAGACGGATTCACGTTGGCGCAACAAGGAAGGTGAGCAGACACTGCAATTGATTGGAAGCTCTGCTGAATTCCCAGGGAGGAGGTCAGTCCTTAAGCAGCTGTCAGAGGGTAAGAAACTACATCAGAGCCTTAGTCCAGGCATTTGGCATATGGCAAACTGGGAAGAACCATAAAAATGTAACCCGAGCACCCTGCCACTGTTAAAAATCTGGCATTTTATGTGTCTGAACTGAGTAGTCGCAAGGTGGCCTCGTATGTGTCACCATTTTTTGATAGTCAGCACTCTGGAAAAGGTGAAAGTTGTTTGTCGCTTAGACTGCCTATCATAACACAGATGCAATACTTGTCCGCTGGGTGTGATATAGGGCTGGCACCTCAATCTTATTTTTTAATTCTAAAAGGGTTTTCTCAGTGCTACCGGTTTCTTAACACTATTGGTATCTGAAGGAAGTGGGAGGTGTGTTTCGCTTCGACCGCTGTATGTCATAGAGATGGAATGCATGGGCCCTGGGTGTGATATAGGGCAGGCACCTCAATAAGTTAGAGGTGTTGTACAATTGGACCAATGGGTGTCACACAGATGGTACGCTTGTCCCCTGGGTGTGATACAGGGTTGGAGTCTTACTGCTTGAACCACTGGGCGTAACACAAATGATACACGTACCCTGAATGTGATAAAGGGCTTGTACCTCAATCTTATTTATTTTTTTAGACTAAAAGGGTTTTCTCAGTGCTACCGGTTTCTTAACACTGTTGGTATCTGAAAGAAGTGAGCGTTGTTGATCACTTGGACAGCTGGGCATCACACATATGGTGTGCCTGACCTCTGGTTGTGCAATAGGGTGTGATTCCGATGATGGGGAAATTATTTGGATCTAGGAGAGTAGGTGTGGCTTGTGTTTGGCCAAGAAGGGCCTGTGGATGTTGAGTCATTCCTTTTCTCCACATAAATTATTATTATCTTTGTCCCGGAACCCATATTGGCAGACTGTCAGACTCACTAAGACCCGTATACCGTGCAGAGCTTTCCTGGTCACAGGATCGCATGAGCTAGGAGTGGGCTAAGGTATTTTTGACAAGGTAATCATCTTTTCTCTGTCTGTTTTTTTCTTTATTATATTTGGAAATTGGTGTATCTTTGATGCTGTGGTGCCAGTAAATTAATGATTAAAGTCGATGAATCAATTTTTGTCTATAACTCAATGTGCTATATGAAGGTGTTGCTATTTCTCTCAATCACTATATAATACCAAAGTAAAGATTGCTATCTGATGCCAAATTTCATGAAGCTTGAATTAACAATTGCACTTTCTTCTAGGTTGTGACCCTTCATATACATTGCAATTTGTGTTTATAAAGTGTTAATGTTGATGCATCTGTAAATAACGCTGAGTCAGAGTAAAGTGGTTAGAACTAGCAATCCCCTTGTATATATATATCCCCATGACCAGAGTAGAACTTAAGGTTCCCTATAAACCAGAAAAGCTAGAGGTGTGTCTGTCCCCTAAAAACTGACCAATTTTTCATGGAGTCACCATTAAAACCTTTCATAGAGGATCCAGGTTCCTCACACAGGCTCAAAAATTTAGCAAGTTTTGCTGCGAATGGCACAGACAAACTTAGGCACAAACATTTACCTGTCCAAAAGAGGGAACATTTGACACTAACATAATCGAACACATGACGACACTAATACGGATCAATTACATAGGGCAAAAGAAGGTCAGGAGAGAAGCACTATTAGAACTATGTACCATTTTCGAGGAGTCCCAGACCGATAATCTCATCCAACAGTCAGCAAGTGCAGTGTCTGCATCTCCCTCGCCACATGCAGAAATGAAGGTGCTCTTCCTGATGCCTGCTGTCCCCACATTAGGTTATACCAATTTTCTGGTCGAGGAAGCCAGAGCGTAGTTCTGCATTGACCACCCACATTTCAGATGACTAAGCATTGTTGGCTACTATATCAAGTTCTTGCACCTCCCGTGGGATTAAGGGCTGGTGTATACGCCCTTATCCCACATTTCTTTCATAAGACATATCTGAAACAAGGTGTGGCAAATCATCTCCAGAATTTGGCTGTGGTACTATTGCAATAGAACCCCGACTGGAGCAGATGTTACATGTTCCTAATGAGTAAAAGTTTAGTAGTAGATTCTGAGTCTTCTGGAAGGCACATAGGTCTTGGGAGGCAATATAGAGGATAAGGTGAAATAAGACCTGGCAATATGAAAAGAAGAAATAGATGTTTGTGTATAAAAGTTAACCCCTTAGCTGCTAGGCCTTTTCCCCCCCCAGTGATGAGCTCTTTTTTGGCTATTTGGGGTAGTTCGCGCATAGGGCTTCATAACTTTTTGTGCACATAAGCTAACCACGCCAAATTTGCGTCCTTGTTTTCCAACATCCTAGGGATTCTAATGGTACCCAGAGTTTGTGGTTTCCCCTGGAGGAGACCAAGAAAATAGCCAAAATACAGTGAAAATTTCATTTTTTCCAAAATAATGGGAAAAAAGGGCTGCCGAAGAAAGCTTGTGGTTTTTTCCCTGAAAATGCCATCAACAAAGGGTTTCTGGTGCTGAAATCACTATCTTCCCACCTTTCAGGAACGGGCAGACTTGAATCAGAAAACCACATTTTCCAACACAAATTTGGCATTTTACTGGGACATACCCCATTTTTACTATTTTTCGTGCTTTCAACCTCCTTCCAGTTAGTGACAGGAATGGGTGTGAAACCAATGCTGGATCCCGGAAAGCTAAACATTTCTGAAAACTAGACACAATTCTGAATTCAGAAAGGGGTCATTTGTGTAGATCCTACAAGGTTTTCCTACAAAAAATAACAGCTGAAATAAAAAAATATTGAAATTGAGCTGAAAACAACAGCCATTTTTCTTTATGTTTTACTCTGTAACTTTTTCCTGCGATGTCAGATTTCTGAAAGCAATATACCGTTTTGTCTGCTGGACTCTTCTGGTTGTGGGGATACAAAGGGCTTGTAGGTTCATCAAGAACCCTAGGTACCCAGAGCCAATAAATGAGCAGCACCCTGCAGTTGGTTTTCATTCTATACTGGGTATACAGCAATTCATTTGCTGAAATATGAAGAGTGAAAAAGAGGTATCAAGAAAACCTTTGCATTTCCAAAATGGGATCAAGATAAGGTTTTGAGGAGCAGTGGTTATTTGCACATCTCTGAATTCCGAGGTGCCCATACTAGCATGTGAATTGCAGGGCATTTCTCAAATAGACGTCTTTTTTACACACTCTCTTATATTTGGAAGGAAAAAATGTAGAGAAAGATAAGGGGCAATAACACTTGTTTTGCTATTCTATGTTTCCCAAAGTCTCCCGATAAAAATGATACCTCACTTGTGTGGGTAGGCCTAGCGCCCGCGACAGGAAATGCCCCAAAACACAACATGGACACATCCCATTTTTTGACAAAATACAGAGCTGTTTTTTGCAAAGTGCCTACCTGTAGATTTTGGCCTCTAGCTCAGCCGGCACATAGGGAAACCTACCAAACCTGTGCATTTTTGAAAACTAGAGACCTAGGGGAATCCAAGATGGGGTGACTCATGGGGCTCTCACCAGGTTCTGTTACCCAGAATCCTTTGCAAACCTCAAAAAGTGGCTAAAAAAACAAGTTTTCCTCACATTTCGGTGACAGAAAGTTCTGGAATCTGAGAGGAGCCAAACATTTCCTTCCACCCAGCGTTCCCCCAAGTCTCCCGATAAAAATGATACCTCACTTGTGTGGGTAGGCCTAGCGCCCGCGACAGGAAATGCCCCAAAACACAACGTGGACACATCCCATTTTTTGACAAAATACAGAGCTGTTTTTTGCAAAGTGCCTACCTGTAGATTTTGGCCTCTAGCTCAGCCGGCACATAGGGAAACCTAACAAACCTGTGCATTTTTTTAAACTAGAGACCTAGGGGAATCCAAGATGGGGTGACTCGTGGGGCTCTCACCAGGTTCTGTTACCCAGAATCCTTTGCAAACCTCAAAAAGTGGCTAAAAAAACAAGTTTTCCTCACATTTCGGTGACAGAAAGTTCTGGAATCTGAGAGGAGCCACAAATTTCCTTCCGCCCAGCGTTCCCCCAAGTCTCCCGATAAAAATGATACCGCACTTGTGTGGGTAGGCCTAGCGCCCGCGACAGGAAATGCCCCAAAACACAACTTGGACACATCCCATTTTTTGACAAAATACAGAGCTGTTTTTTGCAAAGTGCCTACCTGTAGATTTTGACCTCTAGCTCAGCCGGCACATAGGGAAACCTACCAAACCTGTGCATTTTAGAAAACTAGAGACCTAGGGGAATCCAAGATGGGGTGACTCATGGGGCTCTCACCAGGTTCTGTTACCCAGAATCCTTTGCAAACCTCAAAAAGTGGCTAAAAAAACAAGTTTTCCTCACATTTTGGTGACAGAAAGTTCTGGAATCTGAGAGGAGCCACAAATTCCCTTCCACCCAGCGTTCCCCCTAGTCTTCCGATAAAAATGATACCTCACTTGTGTGGGTAGGCCTAGCGCCCGCAACAGGAAATGCCCCAAAACACAACGTGGACACATCCCATTTTTTGACAAAATACAGAGCTGTTTTTTGCAAAGTGCCTACCTGTAGATTTTGGCCTCTAGCTCAGCCGGCACATACGGAAACCTAACAAACCTGTGCATTTTTCAAAACTAGAGACCTAGGGGAATCCAAGATGGGGTGACTTGTGGGGCTCTGACCAGGTTCTGTTACCCAGAATCCTTTGCAAACCTCAAAAAGTGGCTAAAAAAACAAGTTTTCCTCACATTTCGGTAATAGAAAGTTCTGGAATCTGAGAGGAGCCACAAATTTCCTTCCACGCAGTGTTCCCCCAAGTCTCCCGATAAAAATGATACCTCACTTGTGTGGGTAGGCCTGGCGCCCGCGACAGGAAATGCCCCAAAACACAACGTGGACACATCACATTTTTTCATAGAAAACAGTGCCTACCTGTCGATTTTGGCCTCTAGCTCAGCCGGCACCTGGGGAAACCTAGCAAACCAGCACATCTTTGAAAACTAGAAACCCAGGGGAATCCTAGATGAGGTGACTTGTGGGGCTCTGACCAGGTTCTGTTACCCAGAATCCTTTGCAAACCTCAAAATGTGGCTAAAATAACACGTTTTCCTCACATTTCGTGACAGAAAGTTCTGGAATCTGAGAGCAGCCACAAATTTCCTTCCACCCAGCGTTCCCCCAAGTCTCCCGATAAATATGATACCTCACTTGTGTGGTTAGGCCTGGTGCCCGCGACAGGAATAGATCACACAACGGTCTATGTTGGTCCTTACGTGAGGCAGCTGTTGACCCTGGGGTGATCCATTCCTGACACAGGCACTAGGTGTAGGCACTCAAGTGGGGTACTGTTTTTATCAGGACAGGTGAGGAGTCACTGGGTGGTAGGAATGTTGTGGATCCCAGCATATTCCTGTAGTTTGTGTGACAGAAATTCAAGAAAAATTGAGTTTTTTTTCCAACATTTCAGCTTTGCAGGGTATTCTGGGTAAGACAACTTTGGGGAATCCACACAAGTCACACCTCTGTGGACTCCCCCGAATGTCTAGTTTCCAGAAATGTTTGGGTTTAGTGTGTTTCTCTATATGGCCGCCGAATCCAGGACCAAAAACTCAGATGCCTGCCTTACAAAACCAGTTTGTTTTGCCATAGATAATTTTGATGTCTCCACAATATGATTTGGGTGGTGGAATTTGGGGCTGAACTAAATTGGGGAGCTCCCAAGAGAGCACTCTCTCTCTCTCTCTCTCTCTGCTTGCCGCCGCATTCACCTGCTCTCTGGGTTGGCCTAACCCACTATTACCCAGTTGCACGAACAGCTTGCAAAGGGACAGCAGGACTGTCCTCATCACCTCCCTCATAATGTACTGGAAGAGGAGTTATCGAATGGGACTCCTCTGACTGAAAAATCACTCCCAGAGTCTGCGCCATTGTCCTATCCCTCAGATGCTGTCTCAGTATCTGATGACTCAGTCTCTGATCCTATGTCAGAGCGGTCCTCTATAACCCGAGTGCAGGCAGCAGTCATCCATCAAATTGCCGTCTCTGCTATTGGCTAAACTGTTGCTCTAAAACACTAGCCTACGTAGACAGTCACAAAATCGATGGTGTGTGTGAGATACGTGCAACAGTAGAGGCCACCTTACCTGCGCTTCTTCCCTCAATCAGCACGTACTTTCAAGACACTCAAAAAACACCTTGTCACATACCATTCGTCACAGTCTTTAGCACCTCCTGCGCCCAGTCCAACAATCATTATTGGTGCTCTAACTCCCTCCTCCTCGGATTCCCTCATTACCACCCAGCAAAAGTGCCCTTCATCTCTCCATAGCCGCCCTCCACCCCGCACATACATTTAATTGGTATTATAGCGCAGGTAATGGCTGACTTTACTAATGTACTCAGCTATTTACATAAAATACAGATTTGCTCTTTGCAGTAGGCATATAAACCTTCTGCGCTTCTTTATGGCACTAAAACTGCCACTAGACAAGTCAGACCCTTTCCCCCCCAGGGAAACCACACACATATTGACAAAAGTGATATATATATGACAGCCAACCACCTGAAACTCAACTCAAGCAAAACCGAAATAATCCTCTTTGGCCCACACAAAAACAACTGGGACCCCTCATGGTGGCCCACCACGCTAGGCCCTGCACCCACCCCCGCCAACCACCCACGCAACCTCAGCATCATCCTAGACTCCTCCCTCTCGATGACCCAACAAATCAACGCTCTCACCTCCTCATGCTTCAACACACTCCGTATACTGAAAAACATTCAAATGGATCCCCACAGAGACCAGAAAAACTGTCACTCACGCACTCATCAGCAGCAGGCTTGATTACGGAAACGCCCTCTACGCCGGCACCACTCTAAAACTCAAGCGCAAACTACGCGCATCCAGAACTGAGCAGCACGACTCATCCTCGACCTCCCCCGACACGAACACATCTCTCCACACCTCAAATCCCTCCACTGGCTCCCCACTGACAAAAGGATCACCTTCAAGATCCTCATCCTCGCACACAAATCACTCCACAACACAGGCCCTGCCTACCTCAACGAGAGTCACCTTCCACACCCCCACACGAAACGTCCGCTCAGCTGACCTCTCTCTCGCCTCTGTCCCCGCATCAAACACACCACCACCGGGGGCAGATCCTTCTCCTACCTTGCACCCAAAACCTGGAACGCCCTCACAACCCACCTTCACAAGACCCAAAACCTACTTCTTTTCAGGAAGGGCCTCAAAACCTGGCTTTTCGAACAGTGAACCTCCCAGCCCCTTTCCCTCCCCCCGTCCCCCCCTCCAGTGCCTTGAGACCCTCACGGGTGAGTAGCGCGCTTTATAAATCTTTGATTGATATATATAGATCTACCTCTATATATACAGTATATATATATATATATATATATATATATATATATATATATATCTACATAGATATATCTATAGATATATATCAATGTACATAGATATATCTATCTACATAGATATATATATATAGATCTATATATACATCTATTTTTTTTAGTTGTTGTATGGTTTCCTTGGGGGCCAAAATGTCCCCCAGGGAAACCCTACAACATCTAAAAAAAAAAATATTGCCCCCACAGGGGGTCACCCTGCCCACGGGCGACCCCCTGTCATTTTTTATTTTTATTTATTTATTTATTTATTTTTGGGAGAAAAAAAAAATTCAACTGGGGGGGGCACAATCGCCCCCCCCCCCCACCCCCAGGGGGCACCTACCTTTTTTTAAAATAAAAAATATGCCCGGGGGCGGCCCGTTTTCCGAGGGAGCCGCCCCCCCAAAGTGAAATCCCTGGCGTCTAGTGGTGTTTCCTGGCCCCCAATCGCAGCTCGCGGCGCGCTGACATCACAAAGGGGCCGGGGGAGACACGGAAGCTTCCGTGTCTCCCGGGGGAAGGTTAAAAAAAATAAATAATCCTCGGGTGCGACGCACCTGAGGATTTATTAATACCCTTCCTGGTGTCGGCCACTGGTCGTGACCCGCACCAGGGAGGGTGTGTGGGCGTCGGCCAGTGGCCGACACCCGCATCAAAAAGGTTAATTGTGTTTTAAATAATATATAGAATAGTGCACACTAAAATTAACAATATGGGCATTTTACTTGGGAAGTCTCTACTGATGGAAAAAGGAAATGAAATGCCATTCCTAAATATTATTTAGGGAACGTGGAAGCACTGAAAGAAGCTAAATATTTACCATAACATATCATAGGGTCACAAGTTTGATTTCAATATAAAGCACATATTGAAATGTTTTCCCTGGTTTTTGGCCACAGATGCATCTCTGGGCTGCAAATTCACAAAAAGATGCAAGTTGCTGAAATCAATGAGACGGAAGAGTGAACACTCCTGTTCCTGTTTTCAGTTACACTACACATACCTATACCAAGTGTGTAGTAAGGGAGATGGTTATCACTTGCTGAGTTAATGAAGTAACCAGAAACTTATTATGGGCCTCATTACAACCCCGGTGGTTATCACAGAGACTGAGAATTCCGCCACTATACAGACACCCACACAAGTCCGCCACACCAAAGGTCAGTGATAAACTGGCGATAGCAAAACCCACACCGTCACGCCAACAGGAATACGCCCACACTATCACGACCCATGAATCAACACGGCGGTCTTTCAACCGTGGTAAACCATTGGCAGTACACACCACCATGATCAAAATACACACACACTTACAAAACAACACCTCATTGGACAATTCAAAATACACACACCTGACACACATACACACACCACACCCACAAACTCAACCCAATATAAAACACACACCCACATTACCCATAACCCCTTACAATGAAATATTTTGAAGAAGCAGAGAGAGAGAAAAGCAAAGACACACCAGCATCCAGAGACATAAAACACCATCACTCATGCACCATCCACGCACAAAACACCACTCACCCCAACACATCACCCCACACATCACATCTAATATCACCTCACACATCACTCACACCACATCATGGCACCTCAAAGACATCCCAGGTTTTCTGAGGAGGAGCTCAGGGTCATGGTGGAGGAAATCATATGAGTAGAGCCACAGCTATTCGGATCACAGGTGCAGCAGACCTCCATTGCTAGGAAGATGGAGCTATGGCTGAGAATTGTCGGCAGGGTCAACGCAGTGGGACAGCATCCAAGAACAAGGGATGACATCAGGAAGAGGTGGAACGACCTATGGGGAAAGGTACCTTCCGTGGTATCCAGACACCAGGTAGCCGTCCAGAGGACTGGCGGTGGACCCCCCACCTACTCCCTCACAACTAACAACATGGGAGGAGCAAGTCTTGGCAATTATGCATCCTGAGGGCCTCACAGGAGTAGCAGGAGAACTGGACTCTGCTAACTCAAATCTTTACGACTATATCCCCCCACCCTACCTGCATGCCATCAAATATTCCCACCCTCACCCTCATTCCCATCACTCCACCATTGCCCACACACCCCACTATCACACCCGCCACTCCCACAACCAAGCCCTGCATGCAACAACAATGAATGGACACCCATCACAGACATGCATGGACACCCATCACCAAAGCATGTCCAAGAGAGAGACTCACCCATGGTGTCAACACCAGAGCAGTACGCGCTCTATTGGCGACAAAAATGCAAAAACCCAGCACTTTCAAAACAACGTAATTTATGCATTTTGCTGATATGTTGTGGTTTAACCTTTTGCATTGCAGAGTTCAATCCTGAAAACGTATTTTTAATATGCTTACAAATACTGTTCCTTTGCAATGTATTGCTGCAGGTTTTCAGAGTGTGTTAGAGTGTGGTCCCTTTCCAGGGCCTTCCAGAGACTTTCCCTGAAACATGCCTGGGCGTGGTTCTGGGCTGGGCCAAGACTCTATAAAAAAGAGCCAGCCCAACTCCCAGTTCTCACTGTTCAGAGGTCCCGGTGCAGAGCAGCAGCTTCTTCCTGAGCTCCTGTCCCGGTGGCCTATTTGGATATTCCAGTCTTCTGCCATTCATCCTACATTGGTGATCATTGTTCCAGGCGGTAAGATGGTGTTTGGACTATCCCGACACCGTTATTTTGAATTTTCATATTCTTGGTTTAATTCTTAAATGAGTAAGAGATTACTTGCGCGCTACCATTTCTTGACATTTATATGGTAGTTTACAAATAGGCAAGATGCGCGATTTGTTTCATAAAGGTCTGACTTTGTTATTCATTGCGTGCTACCATTTCTTGACATTGGCATGTGGCTTAAGAATCGGCAAGACGCGCAATTCGTTTTATAGTGTTTAAACATTGTTGTCCATTGCGCACTATTATTTCTTGACATTTACATGATGTTTTACGAATTGGCAAGACGCGCAACTCATTTCATGAGGATTTAACTTTGTTGTTTATTGCGCGCTACCATTTCTTGACATTTACATGGTGGTTTAGGAATCGGCAAAAGAAGCGCGATACATTTCATTGTACTTTGATCTTGTTATTTATTGTGAGCTGTAATTTCTTGACATTTACATTGTGTTTTACGAATCTTCAAGACGCACGATTCGATTAATGATGATTTGACTTTGATATTCATTGCATGCTACCATTTCTTGGTATTTTGCATGGTGACATTCAAATCGGCAAGACACGCGATTCTCGCCTCAAGTTTAATTCATGTTATTTATTGTATGCCACTATTCTAAGATATTTATTATATAATATTCAAGTTGACAAGTTATGTGATTTGTTTCCTGAATCCATATTGTGTTATTCATGGTGCACAATCCTTTTATGGTGTTTACTATATATATATATAATATATATATATATATATATATATCTGCAATATGCGCAATTTGTGAATTTGTGTTGAAACATTTTAAGAGTACACAGAAGGCCAGAGTTTCTAGATGCAATATTGTATGGTCCTAGTATACATTCTCAAAACAGGATTTATATGACTGGTTTAAAATTTAGTCAGAATGTTTTTCTGATTCTCATGTAAAGGAAAGTACTTGAATACGAAAGTTTTCATTTAATTCATCTCAATTCCCCTACAGGTATCCGGCCATCTTGAAACTTAGTCATTTTAAACTTAACTCTTAGATTGTTCATGTTTTCAGAGTGACTAGGCTTAGAATCATAGTCTAGTATTGATTTCAGGAGATATAATTGTCTTATTGTGTGTTCTAACCTTTTGCTTACTACAGGTCTCCTTCCCAGCTGTTCCCTTCCTAATCCCCTCTTCCCCTCTTGAACTCTCTCAATCTCTGTGATTTATCTATCAGAGTCTTGGAGCTGTTCAGTGCTGGACGTGTTGGGAACGTGCACAGACCCAGAGGATCTGGTGACTCTGACACAGGGCACACAATCACCACTCACACAAGGGCCAAGGCGATATTGCAAGCACAGTAATAGAGGGAAACACACCCATTGCACAAGATGGCACACACAGATAAAATAACAATGCATTTACACCCCAACAGGGCCCCTACCCAACGTCACTGGACAGGAGGTGCCAGCCATATCCAGTACCCCCACAGAAGAGGCCCACAGTGATGACAGCAGCTTTGCACGCCTGGATCAAGATGACCAGCCTGGCCCATCAGGGACCTCTGGACAGAAGATTCCCCTGCCACAGTCCCACCCACCACAGAACCTCCCCACCTCAGGAAACACCACCATAGCACCCACCCAGCGGGCCCATGCCACTGTCCCCAGGACACGTCAATCAGCAGTGTGTACACCACTACAGGGACCCCAGGCAAACCCACTAACCCAAGAAAATCAGGGACCTGGGGTCAGTGGCAGTGGGCACACGGTTCAGGGGACAGAGGCACAGGATAACAGGGAAGCTGGGAGGATTGCTGTGTGACAGGGGGAGGACAGGCCAAGGGAACCCACTCTCCACGAGGCACTCTCAAACATCATGGGAGCATACCACCATTCCCAGGAGACCATGGGCATGGCACTGGCCAAGTTTCAGGAGGCCCAGCGGCTGCAGGAGGGACAGTACCTGGGGATCAGGGAGGAATTGAAGTCCATTAACACCACCCTGGTCACCATTGCAGGGGTGCTGGCAAACATGGCCAACACCATGAGGGAGGCAGTGGCACACTACCGGGCCCTTAACACTAGCCCAAACGATGAACAGCTTTCCACCTCCGCCGGCGCTAGTGGACAGGAGGCCCCACCACAGGAACAACAGCCCACCAGCACCCCATCCCCTGCAGAAGGAGAACCACCCTGCAAACGGTCTCTGCGATCCAGGCAGAAGCCAGAGAATATTGCCAAGACCCCCTCCAGGAAATAAGACTCTCCTGAATGTCACCCTTGTGTCCCACTCTGTCACCCTGTCCACCTTGAACTGCCATTGCTCCCCTTCCTATGCCCCCTTGGACAATGCACCTGTGTTACCAAGAGACTGGACTCTACTATGGACCTTCCTCCACCATCACCCCAGCCCCTTCCACATACCCCTATACACATTAGCCCATAAATAAACACCCTTGAATCACAAACCAATCTGGAGTCAGTCTGTTCTTTCAAAAATGTATAATTACAACATCATCCACAAATATCAGTGTTAATGTTCATTTGATCATACCAATGTATGACAGTTGTTGAGCAGCAGTAAATATAGCAGAATGAGCTACCCAGATCTGTGAAATGGAAAGCCAAAGTGAACTGTCAGTGTCCATAGACAGAGGTTAAGAGGCTGACTTATACAATGTCCTACAGTAGTCAGATATGAGAGGAACAGTGCCAGTCTCTTACCTGTGTGTCACTGGAAGTATTGCATGATGATGTTTGTTCGGTTGTCAATATCTTCTTCCTCTGCCTCCTCTTCCTCACTGTCCACAGGCTCCATCACTGCCACAGGACCATCATCAGGCCCATCCTCCTGCAAAAAAGGCATCTGGCGTCGCAATGCAAGTTTGTGCAACATGCAGCATGCCACGATTATCTGGCACACCTTCTTCGGTGAGTAGTATAGGGAGCCACCTGTTAGATGGAGGCACCGGAATCTGGCCTTCAGGAAGCCAAACGTGCTCTCAATAATACGCCTAGTTCGCCCATGTCCCTCATTGTAGCGTTCCTCTGCCCTTGTCCTGGCATTCCTCACTGGGATCAGTAGCCATGAGAGGTTCGGGTAACCAGAGTCACATGTAAATGTCGAGGGATATCTGTTAGACACACACTAACCGTTAGGGACGACCCCATACCCAGACACCTACTCATATTGTATGGGGACCCTGGGCTCACCTATTAGCCACACCCTGTGCCTCTGGAGTTGGCCCATCACATAAGGTATACTGCTATTCCTTAAAATGTAAGCGTCATGCACAGAGCCAGGATACTTGGCATTCACATGAGAGATGTACTGGTCCGCCAAACACACCATCTTCACATTCATAGATGGTAGCTTTATCGATTTCTGTACACTTGTTCATTTCTGTGGGGGGGACAAATGCCACATGTGTACCATCAATGGCACCAATGATGCCTGGGATATGTCCCAGGGCATAAAAGTCAGCTTTCACTGTGGGCAAATCCTCCACCTGGGGGAACATGATGTAGCTGCGCATGTGTTTCAGCAGGGCTGACAACACTCTGGTCAACACGTTAGAAAACATTGGCTGAGACATCCCCGATGCCATGGCCACTGTAGTTTGAAAGGAGCCACTTGCCAGGAAATGGAGCACTGACAGGACCTGCACTAGCGGGGGTATTCCTGTGGGACGGTGGATAGCTGAGATCAGGTCTGGTTCCAATTGGGCACACAGGTCTTGGATTGTGGCACGATCAAGTCTGTAGATGATAATGATGCGTCTGTCTTCCATTGTCAACAGGTCCACCAGGGGTCTGTACACCGGAGGATGACGCCATCTCATCATCTGCCCCAGTGGATGTGTCCTATGGAGGAGAATGGTGAGCAAAGGGTCATGTACCACATAGTTTGCACAAGTGTGTTTTCAGTAATGTGAGTAAATCCATGTGTGGCATAGTTTGTCCAGATATCTGCCAGATTGTGCTGTGACGCAGTTAGGTGCCATCCCATGTACCCCCCTGAAATGGCGGCTGCCTGACCTGTAAGGAGGGACAAGGGGAAATGAGGTAAATGCGCTGGCGTTGTGCAGCGTCGCGATAGGCGATCGAAGACCGCCGCACAATTTGGCATTGGTTATCATTGTGCCCTATGGGTTCCGGAGCCAATGACGATGTACGCCGGCGGTGATGGTATGCACCGCCGCGGACATGACTCCATTTTCTATCTGTTCACTCACTTGATACCTGACCTTCAACACGAGAGGACCTACACTGCAAGTGCTGCTGTGACCTGAGTCTGGAAGTGACAATGGCTACAGTGTCTGGGGAAAGGGCCCCTGCCTTCACCTCGGAGGAGTTGGACAAACTGGTGGATGGGGTTCTCCCCCAGTACATGCTACTTTACGGTCCTCCAGACAAACAGGTGAGTACACTGTGAGCATGATGCGTGGGAAATGCCTGTTTTGAGTGGTGTGGATGGAAGATACATGTAGGGGGGGCTGAGGCCTGCATGTTAGGATGATGAGTGTATGTGCATCAGGGCATGGGTGGGAACTGGTGGGCAATCAGTATGATGGTCTGGATGGAACAGTAATTTCCTTTCATCCTGTACCTTTCTTCTAGGTCAACGCCCACCAGAAGAAGGGTATTTGGTGTGCCATCGCCAAGGAAGTGCGGACCCTGGGGGTCTATCATAGACAGAGCACCCACTGCTGCAAGAGTTGGGAGGACTTGCACCGCTGGAGGAAGAAGACGGCAGAGGGCCAGCTGGGGCTGGCCTCCCAATGCGGAAGGGGTGCCCGTCGCACCATGACCCCCCTGATGTTCAGGATCCTGGAGGTGGCATATCTGGAGTTGGATGGGCACTTGAGGCCATCACAGCAGCCACAAGGGGGTGAGTACAGTGTCATTCAGCTGACTCTGCGCGCTTTACGAAGTGTCTGGGTGGGGGATGTGGGCTGTGGGTTCCCCTAGGCCAGGACAAACTTGGTAGGGTAGGTCCCCTGTTGGGCATGCTCTGAGGCACTCCAACCCCAATAGTGTCAGTGGGCATCTACAACTTGGCAGGCTGCTGTGGGTTCCAGGTGTGCAGCAAATGGTGTTAGGCATAGTACCCAATTGCCTGGTGATTTTCCTACTAACTGCTAGTGCATGGCCTACTGCATAGGGCTGCTCCCTGTGTGTTGTGTCCACCAACGGTAGTGGTGTTGCTGGCATTGACCATGTGTGTCCTCAGTCTTTCCCCCCTTTCTTGTTTTGTCACCCTGTTCTTGTGTGCATTAGCATCATCTGGCGGAGGAGCAGAGGCACCGGCGATGGAGGAAGCAGCATCCCACATGGCCCTGGAGGGTGAATTTACAGAGTCTGAAGGAACCAGTGGGACGGAGAGCGAGGGGAGCTCCATGACGAAGACAGGAGGGGACACCAGCGACAGCGACTCCTCCTCTGATGGAAGCTCCCTGGCTGTGGCAGGCACCTCTGTGCCCATCGCAACAACACGCACAGCTGCCACCCCCCCACCAGCACCGCCCTCACAGCAGCCCCTCAGCGTGTTTCCCGTGCCCGCTCTCTCAAGAGGGTGGGCATCTCTTTCGCCCCAGACACCTCAGGCCCTGCTGCCCTCGGTGCGGAGTCTACTGTATTGACCTCCTGAGATCCCTCACTGTTGGGCAGTCAACCATACTGAATGCCATCCAGGGTGTTGAGAGGCATTTGCAGCAAACAAATGCATACCTGGAGGGCATTCATTCTGGTGTGGCGGCCCAACAGAGAGCATTTCAGGCTCTGGCTTCAGCACTGATGGCAGCCATTGTCCCTGTGTCCTGCCTCCCCCTCCAACTTCCACTACCCAGACCCAATCCCCTCTACCTCAGTCTATCCCAAGCACACCATCCGACCAGCATGCACACTTCAACACACAAAAGTGACTCAGGCAAACATAAGCACTACACATCCCAAGCACCATTCCCATGCAGATACACCAACATCAACTGCCTCCACTGTGTCCCCCTCCTCTGCGTCCTCCACCTCCCTCCCAGTCTCATCTCCACTCACACCTGCATGCACTACATCCTCAGCCACTACCTCCATCACCAGCACGCCCAACACTACACACTGTTCACGTGCAATCACCACCCACTACCATTCACACGTCCACTGTGTCCTCTCCCAGTGTGTCTGTGAGCCCTCCTCCCAAAGTACACTCAGCAGCCATCCACCTCACAACAGCCTCCAACCCATGCACCTTCACCCAAACTCAGCAGACGTACACCTCCTAGAACCACTACCTCTTCCTCCAGTCCCACACCCCCTCTATCTCCACCCCCCCCAATGTGTCAAAAAAACTTTTCCTGGCTAACGTTGACATCTTCCCAACACCTCCCCCCCATCCTTCCCCTAGAGCCAGGATGTCTAGATCCCAGCACCTCAGCCACAAAATCTGCATCCACTGTGGTCCCTGCTACTTCAGTACCATCTAAGGGGGCACCCGTCAGAGCTGCCAGTGTGCCACCGACAGAAAAGAAGGGCCACCCAATTCCACCAACTGCAAAGGTCAAAAAGGCTCCGGCTTCCAGCAGGGGACAGTCACACCACCCACCCAGCAAGGTGTCGCCCAAACACCGAGTGGACAGCGCCAAGGTCCCTGCAGCGACTGTCAAGATGAGGAAGGGCCACAAGCCAAAGGGCACATCACCTCTGGGCACGATGTCTCCTGGTGAGGGGCTGGTGACCATCATATCATCAGGGATGGCAGACACATGCACCAGAGTCACCACCGCCGCTCTGACCGACACTTGCACCGCCACCTACACCGCCACCTGCACTGCCGCTGCCACAACGTCAGTCTGCAGCATCCTCTCCAAGGATCAGCCATCCGAGGCTGCCGGAGATGGTATGGTGTCTCGATCCACTGCAACAGTCACTTGCACCATGGCCAGCACTGGCAGCATCTCTGCCACAGACACCACCACCATCAGCACTGCCACATGCACAGCCGATGCCACTCTGTCAGACATCAGACCCATCCCCAGTGTGCAGCCGTCAGAGTCTGCAGGTGATGTCCTGGACCCTGGACACACCACTTGCAACACCACCTCCAGCACTGACACGAACCAGCAATTGGCAGCCTAATTTGCCGCAGGATGGAGTGTGGTCCTGCCTCCATGGAGTATCATGCCACCTGTTCCAGGTACATCGCCTGGCTGAGACACCCAGGTGAGACAAAGTCAACTGCCACACCCCAGGTGCAGCATCACTGGGCACAAAGCCCCCTCCAGAACCAGTGGAGAAAAGCATCCACTGACCCAGTCCATGGCAGGATGAAGCACTCTGGGCACATAGCCCCCTCCAGAACCAGTGGAGAAAAGCATCCACTGACCCAGTCCTTGGGAGGATGAAGCGCTCTGTGCACAAAGCCCCCTCCAGAACCAGTGGAGAAGAGCATCCACAGACCCAGTCCTTGGCAGGATGAAACACTCTGGGCACATAGCCCCCTCCAGAACCAGTGGAGAAAAGCATCCACTGACCCAGTCCTTGGCAGGATGAAGCACTCTGGGCACAAAGCCCCCTCCAGAACCAGTGGAGAAAAGCATCCAGTAACCCAGTCCTTGGCAGGATGAAGCACTCTGGACACAAAGCCCCCTCCAGAACCAGTGGAGAAAAGCATCCACTAACCCAGTCCTTGGCAGAATGAAGCACTCTGGGCACAAAGCCCCCTCCAAAACCAGTGGAGAAGCCATCCACTAGAGAGACTGTGGCTTTGCACTCCCCAGGACCAAGCAGTGGGAAAACCACCCACTTGAGAGCCTTGAGAGACTGTGGCTTTGCACTCCCCAGGAGCAAGCAGTTGGCAAACCACCCACCAGAGAGACTTGAGAGACTGTGGCTTTGCACTCCCCAGGATCAAGCAGTGGGCAAACCACCCACTTGAGAGGCTTGAGAGACTGTGGCTTTGCACTCCCCAAGACCAAGCAGTGGGCATAGAGCCCCCTCGAGGAGCAGTGGTGTTGTACCATCATCCGGCTGAGGTGCCCCCTTTCCCACTGAGGTGCCTGTTTTTTTTTTCTACCTGATGCCCCTGCAGTGTTCTCTGTTTTGAGGCAGGTGTCATGTGTGGGCTTCGCCCATGCTTTTTGGGACCACTGGTCCAAAGACATTGCATGGGACAGTGTACGGACTTGTGTACTTGCTGTAAATATTTGTGTATACTGATTATTTGCTGTTCTCTTGGGCTATCTGATTGTTCGAATATTACACTAGTTAAACTCATTTCGTTTTGTCCTTGTTTTCTTCCAGGGGGTGACGGGGTGTATCTGTGATGTTATTGGATATGTGTGTGTGTGTTGTTGTGGGTGAGGAGCTGGGGTGTTGCGTTTTGCGTGTGTGTGTCACTCTCTTTTCCCTCCTCCCCTCCCCTGTGTGCTAGGTGCCGCCGCCCCAGCCTTCTTCCCACTTCGTGCAACATGGTAGGATCTGAAATTCGGGCTCCATGGCTTCCTAGTTCTTCCTTGATTATCGAGAGGTGAGTGGTTTCCCTTCTGTGTACTGTTTCCGACGTACTTTTGATGGCGTTGGTATCGTCCCAGAAAATCTGGCGGATTGATGCCTTGTAATAGTGTGGGCGGTACATTGTCTTCCGCCTGTCTGCTGGCGGTTACCACCGTGGTGTTTGTTGCTACCACCGTGGTGGTCGGAGTGTTAAAGTGGCTGTCTGTGTTGGCGGTTTCTGCCATGGTCGTGATTCCATTTTTTAACCGCCGGCCTGTTAGCGGTATTACCGCCACTTTAACACCAACCACCATGGTTGTAATGAGTGCCAATATGTCTTTCAGGTATCATGGACTAGGTTCAATCCATTGTTTCACTATGTTCTGGCTTTTTGGGACCTGGATTCTGGGGATAGGGGCCAGATGTACTCATTTTAGGAAAGCAGTATTCCTAATGTATGAAACTCTTTTTAGTTTTATTAGTGATTCCTAGTGGGTCTCAAATGGACTTACCTCGTCCATATTAATAAAGTAGGTTGCAATTGGTGCCAAATTAGGAATCACAGCCATCACAGTGATGGTTGCCTGCTGATGTCCACCATGTCTGTGATTGCTTTTTTACGAAAGCATTTTTTTTTTAATGCAGCCTGTTTTTCTTGGAGGAAAATGGGATGCGTTTAAATGAAAAAAATAGGCTTTGCAGTTTCATTTTTTAAGAGTAGGAGGTGGTCCGTAGGTAAAAGGGTATTACATCTAGGGTCTGTCCTACTTGGATCAGGGATGAGAAGGGAAATCCTTCTGAAAGTCAGTTCTGGCTGATTTTGAAGCCACACTGTCTGGTAGTAGAAACAGGTTGGCTATTGTGATGATTGTTAGCTGTTTATCAAATAAATCTAATTAAAGCTAAAAAAAAAAGGCATTAAGCACAACACACAATAACAACTGTCACTAGAGGCAGAATCAATTGAGTTTTGATGCTTTCCCCGTCCAGATCAAAAACTACCACTTAGTATGCTGAGAGAACCATGCTTTTTACACATCAATTTGACTGTTCTGCCATAGCATCATGACAAAATTCAAAAAAAGAGCTAGCAATCTGAATTAATAACAAAGGTTACTCACCTGCACTCCTTGATGTTGGAGCTGGAGCATCAGAATCACAGCATTTGCAGTGGATAGGAGTACTTACTAAGAAGTATATTTGTCTGTTTAATTGTGAAAGTATATTTGTAACATCATTCTTTCAAAAATATGTACATAGCATGTTTTAGTTTGCCTTATTCCTGATATTGTTTAAAATGTTTAAAGTATTGTTGAAGAGAGAGTCCCTGGAGTTTACCAAAATATCCTTTCCACATCTGTTTCCACAGAGTATCCATCATCTCTCTCTTTGGAAAGTACATTGTGTGAAGAGCCAAAAGTTATTTTAGATATCCCACACCAAAAGGTGTGGTCAGACCACCAAAAGAGATTGTAGTTGGAGATTTAATTTTTTGTTTGTACAATAGTAGGGTGTCTGAATTACAACTGAAAACAATTTTTAAAAATGTAATCATGTAGACGTCTTGTTCTGGCCAACAACCACAGAAACTCACATCTCTGGGAGGAAATTATTTTTTAATACCTCATCAAATTACAGAGCTAACACTGCTTGCTCTCTACATTACCCAAATCACCAGGATTTCAGCTTGTCGAAAGAACAAAATAAATCAATGCAGCAGTTATTGTGTTTCTATAGACTGTCCTTATCTGCTTTGTCATTTATCCTCACTTCATTGAAATCCCTTTGTTTCAGGTTACTCTTGCCACATCGTCTGCAGTTCACCCCATGACATCAGGGAAACAGGACTGTCCTGGGGAGTGAGTTTCCAGGGTTCCTGTACAGGCTGATGACCAGCAAGTAGCTGAATGGTGGCAGAGTGTGTGCAGCAGCCCCCTATTTCAAACAGCAGCACCTCCAGGAGCCATTGGGGTACCGAAACTGGAGGGGTTGCCCCTGCAAAGAACATGAGGGGCTGAACTCACTGAGGACAGGTACTGTGGTGAGGGGGGGCCTGGAGCTCAGGAGGGCACACCACAGGGGCTGGTGGCCCTTTGTTATGCCGCTGCCGGGAGCAGGAGCCATACCTATCTTTTGCTGGTAGCCGCTGACTAGCTGTCATCTCCCGTGATGGACCAACCTTGCTTGTTTAGATGTAGGTTGCTTGGAAAATAGGGATCTAGTTGTGGCTGAAGAAGCAAGTGTGTGAAGCTGTGTATATGAACGGCACTTTGGTGTTTCAGCTGATTTGGACCTGGTAACTTCCCAGGGTAGGGGACTGAGAGGTCTAGGGGGCCACCTGGCCTCAACTAAAATGTATTGCAGCACTCACCAGAGGGCTGGGCTCGTCCCAAGGGTATAAATAAATGGGTGTAAGTTTTTATGAGCCTTCACTCATGTGTGGGTGTCATGTTCATTTATCCATGCCGCAGTCAGGCCCTGTATGTGGCTACAAGGGGAGTGCACCACATTGTTGACTGCGGACAAGTGTGACCCGTCGCATGATCCACCCAACTGCCTGCCTTCCGGGATCACTCAGCGGGCAAGAGCCACGTATCCAGGCCCTCGCTGCGCCTGCACCGTCGACAAGCTGTGCAGGACATCGAAGCCTGCGGTGCTCAACACGCAGCTCAGGACCACACCCTGTGGCTGTTCCAGCCCGCCTCCCCCATGGTGCTGTCACAACAGGCTGCAAGAGGCCGCAAAGACGTACGCTGCCACACACCAGCTGACAAGCATGGCACGCCTGCCTCTGACTGCCTAAGGGCCCATAAGGATGCTGGGGTGCAGTGAAGCTGCCACACCCCTGCAACTGCCTGAAGCACTTCTGTCTGTGAAAGCCTGAGGACCCGCCCAAGTGCTATGCTGCCATGTCCAGTAGAACTTAGGGCCCATGCGTCTCTCTCCTCTAGTGCTGCAGCAGTCCTTCTGCCAGTGGGGGTGCTCCATTTACAAAGCGGGCCTGGCACATGACTGACCACCACCCCTAGGCCTCATTCAGCCACCACGTGTCCCCAGCACTGCTCCAGAGAAACACGCACCCGAGGTCCTCTGGAAAGACTGGTGATCTTTGCCAGAACGTACTGGACCACACGCTGGGAGTGTCTCCTTGTTCAACAAGAGAAAGACAATAAACTTGAAAAAAAAAGGGAGGAAAAATAAATCAAAAGAAGGACACACTTGGAGTGTGTCTGCTCTCATCATCACCCCGCTTGATCTTCAGACTGGCTAAGCACTGCTGGTGGCCTCACGCCCCTGGATTACATGCATTGGTCACAACTCTACCCCTCTTTCAGTCAATTGGTGGACCCCGCTACGGAGGCGCTGTGATGGCCCCATAGGCTGGGTCGACTGCACCATTAATTTCTCGGAACAAGGGAGACAGACAGCGCAGTAATGAGGTCTCTGATGATGTACTTTGGTGACGATGAACTGCATGAACTCTTTGAGACTCTATGTAACACTGGCAATGAAGATGATTTTGACACTGCTGTGGCAGCCCTCAAAAGGTACTTTGACCTGCAATGAAATCCTGACTCTGAGCGCTTTCAACTGTGCCAAGCCCAGCAGACAGCCACTGAATCTATTGACAAGTTCTAGGCAAGGCTGTGAAAGTTGGTGAGCGCGTGCAAAGGTCTAAACCAGCACGAGGAGATCAAGACTTAGATCATTCAAGGATGTTGCTCCAACCTCCTGAGAAAGCTCATCCTCAGGCGGCCTAGTATAACATTAGATGACATTCTCATTTTCTCAGAAAGCCTGGAAGATCATCACATCAGGCTCAAGGCAACGCTCCAAAGACTGTCTGCAGCAGGGCTGACTTTCAACAGAAATAAATGCTCTTTCTACCAGAATTCGGTGGACTTTTTGGATATATATTCTCTTGTGAAGGGCTACAAGTCGACCCCAAGAAGGCTGAGGTGATCCGCAATGCTCCAGTGCCTGGAAATCCCACCAAAAAGAGGAACTTCCTGGGAATGGCTACTTAATGTTTATCCCAAATCTGGCAAAGATGGCGGAGCCTCTCAGGCATCTCGCAAGGACTGGTGTACTGTGGGAGTTGGAGCTCAGAAGCTGAGAGGGCTTTCAGATCCATCAAGGAAGAGCTGATGGATAAGGCCACCATGGCCTTCTTTCACCCCAAGGAGAAGACTGAGTTGGCAGTAGATGCCAGCCCTGTTGGTCTGGGGGCGGTGTTACTTCAGGAGCAGCCAAATGGAGAATAGATGCCAGTTTCGTGCGCACGCTGTGTGCTTCCAGCAACAGAGACTCGCTGCACCCAGATCGAAAGAGAGGTTCTCGCTATCAAGTGGGCTTGTCAACACTTTCATTTATACATATGGATATGAGTTTTAGGTGGTCACAGCCCACAAACCACTGTTCCTTCTCTTTACTGGCACTGTGAGGCTTCCAATAAATGACCCTCTCCCCGCATTGAGAGGTGGGCAGTGCAACTGCAACCCTACAGATTTCAAGATGTGCATTTCCCGGGTGTCAATAACCTAGCCGATTACCTATCAAGGCACCCTCTGCAAGTGAGTCCTAAATGGGCTGAGGAGGCGGAAAAATGCTTGAGGATTTTGTGCGATTGCTTGTACAAATGGCTTGTCCCACAACATTTATTGTAGCAGAAATTGAAGATGGTACACGGGAAGGCCCCAGTCTCCAAAAGTAAAAGAGGTGCTAGGCGCAAGACAGCGAAAACACTTTCTCGATGGAGCCAAGACACTCACCACGTAGGAATGAAAAATGAGACAGATGCCATGAAGAGTAAGGAGTGAACTGTCAGAGAGAGAAAGGTGGTCCATTGTTGATGTGGTGCAAAATAGTCATACCCTGCAGTCTCTGGAAACGGATTGTTTCCATGAAGGGCACCAAGGGGCGAAGAAAACCAAGGCTCGTCTGTGCAGTAAGGTGTGGTTCCCAGCAATGTTTGCCCTTGTGAACGAACGAGTGAGAATGTGCCCCCCGTGCATAACAGCAACGGACCCTCCTTCACCTCTGGTGCTGACAGAGGAACTAAGCCTTAAGCCGTGGGCAAAACTGAGTAAGAATTTTGGGAGTTTTCCAGATGGCCACCTGACTGTTGTGCTCATTGATTTATGCAGCCGGTTTCAGGTGGTGGAGCTGGTAGCGTCCACGGTGTTCACACATGTCAAGCCTCTGCATGAGAAAACATTCACTCTGCTGGGTCTCCCCGACAAAGTCAGAACTGACAATGGACTGCCGTTCCAACGGCCAGGAGATTCTAAAGTATATGGCTTCTCCAGCGATTTGACACCGAAGAATTACCCCTCAGCGGCCTCAGACTAATGAGGACATTGGAAGATTCATGCAGACCCTCAATAGAGCCCTGCAGATTGGATTTTTTACCAAGGGGAGGATGTAGAGTGATGTCTGCACAACTTTTGCCACACAGCATCACTGCCTATGCCCCCGCTGCCCCATTGTTTAGACAGCCTCCAAGGGACTGCATTCCTGCAGATGTCAGCTGGCTTCCGGCAGAGATATGTGTGGAAGCAGCTACCAATGAAAAGGCAAGTCGGAGAATATATGAGCGGAGTCCTGACCTTCGTGTGGGAGACCGGGTCATTATGAAAGATCGACACCCTGGGTGGAAATTTAGGACTTTCTATGAGCTGGAAATAAGGGAAATAACCAAAGTTGATGGCACTATGGTCACTGTTCAGAGAGCAGGGCAGCCTGTGGTATGCACAGTAATACCGCCAACAGGCTGGCGGTGTATACCGCCACATCACCACTCATATAACCATGGCAGGATGAACTGATGGGCCGGAGATCTTCATCTTCGACCTGGCGGCCCACAGAGATGCCGACGATATTATGAGCAGGCCTACCACCATGGTTTCTGCGTTGGTAGCAACACCACGAAAATCATGGCGGTAGAGCCTACCAGTGACAGGGAATTCCTTCCCTGTCACAGGTAGATGACTCCCCCCCAGCAAGCACCTGAAGATCCAAACTCATCCTCCCACCTACCCCAATCCAAACTCACACCCCCACCTACCCACCCACCCCTGATCCAAACTCACTCCTCACCCCCTCTGATCCATTCACACACATCCCCATTCACTCACGCACTCGTAGACACACACACTCACATCACCCCCTCCCCCACCCCCTACAGTCACAGCGCCCCCCCACACCCAGCCCCCTCCCCACATACATGCACACAGACATCCACAAGCACCACGCAGACATCAAAACATGCATATTCACACGCACACACACTGACATGCAGACACACACTCACTTCAACATTCACACACACATTCATATACACATGCAGACACCACATACTCACACACAACACCCCTGGAAACTCAACACCCCCCCCCACCCTCCCCCTGCTTCAGGGAGAAGGTCGTCCAGCAGGAAACGCGAAGGGGCGCTGCTACCACCAGCAGCAGCCTACCAGCAGGACACTGCAAGGCCGTAATAAAGGTCTTAATATGACTGGCAGCATCTTACTGGTGGGGCGGTGCAGGTGGTAGCACTGCCAGGACACCACCGTCCGCCCGCATAGCTACTGCTGGATTTCCACACTAAGTGTGGCAGAAGTCCAGCAGTGTCCATAATCTGGCGAGTGGATGGTCGCCTCCGCGGCAGTATATTGGTGCCTGTGGCATCCCAATGTCATAATGATACCAGACAGAAGCTACTAGAAGCAGCACCCAGGACATTATAAGGCACCTCCATCAGGACTTCTTATGACACTTGGATTCTTCCGTTTTGCCTAGCCCGTTTAAGAGTTTAATGGAACCAAGACTCTCGTACTCACCTTGCCAACAGCAAATAATCTGTGATGATGCATTCAGATCTATAAGCATTATTGGGGGTAACAATTTGGGAACTAAGGGCCAGATGTAGGGAAGCAAAAAATTGCGAGTCAGAAATAGTGACTCCTCGCAAAAGGATATTCCAGAAAGCGAAGTCGCAAATTGCACAAAGGGTGTGGTCCGGTGTCGCAAATTGTGACTGCCTCGAAAATTGCATGCAGGTGGAATTAAACTTTTCAAATACCTACTTCCAGGAAGTAACCACATGGAACAGGGAGGAGGGAAGAGTCCACCCAGCCCAAACTGCAGAGCCACACCCAGGTGAGAGGAGCTGCAGCAACAATGGCTACAAAGGACAAGGACACACCCAGTGGAGGCAGAAAACTCAAAATTAAGTTTTCTGAGAAGAAGTTGGAGGTGCTGACCGAGGAGTACTGCCTGCACCATGAAGAATTATTAGGCAAGGCAGCAATGAGTGTCCCTGACAGCCAAAAAAGAAGATCTGGCAGGACATCCAGAACAAAATTAATGCCATTGGTGTCAGCCACCCCACCCTGGATGAAATCTGCAAAAGGTGGTATGACCTTCGCTCCAGGACCAAGGAGAGGGTGGCGGAGCGCATGAGGGAGATGCATGGCACTGGAGGAGGGCCATCTACTGTTCCACCCCCTACAGCAATCGAAAGCATGGTGGAGACAACTCTGGAGCCGGAGGCTGTACTGGGCATTGGAGACGTAGACAGGTCTGCACCAGGAACATCAAAAAGTAAGTACCAAAATAAATGTATTTACACCAGCCTATGCACTATGCACACAATCACAGTACACATCAGCAGGCACCTCCAGAGTAGCTCCATTCACAGTTTTGCAACCTATAGAACAGTGCATTATGGGCAATGTAGTACAGTAGTCCAAAGATAGGCAAATGTTTAATTTGAGGCGTCAAACATATGTGCGATACTGACAGTGTATCCCCTGTGTCCCACAGGTCCCCCACAAGACCCCCATCAGCGCCACTGTGCAGGGAGAGGATCATTGCACAGACACACAGGAGGAGGCTGCCACAGACACCGCAGGGGAGTGCAGGACAACACCACCCGTTCAATCAGCACAGGAGACCATGGACGATCCTGCTCTAGGTATGGAGGCAGCCATTGGGACACCAGGGCCAATGCCTATGGATAGCCAAAAACATGGATCATCAGGTGCGGTGCGTAGACGATGACACACAATGCAGTCTGTGTGTAGGGAGGATGTTTCTGATGCGCATTTTGTGGGAATTGAGGCATCCTTATTGCAGAGTCAGCACCTGCAAAATAAACAAATGTGGTTAATGAACTGTAACCTCTCAAGACTGCAGACCACTATCACGCATGGGCTGGCAAATGTGGACAACCAGTTCACAACAATGAACACTCACTTGGGTAACCTGACTACCTCCATAGACAATTTGGTCAGGGAACTGTTGGCTGACAGGGCACAGGCACAGCGCAGGGAGTGCAACACTGCTGCCCGTTTAGACAGGCTAGGTGTGTCCATAGGGTGCCTGGCAACCGATATAAACTGCCTGTCAAGGCGCACTGTCAGCCTGCAAGTGGAACTAGGGCATTTTGCAGGAGATGTGGCATGAGGACTTGGCCGCATCAGCCATGTGGTGGACCTGCTGGAGACCACACAGGCTGCAAGGCGTATTGGGGATACACCGCAGGACAGTGTAGAGGTCTCCAGTGTGAGTAGTGTGTCAGCCACTGATGCACATGTGTTGAGGAGTAGCAGTGCACGGCAGGGCTCAGGGGCCAAACTGGAGTGAGCCATGGTGGCCGCAGTTGTAGGAGGCTGTGAGCTACTGACATGTAGTGTTACAGAGGCCCATGGACATAATGTGTCAGATTACACTTGTTTGTTTGCATACTGCAGTATAGGTAACAAATATTTCAACATTATGGTCCTGCAATAAAAGGGTTAGTTTGTTTAACTACACAACTGGGCTATGTGTGTCTTACATTAGTGAGTGTTGTCCCAGTTGCTACGTACCTGCCAAAGTAGTGGGTTGCAATGTGGTTCCGTCTCTGTCTGCCCTCCATTGCGATGCTTCTATCCCCAGGCTGTTGGTGTGGTAGCTCTTGCTCCTCATCCTCCAAATCTGTGTCTTCAGGGGTGAGATATAGCCCACGTCTGGTGCCAATGTTGTGTAGGATGGCACAGGGGGCAACTCTCTTGCATGCTGTTTCTGGGGCATACTGAAGTGCTCCTCCACTTTTTTTGCAGGCATCGGAATCGTGACTTCAACAAGCCAAACATCCTCTCAATTACAGTTCTGGTCCTCCGATGTGCAATGCTGTATTGCCTCTCATTCTGATTGCCAGGTGTTAGGTATGGGGTGAGTATCCATGGTCTCAGGGCATATGCACTGTCACCTGTTTGACAAAAGAGGCAAATTTAGCAGGGCATCACAGGGTTACGCAGTGACATGTATGTACGGCTTCAGAGTGTACTCTCCAGTACCTAATAAATATCCTTCTCCAAACTCCCCTTGTTCTAGGTGTTGGTGTATCCCACTGTGCCTGAATATGTATACATCATGTGCACTCCCTGATATTTAGCCACAATGTCAGTAATGATATTATGGGCATCACATACCACCTGGATGTTTAGTGAGTGGGTACATTTCCTATTGCGGAACACATATTCCAGATTTGCTGGTGGGAAAATTGGTATGTGTCTCGTCCACACACCCTATTACATGGGGGAAGTTGGCAATTCTGTAGAAGTCCAACTTGGTGCTGTTCATTTCTGCCTCATTTCTGGGAAGGTATATATATCTGGACATGTGTGCAAGTATGGCATCAAGGAAACATCTGAAGAATCGTGAGAGTGCACTTTGGGATACCCCACCTGCCACATAAATCACCCCCTGATAGCTACCCGAGGCTAAGAGGTGCAGTGAGCATAGCACTTGCACATGTGTGGGGATGGCGCTGCCGTGCATTGTCTGGCGTTCTAGCTGAAGTTTCAGCAGTTCAATTAGCTCTAAGATAACAGAGCTTCTCAGTCTGTATTTATCATATATCTCCTCCTCAGTTTGTTGAAATAGTGTCTACCTGGTTCGGTATATCCTCTCCTGTCTCTGCCTCCTCCTCCTCTGCAGGGCAACCTGTTCTCTCTTCCTCCATGCAATCACGTATAGTGCAGCCATTTTGGGGCCTTAGTACACCACAGCGGCTGAGGAGAAAATCAAGTGTATCTGTGGCATCCTGTTGAAAAGATACCATAAATATTAGAGAAAGATATCAGGATAAAGTTGGGTCACAACCAAAAATTAATAATGGAAATGTACATATCATCCTTTCTAACGATGGAATCCCATATGAGGGCAAACAAAGTAGGTTAGCACTAAACAACCAGTATGAGTGCTTGTAGGACCTTGCTGATGTGGAATGCGGTTTAAATTATATTGCTCTGGCATAGGATTTAGAATTATCTTGCAATTTAAGTTTCTGCAGTTGAAACATACAGAACTGCACAACAATGGAGTTATTGGAGCACATTTTATGTGACTACCATATCATTATTCTGCAGGAGACATGGTTGTGAAAGAATCATAATATTGGTGGTTTCATATGTATTGGGAAACCAGGCCAGACTCGTGGAGAAGGGAGACCACCTGGGGCCTCAGTACAATAATTTCTACAAGAATAATAGGTTGTGTGTGGAAAGTTGACTGAGAAAGTGAGTGGGTGCAAATAGCAATTGCTGAAGTGTAAGTAGCCACAGGGGACAAAGTAAAGTTAATAATGGTGAATGTATATATATCCATAAAGAGTTAAAACAAAGGTTGATAACTTTTTTGGAAGATCTTGAACTTCCTTTGCAAGAATTAACGGAAGAACACCTGGATAGAATATTGATTATTGTGGATGATTTCAATGTAAAAATGGATCAAATGAAGATTGATAATGTACCAGGTGATATCCTTGATCTGTACAATATTCCAAATGCTGTATTTCCAATAGTGCCATGCTGTAATGATTCAAATATCATCAGTGAGTGGCTTAGTAGAAATGGCGAATTAAGCCTGAAGGGGCATTTTGAATCAGGTATGCCAGCTGGAAAGACGTTCTGGTCGGGATCTTATCAAGGCCCAGTGGTTTATGTATTTGTACCGTGTGAGGTGTTAAATTTTTTGATGATTTTTTTAAAGAGCATTACGTGGGAAGACATTGTGTTTGATTTGGATTTCTCAAGGGGATAGAAAACCTGACTAGGAGACTGACAGCTTCAGGCCCTGAGTGAATTGAAATTGAGTACCCAACCAGATAACAATTTCTCTTTTAAGGATAACTCTGTATAGTTCTCTTCCCTTGCTGCTAATGTGGTTGCATGACTACAGATCCAGGTTAGTACAACAAGGAATAGTGGGCCCTCACCATCCAGAAAATCATCATTGGGGCAGTTTGATAGTGATTCGGATTGTGATTGTAGAGAACTAAATAAAACACTGCGTAAAAGAGACACAAGACCCTCTAACTCTAATTGGATCAACAGTATGGGGAAGCTAATAAAAATAAGAGGGAGTGTTTTTATAACCAGAGATGGAATGAGATGTTGGAAGCCATACAAAAGAGGGACCAGAAGAAATCCTGGGGTGTGATAAACAATATATGTGGCACACATGGTAGGTCTGTGCACCACATGATAAGGATTGATGCTTGGACCTTATATTAACTGAACTGAAAAAAGTATAGGGACCTTATTAAAAGTAAGAGGGTGTGTTTTTATAACCGGAGATGGAAAGAGATGTTGGTATCCATACAAATGAGGGACCAAAAGAAATTCTGGGGTTTGGTAAACAATATATGTGGCACACATGTTTGATCTGGGCCCCACAATAACGGTTGATGCCTGGACTTTATATTTACAAAGACTGTATGGCCATCCCTCCAATGGCATTCCTAATTTGAAGTATGAGAGGCATACAGAGTTAGCCGAGTTCCTATCCCTGAAAATAATAAAAAACATACTTTCATAGCCCAATATAAGCAGAGCTGTTGGGCCTCATAACATACCACACTTATAATAAAAGTAAATCATGAAAGGTGGGTGGAAAATCTGTAAGTTTCACTTTAGTGGATAGGAAAAACAGAAAGCATTCTGAAACCATGGAAGCGGTCCATTAATAAACCCTTCTTGAAGAAGGGGGATGGAAGCATTCCAGCCAATTATAGGCTCATCAGCTATTTAGATGTTTCTACAAAGGTCTTCTCCAAAGTATTGTTGAGAAAATTGGAGGAATGGGCTTCTAAATTTAAACTTCTAGCTGTAGAAGAAGGTAGATTTTGGGCAGGCCCCTCTATGATCGATCATTGGTTTGCATCATGGTCAATTGGGAGGAAGTCCATAAAAATAGATAGGAGCTTGTGTTGTTGTTTTGTGGATTTCAAAACAGCGTTTGACTCTGTTGATTGTTGCAGGTTATCGAAAGAAATTGTTAACCAGGAATATACCACATGGCTTGCTGTATTTCATACAAGCCCTTCATACCTTGAGTTGGACTCAAGTTGAAATGGACTCCTCTGGCGGCCTTAGTAAAAAGATATATATTGGGAGTGGATTGTGCCAGGAATGCAACCTAGTTTGGATTCTTTTTAGCCTATTTGTGGCTGACCTACCAAGTTCAATTGATGTTCTAGGCTCATTCTTCCCAAAGATGGATTTGTATCATATACCATGCTTAATGTATACAGATGATTTGGTTTTATTGGATTATACCTCTAGGGCCCGGCCCTTCTTAAAACATTATGGCCCTCATTCTGACCTTGGCGGTCGGCGGAGAGGCGGCGGTCGGACCGCGAACAGACTGGCGGTCAGAAAAATGGCATTCTGACCGCGGCGGTCACCGCCGCGATCGACCGCCACTTCCCCACTCCGACCGCCACGGCGGTCATGACCGCCGGGCTGGAGTCTGCGCACTCCGGCCCGGCGGTCGTCCCAAGACCGCCAACGGTATCATGACCCTGCCTACCGCCGCGGTTTCTGGCGGTCGGGAACCGCCATGCGAACCATGGCGGTAGGCACTATCGGGGCCAGGGAATTCCTTCCCTGGCACTGATAGGGGTCTCCCCCACCCCCCACTACCCACCCGAGTCCTCCCCCCACACCCTCCACCCCCCTGCCACCCCCCACAGGTGGCACGAACCCCCTCCCCACCCCCACCCCGACATGCACATACATGCACCCCGACATGCACACACCCCCAACATGCACATATACACACCCCCTACACACACATACACAACGGGGACACATACCCGCACACATACATGCAGACATGCGCACCTGCCGAACAGCACACATTACCCATAGACACAGCAGCACTCCCCGCCCGCATACACGCACTCACACACCCCCTCTACACACTCACACGCACACCCCCATGCACGCCCACATCACACAACACCCCCCCTCCCCCTCCCCTCACGGACGGTCAACTTACCTTGTGTGTTGGTCCTCCGGGAGGCGACGGGAGCCATGGGGAGGTGACCGCCAACAGAACACCGCCAACAGAAGACCGCCACACAGATATGTGGGTCGTAATTCTGTGGGCGGTGTTCTGCTGGCGTGGCGGTGGAGGTTGACCAGTCTCCACTTTTCCGCCGACCTCCAGTGTGGCTGCTGGCGGTTTCCCGGCGGAACGCTCCCAGCGGTCGGAATGCACACAGCGGCATACCGCCGCGGTCGGCGGTCTTCACCGCGGCGGTAACTCGGCGGTCTCGCGAAAAGACCGCCAAGGTCAGAATGAGGGCCTATATCTTAAAAGACTACTGTAAGGAATAATCATCTAAAAATAAATAGGGAAAAAAAACAAAAGTCCGAGGGCCTCATTACGAGTTTGGTGGTCATTAGTTAGCCAAATGCACAGTGGAGGTTGGACCCCCATGGTTTTAGCAGTATGAATGCCAAATTACGACTTTGTCGGTCAGACCGTCAAAGAACCTCTGTCCCACTGGAACATGGTGCACAACAGCATGACGCCAGTCGGGCTTGCAAACAGTCTTGGCGACACTGAACTCAGCTCTGCCTGACTGATTACAACCTCTCTTTCTGCCAACCTGGAAAGGATGGCAGAAAGGAAGTGCTGGGGAGCAGTGCAGGCCCCCCTTGCCCAGCACAGCCAGAATGTGCACTGCTTTGCAGGCAGTGCGCATTCTGAGGGTCCTGGAGTGTTAGTATATTGGCCTTGGCTCCCTTAACACTATCTTAACACTGTTCCTGCATGTCAGCCTTTCAGGAGAATTGTAATACGCTAGGGGGGAACGTCACCACCATGGTGGTGGCATCCTACTCATGAGCTTGGCGGTCCCCAAGTGAATTTCTACAAATATTTAGGCATGCTGATTTCCCATAACTTAGGTTGTGATGAACAAGTTAAAGTTATTAAACCAAGAGTGATTTTACAGTCATCTTCTTTAGTAAAGATTAATAAAAATAGACAGAGGGTTATCATTTACCTCTTTAGTTGAATCACTTTTGCACACAATCCCACTACCTTATGCCTCTCAAATTGCTTGCATAATAAAAAGAGATATCTTAGACACTGTAAAAAATAGCTGTTTGATATAAGTATTATGTTTAAACAGTCACTGATCTGAAGTGTACGTTGTGAAATGTATCTATTAGCATGTTCACATGTGACTGGTGTTCGTGTTTTCAAATTGTGTAATAAGTTGTCTTCGGATGAAGAAGTGTTGAAGTTATCCCAGATTTGTTGGTTTGAGGCCCAATATAGTGAATGTAGGTGTGAAAGAGAATTTTTTAAATATAACTAGGACAGCAAGGATTACCACTCTACCTCAGAAGCTATTGGGGGATAGGATTGATTCCCTCACAACAAGTCATTAAGGGTGGTTGTATTTAGTATGTCTGTGCAAAACAATAGGAGCTATTTAGCTCAGAAACCCTCAATTCCTTTATATTACAGACTCTGTGTAATTCTGACATGTTTCAACTAGGTTATAATTCTGCTATGCAGGTATGGAGTAAGGAAGTGATATTTAAAGTAAGGGGAAAAACCTCCATATGTGACCAAACAATGAAATGCACAAGTGCACATGTTTTAATAGACTGTCCTGTATTTTTAAGATTGCATAGTTTTTGCAATTGGGTTCCACCCATTCAGTATGCCTAGATTCTTTGCTTTTTGGATCTCATGGTTGTGGACATTTACTGTGGGTGAGTCTCATTACATTGTCTCATCCACAGTAATCACAGGATAAACTGACTGCATATGTTTACTGCCAGTGTCCATCTTTTAAAATAGGGCTTCTGCAATGGATCAAGGGTAAGCGCCACTTGGCTGGTTACAAATGAACAAGTGTGCACATGTATGTGGCTAGAATGTGGGATACTATTGTCATACACAGCCTGGTAACTGCACACAGGTAGCCTGGCGCAATGGGGACTTATAATGTTTGTGTCCACTAATAGGAAAAGTCAGTGGGATTTACTGTTTTGTCTGTAGTGACACTTTATTATTCACATAGGGCGAAAATGGCTTTAGAATGCAGTTTTGCTTCCTGTTTGCCTACAAGGACCATTGACATCTAGAATTGGGGTATAACCTGAGAAGACAAATCAATTTTGCAATTTCCAAAATGATATCCATACACAGTAAGGGTCATCCAAAATTGTCATATTTTTCAGTTCTCTCCAGCAGCAGGAACAAAGGCCTCCCCACACAAAGAGAGCAATTAACAGTACTTCAACTAGCTCCTGAGGAGGAAAGGGGTGAGGTGGAATGATCTTCATCAGTCAATAATCTGCCACACTGTACCAGGGAGAGTCCTGCCCAAGCCCACTGTACAAAGGAGATAGACAACAGGAGCCAACCCAGGAGCGAGATCTCTATGAACCTTTGGTGTGCAAGTCCCAAAAGGCAAGAGGTGAAGCTGAGTCCTCAGGAGCAGATGTCACTAGTAACTCCTGGATGATGCCATTTTGAACTGTCCCTGCATGCAGTGAAGGAAGGTTGGGACAGGGGTGAAGAGGTGACAGGGCACCTTAGGACTGGAACCGTCCTCTCACCTTTAAAAGCTCTTGCACAAGACTCTCTCTTGCCGGATGATTTTTCTGCGCTTCACTGCTGGATCCTGGGACCACCATGGAGAACAGGAATGAGGTTACCCCCTGAGGCCCAGAAAACACTAAGGACTCTGCCCAGTTCACTCCAGGACCAGTTAGTCTCCCCTGGGGCTAGTGGTGCTGTCTCTCTTAAACCCCTTAAGAAGGAGTTGAGGGAAAGCCCTTGATGTTTGCACCAAGATCAGGAGGAAGACTGGCACAAGGAGCTAGGAGAATAAGCTCTCTGAGGACTGAACTGCTTTGAAGGTGAGGAGTCAACTGCATCTAGTGGTTATAGCTTTCCACCTGGAGTAAAATGAGGCCAGGATCCTAAAAATCATCCCTACAGGGCCGTTGGTATGGCATTTTGAAGTTTGGCAACCTTTACATTTTTCAGCAATGAAGTGTATGGTGGTCCACCGCCATTTCTAAAACTACCCCGAGGGTGGGCCAGGGCCCGGTCCACAATTTATTAAATTTATGTTATCAAGCAGGTGGCTTGCATTAACCCTCCCCCCCCTCCCCATCTTCACTTTTGGCCCCGGGGCATCCATCTCCCCGGGGCCAATGCAACAGTACTGAGGAGCGTGTCACACCTTCACCAGTGGTGGTGGTCTCACCTCTGCTCCCCAAGCCCCTTTCTGGGGGGACTTGGTGTCCACTACAGAAGATAGCACCCTGTCCACAGGAGCAGGCAGGGAAAAAGATGCTGTCCCACTCCTTTGGCTGCACAAAGATGTGCTGGTCACTTGGGAGCCGGCAGGGCAGCCAGGGGTGGACTCCCTGCACTGTCCCCAGTGACGGGAGCATGTGAGGTGCCTGGGTGGGACTGGCCATCCCCAAAGAAATAGGAAAGAGGTATACGGTGTGAGGCCACACACCAGAAAAAGAAAAGAAAAAAAGGCTTTTCAGCTCCCCCGGGCAAAGTTGCGAGAGTCCCTGCTAAAAGATTCCCTGCTCCACAAGAACCATCTCATAATGCCCATGGGGCTTTCCAGTTTTTCATGTTTCCCCTTTTTGTGGTGGCTCCAGGATGGCAAGGGCACTACTAACTATTATAAGAATTGTGGTGGGGGGGTGCAGGAGCACAGACGCTCCCTGTTAAACAACATTTTCAAAGTACTGAACCTATGTCTAGAATGAAATCTAACTTACATCACCTAAAACTTTGCCAAACTTAAGTCCCAAAATTACTAGCTAGGCTTCTATTGGACAAAGCTATGAGGTGTTTTATTAAGCAGCCAATTAAACTTTGTTCCTTTTCCATTTGTATCTTTCTGCAATCCTTCTTCAAGATAGGCTCCTGTTCACGCTCCTCTCCGGGCAGCAATTGCCTCAAAAATACAACATTGTTAAAAACAACATAGAACACGCCATTGAGCTAGCATTACTTTCTACCAGAAACTAAAGCTTATTGCCAAATCTTGGAATATTTATCACAAAGAAGTACAGAATGAACAGCTAATAAACAATGTTTGTAAAAGCATTTCAGGAAAGTCAGCACAACATTTCAACACTGCGGATCTGGAAAAGTAGTAAAATCTAGACCTTTTTACTAATGCTAAAACATGAAGAATTAAACATTTCCAATAATTTCAAACCATTAGTTTGTAGTACATTAATATTAATCATTTTTTCGGCACTACATATGATTAAAATCCCTCAAAATAAATTTTTGTAGTTATTTATTATTTCACATAGTAAACAATGTGGTGGACACCATGTCAGCCACTTTTAAACATTCACATTTTATTTTTCTAACACACGTTTCTTCATGTAGGCCTTTTAATACATGTCAATCATTTCATTTTAGTTGCTCATTTTTATTGATAATGTTTGTTCTCTAACAGCTACATCAGGATAAGCTGTCCATTTGTTGTGAAGTCATACATATATGTCAAGATATCAGAACAGCCAACAGTTATTTTTTAGAAACATTGGAGATATTGGCAACTGAAGAAGAACACTAAAATATGTTTCCTCAAAGTATGCGTTTCGCCATATAAATAAAGAGATTTGGCATGTATGATACATTTACATAATCTGAAATGACTAGAAACTGATTATTTATTTTTTTAATCAATGTTAAAAAATTATTTCTTAATCGCACCATGTGGAAGCCGAGCATGTATGTTGCTTTACTGAACAAGTGTCATTTGCAGTTGTGGTTACTTCACTCAATTATGGAGTGAAGAATAGTGGAGGGTTTAGAGTAATGCTGACACTTCTAAATCTCAAAGAAGATGTGGGGGATTGCAAGGTGATGCTGAATAGTACAAATGTAAATTCATGATGCTCATCATGCTAAAAGGAAGCCCTTATGACTTTGATTTTGTGAGGCACACATTAGTCACACTCATTTCAGTCCATTCACGAGACAGGATGAGGTATGGGGGAGTGGCATTAAAAGACAAATGTTTTAATTTTTAGGGCAACACAGGGCTGTAATCAAAGTTGCTGTGCTGCTTTGCGAAAGTGGAAGAAAGCAGAGCAGAACCATCATTATTAAAAATGGTCTGCTGTGCTGTCATTCCCTACACTGGTACAAAAACAGGCTACCTAGCGCCACCCACAATCTTTGAACTATGTTGCAGAAGAGTGTATATTATGTCTAGATTAGGATTTGTACTAGAACCATAACCTCCAATACAAATTCCTTTACTTAGACACATTGTATTACATTCCAATTATTGGATGTGTGCTGTACAATGGAGAACACATGCAAAGTATGAAATGTTTGGAGAAATAAAAACATTTCTCCAAGTTAACGCCGCATTCAATGAGACATACTTGTTTGAGGTAAAGCCCAGTTTGACTATCTTAGTAGATGAGCTTTGCCTCAGAACTATTGGTGTTTGTGAGGATCTGCCCATTTCACAGCCATGTAATGCACCTTTGATGCAAAATGGAGTAAAGTATGTTATTTGCACTAAGGAAAGGGTATCTTTTCAGTGTCAAATATCTTGGGCTCTGGAAAGTATATACCCTTTCAAGACATCTTTTGTCGATTACCTTCACTTTGCATGACTTTGCTCTTGTGCAGAGTCTTCGTAAATCTGTCCTCCCTTGTCCCACCAAAACAGAGCATAATCTGCACATCATCCACGTATGATTGAGGAAGCATATTGTATTGCTAAATAGTGTTGATAAAGAGATGCAAGAAGCCATTGAACAGTGATGCATTTACATGCACTTTTGAGGTGGCCTGACCTAGAGTTGGCTTTTATGGGCAGCCCTTGGAAAGAAAGTAATCAATGAAAAGGTCATCCTAACAAGGTTCCTGAGTTATGACAGAAGAATCATGCAGACAGCAAATACTTTTGCCAATGAGAGGACAAGTGAGAATGGAAGTGCACTTTGGTGCTCTCAGTAAACCCTTGAGTCAAAACATCAAAGTTTACTAGTTAGAGTCAAGGGCCGGTTTATGTGAGAGCGCCACTGTTTCAGAAAGTGTCAATTCACACATGAGAAGGACCAATGTTTAGTGAGAAAACCATTACATAGAGACATAAGCTACATGGGCAATGGCTAAGCACAATTATCCAGTCATAATCGGAAAATGTTTGGTATAGAGTAACCAGGAAGGTCAGTGCTATCGATCACTTGATCTGAACTGCAGGCAAGGCCAAGAAGCAATAGAATGCATTTAGACTGAGACCAAAAGAAAGTATACTATGAGTTGAGTCAGGTGATCTCTCCCTGTGGTGAGCCACCGTCCTCTCACCTGCCTGAGCATGCCAAAAGAGGCTACGCAATTCCTCTTCTTCTGAAGTACGTTTGGCCAGTATTGGTGATGTTTAGACATTGCACTTCCTACTGTCACGTTGCTGTTACGTAGCACTGTAAATACTATGCAAGTAGCAGAATATAATACCAAGGTTGAAAGGCTGAGGTTAGTTTAACTTCAATAGCATACATGATCTGAATATTATGCATTCCCCTGCCTGGGAGTATGAAATGCCTTTGTACTCAGAGACACACTCACCCATAACAGACAAAATAACCTGTCCACCAACTCACCATTCTGACAACCGAATGGATGACCAAACTTCCAGTCCAGTAAAAAACAGTGTAATAATAAAACACGTGTTGCCTACCACTACTGCTTCTGATTTCCTACATACGTAGAGCCTCATACCATCACAGTCACAGTATTCTAGCAATGAACATTCTAACCACCTACGTTTTGTCATGTTTGCAAGTACTAAAATGCATATATGAGTTGTGCTTGCCATGTATCACATACCCAGTTGACAACAATTACCTGAGTGTTTCCACTAAAATCAAGCTAGGAAATGAATGAAACACAAAGACATACGGGTGTCTCACCAACGCTGTAATTGCAGCCATTGCTTCACTCTCCAGTCACAGAGCAGCAAGTAAACAGTGCGTGGGGAAGACTCCCGTAGTAGCATAGGTACCGGGATCTGCGATATGAGACCTTGCCTTGCTTTTTAACTTTCGATTCAAGTTGTCCTCGCAGTGGAAAACCCACCATAAAACTTCCATTTGGATTTGTATTGATAGCAGGTTATCTATCCTTCTTAGGGGGTCAAAATACTTTCTTGCTTTCTTTCAGGTTTATTAGCAAACCAGTGACTTCTTCGTGACCTGTCCAAACATTTGCAGTGCCATACTCGCATCACAGTGAGCTGCAGCTTCTATCACATCACAAACTAACACTGAGTAATGGCTTTGGGGTAAAGTAGTGCCACAAAACGTCTGTAATATATATAAATAGTAATTCAATACAGTACTTGGGGACATTCATGTTTGCATAGCTGTATAACCTCAATGACAAACTAGCATCAAAACACAACGGAAAGGCTAAATGTGCACTCTCAATGAAGGATTTCAGTTAAAAGAACAATGTCCATCCGTGCATGCTGCCTATAACTGGGAGTTATACTCGTTCCTTCGTTCATAAACCTTATTCGGCTAAATAGCAATAGCCATTAAAAGACATAAAAACATAAGTATATTAAAATTGCAACCCAAACCCCAACATAAAGGACATTAGAAACAACTTCATAAGTACATAAAAAGTAAGAGCCCGAGAAAAATCAAAATAATGCATAATACTTTTCCTCACATTAATAACCTTTCAACATGTAAAGTGCAACATAATAACATACAGCTGGATCATTCAATGCAAGTAGAAACTTCAAAGCAACTCTAAAAGATCTAGGCCAAGACTTAAGAGGGTCTAGCGCCATTCCAATGCCACATTTGCGCCATTTTTATTTCATGCTAATGTGGCATTGGAAGGCCAAAAACGTTGTACCATATATACAAATTGGCGCAATGCTTGCATTGTGCCACTTTGTAAACCCTTGCGCCACATTATGCTGTGCCAGGCATAATGTATGCAAGGTGGGTGTAGTGGCCTAGGGGAGCCAAAATATGGCGCATATAAATCTAAAAGATTTCTTTGCATCATTTTTTGGGCATTTCTAATGCCTGCTAAGAGCAGGCGTTAAAGGGAGGCTCCAATTGTTTTCAATGGGCCTCTGGGTGCTTTGCAAGATTAGCGTCAACATTTTTTATGCTAATCCTGCAAAGCACCGGACTAACATCAAAGATTATGACGCTAGTACCCCTAACTACCACCATGGTGCGGCATAGTTTAAATACGGCGCACACACGGTGGTGTTAGGGGGTGCTAAAGGGTGCAAGAAAAGTGTGCAACGCCACTTTTCATAAATCTGCCTCCTAATATTCTGCGCAGCAATGGTAGGTATAAAATAAAAAGGCCTGTAATGCAAATAGAATTTAGAACACAGCATAAAGTGCGTTGTGATTTGAACACTCAAACCATCACACGGGCATGGGAATGTCCCCGAAGAGCGCAACTCTGTGTTGGGGAAAGCCACAACGTGATGCACAGTGCCAAGTCTAAATCTTATCAGCACCAATCAGTGTTGCATATTGCTAACCCAATATAAATAATCTGCACAGCCCTCATTGCAGGGAAGGGACATATAGAGAGCACCTGCCATTTTCTTCATATCTGTACTGATTCTTCTTTTCCTCATGTGCTGCATAAAGTATTCTTTAATTGTCGTCTTTAGTAGTCATAACACTTGGAGGGGATCTGATCATACTGATAGTTTGAACAAAGGGCTAAAAGATGATTAAATATAGGCAAGCCAAGGGATACGTGTTACATTATCCAGTTTTAGGCAATCTAAAATTATCAATTTGGCAAAATTCATTTGTTCTTTTCACCCATATATTTTGCCATAAACCCAAGGGTTCTACCAATAGCACGTTCTCCAGATGATGTAAGCCTACCTCCTGATGAATAATCGTAGGTCGAGGTAGGTAGGCAGAGGAGACGCTTTAGGAAACTGTTTTCTTCTACTTGCAGAGGAGGATTAACTGTGTAACCCCATAGACTGGCCACATAAGTGGCAGTAGCCACCACTCTGGAGTTATAATTTTACACGGTAACTCTAATAGGCTGATTGCATAATCTCCGAGAAAATCTGGAAATCCCATTTAAAATTTCTACTCATTCTGGCTTTCACAGTTGAAATCTGGTGTGCCCAAGATCCTTTACATGTAAATGAAAACCCCAGAGAGCAGGGAGAGTATACATTGCCGATGGGAGTATTCTCATTACAAAAGGTTATACATTTTTTTGGTCTATACCCACAGATCATGGTGAACATCCTTGATTTGTTAATTACCATTCTCTTGGGGCTCATAAACACCCCAATGGCGCTCATAAGTTTCTGTAAACTCACTGGAGTCCTGGATAACAGGACAGCGTCATTGGTGTATAAGAACACCGCTGTTTGGCGACTTGTAGGAAGTTGTCCACCCCATTAAGTAATAACAAAAACAATAATAGGGCTAAGACACAACCTTGCCTGATACCTCTCCCAACTTTAAAAGACATAAGTCTATAGGTGACTTGAGCACCCCATCTGGGCCAAGGGCCCTACCCCGTGCACTAGCATGCAGGGCAGAAAGAACCTCTTCGTTATAAATGTCCAGAGGGAGGCCCTTCCATTTCCAAGTCTCCCTCTGCCCCTCTAAGCCACCATGTATTTGTATTCCATTTAAACATGTCAGAATAATGGGCTACCCAGGCATTACAGGAGACAAAAGAGCTAAGCACAGGGGTAGTATCGTTTTACAGGATTGGCACATTAACTATTTCCCAAAACAACTTAGTATCATTAGTTTTTGCAGCTGGGGTCAATTTTCCCCAGGCTTCTTCCTGTAAGGTTTTCTTTCTTATCATTATGGCCTCTTTATACCTTAGACGAAGGGGCCTAATTGCTGCGCTGTCCCTAGGGGTGCTATGCAGGACTGATCTTAAATACGCAGAGGCCTGGTTACATACGTGATCAAACTGCCCAGTTTTTTTTCTTTATACTCTTTGATTGACGTTACAAGAGTGACCCTGTGGAACAAAATATTGTGATCAAAACATTCTAGCAGCGAGGAGGGGGTAAACATAACTTGAAGGCAATAACTCAATTCCTGGGAGTTCCTGGCAGCAAACTTCAACAGTATACTGCCAGGGTCAATATACACCCACTTAATTAGCACACCATTAGGCCTCATTGGAGCAATATTACTACATGTAGAGAAAGCTTTATGTTTCATGCACCAGAAAAAGAATGGAAGAACCATGGGGTTGTGGTCACTTCATATGGACTGGGCAATGTTAGGGGGACCACACATGCCGCTAGCAGAAGAAGACACTAGTATATGATCTATAAAGGAAGAAGCATCTCTCCCAGTGAAGGTTGGAATCTCCTCCATATTGGCGTCACATTCACATTTCAGTAGCAGTAGGTCTTTTTTTTAGAAATAATAGAATGCAATGTGTCCCTGTACTCATTATGACGAAAGTGTACATTGCCCTCCCTATCCTGATTAGTAGATTCACATAACCTTGCCGCAGAGAAAGAGCAGATCTGTATATTAAATTCACCGGCCCATAATATTATGAAACTAGTAGCAAAAGGACGTAGAAATGTTTCAGGACCATTGTCCAAAGCATTAGCTATCCTACTGCATGTAGCATCATAAACATTATTACAGAAGTTAACCAATGCTAGATCCCTCCCCCCTTGGTAGTTAACCACATTATTTGGGAGTGTGGACCACTGAAGAATGCTTTTTGACCTTGTCAGGGAGTTTATTAGAAATTAGAATCTGGAGCCCACCTTTGGCCCTCCAAGCTTGATAAGAAAGCAAGAATATAGGAAGAAAACCCTTGCACATGCACCGGATTAACACGCTAGGTTTCTTGAATATAGATAAAATCAAAACCATGTTTGGTGTTGGCCCATTCAGCAGACCCTAACGTATTTATTCAGCCACCCACATTTCAGATTGCAAATTCATAGCAGCCAGCAAAGGCTTTGTTTACTAACACCCGGAACTCCCTCATTAGTATAAAGACGGGTAGTTTTAAACGTTTTTATGGACGGAGCTATACTCATTGATGCTGATTTTCTTGTTTGTCAGTGTAATATGGTAGCAATTTGATTTTGCTCCTTTAGTCCCCCAAAATGGTTTCACTTTCGGCAGCCTGGTTTGTGGACTTTTACTGTGAGCTAATCTTTTTACCTGAATCTCACTCATGGTAAAATCAAGATAATTGGATGGAGAGGGCTAACTGCCAATGCCAGATAAGGCAGCTGGTATGCAAATAAGGTAAAACACTCTGGCTGAAGGGACTCTTCATTAATTCATTCAGACCTGGGTTAGGCCTCATAATGTGAGTGGACATTCATAGTGAAGGTCTGTATTGCTTACTAAAGGTCTGCAGTACTTTCAATTTATTGACATTATAGGTGAAAACTGCACTAAATTATAGTTCCATTCCACCTACGCTTACAGGGGTCAGCAAGGTAACAATCTAGGAATAACATGCACAAGTGTATATTTGGATAACATATAACATCATATCTACACTTGCATTTACTACATGCGACGCCGTCAACACAACGAGTAACATACCCGTGGAGACATTGAGGCTTACCATGGTCCTCATTCAGTTTCTCCCTCATTTGCTATATTAATTCACAAGACAGCAATAAGTTTCTGACATTTTGGAACATCGAACGATTATCACTATAGCCTTGATAAAGTCTATCCGGACGAAACACGTGTCGGCTGTTGTCCAGTTGGACTTTTGTCCACTTGAGAACAAATTCTGTTGTCATCAACTGAGTCTGGCCCCAAGATGTCAGTTTGGGCCAGATGCCATTGTTTCATCTAAGGACACTACAAGGAATAAACTGGAACATTATAACTGTCTGGGATGTGCCGTGGTTTTTCTTCTTTGCATCATATCTACACTCCTTCAAGATTTTTCAAATTTTCCTGGATCAGCACAGATTCAGATTCCAGACCTTTGTCCTCTCTTATTCAGCCTAGGTAATTACTCTGTTCCCCTGCAAGAGGATCAAAGCTTTCCCCACACAACAGAGCAATTAACAGTGCTTGACTCAGTTCCTAAGAATGGGCAGGATGCAAGAAAATCTGTCTCTGTTTACTAGCTTTTCCACTTCACCTGTGCTGAGATGTCCCAGGCCCAGGCCTACTGGAGTAAGGCCCATATTTATACTTTTTTTTACATCTTTTGACGCAAAAGTGGCTCAAACTTACAAAATACAATTATATTTTGTAAGTTTGCGCCACTTTTGCATCAAAAAATGTCACAAATGGGGCACAAAAAAAGTATAAATATGGGCCTAAATGAGGAAAGCCAGAACGCTGGAGTCAACACAGGTGGAGCTCTCCTTTAAAGTATTAGAAGGAAGAGACCAGGCAGTTTTGTTATATAGAGACAGAATTGAAGCCCATAGGGAAGCTCTTTTCACCGAAACTTGAAGTTGCCGTATTGGATTGTCCCAGAATGGTGAGCAGGAGGGTTGGGACAGGGTTGCAGTGATGATGTGGCACCCTATGATTGGTCAGGAATGCCTGGCTTCTAGCACTCGCTAACCCTACTCAAAAACACTTGCACAGATGAGAGGACTCTGGACCTGATAGCAAAAGAATGCCCAGCTGGAAGAAGAAGAGACCTCATGACCTCATAACCCTTTGGCTACAGCTGACCCCCCCAGGACAGGAATGCATCTCTTCAGGACAAGTGGTGCTGCTCCTTTGTGTCCCCTGAAGAACAGTTGGGACAATGGATCTGCTTGGTGACTCTGGATAATTCCCCTGGAGCTTCAGTTGCCTGGTCCTGGAGTCTGCTGCTGACACACAAGTGCCCTGCAAGATGGCTAAACGTATGGGGTCCTAAGGAATGTGACAAGGAAGGTGTTTTGTTTGCTGGCCATCAAAAGACTTTGAAAGATGTCCCCCAAGTAGAATAGAGCCTCGGAAGAGCAGGCAGAGGACAGGGCTGGTGCAGGAAATCAGAAAACCTAGTTCCCTGCATGAAACACCCTTATAGGTCAGGTTGCCTGAACAAAAATGCCCTGGTGGTTAGGGCTGGCCACTAAGAGTGAAATGAGCCCATGTTTGTTAAAATAGGCCTCATGGGGATAGAGATACAGCCTATAAGAGTATAGTGCTTTACATGATTAGTGAAAAATTCCTTGGGGAGGTCAAATTCTCCTGGTTGATGCATCTTCATCCACTTTGGAGGGGGCATCTGTGGAGCCCCTTGCCGAGAGCTACCATGGCCCACCCATGAGACCCATCTCTCTCAGTCTGATGTGTCTCCAGATTACTCCAGAGGAACTTATTCCCCTAGGGCTGAGGACACAAGACAGTATTCCTCCCTGCTCTCCTTACATGTGTCTTGAGGAAGCAGGAGCACACCACCAGGATCTCCTCATCAGTAGTCAAGTGTGGGAAGAACAGATACCACTAGCTCCCCACACAGCCCCCGATCAAAAATAATCATTTAATTACCTGAAGGGGGGCCAGTGCACCCATTAAACAAGTGGAGAGTGCATATGAAGTGGCCAAGCTTCTCATTGCATATTAAATACTGGGGTCGAGGGAGCACCCCATAAGCCATTTCAAAGTGGTAAACATCCATGTTGGTCTATGTGGTGCCAAAGGAGGGGAGGGGGCACAAATAGAGTCTTCCAGCATGTTCAGGGACTGCAGAAGATACATTAGCCCCCTGCCCACGAATGGTTTAGAAAATGTACCCTACCTCTCCTAGGGTATTGAATCCCTGAACTAAGGAGTGTTTTTCCTTTATGCTAAGTCCTTCCATAGTTAGAATTTGTTCTAGTGCCCTGGAGTATGGAGATCCTTTGTGTTTGGTCCAATGACTGCAGGAGCAGATTGATAACAGTAAATGAAATACTTCAAAACATATGTTTGAAAGTTCATTGCTTTATTGATAACAGCTGCAAATGCAAGGTTTTTCACTAGATTGAATGTTGTTGACATCACCACCATCGATTTAAATAGAGGTTCATATAAAGCAAAGCGTGCTGATACTGCCATCATTGATTTTAATGATGTTGCAATGTGAGTTATAACATGTAGCTGTTTTTACTGATGTGAAAACACCCTTGCAAAGCCACTAGGCTTCGTCTTATTTATAATAACACCTACTTAATTTGTGATGTCTCTAGTACAGATGGGGTGGTTTGTAGTTATACGGGTCAAGACACACTAAGGGAATAACATGATGAAAGGATATTGCCAAATGTATATATTTGTAATTGAATGCATACTATTTAGTACTGTGTGTGTGTAATAAAAATGCTTTTTTATTTTATGAGGAAAAGCGCTGACTGGATAATGCTTTATTGAGTGTTGCTATTGCTTACTAGCAGGCTTGGGTTACTAGCCCACACCACCTCCCCTGAGTAGGCCTTGGCTGCTCTGGTTTGTTACCCTGCGAGAACCAAGGGGCATATTTATACTCTGTTTGCGCCGGAATTGCGTCGTTTTTTTTTACGCAATTCCGACGCAAAACGAACTCCATATTTATACTTTGTCGTTAGACGCGTCTAGCGCCAAAGTCCATGGAGTTTGCGTCATTTTTTAGCGTGGACACCTACTTTGCGTTAATGATATGCAAGGTAGGCGTTCCCGTCTAAAAAATTTACTCCGAGGCATGTGCGCCGTATTTACACTCCTGGGCAAAATTCATGCCCGGGAGTGGACGGGTCAAAAAAAATTACGTCCAGCCGCTTTTGCGCGGTTTTTTTTTAGCACCTGGTCAGGGCAGGCATTAAGGGACCTGTGGGCTCGGAAGGAGCCCAGAGGTGCCCTCCCATGCCCCCATGGACACCCCCTGCCACCCTTGCCCGCCCCAGGAGGACACCCAAGGCTGGAGGGACCCATCCCAGGGACATTAAGGTAAGTTCAGGTAAGTATTTTTTTTTTTTTTTTTTGTGGCATAGGGGGGCCTGATTTGTGCCCCCCTACATGCCACTATGCCCAATGACCATGCCCAGGAGACCGAAGTCCCCGGGGCATGGCCATTGGGCAAGGGGGCATGACTACTGTCTTTGCTAAGAAAGGAGTCATTTCAATGGGGGTTGGGAGTCGAAAAAAATGGCGCAAATCGGGTTGAGGCGAAAAATTTGCCTCAGCCTGACTTGCCCCATTTTTTGGCGCCCAAGTTCCATATCCCCCTACGCCGGCGCTGCCTGGTGTACGTCATTTTTTTTCACGCACACCAGGCAGTGCCGGCGGCTAACGCCGGCTAACGTCATTGAATAAATACGGCGCCCGCATGGCACTTCAGAATGCCGTTAGCCTGCGCTAATTTTTTTGACGCAAAACTGCGTTAGCGCAGTTTTGCGTCAAAAAGTATAAATATGGACCCAAGTGTTACAATGGTGTACTTGGTTCCCAGCAGAAAGACAATTGTGTACTTATTACTTGTGAAGGATTAATGTAATTCACATTTAACAACTCAATTTGTTACAAATATTACAAACAATATATTACTGATGGCATGATTGTGATAGTTCATTTGTCTAGCAAGAATGACTCTGTATATCCCTTTTTTATTGCACTAATATCATGTGAGGAACAATTTTCTAGATGGACAAGAAGACTTAAGAAATGGATATATCCACAAATGACTCAAAGACTTAATAAACTGGATAAGGAAAAGAACAGAAATTGCCTAATAAACACTCACCCTATGCTGCAAACTGTAATTCTGACCATGTTGTGTGCATCAGTCGATTTCCATGCGGGGAAATATACATATGGGCAATTGCTCACAAAGTTAATACAAAATTCAAAACCAAAAAAGTAGGCTGGGATTTACATGAATGACAATTAAGTTAGTGTTATTCACTATTTACTCCCCTGTAGATTCTTTACTAGAAAGAGCAGAGATGAATATTCAAGTGAATAGCCCATATTGCAGGCCGTAATAATGATTTTAATGGACAGAGCATAGGAGGCTACTACTTGTCTACCTTCTCAAAACTCAAAACTCAAAATAAATTCTGTAGTGCACCTCTATAAAATTATTATACAAATAGAGAGTCCTCTTTGCATCCATTTTGTTATACACATAGGGTATTTTGTGTAAAACCGTAGTCACTTGAGAGAGTGACATTTTACCACTAATTGGTGCTCTGACATATTAAGAAAGATCATTCGTAAACATGATCATTCTCCCAAAACTGGGGAAAGACCACCATTTACAGTTTGTACTGATATGTAGCCCTGCTAAACATGGACAATAAACTGTACTTGAAGGTCAATGCCACTGGACTGCCTGAGGTGCTACTTGAACATATTGATGAATACTTGGTGAGATTTGTCTAAGGACACTAGAATTTAAATAGTATTTGAAGCATCTCCCATCTTGATATCAAATAGAACTAAAAGACTTTTGCCCATGATTAGAGTAGAAGAGTAGAAGGCTTTGGACAGTGTGAGTAGCTCTTTCATGACCAAGGCAATGAAGAGTTTTGTCCTAGGAAAAGCCTTATGCAAATTGCTATGGGCAATGGACTCTGTCAAATACATACGTCTAAGATTGTGGTGAACAGGGTAAATTTCACCTAGTTTCTTTTAAGGAGAGTGATTTGACAGGGTTGTCCTATATCCCACTTCTTGTTTATGATGACAATTGGAGTGTCGACCATGGCTATTTATGACTCTACAACGAGAAGAGAAAATGCATCAGGTGAAGTAGCATTGCACCTCAATTTTATGTACACTAATGCTGACATTAAAGGAACAGACAGACTTTAGTTCACATCTCACCTAAACTACAGCATGGTCTTGGGGTACAAGCATATTTTGAAAGCCTTCAGTACCATTGCAAATTAATTTAAAACATAGAGAAAATGGAACCTGTTAACCGTGGTACTTCTAAAGGTGTCTCAGGATGCTGTGAGTTATTTTGATCAACATATAATTTGCCCCTTCCCTGAGTTAGCCAACTTTGGGCAAACCCTAAGTAAAAATTGAGTTGTTGGTTAGGGGTGAGTAAGCACTTCTCTAGCAAATGCCACAATTCCCGTTAGGGTAAACCACAGATAGTCACTAAATTAACCTGTACTCATCCCTCTGACATTGTAAATTATCTCTGCAGCAATAAAGGGAAAACACAACACAAGACAAATCCCACACCAATTTAGAAAACTAGAGTAAAGTTTAATAACATATTTGACACAAAACAACAAAAATCCAATCAATAGAAGTGGAGATAAGCAATTTAAAAGTAAGTATAGTAGTATAGTTCCTAAAAGCACAAAGTGCTACTCGTGGTTTTCTGGTTGTGCAAGATTGGGTAAAAGTCACAAGTTCAGGCCAACAGTCAGTGGTGTAACATACGCCCCCGCTGCCTCTGCAGTGTGCGGGGGCTGACCTCCAGGGGCAAAACTGGCAGGTAGTGAGCCAGGGAGGGGGGGCTTCATCTTGTTTGCAGAGGGGGCCTCTCAAATGTTGTTACGTCACTGCCAACAGTGACAGGTCGCAGACCAGATGCAGGCACTAGGTTAGTCCAGCCAAAAAAGTTACCTTCTAAAGGCATACGCAAAGAGTTATGCTTGCTGTGGAGGAGGTTTTGGGGAGCACGGAGAGCATCATGGGTGGTCATTGCTGTACGGCGAACAGCAGAGGTGTCGCACACACTCATTGCTGTAGTGCAAAGATCCAGTTGGGCATCAAGGATGGTCATTGCAGGAGCTTCAATTTGGCGGTCACAGCAGGCTGTTTGTGCTGTAGCATGAAGGGCAGATCTTGCGTTGTCGGTCCTTACAGGTGGTCCCTGTAGTGCGAAGTGTCGAGTTCACTGGAACTTTATACCGGTGGTTGGTGTGGGTAGCAAGTTCCTGGCCTGAACAGTCCTGTGTGTGGTCACACAGAGCCCAAAACTTCAGGATTTCTCCAATCCTCCTAGAAGGAGCTCCATTGATACCACACCAAGGCGCCAGGACCTGAGGGACAGCACTTGGGGATCAGGAACGTATTCCAGCAGAGGCCAGCAGACTGACTCAGGCAGATCCAGTTGCAGTTCCAGGGAGGAACAGTGCAGTAGGTCAGCTGGGTAGTTGCAGAGGGGCCTCTGGAGTTTGCTGTGTCTCTGTAGAGTCTGTGAATTCCCTTTGGTAACCTGAAATGAAGAGAGCAGGCCTAGTCTTTCTTCTCAGACAGCAGGGCAGGCAGCAGGACAGTCCTCTGGCAGCAAAGCAATCCTTCTTCTGTACTGTCCACAGTTTCAGAAGTGGACTGAAGAGTGGGTCTGTGGGTCCCATTTTTATAACTGGATCTAGCATTAAAATAGGAGAAGCTTCTGGAATCTCAACACAGAGGTGTCTGGAATGTCCTGCCTCCCTGCACTGGCCCCAGTTCTTTGTGTGCGAGCTGAGGCACTGTCTTTGAAGTGCATGTGACTGTTGACAGCTCCACCTCTCTCATCAATTCAGGATGCCCCATCCTGTCAACACCCAGGCCCTCTATTGTATGGCTGTCAGGGAGAAATAAACAAAAAACAACTACACCTAGTCATGTGACCCAGGTACATGCTGAAGTCACCAAATGTTCAGGGCATGAAATGAAACTTTCTAAAACAGGAGTTTTCAAAATTGAGGCTGAAAAATCCACATTTAGGATTAGAGAGAATATTAAATTACAATTCCTTAGACACCAAACATGATATTTCTTTCTGCTCCCAAACAAGAGTTATTACTCATTAAATGAGATAAGGTAACCTAATGTTATCCTATTGGAGAGGTAGGCCTCATGGTAGTGAAAAATGAATGTGTGAGTTTTTTACCACCAGGGCATGTAAAACATAAATGTACATGTCCAATGTTTTAAAGACATTTCACCCGCCCTATTGGCTGTTTAAGGCTTGCCCTAAGGGCAACTTATATTATTAAAAAGGAGTTTTAGGCTCGGTGAAAGGCTTATCTTGCCAATTCATATTGGTGGTTTAAGGCTGCACACACGGGCTGCATTGGCAGGCCTGAGGCATGTTTAAAAGTGCCTACTCAAGTAGGTAGCACAATAAAGGCTTCATGCCCATTTAATTTACAGGCCTTGTGTACATCAGGTACCACTTTACTAGAGACTTACAAGTAAATCAAATGTGCCGATAGGGTATAAGTCAATTTTACCCTATTTAAAGGTGAGAACATAAGACCTTTATCACTGGTTAGCAGTGATAAATTGCACTAAGTTCTAAAAGTCAAAAGAAAATAGACTCAGAAAATATGAAGGGTGAAGGCAAAGAAATTGGGGGGCGTGGGGTGAGCCTGCAGAGAGGGCCAGGTCCAACAGATGTATACACACACCTGTTGGTTAGGAAGAATAACAGATGTTAAAATGAATGTCCTCCAAGCAGTCCAGGTCAAAATTAAGAAATAGATAATTAGGTCACTCTTGGAGCACCTGGCTGATTTTGTATGACAAGGGAAACTGCTGCTGTTGTTTTACTTTTGAGAGCTGCGACAAAAAGCAAAGTCTAGGGTTCACTATCATCAGCAACTGTAAAAATGCTGGCTTGTTGAGGATTATGGGAGAGTGGGTCTAAAGGTAATTCGGCAAATACTGTGCATACATGGACAAGGCAGTAGAAGGCCAATTATGTGACATGGTCACTCAAGGGAAGTAGGCAACAGGGGCTTTATTATAGCTGAATAAGTAAATGATTAGAAATCTGGATTAAATAGCATTAGGAACACAACTAATATCCCTCACTAGGCATGCCTATAAAAGTTCATTCATGATTTGGCACATGAATGTGGCAGTGTAGCATATGAGAAACTGAGGGAAAGGAATTAAAGGGCCTTTGCAGACATGCTTGAGAATGGAAAGACCAGATCTTTCATGAACTACAAGTAAACATATGGGTGATGCAGAAGGAATAATTAGTTCACCATGTCTTACTGTCTCAGGCTCTACAAGCAAGATACAGTGCAGCTGTGATGAGACTAAAATTAGTTTGATGTGACACTAATGCACGTTTGGGGCTTTGCCTAGATTGTAACCAACCTACATAAACAAATAACAACCAGCACACCCTTTGGAAATATATGACCAAATTGGAGGTAAATCTTCTGACAGAGATACTCTATAATAAACATAACAAATCATTTCAACACAGAGATCTTCTATAAAATGCTGACATTTAGGTGCCTGGTCGGAGATATACTGATCACGTTGTTCCTCAAGATGTGTCATTTATGTTGAAAAGATTGTGGTTAAAGGGAATGTACAATTCTCACTGGGGAGAGGATAGGGCATGTCTACTTTTTTGTGCTACTAGGGGGACGTTCTTGAGGCAATAAGAAGATGGTGGAATTCCCAATACCAGCTTACCTTTAGGTAGTGCTATCAGGCCTTCAACTGAAAAGAATTCCAAGGGAAGGAAAGGGAGCTTGTTTTCTAACTGGTAGTTGCAGTAAAGATGATTACTGTGCATTGCTGAAACAAAAGTCCTCGCTTGTCCTGCACATGTACTATGTATAGAGAAGATGCATGATGGTGGTGAAACAGCTCTTGAGGCATTTGTCAAAAGGTAGGGATTACTTTCTTGCAACATGGTGCTCTCATCTGTATTACATTGGGATGCATTATTGCGATCTCACATGCCTTCCTAGAAAAACGACTCTGCATCTATTTGATACAAAAAAATAATGTGCCAAATTCATAAACTATGTGAACGAAACACAGTTTTTAATTTCTGCAAACTACTCCGTTCCTGGTCCGTGTGTGTTATTGCAAGACAGCATGTTGGCAGTCGCCTCTTGGCTGGCAGACAACTCTTTTTTAATTTGAATGCAGATAAGACGGAGGTTCTGTTTGTTGCTAGTCATGGCTCTCCTCAAGTCCTTCCCCATGGTTTTATGCCAGACTCCTTGGGAGTTGTGCCAGCTCCGTATGCACGTTGATGACCAGCTGGCCTTAACTAGTCAAGTCAATCCTGTTTGGCACTTGTTTCTCTCTTCTGCAGTTGCTTCACAAAACTCTCCCTTTTTCTGTCATAACAAGCTTGGCTGTTGGAGGTTCAAGCAATAATTCTTAGCTCTGGACTAATGCAACTCCTTCTGGGCTGTGGATATGTCTCCAGAGCATTCATAACACTGTTGTATTCTGTTTTTCAGCTGTCTTTTGCTTCGGTTGCATTGAATACTCTTCATTGCCTGCCGTCTCCAAACAAGTGACTTTTAAATCTATTTACCTGGTTAATCATGTTCTTCCTGGCCAGGGTCCTCACTATTCGAATGGAAATTTCACTACTATCTTCCAACTTGTAAGGGGCAGGCGTATAGTGCTCATTTAGCTATTATTCATAGGTTTTGTCTCGAAAGATGAGGTGGCAGATCCTTTTCGGTCAAACCAGCTGAGCTTTGGAATTATCTGCCTTTCTCTTTACGTTGCAACAGCTGCTGACCTTAAAGACCTGGGGGCACATTCACACTGCGGTGTGTGAAAAGGAGCGAGCAGAAATTATCCATATTTACAAAGCTATGGAGCATTTCTGCTCTCTTCTTGCCCTGGTGCACTGTGTGCAATAGTGCAAGTTTGCCTGCATTACGGGCAAGAATCTTTTTGTCCAGAAGGTGAATATGTGCTGAGTGTTCTGCACTGACTGTGGAGTCTCAGCAGTGGTGAACTTACTATTAACTTGTAGTTTGTGAATACAAAACAAATTTGAACTCACACAAAATTATAAGTTTACCTTAGTACATGAGTAGTGCATTCAAAATAAGATATGTCTGTTCAGAATGTTGGTGTCTTGATCCATACTTTTAATTTGACACTGTAACCCACATTTACTAAGCTTTTGCAATGTGCTTGCATCTTGCAAAGCAACACAGGCCAATTCAAAGGCTTAAGTTAGAGTCATCGAGCCACACAAGGGGCAATATATGCTGTCTTAAATTGTAATACAACAAAACAACTTGGGCTGCATTGTGACATTTCTTAGAGATAAATGTTTCATGAGTGGAGCTTGAACGATCCCGTTCATTCACCCATGGAATTTGACACAATCCCAGTTTTTCTGGAATCACTAAATCTGGGGTTGCACCAAAATGGTGTGCCACCAAGATCATGGCATTACAAGGAGAAATGCGTTTATTTTTCCTTGTTTCTTACTCTTTATACATGTGATGCATTCTGCATCAGACACAGAAAAAGGAAATTGACTTTAAGGATTGTTTTTGCGCAGGAGATTACTCCTTCCTACATAAAAAGAATCCTGTCTGTAATGCAGGCATTTTTACAGCCTAATGCAAGAGTGCCTGTCAGTGTTTGTCTCAAGTGCACCAGCACAGGCAGAGAGCTGAAGAGCATCATATCTTTGTAGATAGGGTGCTGTTCTGCTCTCTCTAGTGTACACAACAAATTGCAGCAACTTTGCTTGTATCCCTCCATTGTGGGAATTTTTACTAACTATGCCCCTGAATCGCATGCAGCTTTTTTGGTTACTTTGGTAAAGTTGTGGTCAAAATCCCTTTTCAACTGTGATGTTAAAAACATGAGTAGTGCACATTAAGGTGCACATCAGCGTACGGAGTTAGAACTAATTCTGAGAAGCAGCCATATGTTCTCTGTTCCCGCCCTAACACCATCTATCAAAAATATCTGCCTTCTTCAGAGAAAAGAATGAACTTCCACCAACAGGTGCAAATATGCATGTTGCACTGGTCACAGTGCATTTTAGCATGAGCAGCGTGAGCAATGCTGAAAAATCAGCATGACCAGCACCATGTGGTAATCAAAAGCATGCCTCCATTCAGGTCGATTCTGCTGCCGCTCGAATAGGAAATCTACTCAAGCAGCAGCAAATCTACTCAAGAAGCAGCCCTTTGACTGAGACCGTTTGCGACTGCCCATGTTAGAAAACTGCTCTAGGGAACGCCAAATCTCACTCACACTCGCTCACAGGAGCCTCACAGGAAAAGGTTCTGCCACACAGCAATTGATGGAATTTGTTCAGAACTATGTATTACAAGAGTAATGCAGAGTCACCAAAATGCTGTCAATTCCATGGTGAAATGAAACATTCTGCTCACCTCTATTAATGTCCCAGGCAACTAACCACAAAACATTCCTAATACCTATTGTTAGAAATGGGGTTTTTGGTTGGCAGTCAGGTTACCCTCTGTCCAAGCAAGAACCCTCACTCTAGTCAGGGTAAGTCACACACAATCCAAAATTAGTCTGTGCCCACCCTCTGGTAGCTTGGCACGAGCAGTCAGGCTTAACTTAGAAGGCAATGTGTAAAGTATTTGTGCAATAAATCATACAATAACAAAATATAGATCCACAAAAATACACCACACAGTGTTTAGAAAAATATATAATATTTATCAGGATAATTGTAGATCAAAACGAATAAAGATGCAATGTGAAATTGTAGAGATATCACTGAAAAGTGATATAAAGTGTCTTAAGTCTTTAAAAAGCAAACAAAGGCCCTCATTCTGACCTTGGCGGTCGGCGGAGAGGCGGCGGTCGGACCGCGAACAGACCGGCGGTAAAAAAAATGGCATTCTGACCGCGGCGGTCACCGCCGCGATCGACCGCCACTTCCCCACTCCGACAGCCACGGCGGTCATGACCGACGGGCTGGAGTCTGCGCACTCCGGTCCGGCGGTCGACCCAAGACCGCCAACGGTATCATGACCCTGCTTACCGCCGCGGTTTCTGGCGGTCGGGAACCGCCATGCGAACCATGGCGGTAGGCACTATCGGGGCCAGGGAAGTCCTTCCCTGGCACTGATAGGGGTCTCCCCCACCCCCCACTGCCCCCCAGAGTCCTCCCCCCACACCCTCCACCCCCCTCCCCCCCCAGAGGTGGTACGAACCCCCTCCCCACCCCCACCCCGACATGCACATACACGCACCCCGACATGCACACACCCCCAACATGCACATATACACACCCCCTACACACACACATACACAACGGGGATACATACCCGCACACATACATGCCGACATGCGCACCCGCCGAACTACACACATTGCCCATAGGCACAGCAGCACTCCCCGCCCGCATGCACGCACTCACACACCCCCTCTACACACTCACACGCACACCCCCATGCACGCACACATCACACAACACCCCCCCACCCCCTCCCCTCACGGACGATTAACTTACCTTGTGCGTTGGTCCTCCGGGAGGCGACAGGAGCCATGGGGAGGTGACCGCCAACAGAAGACCGCCAACAGAAGACCGCCACACAGTAATGTGGGTCGTAATTCTGTGGGCGGTGTTCTGCTTGCGTGGCGGTGGAGGTTGACCAGTCTCCACTTTCCCGCCGACCGCCAGTGTGGCTGCTGGCGGTTTTCCGGCGGAACGCTCCCAGCGGTCGGAATGCGCACAGCGGCATACCGCCGCGGTCGGCGGTCTTCACCGCGGCGGTAACTCGGCGGTCTTGCGAAAAGACCGCCAAGGTCAGAATGACCCCCAAAGTCTCTTTCAAGTACAAAGTACCTGGTTTAAAGTGGAAAATCTCCACAAAGGGCCGTAGAAGAAGAGATACGTGGAAAAATGGTGTGTGCGTCGATTTCTCCTCTGCACACACGGACTTGCATTGTTATTTTTCACGAGGGGAAGTCGTGTGTCGTTTTCCGGCGCGCGGACAGTCTTTCTGTGGGTTGCGGGATTACCAGATGTCCTGGGGTCTGTGCGTGGATTCTTCGGCTTGTTTTCCGGCTGCGCGTAGTTCCGGGAGGCTGTGCGTGGAATTCTCGGTCTGACGGCATGCGTTGTGTCGATTTCCCCTCTGGAAGTCGGGCGGCGTTGTCCTTGCGAGGCCGTGCGTTGAAGTTCCGGTCGCCCCGGAGGTGTCGCGTCAATCAGCGTCGGTGTGCGGTGATTTTCTTGTCGCAGAGCACGCTTTGCGTCAAAATTTTCAGCGCACGAAGAGTCCAACTGAAAAAGAGAAGTCTTTTTGGTCCTCAGACTTCAGGGAACAGGAGGCAAGCTCTATTCAAGCCCTTGGAGAGCACTTTTACAGCCAGACAAGAGTTCAGCAAGGCAGCAGGGCAACAGCAAGGCAGCAGTCCTTTGTAGAAAGCAGTCAGGTGAGTCCTTTAGGCAGCCAGGCAGTTCTTCTTGGCAGGATGCAGGTTCTGGTTCAGGTTTCTTCTCCAGCAAGTGTCTGATGAGGTAGGGCAGAGGCCCTGTTTTATACCCAAATGTGCCTTTGAAGTGGGGGAGACTTCAAAGAGTGGCTAAGAAGTGCACCAGGTCCCCTTTCAGTTCAATCCTGTCTGCCAGGGTCCCAGTAGGGGGTGTGGCAGTTATTTGTGTGAGAGCAGGCCCTCCACCCTCCCAGCCCAGGAAGACCCATTCCAAATGCAGATGTATGCAAGTGAGGCTGAGTATCCTGTGTTTGGGGTGTGTCTGAGTCAATGCACAAGGAGCTGTCAACTAAGCCCAGCCAGACGTGGATTGTAAGGCACAGAAAGATTTAAGAGCAAAGAAATGCTCACTTTCTAAAAGTGGCATTTCTAGAATAGTAATATTAAATCCAACTTCACCAGTCAGCAGGATTTGGTATTACCATTCTGACCATATTAAATCTGACCTTCCTACTCCTTTTAGATCAGCAGCTACCACTTCAATACTGTATGAGGGCAGCCCCAATGTTAGCCTATGAAGGGAGCAGGCCTCACAGTAGTGTAAAAACGAATTTAGGAGTTTTACACTACCAGGACATGTAAACTACACAGGTACATGTCCTGCCTTTTACCCACACAGCACCCTGCTCTAGGGGTTACCTAGGGCACACATTAGAGGTGGCTTATGTGTAGAACAAGGGGAGTTTTAGGCTTGGCAAGTACTTTTAAATGCCAAGTCGAGGTGGCAGTGAAACTGCACACACAGGCCTTGCAATGGCAGGCCTGAGACAAGGTAAAGGGGCTACTTACGTGGATGGCACAACCAGTGCTGCAGGCCCACTAGCAGCATTTAATCTTCAGGCCCTGGGCACATATAGTGCCCCTTACTAGGGACTTATAAGTAGTTTAAATAGTCCAATCAGGTATGATCCAAGGTTACCATGTTTAAAGGGAGAGAGCATATGCACTTTAGCACTGGTTAGCAGTGGTAAAGTGCGCAGAGTCTAAAAGCCAGCAAAACAGAGTCCAAAAAGTGGAGGGAGGCAGGCAAAAAGTTAGGTGTGACCACCCTAAAGCATGTCAGGTCTAACACCTACAGACATTACATCAATGTAAAAACCATTCAGTTTGTAATTTTGTTTTGAGTTCAGCTTTAGAATGTAACCTGGGGAATTTATAATAGTGGAATTTCTGTTGAGGTGCATTTTTCTCATCTCTCTTACAAAGCAGTGAATTACAAACATTTGGAGTGGTATTATGAAAGATTAAGGGCCATACCAATTGGTAAGTGATGTTTTTTCAATATAACACATATACGCAGGGTACAAATTACACCTCTCAATAGGATAGATTTCTGATCATGATTCTATGAGGGAATATTATTTAGTATATGTATAATGAGGTGAATGAAGTAGCAAATATTTGTGATATGGTATCTTACATATTCAGTTCAGATACTGTCTCATTCACTGGAAGACTAATAGCCAGGGACAAAGTTGAGCCCAATTGAGTCTATTGCATGGGTGCACTAGATGAGATAAAAGGGGTACACAACTAATGAACCATTTGTATTAATTAATGGCTTATTTATAACAATGTTTTTGTGATGCACACCTGTGAATCCACAAACATGCTTCATTTCTGTCTTGGGATTCAGTAGTACAGAATGCGTAGATATGTTTTATTATGGAATACTTCTTGATTATGGTAAGTAAGGTGAAGGTGAATACACCTGCCTTTGTCCCAAAGAAGTCTCTCAAACTATGTGGGCTCTTAACTGTGCTGAAAAGTTTTGGCATAAACTTGAAGCTTGAGTGAAGGGCCTGTGTATTTTTAATCTTGTCGATGAGAGTTGTGGATAAATTCCTTAATCCTACCAATCAACAAATTTTAGCAGTTCGTCTGTATTTTATTGATTGACATATAGGTGGCATGCATGTGAGTATATGTTAATTGTTAAACCACCAGAACATTTGCATCATTCACCTAGTATACAGCTATTTTTGCTAATAATATCCCTAGCACTGAAATCACACCCTATTAGATATGTCACTGATAACAGCTTCTTACTTTGTGTACATTACTCTTTATGTTGTGCTACACCTCTTCTAAACCTGTGGCCAATGTCCTAAGGCCATCAATTTGTGTTATATGATTTTATATTTACCAATACAATGCAATGCAACGCTACGCATACATTTAATTAGTGGAACGCTTTAATAATGCACATATATGTTGTTTTATTATTTTGAACATGTTCCATGAGTGTGTTTCATGTGTTTGTTTGTGAGTGTGTGTTTGATGCACCACTGTAAGTGGCAAATGTATGCCCAGATGTTGTGCCCGTGTTCAGTGTGACACTGGAATCAAGCTACACCTGACTAAAGAACCCCAAGCAGGGTGTAAATGCACTTAGGTTATTTGTGTCTCAGTTCAGGGAGGACCTAACCTGCCATTTAGGGCTGAGCTAATCCAATTGGAGCAGGATGAAAGTTGATTTGGTCATGGCATAGAATTGGAACATGCCCCTGCTGTTGTGGGACTGGGTCCTTGTTCTGTCGCCCCAATCAGGGAAGTACATCAAGGTACTGCTTGTTCTTCCCTGGCTATAGGCTGGTAGGGGGTCATGTTGGACTTTTTTCCTTACGCAGGGTCATCCCCATTCTTTGTTGCCTCCCTCTCCTATTTTTTCTGACCTGTCGCTGTTGGCTCTAGGACTCTGAGCACTTTATCACTGCTGACTAGTGCTAAAGTGCAGGTGCTCTCCCATCTAAAGTTGGTATGATTGGCTTATACCTAATTGGCATATTTAATTTACCTATAAGTCCCTTGTACAGTGGTCTCTGTATACCCAGGGCCTGTAAATTAAATACTACAATAGGGCCTGCAGCGCTGCTTGCGCCACCCACTAAAGTAGACTTTCAAACCTGTCTCAGGCCTGCTAGTGCAGGGCCTGTGTGCACAGTTTTCTGCCACAGGGACCTGGCATCTAAATTTAATTGCCAGGCCCAGAACTCCCCTTTTACTACATGTAGGTCACCCCTAAGGCACACCCTAGCTAGCCCTATGGGCAGGATGCCATGTATATAGAAGGCAGGACATGTACCAGGTTGCGTGGCCTGTCCTGGTAGTGACAAACAGTTGCTGTGAGTGCTGCCTTCTCATAGGATTGCACTAGAAATGCCCTGCCTTATGTGTAAGGGGTATTGTCTGATTTATGAGGGGTAGCGTATGCATGTTTGGTATGGTTGTGATGGTGATAATACATGTGCTTACTGGTGTAGGTGTATTTTTTATTACTATGACAGAAATGCCACTTCTAGAAAGTGCGCATTTATCTGTGCTTATGACTCTGGTGTTTTGCAGCTTGACTCTAATCCAGCTCCGGGCAGAGTGACAGTTGGGGCTTTGTGCATACTTTTCAGACAGCCTGTACACAGGGCGGGTGGAGGTGTCACAGAGATGCATCTGCTTACTGAATAGTCTTCCTGGACTGAGAGAAGGGAGAGGCGGGGCACGCCTGCATTTGTAAAGGATGTGCCCTGGCCTCACACAATAGGGTAGTTTACCCCTCCACTGATGTTTGGAGCCTGTGCTGGAGGAGAGTAGGGCACTCCCAGAACCAGTTGTAACTGGTTGGAACCTCCTCTCCCCACCACTGTAAAACAATGTAAAGGCTGAGTATAAGTAATTTGGAGACTCTTGGAGTCATCTTGAAAATGGACACAGAAATGCTGGAAGGACTCACCAGGAACCGCCATGGACTGCTGCTGTTGTGCTGACCTGTGACGTGCTTGGTCACTGTAAAGGACTTGCCACTTGCTGCATCCTCTTTGTGCTGGCCTGTTGCTGAGCCCCTCCACCTGTGGGCCCTCTTCCTGGAACTCTGCTCCCCAGGGGCGTGGTGTTGTGGCCCCTGACCCCTGCATCCACTTTGAAGCACGAGGGGTGCTCAAATTTCAACTTCCAGACTCAATCTCACACCCAGGTTCAGCATGAGCTTTCATTCAATATCACAGTGCATATGTAACTCTAGATTCGTTCCAACCATGTGGGCTTGCTACATCTGATGGTCCAAATATATCTACCTATCATCCTGCACAGCCTAAAGGTTAAGCTTATGTGGGTTATAATTTTGCAAGAACCACCCCATGTTCATTGGGTTCCTAAAGAGCCATCCAAACTTGAAAATTAACCCCATTCCTAGAGGAATTAGATATATTCTAAGTTCTTTCTACAGACTTGATGAATACATATATTGCCTACCTGATTGATGATGTTTATATATGTATGTAAATGTCCCTGTTATGGGCATAACATGCTAATATGTTTTTCTAACTTGCCATATGTTTTCTAATGTTCCTACTATGGGCGTTTATGGTATTCTTTTGACAAGCGCTTTGGTGTAATAACTTGTTTCCTGACTACTGCTTATGTTGCAGAATACTGAGTAACCTGTGTGTTATATGTGACTACTGCTAGTTTGCAGAGTAACTAATGTGTAACGTTCTGACAACTGCTAAGGTAGCAGGATACTACTGATATGTGATGTTTGGTCTGATAATTGCGTTGGGTACAATACAGTATATTTTCATATAATCTGGTGTTATGTTTCCTTCGTGGTGGGGATATTGCGTCATGTGTGTTGTGCAAATGCTTTACACATTGCCTCTGGGATAGGCCTAACTGCTCGTGCCAAGCTACCAAGGGGGTGAGCCGGGGTTTTCTTGGATGTGTAACTCCCTTGCCCTGACTAGAGTGGATAGGTTTTGCCTGGCTGAGGTGCATACCCTAGCCAATCAGAAACCCCATTTCTAACATTGGTCGTCAGCGGTGAGGATAGGACTTGTGCTTGCACAATACCATTGTGCCTCATTATTTCACTACAAGGATTGCATTTAGACCATCACATGTTTTTCTTCTCTTAACGTTCCCCCTTTGGTCATTTTTCCTGTTTTCAGTTTTCACGCTTGGGTATTTGGATTGTCACACTTGTGTTTATTGTACCTTTTTTTTAAATGGGGCTTATCTTTGATTTAGAGGACCTGCTGTTTTACATGCAGGAGGAATTAGCGGGTTCTGTAGAGAGAGAGGGCTGCCTGTAGAAGGGGACCTCATGAGATCTCTGAACTTCTTTGGAAGGTTAGTGACATATACCCAGCGGGGGAATGTGCTTAGGGGTACCCTGAGGATCCTGAGTGTAGTGAGGGTTCCCAATGGGAGGGCTCCCAGACATCATCCCTAGAAAGTGGTGGAGAGACTGATCAGGAGGGTGAGAATGACGACAGTTGACAGGGAAGGCCCCAGTGATAGGGAGTCCCTTGCTGGTTCCACTGTAAGAAGCAGGGCTACCTCTCATTCCTTGATGCCTGATGAGCTAAGGGATAGGCGGGAAGAGAGGGACCTGAGGTTGCAGTTAGCGCGCCTAGCTGTTGAGGAGAGAAGGGCTGAGGTGGATAAGGCCATAGTACAGGAGAGGATGGCAGAGAGGGCCTTTGCCAGAGAAAGACTCCAAGTCATTAATATGATAAACCACAAGCAAAAAAGCTCCTTCAACTTATCCTAATTGGTCTAAGACATTTTGCAGCTCTTTTGTTTCTTACAATCCTGCCCTTCCAAGGAGGTGTGTAATAAGCCTGAATAAAAAAACAAAATGTGAAAGTTAAAACTAGAACAATGTTTAAAACAAGTTGAAAACAAACCTCTCGCTGAGGAGAGGATGCAGAGACATCGAACAGATTGATTAGTGAAACTTTCAATTTAAATGTACTGCACTTCTTCATCACAATTGAAAACTAAAGGGATAGGTGTGTCAAAGTCCAGTATATATCTTATTTTAATTTCCGCAGTGCCTTTTCATGATCTCTCCCTCTAACACTAGATGGGATTTAATCCAGAATGACAGAATGGAGTAATTGCCCATTACCATAAAGGAACTCTACAATATGCCTAGCCACCGGGTACAGGTGATTTTTATGGCTGATCACTCTCTTGTGTTCTAATATCCTTTTTAACTTAATGCACCATAGTACCAATATGCAATAAGTTGCATTGGCAGATTAAACTGTAAACACCAAACTTCGTATTACAGGTAACAAATTTATACATTTCAAAATTTCTGGTTGTATTAGGAATAGTCAAGTGGATCATATTCACACTGCTACTACATGACTTACAATTTCTACAGCAGAAAAAACCCTTCGATTGTGAGGTGACCCCTTCCTTACTTGTGATGTGATTAATACAGAGCTTATCCTTCAAAGACTGACTTTGCCTGAAGGTGATCCGTGGATTTGAACCCACATACCACCTCAATACTTATCATTTTCCAAAATATGCCAGTGTTTCTTAAGTAGTCTCTGTATGTTGTGTGCCTGATTAGAGTGTGTTGTGATGAATATTACTGTTTCAGAATCCTTCCTCTCTAATTCCACCTGTGGATGTAATAGATTCTCTCTAGATACCTTATCTACTCTGGCTTTTGCCTGGTTTAAGATTTTGATGAAAAATCCCCTCTTTATGATTCTCTCAATCATGATTTTGCTCTCTTGCTCAAATCGCTCCAAGGTACTACAATTTTATTTAGCCCTTAAAAATTACCCTTAGGAAATACCCCAAATGAGGCTTGTAGGATGGGCACTGGTAGCAAATAGAAGTCTATTGCCTGCCGTAGATTTCCTGTACAATTTACTTTAAAGTCTCCCTGCCACCACTTCCACCTCAACATCAAGAAATTCAATCTTAAACCTACTGGTCTGTAAAAATAAACTTGAACTCATTTTATTGAGTTTTCATCGCCAGTGTTGCTTCAATTGGAACAGTGGAGTCATTGATTGGAACTACCAACTGCCATGGCTTCTGACATTGAGGCTGGGAGGAAGGAAACATTGAGTAGACTATTTTTTTCACATGATGTAGTGGCTGTCAAATCGAGCACTAAAGGGGATGGAGCTACAAATTTACAAGTTAAATTGGACAAACTAGAGAAACTGTTTAAGAAGGAGTTAGTTAAATGGTGGGAGGGGGAATCCCTTCAAAAGTGCATTGAAGCACACTGTGTACCCAGAAGCTTATGGATCTTTACCATTTGCATATATTGCGTAAAAATACACAAGGGGTCAGGATAGAAATATTTATTTCCTTTTAATTTCACCACACAGTGGAAAATCAAAAAAGTGAAAAAGAAAACGGACACAGCAACTCACAGCCTCTTACACTGATCTCAAGACGGTCGTCATTTTGAAATGTTGTACGAAATCTTATAAAATGGATGGCAGTCATGTACCATCCGATTTAAATACAGTTGAAACAGCTGTTACATCAAATAATTTAATTATTGTACAGTCTCTTATTTATAATTCTATTCCTTATTAGTCACTATTAGGTATAATTACCAAATTTAATCATCTTATTCAACTGTCAATATTCCTAACACAACAACATATTTCCCAGAGGTCCATGTGTTACATGACCACGCCATGTATATACATTCCAATACTAGAGGTCCATTAATTTAAATAAATTCAAAAAAATATATACAAATTATTTTAGTCTAGGATGCATGATCACAAATACCCATTATCATAACACTACAGTACAACTATACCACTAAAAACGTTCACAGAGAGTATTGATAAAATTCAATCAAGCCCAAGTAGGCATAACTCAAATCGGTTTGCAAATGTATATTTTAGCTTCCCAATATTCCATGTAATCCATGCATTAATACTGCATTAGTGCAGTTAGGTCTAAAAAAAAATAAACCTAGCTCAACCCTTGATAGCTTGGCAACGAGCGACAAGGCTTAACTTAGGAGACAAGTGTGTAAAGCATTTAAAAATCATAAAACAGTAAATAAGGAAAATATAAAACATAATACAACTCAAACACCAATTTATAAAAATAAAAAAATGTTATCTTTAAAATGACACCAAAACTAATGAAATCAGATGAGGGAAACCGGAGATATACATTTTTAAAGAAATACTGTTTTTTAGTGCCTAGATACAATCTGGTCATGTGGTCGCACCTCAGCGGGGGCAAAGTCAAAGTTTAAGGGTGACTGCGATGACGCCCTGCTCGGCTACACTGTGTGGGAGGTCCTGGTTAACTTCCTAAGTTCGGACTATGTCAGTTTTTTGGGAGATTTTCTTTAGCAGGACGAACCGGCAAGTCAGGCCAGTCACGGTTGAAGCACGCCGGCTAGACTCACCGCGGCGGGTCAGTCCCTTTTTGGAGCATTTTCCAAAAAGTTCACCAATCATCTCCAAACCTTTGGATCGTCATCCAGAAGGTCTTTGAAGGTCCTTTAGGAATCCACAGCCCACACCAATAATCCAGAAGCTCTGAGTTGCTCCTTGAGGGTGTGGACTCCAAATCCCAGAATGCACCTGGCTCAAACTACATATTGGCCACTGGACAGTGGTCAGATGGTCAGTCTCTTCAGGATTTGATACAGGGGACTCTGGTTAGCTATTTTTCACCTGTAGCAAATAGTAAGTCCCTCCTTGAACCAGTTGAAGGCGGGCAAAGTCCTTCTTGTGATGAAGCCAAAGTGTGCAGCTGGTGCAGTCCTTCAGAGTGCAGTGTCCAGGTGCAGGTCAGGGGTCCAGCAGGGCAGTCCTTCTTCTTCTAATGCTCTTCCTTGTAGGGATCTGAGGTGTGGGTGCAGCTCTGCCATTTTTATCCTTGCTCCTGGGTGAAAAACAGGAGGGTCCTGGGTGTCCAATCTGAGGCAGGCTTCTTCACCCTTTGATGACCACTTCCTGGGAAGTGTGGCAAAAATCAATCCCAGGGAGCAACATTCCTCAAAAATCCAACGTGGCTGAAAGTGATTTTTGGAGGTTACATCTGGCTGGGCCCACCGACTGGTGTGGCTAAGAATTCTAAACACACCCTTCTCCTGCCCTCTCCTAATCTAATCAAGAAGGCGCCTAATTGTATGGGGTTGCAGGATGTGAGGGAGGTGCTGGGTTGCTCCAAATGTCCCTCATTGCCTTTGAAGACCAGTTGGTAGCCCTCCCCCTTTCTGTTTCCCCATCTGCTGAGGCAGAGCTCCCCCCCAGGCACATTCTTTGTTTTCAGCCCAGGCCACTTCACTCCTCATCCAGGCAGCCTGGCCAGGCTCCTAGCAGCTGGCCAATCAGAGAAGTGCACTACAGAGCTGAAGTTGGCAACTTTCAGGGAGAGTTTAAAAACTCTTTACCTGAACTAGTTATATTAAGTCCAGAAATGGTTAAGTCGCAGGATTTATTGTAACAATTAATTTGATACCAAACTCAAGTATCCGGCACTTAAGGGGACTTTGTTAATTAAAATAAAGTCTCCCCATTTTAGCCTAAGGAGGCCATTCACTACAGTGAGGGAAAAACAAATTTGGGTATTTTACCTCACTAGGGCTTATGAAACAATTTTTATAAGGTTGCTGCTTATAGTTACATGGCACCCAACCGTAGGGACACACAGGGCACACCTTAGGGGTGACTTATATGTAAAAATAAGGTTGTTTAAGACTTTGGAAGTACTTTTAATTTCAAAGTCAAATTTGCAAATAACATTAGTTTAAAAGCAACCTGCAAGGCAGGCAATGCCTTTAAAATGACACTGAGCACTTCAGTAGTGCACCTATTGGTGCTCTACCTATGCTGGGGTCCCTATACCTACATGTCCTACAATATAGTAGGGACTTATAGGTAGGTCGACATAGCCAATTATAATTAGCCTAATTAACATACTCATTTTACACAGAGCACAGACCCTGAGACTGGTTAGCTGTACCTAGGGCAACATTAGAGTCAGGAAAACTCTAGCAAAAAGTGACAAAATTAGGGCAAAAAGTTAAGGGGCTTCTGCAATGAGCCCTGTTTTCTCACAATTATCATTTAATTAACTTCTCACAAGATCCTACTATTAATCCAACAACCCTCTAAAACTATGAATTACTAAAAAAAATTAAATATATAATTCTAAGTCACTTTAAACTACAAATTATCGGTCCAATTCATAAAGCTAAAGTTAGACTTTTGGTCTATGATTAGACTAAACCTAAAGTACAAGTTGTATCTTTAATTCCCCCCTCAGGGCAGAATCTCCAAACTCGGGGCAGAATCTGAGTCATCAAGATACAACTCATATCGTACCTTTTTGACGCTAGTCTGGCACATAGCAGTATTAGCGTCAAACATTCTGAGGCTAATCCTGCAAAAGCACCCAAAGGCCCATAGTAAACAATGGAAGCCTTCTTTTAATGCCTGCTCAGAGCAGGCTTTACAAGTGCCAAACAAAATGGCACAAGGAAACCTTTTAGACTTCCTTGCACCCTTTTTTTGGGCCTCCCTAATGGGGCAACGCCCCCTTTGCATACTTTATGCCTGTCAAACTGGGTATAGGAGTAGTTCATTTTGTTAATGTGTGAAGATGTGTCTTACGGGGTTTGGGAGGTTGATGTGTAAAATGTCTATTGCGGTATATTTGTAGTTTAAAAAAAGTTAGGTTTGGGTATATTAAGGGTGTTTTTAGATAAGTAAGTGTAGGTTAGATGGGTTGGGATAGTTTAGGATTACTTTAGTTAGGATAGGTAAAATTAGTTAGAGTAGTTATTTTTAGATTAGAAATGTTGGAATTCGTAATAAATAAAATATGATTTGTTCTTTAAAAACTGCTTTGTGATTAACTATGTAGGAGTTGAAATATATTGTTAGGCGGTATTAGACACATGCTGTGGGGTTTCCATGAAGTGTATTTTTACTTGTGTGACTAGGAAGAATATCAACAGAAGCGACCCTATGAGGTTTGCAATAGATTCACGCAAGGGATCCTCACACTTGAATTGATAATGTAAGTGGCTCTCCTGCTGGGAATAGAATCACAGGCCAAAACATGTAGTCCCATAATCTTGCAGTATGTGTGTGAATAGTGCTACACATATTATATGGTCAGTATTCTAGGTGGTTTTGACACACTGATGCCAGCCATTTACACACTCTCCATTGCACCAATTTATTGTCACCTCAGTGTTGATTGCTGGGTAGTATCCAAGGAAGTATCTTAATTCAGTCGTACCATTTACTGATTGGTAATTGTAGCATATCATGCATGTGACCTTGGGTAACTACTTGCTAGTTTAGCTGCACAAAAAGTTCACATGTACTATTGCGCTTGGCCTGTGCAGATTTGGGCATGGGTTTATTAAACCCAATTCCCTTTTGATAGTAGGTTGTGTCTTTATGGGCAGCACATCCACCATGGTCCACCCTGTCCAGTTGTTAACAGACATACAACACGCTGGTTCTGGTAAGTGAGTTTATTGACCTGAGAACCAAGGAGCAAGGGGCAAGTGGCAGTCCTTGCAGCAACAACTACTTACAATGCACTGCACAATCAGGGACTGTCACAGTGTCTTTCCCTTGGGATCTGTACGCTGCTGAACAAGAAGGCCCACCTCCCGGCGTCACCAACTCAGAAAGCTTTAATAGCACAGAGTTATAATGAAGCCAGTCGGGGGGAAGGGAATTAGGGTAGGGAACAGCTGGGGGAGAGATCTGAAAAGGAAAAGGTTAGAACAAACATGCATATACTGATTAACGACAATCTAATTCACCATTAGAGCCTTAGCGTACATGCATCTCCATAACACCAGATTGAAACTCTTTGTGATTGGGCAAATGCCCCTTCTGTAAATCACAACACCAGAACGAACTGAGACCTCCGAGTCTCAAGAAGACCAGAGTTTTAGACCATGGTCACTCTCTTAAATATCAGTCATAGAACCACTTATGCATTGATAATATCAATCATAGAACCATGTATGCATTGATAAAACTCTAAACATTAGATCTCAGTTTTAAAAGACTTGTAAACACTTAAAGAGGTCTTTTCACATAATATAAAACACCTTAATAAGTATCACACATATCATGCATCCTAAAACAATGAAACTGTGATTTCTTCATCTTTGAAACCCTTTTTCGATAAATGTTCTCCTGTACATAAAAAGCGCTTTAAGTATTGAGACAAGGGTGCTTTACTTTCTGTGAACTGAAGTGCTTTCAAATATTGTGGCCAAAGCACCTTTTTTCTCCTCTGGAACTGAAGCACTATGCCAATGCGCGTTTATTCCTTTTGATTGGAGCGCTATGTCAATGCGCGTTATTATTGTGAACTGAAGCGCTTTATCAATAGCGCGTTGCTGCCGTGAATTGAAGCGCTTTTACTTGAGCGCGTTGTTGCCGTGAAATGAATCGCTTTACTGAACGCATTTCTACCGTGAACTGAAGCTCTTTACTGAGCACGTGGCTGCCGTGAACTGAAGCGATTTTACTTGGGCGCGTTGCTGCCGTGAATTGAAACGCTTTACTAAGCGCATTGCTGCCGTGAACTGAAGTGCTTTACTGAGCACGCGGCTGCCATGAACTGAAGCGCTTTTACTTGAGCGCATTGCTGCCGTGAATTGAAGCGCTTTACTGAGCGTGTTGCTGCCGTGAACTGAAGCGCTTTACTGAGCGCGTGGCTGACGTGAACAGAAGCTCTTTGCTGAGCGCGTTGCTGCCGCGAACTGAAGCTGAGTGTGTGGCTGCCGTGAACTGAAGTGCTTTACTGAGCGCGTGGCTTCTGTGAACTGAATCGCTTTCCTGAGCGCGTTGCTGCCGTGCACTGAAGCGCTAAAATCAAATGGCCTAAAACGCCATGCTCGTTAGGCTAGGGGAATGCTGAAAGTTAGGGAGAAACAACTCCCTTCTGACTTGGGCTCATCACGACCTTACCGCCCACGAGTACGACCTACTCGTGTCTGATTTCCAAATGGAATAACAGGAACCTTCGAGTTTCTGCCAAGCTGCCTTTGAAGAAATTCTGCTTTGCTCCAGAGGAAGGTCCCTTGAGGTCTGACTGCATCGAAGTCTTCAAAGAGCAACGTGCTGGGGTGTGGCTGGGCTTTATAGGCCTGCCACACCCCAAGATGGCCACTGCCTCTAAAAACATGGGAAATGTAGTCCTTTCATAGGATAACACTGATAAGTGTTTCTTGACCACCAATTCCTGAACCTGCAGCCACGTGAGCTTTAACACAGGGCAGACGACGCTGATGGCAATTCTTGGAACAAGCGGGGATGACCAGTGGTGCGCATACAGTGCCGCAGAGTTGCGCAGCGCACCTTCGGGTGGAACCTGGACCGTGCACAGCCTTGATCCTAACAGGGACCTACCAGGGCCACACACCAACTTTGGTTTCAAAACACATAGGGGGTCATTTTGACCTTGGCGGACGGCGGAGGCCGTCCGCCAAGGTACCGCTGCTGAATGACCGCACTGCGGTCGAAAGACCGCGGCGGCCATTCAGACATTTCCTCTGGGCCGGCGGGCGCTCTCCAAAAGAGCGCCCGCCGGCCCAGAGGAAATGCCCCTGCAACGAGGACGCCGGCTCAGAATTGAGCCGGCGTAGTTGCAGGGGTGCGACGGGTGCAGTTGCACCCGTCGCGTATTTCAGTGTCTGCTTAGCAGACACTGAAATACTTTGCGGGTCCCTCTTACGGGGGCCCCTGCAGTGCCCATGCCATTGGCATGGGCACTGCAGGGGCCCCCAGGGGCCCCCAGGGGCCCCGCGGCACCCCCTACCGCCATCCTGTTCCTGGCGGGAGACCCGCCAGGAACAGGATGGCGGTAGGGGGTGTCAGAATCCCCATGGCTGCGGAGCGCGCTCCGCAACCATGGAGGATTCTGAAGGGCAGTGGTAAACCGGCGGGAGACCGCCGGTTTACCCTTTCTGACCGCGGCTGAACCGCCGCGGTCAGAATGCCCTCGGGAGCACCGCCAGCCTGTTGGCGGTGCTCCCGTGGTCGGTGGCCCTGGCGGCCACCGGCCGCCAGGGTCAGAATGACCCCCATAGTCCTCTGGTGTGCATCATTTGTATTCACCCCCACCCAGTGTGATTTAGTACATGCCATGAGTTCTGATGGTCCCTACCATGACAGCTGACAGCTGTGTGGTCTCAACCATCACATTGGGACAGTTGTGTCATGCCAGTTAATATAATGTGGCGTTCCAAATGCTCCTATGTGTTGATACTTCACAAGCAAGACCCAGTGGCCTCACAGTGCAACGTGACCTGCATTGTCATCGACAGGATGGGCAGGGTTCAAGTGCCCATGCAAGATGTGTTGTTCCCGTCCATGTTTTTTTTCTTTTTGTTGTGGGGCTTGTACTTATGGTGAATCATGGTGCGCATTACACTACACGAGCCAGTATACAAAGGTGGACCTGGACTGGGGTTGTACTTCACACATGGAATGGAGAAACATGACAGAGCTGGACTGAGCAGTGAAAAACTTAACTGGGCAATGTGACTGACATTTCTTTGCCATTTAATGGGACATGAGCCAGATTCCTTCCCTTTGCCCTGCACACAGCCCAGTAGAGCGCTGTGGCATAGCTAGCTAGCTGCACTGCACAGCATGACATTTTTTCCCACATTGCCACTTGTTAGTCATTACCCTGTGGCTGTCACCAACTCCTCTGGGATAACAGCTGCCACCTGCTCTTTCAAGGCATCCAGCTCCTCCTGAGGTACTGAGCTTCCTCCTCCGGTCTGCATGGCTGCCATCAGGTTGTTGGCCAGTTCCTCCTTCGTACGGTGCTTGTAGTCATGGTAGTGTTTTTGCAGTTAGTGACTGTGCCCTTCGCTTGTCCCACACTGTTAACGTTCTCCACAATGGACTGTCAAATGGCCTCTTTCTTCCCTAGAGGCATTTTAAAGGTGACAAAGAGCTGATTTTGGTGCTCTTTTACCTTAGTTATCAAGATGTCATTCTCCTACCTCAGTGAAATTGCATTTCCTCTTCCTCTTCTCCTCGGGGTCTTTCTGGACATCCTGGCTGGTGCTGGAGTTGTTTTACTGGCTTCTGCTCTCTGTTCCATGGCTGCCTTTTGTGAAGTGTTATTTTTTCAACTGGATGTGTCATTTATTTTACTTTTTTTGATGCATTATGAACTGAAAAGTGATGCTAAAGTGGTTTGCATTGCATTACGAGCCTGAAACCTGCCTAACATCTCTTTTGCTCCTGATGCATCTTCTTCTGCTGCAACCTCACACCCACGGATGCGTCGAATTATTTTGACGCACCGCAAACTTTACACCATGCTGAGCCATGCCTTAAATACCGAGAATCCATGTTGTTCAATTTAGGCGTAGCAATGAGCAAGTTATTTTGATGCATTGCTGCCGCAACGTAGCAATGTGTCAGTTCTTGTAAATGAGGCTCTAAGGCCCTCATTATGAACTTGGCGGTAATCACTGCCGACTGTGGTGTCGGTGAATAAAATACCACCAGTGGTGGTGGATGGCATACCGCCATATAATAATCCCCAAAAAGAAACCACCAAAAAATTGACAACCTCCACCCACCTCCAGGGCCAACGACGGCGAAAACACAGAACACAACACACTGCCATGCAGTCAAACCCCGCCGACCAAATAATGATGCAGAAATCAGCGCGGTGGTGTGGATGACAGTGGATGGATGTCACCGGTGTAGGACTGCCCATACACAACATGGGACCCCAGCAGCCCTCATCGAGGACCCCAAAGTCCCACACTGTTAAAGACAAGTAGGGTTCATGGGTGAGTGTGGGTGTCCCATTGTGTGTCTGGGGTGTCTGGGCGATCAAATGGGGTGTCTGTGTGGCTGTTAGAGTTTCGTGTCGATAAAAATAAACAAATATATTTTTGCTGTTTCAGTGTGTGGGGGCATGCGGCCAAAGTTTGAGTCATGGGTGTGAAATTTGCGGGAATGGGAGTTGCCTATGGTGTTGCCTCCCAGTCCCCCCTATACTTACAATGGGGACTGCCATGCTTTACCTGGCGGTGATGACCGCTGTGGTACAGATGGAGGTCATTGTCATCATTATACCCGCAGCGGAAAAATGGGTGAAAATTAGGCTGAAAAGGCCTACCGCAGTCAGTGGCAGCTCTCCCACACTGGGGGTGAGTGGCTGGCCCGCTGGCTGCTTCTCATGTGCATCATTATATGGCAGTCCGGACCCCCATCCTGTTGGCAGTAGTTACTACCACCGCCGGCGGAGTGGTGCTTACTGCCATGTTCATAATGAGGACCTAAGTCTTTTGTTAAAAACATTGGAATGTTTTCTTTGGTAATATAATTTAAAGATTGTTTCAAATAATGTACATTTCATGCCTACATAAGTGCCGTTGTATTAATTTGCACTTGATTTTCTTCCATTTCTCTTTGTTGTTGTCAAGATTTGGTTCAGGTGGGCTCTCCTTTTCTATTGGTAAGAAAATGTTTGTTTGTTTGTTTGTTTTACATGTTAAGAATACAATAGCATATTTGTTATTGTTGAGGCTGATGGGGATGTTTGTTTGTTTTTAACTGTTTTTATTTTACTTATCGTGTTTGTGACTGTGGAGTTGGGTGTTTTATTGGGAAGTGGTTATTTAGTATCTAAGTATTATTATAAATAAAAAAAAGAAATGGTTTAGTAAGTAATTTATATATTTGAGTGTTTAAACTGTGTCAGGTTTCATCCCAGTTCATTTAATTTTTTTACTTACTTGTGAAGGTGCTCTGATATTTTGTTGAAGTTTTTCTTCAGGCTTTTCTGACGTTTATAGTTTTAACCTAATTATGCGTATAGTTTTATTGATTCGTTTTTTACAGTAAATCTTTTGGCTGCTTTGTCTGTAGTTTGAATTGTTTTTCATGTATAACTTTTTTGTGGAAGCTAAGAAATGTTTCAGTGTTAATCTTGCATATGTGCATTTGGATTGTTGTAATATTAACATATTTCACATGTTACATTTATTTTTTTAATATTTAATGTGTGTTTGAATGATTGTTGTCTTCTAATAGTGTTTGTTTTTTTAAACATGTTTGAATGTATTGTAAATCATTATGATCATATTTATGAATAATTGTATTCTTGTTGTTTTATTATATTATTAATTGTTTCTGTCATTTGTTAATTTATTTTTATTTTTATTTCATTTAGAAAAGGAGTTTATGATTTAAACAAATATTTTATACCTTTTTTAGCAATATTAGTGTGGTCAATATTGTGTCTTTTCATATATTTGATACTGTCTATATATTTAAACGGAAGACTATACTTTGTGTTTCTATATTTGTGTGTTTGATATTGTTTAGTTCCAATATGTTCGATAGCAATATTTTGTTACCTATATTTGTTTTTTTAGGGTTAGTATACAATGGTAATATTTTTGCAATCAATATCATTTTGACAATATTTTGTTGAGTTGATATTGTTTTCCACGATATTCTGTTATGGAACCCTTCCTACTCCTACTTAGAGCAAGGCACTTTAAAAGGTTTTGACTGTTCCATTATTATTATTATTATTATCATTATAATTGCTATATAAAGTCATTCAAACTGGTAGCATCTCTCGATTAATACTGCTTACATATATTTGAGTGAAATTTTCCCGTCAACCAATAATTAATACATCATCTCTTTGGAATCTGTGATTTCCTGATTTGTTCGTTTTCAAGGTCCTAATTGTGCATGATAAACACATAACGACATTCAGGACAATGAAGAAATCTTCACCTGGAGTTGGCTCTGACATTCTAGGTCTGTAACACTTCATTGTGACCTCTTGATGAATCACACAACGCTGTTGATATTAAACATTTCACAACAATAAAAGCCGCTGGGTCTGTAACTCCCATTTTCATCTCATGCTGTAACATGGGTGCCAGCCAATGCCTGTCATAACATGATCTAGGGGCTTCTCTGGATTATCTCAAATGGGAACCCACAGCAAGACATGTTATGATCACAAAAATGGAAAGCGATGATTTCTCACAAAAGGATATTTTCAGGGCTCTAAAGATATAGAACAACCAGTGTTTCGCTATTTGTTCCATTACGTATGTATCAGAGGCTCTCAATTGGAAATTGCTGGCTTGTGATGAAGTTTTTAGGTCAGTTAGCAAAGAAAGACACTAGATACTTCAATGATGACGGTAGCTACAGCTGCTGGCCCTGCCCACACAAAGAGGTATTTCCCAGATGGTGTGATCCAGGGCATTGTTACAATATTTATGACTTGATAAATGGGAGTATTTCAATAACGCTTTTACGGATGAAACAGATTATTTAGAATACGTTTCCCATGATGTAAACTGCAGGTCTTGCTCCACAGGAAAAAACAAGTAAAAAATTAACATCACACAAGTAATACTGTATTCTGAGACTTTTAGATTGATAATTGTGCCTTTTATCTTCACTTCACTTATTAGAACCAAAGTAATTAAGGGTCCTAAAAGGGCAGGATTTATGAATGGCACAGGGGTGGGAAAAAACTGATGGATCTCATAGTAAGCACAAGGGTCTTTTTCTGCTAGGTATGATTAATACAGTGTGCCAAACCCTATACAGTGGAGATATTTAGTAATGCGGGAGGTGTTAACATTTTAGGCAATGCCAATAGTGGCCACAAATAGTGGTTAATTGTTCTTCCTGAACTAATCACGTTGACATACGTCAGACATGTATCTGCAAGTTCCAACGACTTCAATTTGACATGGACTTCACAGCGTCATGCTTAAGGCAGTGTATGGTAGTGCCGCAGATTTCTGAAATCATTTATAGCAGTGCACTGGAGTTATCAGTTAATGCAACATTTTGTTTCCTGTTTGGATATGTTGAGGACTAGCCAACAGCAAATCATAGCTAATTCTACCACTCTCGCAGTTTTTTGAATTTTTATAATTGCATGAAAACCAATACCTTTTAATTACAATGTGTGAGCTTAACCACAGTGTATTAAAAACACAAAACACTCATACATTTGCAATTTATGTATTACATCTTAGAATAAAACCTTTAAAAATAGTGACATTACTATCCTGTCTATGTTAATTCGATAATAAACTAATACAAAAATACAATGTTGGCACTTTTTCCAGGTGTATAAAAAGAGGTACATTGTAATAAAATATGATCTCTAGTATTTCTTTTTTGGCAACAGCATCCATATATTTTAATAAAATCCCTAAGAATAGAAGTTCAAACAACCGTTTCTCCAGAAGTGCCAATATGCCAATATGAATTCTGCTGAGTATGGCTAAAGCAATAAATGGCAGATGAGCGGAGAATTCGTAATAACTGCCACTCGATACAGAAGACAATGTTGTAATGAGGAGTACTATTAATTAATTTGGGAATTCCTACCCTATCAATCTGTATCCCGACAGTACTGTGTACATTAAAGAGAAAGCAAGATGTGCACCAGAAGCTATAGCTTTGACCTGCGCCCTATTCCCTAGAAACAGGTATGTTTAAATAAAGTGGAATGTACAACTGCAACACATGTAAAATCTATGACAAAATGATTAATATTGTGTCACGGCATGCCAGACTCGAACCACAAAGTTACCCCCCGAGTTGCCCCCTTTTCTAGTATTTGACAAATGGGGACAAGGCTAGGCAAGTGGTGATTCAGAACCTATCCAAAAGAGACATAGCTGGTCTGGATCGCTGAATGCAAAGCTAAACCCTGCTGAGTAGAGACTTCGGAAATTGCAAGTCAGATCGATCCACTTAAAGAAACAGGACAAGATAAAATTTGCCTTTATTCTTAAACACAATGAAAATGAAAAAGATTTCCTAAATGATGGCAGCGAATCTCCTCTGAGAAGCAAAGAAATACATATGGAAGAAGAGTATCCTGAAAACAGTAAACGAATAAAAAAGCACTCAGAGCTCAAAAAGAAGCAGGACTAGTAATATGTAGGGCTCTGATACAGAAGCTGTGATTGCCTTACCATATAACTCAATGCCTAAGGTTCATCTGTCAAGAGAGCCATCAGTAAAGAAACCCTGATGGTCAGGAACATCTGGGTGATAGTGTTGAATCATTCAAAGGGTGGCTTAATACAGAGTGATGACAGTTGTAAATCCAGTTGCAGTAGCACTTAGCTATGGAGAGGTTGTTATAATGACTCAATCAGGCATTAAAAGTCATTTCTGTGAACATTTAAAAAGCAAGCTTACATCCTCGATGATACGTAAGGTAGGAATGAATGGATAGGGATCCCTATAAAATTCTAATTTAGAAATTGCAAAATTGGAATAGGAGGATGGAACATATGCAGTAGTTTTATTTCAGACCAAAGTGGATTTTTTTCAAATCATGAGGAAAGTTTAAATGTGCAACAACACCTGCTTTGGACAAGCTGGCATTTCCATTAGAATAGATCTAATGGCATATGGGATGGGCAGGGTGTACCATTCTGAGTACACCATTATCAGACAAAGAAGATTGTATTCTTGTTCAATAGGAAAAGAGAAACATTCTCCCACAGTTTGTCCCACTTTACATTAGCAACGATTTAGGATTATAAGAAATTAAGGAAAGGCATTTTATCCACATTCCATGCCCACAAGTGTGGAGAACATGGTGGGCTGTGCTGCAGCAGAGCGCTAGAGCTCGGTTACCTCGGTCTCCCGGTTGGCAAAATAAGCTGCAGACACATCCGTGCTCAGTGCCGAGCCTATGTGCTGGCGCTCTTTTCAGGGGTCCATTTGAGAGGCTACAACAGCTCCAACTGGGCCACAAGCTGGTGCCGAGCCACCCTGGAGCTTCTTAGAAGCCGCCGAGTGACAGCGTGCATCCCTCTCCGGGGGAACGGAGAAAGAGCCAGCACAAGCACAAGCAGGAAGACTGCGTAACTGGAGAAGCTGGAAAAGCGGGGGAAGCAGTAGAGGTTGTCGGAGGAGCTGTAAAGGGGTAAGAGGTGGGAGATGTAGCTCGGGCTCCTGGAATACAGGAAGGGGTTTGACAGAAAAAGGAAGACTGTTAGGCTAATCCTAAGGCGGTGGAAAGAAGTTGTTCAAAGAGGGAACACACCCTGAGAAGCGATAAGGGGCAAGCATGGCAAACAAGGCAGTCTCTGGCTAGAGGCAAAGTGCGGTATGAGAGTAAACTCAGTAAAACAAGTAAAAAAGTACTGATGCCAAATCTAAAATGACCCCCTTGCTGAGGACATACTTTAAGGTATTACCGACGGTGATGAATACTGGCTCCCTCAGTTTTACTGAGCAAGAACCAAATGAGAGGGCCCTTATCCCACAAGATATGGAGGGTGACAAGGAAATAGGGGGAGCGATGCAAGGGAAAGCTCGCACATGGTCTTGGAAAATCTGGGAGGCAACTCTGAGGTATTAAGTTGGGGCAGTGGTGTGACTGCTCCCGCTCAGTCGAGCAGTGATGTGGTAGTCCCCCCTATAGAAGCTGTCCCAGTGTTATCTGTGTTATCAGGGCCCCATCAAGTTATAGAACTGACAAACAGTATGCCTCACACTACTCCTGTCTTAAGTAACTCTTTGGAGACTATGATCTTATCTCTCTCGGACAGCATCAAAAAGGGATTTGCGGTCTCTGAGATGAACCAAGGGAAGGTAAGGGAAGCTTGTGAGGTTCTGGAAAAGAAATTGACTTCTTGACGATTAGAACTATAGCTCTTAAAGAGTCAGTTGGTGCTATAAAGGAGAAATTAAGGAAGAATAAAGAAGAAATTAATTTGCTAACAGGGAATGAACAGGATCTACACAATAAACTGGAACAGTTGAAAAATAGCTCCAGAAAGAATAGCTTGAGAGTTTTAAACATATCTGAGGGAGCAAAAGGGGAACACCTTAAAACATAAGTAACCTCTCTCATCAAGACAGCAGTCCTGTTGAGGAATTAAGGAAAAGATTGCAAATGACATTCAGAGGATCCATAAAGACCCATTTAGGAGAAACCTCAACAGTAAAAAACTCTGAAAAATCTTGCTAAATTTCCAAACATATGTTTTAAAAGAGAAGAAATTGACAAAGGCACTAAAAATGAAATCACTTAGAGGAGAGAACTTCTCTTTCGAGATTAGGTTGGATCTGTCTAGGTAACCATAAATAAACAATGGGAGTTGGGGAGACGTCTGGAAGAATTAAATAAATTAGGTGTCCTGGCCCAACTTAAATTTCCGGCCTCTCTTCGAGTAATGCATATCAACAAGATGTACAATGTTAGAAACTATATGGCAGCGGATGAGTTGCTGGAGGTTATTAAAAGTGGGGGTGTCGATAAATGAAGGGCTAGCTTGTGTTATGATGGCTACGTCCGGGAAACCCATATGCACTCTAAAATTGGACTAACATCAGTCAACAAATGCAGGGGGGCTTCTCCAAGGGTTGGGGGGCATGAATGTGGGGAGGTGGGGGGCACAGGGTGGAAAGCATTGGGGAAAAATGAAGGTAAAAAGCTCATTCACCTCAGCTAATTCTTTGCTAAATGTAATAGATGAATAATATCGGCGGACGCCAGGGAGTCAGTAATAGAGTAATTCAAATGATGTCTTGGAATATTAATGGTATGCGAATCAAAGGGAGAAGTGATATGATTTTGCAGTATTTGCGGGACTCTTCAGCTCATATACTAATCCTCCAAGAAACTCACTTAACTAGAACGGAATGTACAGAACTGTTTAAGACACCAAAATGGGTTCAATGTGTTGTCTGCACGAAGCATAACTTTAATGCAAAGGGGGTTGCTATTCTGATCAAACAACAGGTCAATGCAGTGGTGTTGGATAAATTAGGAAGGTGAATTATAGGCAAACTACAGCTACGTGGTAGGGGACTCACGCTGGTAGGGTTTTACGGTCCAAATTGTGATTATATAGAGCCACTTAGAATGTTTTTCTCTCATCTATTGGATTTCCCTGACCCAGTCATAATGACTGGTGACTTTAATGTGGTTCTGGACAATAAATTAGATAGATCAACGAAATGCAGATTGATAAGTATACCAAAATCACAGCAATATCTGAGGGGATGATGAAGGAATTTGGGCTGTATGATCTGTGGAGGCAGTGAGCCGGTGCAAGTATGGTTTGTGGAATAGGGTAAGTCATTTCAGGCAGCAGCTTGAGAAAGTACTACAAGCTAGAATCGCAAAGAGGTGGGATCAAGCAGGTTAGCTCATTTTGAGTATGGAGAAAGTGCAGGGAAATCGTCAGCCTGGAAGGCCAAGAGGGACCAAGTGTGGAATTGCATTAAGGAAATTGTGTCTGATCAGTCTGGAGAAAGGTTTACTAGCTGTGTGGGTATAGAGAAAGTTTTTCAGAGGTTCTTTATTCAACTTTACACAAAGGAGATTGAGGTGGGGGAGGAAGAAGTAGGAGCCTGGCTGGGGATGGACACCCCGCCTAGTCTTACTCAGGAGGAGCAGATCCCTCTGAATAAACCTATTTCTCAGGGTGAGATAAGAGCAGCTCTGAAAGAAAGTAAGGGAGGGAAAGTGCCAGGACCGGATGGCTTGTGGAAATGTATAAAGCTCTAGGGGAGTCTATAGTACCTCTCATTTCAGAATTGTTTTCAGAGATCTTTGAGGAAGGAGTGTTGTTATCAAATTCCTAGAATGAGGCAATTATCTCACAGATTTTGAAGCAAGGAAAGAGTTTGACTCAGTGTGAATTATATAGGCCAATATTGTTGCTAAATAGTGATTATAAGCTATTCGCTAAAATACTTGTGGACAGGTTAAGTGGAGTGGTGAATGGTTTGATACTTCCATACCAGAAAGTCTTCATTAGAGGCAGATTCTTACAGGAATTTATCTTCAACTTGATTGGAGCAATAGATCTGGCCACAACCTACGATGTCCCTTTAGCTGTTATAACTTTGGATGCAATGAAGGGCTTTGACAGAGCAACTGGGGGCATCTAAACATGATCCTTAAGTGTTATAATTTAGGGGCGAAATTCTGCAGGATCGTCGGTCGGATTTATCATGTCCCATTGGCTAGGATATTGGTGAATAGCAATTTTACTACGTCCTTTAGGATAACCAGAGGTACCAGGCAAGGCTGTCCCCTGTCTACGCTACTATTCAATCTATATATCGAACAATTTGCCAGAAAGATTAGGAAGAATTCTGTAATATCTCCCTTCTGCTGTAATGGATGGGAGAAAAAAGTTGCCTTATGTGCAGATGATCTTTTGGTGTACGCTTCTGACCTATCAACAGCTCTTCCCACAGTACTGGGCATTGCAGAGAATTTTGGCAAAATTTCTGGATATTATGTTAATGCTGGGAAAAGAGATAATGGTTTGGAATCATAAGAGGGACTACTGGCAGCAAAAAGTGAAAGGAGATATCTAGGTATAACGATTGTGCAGGACATTGAACAGATCTCAGTGGTGAATTTAAAAAATAAACTTCTGGGAGATTGCAGCAAGTTAATGCAAGGGTGGGTACATCTTCCCATGACAATATTGGGAAGAGTAAGTCTGGTAAAAATGATGATCCTGCCTAAGCTGAATTTTGTTATATAACTCTATCCCACTGTAAATGGATAACGTGTATCTAAATACATTTCAACAAGCTATAAATTAATTTATATGGGCATGCAAAGAACCCAGGATTTCATAGGAAAAGTTGCAGAGAGAAGGGGGCATTGGCCCTCCCGGATCTACAATATTATGCATGGGCATTCCAACTTTAAAACTCTAGGATACTCTTCACCTACCCAGACTCCTTAGAGATCTGAGAAATGTTTAAGGCTATGGGGCAGCTAAGCATTTCTTATACAAATTTGGAGATCCAAATAAAAAAAAAAGGTAAAATAGAAAATATTACTAGATCTGGCAAAGGTTTGGTATAAGTTAAGACAAGCAGTGAATGGTGATTATTACAGTCAGTGATCCCCCATTTGGGAATCTCCAGGCAACCTGAGAGTTTTGATAATGTATTAGCTGTGCTGATTAGGAAGGCAGGTATAGAGTACTGGGGGGATCTCTTTAGGGATGGATCCCAACTTTCTTGGGAAGAGCTAACGGAAGTAACAGGGGGGAATCTATCCAGATTTAAGTACAACCAGTTGAAAGGTTGGTCACAGAGTATTCATGTGAATCTGGGATCAATGAATCATCTCGAAGATAAATTACCCAGAGGATCCTCTAGCTCCTAGAAGGTATCAGTCTGGTACTGAGAAATCTTAGACATATTTGACGGTGACTTTAACTTCGCAGAAGTTCTTTCGGGAGAAAGTATACCTCGTAAGCAGTTACAAGAGTTGTGGCAAATATCAATATATACCTTGTTTGACATAGTGAAACCTGCCTCATTAATTAGAAATCATCTCTTTTCCATACATAGAGTCCCCATACAAGCTTTTGAAAATGATGAAATGGGGAGTGGTTAAGTTCGCTAAATATGGTATGCAAAGTGCAACAGATATTCACATGTTCATGGAGTGTCCAGCAGTTTATCAGTTCTGGGAAGAAGTGTGTAAAATGGTTTCGATAATATTGAGACGAGACATTATGGTAAATCTTCCTCTGATTATTTTTGGGTTATTCGAAGAATCCGGAGAGAGTAGTAGAGATGTGAAGAACTTGCTCTTCTCCTCTATACTTCTTGCCAAAAGGGACATTTTCTGAAAATGGGTTGCAAAGACGATCCCACTTGTCCCCATGCATGCTCATTGGCTCAATGCTCTTTTCCACACTGCAAAAAAAGAAAAGGAAAAACTGTGGTCACCACTGGTGGAGTGGAGGGGAAACCAGAGGTACCGGTAGTAAGTAGGTTTGGGTGCTATATGTAGTCCAATGATTACAAACCATTCTACTCTCCAGCCATGGTGGCTAGGCCGCTCCCCTAGGAGGGCTAAGTGACAGAGACTCTGCCTCCCTCGGATCGGTCACCTCCACATATGAGAGGGTGCAAAAGATGAAGGTACAGAGATGGCTTGGAGTCTGAGGTGAATGAGGACAAAAAAAAAACCCTTACATGCCCACTGACAAAAGTTGCCAGGCTGGAGAGAGCCTGCACAGGCTCCCAGGCTGGGTGCTCCCAACCAATCCTGCTCAGAGCAGCATCAGAATTGGCCGCAGGGCAGGCTGGGAACCAGTGCTTGCCTGCAGCGATGGAAGCAAGAGGAGGAGCCCGGCATGGGAGCAGCAGGCAAGTGATTTTTTTAAATTTTATTTTACATTTTCTCCCGTGCCCTCCGCCCCAACAAAACTCCACAATCCACTCCTGATTATGGCATTTAGGGGGTTATTACAACTTTGGAGGAGGTGTTAATCCGTCCCAAAAGTGTTGGTAAAGTAACGGATATACCACCAGCCGTATTACGAGTTCCATAGGATATAATGGACTCGTAATACGGCTGGTGTATATCCGTCACTTTACCGTCACTTATGGGCCGGATTAACACCTCCTCCAAAGTTGTAATAACCCCCTTAGTCTCTTGCATGGTAATATGTTTAGATTAGAAGATGGTAATATTCCCAACCTCACTGCTTCCTTCCGCCATTCAATCATATCGTTGGGTTTAGACTATATAGAAATGTTTTCTCCCCAGGCTTCATCAATTTGATACAGAGATCCTTTTCAGTTCATATTTGATTGGGTAAATTGACATTTGGCTCCGTTGAGAACTAAAAAAACATCCTGCTCCCGCACTGTGGACAGGAAGCTTACTGGTAATTTAAGCAATGTTTTCCAAAGCTTCTTCTCACAACAACCTATACATTCTCTTTATCTGTCAAGCCGCCCGACTCTGCTCCATAGATGATCTAGCTTCCCACTTTTACTTGGAAAACATTTTCGATAGAGCTGGAAACCAATACTGTGCCTGTTCAGTATACACAAAGGGGGTCATTCCAACTTCGGCGGGCGGCGGAGGCCGCCCTCCAAAGTTCCCCCGCCAGAAGACCGTACCGCGGTCAAATGACCGCGGCGGATATTCTGACTTTCCCGCTGGGCGGGCGGGCGACCGCCAAAAGGCCGCCCGCCCGCCCAGCGGGAAAGCCCCAGCAACGATGAAGCCGGCTCCGAAAGGAGCCGGCGGAGTTGCTGGTGTGCGACGGGTGCAGTGGCACCCGTCACGATTTTCAGTGTCTGCTTTGCTTTGCAGACACTGAAAATCTTAATGGGGCCCTGTTAGGAGGCCCCTGCAGTTCCCATGCCAGTGGCATGGGCATTGCAGGGGCCCCCAGGGGCCCCACGACACCCGTTCCTGCCAGCCTCTTCCTGGCGGTGTAAACCGCCAGGAACAGGCTGGCGGGAAGGGGGTCGGAATCCCCATGGCGGCGCTGCTTGCAGCGCCGCCGTGGAGGATTCCCTGGGGCAGGGGAAAACCGGCGGGAAACCGCCGGTTTCCCTTTTCTGACTGCAGCTTTACCGCCGCGGTCAGAATTGCCCCTGAAGCACCGCCAGCCTGTTGGCGGTGCTTCCTCCGTCCCCGGCCCTGGCGGTCCATGACCGCCAGGGTCGGAATGACCCCCAAAATGTCTTTGGACCAACTTCTGACTTACCAATAGTAGTTTAATGAGTAAAACACCTAAATATTTAAACGAAACCTCTTACTCAAGTTTCTGTTGATTTATGAAGAATGAGAACTTCGACAGGCACTTGCTCCTGAAGAATATTATCATTTATTTATTGGTGTTAAAGTTTCCTTCGCTAGGAGTTGAGCCTGCAGGGCTTTGGGGGTCTGTTTTGTTTGCCAGAAGGGGTGACACCAGTCCCTCAGCCGGAGGCTCCGTGCCCTGAGCTGACTTCCCTTTAGCCTTGTGTCCCTTCCCCACCTTGGAAGTTGCTGCAGGGACCTTGGCACTGTCCCCTTTTGTCTTGGAGGAGGCCTTGCTGGGTGGTTGGTGCATCTTTTCCCTATGGCATGTGGGTCCCTTCTTTACCTTGGCAGGTGGAGGAATAGGGTGATCCTTGGCCTCGCTAGGTGGCACACTGGCAGCCCTTATGGGTGCCACCCGCGATGTTACTGGACTTGCAGGGACCACAGTGCTGGAGGATTTGGTGGCTGAGGTGCTGGGCTGTGATCTGGACATCCTGGCACTAGGGGAAGTACGGAGGGGGTAGGTGTAGGGAAGAGGTCAATGTTAGCCAGCAAAAGTATTTAAAACACACTGGGATGGGAAGATGGAGGGGGTTTGGGAGTGGAGGAAGAGGTAGTGGTTGTAGGAGGTGTATCGTCTGCTGAGTTTGGGTGAAGGTGCCTGGGCTGGAGGCTGTTGTGAGGTGGATGGACGTTGAGTGGGTGTGTGCCTGCGTTTGTGTAGTTTGGGAGGAGGGCTCACAGACACACTGGGAGAGGACACAGGGGACGTGTGAATGGTAGTGGGGGTGGTGATTGCACGTGAACGGTGTGTAGTGATGGCTGTGCTGGTGATGGAGGTAGTGGCTGAGGATGTAGTGCATGCAGGTGTAGGTGGAGACAAGACTGGGAGGGAGGAGAAGGACGTGGAGGAGGGAGACACAGTGGAGGCAGTGGATGTTGGCGCGTCTACATGGGGATTGTGCTTGTGTGAGTGCCTGTGGGATGTGTGGTGCTTATGTTTGTCATGTCCACTCTTGTGTGTTGATGAGTGTGCATGCTGGTCTGATGGTGTGCTTGGGATATGCTGAGGTACAGGGGATTGGGTCTGGGTAGTGGAAGTTGGAGGGGGGAGGCTGGACTCAGGGACAATGGCTGCCATCAGTGCTGCGACCAGAGCCTGAAATGCTCTCTGTTGGGCTGCCATGCCAGAATGAATGCCCTCCAGGTATGCATTTGTTTGCTGCAAATGCCTCTCGACACCCTGGATGGCATTCAAAATGGTTCATTGCCCAACAGTGAGGGATCTTGGGAGGTCAATAGCCTCCTCACTGAGGGCAGCGGGACTGACTGGGGCAGGGCATGGGGTAAAGGAGATGCCCACCCTCCTGGGTGAGCGGGCACGGGAAACACGCTGAGGGGCTGCTGGGAGGGCAGTCACAGAGGTGCCCGCCGCAGCAAGGGAGCTCCCATCAGAGGAGGAGTCACTTTCGCTGGTGTCTCCTCCTGTGTCTGTCGTGGAGCTCCCCTCGCCCTCCGTCCCACTGGTATCTTCAGACTCCGTAAATTCACCCTCCAGGGCCATGTGGGTTGCAGCTCCCTCCTGCTCCGGTGCCAATGCTCCTCCTCCAGATGATGCTAATGCACACAAGGACAGGGTGACAAAACAAAAAGGGGAGGAAAAACAGAAGAGACACATGGTCAATGCTTGCAACACCACTACCGTTGGCGGACACAACACACAGGGAGCAGTCCTATGCACTAGCCCATGCACTAACAGTTCAGTGAAAAATCACATGCCCATGGGGGACTCTGCCTAGACCCATTTGATAGACAGCTGGAACCCACAGGAGCCTCACTCGGTGTAGAGGGCCACTAGCACTTTTGGGTTTGGAGTGCCAGTGAGTCTGCCAAACAATAGATCTACCTTGGCGCGTCTGCCCTGGCCTAGGGGAACCCACAGCCCACTTGCCCCACCCAGAAACCTCATAAAGCGTGCAGAGTCAGCTGAATTAGACAGTACTCATCCCCTTGTGGCTGCTGTGATGCCCTAAAGCACCCATCCAACTCAGGATCTACCACCGCCAAGATCTGGTACATCAGGGGGCTCATGGTGTGACTGGCACCCCTTCCATGTTGGGAGGCCATCCCCAGCTGGGCCTCCGCCGTCTTCTTGGTCCAGTGGCGCAGGTCCTCCCATCTTTTCCAGCAGTGGGTGCTCTGTCTATGGTAGACCCCCAGGGTCCGCACTTCCTTGGCGATGGCACACCAAATACCCTTCTTCTGGTGGGTGCTGACCTAGAGGAAAAGTGAAGTAAGAATGGATGTTACTCCCCCGTCCGGTTCATCTTACTCATTGGACACAAACCTCCCACCCTGGCCCAGAAAAATATACACTCACCATGCTCACATGCTGGCCTCTGCCCCCCCTCCCTGTATTTTCCATCCATGCCACTCCATACATTCATGTGCCATGCATCATGCTCACAGTGTACTGACCTGTTTGGACCGTAGAGTAGCATGTACTGGGGGAGGACCCCATCTACCAGCTTGTCCAACTCCTCCGCGGTGAAGGCAGGGGCTCTTTCCCCAGACATTGTAGCCATTGTCGCTTCCAGACTGAGGTCACAGCAGCACTTGCAGTGTAGGCCCTCTCCTGTTGAAGGTCAGGTATCAAGTGAGTGAACAGATAGAAAATGGCAGTCACGTCTGCGGCGGTGCGTACCGTCACCGCCGGCGTACATCGTCATTGGCACCTGGAACCCATAGGGCCCAATGATAACCAATGCTGATTTGCACTGCTGTCTTCGACCGCCTACGCGACGTTTCACAACACCAGCACAGTTACCTAATTTCCCCTTGTCACTCCTTAGAGGTCAGGCAGCCACCATTTCAGGGAGGCACATGGCAGAGCAACTACCTGCATCACAGCACTTTTGGGCAGGAATACGGACAGACAGCACCACACAACGATTACATCATGATTGTTCTAAACACCCTTATGAAACCTATGTGGTGTATGACCCTCTGTTCACCTGTCTCCTCCATAGGGCACTTCTACTGGGGCAGGTGATGAGATGGCGTCATCCTCTGGTATACAGACCCCTGGTGGACCTGTCAACAATGGAAGACAGACACATCATTATAACTTCAGACTTGATCGTGCCACAATCCATGAATTGTGTGCCCAGTTGGAGCCAGACCTGATGTCAGCTATCCACCACCCCACAGGAATCCCCCCTCTAGTGCGGGTCCTGTCAGTACTCCATTTCCTGGCCAGTGGTTCATTTCAAACAACAGTGGCCATGGCATCAGGGATGTCACAGTCAATGTTCACTAACGTGTTGTCCAGAGTGTTGTCTGCCCTGCTGAAACACATGCACAGCTACATCGTTTTCCCTCAGGTGGAGGATTTGCCCATAGTGGAAGGTGACTTCTATGCCCTGGGACATATCCCCAACATCATTGGTGCTATTGAAGGTACACATGTGGCATTTTTTCCCCCCAGAGGAATGAACAGATGTACAGAAACCACAAAAGATACCATTCTATGAATGTGCAGATGGTGTGTTTGGCAGGCCAGTACATCTCCCATGTGAATGCAAAGTATCCTGGCTCAGTGCATGACGCTTACATTTTGAGGAATTGCAGCATCCCTTATATGATGGGGCAACTCCAGAGGCACCGTGTGTGGCTAATAGGTGAGCCCAAGGTCCCAACACAGTTTGCATAGGTGTCTGGGTATGGGAGAATCCCTAAGGGTTGGAGGATGTCTAACAGTTGTCCCTCAATATTTGCAGGTGACTCTGGTGACCCTAACCTGTCATGGCTACTGACCCCAGTGAGGAATCCCAGGACAAGGGCAGAGGAATGCTACAATGAGGCACATGGGTGAACTAGGAGGATAATAGAGCGCACCTTAGGCCTCCTGAAGGCCAGATTCCGGTGCCTCCATCTGACAGGTGGCTCCCTATACTACTCACCAAAGAAGGTGTGCCAGATAATCGTGGCATGCTGTATGTTGCACAACCCGGCTTTGCGATGCCAGGTGCCTTTTCTGCAGGAGGATGGGCCTGATGTTGGTCTTGTGGCAGCTGTGGAGCCTGTGGACAGTGAATAAGAGGAGGCAGAAGAAGAAGATATAGACAACCGAAACAACATCATCATGCAATACTTCCAGTGAGACACAGGTGAGAGACTGGCACTGCTCCTCTCATATCATACTACTGTTGGACATTGCCTGAATCTGCCTTTTTACCTCTGTGTATGGACCCTGACATGTCACTTTCGCTTTCCATTTCACAGATCTGGGTCACACTTCCTGCCTTCTGCTATGTTTACTTATGCCCAACAACTGTCGAACATTGGTATTTGAACATGAACATTGACATTGCTATATTTCTGAGAGGTTGCAATTACACATTTGGGAAAGTACAGACTGACTCCAGATTGATTTGTGATTCAAGGGTGTTTATTTCTGTGCCAATAAGTGGAGGGGGCTGTGCAATGGGCTGGGGTGATGGTGGAGGAATGTCCATGGTAGAGTCCAGTTTCTTGGTATCACAGGTGTATTGTCCAAGGGGGTATAGGAAGTGGAGTAATGGCAGTTCAAAGTTGACAGGGTGACAAAGTGGGACAAAAGGGTGACAATCAGGAGAGTCTTATTTCCTGGCGGGTGTCTTGGCAATGTTCTCTGTCTTGTTCCTGGATCTCAGGGACCGTTTGTGGGTTGGTTCTCCTTCTGCAGGGGGTGGGGTGCTGGTGGCCTGTTGGTCCTGTGGCGGCACCTCCTGTCCACTAGCGCCGGCAGAGGTGGAGGGCTGTACATCATCCAGGCTAGTGTCAGGGGACCGTTTGTGTGCCACTGTGTCCCTCATGGTGTTGGCCATGTCTGCTAGCACCCCTGCAATGGTGACCAGGATGGTGTTGATGGACTTCAAGTCCTCCCTGATCCCCAGGTAGTGTTCCTCCTGCAGCCGCTGGGTCTCCTGAAACTTGGCCAGTACCGTGCCCATGGTCTCCTGGGAATCATGGTATGCTCCCATGATGTTGGAGAGTGCCTCGTGGAGAGTGGGTTCCCTGGGCCTGTCCTCCCCCTGTCGCACAGCAGTCCTCTCAGTTTCCCTGTTATCCTGTGCCTCTGTCCCCTGAACCGTGTGCCCACTGCCACTGACCCCAGATCCCTGATTGTCTTGGGTTGGTGAGTTTCCCTGGGGTCCCTGTATTGGTGGACACACTGCTGATTGACGTGTCCTGGGGACAGAGGGGTGGGCCCGCTGGGTGGGGGCTGTGGTGGTGTTTCCTGAGGGGGGAGGTTCAGTGGTGGTTTGTGACTGTGGCAGGGGAACCGACTGTCCAGAGGTCCCTGATGGGCCGGGCTGTTCATCTTGATCCAGACGTGTAGAGCTGCTGTCATCACTGTGGGCCTCTTCTGTGGGGGACTGGATATGTCTGGCACCTCCTGTCTGGTGACGTTGGGTATGGGTCCTGTTGGGGTGTAAATTTATAGTTATTGTATCTGTGTGTGCCATCCTGTGGTGCAATGGGTCAGTTACCCTCTACTCCTGCGCTTGCATTAATGTGCTTGCCCTTGTATGATTAGTGATTTTGGGGTCTGGGTGGGTATCTGTACTGGACATGCTTTGGTGATTGGGGTCCATGCATAGGTGTTGCATGCAGGGCTTGGTATTGGGTTGGGTGGGTTGTGATGGTGGGGCATATGTGAGGTGTTGGAGTGATGGGGGTGAGGGTGAGGGTGGGGGTATGTGATGGCGTGCAGGTGGGGTGGGGGATGTAGTAGTAAAGATTTGACTAACCAGAGTCCAGTACTCCTGCTACTCCTGCCAGGCCCTCAGGATGCATGATTGCCAAGACTTGCTCCTCCCATGTTGTTAGTTGTGGGGGAGGAGCTGGGGGTCCACCGCCAGTCCCCTGTACAGCTACCTGGTGTCGTGATACTACGGAACGCACCTTCCCCCGTAGGTCATTCCACCTCTTCCTTATGTCATCCCGTGTTCTGGGGTGCTGTCCCACTGCGTTGACTCTGTCGATGATTCTCCGCCATAGCTCCATCTTCCTAGCAATGGAGGTCTGCTGCACCTCTGATCCGAAAAGCTGTGGCTCCACCTGGATGATTTCCTCCACCATGACCCTGAGCTCCTCCTCAGAGAACCTGGGGTGTCTTTGAGGTGCCATAATGTGGTGTGGGTGATGTGTGAGGTGCTGTTTGTTGTGCTGTGTGATGTGTTGTGTTGGCGTGTGTTCTTTGAGGTGTGTGGATGTTGTACGAGTGATGGTGTTGTGTGCCTGTGGATGTTGGGGTTGTGTTTGCTATTCTATCTCTCTCTGCTTTTTGAAATTTTTTTGTTGCAAGGGGTTGTGGGTAATGTGGGTGTGTGTTTTATAGTGGTATGAGTGTGATGGTGTGGTGTGTGTATGTGTATCAGGTGTGTGTATTTTGAATTGTCCAATGTCGTTGTGTTTTGTAAATGTGTGTGTATTTTGAGCCCGGCGTTGTGTACCACCAATGGATTACCGCGGTTGAAAGACCGCCACGTTGATTCGTGGGTCGTGATAGTGTGGGCGTAGTTCTGTTGGCGTGACGTGTAGGTTTTGCTATCGCCAGTTTATCACTGACCTTTGGTGTGACGGACTTGTGTGGGTGTCTGTATTGTGGCGGATTACGGAGCACGGCAGTAAGCAGGATTTACCGCCAGGGTTGTAATGAGGGCCTGTGTCTTTTTTCCATTTAAGCTGACCAAGGATATGGGATCCAGCCGTGAGTGATGACCCCATATGCCAACCCACAGAGTGAGCCGGAGAAGGCCTACAACCAGGCACACATTCTCATCCGTAATGTCATTGAGCAGACCTTTGGTCTTCTGTAGTCCTGCGGTCTCTGCCTGGATGTTTCTGGGGGTAGACTGTAATATTCCCCCCACCTCTGGTCAGCAAATTTATTTTGGTTTGTTCCATACTGCACAATATATGTGTGCACACAAATGTACATTGGGATGAACAACTGGAAGACCCAAGGAAGGAGGAGGGGACAGCAGCACATGATGGCAAAATCCAAAACACAGTTGCTGGTGCACTCAGATGCACACACATTGTGTAGAATTTCTTCACAGAAGTACGTCAGTGAATGTATGATAGTGCTTCAACATTAAAATAAATGATTAAATGTAACACATGTATTGGAGTTTATGTCACAGACTGAGTAAAAAACAATCTCCACATCCAGGAAACCATAAGTAGGTCACAATAGTCGTCAATCAAGAGTGAACAGTCATGATCCCCAAAGTAATAAACACAATGCACTGATCTCTGAATAGTGTGGTTTTTAATGTTTATATTGACTGTTGAACAAACATGTTGAACTGAAAACAGACATTAGCAAAATATAGGTACGGAAAAAATAAAAACAGACAGATGTGATGTATTCGGCCCAAAATCGATGCTTCTATGGGAATATAGTAGTTATACCCTGCAACAATAGATCAGTATAAAATATGTGACAACCCAATGGCCAAATTACTAATTCCACTTGACAACTCACCACATCTACCTCAATTGCACTCACATGTATTAAAAATAGTAAGTGTATCACAGAGGACATTACACATGTATGTGTAGCCCATTGTCAGTGAAATCAGTAATCAGCTTGCATATATGCCAAACAATGTAATAGCATGTCTCATACTGTTGGCAAAGTGTATGAGTCAATCAGGACACAGACCAATTTGTATATGGATGTGGGGTCATCAGTTGCTAGACTGTCTACCTAGTCCACCCCTACTCACTGTGCATGTGGCAAATGATATAGGGGGTCATTCCGACCCTGGCGGTCATGGACCACCAGGGCCGGGGACCGCGGATGCACCGCCAACAGGCTGGCGGGGCATCCAGGCCAATTCTGACCGCGGCGGTAAAGCCGCGGTCAGAAAAGGGAACCCGGCGGTTTCCCGCCGGTTTTCCCCTGGCCTGAGGAATCCTCCATGGCGGCGCTGCAGGCAGCGCCGCCATGGGGATTCCGACCCCCTTACCGCCAGCCTGGTTCTGGCGGTTTTGACCGCCAGAACCTGGCTGCCGGTAACGAGTGTCGTGGGCCCCTGGGGGCCCCTGCAGTGCCCATGCCAATGGCATGGGCACTGCAGGGGCCCCCTAACAGGGCCCCACCAAGATTTTCAGTGTCTGCATAGCAGACACTGAAAATCGCGACGGGTGCAACTGCACCCGTCGCACCCTTTTCAGTAGCAGCAACATAGCTGATGTGCCATATAATAGGAAATCTGTGTGGTACCTACGTGAATGGCTTTCACAATGTCACAAGTTTAAAACAAAATGAATCATTGTACCTATGTACAACAACACATATAAGTGCAACCAGTATGTAGGCAACTTACTTGCCCAGTCACAGTGTGAGAAAGTCCTCCTTTTAGCATGGGCATCCCAATGTGTATGTCTGATACTGGTGGTAACTGATGCTGACTGTAGCCTGGGTCTGCTATCCCATCCCAGTCCCAGTCCCAGTCCTCTGAATAAAAGGTATATGGTATAGTGGTACAATTACAATTGACAATGGCAGACTCCTGTAAGTCCCTAATAGATAATAGGGTAAAGGGGATTCAAACTACCTTTAAGTGCATAGTATACAATGAGGCAGGGAAGTTTAGAGGCCCAATAGAATTCCTGTACTGGACTGTGCACTGCATGTGTTGCCGGCTATCCTTTTTCAAGGGAGCCCTGCCTTGCAGGCTGTCTCCAAAAAGTGAAATGTGTGGCAAATTGACTTTGGAAGAAATTATACTTCCAAAGTGCTATTCCAATGTATTCTTACATACAAGTCACCCCTAAGGTCTCCCTTGGGGACCCCTTCCCTTTTGCGAATGTGTTAGCTCCCATTTGAAATGGGTGCAAACTGCGATTGGTTTGCGAGCGCGTTCGTGGTCACAAAACAATCCTTCATTGCACTGCGAGTCGCAATTAGGAAGGGAACACCCCTTCCTAATTGCGAGTCGCAAACCCGTTTTGGCGATTCGGTAACCAGGTTACCGAATCGCAAAACTGGGTTTGTGCATCGCAATGTGTTTTTTGCATGTAGCAAACAGCAAAATTCACTGTTTGCGACGTGCAAAAGGCTACCTACATGTGGCCCTGGTTTTTTTAGGAGTTTTTAGTGGGTGAGGAGTTGATGTGTAAGGTATGTGTGTGAAAAAAAGATAATAAAAAATTATTCAACCAAAAATATAAACAAAATATATATTTGTTTAGGCATAGAAGTTTAACTAGTTTGTGTATAGCTGTAGTTGCTAATGTCCTTGTCTGCAGATGTGTTTTAAGGGCGGGTTGTTGTTTATAAGGTGGCATTAAATGTATAGGCTATTGTTAGAAATGGGGTCCTTGGTTGGCAGTCAGGTTACCCCTGTCCAAGCGAGGACCCTCACTCTAGTCAGGGTAAAGGAGAATCACCCTCAGTTAACCCCCACTTACCCCCTTGGTAGCTTGGCACAAGCAAGCAGGTTTAACTTCAGAGTGTAAGTGTAAAGTATTTGTACCAACAGACACAGTAATTCAGTGAAAACACCACAAAATGACACAACACAGGTTTAGAAAAATAGGAAATATGTATCTAAACAAACAAGACCAACAAAAATCTAACATACACAAGTCAAGTTATTAATTTTAAAAGCAAAATAGTCTTAAATCCTTTAGTAACCAGTAAAAAGACTGTTAGAGTTTACAAGTACCTGGGTAGCATCAAAATAACACGCACGGGCGAGTGTATGTCGAAAAAGGCTACCAATGCGTTGTTTCTCTTTCTCCAGTCGGGTCGGCGTGAAACGTTTTTCCTCTCTGCAGGAGAGCAATGCATCGATCCAGGCAAGCACTCAGGTCCGGGCAGACTTTGCTTAGTTTTTCCACACCCAGCAAGATTTGCATCAATAATCATGCTGCACGGTATCAGCAAAACCACGCAATGTGGGTTGCAACATTATCAGCCTCTGTGAGCGGGTTTTGCAAGACGGTTTTCCAACTGCGTGCGTCGGTCTTACAGCTGTAATGCCGGTGGAGCTTAGATTTCTGCTGCAAAGCCGGTGGCGCGATGTTTTTCAGCCGCATCTCAGAAGGTGCGTCGATATTTTCCACGCACTGCGGTATGTGCATGGATTTTCAGTCTTGGTCTGCCAGCTTCACCTTCCAAGGCCCCAGGAACTGGATAGGGCATCACTTGGCAGGGCAGGAGTCTCAGCAGAGAGTCCAGGTGCTGGCAGGAGAAGTCTTTGATGGTCCTGTGACTTCAACAACAGGAGGAAAGCTCAGGACAAGCCCTTGGAGATTTCTTCACAAGCAGGAATGCACAACAAAGTCCAGTCTTTGTCCCCTTGCACAGGCAAAAGCAGCAACTGCAGGATAGCTCCACAAAACACAGTCACAGGCAGGGCAGCACTTCTCAGCTCTTCAGCTCTTCTCCAGGCAGAGTTTCCTCTTGAAGTCCAGAAGTGATCTAAAATATGTGGTTTTGGGTGCCCTTCTTATACCCATTTTGCCCTTTGAAGTAGGCTTACTTCAAAGGAAAGTATTTATTTTTTGTGAAATCCTGCCTTGCCCAGGCCAAGCCCCAGACACACACCAGGGGGTTGGAGACTGCATTGTGTGAGGGCAGGCACAGCCCTTTCAGGTGTAAGTGACCACACCTCCCTCCCTCCTAGCACAGATGGCTCATCAGGATATGCAGGCTACACCCCCGTTTTCTTTGTGTCACTGCCTAGAGAGAGGTGCAAACAGCCCAGCTGTCAAACTGACCCAGACAGGGAATCCACAAACAGGCAGAGTCACAGAATGGTATAAGCAAGAAAATGCCAACTTTCTGAAGGTGGCATTTTCAAACACACAGTTTCAAAACCAGCTTTACTAAAAGGTGTATTTTTAAATTGTGAGCTCAGAGACCCAAACTCCACATGTCTATCTGCTCCCAAAGGGAATCTATGCTTTAATAATTTTTAAAGGCAGCCCCCATGTTAGCCTATGAGAGAGATAGGCCTTGCAAAAGTGAAAAACAAATTTAACAGTATTTCACTGTCAGGGCACATAAAACACTTTAGTATATGACCTACCTTAAACATACACTGCACCCTGCCCATGGGGCTACCCAGGGACTACCTTAGGGGTGTCTTACATGTAAGGAAAGGAAAGGTTTAGGCCTGGCAAGTGGGCACACTTTCCAAGTTGAATTGGCAGTTTAAAACTGCAAAGACAGACACTGCAGTGGCAGGTCTGAGCCATGTTTACAGGGCTACTAATGTTGGTGGCACAACCAGTATTGCAGGCCCACCAGTAGAATTGGATTTACAGGCCCTGGCCACCTCTAGTGCACTGTACTATGGACTTACCAGTAAATCATGGAAATCCAATCATGGAAATCCAATTACACATACATTTTACATAGGATCACTTGCACTTTAGCACTGGATAGCAGTGGTAAAGTGCCCCTATTAAAAAATACAGCAAAAGAAGAGTCCAGCACACATCAACAACCTGAGACACAGAGGCAAACTATTAGGGGAGACCATGCCAACAATGCCAAGTCTAACAGGTTAAGTTAGGATAGTTGTAGGTATTGATTATTATGAGTTAGTGTAGGTTAGGGTAGGATAGTTCGTATTTTAGTATTATATAGATTGAAATTGTTATTAACATTTGTTGCTTGCTACATATGAGTCTCCATCATGATTTACTGTGTAGCATATCTGGTCAGGTAATGTCAGGTACATGACTTTGGGCTTGCTAGCAGTATTTGGCTACATGTGTGACAAGGTGAATTCCCTATGGGCAGGTACCTGACAGCTTGGTCAAGGAATGGCATAAGCTATCTACAAACATCGTTGAGCAGAGCATTTGACAATCTTTATGTGAATAGATACACATCCCAATGAAGATGTTCAGTTGATTTGTGTAGGTAAATCATGGGACATGCATTGGTGGGAAGGCTTTGTTATTGCAGCCACTATAATTCAGGGTTTGTTTTGTCACATACTGAAGCCTTCTCTTACACACTCAGACTTGCATCATGTAGTTGTCACTGAAATGGTGTTTGTTTACTACTGTTCATGGTTAGACCAGCCACCGGAGGCATGTGTTAAATCAGCTTTTACAATGACTGCATGACATATTTTGCACTACGTGCTTGGGACACTTGGAACCTGCTTGCTAGTCAACATACATAATAAATATTTTTCATTCAGTTTGTATGGCTTTGCCTCTGTCTCCAATCCATACATATAATTTTGGGAAGTAATCAGTGTATTTCTTTCACACAGTGCAACATTTTCAAAATGGTCCTGCTTCAGACACAACGCACATGTTGTAGTTAGTGGTTTTATTTACAGGTGCAAAATTACCTGATGTACTGATGTACATTTCATGTGACAACAGCCCCGACAGATGTGTCAAGCCATTGAAGGTCCAGACAGAGTCCATGGGGGGAATTTGTCATGTGACGTGTAGGATATGAGTTCTCTAGTGAGGAGGAGGACCACATTGCAGTTAGGGAAGATTGGCCACAAGGGCAGTCAACAAATGTGAGAGGTCACCAGAGGAAGAGGCGAATTGAGGAAAGTGTGAGGTGTTTGGACACTGGCATGATCTTAAGCACAGGGCAAAGGAGAAAGTGGGTATGTGCCACAGCGAATTGTTACAGGGCACTTTTTCTGATGAAAGATGTGCATTCCACATCTCCTTCCTCGGGTGTATGCGGTGCCTTCCTTGACAGGTATTGAAGCAGAAGGAGGCACACACACATCAGGGCAGAAGATGTGGATCCAATGTTCATGACAGCTCTCGTCTGTGGCAACATATACGGTAGCACTCCGGCAAGGAGAATCTGCTTCTGCTCTGTGGACTCCAAGATGCTTTGGATAGCCCACAGCCTGTGAGCAACCTCGCTGGTGCAACTTTGGCAGGGCATTTGTTCATGCCTCTGCCTCATGACACGTCAGCCAGGGACTCCTGTAGGCCATGTCCCTAGAGTAAGTGCTTTGCTTGACATCCGAGTTGTCCTTATTTGGACTGAGGCACCTATGGACTGCCTCTAGGGTGCGTGCCATGTTCTCCATCCCCACCAGCGCTGATCTGCCATCTCACGCTGGACTCCTATTGCAGTCTTTTGGAACGTAAGTTCTGGGTCCTGTGAGATAGTAAGGTGCATATAATGGGTGTTGCTGTGGGTGTTTCAATACAACACCCATGGAATCCAAACAAATCTGACACATTCCTAGATTTACAAGTCTGGGAATGCGTCCAATTCCTACACCACCTCAGGGGTATTAAACTGGGAGAAATAACACTTTTATCCTTGTTTTTTTCCACTTTCTATGTGTGCTGCAGATCCCATTATTTCCTATGGAAATCATATTATGGTGGATGGGATATCCCTCATGTTTGAAACAGAATAACCCATTTGCCAAGCTCTAAATCAGGCCCTTAGTCTTTCGTGGGTGGGTACACATCCATACCTAAACCCTTCCCTAACTCTTGTTTAACCCCTCCTTGCTCCTTTCTATTCCTGTCCCCTTTAAAAGTATGTATTCACCATTTTCCAGCCACTCCCCCAATCCTCCCACAATTAATACTAAAATGTACACTTGTGTGCAGAAATTCCGTAAGCAGAGAATAGATTGCCGCACAAAAACATATAGGAGTGGAGGCTGATGCTCCGCACATTAGTTTATAAACAGTATTCTGTAGTTCGTTTGTAGCTTTACAATCGTGCTACAATGCGTCCTATAAAACGCAGTTTGTGAATAGGCCCAAACTAATGGAGGGGCTGGAAGATGGGAGGAAAAACAGTATTAGGTCTGTATTAGGCTATTTTATATTCCTAAAATTGCCAAATGCTACCATCAGTGAAAAATTAAAACATTACATTGCATTTCATTGTTGCCCTAAAAATTAAGAATTGAGAACAGGCAATCCACTTCCAACTTGGAACTGAATGAATTCGTAAGCAATGGAGTCTTTCGGATCCTGGACCACATATTTGTACAAGAAAAATCTTAAAATAGCTCTCCCTCTGTCACTATGTAATTGGTTTTAGATTTTTATTTCCAAAGAAGCCATTCTTTGGTTGAAGATTCCATGGTTACAAGCCTAAAAGCCCAGGGCTCCATGAAAGGCATTTGCCTTGCAACACGTGTTCCATTTGATTGTTCTGTTGCTAACATTCGTTTCAATCTAAACTTTATCGCCAGTCCTTAAATATTTTCATGATGTCCATCCAATAGACTCCGGCCGCGTTTTCCTTTGATCCTTTAAGCTGCTTATAACATATGCGCCTTTGGATACTAAGTGCATGGGACAAATTGTTCATTAAATATACTCTATAATGCACTGTTTTGAAATTCGATCCGCCACTGAGACTGCCAACTACGTCTACAAAAAGGACATCTGCATGAAATCAGAGAAAGGCTTATTAGTTTCCAGCAAGAGGTCTTTTATATGAACACGTGTTACTACACCAAAGGGAAAAAGGAAGGTACAAAAATAGCATATTGTAGGTTATAGAAAAGTGTTCGAATAAAGGTTTTATTTCCTATGATTGCAATTTATGCTGGGTCGCAACCGAATAAAACACTTTTCATTGAAAAAGGTGATACACTTTAGAAAAGGCCCAAACAGAAAGATCTCAGTCCAGGTTCGGAAACACACACATAGTATGAAAATTGCCGTGTGCATTTATACTTTTGAATTTATTAAGAACTACATGAAGACATGACTCGCGAACATGATAGTTGAAAACGGTGGTAGTGATAATTTTATGGAATGTAGGAGATTGATGTAGTGTGAAATTGCACATTGCTAGTGAGCTAGCCACATTATGAACATATCAATTCATGAACAAACTATACCTTGTGTAGCTAGGGAACTTATGCAAGAGAAGGCACAAATAACTTTACAGCTCTACAAAGTCAATATGCCTATTTTTTTAAACTTGAAAGTGCTCGTTGAGTGATTCGTGGTTTTGGCTGGTGGTGTGTGGTTGGGTGAGTGGATGGATGCTAGAATGAGTCATTGATTGAAAGATGCAAGACCACGTGGCAAAGGGCTAGAAACACTAATACCTATGAAGTTTTAGATCAAAATTTGCAATTTTGATTTCTCATCTGGCCTTTTATCGTTCCATGGTCAATGTTCTTCCTGGGTATAGAACAGTTATTTTGTGCTCAACCTATTTGAATAGTGAAATAAGTCAGAACTCTCTAAACCTTTTCTCAAAATGTTCCAAGAACTGGGCTAATCAATTGGAACTTATTATCTGAGAACAATTAGTTGATAAGACTTTGTTATCAGTCTCAAATGTGCAGATGGATATGCCGGTGAAGTGACAGTGCAAAAAATAATTTCAGAATGTAAGTTGAAATTACACGACTCAGACACCTGCTGGACAGGTTACAAAGAGGTAGTTGATTATAAACATATAGAGGCAGATTTACTAACAAGTCACACAATGAAGCAAGACAACTTGCAGCACTGCACTGCGATGCATGATAGTGAGAAAGCAGGAATGCACCATATCTAGTAAGATATGATGAACTCTTGCCCTCTCTGAGTGCAGCCTAGTGCTAATGCAAACATTCTTGTGCCATGGTGCAAGGGTGCCTGCATTTCAGGAAGGATTGTTTTGTGCAGCATGGTAGACCATCCTGCACAAAACAAATCCACTGAGATTTGTTTCTCTTTCTATATGTGCTACAGAATGCAGCACAGAAAAAGAAAATAATGATAAGAAATAAACATAATGCTCCTTGTTACACCTCGCCTGGGCAAGCATAGCATTTTGAATCATTGCCAGTTTTACTAGTGTTAGTAAATCTAGGAATGTGGAGACAATCATGGGTGGATGCATGGAAATACCCACACTGCACTCATGGAACACCTTTCCAGGGAAGAGTTACGCAAGACAGCATCTTGCAATGCCTTGCTTTACTCCAGAATTACTAAGCCATGCAGAGCCAAGCAAGGCAACTTTGTGTGGCCTAGTAAATCTCAATGATGCCCTTGTATTGCCTTGTGCCACCTTGCGCGATGCAATGGCAATGCAAAGACTTTGTAAATCTGGGTTGCGATGAGAGTGGTTCTAAAAACTTTTAATTTTGGAAAGTTTCCATTTATAGAATTGGTGAGTTGGTCTGATAGCTCACCATACCTGCATGCTCACTGAACAGCCAGGACAGGGTTGCAGAGCAGTGGAGCTGCGGGGTTCAAATACTGAAGCACTGCTCGTGGCAGCTGTTGTTTGCTCTCCCCTATGTAATCCTACCGAGGGAGTCGACGAAGGTCCACCTACCCTCCTGCTTGTCATCTCTTGTGACTTAAGACTAATTTCTGATCAACTTGGCTGGCTGCATGGAGGGGGGCAGTTGGAGAAGGAGACTCCTGCGAAGGAGCCCCATTGCCGGACAGCACATCAGCAGTAAGCACCACACTGTAGGTGAGTGCAGTAAGTTCATTATGTGGCAGGGCCCCGGTAAAACACCAAGGCGGGCAGCTAGGTTGGTGTGACTTGTGCAAGCTGGGGGGTTCTGCATACAGCTTGCACATCTCTGCCCGTACTGCAAATTGCAAGCCACTATTGTGTTCCAAAGGCCCATATTTGAAAAGCTGGTGCTTAGGAAGCTCAATGACCCTGAAAGGCCAGGTGAAATTTCCACAACGGTATGAGAGCAGTCACCGCCTGGATGAAAACCAGCTGCCTCAAACTCAACTCGGACAAGACAGAGATCCTCATAATCAGTTCCGCCCCTTCCATCTGGAACGACCGCACTGGGAAATGCCCAAGAAATCACTGATTGATTAATTGCGGAAGTTCATGTAACTCTACCCCAGCATCTCCACTGTGCTGCTTATAGCACCACCTGTTACTAGTCACTCCAAGTCACCATCATCACTGCTGCTCTTGCCTTCACCCAGCATCCAGCACGTTTTACACAGCAGCTATATGGCCAGCTACCCAGCCCTCATTCATCGGCTCCACCAGCCCTGACCGGCTGCAACTCAGCGAATCACAGCAGCAACATGTAGTAACTAGCAGCAGACAGCCCAGGAATAGACATACACAGAGGCACAGGCATAGGATTAAAGGCCACTAAGAGTGTAGTGCAGTTTAGAGGCTGTTCGCTGATGGTAGAGCCGGGGTCCCTGTGGAAGCGCTTAAGCCAGGCCTCAGTACAGCTTCGACCACCCCCTGAGCTCTACCGCCTGCCTGCCTGTCAATGCATCTCAGTTGACTACGCCTTGCCAAAAGTCACTGAGTTGACCCCCCTCTCAACTGCCTGCCCTAATCCTTATGGTAACAATGCCCAGCACCCATGATATCTGGTAAGGTATATGGTGGTGTGAAGCCAGGTAAGAAATGTGGGGGCAAGGAGAAGGCAAAACTTAAATACTCTCCAGAGACGCACTTACAATAAACACCAGAGATTATTAAAAATAAGGCAGCCTCAACAGAAACCAGACCACATTCTACCATCTCTATGAGTTCTAGGACAGCAAAAATAATGGACTTCCTGCAGTCTTCTAAAGAACCAGGTTATTCCTCCCTTGCCCGTGAACAGACCAGGTCCCACCCATCATCAGCACCATTGACTGGGCCCCTGAACAAGCAAGAGCAGGACCAGTCCCAAAATCAGGAGACACAGACCCTGAGTCTCACCTCATCCCCAACACTGTTATGCATCAACGCACATAATCAGAACCAACTAGTTGTCTAAGTGCAGGTGCATGGAACAGATCTGGGGTCCTGTAAACTGCAGTCACAGGGCAGATTCACCCACACTTTGCAAGCAGAAACGTCATCCAGCCCCCAGAAAAAACCCAACACCATGAGTAGTCCCCGGATGCATTCTCAAATTAACATAAACTGCCTCTCCTCCCATAGCTTAGAGAACATCCTACTGGAGGGGGTCCCAGAAGACGCTTTTGTGTGGGAATGGATGTTACCAAGTGTTAGAAATGGGGTTTTTGGTTGGCAGTCAGGTTGCCCTCTGTCCAAGCAAGAACCCTCACTCTAGTCAGGGTAAGTCACACACAATCCAAAATCAGCCTGTGCTCACCCTCCGGTAGCTTGGCACGAGCAGTCAGGCTTAACTTAGAAGGCAATGTGTAAAGCATTTGTGCAATAAATCATACAACACCATAGCATAACACCACAAAAATACACCACACAGTGTTTAGAAAAATATATAATATTTATCTGGGTATCTTCAGGTCAAAACGATCAAAGTTGCAATATGAATTTGTAAAGATATCACTGAAAAGTTATATAAAGTGTCTTAAGTCTTTAGAAAGTAAACAAAGTCTCTTTCAAACACAAAGTACCTGGTTTCTGGTGGAAAATCTCCTCAGAGGGCCACAGGAGAAGAGGTACGTGGAAAACTGGTGTGTGCGTCGATTTCTCCTCAGCACACACGGACTTGCGTTGTTATTTTCCACGCGGGGAGTCGTGCATCGTTTTCCGGCGCGCGGACAGTCTCTTTCTGTGGTTCCCGGGGAGTACCAGATGTCCCGGGTCTGTGCGTGGATTTTCCTGCTTGTTTTCCGGCTGTGCGTCGTTCTGCGGGGCTGCGCGTCGAAGTTTCGATCTCATGGCAGGCGTCGCGTCGATTTCTCCTGGGGAGTCGGGTGGCGTTGTCCTTGCGAGGCCGTGCGTCAAAGTTTTGATCTCACAGCAGGCGTCGCGTCGATTTCTCCTGGGAAGTCCGGCGGCGTTGTCCTTGCGAGGCCGTGCGTCAAAGTTTCGATCATCCCGAAGGCGTCACGTCGATCAGCGTCGGTGTGCGGCGTTTTTCTTGCCGCGGAACAAGCTGTGCGTAGAAAATTTCAGCGCACGGAGCGTCCAAGAGGAAGAGAGAAGTCTTTTTGGTCCTGAGACTTCAGGGAACAGGAGGCAAGCTCTATCCAAGCCCTTGGAGAGCACTTTTACAGCCAGACAAGAGTTCAGCAAGGCAGCAGGCTAACAGCAAGGCAGCAGTCCTTTGTAGAAAAGCAGACAGGTGAGTCCTTTGAGCAGCCAGGCAGTTCTTCTTGACAGGATGTAGTTTCTGGTTCAGGTTTCTTCTCCAGCAAGTGTCTGTTGAGGTAGGGCAGAGGCCCTGTTTTATACTAAGTTGTGCCTTTGAAGTGGGGGTGACTTCAAAGAGTGTCTAAGAAATGCACCAAGCCCCCTTTCAGTTCAATCCTGTCTGCCAGAGTCCCAGTAGGTGGTGTGGCAGTCCTTTGTGTGAGGGCAGGCCCTCCACCCTCCCAGCCCAGGAAGACCCATTCAAAATGCAGATGTATGCAAGTGAGGCTGAGTACCCTGTGTTTGGGGTGTGTCTGAGTGAATGCACAAGGAGCTGTCAACTAAACCTAGCCAGACGTGGATTAAAGGGCACAACAAGATTTTAGTGCAAAGAAATGCTCACTTTCTAAAAGTGGCATTTCTAGAATAGTAATATTAAATCCGACTTCACCAGTCAGCAGGACTTTATATCACCATTCTGGCCATACTAAATATGACCTTCCTGCTCCTTTCAGATCAGCAGCTGCCACTTCAACAGTGTATGAGGGCAGCCCCAATGTTAGCCTATGAAGGGAGCAGGCCTCACAGTAGTGTAAAAACGAATTTAGGAGTTTTACACTACCAGGACATATAACTACACAGGTACATGTCCTACCTTTTACCTACACAGCACCCTGCTCTAGGGGCTATCTAGGGCACACATTAGGGATGACTTATATGTAGAAAAAGGGGAGTTCTAGGCTTGGCAAGTACTTTTAAATGCCAAGTCGAAGTGGCAGTGAAACTGCACACACAGGCCTTGCAATGGCAGGCCTGAGACAGGGTTAAGGGGCTACTGAAGTGGGTGGCACAACCAGTGCTGCAGGCCCACTAGCAGCATTTAATCTACAGGCCCTAGGCACATATAGTGCACTCTACTAGGGACTTATAAGTACATTAAATAGCCAATCATGGATAAGCCAATCAATAGTACCATTTACACAGAGAGCATATGCACTTTAGCAGTGGTTAGCAGTGGTAAAGTGCCCAGAGGTCAAAAGCCAACAACAACAGGTCAGAAAAAATAGGAGGAAGGAGGCAAAAAGTTTGGGGATGACCCTGTCAAAAAGCCAGGTCCAACACCAAGTATATTGGACCAGCCTTATAAAGGCACCCTAGACCAGCACAGCAACTCAAACAACTCCGGGCAAAAACATGATTACAATGTTTTGCTCTCTCTCACTAAACTACCACAAGGAAATGCAATCACCCTGAAAGAAATCAGCCTTCGCCGCAGGAGTCCCAAAGCAAGGTCATCAGACAGCAATTCTGACTTGCCCCATACTCAACCCAGCAGCAACAAGCGATCAAGTAATTCACCCAATGGAAAGAAGGGTAGGCTCTCACCAGCCAAAAAAAGCCTAAATACCCCAAACGCCAAGTGGTCCCCCTTGTTAAATACCATGTAGGTGAAATCCTCTGTCCTAACTTTCCAATCAGAATGATTGGAAATGCAGGTGGACTTACTAAATGCCCTGGCGGCATTCATTTTAGACATTGACCAAAAACTGCAGGCTTTAACTGGCATGATTAGCAGAATACAGCATCTTATCACTCATATCAATGTTCCACATCCATGTATCTATTCACAAAAATGCCAACCCTCCAGTCGGACATTCTAGAGGAAGTCAAAGCCCCTGAAGCCTCCCCACTGTAACAAATAGAGCAACCTGCATCTCAGTGGCACTATCCTCCAAATACCCCTTGCAATACTTTGGACCTGAAGGGTTGGGACCAACAACAGGCAACGCAGTCGCTGTCCGGCACCATGTACCTACGTTCCACCAAGTTCAGTCACAAGGATGGAGCAGAAATCACCCATGAATCAAAATAGGCCAAGCGAGCAATACAAGCACCTACTAATCAGCATGTTAAGGAGGTCACCTTATCCCCACTCCACCGCCAATTGGAGCAAGACCTAGTCCAACAAGGTATAGATCCCTCTTGAAAAGAGAGTGTAAGCACCTTAGAAAATCCAGGAACAACAGAGGAATAAGGAAAGAGAAGAGAGTACAAAAGCTGTCTTCCCGTGGTCAAACCAACGAGGTGCCAAGTGATCTTTATGCCTTTAAAGAAGCTCAGCAAAACAATCAGCAGCACCCTCATACCTGATGTTTTATCCGGATGAAGGAAAAAACAAAGTTAGTCAGCGGCCAGTGATCTGACCCTGCAGCTCAACGCCTGGTCATCAGAGCCCAGCAGCCTCCAAAGCCCAAGAGTTCAAAAGGGTCTGTACATCTCTCAAAGTGACAACATCATCCCTATCTTGGGGCATAGACAGACCCTTTGAAACCAACAAACACACCCCCACAACACTAAGTAATCAGTCAATAAAACTTTTATAGAGTGTGGCAAATCACCCGTGAGGGTCTCGAGGTGTTGGAGCTGTATGCTGCTGAGTGGAGGAATGATCATTCAAACATTCAGGTCTTTAGTTCTCTTCTGAATAGTTGGAGTGAGGGTGCAGTCCTAGGGTGCAGGGTGAGGTTGTTGTATCAGGCCTTGGTTGCCAGCTGTGAGAAGGAGCACCCTCCACTGTTGACAGATCCATGGGGTGTCTGTTAGGGAGATGGAAGCTGATCATAGGTGTCTGGTCAATTGGTGGAAGGACAGGCATTTGTTGATGTATGCTGGTCCTTTATTGGGCAGGGCCTTGTAGGCATGGGTCAGAATCTTTAAGTGGCATCTCTTCTATATCAGGAGCCAGCTTAGGTTTTGGAGATGGGGTGTTATGTGCATCCTTCTGGGGAGGTTGAGTATGAGTCTTGTTCTTTGTTCTGTTTTGTCTAGAGTCTCTTCAGGAGGCGTGCTGTGATTCCTATGTGGAGCGTGTTTCCGTAGTGCAGTCTGCGGGTCATGAAGGTCTGCATGACGGTCCTTTTGGTGTCTGATGGGAGTCACCTGGATATCTTGCAGAGCATACGGAAGGTGTGGAAGCAGGCAGATGAGACAGCATTGACTTGTTTCTTTATGGATAGCTTGCTAACCAGGATGATGCCGAGGTTGCAGGTGTGGTTTGTTGGGAAGGGGTGTGGGCTGAGATCTAAGGGCCACCATGTGTCAGTCCATGGTGAAGTGTTGTTAACAAAAATGAGGACTTCTGTTTTTTTGGTGTTGAGTTTGAGAAAGGTCTATGTCCATCATGCATCAGTGGAAGTTAGCTTTTGTGGCGGAGGATCTTCGGACAGTGAGAAGATGAGCTGTGTGTCATCGGGGTAGGAGATGATGTTAAGTCTGTGTGATCAGATGGTGATGGCCATCTATCGAGACCTGCATTGGCACACTCCGGGCCACATGCCCAATCCACTTCAATGGAAGATCCAACAACCACTCCATTAGACTATCCATCGTTGTACCATCTGCAGGTTCTACAAACCCTCAAAAGTCTTAGATGCAAGTGGGTCACAGGTCCGAATGAACTCTCAAATACTTTATTTAAAAAAGATCAACCATTTTGGGCCACTCATTTAACCCCACTGTTCAACTATCTATGATTTTTCTACCAACTCAATAGTGGCATATACTTCATCCCATCTACAAATTAGGGTTACTGTCCAATCCTGGAAACCACAAACTGATTACCCTAATCCATGTGGAAATAAAGATCTGCTCTGCTAACCTTTTAATAGACTGGAAGCTTTCGTTTCCACTGCAAACCTCATCCTAAAAACCCAGGCAGGATTTAGTACAGGCATGAACACAACAACCAATCTTCTGGCAGTCAGCCTCCCTGCAGAAGAGGCAAAAGCCTAAAGAACCTAAACTTTATGCATGCCTTAGGGACTTAAAGCAGTTTTCAGCAGGATACAGAGGGATTGTCTTTGAGCAAAAATGGCCCAATGGGGAATGCCATTAAAACTACTGGAAGCTGTTATCAACTTGTACTCAAGACACTTGGGTTCGGTCATGGCTGTAGAACCACTCACAAGATCAGCACACACATAAACGTAAAGCAGGGATGGTTCTAGCCCCCTGTCAATTTCACATCCACATGGCTGACCTTCACAACCAACTGGCCCAAGTGGTGTGTGACCCCCACAAACTAGCCCATGAACCACAATGATGCCTTCAATATGCCAATGACATTGTCTTACTAAGCTAAACCCTGATCCTCCTTCAGCAGCTTATCATCCAATTGGTAAAATACACCCAAATGCTGGGGCTGGAACTAAATCATAACAGAGTGGTATGTTTCTTACTTAACTTCATCTATGAGAACCAACCACCCCTCTTCATTTGGTAAGCCTCAGGTCATCCCCAAGAATTGGATAAATCTTGTAAATACTTAGGTGTGCACACGAACGCCCAACTAACCTTCAAAGAACACTTCTTTTTCCAAAGAGCCACTGCAACAAATTTCAGTTCACTTTTCAACTGCTACAAAAACGGTTATTAAGCACTTCTTATCACTACTTGCTTGAGGTCATCTGTGCAAACTTGTTACCATCACTTACCTATGGCTCTGAGCTTTTGAAAGGAAGCAACGCACCCACACTAAACTTGCTTGAATCAACACTCGTTAAGAGGTTATTTTTCCTCTTACAACATACTTCACAATCTCAGGTCAGACTGGAATTTGGTCTGTTTCACTAAGGCCCAGTAAAAAGAGGAGTGCTTATCAAGTTCTGCTGTCAGCTCAGATCAACACCATTAGATTAACTAGCTTGCATGTGCTGGATAGAAAAGGGAATGCTAAATCACAACAAAAACTCATGACCAATTGTCCTCCAGCAGGCCATTCACAATCTAAAGCTAGAAACAGCCTGGAATTCAAACATGTAATTCGCCGCCTTCAAACGAGCAACCAATAAGGCCACAAAACTGCAATCTTGGATCATCGACATGGAAGAGCTTGCCCATTAAAGGCATGCGTGGGCAATCTTGCAATCATACACCTTCTGGCGCCTTCTGACCACACATTTTTCAGCAGCTTTTACAGCTTTTCCTACTTGCCAAATTTCCATAAAAGGACTTTGCTCCCACCTTGCTAGACCTGGCATCCTTGGTATAGTCTCCCCTGTCTTTTTTGCCTCCGCTTCCTATGTTATGACTGTATGCTGGATTTTATTTTTGCTGGTTTTTGTTAGTCTGGGCATTTTACCAATGCTGACCAGTGCTAAAGTGCCAGTGCTCTATGAGTAAACAGTGTTTGTAATTGGCTTTTCCGTGATTGGCATATTTGATTTACTAGTAAGTCCCTGGTAAAGTGCACTAGAGGTGCCCAGGGCCTGTAACTCAAATGGTACTAGTAGGCCTGCAGCACTGATTGTGCCACCCACGAGTAGCCCTGTAAATATGTCTCAGACCTGCCACTGCAGTGTCTGTGTGTGCAGTTTTAAACTGTCAATTTGACCCCTTTAAGTGTACCCACTTGCCAGGTCCAAACCTTCCCTTTTAGTGCATGTAAGGCACCCCTAAGGTAGACCCTAGGTAGCCCCATGGGCTGGGTGCAGTGTATGTTAAAGGTAGAATATGTACTGTGTTCTACATGTCTTGACAGTGATACACTGCCAAACTCGTTTTTCACCGTTCCAAGGTCTATCCCTCTCATAGGTTAACATGGGGACAACATTTAAAAATCTTTCAAGTGTAGTTTCCCCATAAGCAGCAGATAGAGATATGGAGTTTGTGGTCTCTGACCTCACAATTTAAAAATACATATTTTGGTAAAATTGTTTTTCAGATTGTCAGTTTGAAAATGTCACTTTCAGAAAGTGGGCATTTTCTTGCTTAACCATTCTGTGCCTCTCCCTGCTTGTGTATTCCACGTCTGGGTCAGAGTGACAGTTGGGCTGTTATGAATTCCCTCTAGACTGTGACACAGAGGGAGCTGGGGTGTTGCCTGCATATCCTTATGGGTCTCCTGGGCTAGAGTGGGGATGGAGGAGCTGACACTTACACCTGAATAGGCTGTGCCTGTCCTCACACAATGCAGTCTCCAAACCCATGGTGTGTGTCTGGGGCCAGGCCTGGTCAAGGCAGGATCTTGTCAACAACAGAGACTTTCCTTTGAAGTTTGACTACTTCAAAGGCAGAAAGGGGTATAAGTATTGGACCCAAACGCACAGACTTTTATAACCCTTCTGGAACAAGAGGAACCACTGCCAAGGAGAAGAGCTGTAGGAGGAGTACTGCCCCCTTGTTGTGTGTGCTTTGCTGGGTTGGCCTGCAGTTGCTGCTTCTGCTTTAGAGAGGGAAAAGACTAGAATTAGTTGTGCATCCTGCTTGAGATGATTCTCCAAGGGCTTGGACTGAGCTTGCTGAATGTTAAGAAGTCTCAGCAAAAACTTCACCTAACAGCCTCTGGGTTCACTTGTTGTGGACTCTAACTCGCCAGGTGGTGTCTATTCCAGTTTCTGGGCCCTTGGGAGTGAAACCTGGTAAAAACCAAGAAAACCAAGTGCACCGACTTGGGACGATATCTGGACTGATGCCTCTGCTGGATCCCACGATGCCGCCTGCAGCTGAAGCCATGGTCCCCACTGGAGGCCAAAAACCCCGACCCCACAGACCCAATGCCGCCGCAGCCTCTCCATGAGTTCGGAAGTGCCGTTTCACCGACATCCGTGACATCCAAGTCCGCCTTGGTGCCTGCAGCCTCGTGGCGTGACCACGACTTCATGAGGTCACCACACCACGTGTGACTGTCAGATATCAACCCCACCAGAAGTGCAAAGATCTGACACTTCGCACTGATGCTGCCTCACCTCCACAGCTCCGGAGCAGTGACCCGATGCCTCGCACTGATGCCTCCGCTCCACAGCACCAGAACTGATACCGCACCGGATGCAGTGACGCTTCGATCCACGACTCCATGCACTGACTTGTTTCCTCATTTTTACAAAGTGTTGTACCTCGGGGTCTGTGTGACTCCGTGACCAGTGCCACTAGCATTGGATTGTTGGGAATGACTGCATCACAATGCCATGATTTCACCAATTACAAGTATTTGTGTTTCTAAGTGCTATATTGAAGTTTCATCATTAAAAGTTCAGAACTTTGCTTGTGTATGTTGGATTTTTGTTGCTTTGGTCTCGTTTTACTGACATAAATAATGGCTATTTTTCCAAACTGGTGTTCAATGCTTTTGTGGTGTTTTCACTGTGTGTGTTGGTACAAATACTTTACACATTGCCTCTGAGATAAGCCTGATTATTTGTGCTAAGCTACTAAAGGGGGTTATCCTAGTTGAGCATCTCCAATACCCTGGCTAGAATGAGTCATGCAAGACAACTAGGTTTTTGCTTCAGGCAAGAAAGCAGCCCTCACAGCAAACACTCCACGACCCTAACTAAAATTGAGTATTCACAAAAGGGCCAACATTGAAAGCAGCCCTGGCCTAACATTGTGAAAGCCACAACAAACTGCACAAAGCCCAGCACTTTTGAGCTCCACAGAATGTCCAATTAAGTGTCAAGAGGATTTTCATTTCTAGCTCCCCTAGCAACAGGATGTCAGTATCCCATTCATCAGATGCACTTGATCCGATAATAATGAGAGGGGACAGATTTCATTCATCAAATGCACTTCATCTGCTAATAAGCATAGGTCACTTTACATTTAACAGCATATTAAGCAGTCATTTTGGAAGGCCTTTTTTCACCCATTATAGGTGTACTCAGTGCTGTCTTGTTTTAATGTGATTACTTGTTTTAATTTGATCTCTCTTGGATTTTATCAATTTTCCTATAATAAATATTCAGATGTATAGTGCAATGATTTTATTTACTTGGCAATAAAGAACATTATTTACCTGATTTGATAGCTGAGACTGCTTGTTTCATAGAGATGTTGGCATTTCTCTAATAATGTTTGATCTTTATCAATATATATAGTCCCCTGTCAAAGTTTGGGGCTCACAAAATGTCAATGGCTATTACAAGGTAGATTATTTGCAAATGCAAATAAAATGAATGAGTGGACTTATATCCTATCTATATTGGTCACACAAGAAATAGCAACCGATGGTGGACTTCACAGGAGGGGCTAGGCTTTGTCTGTAAGACTGAGGGTGGAGTATCTTTTTAAAATACATTATATGAGAAGCAGGTGGATGCACGAGAAGTACTTCAAACACAATAGTTTTCAAACAAACGCCCATTTTTTAAAACCCTCAAAACAGTGACAAGAGTGTGTGTATTTTTCTGTATGTATGTAAAAATCCCAGGTAAAATTCATCAGACACCTCACCGTACCTGACTAAAAGCACTTGTACCCAACTATTTACTACTCAATACATTTTATTAGGGTGGTGTAACATCCCTCCCCTCAAAAAAAAGCTATATCCCTGCAAAACAGGCGAGGCTACTTTATTGTAGTCTAGTAAACGTTTATTGAATATTATGATTGACCTAACATTTTATGTTTAGAATAGAACAAGTTAAATAGAGAATACTTATTGTTGGCTTCTAAATTATTCTAGGTTTTAATTTAAATATATTTGACATTCATCTAGAATTGATGTGTATATAACTCATTATCAACATATAGGGACATAGTTATAATTTTTTCACTCAACGCAGTAAGACACCTTACTGTGCTGCACTCCGGGTAAGGGAGAGGGCAGGAATGCACCATATCTTTCTTGTGAATTCCTAACTCGAATTCACAAATTAGGAAATGAAAAATCATTCACACCTATGGGCCTTCAGGACCATGGGGATGAATGGAGTCCCATTCCCTAATAGCAATTGCGAATTTTAAGAAATTGCTATTAGGGATTCGCTATTTTCATACATCCCATTTTGCATTTCTCAATAGCGATTTCTTAAAATTCACTAATTAAGAAATGCAAAATGGGTCTTTGATACATCTGTCCCTTAGTGATTTTATAGAGCAATTTTAAGCAAGGTGCTCAGTGTAAAAATCATACAACTTTACAAGAAAATCAAGTAAAATAAAGCTGTCTGCATGTCTTCAATGATTACACCTTGCTCACACTGCACCTTACATTTCAGTTTTCTTTTGGATCTTTATTTAATTGTTTATTGATTTAGGTGATTTCACGTAGTGCATATAAGACCCATAGGGTGACAGAGTGATTTGTAATGGAAGAACACACACAGACCAAATTACAGTAATGTTAAGAGAAACAAATATGGTTGCTAAGAAGGGAGGTTATGTAAGTCTTTCAAAGTAGTGTTGCAAGTAATTAAAAGGCATCGATGAGGGCCAGAGTACAGGAATAAAGAGAAACAGACAGTGCTTAATTTGAGCTGGTGGTTTCCAGTGCTCTGCACCTGCACTTAATTTTACCACTGGCACTTATGACAGTTTGCCACACGATGGTGCTGTTTGTGTGATTCAGAAGCAAGCCCACAATAGTTGTTTAGTAATTCAATATACAATAAAGATGACTAATACTTGCCACACTAGCAATTCTGATAGCTTTGGGGGCCTGGAATAGTCTGAATAGGATTGTTATGGTTAGTAGTTGTGTTGGTACTGTCATTGGTAGTGCTGACAAGGGCATGCATGGTGCAAACTGAGGAGGCCTCCGGATAGGGTTCCTGGCAAGTATAATTTTTTTTACAAACTAAGCACTGGAAACAGTGTTCCATAGTATACTCTAATGTGAGAGATAAGAAGAAAACATTTAAACTGTGCAACAGAAACATAGTTTATATACAGTTTGGACTCAGTCAGGCGGGGTCCTGGTTCAAATGTGAAGTATGGAAGAATGCTTCATTCAGTCATAACAGGATTAAAAGTTTCACTTCCTTTTAAAAGCCACAGAGGAAGGGGTTCGTCTGACAGCGACCCCAAAGAAAGATTGCTTTCTTGCTGAAGTCAGGGTATTCAAGCTTAGAGGTGTCTGATATTCATAGCTGTGAGAGCCCACCTCAAACAATCAATACTGTTAATGCATTGTGTGGCAGTGTTTCTTCAAGAGGTTATCGTAGTTTGACTCTTGCTATAGGCAAGCTTGCCGGTTTAAGGATGACAGTACTTATGTTTGTAGGTGACTATGCCAGTCACACAACAATTCGCAACTGTCGTCCCAACCCTCCTGGTTCACAAGCAGCACCTCACCAAAACCCAAACAGTAAAAGGTGATTTGTGGCAGCCTTAACGCATGGACTCAAAAGTGTGACATCTCAGGGAGTGTCATGGTTAAACTGAGATTACCCCTTTATCACATGAACAGCATGTCTCAATCAAACACAGGTAATGAAGAAGATGCAGTAAAGTTTCAATAGGTTTTATTTAGCAAAACTGCATTCTGAGATAAGTTGCATGAGCTGCAATGATTATTGAACAGTGCAAGAAACAGAATGGTAAAGACAAGAGTCATTAAAACAGTGACTCCCAACATCTTGCAATAATATGTAATGACATAAGATGTGAAATATGCCCTAATACCCTAGCATAGTGAGTCTAACCTGTAACCTAAAAGAGAGCTAGGTATGTTAAATCTTTGGTGTGGTGGAGTTGTGTCTGTGGCTGTATAGTGATGGATTGGTGTGTGTGTGTGTGTAGGAGGCTGGCCTGGCTTATAGTGGGTACCTTGTGGTACTTACACCTTGTGCCAGGTCCAGTTATCCCTTATTAGTTGAATAGAGGTATTTCTAGCAGCTTAGGCTGATAGAGGTAGCAATGGCAAAGAAGCTTAGGCTGAACTAGGAGACATGCAAAGCTCCTACTATACACTTGTATCATATAGCACAATATCATAAGAAAACACAATACTCAGAGTTACTCAAAATAAAGGTACTTTATTTTAGTGACAATATGCCAAAAGTATCTCAGAGGATACCCTCACTGAGGAGGTAAGTAATATACACAAATTATATGTACACAAACCAAAATCAGGTAACTAACAGTAAGAAAAGTAGTGCAAACAAGGTAGAATCACAATAGGATGCAATAGGTAGAAATAGGCCTAGGGGCAACACAAACCATATACTCCAAAAGTGGAATGTGAATCACAAATGGACCCCATTCCTATGGTAGGTTATAGAGGGTCGCTGGGATTGTGAGAAAACAGTAAGAGTGTCCAAAATACCCCACCCCAAGACCTGAAAAGTAAGAATAAAGTTACCCTACTACCCCAGAAAGACAGAATAGTTGTGATAAGGAATTCTGCAAGAACCACAAGCACCAGCAAAACACTGAAGACGGATTCCTGGACCTGAGGACCTGTAAAGGAAGTGGACCAACTCCAAGAGTAATTAAAGTGTCCAGGGGGGGCAGGAGCCCACTAAACCCCGGATGAAGGTGCAAACGGGCTGCCTCTGGGTGGAAGAAGCCAAAGATTCTGCAACAACGAAAAGGGCTAGGAACTTCTCCTTTGGATGGAAGATGTCCCACGGTATGCTGGAGGTTGCAGAAGTGTTTCCAGGCAGAAATACCACAAACAAGCCTTGCTAGCTGCAAGAGCTGCAGTTGAGGATTTTGGGTGCTGCTGGGGATCAGAAAGGACCAGAATGTCGCCCCTTGGAGGAGGAGACAGAGAGAGCGCTCATCAACTCAGAGAGCTTCCACAAAAGCAGGCAGCACCCGCAGAAGTACTGGAACAGGCATTTAGAAGATCTTAGGACAGCGGTTGACTCAGAGTCACAAAGGAGAGTCCCATGACGTCGGAGTCCAACTCAGGACGGAGTGCTGGGGACCCAGGCTAGGCTGTTCACAAAGGAGTCCTTGGAAAAGTGCACAGAAGCCGGAGCAGCTACAAATCACGCAGTAAACAGGTTTGCTGTCTGGCGTGGGGAGGGAAGGATTTACCTCCACCAACTCTGGACAGAAGGGCCACTGGCCTGTGGGAGACACTTGGACCATCTCCTGTGTTCCAGGGACCACGCTCGTCAGGATGAGAGGGGACCCAGAGGACCGGTGATGCAGAAGTTTGGTGCCTGCGTTGTCAGGGGGAAGATTCCATCGACACACAGGAGATTTCTTCTTGGCTTCCAGAGCAGGGTGAAGGCAGACAGACCTTAGCGCATGCACCACCAGGAAACAGTCAAGAAAGCCATCAGGATGAGGAGCTACAATGTTGCTGGTAGTCATCTTGCTACTTTGTTGCGGTTTTGCATGCGTCCTGGAGCAGTCAGAAGTTGATCCTTGGCAGAAGTCGAAGAGGGAAGGGCAGAGGAACTCTGGTTAGCTCTTGCATGCGTTACCTGAGGAATAGTCCAGAGAGGAGTCCCTAAATAGCCAGAAAAGGAGGTTTGGCTACTGAGAAAGGAGGCTTGGCTACTGAAAGAGGTAAGCACCTATCAGGAGGGGTTTCTGATGTCACCTGCTGGCACTGGCCACTCAGAGCAGTCCATTGTGCCCCAACACCTCTGAATCCAAGATGGCAGAGGTTTGGGACACAGTGGAGGAGCTCTGGGCACCTCCCCTGGGAGGTCCATGACAGGGGAGTGGTCACTCCCCTTTCCTTTGTCCAGTTTCGCACCATAGCAGGGCTGGGGGATCCCTGAACCGGTGTAGACTGGCTTATGCAGAGATGGGCACCATCTGTGCCCATCAAAGCATTTCCAGAGGCTGGGGGAGGCTACTCGTCCCCAGCCCTTCACACCTATTTCCAAAGGGAAAGGGTGTAACACCCTCTCTCAGAGAAAATCCTTTGTTCTGCCTTCCTGGGACTGGGCTGCCCAGACCCCAGGGGGGCAGAATCCTGTCTGAGGGGTTGGCAGCAGCTGAAGTGGAGACCCCGGAAAGGCAGTTTGGCAGTACCCGGGTTCTGTGCTAGAGACCCGGGGATGCATGGAATTGTCCCCCCAATACCAGAATGGCATTGGGGTGACAATTCCATGATCCTAGACATGGCCATGTTCGGAGTTACCATTGTGACGCTACATATAGGTAGTGACCTATATGTAGTGCACGAGTGTAATGGTGTCCCCGCACTCACCAAGTTCGGGGAATTTGCCCTGAACAATGTGGGGGCTCCTTGGCTAGTGCCAGAGTGCCCACACACTAAGTAACTTGGCACCTAACCTTCACCAAGTGAGGGTTAGACATATAGGTGATTTATAAGTTACTTATGCGCAGTGAAAATGGCTGTGAAATAACGTGGACGTTATTTCACTCAGGCTGCAGTGGCAGTCCTGTGTAAGAATTGTATGAGCTCCCTATGGGTGGCAAAAGAAATGTTGCAGCCCATAGGTGTCTCCTGGAACCCTGGGTACCTAGGTACCATATTCAAGGGAATTATGAGGGTGTTCCAGTGTGCCAATGAGAATTGGTGAAGATAGTCACTAACCTGCAGTGACAATTGTGAAAAGCAGAGAGAGCATAAACACTGAGGTTCTGGTTAGCAGAGCCTCAGTGATACAGTTAGGCACTACACAGGGAACACATACAGGGCATACATTATGAGCACTAGGATCCTGCCTGGCAGGGTCCCAGTGACACATAGGCAACACAAACATACATACAGTGAAATTGGGGGTAACATGCCAGGCAAGAATGTATTTTCCTACACTGGCCATCAAACAAACAGTAGTACCTTCAAACATGACAGACTCCCATGGGAGTTGATCACAGGCTTGATGTGCCATTGGATGTGTGCAGCTAAGCAAAGAACTGTGTGTTCATGTTGTCGCATTTGGTATACATATCACAAATATTAAAATCTTTGAGGCCTAATGGTGATAGAACATGATACAGAATACAATCATGGATCCAATTGAAAATTCACACAAAAGGACAAACAAATTCACTTTAGAGGATCACTAATTGACCCTGTTATTCTAGTTAATTTAGACCATGGTCAACAGATTTGACACATTCAATCCATTTACATTCATGAAGATTGAAGAAGCTGGGCCAGCATAGGGGAGCCAATGGAGTTCCATCAGGATGAGAGTAAGAGGATTACATTTCCTTAGGCCCTGCATGAGACATGTTGTGGTATGTAGGGTGTCCTTAAATGGTGTCAGTGTGCAGTCTGGGAGTCCTTGGAGCAGAGCGTTACCACCATCTAGATCGGGGAGTATGAGGTCTTGAACAGTTCTGAAATTGCAATCTGGAAGAACACTTTCACTTTCATTAGACTAGAGAGGTGGGATCAGGCCACCTTTATTTTTTGGTCAATGTGTTCTTCGAGGTTGGTGCCCAGGGTGAAATCAAGTAAATTGGTATTCAGTGAAATTTCAGGTTCAAAGCTATCAAAGTTGATGTCTTTGAGCCAGGTTTTTACTGCTTTATGTTAATTGTTTATGGCAAATAGCGGAAATGCTTTCTTTGTTGCACTGAGTTTCCGGCAGGTGCTGACATCCAGGTCTGGATGATGTGCAGCCACTTTTTTAGGTATTGGATGCAAGTACCGGTGCGTAATATTGGCAATGACATAGTGATGAATCCTGATGCTGTTAACTAGGAATATAGCACCACATTCCTCCATGTAGAGGATGAAGAAGACAAGATGGGGAACTAGTAAAGGACATTGCCAGTGAATCCCATTTGAGGATCTGGTAGGTGCATTAGGGTAGAAAGGACGATTGTGTCCCACAATATCAGGGGGCAGGGGTCATCTTCATCTGTGGTCAGAAGGGCATCATATATGATATGTAAGACAAAAGTCTGTGTGCTGCAATGTGTTCTAAAGCCAGAATGGTAGTTGTACAGGTGGCGATTAGCATTAATTGAACTTAGAGTTGAACACTGAACGCTTTTTCAATTATATTGCCGATGACTGGTAGGTGAGTGATAGGCTGATAGAGGGGTCATCATGGTTTATTGTATGGTCCTTTAGAAGTGGAAGGGTCTGGCACACCTTGATAGCTTCTGGGAAGATGCCTTGAGTGAAAGAGGCATTGATAACAGTGAGTAGGAGTGAAATAGCATCCCCAGAGAGAGCTCTGGTGTAGGATGTGGGTTATGCCATCATCTTCATAACAAGTTGCTTTGTGGATGTTGAGTAAGTTGGCGAAACCTGCAAGAGCTAGGACTTTGAGAAAAGACCATTGTAGGATGGCATGAGATGAATCAGGCTTAGTGTTCTTGATGTGCTGTTGTATCTCCTATAATATGTAGCATGTAATGCTCATTTTAACAGCGCAAGATGGAGTTTTAGTACTCCAGTTCCATAATTCAACCTGGATAGTACTAGAGACTAGACCAATTGTTTGAATTTCTCTTTAAATAGGAAGGGCTTGATTCACCGGAGGAGCCTAATTTGAAGTAGTGCTCCATTTGCTAAGGAGTATAGGTGAGTTTGAAAATTAACATTCCTTTCAAGCATGATTCCCAGGGATTTGACAGTGTTTATGTTGATTAGGTAACAATCTAGTGTGCTGAATTCATTCAGCCATGATTTCACTGGGGTTGTGCAGTAGTGGTGAGAGACCAGAAGAAATTTAAAGGCTGATTTAAGAGCTCCTACTGCCTCTTTGTGCCCCATTATTGTCATTTTACTTTTTACGCTAATGTGGCCCAACAAGGCCAAAATCGATGCGCCAAATTTACAAAGTGGTGCAATGCATGCATTGTGCCACTTTTTTAACCCTTTGCGCTGCACTAGGCCTCCACCAGGCATAATGTATGCAAAGAGGGTATTCTCCCGTTAGGGGGGCTGAAACAATGGCGCAAAGAAATCTAAAAGATTTCTTTGCGTCATTTATTTTTACATTTTTAATGCCTGCTCAGAGCAGACATTAACGGAAGTCATGCCATTGTGTTCAATGGGTCTCAATAGGCTTTGCAGGATTAGCAACAACATTTTTGATGCAAATCCTGCAAAGCTCAGAACTAGTTTCAAATATTTTGATGCTAGTTCCCCTAAATACTGCCAGCGTGCGCCACATCTTAGATATGGCGCACACATAGTGGCGTTAGGGGGTGCTAAGGGGCGGAAGAAAAGTGGTGCTGCACCCACTGCAGCACCACTTTTCATAAATCAAGGCCTTAATTTTCGAGGAGTTTGATTTGAGGTAATGTTGCATGATTCAGGACTGAAGTTTTGTAAGAATTTGAGATAGCAGGGATATGCCAATAAAAGAGGATGCTTTAAAACATAGTTGCAAGTGATCAGCATAGAAGTGGTAAGAGATGTAGATCAGTTGGTGATGACATGTTACCTCACTACCCTTGAGAGAAATTACACCATCCCTGATTTTGAACAAATTTCTATTTCCATGTTGAAAATGGGACTGAGATGAGTTTGTGAATTCCTTTTAGAATACTAGTTTGTGAGATTCACATACTTCCAAGACAATCCAGGCCTTGAAACACCCTTGGAATGTGATGGGTATGGAGAGCTTGTCACTCCTGGTGGATATCTCTGTCCTTTTAGATGGGTTTACACCTGTCAGGAATCCGTTCTGAATTACTGGAAAACATGAAGAGTAAATTTCATGTCATATAATACAATTTGAGTGAGCAGAAATTGACTATTTCCCTAATGATCTGTGAATAGCCGCTACAGAAATTGTTGAAATCTCCTCAATTAAGTGGTTTTGCAGAAAATACACCCAAAAGTGTTATAACTTGGGTGCAATTGGCTGTAGAGACCTGGCAACCTCTAATAGGGCTGTTGCTTGAACTTGCCTGGGCTCACTATACAACACCTAATTATATGACTGGAGTGTCACCTTATGTAAGTCTCGAAGGATACTTGACGAGTTTGAAGGCAAATCTGATATGGTTTAAGTATAGAGGAAGAGTTAGAAAGATTATGTTTTCAACTATTTTGCTGTCAGAAAAATGGTGGAATCCGAAAGAAGAGATGTAAGCAGTCTGACAAAATCCCAAACGGAAAGAAGTGTGATTTTGTATGGATGGTGAAATTTATGTGAAGATTCTAAATTTTGTGAAGAATGATGCCTCAGGTTTTCCTAGGGCCTTTCAAGATAGCTAAAGTGAAAAGGAATGTATGGTGGTGGACTACAGTGATGTACTGAACATTTTGGTCTGAATAAAGGTTTGGACAGGCAAGTGGAAAGGAGTTTCTGCTACTGAGTTAATTGAACAAATGAATCTTGAGAAATGTGCTTAGAAACGGTACAAGAACAGACCATTCTGGATAAAGGATTCCTAAATTTTTTGGGTTTGATATTCCCTTTACTGCACTAAACAAAAACAGATATGTGTACCACACCTAATTATTATGTTACTCTAACGTGTGTGCTTTTTCAGTGAATTTCTAGGGTTTTCTTAACTTAACGTAACATTTTGTTACCAAATATATACCCAAACATGCGGCCACATACAGCCTTTGCCTGTGAGCAGCTGGGAGTCAAGAAATATATGTGGTAGGGACTCAGGATGAACAATCCTGTTCACTGACAGATCCCCCCTGGGGGTGACGCGCACAAACAGTAGGCTATGGGAGGGATTAGACTCTGAGAATTCTCCCCATGGTAATGGTTGTGCTTAGTAGGATGTGGTGTGGGACTGACCGCTCCACTTACACTTCTCGCCTACATGGCAAGTGTGTATTGAAGAATGTGTTGAGAGACTGGACTCTGCTTAGTCCTCTCCCTATGGTGACTGATATGCATAGTAGGATGTAGGGAGGGACTGGCCTTCCACTCAGACCTCTACACTAGGTGTTTGGCATATGTAGTAGGGTGTGGTGAGATAGTGCCCTCTCCTCACAGATCTCTTACCAAAGTGATGGGTGTGAATAGCAGGCTCTGATTAATAAATGTATTCTCTGGTAAGGCTGCTTCCTACATTGATAGGTGTGCACAGTAGATTGTATTCAGAGATTACCTACTCCTTTTTACTTTTCTTAATTCTGTGAGGGTCCCACAAGATCACAACATTCTTTTAAAGATATTTTCATTTTTTTCTTCACAGTAGTTATGGCTCAAACCTCCTCTCAATAATTAAAGGGACAAGATGCCCTTCTCCTAGTGCAGTGTACTGAAAGGTCGTCTACTCCTTTTACTTTTCATGATCCCCCAATAGTCCCGCCAGTTCACAACATTTTTTTATTGTTTTTATATATATAGATCTTTTAATGACAGTACCTGTGCCTTACAGACTTTCTCTCAATAAGTAGGGGGTAGGATGCCTTTCTCCTGCCCCCTTTAATAGCTTTTTCAGTTCATTCTTGCAACCTATAATTTTTCCCCGTAAACAAACGGCTACCATTTCATTCCTAAACCTCCAACAGCCAGCCAGTCAGAGTGCTCTCCTCTATGGGTCTCGCAGGAGTCTCTCACTCCCTCAGGACTGAGAAGGATGATGGGAAAACTGGCCTCTCGACTAACCAGGGCTCCATTGTTGCATTTGCTCTCTTTATTAAAAAAAAATTGGTTCTCATTCACCTCGGGTTACCTTCTTAGACCTTATTCTGATACCGATAACACCCTTGTCTTCGAGAAGTGACCATGCCATAGGCATATTTGCTAATTTCTTCATGATACCATGGCAATCCAGTCCAGGTAGCAAAGTACAAAAACAGTGAGTAGATGTAATTATAGGACAAATCCATAAAAGACCCTCAATAATAGTCACAGATTGAAAACATCAAATGCCAATCTTGTGCCCATCTCGTTCCATCCACTTTACCAATGGTGGCCAAAATGTATACCTTCTATTTTCCAGGCCTGCCATTATTTTGCTCTCTCAGAGAACACTTGTGAGTCTCTCGCGGATCCCAGCCGTCCAGATATACAAATATTTTGGACCCTCAATTTCACACAAACTACTGAACAGATTTACACCGTCACATAATCACAGTCTGTGAACCAGGATCTAGCTTCCTGCCAAATTTTGAGTAATTCCATTTAGCAGTTTTGCAGTAGTGATTCTTAAAGTAGTCTGTAGAAAATGCATGGAGAAATTTGCTTTTGGGACACCCCCTTCTTTCTCTGCCCCTGTTTGATGGATCAACCTGAAACTTTCCAGGAAGGAGCTGATATGATTTTGCATTTTTTTGGAAAGTGTTGTGAAAATTTGCCAAATGGTGCCAAAGTTATTAGAAAACCAAAAAATACCTTATTTATTTATGGAAAAGCAATCCTAACTATACCTACCCAATGGCAACCCCAGCTGGGACATATATAGATGTATATACATACTTCCACACAGCTTACTCCTCATCAACACTGACACATGGCAGCACAATGCAGGATCCTTCACAGTTGGGTAGTGAGGAATTTCATAATTTATTGTGTGAATGCTAGACAATCAAAAGAATGCAGAACAATAACAATAAAAAAATCAGGCTGTCGTATTTCAGCTGTATGCCTTCAACTGGGTCTCCCTATGTTGACGTATATTACCTAGGAGCAGTTGCCACTAGTTAGGACCTAGTTTCCATACATTTTTTTTTACTTGCCTATATCTTTGGCGCCGGTTGACGAATTGACGAATCTTCATTAAATATTCTAAAACAATTTGACGCCCAAGTGAGCTGCTGTCTGAAAAGTTTCAGGATCATCCATCAAGTTGAGGACAAGAAAAAGTGGGGGGGCCCAAAACACTTGTCACAATTCATTTTTCCATATGAATTGTGAACAGCGATAGCGCCTTGTAGGAAAGTCCTCCTTTTTTACTTGGTCACTCTGAAACCTTTTGGACAGATACAGGTGGTTGCTGACTCTTGGCTGTGCTCTGTGTAAAGTGGATATGCAAATTTGGCTAATTAAAAATGGCAGTATCAACCTACCTATTAGTCCCTAGTATATGGTAGGGAATGTAGGTTTAGGGACCACAGCATAGGTAGGTGCACTTCTGAGGTGCCCAGTGTCATTTTAAAGGCAGGCCTGCCTTGCTGGCTGCTTTTAAACTAAAGTTATATTCAAATTCGACTTTGGAATTAAAAGTACTTCCAAAGTCTTAAACTAACTTTTATTTCCATATAAGTCACCCCTAAGTTGTGCCCTATGTGCCCTTAGGGTTGGGTATCATGTAATTATAAGCAGGGTCTTTATAAAAATTGTTTTATAAGCCCTGCTGAGGTAAGATGGGGAGACTTTATTTTAATTAATAAAATGTCAGATATGTTGAGTTAGGTATCAAATTAACTAATATAATAAATCCCACAGCTTACAATTGTTGGATTTAATATAACTAGTTCAGGTGAAGAGTTTTAAAACTCTACCTGAAAGTTGCCAACGTCAGCTCTGTAGTTCCCTTATCTGATTGCCCAGCCTCTGGCAGTCTGGCTTGGCTGCCTTGATGAGGTGTGAAGTGACCTGGGCTGAACACAAAGGATTTGCCTGGGGGAGGAGATTTGCCTCAGCAGATGGGGAAGCAGGAAGGGGGAGGATGGCGAAACTGGTCTTCAAAGGCAGTGAAGGACATTTGGAGCAGCTCAGAACCCCCCTCACATCCTGCAACCCCAGACAATTAGGTGCCCTCTTGATTAGATTAGGAGAGGGCAGGAGAAGGCAGGGGAGGGGTGTGTTTAGGATTTTTAGCCACACCAGTGGGTGGGCTCAGCCAGATCTAACCTTCAAAAATCACTTTCAGCCATGTTGGAGTTTTGAGAAACGTTGCTCCCTGGGATTGATTTTTGCCACACTTCCCAGGAAGTGGTCATCAAAGGGGGAAGGAGCCTGCCTGTGATTGGATACCCAGGACTCCCCTGTTTTTCACCCACAAACAAGGATAAATATGGCAGAGCTGCGCCTACTCCTCAGATCCCTACAAGGAAGAACATCAGAAGAAGAAGGACTGCCCTGCTGGACCATTGACCTGCACCTGGACTTTGCACTCTGGAGGACTGCACCAGCTGCACACTTGGGCTTCACCACAAGGAGGACTTTTTCAACTGGTTTAAGAGGGGACTTTCTGTTTGCTACAGGTGAAAATAGCTAACCAGAGTCTCCTGCATCAAATCCTGAAGAAACTGACCATCTGACCACTGTCCAGTGACCAATTTTTAGTTTGAGCCAGTTGCATTCTGGGAGTTGGAGTCTGCACCCTCAAGGAGCAACTCAGATTTTCTGGAACCTTGGGGTGAGCTGTGGAAGAAGATCCAAAAGTTTGGAGAAGATCAGTGAACTTTTTGGAAAAAGCTCCATAGAGGGACTCACCAGCCGCGGTAGGTCTAGCTGCCTTGCCTCAACCGCGACCTGACTTGCAGGTCTGTCCTGCTGAAGGAAATCTCCAAAATAGTGACTAAGTCCGAACATAGAGAGTTGACCAGGACCTCTGGCGCAGTGTATCCCTAGAGGACTCCAGGGACGTCAGACCAAGATTCATCTTTGGGCCGGTTGAAGGATTTGTGTCTCGAAAAATCATCTAAGTCTGAACGTACAAATCTTCACCAAGGTCTACTGTGGTGCATAACCGAGGAAAAGCTCCAGGGAGGTCGAATCGGACTGGCGACTTCATCCTACTGAAGAAAATCTTGAAGAAAATGACTAAGTCCGAAGGAAATCTTTTGACTGACACCTCCCGCTTGCTGTAGCCAAGCAGGGCTCCATCGCGGTTGGCCTTAAAGTTTGACTTTGCCCCAGTAGAGGTGTGACCAGATGACCAGATTGGTGGTATTTGTTTATATGCAATAAAAAACACTAAGACCCATATTTATACTTTTTCAGCCCTGCAATTATATTTTGTACGTTTGCCCCGATTTTGCATCAAAAAATGACGCAAACGCAGCACTAAAAAAGTATAAATATGGGCCTAATTCTTTACAAATGTGTATCTCCGGTTCCCCTTATCCAATTTTATTTGTTTTGGTGTCAAATTAAAGATAAAAATATTACCTATTCTTATAAATTGTTTTGTGATTTTTAAACTGTTTCCTGTATTTTATTTAATTACTGTTATGTGATACTTCAATGCTTTACACACTTTGGCCCTCAGTACGACATTGGCGGCGTACTGACCGCCACTGTTAAAGTGGCGGTAATACCGCCAACAGCCTGGCGGCAATAACTGCCAAATTATGACCATGGCGATGATATCTCCCATAGACAGTCAATGTACCACACCAACCGCCAGGGCCCTAACACCACCGACCATGGCAGTAGCCACATACAGCCAGGCGGAAATCAAGGTACCACCCACCATATTATGACACAGCAAACCGCCAGGATTTCCGGGGCATTAGCAACGTCTTCAAAGGCCTTGCGGAAACACTTTACAGAAAAGGAAAGACTCACCTACAGGGACACAGAGGACTCCGCGGCCACCATGGAACAAGAAATCTAAGTCTTCCGGATGCTCTACCACCCCGTTGCTGCCCTGGAGCACCAACGCAAATGAAGACGGTGAGCACAGCTGCCTAACACACAAAGTCGGGAGGGAGGAAAAGGAGAGTGACACACACATGCACAACACACACCATACACATACACACAACCAGCTGCACAGTACATCGAGAGTTACAGGACCCGGGAGCAAAGAATGCAAGGCCACATACCTGTAGTACAACCTTTGTAATGTGCTGCCAACAGCCACCATAATGAATAAAAAAATAACTATATACATGTCAATGTACAGATTGGGCCAATGGCCAGTCCAAAGTACTAAAGGGCCACATGGCCACAGGGCATCGTCCAAACCCCAACTTGACCTCTGACATCATCCGGACTCCACTGTCCAGGGGCATCATTTTGGAAATGGGCAGGCACCTCAGGGGGAAGGGGGGTTGGACCTCAGCTGGAGTGGGTATCATTCCCACTGATTCTTGAGGGGGCTCCTTGAGGGGATTCTTAGACCACAGTCTCAGGAGTGGGTATCATGCCCACTAGTTCTGGAGGGAAGTCTTAAGCCAGAGTCTCAGGAGTGGGCATCATGCCCACTGGTTCTGGAGGGGGCTCCTTGCTCACTGACCCTGGAGGGAGCTCCTTGTACACTGATTCTAGAGGGGGATCCTTGCCCACTGGCTCTGGAGGGGGCTCCTAGACCACTGGTTCTGGAGAGGTGTCTTAGACCACAGTCTCTGGAGTGGGTGTCATGCCCACTGGTTCTGGAGGGGAGTCTTCGGCCACAGTCTCAGGAGTGGTTATCATGCCCACTGGTTCTGGAGGGGGCTCCTTGCCCACTGATCCTGGCAGGGTTTCCTAGCCCACTGGATCATGCCCACTGGTGGTTCTGGAGGGGCTCCTTGCCCACTGGTTCTGGAGGGGGCTCCTTGCCCACTGACCCTGGAGGGGGCTCCTTGCCCACTTGTTCTGGAGGGGACTCATTGTCCACTGGTTCTGGGGGAAAGACTTAGGCCACAGTTTCTGGAGGGGGGCTACATGGCCTCTGGTGGTGGAGGGGGATCCCTGCCCTCAGGTGGTGGATGGGGATCCTTGCCCTCAGGTGGTGAATGGGGATTCTTGGGTTCATTCCTCTGAGGGCCCCCCTTGGCTGTTGTCATGTGACTTGTGTCCTTGCCTCCAGGTTTAGGAGGTGCCTCCACTGACCCTGTCCTCTGTCTCTTAGGTTCCTTCACCCTAGACCTCCCTTTCTGAGGCGGACATATGTTCTTGCTCGGAGTGGCTGCCATCCCACTCAGGGGCCCCTTAGTGGCAGCAGCAGATTTTTGGGTAAGAGCAGTGGCAGACTGGTTGGCTGAGGTCCCTGGCTGGGTGTTTGGGACCTTGCACTTATGGGCAGGACGGGGAATAGGGGTAGGGAAGAGGTCAAGATGGGCACGGAAAACCTTCTTAGGGACATTGGGGTGGGATGTGGGAGAAGGGATGGGAGCGGAGGTAGAGGGAGTGGCAGTGGGAGTAGTAGGTGTGTTGGACTTGGGTGCAGGTGCATGGACAGTGTGCGTGTGTGAGGTGGATGGCTGTTGTGCGTCTGCTTGTAAGCATTTGTGTTTCTTTGGATGGGGCAGACAGGGTGGGAGAGGACAAACAAGACGTTAGGATGGATGTTGTGGTGGTGTCTGTAACTGAGGTGGCTGTGCTTCATGAGGTGGTGAAGGTGGTGGTAGTGGTGACTGCACATGTGGTGTGTGGGGTGCTTGTCTGTGGATCTGCTCTTGTGGTGTCTGTGGGCAAGGGTGTACAGGTGGCAGGGTCTGGGACTGTTGATGGAGTGCATGCAGGTGTGAGTGCGTATGTGACTGTGAGGGAGGAGGAGGAGAAGGGTGAGACAGTGGGGGCAGTGGATGTTGTGTGTGCATCTGTCTATTGTTTGTCTAAATGCTTGTGGCTTGAAGTTTGGTGCCTGTGTTTGACTGTGCCACTCTTGTGTAATGTTTTGTGTGCATGCTTGTCTGTATGTGTGCATGGGATGGGTTGGGGTTGAGGAGACTGGGACTGGGAAGTGGTAGTTGGAGGGAGGACGGTAGGACCAGGGACACTGGTTGCCATCAGGGAGGAGGTCAGAGCCTGAAACGATCTCTGTAGGGCTGCCAAGCCACCGTAAATGCAATCCAGGAAGGCATTACATTGCTGCATCTGGGATGCCAGCCCCTGAATGGCATTCACAATGGTTGACTGCCCTACAGAGAGTGAACTCAGGAGGTCAATAGCCTCCTCACTGAGGGCAGCAGGGCTCACTGGAGCAGGGCCTGAGGTGCCTGGGGCAAAGGAGATGCCCACCCTCCTGGGTGAGTGGGCACAGGCAACTTGGTGGGGGGCTACTGGGAGGACGGTACTGGTACGGGGGATGACACAGGAAAATAGGGGGAGAAAGAAAGGGAGCACTGGGTCAATTACATTACCAACACCACAGATGACATACATATCACCATCACACACAGGGACCAAGATTGAGCAGTATGCACCGCACTGGCATACTATTGGCTAGGTATCACAGCAGGATAAGAGCCAAACACTGCTATCTGCACCTCTCCTGGGACCTACTAAGCCCTGTCTGACATGGAAAGCCACCTACCTAGTGATCCAGATTTTGCTATTCACCCCATAACCCTGAGCCGGACCATGCAGAAATGTATGAACTGGCATAAGGGGACATCCACTGATTAAAACCCACCACCAGAATCCCATGCCAGGCAACAAAGATGGTTGTCACACAGTAGATTTACGCCCTTGTTGCTGCTGTGATGCCCTCAAGTGCCCATCCAGCTCTGGATAGGCCACTGCCAGTATGCGGGCCATCAGGGGGGTCAGGTTCCGAGGGGCACCCCTTCCTCGTTGGGAGGCCGTCCCCAGCTGGGCTTCTGCGGTCTTTTGGCCCAGTGTCTCAGGTCCTCCCACTGTTTCCTGCAGTGGGTGCTCCGCCGGGTATAAAGCCCCATGGGCCGCACCTCCTTGACGATGGCACACCACAGGCCCTTCTTCTGATGGGTGCTGACGTGCAGGGAAACACAAACAGAGGGTCACCATGAATCCGAATATCCAGCCTGTCACACATATGGCGTTCAGACCCCTTTTGCCCCTCAAATGGCACACACATCACCCGGAGCCCTGCATGTACACTACCACCAGCCATACCCCCCACTCAAATGATAGACTGTCAGCACACACACTCATCTCCATGCAGCCTTGTTACATTCAACGCCCCCATGCAGGGGTAGGACCCCATCCACCAGGTGCTCTAACTCCTCAGAAGTGAAGGGAGGGGCCCTTTCCTCTGTCACACAGGGCATGGCAGGTTACAGACACAGGTCACAGCAGCCACGCAGTTAAGGTGTTGTCCTTTGGAAAGTCAGGAATCAAGTGAGGTTATAGTCAGAAAATGGCACTCACGTCTGCAGCAGTGTACACTGTCACCGCCGTGGTGATCCTCAATAGATACTGTACTCCATAGAGATCCATATTAGCCAATAAGGAATTGCCCGGCAGTGCAGACTGCCTTTCTCCAAGACGCCCAATGCCGGCAGAGTGAGATAACTTAACCTGTCCCTACACACAGGACAGGCGGTTGCCATGTTATAGTGCTGGTACACAATTTAGATTAAAAACTGCATCACTGGTGTTGATTGTACATACACAGCCATTTTCAGTGTCTAGTTACATACATGCTCTATGTACACTGAAGTGGTTGATACATTTATCATGTTGTCACTCCCTCCTCACTCTTCTGTCCCTTAGGTACCTACCAGTGCAAAGGAATAGGAGGAGGAGGTGAGCCCCCATGTACAGACCCCTTGTGGACTTGGCTAACCTGGAGTACAGGTACATAATGCTTACCTATATCCTGAACAGGGCCACAATCACAGAGCTGTGTGCTCAATTGAAGCCTGATCTAATATCTGATATCTGTCATCCCACTGGGATCCCCCTTTTGTGCAGGTCCTTTCAGTGCTCCATTTCCTGGCTATAGGCTCGTTCCAAGTGACAGTGGGCCTGGCTGCAGGACTGTCGCAGCCAATGTTCTCAGTAGTGCTGGCAAGGGTTTTGGCTGCCTTGCTCAAACACATGTGCAGCTACATCGTTTTCCCCCAAGTAAAAGATTTTGCCACTGTGAAGGCTGGATTCTATGCAATGGGACATATACCACATGTAATTGGGGTAATTGATTGGAACCATGTTGCATTAGTCCTGCCCGGGCCAATGAACAGGTGTTCAGGAATTGGAAGAGTTTTCACTCTCTCATTGTCCAGATGGTGTGCCTTGCTGACAAGTACATCTCCCACGTCACTGCCAAGTATCCTCGGTTGGTGCCTGATGCCTTCGTCCTTAGAAATAGCAGCAACCCACAATTGATGGCACAACTACAGAGGCACAGAGTGTGGCTTGTAGGTGAGCCTGCATCCCCACCCAATGTATGTCAGTGTATGCCTTCAGAAGTCATCCCCTATGCCATTGTGCAAGGCTATTGTTGTCCCTTACTTCTTGCAGGGGACACTGGCTACCCAAACCTGTTCTGCCTCTTGACCCCTGTAAGGAATCCGAGGGCAGGGGCTGAGAATAGGTATATGATGCTCATGGGCGTACCAAGAGCATTATTGAAAGGACCTTCGGTCTCCTGAAGGTCAGGTTCAGGTGCCTCCATCTGACAGGTGGATCCTCCTGCTACTCCCCTGTGAAGGTCTGCCAGATAGTTGTTGTATGCTGCATGTTTCACAACCTGGCCATCAGACGACATATGCCCTAACTGCAGAAGAAGGGTGAAAATGCTCCAGTGGCAGCAGTGGACCCTGAGGACAGTGAGGATGAGGAGGGAGAGGATGAGGATGTGGACAACAGGACATTAGTTATTCGGCAGAACTTCCAATGATACACAGGTAAGACAGTACCTGTCAGCTGTGGGGGAGGAGGTGGGATTCTACGGCCAGTCCTCTTGATAGCGAGCTGGTGCCTTGCTGCTATGGAACGTACCTGTACGCATAGGCCATTCCACCTCTTCTTGATGTTGTCCCTTGTTCGTGGATGCTGTCCCATGGAATTCACCGGGTCCGCGATTCTCCTCCATAGCTCCATCTTTCTGGCAATGGAGATCTGCAGTACCTGTGCTCCAAACAGCTGTGGCTCTACCCTGACTATTTCCTCAACCATGACCTGCAACTCCTCATCAGTGAGGGGTGTCTTTGTGGGGACATGGGTTTTGTGTGGTGTGCAGAGGGTTTTGAGTAATGTGGCTGGGTGCGGGGTAGGTGACGGATGAATGGGTGGTTGTGATGTGTGTGTGTAGTTGTCTCTGTGATTTGTGTGCCTAGCTATTGCAGTCTTTTCATGTTGGCAAAGGGTTTTGGGTACTGTGGGTATGTGTTTTATAGTTCTGTTAGTTGGTGGGTGTGGTGTGTGTATTAGTGTCAGGTATGTGTTTTTGGTATTGGCCAATGTTGTGTTGTTTTATATTTGGGTGGCCATTATGACCGCGCAGAGGTGTACCGTTGTTGAATGTCCGCTGTGGTGATTCGTGGGTCATATTGTCAAGGGTGTTGTTTTGTTGCCACAACGGTATGGGTGTTCGTACCGACACTTTATCACTAACCTTTGGTCTGGCAGATTAGTGTTTGTGGCAGTATTCTGTCAGTTTGGTGTGTGTGTGTGTCATAATATGGCGAAAGGATGTTCGCCTCTGTGACGATATGTTGGAGGCCATCCCGCTGCTGTTAGCGGGATTTACCACCAATATCATAATGAGAGCCTTTGGCTCCTAAGTTAAGCCTTGTCACTCGTTGCCAAGCTACCAATGGTTGAGCTGGGGTTAATTTATTGAGACCTAACTGAACCTAGTGGGGTTTAGTGGCCTATTGCTTAGTGTAGGTGCTTACCTGCTCTTACCAATAATCCACTTTCCAACACTCCTGAACTAGTGGACAGAATTAGACCTAATTTGGCAGAAAGGTAGCCCTTGGTCCAGAAACTGACCTTTTTGTTACCTGATGTAAATCAGTTCAGTAGTTTTTTAGTAAGTAAAGAAAATCTACATTTGGATACATAGGAACACAAAGGCTCTCGGAACAGTCCAGATCTCATCACTGAGATCTGATTGTCTGCCAACACTTCAGCAAGGGAGTGTTGGCAACCATGCTGGGACTCGGCTTCAGTCGAGTCTCAGGAAAATAATGAAAACACTAAGAAAAGGGGATAGGATAGAGTCACTCTGTCCCCTTAGCTCTGGTGCTGGGGTCTGAGAGGAACCTCCCAGGACCTAAAAGCATTTTAAATCATTTTTAGCACCAATCCGCTGACCTACCAAAAATAAAAAAAAAACAAGCACAGGCTCCTGCACTTGTTTTGTAAACAGCCCCCAGTGGGCCACGCCCCTGGGGCAATTACATTTTGCATGGGGTGGCCACCGTGCCCACCCCCCACATCCCAGGGGACTGCCATTTTCCCGGGGCTTTTACCACAATGGATATGGGAAGGGCTGCCCCGGCAGCCTCAGGGATCACCACCTTACCGGGGCATTGAACAAATATATTGTGGGGACCACACACACACCCCCCACAGCCCCGGGCCCACCACCTTCCTGGGGCTACAATAAAAGAGGAAAGGGGGTACTTGCGGACCCACAAGCCCTCATGACCATTACCTCCCAGGGGCAATGCTCATTGGAGGGGGCCTGCATCAGGTCAAAATACTATAATTATAAAAGGGGGTGCCCTGTGGACCTCCCCGGGCCCCAGGGATTGCCACCTCCCTGGGGCTACTGAATAAAATAAGGAGGGTTTCTGATACGGACCCACAGTCCTGGGGACCACCACCTCCCCGGGGGCAAATTGTAAACTTTGAAGGGGGCCACACAGCCCCCTTCGTGGAGCCAATAATGGTTCTCGTGACCGCCACCTCCCAGGGATGGCTCCTGCTATGTCCCGGGGGCCAACCCCCAGGGACATAGCTGTTTGCTTTTGCTTGGTGGGAGCTGACAGCTCCCGCTGTTAAAAAGCAAAGTTTTCATCCGTGCAGGAAAGCAGATGAAGACATTGCTATTTAAAGTTGCTCCCTGCTTTTGGGAACAATGCCAGTCCTGTAGTATGTGAGGAGCCGGCTAGGACCGCGGGGGCCTTGAAGCTTCTCCTGCAGTCCTCTCAATTTCTCAAAGGCTGTGTGCAGCGGTGGTTTGATTAATGTATAGCAATGAAAATTACTATATGTTAAAAAAACATAGAAATTAATTAAAAAACAAAGGTAACAAGGATGTTATAGTTAGAAAAAAGAATTTTAAAGAACCTTAGAAATTCACCTAAAAAACAAAGGCTACAGGGATGTTAGAGTAAGGTTCACATATTAAACGTACAAACCATAGAAATTCACCTGTTATAGTTAGATTTATCGCAAGTAACTATAACTTTTGCCTTAAGGTAACTATAACTTGCACCCTCGCCATGCACTGCTAATTACCCTTCAAATTATGCAACTCATGGCATCTTTGATAACATAATTGATAATATCGATGAAATATTTGCAGAAGAATATTTGATGAAAAAACGTGTGTGGCGGGGGCGCGAGTCCTTTTGACCACCGCTCATGATTGTAAATATTTGGGGGCATATTTAAGAGCCCCAGGTGCCATTCGAACCCCACATTAGCATCATTTTTTTATGCTAATGTGGTGTTAGAATGCCAAAAATGCAATGCTATATTTACAAAGTGGTGCAATGCATGCATTATACCATTTTGTAACCCTTTGTGGTGCTTTATACCTGTGCCAGGCATAACGTACGCAAAGTATGCAAAGGGGACGTTCCCATGCTAGGGGTGCCAAAACAATCTAAGCCATTTCCTTGCACCATTTTTTTCAGCATTTTAAATGCCTGCTCAGAGTAGGCGTTAAAAGGAGGCTTCTGTTGGTTACAATGGGCCTCTGGGTGCTTTGCAGGATTAGCGTCAGATTTTTTTACTCCAATCTGCAAAGAGCCAGAGTAGCATCAAAAATTCTGATGCTAGTCCCCTAACTACAACCATGGTGCACCTTATTTAAAATATGTTGCAAACTTGGTTGCGTTAGGGGGTTGCCAAGGGGTGCAAGAAAAGTAGCGTTTCAGTGACTGAAATCTTTCCTCTTTTCTGCTTAATTCATTTTAAGGTTGCTATTGTAAATGTCTCTTGACCTTTTCCGGTATGAGAACCCCAATTTGTTACGGTAGGAGGCATTGCTCCTACCATATGATAAAACGGGATTGCACATCGCCAAAATCTATATCATTTTATTTTTATTATATGTTATATTACATACAGCTTGTTTTCATGCTGAAATCAGTTTTGTACTGCTCCTTTACATTCAAACACTATATATTGCAACCTATATATATATATATATATATATATATATATATATATATAGTGGTATATATATATATATATATATATATTCATAAGTGTGTACATATATCTATCTATCTATATCTATCGATCAATCTATCTGTCTATCTTTATATACATATGTATATGCAAAGATGTTTGCACATATACAGTATATATATATCTATATATATAGATATATATATATATATCCACTGAAAAAAAACAACGGCTACAGGGAGGTTATAGGCATTAGAGTTTCTGTTATTACTCGTCCAAAAACATAGAAATTCAGCTGTATTAGTTAAAGTTCTTTCAACTAACTATAATTCACGCCCTAAGGTAACTATAATTTGCACCTTCCGTTTTTTTCAGTGAATGTGTAGGTTTTTTAACTTAAACTATTTTTAATTACTATACATTATTCCAACACCCGCCAAGCACGGCCTTTGGCTTTTGGCCGTGCACGGTGGGGGTTGGTCACAAGGCCTGGCCTGCAGCCAGTCCTTGCAATCAAGCACCTATAATCACCTAACCCTGCTCCATGCACATCTTTTGGCTGTGCACAGAGCAGGTTGGCCATAGGGCCTGTCTCTGTTAGTGGATCTGTGAGTGGGCACGTAAGTGTGAGTGGGTCTGAAAGTGGGTGTTGCATGTCTGAGTGAATGAATAAGTGTAGAAATGAGTCTGTGGTTTTTCTTTCAAATTTTTCCTTAATCGCAAATATTTTGCAAATAATTTTTTTAATTTGCAGAAATTCGTGAATTTTTGTGAATATCGCACATTGTGATGCAAAATGATTTTAAATCCATTATTTGTCCCTAAAACACACCTATATCACACCCTTGGGTTCAGAGTAACTTCACCCTGAATCTTCATGCCACTTTCAATTAGGGTTTTCACCCCCAGGGTCCGTGTCCCATGAAATAAAAGTATGGCCACAACTTTCTAGTCAGTTTGTGGTCAGCCAATTAAAGTACTTCTTTTCACATGTGCATTTGCAAACATTTGTGAATTTTCACGAAATATTCATGAAATATTTGTGAATGTGCCGCAGCTAGAGATATCTAAATTTATCTTTCCTTTAATATCTCCAAAGCTACTGAACGTATTTACACCAAATAAGTGAAAGGACAATCTGCTCACCGAAAGTTCACTTTCTGCTAAATTAGGTGTAACTCCATCCAGCTGTTCGAGCTGTAGCTGTGCCTAACTGTACTCTGGGAATTAACATGGAAACACAAACCTTTTTCTCAGCCCCCACTTGACAGATCACCCTGAAACTTTCTGTGCACAACAAGAATCACCAGGACTTTTTTGGGGAAAATGTAGTGAAGATTAAATATATATATAAATATATTTATCTACTGGTAGGTCGCCAGTAGGTAGTTATAGTTAGGATGCTTACATAGGAAAAGCTTTTTTTGACTTGCCTACATCTTTGGCAGAGTTTGACAGATTTTCATGACATTTTCCCAAAAAAGTGATGGAGATTTACATCTTTGTAGTCATGTTGGCCTCTCTATAGGAGGCCTCTTGACAGAATTCTGAAGAAGGATGCACAAGGAAGAATCACATTGGCAAAAGGAACACAAGGCCGCTTGAGACATTTCCTCATGGACCATTATGCAGCTGAAGTGTATAAAACACACTGTTCATTTTCCCAATGAGGTAGCACTTACTAACTAACCAGTAGACAGTACTTCAGTTGGGTAGACATTTTGAGCAAAACTGTGGACTCTTGTTGGATAAACAAACAGGTGCGGTCACTCACGCAGCTACTGACACACTGACACAGAAACTCACACGCCCACTCACAAACACACTCAGAAATTCACTCAGAAACTCATGTGCACACTCACAGAACCACACAGTCTCATGTACTCACTCACAGACCTACTCAGAAACCCATGTACCCACTCATTGACCCACTTAGACACTCATGCACCCACTCACAGATCCACTCAAACATTCACACACCCACTCACTGACCAACTCAGGCTCACACACCCACTCACAGACCAACTCAGAGACTCATGCACTCACTCAAAGACCCACTCAGAAACTCACTCATAGATGGACTCAGAGACTCATGTACTCACTCACAGACCTTCTCAGACACTCACTCAATGACAGACTCACTCAGACACTCTCACACCCACTGACAGACCTTCTGAGACACTTATGCACTCACTCACACACTCACTGTCAAAGGTTAGTGGTTACAGTTAGGACATAAAAAATTTTAAAAACATAGAAATTGTCTTACAAATCTAAAACTTACGGGGACATTACAGTCACGAAACAACATTTACAAAAACAACTTTACAAATTCACTGAGAAATCAAAGGTTATAGGGACGTTATAGTTAGGCTCACATTTCACTTGTGCCACTGAAAATCAGCAGTTAGAGTTACCTTTGTGAACTATAACTTATGCCCCCGCAATGCACTGCTTAAAACCTCACATATCACATCACACATGACATGGTCAGTGACATCACTCATGACATCACTGTTGACTTCTCAAATTTTATCTTCCATGACCTCATTGTTATTATCACAGCAACATTTGAAATAACATTATTGATGAGAAAACTGTGCATGGCAGGGGCATTATTTATAGTTACTTTAGGACAACGTTTAAAGTTGCTTGAGTTAATCGTAACTATATTATAACTATAACTGCTGAATTTCTATGGTTTTGTATGAAAAAAATGTAGAACCTCACTAATTGCAGCCTTTGTTTTTTTCAGTGAATATATATATATGCATGCCAAACTCCTTTTAGGTGGGTGCACCGTTCGTGAGGGCAGACTCACCAAAATATCCAGAACTATTGCTGACTAAACAGCCAGGGAATATTTTAATCTGAGGATATGCGGTCACTGGACTTACTTTCCCGCAATTATAAGCTGGAAGTCTTTCCTGTGGATGGGAAGGGGAATTGGTGGATTTATAATATCATTATTGGAAGGAGACACACGGAACTGTAACAGTATTGCAGAATTAAAGGCGTGCCCGTATGTGATTGAGAACCTTATTAAAATTGGAAGTCCACTTCTGGGGAAGGGCGGCATAATTTCAATCAACATGTGGAAAATAGCAGCAAGCATTATGTTTTATCAGACATGCTTATGAGTAGGGAGATTGGGCAAATTGATGAAATTAATAAGCGTTAATGCTGCTGTTTGACACTATAGGACATCAATAGATTAATGAGCTAGCCGAGTAGAAAGCATTTGCAACCCTTCTTTGTATCTATATGTGTCTGCCCAATGGGAGAACAGTCTTTTGGAATTAAGAGACACTACCGATATGTTGTATTTTAAAGTAGTAAGCATTGGTAAAGTCAACTTGGCTGAAATGCATCTGCTTACGCAAGAAAAGAAAATCCTTATATTTGACCCTGTGACTGCCCATAATTCTCTTTGGAGGAATAGTTGTGGAAATTTGGTGAGTCTGCCCTCACAAATGGTGCTCCCACCTAAAAGGAGTTTGGCAGTTTGGTGGGAGCTGCTTTTTTAATAGAATGGATACTGCCAGAACCGCCACAAGTTGTTTGTCTTGGCTACATTGCTGGCTAAACAGCTGGGGATTATTTGAATTTGAAGATATGTCACTAGACTTACTTTCCTGCGATTATAAACTGAAAGTCCTGAGTATGGTGAGAGGAATTGGAGGATTTATAATATTATTGGAAGGAGACACACGGAACGGTAATAGAATTGAAAGGCGTGCCCAAGTGAGAACCTTCTTAAAAATAAGCATCTGCAATGCAATGGGTCTCTTGTTTGCTTGAGTTAGAGCTATTAGCTTTGTAAATTCCTAACTGGACTTTTCTTGCCACATAAATTGAAAATGAAAAGTAAAACAGTTGTTATAAGTGAGCCGATTCAAAGCGCCACGCTCAGCCACCATGAGCCGAGAGACACAAAAGGAAAAAGACATTTGCTCGTAGTCAACCGTATCAGCAAATGTGCAATTATTCATGTAACAGGGTGGTAGCAAAATCTCCTCAAGGAGTGACAAATGTAAATTATTTACCAATGAAAACAAAGGATTTGTGAAAGGAAAGCCCATGAACGAGAGATACTGATGGGCGAGCAATTGGCGGGGTCAAAAGCTCACATAGATACCAATACGTCAGAAAAGCAGCGCTTGCACGCTGCCATGCTCAACCTAATGACAGTCCACTTTTTGGGAAGGGTGCATAATTTCAATCAACATGCGGACAATAGCAGCAAGCATTACGTTTTATCAGACATGCTTATGAGTAGCGAGATTGAGCAAATTTACGTAATTGTCTTTATTGATGAACTTTAATGCTGCTCTTTGACACTATGGGATATTAACAGATTAATGTGCTGGCTGAGTGGAAAGCGTTTTCAGCCCTTCCTTTGTGTCTATATGTGACTGACCAGTCTGTTGGCATGGTTTAAGAGACACTACTGAAATGTTGTGTTTTATGCAGTAAGCATTGATAAAGGCTGCTTGGCCGAAACACGTTGCTTATGCAACAATACATTCCTTATATTTGACCCCGTGAGTACCCGTATTTCTCTTTGGAGGAATGGTTGTGTGTTTATATATATATATGTACATATATATATATATATATATGTATATATATATATATATATATATATATATTGACACTCCTCTTCGGTGTCGTCACTCTGCACCAAATCACCGGTGGTGCTGCTCGTTGAACGCGAGCCACCGTGTTCTATTAATCCACACTTTCCTTCACTACTGTAATTAGGAAGCAGCACTCCAGAGCGTGTATTCGTGAATTTTATTACTCAGACACAACAGGAACGCAAACTCGTTCCTGTCGTGTCTGAGTAATAAAATTCACGAATACACGCTCTGGAGTGCTGCTTCCTTATTACAGTAGTGAAGGAAAGTGTGGAGATATAAATATATATATATAGATATATATATATTCCAACATTTCCAAACTCAACCTTGCTTTGCTATTGAATTCTATATATTGTAACAATGCACCATTGTGGCGTAATTGAACATATCCTATAACCATACAAGAAACGTATATACACTAAAGAACCTGCAATCTTAGAATCATTCAGGAAGACATCTGTGAGCACAATTGTGTTTCAGATAAAGCTCATCACCCAATTTTCGATTGAAAACAGTATTGGCCCTTTTCTTTGAACATGTTCATTGAATATTGGGCAGAACAATACTGGACAGAACAGTGGGCAATGCAAGCTGTAGATTTTGAAGACCTCCGGTTGGTCTAATAATGCATTCTAACAATAAGCTGTAGTGCTGGGGTTTTCGACGGATGACTGCTCAGTTTAATTTACAAGTAGCTTACTGCTGGTACATTTGCTATTTTTTGACACCTTAATAAAATATTCCTTGCTTCTGGATAAATTCAAAATCTCCGAAATAATAGATTGCCTCCCCCAAATGGCCTTCCAATCGAAAATATAAAGGATGAGATGCGGGCAGTGAATTGTGGGGCGCTGCATGCAGGCTCATCTTAGAGGGGGCCCAGCGCCGAAGGTATTATGGAGGCTCCTGTTCGGAACAGCTTTGCATTTATGATCCAGTTTCACTTCTTTCACGACCTTTTTGTCCAGGTCACTGGCAGAACAGACACATTCGCCCAAATTGTAAAGTTGTTACATCTAATATTCACTGGTAGTGATCTGTGTTTTCAATATTGTAACACAGCAGCTGCTCACTAACATTACTTCAAATAGTCTCTGTGACCACTTTCCCATTTTTCATATATGAGGTCCTATTTTGATCTGATAGAAACATTTTATGCATGTTGCATTAAACACAGACATACACTGCTTTGCTAAATGCCTGTAGTAGACTCCCACTTATCACCCTTATTCAAATTAAATTGAAAGTAAATGGTCTATTTAAGAACTATTGAAGTTCATCAGGGTAAGACTCGATGCAGAACAGTGCTGGGTCAAGCAGGGGGCCCTCTGAAATGCTGAGACCCTTGTCCAGAGCCCACTTCGTCCTTGCCCTAAAACGTCTCTGGCTGCATGTGTTCGTGGATGCCTATCAAGCTTCTTGTTTTTCCGTTCTGGAACCTGAATAGTGCACCTATTCAATTTTCCGTGCTGCCTTCCAATGTATACAGATACATCTAGCACGTAGCATCACAAGTATCAATTTAAGAATGGAAATGGATGCACGATGTACTTTGCAATTAATTACAATCAATATTTCCTGGTGTGTGATTAATTGTGGATTAATGGACTGTATTTGTTTGAAGATACAGTTCAAGGTATAGTAACAAAGAGTATGGCCAGTGTGAGGTTGTGTTTAGCAAAGGCCTACTGTGTTAGCGCGGCATGCAATAATCACTCGGAAATGTTTGCTAGTTAATGGCCGCGACGAAAGCCTCCCCAACCTTTTCTTTGCTCCTGTTATACATTACCGGCCATACCATCACGCACCAAACCCCTGGGGAGATTCATACCTACTCCCTCCCCGATCGTGCATCATGGGCGTGCCCATGATGAACACAACATTCCTCCTTAACCCAAACAAAAACACAAACACACAAAAAAAGGATACCATGCCAATCCAGCATACTAGAATAATGCGCAATGAGAATACAACTCGCAGTTATTCCACCACAAATCCTTGCAGCCGCGTTGAGAGTGGGGTTCGAGGACGTAAACTGTATAGTTCAATTCCTTGTCCTGGAGGCAGTGAGTCTATTGGCATGGAGTCAGGCACCTCCTGAGCTAAATCTCAAACTGGCTCCAAGTTCTGCACTTCCGACTCCCCCAGAGCAGATGACTAATAGTAACACTCACCGTGCGACTCAGAGATGGGTATCCACTGTCACGATGATCCAGTGTATTTTCTTTGTCAGCTTCAAACGAACTTGAAAACTGAGACCCATTTACCACTGCCACCTCATGATCTGGCATGCAAAAGAATTTCAAGAACAATAGGTTCCTGGTGATGGTCTCCTGATTTCTTTTTGCGGTTACCATAGTGCCCTTGAGTGCACTCACCACCAAGGGATCTTTTTCAAAAGGCAGCATAAACTTGCTCCCACCCCATCTGTTTTTTATAAGAACATAGGTGGTCATTCCAACCCTGGCGGTCCATGACCGCCGGGTTGGAGGACCGCGGGAGCACCGCCGACAGGCCGGCGGTGCTCCAATGGGCATTCCGACCGCGGCGGTAAAGCCGCGGTCGGACCGGCAACACTGGCGGGCTCCCGCCAGTGTACCGCCGCCCATTGGAATCCTCCAAGGCGGCGCAGCTAGCTGCGCCGCCGAGGGGATTCCGACCCCCCCTACCGCCATCCAGTTCCCGGCGGTTCTCCCGCCGGGAACCGGATGGCGGTAGGGGGGGTCGCAGGGCCCCTGGGGGCCCCTGCAGTGCCCATGCCACTGGCATGGGCACTGCAGGGGCCCCCGTAAGAGGGCCCCTAAATGTATTTCACTGTCTGCTGTGCAGACAGTGAAATACGCGACGGGTGCAACTGCACCCGTCGCACAGCTTCCACTCCGCCGGCTCGATTCCGAGCCGGCTTCATCGTGGAAGCCTCTTTCCCGCTGGGCTGGCGGGCGGCCTGAAGGCGGCCGCCCGCCAGCCCAGCGGGAAAGTCAGAATTACCGCCGCGGTCTTTCGACCGCGGAACGGTAACCTGATGGCGGGACTTTGGCGGGCGGCCTCCGCCGCCCGCCAAGGTCCGAATGAGGGCCATAGTTCCCAAAATGGATTTCTCTCCTCCGGCTCTCCGCTTCCCTGCTACCTTATCATTTTTGTCCATTCTCCTTGACAGCGCCTCACTTACTCTATCATGGATTTTGGAAGACTCATTCACTTGATGGATGGTGTCTCTTACCAGTCGCTTCATACACAAAGAACTGGGCGTTTGTCCAGTAGTGGCATGAGTAGTGAGTCGGTACTCACGTGAGAAGGCATATACGTCACATTCCACATTTTTACCACCTGCAACAGCAATTCTTAGAACCTTATTAAGGGTCCTCATGAAGTGTTCTGCTTCTTCATTCATCTGGGGCCAGTGAGGAGTGATCTTCTTGTGAGTGATGCCTGAGACTTCAAATATTAAGCAAACTCCTGGCTGGAGAATGGTGGTCCATTGTCAGTTCGAATCTCATGCAATAGCCCATGTGTGGCCATGACTTTTTCCAAATGGGGAACAGTTTGGGAGGCAGTGATAGAATCCAAGACCTCAACTTCTGGACATTTAGAAAAATCATCAATAACTACAAACATGTGATGGCCATCTGGTAAACTCCCCAAATCTGCACTGGCTCAGAACCATGGTACAGGATGAATTGTCTCTGTGATTATCGGTGGGGGATTTTTGGCTTGACGAACAGCTTGACTCATGGAGCATTGACGTACTGTTTTTTTCACCTGGTCATGTAGTCCCGGGAACCACACTGCTCCTTAACTTCAACTTTGTTTTGACCACCCCTTGGTGTGAGGAATGTGCCAACTCCACTACCTGACTCTGCAAAGAGGCTGGAATCACAAGTCTCGGACCTCTCAGTAAATATGCTTCAGGAGACACAGCCAGCTCATGTCTGATTTTTTGCAATAAGGACAGCATCATCTGGGCCTCCACAGTTCATCGAGTTACATGCTGAAGAATGTTGTGCAACTTTCCAGAAGCCACTGCTGGCATCACCAACTGAAGACACTCGTTACTATCTCTGGCCATTTTGATTCCATTCATTGAGATAGGCAGTGGTCTTGATCTTTCTGCCACCAACAGCACATATTCCTCCACTTCATCAGCATCAGCGACCTCCTCATAGTAGCAGGCCGGGCATGCCTAGACAGATAATCTGCAGGATTGAGAGAGCCAGGTCTGTAGACCACCCTGAAATGGTAATCCTGCAGCTGTAGGATCCACTTCTTGATTTGTGATGGAGGTTTGTAGGAGGATCCATTAAAAAGGGGCATAAAGGGCTTATGGTCCATGTGGATGGTGAATGGCTGGCCATACAAATAGAGGTGAAAATGCCGGCAGCCCCAGTGCACTGCAATGGTCTCCTTTTCAATTTGAGAATAGCGTTGCTCAGTCTCTGTCAAAGCACGGCTGGCATACACCACAGGAGCCCACTCTCCATCCAGTTGCTTCTGCACCAACACTGCCCCCAAACCAGTGGGGTTGGCATCAACCGATAATTCGGACTCTTTATTGGGATCAAAATAGACCAACGTGGTATGCTCGGACAAAGTTATTTTGGTGGCCTGGAAAGATGCCTCTTGTTCAGATCCCCATTCCCACACGGCATTGGATTTTATCAGGTCTCTGAGGAGGGCCGTAAAAGCTGTTAAATTCTTGATGAAAAGTCCACAGCAATTGATCATGCCCAAATAGCTGGGACACTAGACTTTTTGGTGGGGGCTGACGCTGACTGAAAGTCCTTTACCTTGGCATGGTCGGGCATGACTCCCTCCCCAGAGAAATGGTATCCAAAAAAACGCTACCTCAGTCTGTAAGAATGCACACTTGTCTCAATGAAGGGTAACACCACTTTCTTGAAGTCAGTTAAAGGTTGCTCTCAGGCGATGAAGGTGTGTTTCTAAAGTAGGGGCATGCACCAGGATGTCCTGGCAGACCTGCGAGCACCCCACGAATAATATCCTGAAACACCTCAGCGGCACTGGAGATCCCAAAACTCAAGCGTTTATACCTCCGCAGACCAACATGGGTGGAAAAAGTCGTGATGACTCTGGAGTCAGGGTCCAATGGTAACTGGTGATACCCAGTGCACCAATCAATTTTTGAAAACCACTTTGATCCAGCTACCTCTGCAACAATGACATCTACAGTAGGTGTCAAATGACGTTCCCGCTTGATGGCAACATTTGACAAACTGATGAAGACACAGATCCTCACCTCCCCGGGCTGCTTAGGTTTGCGAGCAGTCACAATCGGTGATATCCAGGGTCTGGGACCTTCCATCTTCTCAATTATGTCAGCTTGCTGAAGCTTCCTGAGGTTTGCTTCCACCTTTGGCTGCAGATGGAATGTCACTCCACAATGCTTTAAAACAACTGGCTGTATAGATTTGTCAAAATGAAAGTGTATCATGTGGTCTTTCAATCAACTAATTCCTTCAAAAAGCTGCTCAAATTCGGCTAAAAGACCATCAACTGTTTCAAGGTGCACACTGAAAGCAAAAGATATGAGGTTAAGTTGCTCAGCCGTTCTGCAGCTCAGTAACATTTCAGACCCAGCCATGGTCACAAATATTTTGGTGTGCATTGAGCTCTCCTCATGAGAAATGTATGTGGTAAAGACTTGTAAAGACTCCTGCCAGTGGCAATGGTTGAGATGATCCAAACGTATACACCTGAGTGGATGTGGGTCACAGCTGGAGCTGTATAGGAAGAGTGTTTAGTACTGACTGCGCCAAAATGTTAATGGATACAACAGTGTCCATCAAAGCAGGAACCCTATGACTTGCAAAAAGGCCATTGCAGCTTGGTATTCATCTCCGAAGGCACCCTCCAGGCTCCAGGGAATGTACAACATGAACAGTTCCTTCCTCCTCATCATCATCATTCAGATCATTGTCTTCCCCCATTGTCATTGGTTGTTGCACTAGACTAATTGTTTTGGGTTTTCGCGATTTCTGACATGCAGACGAACGGCACACCTTGGCAAAATTATTAATTTTATTACAGTTTGAACATTTCTTGCCTTGAGCAGGGCAAGGACATTGATGAAGGAATGGCCCGCCACATAGGTATCATGTCCGTAAGCTTGTGGAAACCTTTGGCTGACTTTTCTTTTTGTCCATGGCTACCACAGTGACTGCATTTACAGGTTCTACCTTGATCTGAGTCTGCAAAGCAGTTTCCATATGGGCTGCACATACCTTTGACAGCTCTTTGGAGTGGCCCATCGTGAGAATGTTCACCATAGGCATGCGAAGTACCTGTAGAGTGTTTTCTCACAGCTTGACAGATGCACAGGGCTCTATGAACTGCGCACGGAACTGCGAAACACGTGTTAGTTGTGATTGTGAAACATCCATATGAAGAATAAACAGATCGCAGTACAGCCAAACTCAGTTGCCTGACTTTGTCACTATGGCCCTTTTGGGAGTGCTGCAGTATTTCTAGAACCGAATACAGAAATTAACAAGGAATATAAACTATAAGGGTTCATACTGATTGTCAAATGTCTGTGGCCCTGATTTAGATGTTGGCTGACGGGAGTGCTGTCCGCCGTATTACAATCGTATTATAACCTATGGGGATCGTAATACTGAGACTGGGATATTGGTCACGTTAGTGACATAGTATTCCCTCAACCAGCATCTAAATCAGGCCTTATGGGCCTGATATATGGAACTTGCTGGACTGGTCACTCCATCACAACGGCGACAGGTGTCCCATCCATTGAAATCTAAATTCCAATATATCCCATTGGATTTAGATTTTGGCAGACGGGGCATCCGTCACCGATATGACAGTGTAACCCGTCCACTAAATTCTAAATCAGGCCCTATCTCTCTCAAAGGGAATGGTGACAAGTTAACAGGAGCTTCACAGAGGCAATCTACCATTATATACAGAGCTGTTGGCATTTTGCAAACTCAGTGGGAGATCGCAGTTCATTTCACAACCAGTGTAGTTGTGAAATGTTTTTTTCCAAAATACATAATAGGGAATTTTCATATTTACATGTTTAGTAACTAAAGATTAAAGACTGTAGCGGTCAAATATGAACTGAGCTCAATTGACCATGGAGCTGCCATATCAGTAAAATGTGCAGCATCTGAATAAGTTTATTTTTTGTATCATATTGATGATAGCACAAACTCCAAAAGGGATGAATCGCTAGAAAAGTAAAAGAATAGGATAGATATCAATATTAAGCATTTACATTGTTGTGTCTGCTGTATCAGTGTGTTTTTGAAGCATTCGTACAGAATGGAAGACCTGTATAACTTAATGCCTGATAAACAGCATTTTTGTTAAATGTCAATGCAGCCTTACATTCCCATATAGTGTATTAATAGGGATCTCCAAAACAACTAAGGGTACTTGAGAGACAAAACCATTTACCCAAGACTGTTCTTTTCCAGAAAGCTGGAAACATGTGTTAGCTTGTTATAGGATGACCTATTTCTATTATGACAGAAAGTGCCCTTACTTGGGGCCGGGATTCACTTATAATTGCATCAGAGTGAGATAAAAATCATCATAACTTCTAGAATAAACTGTATTTTTCTCTGCCCCAGGGTTGGTGCAAATTTGCCTGTCATGCGCCAATGCACACACCTTTGTCATATTGTACCAGGATGAGTCCATTCTCCGAAGTATAGATTGTGTATGGGAATGTAACTGTTTCAGCACAAAAGCTATCCTTTAGGACTTTTTCCACTTTGTACTTTGTAGTAATCAATGATGGATGCTCGTAGGTTAGAAAAGAGGTAGTTTTTTTTAGCTTAGTTGTAGTTTACAGATAAAGCCCCACCAGGATCAGCATCCTGCCGCTCAGCCCTTCTCACTCCAACTGTCCACTCATCCAAGCAAAAATACTGTCAACATTCTAACCATACAATTACCTCACTCACTGGCTGAGCAGCAGGGATCATTGAGGTAGTGGGAAGAATGCATAAGATAGAAAGAGGCCACAACACACTTGTGCTGGTCAATGCAGCATAGATACAAAGTTGGACAAATAAGGAGAAATGAAAACATTTCTTCTCATTATGCATGACTTGAGGAGGCATAATTTTATGGTACAAAACCCATCTGTGAATGGTACTATATAGGGATTTATATAAAAATCCATGAATGGTCGCATGGGGATGCCAATGTATCACCCCTGAATGCCCTCCTTGATGCAAAGTAGCCAAAAATAATGCATTGCACAACTTTACGTGACACAAACCTGAGATAAAGAATTAGGTAATCTGAGCCTGGGTGTTTCAAAATACTTTAAACATGTGTGTCTATCCCTGACCTCTTCCACAAAGCAGAGCACCTAAAGTTGTCTCCTCATACATTTACATGTGTTAGACATATTTTCAGTGTTTTACTTAGTGAAGTTGCTTGCTAAAAGGTGAAAACATTTCAGCCAAACTGCAGTGATGTATTTTAACATTTGCACCTATTGTGATTACAGGAAGGTGCCTGCCATCCAATGCATCAAAGTGCACATGAAGGATAAGCAACCTGTTTAATAATGTTCTCTTCATGCATCTCCACAAAGATTTGTCATAATTACTTAAAACATAATTTGGATATTGTAGCTAAATTAGACTCAGTTCCTTAACCCACTTAATACTTGCATCAGTTAAATACCAAGGTTTTGCACCACATCTAGATTTTTTAAGTAAATACAGGACATAAAGAAAGCGATTGATATTTGTGTAGTACCTAGGAGGTTGACAATGTATATGCTTACATACAGAGCCGAATTTGGCGCAGATGGCACCCTGTTCGACAGCTTTTTTTGGTATCCCCCACCCCATGACCAACTCCTCAGATTCCCTCACTTCCACCGGAAAATGTGCCCCTCATCTCTTCATAGCCTCCCTTTCACATAAATTCATTTGTTTTAAAGTGCTTGTAAAGGATGACTTTACTAATCCACTCAGCTATCCACATAAAATATAGTTCTGTTATTTGCAGCAGGCATATTAACCCTCTACGCTACTTTATGGTGAGTCAAAGCTGCTGCTAGACAAAACTCCCATCTCTCTTCCTAGCAGGAACATTAATCACAAGAGATATCTTTACATTTGAATTGCTTCCTGAAGGTTGGACGCACAAGGAACTTTTCAGCAGGTGCTCTTACATCGCAAGTTGTGTAAGTCTTTCGTAAACACAGCGCCCCCTTGAGGTCAGTGTCCCCCAATCCAGATCAGCACCCGGTGCAGCCGCACCATTTGCACAGCCCTAAAGCCGGCCCTACTTACATATCTTTTACCAGGCAAGTAAACATACTTTTTGTGAGTTCCCAGTCACTTTAACTAAGGGGAATTCATAGCAACATTTGTCTTGATTACTGATTAAGAGTTGAATGTCCACAGGGTGTTCACTGTTAATACGTTTGGTAGGCATACATGTGTACTTTTGTGCAGAAAGTTTATTTTTGAAGAAATCATCATTTTCATGCACTCCATATGGCTCCACCAAGTCATGATCTTTGGTGACCAACTTAAAAGCAAATAATTTTTAGGGGTAAGATTTTTCTGTTATTTACTTTGTATCCTCTAGGTTGTTTTTGAATGAGATGCCTAAATATTTAGAAGCATGTTTACAAGCCCCTTGCATCCCCGGAGCTATGCCCTACGCCATATTTACAAAGCAGCATTAAGCCATTTTTTGTGGCTTAACTCTGCTTTGAAAATATGGGCCTCCCTGATGCAGTTTTCTGAGGCAAAGGGGCTTGCAATGGGTGTTGTTGTGGGCGTACCCATGCAACATGCATTGCTTTTTGACTTTGCCCCACATTTACAAGAAATTGTAGACCTGTGGCAGTGCCAAAAAATAACGCCACCCCAGGGGTGCCATTAGAGTGGCACAGTGAGGAGAAATACTTTTATTCTCCTTGTTTTTGGCTCTTTCTATGTGTGCTGCATTCCGCAGCACACATAGAAGAAGCAAATTTCAAATTTCAATTAGTTATTGTTTTTGTGCAGGAAAAACAGGCACTCTTGCACCATGGGACAAGGGTGCCTGCGTTGGCAGCTTATTTAGTGCCAGCGCAGAGGAGAACACAGGGATGCACTGTAGTCATGTAAATACGGCTCATCCCTGCGTTCTGGAAATTATGCTGCTCGGCGCAACAAGAGAGCTTTCTGCACTGCACTGTGCCATTTCCTTGTAAATAAGGTCCTTAGGACCATACTTACAAGGAACTGGTGAATTAGCTCTGAAGTGCCAGTTTACTTCAGTGGCCCTGCGCCCTCCTAATGACACTATAGTAGTGCTGTATTTACAATCCAGCGCATCTTGCACGTTACCAATATAGCATCAAAATTGTTGATGCTATTGTGATGCTTTGCTGGATTAGCGCCCGAAAATGTTGACGCTAGTCCAGCAAAGCTGGGGTAGGCCCATAGGAAATAGCCTAGTGTCACTTTAATGCCTGCCCTTGGGCAGGCGTTAAAAAATGATGATAGAATGGCACAGTGAAATCTTGTAAATTTCACTGCACCATTTATTTGAGCCCCCCTTGCATACATTATACCTGGGGCAGGTATAATGTGGTGCAAGGGTTTACAAAGTGGTGCAATGCTTGCATTGTGCCACTTTCTAAATATGGCTCAGGGTGAGGGCCCTTTTTTACTCCATAACTGAACCTATATTAGAACCAGTCCTATTGAAATGATGGAAGAGAGATTCTATATGTGGAAGGAGTTCAGTTTGAAAGGTTTTGTAAAAATGGGCAGTAAGACCATCCGGTCCCCTTGCCTTGCGAGATTTCAAGGAGTGGATCGATTTGTGAGCTCCCTACATGAAAAAGGGTGATTAAGGGATGTATAATCAGCCTCAGATATTTTCATGAGACGTATGGTTTCCAAGTTTTCCTTACAATCAGAAATTGTAGATGGTCCTTGGGGATTGTATAAGTCGTGATACCATTCTTTGAAAGTATTAGCGATTTTGAGCGGGTCTGAGTTTATTGATGCCATTTTATTTGTGATCGAAGGTATGTGGTTGAGGCTGTTTATAAATTTTAGATAGTTCTCTAAAGTTCTACCTGCTTTATTGGATTCTTAATTTTTTTTGCATTTTTTTATTTTGTACATATTTGTGGGCTCTATTACTTGAAGTCTTATTTTATATATACTTTGAGACTTTAGGTTAAAGTAGGATTCTCTGATCTTTTTTTCAGTGATTTTTTTTTCCAGTCATTTGATAGATTGTCCTAATTTGTTAAGGGATTTGTTTTTTTTGTTATTATTAGACATGATGCTGATAATCTTGCCACTAATGGCATTTATAGCATCCCATAGAGTTTCTTTATTAATGTTGTTAGTTTTGTTTTCATTAAAGAAGGTATTGATTTCACATTTTATCGTGTCAATGTGTAATTAATTAGTCATTAAGCAAGTCTTCATTAAATTTTCATTGTTTCGATTTGGAGGGGTCGTGAGTAACATGTAAGTCGATTGATATACATGCGTGGTCCGCGATTAGCATTGGTTCAATCCTAGGATTAAAGGTTTTTGGTGTAAGAATGTTATTACTTAGGATGTAATCTATCCTAGATAGGGACAACCACCCATGGTTTTTGATGCAAAGCCCTACCTTCTAAGATTTTTAGTCAAGGCTATGAGTCAATAAAAATTGCCTTTTTGAGGCTAGTGTTACAAAGTAGAAATGCTTACATTTCTCCAAACTTTTCTGACTGCACTGTACAACCCATATCGAATGTGTGAAACGGTTTAAAGTTTGTCTAAGCATGTTATTTGATACTGGAAGGCTACACTTCAAGTACAAAACCTATGCCAGACATCATGCAGGCACCTTTTCATTATGGCACAAATGTGTATGCATGCTCTAGGCTTTGCAGTATGGTGCAAATGTATATGTGTGCTCTAGGTAGCCTGATTGTATACCATGGCTGGGAAGAAGAGCAGGAGCTTCATAACTTAGTAGAAATGGCAATGTTCTGCAATCTCTCTCGCTTTCAATGTAGTGCTTTCTAAATCTGCCTCTTGGAATGTTGATGCTGGTGCCAAGTGGAAAAGAATGTGAGCCAGTTTAAAGTTACTGGCTGAAAGAGTAGGATTGAGTTGACCTAAGAAGGAAGAAGGGGTTGAGGCTTGAAACTGAAGTCTTGATGCAGGTAATTCCATGAATGGCTTTGAATTGTCATTGCATGTGTCAGTAGTGTGGTAGCCCTTGGGCAGTTCTCATATTTGAAGAGCTATACATGGGCTCGCTCAGAATCATCCTGACCGAGGTCCAGGGACATAGCTATCTGGGCCTGTGAGGGCCAGGACAGCCCATGTTGAAAAGCGCCTTGCCCCACAACCCCATTGGCATTGGAAGTCAACTGAGTTTCTGGTAAAAAAGAGCATGCTTAAGTGGTGTGTCACCCCCTTATTTATCTAAAGGGAATAGTAGGTTCAGACAGCATATGAGGGTTCTTAAAAACAGGCTGATGTTACATGTCATACAGCAGTTATGCCGATGTTACGTACAATACAGACAACAGAACATGCATCACTTGTTGACAGTCTCAGCAAAGCCAAATGTTTTGGTTAAAGTTTTTCCGCACCTTTTTCCGTCGTAAATATGTATTGAGCACACTTAGTAGTTGGAAAACTGAATTTCCCAGTTCTCCTGTTATAATGTTAATGGGGCACAAACCTGACTTCTAGGGCACAGTAGCTGTACTTCTTAACAAAGACAATAACACTGAGTCTCAGCATGTCATTCTCTTTAGTGACTGCAATGCGATTATTAGCACTTAAAAAAAAATGCTTTGCTTTTAGTATCCGTACCAGCACTACTTGATGGTCATAGTTCAGGACATATATTTCAACAGGTTCCCTTCTTCCCATCAAGATCGGGTTAGGTATTGCATGCTTTATTTTGAATGTGAAAATGCTTCTGTGTACTAACAACTCTGCTTTCAGGCCATCACATTTAATGGTCCTTCTTTACAATATGAGGTGAGTTACTGGCTGACACTTTGCAACCCCTACCTGCCGTATTGAGCCAAAGTCTGAAAATTAAATCTGCCTATTTCTATGATTATTCTAGGATTATCAGCAAGAATTAGTTCCATGTCAGGTATACCATTCATTGTACTCATTTTGCTTCAGTTCTAGTGCATTTTAAAAGATCACTGGCCGGTTGTGAACTATAGCTTAGTGAGTTAACATGCTTGTTGCAAGCATCTTCCTTTAGTTATCTGAACCCAGTTCCCTGTCGTGGAGATGCATTAGTTGTCCAGATTAAAGTGTCTGCTGCAGAGACCTGAGCTTTAGTTGATTGAATCTCAAATGACGTGACATGACATAACTTGGCACTTCTCAGAAGGGATACTCTAGAAGTATCTTTAATCTAATTTGTTAAAAACATTTGAGTGTCAACACAGTCATGTTTCTGCTTCTAGAGCCAAATGTTGTGGTACCCTTCATCAAGGCAACTGAAAGTGCAGTAATTGGTGAACATTTATATTAACATATGAAAGATGAAACACATCAGATTTATAAGTTACCTGTGTTATGCATTGTTAGAAATGGGTTCTCTGGCTGGCAGTCAGATTGCACTCTGTCCAAGCACGGACCCTCACTCTGGTCAGGGCAATGGACAAACACACTTAGATAACCCCTGCTTGCCCCCTTGGTAGCTTGGCACAAGCAGTCAGGGTTATCTCAGAAGCAAAGTATAAAGTGTTTGTACCAACACACACAGTAATATAGTGGAAACACTACTAAATGGACACCACACCAGTTTAGAAACATAGATAATATTTATCTAAATCAAACATGAGCAAAATGTCAAAACTCCAACATACACAAGTCAAGATATGAATTTTCAAAAGAATAAGAGTCTTATTCCAAAGAAAACAATGGAAACGTTGATTTTACACAAAGTACCTGGTTTGCGTAAAAAATAAATCTGCTTGGGTGAACGTGCGTCGTATAGGTCAGTGATATGTCGATTCCTTACTCGCAAGTGAGGCCGTGCATCATTTCCTCTCTGGTCGGGTAGGCGATGCCCCGTTTCTCTCCCTTGCAAGAGAGCGATGCATCAATTTCCAGACAGGGCACCTCAGATACGCATTGATTCACAATGACTTTGACGCCCAGGGATGATGCGTGAGAAATCCGGTCGCACTGAGTTAGAAAACTGTGCTGCAAGGGGGTTGTGTCATTATCAGTAGCCGCAAGCTGGTGTTGTGCAGTTTCTCTAGCTGAGATGCGTCAATTTCCCACCCACAATGCTGGTGGAGCATCGAAGCTGGTGGCGTGTCATTACCAGCCGCGCTGCAGATGGCACATCAAAAATGTCCCCGCATGTCGTCTGTGCATTGATTTCAGCTCTTGTTCTGTCAACTTTACCTTTAAAGGGCCCAGGGACTGAATAGGGCACCCCTTGGCAGGGCAGGAGTCTCAGCAGAGAGTCTGAGTGCTGGTAGAGGAAGTCGTTGATGGCCCTGAGACTTCAAAACAAGAGGCAAGCTCAGTTCAAGCCCTTGGAGATTCTTCTTCAAGCCTGAATACACAAGAAAGTCCAGTCTTTGTCCCCTTTCACAGGCAGAAGCAGTAACTGCATGATTGCCCAAAAAAGCACAGACAGGGGCAGCCTTTCTCCTCAGCTCTTCAGCTCTTCTCCTTGGCAGAGGTTCCTCTGGGTTCCAGAAGTGATCTAAAGTTTGGGGTTTTGGGTGCACTACTTATACCTCTTTCTACCTTTGAAGTGGGCAAACTTCAAGGGAAAGTCTCTGTTGTTTACAAGATCCTGCCTTGCCCAGGCCAGACCCCTGCCACACATCAGGGAGTTGGAGACTGCATTGTGTGAGGACAGGCACAGCCCATTCTGGTGTAAGTGACCACTCCTACCTCCACTCCAGCTCAGATGGCTCATCAGGATATGCAGGCTACACCCAAGCTCCCTTTGTGTCACTGTCTAGAGGAGATTTACAAACAGCCCAACTGTCAGTCTGACCCAGACAGGGAATACAATAAACAGGCACAGTCATAGTCACAGAATGGTTTAAGCATGAAAATGTCTACTTTCTTAAAGTGGCATTTTCAAACTAACAATCTAAAAAACAACTTTACTAACAGATGTATTTTTAAATTTTGAATTCAGAGACCTCAAACTTAATACTTCTGTCTCCTCTCAAAGGGAAACTACACTTTAAGGATATTTAAAGGCAGCCCCAATGTTATCCATGTTGACCTATGGGAGAGATAGCCCTTGCCACAGTGAAAACTGAATTTAGCGCATTTCACTGATAGGACATGTAAAAGACATCAGTACATGTCCCACCTTTAACATACTTTGCACCCTGCCCATGGTGCTACCTAGGGCCTACCTTAGGGGTGTCTTATATGTATAAAAAGGGAAGGTTTCAGCCTGGCAAGTGGGTACACTTGCCAAGTCGAATTTGGCAGTTTAAAACTGTACACACAGACACTGCAGGGGCAGGGCTGAGCTATGTTTACAGTGCTACTAATGTGGGTGGCACAACGAGTGCTGCAGGCCCACTAGTAGCATTTGATTTATAGGCCCTGGGCACCTCTAGTGCACTTTTCTAACAACTTACTAGTAAATCAAATATGCCATTCATGGAAAAGCCAATTCCACATACACTTTACACAGGGTGAACAGCAAAAACCGGGTCCAGCACTTTGTCAAAACATAGGAAGCAGAGGCAAAAAAAAACAGGGGAGACCACGCCATGCATTTCCCTCTACTGATTATGAGTTTTGATTTCCTGTGTGTCCCTTCCCATGAAGCTCAAAGATGTAGGTCGACTCATACTATTTTTTACATACATTCTCACCCAATCATTTTGCACTACCTCTAGAAAAGCTCATCTCCCACCATAATGCCCCTGCACTGTCCTACTCCAGATCCCCCCTTTTCCTTCTGAAATCCCTACCTTGATAGGAACAGAAAAAGGTTTCCAAAATCCCAGCTGCAGGTCTGCACGGTGGCAGCCACTTTGGTCTCTAATAATTCATTACAAAATAACTCCATCCTTTATAGAAAGAAAATAGTCCCCCATTTCTCGAAGATAACCCCATGCTTTGTAAATCACTGGGTAAGCCCATATAAGCCTTCCACCTGCTACAATATGGAACTCAGGCTATCATGTGAATGAGGTATCTGAAGCTGGCAATGAATATCTTTATGCATTAATGCACTTTCAATGGCAGAGTTTTTATCATCAGTATCAATATTTTTAGATGTCTGCTCCTGCTGATTAGAACTGAAGTGCTATCAGAGACAGTGAGTTGCTTAGTAATTTCTACTTTGGCCTCAACTACTAATAATACGAGTAGTCTCCCTGAATTAATTTGGTCTTCATGCTGGTCTTTATCTGAAGTTTTCAGCTGTTCACTGTTTCTTCCAGTCAATTTTTTCAAGTATGGTGATCATCATTTTGCATGGGCTTTCAAAGTGAGCAGAGAGCTGGCATGGTTTCACCATGTTCATATCTTTAGGCTCTTTCAATATTGTTGCAGTGCAGAAAATTCATTCAGTGCGGAAAGACAGAATGAGTTTGCTGCAATTCCATGAGAATACCATCATGCTAGGCAGCTTCTTTGCCAGGGTGTCTTTCATTTATGCATAGCTGATGAGAAATTCTTTTGGAGAATAAGGTGTACATAGTTTGATCAGTTTTAGTATTTGGTCCCTTTCTGGATCAGGAGATTATGCAGATTTGGATCTGTAGATGCGCTGAAAACCTCTTCAGGATATTATCAATAGTCTCTGCCAGCTGATGCTTTAATCCATACATTTACAGTACAAAAAAGGGATGTATAGTGCATATTCCCCTGTCATCTGCTACTACATTAATCCCCTCATGTGGATTTGAAGAAGCAGAGTAGCTGTAATTATCCATATCGGCATTTTCTGTAGATTCATGTAGAGAGAAAGAGGGAGGGATGAATTGTTCACAGTCCTTCAGAGCAGCAGTCCAGTAGAGGGACACTCCTTCCAGCAGCACAGCAGTCCTTCTTGCTGACAGAGTATCCACAGGTCCAGAAGTGTACTGAAGAGTTGGTTTCTGAGGCCCCCAGTTACCTGCTTTCATCTCCTGGTGCCCTGGTTCTGGAAGGTGAGAGAAGCTTTTAGACAGTGGCCTTAAAGTTCATGTAATTTCCATCCTCTGTTGTCCTGGCTCCAAGTTAGTTGCAGTAACAATATGGAGTATTTAGGCCCTTTCTGTCAAGGCAGAGAATAGGATATTCAGTTGCAAATGGGGCTGTCCTCAGCTCTGCCCCCGCCCTGCCAGCAGATGGCCCATTTGCCTATTTTTGACTGTCTGGGAAGAATTCATAAAGTCTGTCAGTTACACCTAGTCATGTGATCCAAGGCAGGCTACAGGCACAAAAGGTATGTGGGCAGAAAAATGCCAACTTTTTAAAAGTGGCATTTTTATAATTGTGATTAAAACCCTGACTTCCACTACAATTCCAAAGATGCCAAACATGAAAAAGCTACCTTCTCCCAAATAGAAATTATTTTAGTATAATAAAGAGTTCACAATATAATCCTAAAGGAGAGGTAGGCCTCACAGTACTGAAAAATGAATTTAGAAGGTTTTCACTACCAGGACATGTAAACTTAGAACTACATATCCAACCTTTAATTATGCATCACTCCGTCCTATTCACTACATAGGGCCTGCCTTAGCAGTGTTTCATATGTGATAAAAAGGGACGTTTAAGGCTTGGCAAGGGGATTTTAATATTGACATAGTAGTTCAAAGCTGCATTCAGGCTGCCGTGGCTGACCTGTGGCATGTTTTCGAGTGCTATGTAAGTGGGTGCACAATAAGTGCTGCTGCCCCATTATTAGTATTTAATAAAAGGCCCTGGGTATATGGTATAGCACTCAGCAAAGGACTTACAAGTAAATTAGATATTCCAGTTGTGAATAAGTCAAAGTAATCATGTTTGAGGGGAGTAAGCACAAGCATACTAGCACTGGTTAGCAGTGGTAAAATACCGAAAGTCCAAGCGTCAACAAAAAAAAAGTACACCAAAAATGGAGGCGGTCAGACAAAAGGTTTGGGAGAAGACCACCCTAAGGCTGACAGGTCTAACAAATATTGAGTACAAGAAAATACTGTAGACAAAATATTGAAAGCTAAGTACCCAGAGCGAAGAATAGTTTTACTTTTCCTAACTTTCTATCTATGTATCTCAAAGATATATATTAATAGTTTGCAGGCACTTAGATGTGGCATTAGGTATAGAAAGACTGCATATGCTTACTTTTTGATATGTTGGCCCTCAATATTTTATCCATGAAATTAGTGTTCCACTATAAGTTGGGCTTGATGTTCAGGATCTACACCTTTCCAAATGATTCTACTTAATATCGACCTCTCTCAGCCCTTACAGCTGAATCTTTCTTCACCTGGACATAATGAGGTTGTGACACATGTAGAATTGTCTGGACGTAAATACACAGAGAGACAAATAGGGAGAGGAATGATAGAGAATAAAAAGAAAGAATGGGTTCTAGAAAATGCTGAAAGAGCAGAAGGAAGAAAAAAGGTATGGGAGGAAAAGTACAAGAGAGGGATAAAAAGCAAAGAGGTTCATATTGAGGGGAAAGGAGGAAGATTGAGAAATATAACAGGTAACATAGATGAGAAAATAGAACATAAAGTATACAGCAAGGGAGGGATGTAAAATGTGTGTATAGGGGTGAAGGGAAGAGAAAAAGAGCTAAAGAGGAACTATGAAGTTGTTGAAAGGGAGTGAAGAGAAAATAGAGAGGGAGGGAGCCTAGGAGAGAAGTTGAGAAAAATAAGATGAAAAATGAATGGAAGGTGGAGGGAAAGAGGAGGAGAGAGAGAAAGGGGACTAGACCAACATGAGAAAGAAGGGGTAGTGGGCAAAAGGGTTAGAGAAGACTGATTGTGAGATGGATATTAAATTCCACAATAGAGTGAACTGAGAGGGAGTAGAGATGTTGAACATGGGGTCTCTACTTGGCACTTAGTTTACACTCTGTCCATGTAAATACCCTCAGTCTAGTTGGGGGGAGGGAGATACACAGCTCAGATAACCGCTGCTCACCCCCTTGGTAGCTTGGCACAAGCAGTCAGGCAAATCCCAGAGGTAATGTGTATTTATACATACACACAGAGTAAGACAGTGAAAACACCACAAAAGGACTCCACACCAATTTAGAAAAACAACCAGCATTTATCTATATCAGGCAAGACCAAAACAACAAATCTGCAACATGCACAAGCAAAGATATGAATTTTAAAAACAGTCTTAATCCATAGAAATCAACGGGTGCGTTGTTTTAGCTCAAAGTGCCTGGTATGCATCAAAAATAAAGCTGGATGGGTGAGCGTGCGTTGGAAAAGAAAGCTATGCGTTGATTCCTTACTTGCAAGTGAGGCTGTGCGTCAACTCTATCCCTGCTGGGAAGCGATGCGTCCATTCTTTCCTCACAGGCAAGGGATACGTCAGTTTCTGGAAAAGCAGCCTTGGGTCTGTGCATTGATATTGAAGATTTTGACGCCCAGGAAAGGTGCGTGTAAACTCTGGGTGCACAGCAGTGAGGAATCCACGCTGAGCTGGTGATACGTCGACTTCACCCGCATTGTGTCGATTTTTCAGCTGGGGTGCAGGCGCTGCATTGATTTTTCTATGGCTCGGCTCCGGTGCATGAATTTTGACTCTAGTTCTGCCAGCTTCCCCTTCCAGGTGCCCAAGGACTGGATGTGGCACAACGTGGCATGCCAGGGGTCTCAGCAAGAGAGCTCAGATGCTGGCAGATGAAGTATTTGATGTCCATCAGACTTTTTAACAAGAGGCAAGCTCAGTCCAAGCCCTTGGAGAAGTCCAGTCTTTGTGCTCTGTAATGCAGAAGCAGCAAATGCAGGCCAACCCAGCAAAGCACACACAGCAAAGGGGCAGTATTCCTCCTCACAACTCTTCAGCTCTTCTCCTTGGCAGAGGTTCTTCTTGATCTAGAAGTGTTCTAAAGTAGGCAAACATCAAAGGAAAGTATTTGCAGTGCACAAGACCCTGCCGCTTCCTTGCCGTGCTCTAGATGCATGGGGTGGAGTCTGTATTGTGTGAGGGCAGGCACAGCCCTTTCAAGTGCAGGTGTCAGCTACTCCCTCTCTAGCTAGCCCAGGAAGATGCATCTGGAAATGCAGGACGTACATCAGGATCCTTTGTGTCACTGTCTAGAGGGAATTCACAAACAGACCAACTGTCAGTCTGACCCAAATGTGGATTCAGAAGCCAAGCAGAGGCACAGAATGGTTAAGCATGAAAATACTCACTTTCTAAAAGTGGCATTTTCAAACATATAATCTAAAACCCATCTGTACCAAAAGATATATTTTTGAATTATAAGATCATGGACCCCAAACTCCATAGCTCTATCTGGTCCCAATGGGAAACTGCCCTTAAACAGTATTTAAAGGCAATCCTCATGTTCACCTATGTGAGAGATAGGCCTTGAAATAGTGAAAATTGAATGTGGCAGTGTTCCACTATCAGGACATCTAAAACACATTAGTACATGTCCTACCTTTTAAATACACTGCACCCTGCCCATGGGCCTACCTTAGGGGCACTTTATAGGTACTAAAAGGGAAGGTTTGGTCCTGGCAAGTGGGTGAACTTGTCAGGTTGAATTGGCAGTGCAGAGCTGCATAACACAGACACTGTAAGGGCAGGATTGACACATGTTTACAGGGCTACTCATGTGGGTAGTACAGTCCTGCAGGCCCACTAGTAGTATTTGATTTATAGGCACTGGCCACCTCTAGTGCACTTTATTAGAGACTTACTAGTAAATCCAACATGCCAATCATGGATAACCAATCATTATCACAATTTACACAGGGAGCACTTGCACTTTCGCACTGGCCAGCACTGGTAAAGTGCCCAGAGTACCAAAAGCCAGCAAAAAACTAAATCCAGCACACAGGCAAAAAGACAAGGTAAACCATGCCAAAGATTCCAGGTCTAACAAGAGACAATCAGAAAAAACGTAATGCATGTAGTTGAGTTGCTGTTAAAGCATTTTAAACCATTATAATTGTTCCAATATGTTTTAACACTCACAGGTTTGCACTACTTGCAAAACATTGTGGCAGTACAACATTTCTTGTAAAACAGTATTTAAATGTGCCCAAGGTGTTGGCCACTAATACGTTTTCAACATAATGTTGCACTTTAGAGCCCTACCGAAGTCTGAACAGGGTTATTGGTGGCACATTGCTTGTTTGGTAATCGCCCTAACTGACATTGTTTCAATAAATACCTTGCAGTCAGAAACGTTGGACACGGGTCCCTTGCTCACTGTGCCACTGGAACAAAGCTACACCCTACTGAAAAGCCCCAATCAGAGTGTAACAAGTCTTGGGTTGCTTGTGTTCCAGTTCAAAGAGGACTTGGCTTGGCAGTACAGGCTGGACTATTCCTATTGGAGCAGAGACGAGATTGGTTTGCATATGGCTGGGTCTACTCTAAGGTGGCATAGTGGGCAAAGAAACAGTGGGATGGAATGCTACCCTAATTGCCAGTGTGTAACCTTATTGCAAGCATCCTCCCATCATCTTTTGTGTGTTGAATTCCCACCTATATCCTGAGGCAGCAGGAGTGGAAACAACAATCCTGGTTTGATGCTATCCTGATAGGACCAACGGTGACTGCCTCTGACTTTGGGGTCTTGGTGGTTAGCCCAGGTTGAATATGTCAGGTCCTTCATGGAGCTCCAGTCAAACTAGGTGCCACTACTCCAGGTGCAGCTTCCTATGTCAGATCATGACTTTAGTAGTTGCAGCCCTTCATGGGCTGGATTTCATGGGCAGTTGCAGGCCCCACACTAGCTTATCATAGATAATTCTCAAATCCAGAACAGGCTGATCATGATACTTGGCAGTTGCAGCAGTGAACATGCCAATTCAGCCTCACCATCACAGCCCTGACCAGTCCATGGCAATTTGGTTACAGGAACTGGTACGGGGAGACCGCAGTACCCCAGGCCTTAAGGTCCAGCAGATCTCTCTCCTCAGTCCATTATTCTGGGCTTCTCACAAACAATAGGAAATTGCTAACCCTCATTTCTTCTGGGCAGAGACTTCTACGTGGTTGACAGGCTTCTTCTATTTCAAAGAAGGCAAACATGTTCTGGGAACCTTAAGAGAGGCATGCAGCTTCTCAAACTAGAGATCCAGATGTTAGACGTGGTCCTCTGATGTCTGAGAGAATCAAATGGATGTCAAGCATATTGAGCTAACTATTCAGATTCTCAAATCATCCAGCTTTACTACACTGTTGATCATCTTAATAACCTTTTCCAGTCCAGAGAACTTGGACCATGTTTTTCATCCCACTGGAGCTTTAGTCCGGACTAAATTGCCTACTGTACAATTATTCTTTTCACTGTATCCCCATTGTCAAAGTAACATTTTCTCTTGCACTTTTTATTAGTCTCAATATCATTCAAAATTTTCTTCCACTCCAGAACCCATGTACCTAATTGTGAATTCAGCATAGATCCTCTTGACAACTCAAACAATATTTTACCAGTTCTCATATGAGGAGACAAATGGTATTCAACCTGTGGGTTTGTACAATTTTATAGCCTGGTAGTTCACCTTCGGTACCTGTATACTGTCTTTACTGCTTTTTATTTGAAGCTTTCAAGAATAACCTTTGTATCAGGGCAAAATCCTTCAACCTTCTTGTTACACAACTGAACACGATTATCATCAATATAATCTTCCCCGTGAAAATAAAATCCAGGAATCTCATGATACCACAAGACAATAAGGACCTCATTATGACATTGGCGGAAAATCCCACTTATCACCATTCTGACTGCTGCCAACATACCGCAGACGCGGCGGATATCCGTTCACCATATTGTGACACACACACACACTAATCCGTCACTATTCAGCCACATACATAAGTCCTCCACACCAAAGGTCAGTGATGAAGTGGTGGTATCAAAACCCACACCATTACACTAACAGAACAATGTCCACCACATTATGAGCCACAAATCACCACGGCGGACATTCAATGGCGGTAAACCCTTGGCGGTACATACCGCTGCCCTCAAAATACACACACATAAACAAACAAAAACAATACCACATTGGACAATTTGAACAACACACACCTGACACACATACACACACCACACCCACACACCCACACCACTATAAAACACACACCCACATTATCCATAACCCTTTACAAACAACAATTACTGGCAGGAGATTGACACCACGACTACAGACAAAACCAGAGCCACACACCACCTACACCTATACACCACCCACGCACCCCACATCACACACCCCAACACATCACCCTACACACCCTTACCTACACCACTCACACAACACCCATGGCACCATAAAGACACCCCAGATTCTCAGAGAAGGAGCCAAGGATCATGGTGGAGGAAATCATCCGGGAAGAGCCTCAGCTACTTGGAGCACAGGTGCAGCAGATATCCATTGCTATGAAGATGGAGCTATGGCGGAGGAACGTGGACAGGGTCAACGCCGTGGGACAGCACCCCAGAACAAGGGACATCAGTGTTAGAAATGGGGTCTTTGGTTGACAGTCAGGTTACCCCCTGTTCAAGCAAGGACCCTCACTCTAGTTAGGATAAAAGAGAATCACCCTCAGCTAACCCCTGCTTACCCCCTTGGTAGCTTGGCAGAGCAGTAGGCTTAACCTCAGAGTGCTGGGCGTAAAGTATTTGTACCAACACACACAGTAACTTAATGAAAACACTACAAAATGACACAACACCAGTTTAGAAAAATAGGAAATATTTATCTAGACAAAACAAGACCAAAACGACAAAAATCCAACATACACAAGTCAAGTTATGATTTTTTAAAGGTTTAAAATAAAAAGAGTCTTTAGGTAGTTGTAACACCACACTAGCGCTGCTAGCGTAAAAATGTACCTGGTTTGCGGCAAAAATAACCCCGCACGGGCGGTGTGCGTCGAAAATAACCCGGCACGGGTATATGCGTCGAAAACAGCTCGGCTCGGCGAGGCGTGTCGAAAAAGCCAGCCACGCGACGGTCCGAAGTCCCGCGGCGCTGGTTGCGATCTCTCAGCCTTCGTCAGCGATGCTGCGCGTCGTTTCTCCTGCTCCGGGCGTCGATTCTCCGGTCGCGTTTCCAGAGGCGTCGTTTCTCAGCTGCGGAGCCGGCGTCGCGTCGTTTTCTCAGCCGCGATCGGATTCGCGTCGATCTTTTCTCCGCACGGTGCTCGGTGCGTGTATTTTTGTCCTTAGGCTGCCAGCCTCTCCTTTCAGGGTCCCAGGAACTGGAAGGGCACCACAGAGCAGAGTAGGGGTCTCTCCAGAGACTCCAGGTGCTGGCAGGAAGAAGTCTTTGCTATCCCTGAGACTTCAACAACAGGAGGCAAGCTCTACATCAAGCCCTTGGAGATTTCTTCTTCAAGATGGAAGGCACACAAAGTCCAGTCTTTGCCCTCTTACTCTGGCAGAAGCAGCACTGCAGGAAAGCTCCACAAAGCACAGTCACAGGCAGGGCAGCACTTGTTCCTCAGCGATCAGCTCTTCTCCAGGCAGAGGTTCCCCTTGATTCCAGAAGTGTTTCTAAAGTTTGTAAGTTTGGATGCCCTTCTTATACCCATTTTAGTCTTTGAAGTCACCTTCCTTCAAAGGGGACTCACACCTTCTTGTGAAATCCTGCCTTGCCCAGGCAAGGCCTCAGACACACACCAGGGGGCTGGAGACAGCATTGTCAGAGGCAGGCACAGTCCTTTCAGATGAGAGTGACCACTCCACCCCTCCCTCCTAGCAGAGATGGCTAATCAGGAAATGCAGATCACACCCCAGCTCCCTTTGTGTCACTGTCTGGTGTGAGGTGAAAAACAACCCAACTGTCAACTGACCCAGACAGGGAATCCACAAACAAGGCCGAGTCACAGAATGGTTTAAGCAAGAAAATGCTCACTTTCTAAAAGTGGCATTTCCAAACTCACATTCTCAAAATCAACTTTACCACAAGATGCATTTTTAAATTGTGAGTTCAGGGATCCCAAACTCCACCTGTCCACCTCTTCTCTAGGGGAATCTACACTTTAATCATATTTAAAGGTAGCCCCCATATTATCCTATGAGAGAGACAGACCTTGCAACAGTGAAAACGAAATTGGCAGTATTTCACTGTCAGGACATATAAACCACATTACTATATGTCCTACCTTATCCATACACTGCACCCTGCCCTTGGGGCTACCTAGGGCATATCTTAGGGGTGCCTTACATGTAAGGAAAGGGAAGGTTTAGGCCTGGCAAGTGGGTACACTTGCCAAGTCGAATTTACAGTGTAAGAATACACATGCAGACCCTGCAGTGGCAGGTCTGAGACATGATTACAGAGCTACTTATGTGGGTGGCACAACCAGTGCTGCAGGCCCACTAGTAGCATTTGATTTACAGGCCCTGGCACCTCTAGTGCCCCTTACTAGGGACTTACTGGTAAATCAAATATGCCAATCATGGATAAACCACTTACATACAATTTAAACAGGAGAGCATATGCACTTTAGCACTGGTTAGCAGTGGTAAAGTGCTCAGAGTTGAAAATCCAACAGCAACATGTCAGAAAAATATAGGAGGTAGGAGGCAAAAAAGTCTGGGGATGACCCTGCAAAAGCAAAAGTCCAACACGACCCCCTACCAGCCTAAAGCCAGGGGAGAACAATCAATACCTTGATGTACTTCCCTGATTGGGGCGATAGAACAGGGACCCAGGCCCACAACAGCAGGGGCATGCTCCAGTTCTACGCCTTCCTGACTCCAGTTGGATCCCTCTGTCCATACTCTCAGGGCCCACTAAGCTAACCCATGGGGAACCCTTCTCCACATCTACAGACACCATCTGTGCAACACCTAACTTTACTTTGCTCACAGATGTATTGCAATGGGCAGATAGTACCACCAGGGCCAACACAATGGTGTTGCCCACTCCACCCCTGGGGTGTGACTCTCGTCCTTCCCCCCCCAGGGGCAACTCTGTCCACCAGGACAGCAAGCCACAGTGGCCCCAGACAACTGTCAGGGATGAGAGCCCGACCTCAGGCCTCTCTAACCACTGTGACTGTGGAGAGTGGGGGGTGGTAGCCCCAGGTGCCTGGCACCCTTTGACCACTCTCTCTTCCACCAGGTCAGGGATGACAACCTGACCCTGGTCCTCCCCTCTGGGGCTCTGTACCCTCCCTGCAGAAGCGGCACCCCCAGAGTCAAAAACTGTCAGGGTGCTTGTAGAAGCAGTCCTGCACAATTCTTCCATCAGTGCAGGGATGTTAACCTGCAACTGATCCTCCAACCTGGGGTCTGTACCTTCAGGTTGGACCAGGGCCAGGGGTGAGGCTTCCCTCCCCCTGCCCTCTCTTCTGGGGTCCTGAACCACCCAACTAGGAGCGGCCCCCCCAGAAGACAACATGGTAGGGGCACTGTTAGCAGTAGCCCCTTCCTCCAGGTCAGGGGGGACACCCTTAACCTGGCCTCCCAATCCAGGGTCTGTACCCACAGACTGGATCACTGCCTGGCAACCCAGGACTTCCTTGGGAGCACACGTACTCCCCATCAGGTCAGAGTTTACCCCCTGAACCTGATCATCCAACCCAGAGTCACCATCCTGCGGTTGAATCATTGCCTGGCGCACCAGGACTTCCTGGGGGGCACACCTACCCCCCACAAGGGAAACACTTTCCCCAAGGGCCATACAAGAGTCTGGCTGGCGCAGGTCTCCTGACCTCTGCCCATCTGACAGAGTCTGGATTCCCCCCAGCCCAGAAATGGTCTCACCAAGGTCATTCCTGGGGGGCTCTGCACTCAGAGCTGACCCCTGACCCTCCAGGTTCTCCACTGGGGTCCGCAACCCCCTCTCAACCCTCTGTCTGGACTTCTGCAACCCCTCACTGGGAGTGGTACTGCCAGACACCAGAACTGGTGGGACGCAGGCTACAGCCGCCCCCCCAAGTTCTCCTGACACTGTGGGGTCTCCCTCAACAGATGGCCCTATGGTACAGGCTAGGCTCCCCTCCTGGGGTTCCCGCAGGGAACCCTCCAGGACCTGGGACCGGATCTCGGGCACCTTGGGCCTCAACCCATCCCCATTCCCTCTCCTCTGAGACTGGACATGGGGTCCCTCACCCCTCCCACTACACTGGGACCTACCTGGGACACTACAATCCTTCCCTACCTCACCTGGTTGGGAACTACCTAGACCACTCCTCTCAGGAGCACCCCCAAATGCCTCTTCAGACTCTCTGGTACTCACCTTGAAGTCTGCCTCCATTGTAAGCTCCCTGGGGTCAGAGAACTCACACTCCACCTGGTGTTGGCATAGCTCTGGAAAATAAGGACTAGACATATGCTCTCCAGCAATTACATCACTCAGCCCCTCACATGAATTAACCAAAGTACCCTTCACCCAACCATCCAGTGACTCTGCCTTGAAAAAGCACCCCACATCACCCTCCTGAGACTGGTGAGACAGTACCTGACTGTCCCTGACACTCAACCCACACTCTTCTGGGATGTCTTCACACTCCATAACCAGGACTTCTACCTGGGGGGAACCCCTCTCCCTGTCACTCTCACCTAGAGTCAGTAGAGTGTCCCTCCCACCAGTAGGAATATGACTCCCCATGCCAGTTCCCCAATCCACCTCAGGGACCCTGTGCATCACTGGAGCTACCTCATACCCCTGAACCTCCTGGCGTGTGTTAACTCCCTCCTTCAAGTAGGGCACCACCTCTCTGGGCATGTGTACTTCTGCAGCATCACTGGATATACAATTGTTGCTGCCACCATTCCAGCTGGACTCAGCCCTCATGACTTCCAGCTCTTTCAATTTAAGCTCGTAAGCATAAATCATTTTTTTAATCTCTAAGTCCCTCCTCTTTTCTGCCAGGACTAAGGCTCTCTTCTCCTCGGCCCTCTTAAGCTCTTCCAGACTCCGGATTCGAGCTAGGAGCCTATCATCTCTTTCTGTTCCCTCCTCAGGGCCACTGCCCTCCTCTTTGGAGTAGTCCTCCTCCTCAGAGTAGTTATCCTCCTCAGACTCATTTGGTGGTGTTGCCTGACAACGTTTCAATTCATCCTGAAACAGGGCTGACTCAAGATCCTCCCTTCTGGATTCCTTGTTCACAGCCAGTCCCCTTTCCATGCAGAATGCTTTAAGCTGCCACTTTTTATACATAGATAGGTGCCAGAAATTGACTTCCATTTCTGCAAAGGCTTCACAACCAAAAAACAAAGTCCAAAAATATCATCAATACTTCCAGGAGGACATCAGAGAACAAAAAGCAGAATCACAAGACAAGTAGTATGTGGTCACGTAGTGGTCTGAGATCAAAACAGTAGTGTACACTTATTTACTGTATGTCAAGTACAAATACAAGTCCAAATCCCGACCGCTGGTCACCAATGTTAGAAATGGGGTCTTTGGTTGACAGTCAGGTTACCCCCTGTTCAAGCAAGGACCCTCACTCTAGTTAGGATAAAAGAGAATCACCCTCAGCTAACCCCTGCTTACCCCCTTGGTAGCTTGGCAGAGCAGTAGGCTTAACCTCAGAGTGCTGGGCGTAAAGTATTTGTACCAACACACACAGTAACTTAATGAAAACACTACAAAATGACACAACACCAGTTTAGAAAAATAGGAAATATTTATCTAGACAAAACAAGACCAAAACGACAAAAATCCAACATACACAAGTCAAGTTATGATTTTTTAAAGGTTTAAAATAAAAAGAGTCTTTAGGTAGTTGTAACACCACACTAGCGCTGCTAGCGTAAAAATGTACCTGGTTTGCGGCAAAAATAACCCCGCACGGGCGGTGTGCGTCGAAAATAACCCGGCACGGGTATATGCGTCGAAAACAGCTCGGCTCGGCGAGGCGCGTCGAAAAAGCCAGCCACGCGACGGTCCGAAGTCCCGCGGCGCTGGTTGCGATCTCTCAGCCTTCGTCAGCGATGCTGCGCGTCGTTTCTCCTGCTCCGGGCGTCGATTCTCCGGTCGCGTTTCCAGCGGCGTCGTTTCTCAGCTGCGGAGCCGGCGTCGCGTCGTTTTCTCAGCCGCGATCGGATTCGCGTCGATCTTTTCTCCGCACGGTGCTCGGTGCGTGTATTTTTGTCCTTAGGCTGCCAGCCTCTCCTTTCAGGGTCCCAGGAACTGGAAGGGCACCACAGAGCAGAGTAGGGGTCTCTCCAGAGACTCCAGGTGCTGGCAGGAAGAAGTCTTTGCTATCCCTGAGACTTCAACAACAGGAGGCAAGCTCTACATCAAGCCCTTGGAGATTTCTTCTTCAAGATGGAAGGCACACAAAGTCCAGTCTTTGCCCTCTTACTCTGGCAGAAGCAGCACTGCAGGAAAGCTCCACAAAGCACAGTCACAGGCAGGGCAGCACTTGTTCCTCAGCGATCAGCTCTTCTCCAGGCAGAGGTTCCCCTTGATTCCAGAAGTGTTTCTAAAGTTTGTAAGTTTGGATGCCCTTCTTATACCCATTTTAGTCTTTGAAGTCACCTTCCTTCAAAGGGGACTCACACCTTCTTGTGAAATCCTGCCTTGCCCAGGCAAGGCCTCAGACACACACCAGGGGGCTGGAGACAGCATTGTCAGAGGCAGGCACAGTCCTTTCAGATGAGAGTGACCACTCCACCCCTCCCTCCTAGCAGAGATGGCTAATCAGGAAATGCAGATCACACCCCAGCTCCCTTTGTGTCACTGTCTGGTGTGAGGTGAAAAACAACCCAACTGTCAACTGACCCAGACAGGGAATCCACAAACAAGGCAGAGTCACAGAATGGTTTAAGCAAGAAAATGCTCACTTTCTAAAAGTGGCATTTCCAAACTCACAATCTCAAAATCAACTTTACCACAAGATGCATTTTTAAATTGTGAGTTCAGGGATCCCAAACTCCACCTGTCCATCTCTTCTCTAGGGGAATCTACACTTTAATCATATTTAAAGGTAGCCCCCATATTATCCTATGAGAGAGACAGACCTTGCAACAGTGAAAACGAAATTGGCAGTATTTCACTGTCAGGACATATAAACCACATTACTATATGTCCTACCTTATCCATACACTGCACCCTGCCCTTGGGGCTACCTAGGGCATATCTTAGGGGTGCCTTACATGTAAGGAAAGGGAAGGTTTAGGCCTGGCAAGTGGGTACACTTGCCAAGTCGAATTTACAGTGTAAGAATACACATGCAGACCCTGCAGTGGCAGGTCTGAGACATGATTACAGAGCTACTTATGTGGGTGGCACAACCAGTGCTGCAGGCCCACTAGTAGCATTTGATTTACAGGCCCTGGCACCTCTAGTGCCCCTTACTAGGGACTTACTGGTAAATCAAATATGCCAATCATGGATAAACCACTTACATACAATTTAAACAGGAGAGCATATGCACTTTAGCACTGGTTAGCAGTGGTAAAGTGCTCAGAGTTGAAAATCCAACAGCAACATGTCAGAAAAATATAGGAGGTAGGAGGCAAAAAAGTCTGGGGATGACCCTGCAAAAGCAAAAGTCCAACAATCAGGAAGAGGTAAAACGACCTACGGGGGAAGGTGTGTTCCATTGCAGCAAGACACCAACTCGTTGTACAGAGGACTGGCAGTGGACCCCCATTCCCTCCCCCACAGCTAACAGCATAGGAGGAGCAAGTATTGGCAATCATGCATCCTGAGGGCCTGGCCAGAGTAGCAGGAGGACTGGGCTCTGGTAAGTCAACACTACTATCACCCCCCTACCTGCATGCCATCACATACCCCCACCCTCACCACCTCCCAACCCCCCCACCATCACATTTCACTCATCCCAATGCCAAGCCCTGCATGCGCTACCAATGCATGGACACCACTCACATCCCTGCATGGACACCTATCGGTAAAGCATGCACACTAGAGAGAACTAATCATCCCACCATACACCAGCGTAGCAATATCCAGTGCCACAACTGAAGAGGCCAACAGTGATGACAGCAACTCTGGTCGCCTGGATCTGGATGACCAACCTGGCCCATCAGGGACCTCTGGACAGTCGGTCACCCAGGCAGAGTCCCAGACAACCACAGAGCCTCCCCCATCTGGAAACACCACCACAGCACCCACCCATCATACCCATACCTCTGTCCCCAGGACACGTCAATCAGCAGTGTGTCCACAACTACAGGTACCCCAGGGCACACCTCATACCCAAGACAATCAGGAACCTGGGGTTAGTGGCAGTGGGCACACGGTTCAGAGGACAGAGGCACAGGACAACAGGGAAACTGGGAGGACTGCTGTGCGCCAGGGGGAGGACAGGCCCGGGTAACCAACTCTCCAGGAGGCACTTGCAGAGATCCTGGGAGCCTACCAGCATTCCCAGTATACACTGGGCCAGATCCTGGACAATGTGCAGGAGAACAGGCGGCTGCAGGAGGGACAGTACCAGGGGATCAGGGAGGACTTGCAGACCATCAACACCACCCTGGTCTCCATAGCAGGGGTTCTGGCAGACATGGCCAACATTTTGAGGGAGGCAGCCTCACAACAGAGGGCCCCTGCCACTAGCCAGGCACCTGAACAGCCTTCCACCTCCGCTGTTGCTAGTGGATAGGAGGTCCCGCCACAGGACTAACAGGCCACCAGCACCCCTCCCCCTGCAAACATTCCCTGCGATCCAGGCAGAAGCCAGAGACTATTGACAAGATCCCCACCAGGAAATGAGACTCTCCTGATTGTCACCCTTGTGTCCCACACAGTCACCCTCTCCACCTGGAACTGCCATTGCTCCCCTTCCTATGTCCCCATGGACAATGCACCTGTGCTACAAATAGACTGGAACTACACCCTGGACTTTCCTCCATCATCACCCCATCCCAATGAACTTGCCCATCTACTTCTTAGCACTTAAATAAACACCCTTTGAAAAAATACAAGTATGGAGTATATCAAACATATTTTAGTATGTATTCGTTTAACCAGGTTCAAACATTGCAATTCAAACGTACAGTAATTTTCAAATAGGAAAGACCTGTAGTTGGCTGCAGTGATCACACCAGGAGCGATAGTGGGGCACCAACATCTGCAAAATGAGTTGTCAAAGGGTACTGTGAGTAGGCATAGAAGTGGGAAATACCAGCATGCCAGTGCCAAAGATAATCTAAATAATGACAATATAATGTGAAGTAATACTGTCTTACCTGTGTGTCATTGGAAGTATTGTCGAATCACTGCAGTTCTGTTGTCCTCATACTCTGACACCTCATCCTCACTGTCCACAGGGTCCACTGCTGCCACATGGCCATCTCCAGCCTCCTCCTCCTGCAGAAAAGGCACATGGCATCTCAAGGCAAGGATGTGCAACATGCAGCATGCCACAATTATCTGGCAGACCTTATTGGGTGAGTAGCACAGGGATCCCCCAGTTAGATGGAGGCACCTGAACCTGGCCTTCAGGAGGCCAAAGGTCAGTTTGATTATCCTTCTTTTTCGCCCATGTGCCTCATTGTAAGCTTCTTCTGCCCTTGTCCTGGCATTCCTCACAGGGGCAGTAGCCATGATAGTTTGGGGTAACCTGAGTCACCTGCAAATAGCGAGGGAAAGCATTTAGCCACACACTATCCTATATAGCCCACATCATATCCATACACCAACATCGACTGGGTGGGGATGAGGGCTCACCTATTAGCCACACACAGTGCCTCTTTAGTTGGGCCATCACATTTGGGATGCTGCTATTCCTCAGGATAAAGGCATCATGCACCGACCCAGGATACTTAGCATTGACATGGGAGATGTACTGGTCCACCAAGCACACCATCTAGACATTCATGGAGTGGTAACTCTTACAATTTCTATACACCAGTTCATTTTGCCGTAACGGGGGACAAATGCAATATGTGTTCCATCAATTGCCCCAATGATGTTGGTGATATGTCCCATTGCATAGATGTCAGCCTTCACTGTGGCCAAATCCTCCACCTGGGGGAATACTTTGTAGCTGCACATGTGTTTAATCAGGGCAGACAACACTCTTGCCAGCACTATTGAGAACATTGGCTGTGACATTCCTGCTGCCAAGCCCACTGTCACTTGGAAAGAACAAGTTGCCAAGAAATGGAGCACAGATAGGTCTTGCCCAAGAGGGGGGATCTCAGTGGAGTGACGGATAGAAGATATCAGGTCATGCTCTAGTTGGGCACACAGCTCTGTGATTATGACCCCGTCCAGTCTGTAGGTGAGGATAATGTGCCTGTCCTCCATTGTTGCCAAGTCCACCAGGGGTCTATACACTAGGGTATGTCTCCATCTCCTATTCATCCGCAGCAGTTGCAGTCTAAGGGACAAAAGAATGAGGAGCCGGTTACAAACTGAACATCAGAGCCACAACGGTACAATGCATTTTGTTAAATTGAAATGGGTAAGTGGTATTTGTCCTGTATGTCCAATTTTTTATTTTGATGCAGTTATTATCCAGGGCCTGCCCCCTCCTCACAATGGCATCCGCCTGTCCTGTGTGGAGGAACAGGTGGAAGTGAGGTAATTCCGCTGACGTTGTGCGCTGTTGCAGGAGGCGGTCGGGAACCTCTGTGCAACTCCTCATTGGTTAACATTGGGCGCTATGGGGTACAGTGCCCAATGGTGATGTACGCTGGTGATGACGGTATGCACCGCCGCAGACGGGACTGCCATTTTCCATCTGATCTCTCACTTGCTACCTTACCTTCCATAGGAGAGGACCTACATTGCATGTGCTGCTGTGACCTGTGCCTGGAACCTACCATGGCTCGTGTGACTGGGAAAAGGGCCCCTGCCTTCACCTCAGTGGAGTTGGAGTGACTGGTGGATGGGGTCCTATCCCAGTACGGACTGGTGTATGGGCCTCCAGACCAACAAGTAAGTACAGAATGAGCACGATGCATGTGGCATGAATGCATGGAGTGGTGTGTGTGAAGGCCTCATGTGGGGGGGGGTGGATGTCCCGTGGGTGGCGTACAGCTTGTGTGCTGGGCCATGTATGTGTAAATGGTGATGTAAAGGGGTATGGTGGGCCATAATTGTAACAGACAGGATGGTCTGACTGATACCATTTCCTCTGTGTATTTCTCTGGAGGTCAGAGCCCATCAAAAGTAGGGTATATGGCGTGTCATTGCCAAAGATGTGTGGACCCTGGGGGTCTATGGCAGGCAGAGCACCCACTGTTGGAAACAGTGGAAGGACCTGAGACGCTGGGCATGGAAGATGGCGTAGGCCGAGCTGGGGATGGTGTCCCAACGAGGAAGGGGTGCCCATTGAACCCTGACCCCCTGATGGCCCGCATACTGGCAGTGGCCTATCCAGAGCTGGATGGGCACTTGAGGGCATCACAGCAGCCACAAGGGGGTGAGTACAGTGCCCATACTTACAACTTACGCATGCTAGGGGGGTACCCAGGTGGGGGATGTGGGTCAGTGGGTGCCCCTATGCCAGGCCTGACATTGCTGAGTAGGTCCCCTGGTGGCAAGGGTCCTGAAGGGGCAGTCCTGCTACCTATCTCGTAGGCATCCACTACTGGTCAGGGCTGTGTGGGTCCCAGGTGTGCTGCATTTGGCGATATGTACCGCTCCCCATGCCTTGGTGACTAGCATTATAACTGGTAGTGCTATACATAGTGTTAGGGTTGTTCCCTGTGTGTGAGTGTGCTGTGTACGCCAACAGTGGTGTTGGTGCAGCCATTGAACCAGTGTATCCTTTGTCTCTTCCCCCTTCTTGTTTTGTCACCCTGTCATTATGTGCATTAGCATCATCTGGCAGAGGAACAGAGGCACCGGCGATGGAAGGAGCTGTATCCCCAAGTCCCAGGAGGCAGAGTCCACCGACGGTGAGGGCACCAGTGGGATGGGGGGCGAGTGGAGCATCACCACAGAGGCAGGAGGTGACAGTTCGGACACATATACCTCCTGCGATGGAAGCTTGCTGGTGGTGGTGGACACCTCTGTGACCACCCCAGTTACAGGTACAGCCGCCACCCCTGTACCGGTCACCCAAGAGGGTGGGCATCTCCTTTGCCCCAGGCACCTCAGGCCCTGCCCCAGTGAGCCCTGATGCACTGAGTGAGGAGGCTATTGACCTCCTGAGATCCATCTCTCTAGGGCAGTCAACCATTGTGAATGCCATCCAGGGGTTGGCAGCCCAGATGAAAACACACTAATGCATTCCTGGAGGCCATTCACACTGGCTTGGCAGCCCAACAGAGATCAATCCAGGCTCTGGCCTCCTCTCTGATGGCAGCCATTGTCCCTGTTTCAACCCTCCCCCCTCCAACTTCTTCTTCCCAATCCCATTCCCCTCAACCCCACCCTATCCCAAGCACACATAGAGACGAGCATGCACACAAGACAACACACAAAAGTGGCACATGCAAACACAAGGACCACACTTCATCCCACAGGCACTCACACAAACACCATCCTGATGCAGACATACCAACATCCACAATTTCCACCTCCCTCCCAGTTGTGTCTACACTCACACCTGCATGCAGTACATCCTCATCCACTACCAGCATCACCTCCACACCTAGCAGAACACACACCTCACTGGCAGACACCTCCACAACAGCCATGCACACGTCCCCTCTGTCCTCTCCCACTGTGTTTGTCACCCCCCTCCCAAGATACACAAACCCAAGCACTCAGACACCCAACAGCCATCCACCTCACAACAGTATCCATCTCATGCACCTGCACCCATACACAGCAGACAGACACTTCTTACACCACTCACTCTTCTTCCACCCCCAAACCTTCTCCCTCTTTCTGCCCCAATGTCCCAAAGAAGTTTTTCCTCTCCACCATTGACCTCTTCCCTACTCCTCCCCCCATGTCCTTCACGTCTGGCCAGGGTGGCAAAAACCCAGGCAAACACCTCAGCCACCCAGTCCACGGGCCCAGTATTCTCCACACCCGCTCATGGTGGGGAAGGATCCAGGGCACCAGGCAGCCTCAAGGAAAGGGTGCCTGCCCCAGCTGCTGCTTGGAAGGGCAAGGAGCCAGCCCAAGCTGCTGCCAGGAAGGGCAAGGAGTCAGCCCCAGCTGCTGCCCGGAAGGGCAAGGAGCCAGCTCCAGCCCCAGCTGCTGCCTGTAAGGGCAAGGAGCCAGCCTGAGCTGCTGCCAGGAAGGGCAAGGTACCTGCCCCAGCTGCTGCCAGGAAGGGGAAGGAGCCAGCCCCAGCAGGCTGGAAGGACAAGGGGCATGGTGCAGGGACTCAGATGGAGCCCCCACCACCAACCATGGATAGTCAGCCATCCGAGGCTCCTGGGGATAGGCTGGAGCTTCCACCCACCGCTGCCACAACCAGCACCACCACCGCCAGTGGGCAGCCATCCAAGGCTGCAGGGGATAGGCTGTATGCTCCCCCAACCACCACCAGCAGCACCAGTGGGCAGGTGTTTGAGGCTGCAGGGGATGGGCTGGAGCCTCCCACCACCACCACCACCAGCAGCACCACCACCACTGAGCAGCCGTAACCACAGGCAGACGGTATGCAGTCCTGCCTCATGGGCTGCCGGGCGGCCTGCCCCTGCAAATCCAGTGGGTATGAATCCCAGCTGAGAGATTGTAATCTTGCACTCCCTAGGATCGAGAGCACAGGGCACGCTGCCCCCTCCAGAACCAGTGGGTAACACACCCACCAACCCCAGCTTCCCCAGGATCAAGAGCACAGGGCACGATGCCCTCTCCAGAACCAGTGGGTAAGACACCCACCAACCCCAGCCTCCCCAGGATCAAGAGCACAGGGCACGATGCCCTCTTCAGAACCAGTGGGTCAGACATCCACCAACCCCTGCCTCACCAGGATCAAGAGCACAGGGCACGATGCCCCCTCCAGAACCAGTGGGTAAGACATCCAACAACCCCAGCCTCTCCAGGATCAAGAGCACTGGGCACGATGCCCCCTCCAGAACCAGCGGGTGAGACACCCACCAACCCCAGCCTCCCCAGGATCAAGAGCATGTTACCCCTCCAGAGCATGTGGGCAAGTCATACACTTGAGAGACTGTGGCCTTACACATCCCAGGATCGCGCACAGGGCATGTTGGCCCCTCCAGAGCATGTAGGCAAATCACCCACTTGAGAGACTGTGGCCTTGAACTCACCAGGACTAAGCACAGGGCAAGTTGCCCCCTCCAGAGCATGTGGGCAAGTCACCCACCTGAAAGACTGTGGCCTTGCACTCCCCAGGACCAAGCACAGGGCATGTTGCCCCCTCCAGAGCCGGTGGTCTTGTTCCATCTGCCAGCTGATGTGCCCCCACATTCCCCTGTCCTCCTGAGGTGCCTGCCTATTTTCCAACAGATGCCCCTGCAGTGTTCTCTCCGTGTTGAGGCAGGTGACAAGTGGGGCCTTGGACTTTGCCCTGTAGCCCTGTGGCCCACGCACAATATGGACTGGGCAGTGTCCCTTGAACTGTGCACATGTAAATACCATTTCATTGCATTTTTGTATGTCTACTGTGTTGTTATTATTACACTCACTTTTGCACAATCCTGTTGTCCTTGCATTATTTCATAGGGGTACGAGGAAAATATGTTTTATTACTGCATCTGATTGTGTGTATGGTGTTGGGGGTGTGGGGGGGTGTTGTGTGTGTGTGTGTCACTCTCTTTTTCCTCCCTTCCTTCCATGTGTGCTAGGCGGCTGTACTCACTGTGGTCGTCTTCGCCGTCGTTGGTGTCTGTGGTGGAGCAGGACATAGAGAATCGTTGGGAATATTTGAAGTTCAGGCTCCATGGTGACGTGGTTCTTCCCTGTGTCTCCAAATGTGAGTCCTTTCCCTTCTGTGCAGTGGTTCCACCAGGCTTCTGATGTTGTTGGCACCGCCCCGGAAAAGGTGGCGGTTTCCTGTCTCATAATATGGTGGGCGGAACCTTGACTTCCGCCTGACTGTATGCGGCTATTGGCCCTGGCAGTCGGTGTGATAAAGTGCCTGTCTATCTGAGTTCTCACCGCCATGGTCATAATTTGGCTATAGTTACTGCCAGCTAGTTGGCGGTATTACCACCACTTTATCACCGACCACCAGGGTTATAATGAGGGCCTAAGTCTCCTACAGAGGCCACCTAGCAAAAATGGCCATGGCCACCAGGAAATAAGGTGAAAGAGGCCCTTTGAGAGCCTTTGGGAGGCCCCACAATATCTCTGACTGCCTCTTGCTAAGGCCCACTCAGCATCTCTATGCAAACCATGGGTCGTATCTGAGTTTTGCACAGCTTGTCACTCACTGAACATTCAGCACAATTCACCATACACTTTTCCACATCAAGATCAATACTTGTCCACCAGAAATATTCCCTAATGAGTATTTTCATTGTGATCATGACTAAATTTCCTTCATTAGCTTGATTGATGATTCTACCTCTCAGACCAAAAGCCATGAACAGGCTTTTTTGTCAGAACAGATGTCTATCTTTCACCGCCAGCTTAATCTTCATATCTACATAAAGATCTGTGTGTGCCCAGGCACACACTCTCCTCAGCCCACATTTCCTCATTAGGTTTGAGGCCTGGTTTAGACCACAGAGGATGGGCTTTACTTTGTCAGGGTTCAACATCAACTCTGGACTTATCAACCTCCTCACAGCTTCATGAATGCTCTCACTGTGTGCAGGCCAAGACTTTCAGTAAATGAGGACATTTTCTTGAAAACATTTCATGCCCAACAGATTTCACATCAGTGGCTTCATGACCCTCTGTAAAACAATTGCAGTAGATACCAGGTTAAGGAACTTGAGTGCACTCTTTGGTGTACTGGTGTACTAAAAGAAGTAAGTTCTTGAAAGTAGATGTGCAATTGATGGTATGCAGACACCTAATTCAAAGTCATACAGTACCTTGCCCAGACAATATTTAGCAGTGGAAATGTTTCCACTGCAACCTTCTTCTTCAAGGTCCTAAAATGTTCACAGAAAACATATCTTCATTTTCCATACGCACAGCCATCAGAGGAGTCGCCATTCAGTTTGTTCCACAGGAACAAGTACCCCAGCAGCACACAACCTATGCATTTAGTGGCATCCTCCTAACCTTGGAAGTCACTGGTATGGCACTCTCCCATAACTTAATCTTATGTACATAATTTTTCAACATCCTAATTCCGATTTTAATAAATCACGGGCATTACCCGCAAAGTCTTCATACCCTTTCATCATTTGATGAATACATACTTGCTGCTTGGCATTAGGGTCACAGAAAACTCTTAAATCTTTTTGTTGAGGCCACCTTAAAATGCTACAGTACACAAAAAGTAAAATATAGAATGCTTTAATTAATCTCAGCCACTGGCAATCACTCAGGGCAGTATCCCAGTCCAACAGTCTAGCCCGCACTGCCAAGCCTTACTTGAATCAGAACACAAGAACCCAGGACCAATTTCACCCTTATGATAGGCTCCCCAGTTTGGTATAGCTGGGTTCCAGTGACACAGTGAAAAAGGGACCCACTTCTAGGCATACCTGCCCCACTTAGGCTGATATACAGCAGTACAGAAAAAGGTGATGATGGAATGCTGAATTAATTTCAGCCAATGGTAATCATTTGGGCCGCATCCTAGTCTATTGTTATTTTGAACAACATGCCACCTCAGTTTAGACCCAGCTGCATGCAAATCAGTCTTGACCCTACTCCAGTGGGAACAGCCCTGCCGAACTGCCCAGTCAGGTCCAAGTAATTACCAGTGGCTGACATAAATTCAAGCTTTCCATTCATCATTTTTTCTGCATACGTTGAGGTTGTTGGCTTTGACAGCTAGATAAAAGTTCATGATATTCTTCATTTGTAGTCTATTACAGCATGAAAGCAACCTTTCCTATTATTAGCATTTCCACCACAGCCCCATAGTTTAATGTCTATGCTGCATAACTTCACTCACAATGTTGCTTAAATACCTCCTTGGCTTCAATGCTCAACTTCAACATGAGGGAAACATGATTTCCACAGGAATGCCCTCCACAAGGCTTTTCTCTACCAACTTGCCATCTGCATGCAGTACCACCTCCTTACACAAGTCATTAAGCTCCCCTGTTCTCCACTTTAATGAGGTTCTTGCAGCACTTTATGAAATGGTCCTATAACTTCTTACATACAGCTTTGAGTGCAGGGAAAATTTACTTGATAGCCACATGGCCAATTAGACTACCAAAGGTACATTGCCCCTTGAATATTTGAGGATATTTTGACCCCCTTTCATTTCAACCACTCACACATCTACAGTTTTTGCTCCTTTATTGAGCTCATCCATATATTTCAACATGATGAATCCTTTTTGCAGACGTCATGGCCTTAATCAATAGTGGTTCATCCTCTAGCATAAAATTGCTCTAATTTTAACACTCTTGCAATTAACAGAAACAGATCTCATATCCAGTTTCCTGAATACAGTAATGTACTCACCCACCATTTCATCCTCCTTTCTACATTCTGCAACCAAAATGGCATCTCTCTTATGTGGCTCTTCTATAAATAAGAAATACAGGTCTATTTTTTATCACAATATAATTTTTATTTAGACATTGTCCATCCTACTGGCTTAACTCAGGTAAGGTCTCCAAAACCTCCTTCTTCATATCCCTCCAGGATTGTATTGATAAACTGAGCATTTGGACAATGGCCGATGGGCCGGTGCTAGAGCCCCAGTTGTGGTCTGATTTTTCTTTTGATCCAGTGGTGCCCCCTTTAATGGGTTTTTGAGTGAGCTGTATTGTCTGGTGCAGTCAGTGGGCTGGTAGCATATTTTCCTGCCCTCTGCTGGGCTGGCTCATTAGTGGTTGGAACTGACCTGGGACACCCATGGGCGCATAATAATATGTGCATATTGAGCCCAGAGAACCGAGGGGAATGAGTAGGAACAGGATTGCTGGAGCACCACTGTGAAGAGCCATTTAAATCCCATTCCTCACTATATGAGTCTGGCAGCATCGATCACCTGATCCTTCTCCTGCCCTGAGGGCCAGCACGTGATAGGAGTGGGTTGGGATCCTGACACCATTGCTGGAGCCCAGGTGTGTTGGGTCATTGACAATTTCACTTTCTTGCAGAACACCAGCTTTATGCTGCTCTTGTCCCTGCCCCTCAGTCTCTCTACACACACATTTCGTGCAGCAGTGCTATCCCTGCAAGACCAGAAACCTTGGGAATAACTGAGGAGGAGGCAAAGAGGTAGAATTAGGAGAGATAGTTTAGAGAGAAGAAGAGGTAGAGCAACTAAGGCGTGGAACAGGTGGGAGGAATAGACAGCGACAGGGCTGTGAAAAGATTAAGAAGTACAGAAAGTGAAAAAGAGAACACTAAGGATGAAAAGTAGTAAGATAAAAGGAGTTGAAAAGGTGAGAAGTAGAGAATTTTGTGTGTGCATGTGCATAAAAGATGGAGAGTGCAAAATAAAATCTGTGTTTCCTGGGGTGTGCAAGTGATCTGCTTTATTTTTTTGTGATGCAAGCTCTGCTGCTGAGACTGGACTTTAAACTGCTTATCTGCAGTGTGTATTTGTAGAGGATGGCTAAGTGGTTTCATACAGCACTTCACTTTGCATTTTGTAAACACTGTCTGTAGAAGTAACATGTTTACCCAACTGAAAAGTACTCAATATTCCTAAATAAAGGATGCTTTAGTTTTGCCTTATTAGACCTCTTTACCGGTAGGTCACAGCAGCAATCGCAACTCGATGAGCACTCTTGGAGGAGCATATTGCTAGTAAAAGAGCGAACATACCTGTGGAGGCTTTGTGAGACTGTTCACAAGGCCTCTACAGTCACTGCTGCTTATGTCCTAGAGTTCAGCAGTGGAGTAAGCTAAACATACCCCTTCCCCAGACTCTAGAGCACACTAGGGTAATATTATGAAAAGTGCCCTGGGGGAACAATGGGCATGTCCGCCCGCTTTGTAGCCCATAGTGCACTTTGATACTACAGAAGAGGTCACAGATGCTAGTGTGGTCCTTTCTGTAATACCGATAGTGCTGGTGCACATGTGGCACCCACGCTATCTCAATAGGGCATTCCCTCAATTGTCTGGGGGAGTCTTGTTGGCCCTGCGCTTGTGCTGTATTGTGGACACAGGTGTACTGAAAGTGCATCAAAAAAAGGGGTCACAGTGACAGTTTATGCCCCAAGGGCAGCCCTCTCAAGCAGTGGCATAATTTGAGTCCCGGCAGCCCCTTCAGTGCAGGGAGGCCCTGAGCTCCATGGGCTCCCTCAGCACAGTACACTGACTGAGTGGGCTCCTGACTGGGGCCCTCATGTTTTATTACACCACCGCTCTATTAAAGGGGGTTGGGTGGGCCCCCCTGACATCTCCTTGTCTGGGGGGTCCACCTAACCCTGCTCCGCACTTGTCCTGTGGCTGAAAATTTGCTGCTGGAGAATCAACGCAGCACCTGTTCTCAATGCAGACCCTTCGTACAGTGTGTCAGAATTTTCCACGCAATGACCCTGGGTGTAAAAATCTTCAGAATCACGCACAGACCTGAAGCTGCTTGTCCAGAATTCGACTCATCCCTTCCTTGGGAGGAAAGAATCTACGCATCGCTTACCCGGCAGAGAAAGAATTGACCCATGGCCTCACTTGCGAGTAAGGAATCGATGTATCGATTGCTTTTCCGACACACACCACCCATGCAGCTTTACTTATGACGCGTACCAGGTACTTCGCGCTAAAGCAACGGATCCATTGATTTCTATGCATTATTCTTCTTTTTGCTTTAGAAATTCATATCTTTGCTTGTGTATGTTGGATTTTTGTTGTTTTGGTCCTGTTTGATATAGATAAATATTGGCTATTTTTCTAGACTGGTATGGATTCCTTTTGTGGCGTTGCCACTGTGTTACTGTGTCTCTTCGTACAATTACTTTCCACATTGCCTCTGAGATAAGCCTGTCTGCTTGTGCCAAGCTACCAAGGGGGTGAGCAGGGGTTATCTGAGCTACCTATCTCCCTTACCTTGACTAGAGTAAGGGGCCCTACATTGCCAGGGTGTTAACTGACTACCTCTATAGACCCCATTTCTAACACCAGATTCGTCTTACATACTTGTGTGCAATTCTTGAACATGATTTCCATTTCCCCCCATAGGCTGTTTCCCTAGAGGAGACAGAAACAAATGACGGTGTGATGCCTGCATTTTGCAGGCCTGATCCAAATCTCTAATAGGAAACAATGCTTGTGGATGCAAAGGTGACAGATAATTACGAGAATGAAGGACAAGACAATACCCAACAAATTATTGTATTTTGTCACATTGAAGTTCAGCCTTATGCCCCAAGTGTGATGCAACAATCACCACTGAGCTGAAAGATCACAGCATCCCTAGAGAAAGCCACATTGTATTAATAAGATCAAGCTTTTTCAGACCCCAGACCACAGGCCTCGGTTGTTGCAGCAATTCAAGAGGCAGCTTGCCAACAAGCCTGCCATTCACAGCCTGCCACCACGTGAGTTAATTTCAAAATCTGGATTTCACTGGGATCAACACTTCAGAATGCATTACACATAATGACTGCCTGTGCTCCACCAGCGCAACAAGAGGGAGAAATGACGTATTGGTTTGCTGTAGACCTTAACCACAAATCATGTGTGTGTTTTATTGGCCTTGGATGTAAGGCCAGGCTGACATTCCAATATGACCTTCCCTCAATATTCAAGGGCAGTCATTTAAAAAAAAAAAGGCACCTGTATTGTCCACTTATGCGCAAAACGGAAATTCAGTGAATGATGGATTGCTCCCATGATTTATCATCAGTCTCATAGCAAGACCCAGGCGTACATGCAGGCATCAGTACAAACGTCCCCTGGAAGAACTGACAAGGAAGGGCATGAACGTCAGTTCACCATAATACCAGGGGTAGTGGAAGTGACATCACTCACTATTTGACTCTCACATACATGCTTACACATGCACACGTATTCACACACACACACACACACACACTCTCTCTCACATAAACAGGCTCGCACCCACAGGCATGGATACAACATACATTTCAAAGCATTTTTACTTCCTTCAGCTGCCAGACAGGGATATATTGCAGCTAAATGTACCTCATTTCTACTACACTAATATTGAATAATAGTATTCATTATTTATGTAATACAAATGAGAGAAAACCAGGAAAGTGGAGTCCAAACCCACCTCCCCTAGGATGAGCTTCCCCTGTGTTCCAGGCAATGAATTTGCCACTTCTGAGACCAGGGGTCGCAAAGGCAGTGCATCTGCGACCCCTGGTGACTCATAAAAGAAGTCCATGAGCAGTAGACGACTCGATTTCCCAGGCACTGGGTTGAGATCCCCAATCTTGTCGTCAATGTAAAATCAACACAAGTGGTAGGTCCAGGTTGTAGTTTCTATTTGAACATCAGGCACAGGTTACCTAATACCAATTCACAACCACAGACTCCTGTTAAAGTCACCTCCACGCTTCTGGAACCTCACGGTATCTCAATTTATGGAAATGGTAAACAAAACAAAGGCTGTCACACTTTTCAGTTAAAAACGTGGAAGATCAATATGCCCTGCTTCCAAAGAAAACATCGTACTACGAGGTCCACATTTACTTGTACATTAATACTTGAATAAAAGTCGGCTTTAGTGTTCGCAAACAATTACAGTCTATTTCTTAGATTCCCATAGCCACCTTAGGACTTCTTTACTGCTACTTGCCCTCAATATATCTGAGTGCACAACATGGGCAGTTTCTATGAAGAAAACAAAACTGACGCGTAATAAAAAAAGCCGTGAAATATTATCAAAGATTTAGACCTGATTTAGGAAGGTAAGAGGATCAGCAGTTATTTTTCCCCAAGTATTAAACGTACGTAGGACGTACAGGTGAATGACACTGAGACCATGGATGAATGTTTTTATTATTTTGTTCGACATTATGGTAGGTCAAAATATATTCAGTTTGTCCTCCAAGCTAAATATTAATTAGTAATAAAAAAACACTTTACTTTGTACATGTAAACTTTTGACGGCTGAAAATATCCCTTAGGGCTGCGATGCACTTTTTATTGAATCATTTTACATAGCGTTTTTGCTTTTATTGCGATCCTTGATTCATCATAAGTATGCGCAGAGACGTGACACAATTCGACTAAATTCTAAGCTATCACTTGCGATGTCTGTGTGCACTCTTCTCTTTTAAAATGTCAAATAATGGTATTAATTCTGAGGGTTAGACCTAAAAAATGGTTTGAAAGTAATTATTAAAGTTGCTTCTGATTCAGTTCTCTTCTATTTGTTGCAATAGCGGCTCTCTGTGCTTATTTGAATTTCAATGGAACGAAATATAGGAACAAACAACGTGACCTGAAACGATCTAGCAAAGCGCATTTAAACACTGAGTAAGTGGAGAAAGAAAAGGTCCACTCTACCCCGCGAGAGAGTGCAGACAGTTACAGCTCCAACCTTCGCTTCAGTAACTACCATTCAAAAGGTTAACTTCAGCTCAGACAGGATGCATGACTCAATGGCATGAAACTGTAAATTGAAAACGTGATTTTCAGGAATCAGCAGCTCTCAGATTGCCGGAAACGTGTGGTTCATTTTGCTGATTGAAGACTACTGCAAAAGAAAAACATTTCCAATTTAGAATTTAATTTTTAAACCTACTCTTTGTGTCTTTTTGAAAGTGGTAGGATCACATTCTTTACGTTTTAAATCCTGTTTAGATTTGAAATATAACATCCATTTAATACAACACACTTCTGGCCAATATACAAAGTCGTATTTGCCTTCTACTGAAGGCCCTTGCACTTGAATAATTACATCACATTTGTATCGCAAAGATGAAGTTCGAAATCAGAGTACTGGTCTTGGTTCACTACTTCAGGGCTATGCATACACCTCCGAAATTATATTACATCTCAAAGTCAAAAAGGAAATACTATACCCTTGCCACAAAATACTTGGCACTATTTTTGAAATCAGAGTGATATTTTAGGAACTGACCTATGTATTAAAAGGTCGATTTGCAAAACAAAAAAATCGTTATTTGGTGCAATTCGATCTAACACACAACTATTCATGAGGTAGGTCACAATTTGTAACCTACTGTGAGAGAACAGGGCTGATTGCAGAGGCACCCTAAGGTTTTGCCCACTTTTGTCTGGTGTTTTCCTGACTCTGATGGTGCCCTGGGTACTGCTAACCAGTCGCAGGGCCTGTGTTCTGTGTAAAATCAGTATGCAAATTAGGCTAATTATAATTGGCTAAGTTAACCTACCTATAAGTCCCTAATATATGGTAGGGCATGTAGTTTTAGGGACCACAGCATAGGTAGTGCACCCATAGGTGCACTGCTGAGGTGTCCGGTGTCATTTTAAAGGCAGGCCTGCCTTGCTGGATGCTTTTAAATTAAAGTTATATGCAAATTCGACTTTGGAATTAAAAGTAGTTCCAAAGTCTTAAACTACCTTATTTTTACATATAGGTCACCCCTAAGGTGTGCCCTATGTGCCCCTAGGGCTGGGTGACATGTAACTATGAGCAGGGACCTTCTAAAAGTAGTTTTATGAGCCCTGGTGAGGTAAAAACAGCCAAATAAATGTTTCCCTCATTGTAGTAAATGGCCTTCATAGGCTAGAATGGGGAGACTTTATTTTAATTAAAAAAAATCCACTTAAGTGACAGATACAAAGAGTTTGGTATCAAATTAATTGTTTTAATAAATCCCACAACTTCCAGTAGTTGGATTTAATATAACTTGTTCAGGTAAAGAGTTTTAAACTTTACCTGAAAAGTTGCAAATGTCAGCCCTGCATTGTTTTTGCTGCTGTGCCCTGATTGGCCAGCCTCTGGCAGCCTGGCCAGGCTGCCTTGATGAGGTGTGAAGTGGCCTGGCTTCACACAAAGAGCTGTGCCTGTGGGAGGGAATTTCCCCTCAGCAGATGGTGAGGCAGGAAGGGGGAGGGCCGCCAAACTGGTCTTCAAAGACAGAGAAGGACATTTGGAGCAACCCAGCAACACCCCCATATCCTGCAACCCCAGACAATTAGGTGCCCCATTGATGATTAGGTTAGGAGAGGGCAGGAGAGGGGTGTGTTTATGATTTTTAGCCACACCAGTGGGTGGACTCAGCCAGATGTAACCTCCAAAAATCATTTTCAGCCATGATGTATTTTTGAAGAATGTTGCCTCTTGGGATTGATTTTTGCCACACTTCCCAGGAAGTGGTCATCACAGGGGGAAGGACCCTGCACCTGATTGGAGAATCAGGACCTCCCTGTTTTTCACCCAGGAGCAATGATAAAACTGGCAGACCTGCACCCACACCTCAGTTCCCTACCACATCCCTACCAGGAAGAACTACAGAAGAAAAAGGACTGTCCTGCTGGACCCCTGGCCTGCACCTGGAACCTGCACTCAGAAGGACTGCACCAGCTGCACACTTGGGCTTCACCACAAGAAGGACTTTGCCTGGCTTCAACTGGTTCAAGGAGGGACTCCCTGTTTGCTACAGATGAAAAATTGCTAACCAGAGTCCCCTGCACCAACTCCTGAAGAAATCAACCAGCTGACCACTAACCAGTGGCCAAAAAGGAGTTTGTGCCAGGTGCATTCTGGGAGTTGTAGTCCACACCCCCAAGGATCATCTCAGAGCTTCTTGACCCTTGGGTGAGCTGTGGACCCCAAAAGAACCTTAAAAGAACATCTGGGAGAAGATCCAGAAATTTGGAGGGGCCTGCGCAACTCTAGCCAGCTTGCCTCAACCGCGACCCGGCCTGATTTGCACATTCGTCCCAGTGAAGAAAATCTCAAAAAAAGAGACTAAGGGGCTCATTCTGAGCCCGGCGGGCGGCGGGCGCTGCCCGCCGGGCAGAAACCGCCGAAAGACCGCACCGTCATTTTGACTTTCCCGCTGGGCCGGCGGGCGATCGCCAGAAGATCGCCCGCCGGCCCAGCGGGAAAGCCCCTGCAATGAGAAAGCCGGCTCCGAATGGAGCCGGCGGAGTTGCAGGGGTGCGACGGGTGCAGTAGCACCCGTCGCGATTTTCACTGTCTGCATAGCAGACAGTGAAAATCTTTGTGGGGCCCTGTTAGGGGCCTGGCATGGGCAGTGCAGGGGCCTCCAGGGGCCCCACGACACCCGTTCCCGCCATCCTGTTCCTGGCGGTGAAAACCGCCAGAAACAGGCTGGCGGGAAGGGGGTCGGAATCCCATTACCGCCGCGGTCAGAATAGCCCTGGAAGCACCGCCAGCCTGTTGGCGGTGCTTCCGCTGCCCTCCGCCCTGGCGGTCAGAGACCGCCAGGGTTGGAATGAGGGCCTAAGTCCGAACGTACAAAGTTGACCAGGACTTCCCAGCGAGCGTATCCGAGGAGGGCTCCAAGGATGTCGGATCAAGATCCAGGTTTACCCCGGTCGAAGGATTTTCACCACGAAAAAATGACTAAGTCCGAAGGTAAAAATCTCCACTGAGGGCTCCCGCGACGCGTACCCGGAGAAGAGTTCCAGGAGGTCGGATTGGTCTGGCAGGTTCATCCCGCTGAAGAAAATCTTCAGAGAAGAGACTAAGTGGGTCATTCCTACATTGGCGGGCGGCGGTCGCCGCCCGCCAAGCGGGAACCGCAGAATGACCACCAGAATGACCGCCAAAAGGCCGCCCGCCGGCCCAGCGGGAAACCCCCTTCTACGAGGATGCCGGCTCCGAATGGAGCTGGTGGAGTCGAAGGGGTGCGACAGGTGCAGTGGCACCCGTCGCGATTTTCATTGTCTGCTTTGCAGACACTGAAAATCTTAGTGGGGCCCTGTTAGGGGGCCCCTGCAGTGCCCATGCCAGTGGCATGGGCACTGCAGGGGCCCCCAGGGGCCCCACGACACCCGTTACCGCCATCCTGTTCCTGGCGGTGAAAACCGCCAGGAACAGGATGGCAGTAAGGGGGTCGGAATCCCCATGGCGGCGCTGCAAGCAGCGCCGCCGTGGAGGATTCCCTGGGCCAGGGGTAAACCGGCGGGAAACCGCCGGTTGCCCTTTTCTGACCGCAGCTTTACCGCCGCGGTCAGAATTGCCAAGGAAGCACCGCCAGCCTGT